>NC_037331.1:49700000-50950000 GCF_002263795.3 Bos taurus
GGCTTATGGGGCATATGATCTCTGTCACAGAAGTTTAACTCTGCCATCATCTGGAGGAGGCAACAAGACAGTAAATAAACAAAGGGGATTGGTTCTAGTAAGCTTTGTTTCTAAACATGTGTGGTGGAAGGGGCTATGGTTTACTGACCCCTGAATAGAGATTTTGTGTTGAAACAACAAAATTATATTAAAATTTGTAAGAATGCTGCATGTGCAGTAGAGGAGGTCACATGGGAAGCTATGTCAGGAGGGATTGGATATCTCATTATGAATTTCCCATCATGCATTCTTTCTTCAGCCAAAGCAGCATTGATTAAACTACAAAAAAGTAGATGGTCCATTTTATACATTGTTATACTTGAGTGACATACACACAATTTGTCATTAAATTAAAAAATTTTAAGACAAAGCATGGCTGAATTTTAAATTCTATTCTTCCCTGTAATTTGGATATTTTTGTTGCTGTCAGAGTAAGATATACTAGATTATGAGTTACAGATTTAACAAAGGTAAGCCTTGAAAAAAGTTAAGAAAGTTAAAATAATTTTGAAAATAAATGGTTAAAAGTGCTTATAAATGTATGTCTTTTTGAATGATTTAGAAAGCTGTGATATCTTTCCTTAGAATTCAGTTAGTTTTTTTTTTTTTTTTTAATCTGGAAACAATTCACTTAAATAATAGAAGTAGTGTGGAGTCTCTCGTTCAAGCCACGAAAATTTAAACACTGAGGTTGGGGAGGGGCATGAAAAGAACCTTCTTTGTTTACATATTTTTGGGCCTCTTGCAACTTAGTGCCTTATGGATTGTGCTGAGGCAAAATCATGTAATGCATTCAAATCTGGATGATTTGTTAAGCCTAAGAAACAAATGTCCTTGACTTTTACCTGTGGTCCCCCTACCCATTTGGATCTGACCTTGCTCTCTAATTGAAGATCATCAAGGCAGGATTTGTCATAGAAGCAGAGGATAAGAAACCGCTTACTGAAGAACAAGTAAAGCACTTCTATAGTCAAATAGTAGACCAGGTAAGAAAGTTTTTAAAAAAATCCACTGTGTGTCAAATACAGTGGATTCCTCTAAGTTTAGTATTCTCATTATAGAAAAAACAAATAAGTCTGACCAACAACTAAGCTCCAGATTTCCTTGGCGGTGTCCATATCATGGTTAATCCAAAGAGAGCGACTATGGAGAAAGCTCCAGTAGACATAGAGGCAGCCAAGCAAAAATGGATGCTCTGATTGTGTTTTATTGGAGCAAAGATCTCTTTATGATATGTGTCCTCTAATACTCTGTTCATCAGCCTCCAGGAAGTGAGTATCCAGACCTTTCCTATAGATCTGATCCCAGTTTGAAGGCTCCTTATCATAAACTTCATAGGAAAGCTTTAATCCTTTCTTTACCTACATGTAAATCCTTTCCATCAAGTTATTTTTAAAATTCTCTTTTGTCTGGGGTAATACAGTAAAGACTTTGTATTCGCAAGTGCAATGGCTTGGGTGTCAGGAGATGTAGGTTCTAAAAATTCACTGTCCAGTATGGTAGCCATTAGACACATGTGGCCATTTGAACTTAAATTCATTACAGTTAAAGTTAAAAATTCAGAGTCTCAGTGGCACTAGCCATATTTCAAGTGCTCAGCAGCTGCCTGTGGTTACATATGCTGACAAGCACAGAGCATGTTGGTCATCATCAGAGAAAGTTCTACTGAAAAGCACTTTGTAAACCAGCTGACGAGCACAGAGCATGTTGGTCATCAGAGAAAGTTCTACTGAAAAGCACTTTGTAAACCAGCTGCACCCCACAGACCATCTTTCTTGGCCCTGGAAAAGGGTTGGACCAGCAACATCAGCATCACCTGGGAACTTTTGAGAAAATCCAGTTCCCGGGCCCCACCCTAAACCTACTGAATCATAAAGTCTGGAACTGGACTCCAGAAAACTGTGTTCAACAAGCCCTCCAGTTGATTTGGAAGCATCCTATAGTTTAACAATTGTTATTAGACTGCCTTGACGATCAGTCCCTGCCAACTGTGAACTTCTGTCCCTCAGAGATGTGTTAGTGAACAGGAGGCTTGTGAGTAACTTTCTCTTGACCAATAATCATGAAGGGGAAGAGGTCCTTGACTTGGGTAGGGGTCACCATTGTAGTCTATCCATTTCATGAGCCTAATAATATTATTTTTATTTTATTTTGTAGCCTGACTTTGAGGATTTTGTTTCTTTTATGACAAGGAACCTAAGCTATATTCTAGTTGTTTCACAAGCAAAGGCAAAACAGCCTTCCTGGGATGAAAGTGAAGTTAATTCTGAGACGGAATCTAAAGAACCATGGGATGAACAACAGGAGATGGCCAAGCCTTCGAGGATGAAAGAGAGGAAAAGGTAGCTCCAGGCCAGGAAGCTTATTATTTACAATGTTTTAGCAGGTAACATAGTATAACATACAGATATCTCAAGTCTAAAGACAAACATCTTTATGTCAAGGCCACAGGTATTCTTTTCAGTCCAAAATTTTATATGATCAACAAAGCCGGAGTTTCCCTGAAAGTTTATGTCAAGCAGTTTCGAAAGGGAAGAAATTCCTGTTTGTCTCTCTAACACTGGGTGCACCTGTCTGGCTTCATGGCCCTGGACTCAAGGGTTAGAATGGGACCAAGGCTGGTCCCTTCCAAACCAGACCCCTTTCCTGTCTCTCTACATTCCACTTCTGCCTCCCCTTGTCCTAGAGACAGCAAATGTCCTCTGTCCTTTTACTCAAGGCAGTTAGTGGTGATAAACTGCTAAGAACTAAATAGTTGTACAGTTTTTGTTAACAGTTTGTAAATATTCAAAAGTGAATGTAAGTCACTTACAGAATGTTGGGTTTATGCACTTGCCATCTGTGCCTTTTATTCCTATGAAGACTCAGAAAATCCAGCGTTTAGTCCATGAGTTGTCAGGGTCATGTCTGAAAGAAAGGTGGGTAAGCAGGAGCAGGTTCCGAGTAGCTGGGTCCTGAGGCTTCCTAATGTGTGTCTCCTCCTGCTGGGCAGCCCATCTCCACTGCGTGTTCTGGTTGAGCATCTCCAGAACTCTCCTTGTTATCTTATTAATAAATTATAGCAGTTTTTTTTTAGTTGGTCCATCCCCTGGTTCCTAGCCATATCATAATTTTTAGGTAGCAGGGAGACCCTAATACCATTAATTCCCAGTTTTAAGTGAGATAGAGGGACTGGTAGGATAAATCAAGTGCTGACAAAGGACTTTGTAAACAGTATGAGTTACTGTGAGAGTTTAAAGAGAAAATGATACTTAGCGGTTGGGGAGCAGGCTTGGGTGGGAAATGCTGGGCTCAAGATACCAGGTTGCATACCTGAATTTTTGAGCCATTTTTTAAAGTGTTGTGTGAAACACTATTAACATAGCTGGCACAGGAGGAGTCAGTGTCTGTTGGTGCTGTTGTACAGGTCGGGGTCTATTGCATCCAACTTTCAGAAGCAGTTGTTCAATACACATATAATAAGATAATTTAAGCACTTGGCAGGATAGGGGTGGAGTGAGGTGTGTCAATGTTGTTTGGCAAAGTTTGCAGCATTTTCTTTTTAATATTGGCCTGTGTTTATACTGATCATCAACCTAAGCAGGCAGCATGAAGTTGTGGGTTAGGGAACATATTTTTCTGGGATTCAGTTTTTACAGATCTTATTCTATAGACATGGCCTAACAGGTGCTGTGAACTTCCACCTGCCATTTTTAAAGTAGGTTCAAAACCTAAAGGATCAAGGACACAAACTCTCATGTAGAATAAACAGTATATATAAATTTTTATAGCCGGGTATATGACTGCTATACTAAATATGAAAAGGTTAACTATCCCATCAAATACAGAGATTACCAGATTAAGATAAAAAATTAAAAACTACCTAATGATAATTAATGCAGACAGGAATCATCAATGAAGTGCTAAATCCATTGTATGAATAATATATGGATTTTCCAATAGTGCCCTTTCAAATAATAAGGATAAATAAATAATAAGGATATTATTTACAAAGTGAAAATTGTTGCTTTTCAGTGGTGAAAACTGGGGGTTCCACTTTGACTATGTTATTATAATTTCCCAGTGATGGGAAAAACTGACATTGTGTACCTCCTACTGTGATGTTTCAAGAAGGATACAGCACCACTGATGTGATATTCCTATAGAGTATCATACCCAGAATGTAATAGGAAACTAGGGGGCCATTCCATAGTTTGAAACCTTCCAAAATGAGGACTGGCCTGGAGTGTTCAAAATATCAGTATCATGAAAGACAAGAAGGGCTGAGGCATTTGTTAGAGGCTGAAGGAAACTAGGGCTTAGGGCGACTGCATGCAATATATGATCCAAAATTAGGAAAAATTACTATAGATAGGTGGTTTCCCCAGTGGCTCAGCAAATCTGAGCTCAAAGAATCTGCCTGCAATGCAGGAGATGTAGGTACTATCCCTGGGTTGGGGAGATCCCTTGGAGAAAGGCAAGGCAACTCAAGCCAGCATTCTTGCCTGGAGAATGCCATGGACAGAGGAGCCTCTCTGGCTATAGTCCATGGCGTTGCAAAGAGTCAGACATTACTAAAGCAATTTAGCATGCATGTATGCACTATAGACAGGACAGATTATAAAACTGCTGAAATTTGAATATGGATTGTTCATAAGATAATACTCTTATAACAGTGTAAACTTCCCTCGGGTATTTAGGAGGGTGAATGGTGAAAATATCTGCAGCCAATTCTTAAATGGTTAAGTCAAAATACACGCAAACACACACACACACCACACTCTTGAATGGGGGTGGAGGGATAAGAGAGAAAGAACAAATGTGACAAAATGTTGACAGTTGATGAATCTAAAGTTCAGTATCTTGGCCTTAAAACTTCTCTGTCAGTATACATTTTTTCAAAATAAAAAATTTTAAAAACTGTACTCATTTATATTCTGCTTCTTTGCTGTTGTTCAGTCACTCGGGTGTGTCCTTCACCATCTCCAGGAGCTTGGTCAAACTCATGTCCATCAAGTTGGTGATGCCGCCCAACCATCTTGTCCTATGTCGTTCCTTTCTCCTTCTACCTTCAATCTTTCCCAGCATCAGGGTCTTTTCTAATGAGTCAGCTCTTCGCATCAGGTGGCCAAAGTATTGGAGCCTCACCTTCAGCATCAGTCCTTCCAATGAATTTTCAGGATTGATTTCCCTTAGGATTGACTGATTTGATCTCCTTGCTGTCCAAGGGACTCTCAAAAGTCTTCTCCAGCACCACAGTTCAAAAGCATCAGTTCTTTGGCACTCAGCCTTCTTTATGGTCCAACTCTCAAATTCATACATGACTACTGGAAAAACTATAGCTTTGACTAGATGGACCTTTGTCAGCAAAGTAATGTCTCTGCTTTTTAATATGCTGTCTAGCTTGGTCACAGCTTTTCTTCCAAGGAGCAAGCATCTTTTAATTTCATGGCTGCAGTTATCATCTGCGGTGATTTTGGAGCCCCCCCAAATAAACTCTCTCACTGTTTCCATTGTGTCCCCACCTATTTGCCATGAAGTGATGGGACCAGATGTCATGATGTTAGTTTTTTAAATGTTGAGTTTTAAGCCAACTTTTTCACTCTCCTCTTTCACTTTCATCAAGAGGCTTTTGAGTTCCTCTTCGCTTTCTGCCATAACGGTGGTGTCATCTGCATATCTGAGGTTATTAATGTTTCTCCTGGGAATCTTGATTCCAGCTTGTGCTTCATCCAGCCCAGCATTTCTCATGATGTACTCTGTATATAAGTTGAATAAGCAGGGTGACAATATATAGCCTGCATGCACTCCTTTCCCAATTTTGAACCAGTCTGTTGTTCCACGGCCAGTTCTAATTGTTGCTTCTTGACCTGTGTACAGGTTTCTCGGGAGGCAGGTACAGTGGTCTGGTATTCCCATCTCTTTAAGAATTTTCCAGTTTGTGGTGATCCACACAGCAAAAGGCTTTAATGTAGTCAATGAAGCAGAAGTAGATGTTCTTCTGGAATTCTCTTGCTTTTTCTATGATCCAACAGATGCTGGCAATTTGATCTCTGGTTCCTCTGCCTTTTCTAAATCCGCTTGAACATCTGGAAGTTCTCACTTCACGTACTGTTGAAGACTTTGAGAATTTTGAGCATTGCTTTGCTGGCATGTGAGATGAGTGAAATTGTGTGGTAGTTTGAATGTTCTTTGGCATTGCCTTTCTTTGGGATTGGAATGAAAACTGACCTTTTCCAGTCTTGTGGCCACTGCTGAGTTTTCCAAATTTGCTGGTATATTGCGTGCAGCACTTTCACAGCATCCTCTTTTAGGATTTGAAATAGCTCAGCTGGAATTCCATCACCTCCACTAGTTTTGTTTGTAGTGCTGCTTCCAAAGGCCCACTTGACTTCATACTCCAGGATGTTTGGCTCTAGGTGAGTGATCACACCATCGTGGTCATCTGCATCATTAAGAACTTTTCTCTATAGTTCTTCTGTGTATTCTTTCCATCTCTTATTAATATCTTCTGCTTCTGTTAGGTCCACACCGTTTCTGTCCTTTATTGTGCCCCTCTTTGCATGAAAATGTTCCCTTGGTATCTAATTTTCTTCACAAGATCTCTAGTCTTTCCCATTCTATTGTTTTCCTCTATTTCTTTGCATTGATCACTGAAGGAGGCTTTCTTATCTCTCCTTGCTATTCTTTGGAACTCTGCAGTCAGATGGGTATATCTTTCCTTTTCTCCTTTCCCTTTCACTTCTCTTTTTTTCTCAGCTATTTGTAAGGCCACCTCAGACAACCATTTTGCCTTTTTACATTTCTTGTTCTTGGGGATGGTTTTGATCATTGCCTCATATACAATATTACAAACCTCTGCCCATAGTTCCTCAGGCACTCTATCAGATCTAATCCCCTGAATATATTTGTCACTTCTACTGTATAATCATAAGGGATTTGATTTAGGTCATACCTGAATGGCCTAGTGGTTTTCCCTACTTTATTCAGTTTAAATCTGAATTTTGCAATAAGGAGTTCATGATCTGAGCCACAGTCAGCTCCTGGTCTTGTTTTTGCTGAGTGTATTTGGTTTTCTGATCACATGGGTCACAGCCTTGTCTAACTCGATGAAACTATGAGCCATGCCATGTAGAGCCACCCAAGATAGATGGATCATGGTGGAGAGTTCTGACAAAACGTGGTCCACTGGAGAACATAATGGCAAACCACTTCAGCATTCTTGCCTGAGAACCACATGAACAGTATGAAAAGGCAGAAAGATATGACACTGAAAGATGAATTCCCCAGGTTGTTAGGTGCCCAATATTCTACTGGAGAAGGGAGAAGAAATAGCTCCAGAAGGACTGAAGAGGCTGAGCCAAAGTGGAAACAACGCCCAGTTGTGGATATGTCTGGTGATAAAAGTAAAGTCCAATGCTGTAAAGAACAAGACTGCATAGGAACTTGGAATGTTAGGTCCATGAATCAAGGTAAATTGGAAGTGGTCAAATGGGAGATGGCAAGAGTAAACATTGACAGTTTAGGGATCAGTGAACTAAAATGGACTGGAATGGGTGAATTTAATTCAAATGACCGTTATATCTACAACTGTGGGCAAGAATCCCTTAGAAGAAATGGAGTAGCCCTCATAATCAACAAAAGAACCTGAAATGCAGTAGTCGGGTGCAATCTCAAAAACGACAGGACAATCTCTGTTCATTTCCAAGGCAAACCATTCAGTATCGCAGTCATCTAAATCCATATTCTGCTTAGAAGAGACAAAGAAAAATAAAAAAATTAAGAGATGGCAACAAAATAGCCAGAAAAAATAATTAGAATTGAATATTAAAAGTGTTAAACTTGATAAAGAAGGACATGATGTAAAAGAAAACATTTGTGAAGAAGATATAGTGGTCAAAAAATTTATTCCTGAAACCACACAGATGACATAATAAAAATATAAGTATTAGATAATAAGGAGAACTGGATAAAAGTAACATTATGGTCATAGATCTCAATACAAAGCAGACAAAAGAGCAAGGATATATAGGAATGGCAAATATATATTCCATAATTGTGTATAATAAATGATCTAAAATATATGAAATATGAACATGTATAACCTTAAATCCCACAAGTAAATTTGCTTTGTTTACAAAGAAAACCTAAACACATTTTTAAAAATTAAAATCTTACCACATACATTTCCTGATTATAATCCAATAAAGTTGGAAATAAATAAATAATAAATTTCAAATAGAAAGCATCTTACCTATTTGAAAACATGAAATGTGCTCCTAAATTAGCCTAGATTCAAAGACAAGATTATAAGGAAAATTAGAAACTATCTGGATTGCTTTACATAGAGGAAAGAAAAAAAATTTTTTTAACATACGTTATTTTGGTGTCTTTAATATACTCTCATGAAATCAAACATATGTGATTTCATGTAATTGATTTTGTGTTGGGTCAATAAAAATGGAATTAAATGCATATTCTTTGAGGTAATAGAGATGTGACTTATCTTTATGTGAAGTTCCATATTCATTTGTTTTATTTGTGAGGATATATTATCAGTTTTAATTTTCAGGCATGATTATTAAACTTCAGTTTATAATAATGTTTTGGATTTCAACAGTTTACAACAATATCTGGAAATACAACAAATATCTCAGTTTTGTGATGTTGAAGAGAATATAACTAATACTAAGTTTATTGATGTCTTAATCCCTGATTTTAAAAAAATTAGAGGCATAAAATTTGAAAAGATACTGGCATTACTTCGACCAGCCCTCGCTAATGAAAGAACAGGTAAGAAATAAAGTATAAATTGTTTAACTACATTGTGCATATGATTTGAATAATTATATTAAAATATATTAGTTTAAAATTTAACATTCAAGAAAAAGCACTTGAAGTAAGAAATTTAATTGACACTAATTTACTAATTTCTCAATAAAAAGAATAAAACAATTTTATAGTTAAAAAGTTCAGAAATTGCTTTCTAACCTAGGAATTTGTTAGGGTAGATTTAACATACAAGAATTATTATTGTATATAATTATTATTATAGTTATTATAATAAAGATTAGAAGTATTCATGTCTGAAATGCCTAAGTTCAACACTTAGGTAAATCTCTTATTAATAGCGTGATTTGGAAAAAATGTACTTTACCAAATCTTTCTTCATGTTTAAATTGGGAAGGTTAAAATGAGAAAACATTAAGTGCCTAACACTTAAAACGTGCTAGCTATTTTTAACCTCACATAATAGAGTATTATGTGAATAGAATATTGGCAGAGCAAGAACAGAAACTATAAAGTAACACTGTTAATTCTTTTTTATATCCAGTGTATGGAAATAAATTGATACTTGTATGTTGACCTCATATTCTCTGACTTGCTAAACTACTTAGTTCTACTTTTTGACATCATTTCCTTGAGAATTTCTGTTACTAGGGTTTCTAAGGGCTTTTCAGGTGGCACGAGTGGTTAAGAACCTGCCTGCCAAAGCAGGACACATAAGAGAGGAGCGTCGGGAAGATCCCATGGAGTAGGGCAAGGCAACCCACTCCAGTCTTCTTGCCTGCAGAATCCCGTGGACAGAGGAGCCTGGCAGGCTACAGTTCATAAGGTCACAAAGAGTAGGGCATGACTGAAGTGACTTAGCACAGCACAGCACAGGGTTTCTGAACATCAGACCTACTTACCTTTTGGGCTAGGTAATTGTTGACGGTGTTGCATCACGAGCATTGGAAACTGTTCAGCAACATCTTTGGCCTTTGCTCACTTCATGTCAGTAGCATCCCCTCAACTCCTAGTTGTGAAAATCAAAACACATCTCCAAACATTGTTAAATGCACTTTGAAGGATTGAGAACCACTGAGGTAGACAATAATATCTAAAAATTGAGACAGTTTTGCCTCTTTCTTTTTAATACGTACACTTTTTATTTCTTTTGCTTGCCTTATTGGACTGGCTGGAACTTCTGTATGATGTTGAATACTAAGCGAGATGAGAGTACACAAGTTACCTTGCTCCTGATCTTACAGTGAAAGCATTAAGTCTTTTACCATTAAGTGTCATGTTAGCTTTGTATGCCCTTTATTTAGATTAAGGAAATTCTCACCTACTCCTAGTTTGGGGAGGTATTTTTTTTTAAATCATGAATGGATGTTATAGTTTCCCCAAAAATTTTTCCTGTATCTACTGATATTTTTTCCTTGAGTTTAACAATATGGCAATTATTTTGATTTTTAAATATTTAACCAGCCTTGCATTCTTCAGATAAACTATACTTGGTTGTTGTTTATTGTCTTTTACTGTCCTTTTTAACATATTGCTGGGTTTGAATTTTCAATATTTTGTTGGGGACTTTCTTGTAATGTCTTTATCTGGTTTTGGTATTAGGGTAATGGGTAAATGCAGATTTCATAAAATGAGATGAAAGGTAGTCACTGTTTTATGGAAGAGATGGTGTAGAATTGATATTGCATCTTTTTAAAATCTTTACTGGAATTTACCAGTGAAGCTCCCTGGGCCTAGAGTTCTCGTCTTTGGAAAGTTTCATTTGGCTTTTTAAACCTTGAACAATATGTATATGTTTTTTAGATAAATAGACTTTATATTTTAGAATAGTTGTTGATTTACAGAAAAATTAAGAAAGATAGTACAGTGTTCCCATATGCCTACCCCCATAATAGTTTCTTCTAGTAATATTTTATTGTAATACATTCTTATAACTAGTGAACCAGTATCAACACACTGTTATTAACTAAACTTCATAGTTGATGTTAAGGTTTGCTCTTTGTGTTGCACATTCTGTGGGTTGTGATAAATTCAGTGTCATGTGTCCCTTTTACAGTATCATACATGGTAGAACCACTGCCCTAAAAATCCCTGTTCTTCTCCTATTTATCCATCTCCCCCTCCCAACCCCTGTTGTAATCTGACCTTTTTACTGTCTCTGTAGTTTTGCATGTTCCAGAATGCCATAGAGTTGAAATCATATAGTGATAAATTTCTCTTATATAACTATATACACTTAAGTTTCCTTTGTGTCTTTTTGTGGCTTAAATAGCTTACTTCTTTATAGCTGAGTAACATTATATTGTATGAATATACCAGCATATGTCTAGTTACTTATTAGAGGACATCTTCGTTGCGTTCAGTTTTTGGCTATTAGGAGTAAAGCTGCTATAGGCAGCTTTATTATGAGCATGTAACATTGGTGATAAGGATACCCCTGATGTATTGAGTCACTAGGGTTTTAGGTTTAATTTTCTACACAATATAATCTTTATCCTACCAGCACAACAGCCTGCTGCCAAACGCATCTCAGTTCAGTTCAGTCACTCAGTCACGTCTGACGCTTTGTGATCTCAAGGACCGCAGCACACAAGGCTTCCCTGTCCATCACCAGCTCCCGGAGCTTGCTCAAACTCATGTCCATTGAGTCAGTGATGCCGTCCAACCATCTCATCCTCTGTTGTCCTCTTCTCCTTCTGCCTTAAATCTTTCCCAGCATCAGGGTCTTTTCCAGCAAGTCAGTTCTTCGCATCAGGTGGTCAAAGTATTGGAGTTTCAGCTTCAGCATCAGTCTTTCCAATGAATATTCAGGATTGATTTCCTTTAGGATTGACTGGTTTCATCTCCTTGCAGTCCAAGGGACCCTTAAAAGTCTTATCCAACACTACAGTTCAAAAGCATCAATTTTTCAGCACTCAGCTTTCTTTAGAGTCCAACTCTCACATCCATACATGACTACTGGAAAAACCATAGCTTTTTTGGACTTTTTTAGTAAAGTAATATCTCTGCTTTTTAATATGCTGTCTAGGTGGGTCATAGCTTTTCTTCCAAGGAGCAAGCATCTTTTAATTTCATGGCTGCAGTCACCATGTGCAGTGATTTTGAAGCCCAAGAAAATAAACTCTCTCACTGTTTCCATTGTGTCCCCATCTATTTGCCATGAAGTGATGGGACCGGATGCCATGATCTTAGTTTTCTGAATGTTGAGTTTTAAGCCAACTTTTTCACTCTCCTCTTTCACTTTCATCAAGAGGCTCTTTAGTTCCTCTTCACTTTCTGCCATAAGCATGGTATAATCTTCGTATCTGAGGTTATTGATGTTTCTCCTGGGAATCTTGATTCCAGATTGTGTTTCATCCAGCCCGGCATTTTGCATGATGTACTCTGCATATAAGTTGAATAAGCAAGGTGACAATATACAGCCTTGATGCACTCTTTTCCCAATTTGGAACCAGTCCATTGTTCCATGTCTGGTTCTAATTGTTGCTTCTTGACCTGCAAACAGGTTTCTCAGGAGGCAGGTAAGGTGGTCTGTTATCCCCATCTCTTGAAGAATTTTCCACAGTTTGCTGTGATATACACAGTCAAAGGCTTTGGCATAATTAATAAAGCAGAAGTAGAGGTTTTTCTGAAATTCTCTTGCTTTTTCTATGATCCAGCAGATGTTGGCAACTTGATCTCTGGTTCCTCTGCCTTTTCTAAATCCATCTTGAACATCTAGAAGTTCACAGTTCATGTACTGTTGAAGCCTGTACATGTACTGCTGAAGCAAAATACATCTAATTGATAATAACAGCTGAGTGTGGAAAGCGCTATGATAAGAGATGCCTCACTGGATATCAAATAGGATATGCAGCCCATAATTAAGTGGAAAGATAAGTATGGCTTAATTAACCAGGGACAGTTGCATAATACTTATGGAAGAAGCACCGTTTATGCAGAGACTAAAAAGTCAAGTTTGAATTAGCCAGGAAAAGGAGAATCTTGAGTAGTTTCAGTGTAGTGCTTGCCACAAAAGTCAGTCTCAAAACTGGGGTGAGAGATTATATACAGAGAAGTCAGAACAATTCAGAATTAAAGAAGTAATATTTGACAGATTTGTAAATGTTATTTTGAGATTGGAAAAATCTGACTGTAGATTAATGCTCATGGGAAGGAACCAACCAGTTGAAGTTACAAGAAAGAGAGAAAAGATTAGGACAGGCCAAGGTCACTGAGAGTCAGGAGGAAATAGTTTCTGTAGCAGATGTATAGGATTGGGCTGAGAAGAGATTTTTATTCTATGTAGCAAGAGAGAAAGAGGGCTGGATAGACACAGATCCAGTTTATAGGTTTGTGGCAGGAAGTTGAGAGGTTTGTCTTCCGTTACTTGGTTTCTCTGTAAATAAGAAGCAATGTTATTGGCTGAGAGGAGAAGAGGCAACCCTGGTGTGGACATGATCCATCAAAGGCCAGCCCTTTTCTTGATCTATGTATGCCATTTCTACCTGCTTTCCTGAGTGTTCCACACTCGAAAATGTCCCTTATTTTCTGGCAAAAAATCACTTTCTCCCTTGTTACCGAGTTTTCCCTGTTAGCTCAAAAACATGGTCCAACATAATAATAAACAAAATTCAATGAAATAAAAACAAACCCAGAAATACTGCCTTGGATCCTCCGCCCCCTCAGCTGACACCCCATTTCTCTACTTCTCTGCAATGGACACTTCTCAAGGAGTTGTCTGTGCTCAGTGAATCGCCTTCTTGACCCTCACCCACTCCTGAAGCCCCTCCAATTGAGCTTCTGTCAGAAGTACCCTAGTCAAGTTCACCAATGACCTCCAAATTGCCAAATCTGACTTTCAAATGGCCTGCATTCTGTTCATAGTGCTTAGCAGTATTTAGCAGTTTCTGCTTCCACACTGGTCACCTGGTTTGGATTGCCCCTAAAATCCTGACTCTTGTTCCTGGGAAACAAATACAATTTTTTCAGTTTTTCTGAGCAAAGCAAATCTACCTCCAACCAAGTTGCAAAGATTTCACCTTCTACTCAATAATTTGTTGAAATAATTTTTCCCAAACAAATACAGTTTTCTCCTACAAAGAATTTTGGTAATAGCTGTTAATGTCATAACATATTGCTATTGTGATATGCAAACCATACTGACATTTAAGGATGGCATAAAGGTGTTAATTGAAAAGGGGGGAAAACAAAATTTGAAGTTTGTTAGTCTGTTATCACTATCCCTCTCCCTCTTGCTTGACTCTAGCCTCAGTTTTTGATTATTTTGTGTTTACTATGTTTGCCATTTGGTAGCAAATGGTAATTCATCACTCTTTAAATAAGTGTTGACCTTTATTGATATTTAATGTTCTGGGTCATCTCAAGAAATTCTAAAGCAAAGTTTGTGTGGATTATTTAACTTGAAGAAAACAGACATCTTCACCATATTCTTATGAATTTTCAAGAAATACAATGTACCTCTTTTCAACTCATCTATTACATCTTTTATTGAGATATAATAGTTTTCTTCATTATAGTTCTTGTTATCTTATTTTTCAAGTAAATATGGGAATATATGTAATGTTCTTTGCTCTAAAGTATTCACTCAATAAAAGATAAGCTGTTCATTGTTGTTGTTTTAGTGCCAGCTCTTTCTTTTCAGCATTATTCCTAGTTTTTAAGCCCATAGTAAACGACACTTCCCCCCAAAACTTATTTTCTATGTAAGAAAGATAGTGGCTTCTGTAAATGTTTACTTACTGACTCCCTTACTGAATTATGTTATTTAATACTATTAACCTTTTAAAAATACTCCTGAATTTTCCAAACAGCTTATATGCAAACACTGTTATCCATTTTGTTCAATTTTGTTATTTTTATGTATGGCTTAGTACTTCCAGAATAACTATTAAATAATTAAAGGCCAGTATGATAACATTTTGTCTTTGTTCTACCCCTGACTGCTTTTAATGCCTCCAGTGATTTCAATTATGATGCTTGCTTTAGCTTTTAGGCAAAAATATCTATACTCTAAAATATTTCTATCTGCCACATGGTACAAAAAGATTTTGAATGTAATCCAATAACATGTCTTTTGATGGCATATTTTGAAATTTATATTTTGTTTATAAACAGGTATACAGTGGATATATTTAGAATTTTTCTTATATAAACTAGTTTTCATGCTTTTCACAGTCCTTAGGTCCATTAATTTCCCACTTTTTACTCAACTATATTTCATCTTTCAGTTATCTAGAGCCTATATTTAAGCACATTAAAAAAAGATATGTACCTAGTTATTTTGTTTTCTGAAAGTGAAAATCGCTCAGTCATGTCTGACTCTTTGTGACCCCGTGGACTTTACAGTCCTTGGAATTCTCCAGGCCAGAATACTGGAGTGAGGAGCCTTTCTCTTCTCCAGGGGATCTTCCCAACCCAGGGATCAAACCCAGGTCTCCTGCATTGCAGGTGGATTCTTTACCAGCTGAGCCACAAGGGAAGCCCAAGAATACTGGAGTGGGTAGCCTATCCCTTCTCCAGCGGATCTTCCCAACTCAGGAATCAAACTGGGGTCTCCTGCTCTGCAGGCGGATTTTTTTACCAACTGAGCTATCAGGGAAACCCAACTCTAGAACCCTAACATATCTGAGAATGTCAGTATATCACCTTTATGTATGAAATAAAACTTATCTGACTGTACACATTTTTAAAAATAAATCCCCCATTCTCAGATCTATAGATTTTGTTTCACTGAAGAACTGGAAATGGCATCATAAATTTGACATGTTAAGAATACTGTTCACCTTAAATTAAAAATCGAATAATCTATTTTTGTAAACTTAAATTTCATATGAGAATGAAATACATTCTATGTCCTTATGATAATATAGTCTGTACTGTGTGTATAATCAATACCTAGCACTTTAAAACTTATGTGACTTTTTATTTAGAGGATGTTTTGAATAAAATTCAAGATGAAGGCTTCAAAATACTGCTGCAAAGACAGATAGTATTATCAGAAGAAGAAGCAAAAACACTGTGCAAAGAATATGAAAATAAAGATTATTTTGGAAATGTTATAGAAAACATGACCAGGTAAAATAGAATTCAGGTTGAGAAAGCACAGGTTGATTTATGTTTGAATCATTTAGCCTTTTTTAAACCCAGCTTTCTGTTCAAGTTGCCAAACCTCTCAATTCTGTAAAGATGTGCTGAGTCTACTTCTTTGCCAATATTACTTCCATTTTGATTGCCTGCTCAACTGTGTGTCTTCTGTGGTCCCCCCGGAATGTTATCAGAGCAATGCAAGTTCCCAGTGAAGCCTCTGGAGTCTAGTTGAGTTGAATAGCCAGTTTGTGCAGCATCATCAAGTCCAAGTAGACAGCTATGACTAACTCTCAAGGGTTTTGGTAGTCCTAAAGATCACTAGTCCGAGGAGATGAATGGGATGCTAGAAACCTGTCAGGTTTCTAGCAGAATAAGTGAAACAGCAGCCAGACCAGAAAGCCAGCAAGCGTGTACAATATAAATCAGCAGGGGCATGGGGACAATACCTGTATTGTCCGTAGACCACTCGATCAGAACCAAGGCCCTTCTTTTCCCTTCCTTTCTCTGCTTCCTTTCTTTGATGAATATACTCTTGAGAGTACCCAACAGAAATTAATTTCATACTCTTAGTAAAAAGGGCTATTTTACTATTTTCGTCTAACAAATTCACTTGCATTATTTATGTCTATAATTAGCTACAAACCATAGTTTCATTAACTTTTTTTTTCTTTTCTAACAGTGGTCCATCACTAGCCCTTGTTTTAGTAAGAGAAAATGGCTTAGGACACTGGAAACAGTTAATTGGACCAAGCAATGTTGAAGAAGCCAAAGAATATCTTCCAGAGTGGTATGATTCAGATTTTTTTCATGGGAGCCATTTTGATTTCCTTTTGAATATAGGGTACAGAAACTACAGCTCTCATCCAAAGTAGGTTCTCAGGAATGCTCCTTTTGCTGGGTAAGGAGTGGGCTATTTATGACTGAAAGCCCAGCCCAGTGCCAACCTGAATATGGACAAGGCTTTGCAAGAGAAGGTTGTAAGCTGCTTCATTTGGGGCTGAAAATAAGCTACCCAGCCAGAAGTCCGTATCTTGGCAGAAATATATGCCCCATGCACTGTTTAGGAGAAATTCTTCTGAGAAGGGCATGATAGTCCTGTAGGTTATTTAATTGATATAGGAGTTTTAAGACAATGATGACTAACTTAATATATAGTCTACAATTTGGTGGGAACATTTACAAAGTAATTTACTGATGAGTCTTAGAATTTTGTAATCAGCTGAAAACCTGGCATGTTACCTGTTACCTAGTTCAGTTCAGTCGCTCAGTCGTGTCTGACTCTTTGAGATCCCATGAACTGCAGCACGCCAGGCCTCCCTGTCCATCAACAACCCCCGGAGTCCACTCAAACCCATGCCAATTGAGTCGGTGATGCCATCTAACCATCTCATCCTCTGTCATCCCCTTCTCCTCCTGCCCTCAATATTTCCCAGTATCAGGGTCTTTTCCAGTGAGTCAGTTCTTTGCATCATGTGGCCAAGTATTGGAGTTTGAGCTTCAACATCAGTCCTTCCAATGAACATCCAGGACTGATCTCCTTTAGGATGAACTGGTTGGATCTCCTTGCAGTCCAAGGGACTCTCAAGAGTCTTCTCCAACACCACAGTTCAAAAGCATCAATTCTTTGGTGCTCAGCTTTCTTTATAGTCCAACTCTCACATCCATACATGACTACTGGAAAAACCATAGCCTTGACTAGACGGACCTTTGTTGACAAAGTAATGTCTCTGCTTTTTAATATGCTGTCTAGTACCTGTTACCTAGAGGCACTTTAAAAAATATTTTTTGATCTTAGCTGCTGGGCTTGGTCTCAGCCAAGGGAAGGAGATAGCATCTCATTCATCTCTGTTCCTGGCATGTAGCTGATGGAAACAAACTGACTTGCAATTCACCTAAATTCTTTGTGCTAATTTCAGAGTGGGATTGAATTCAGGGGAAGAAAAGCCCTCCTTCAAGTGAGCAAGAATAAAGATGCTTTGTCAAACACAGGAAACGTTTGCATCCATGCTACCACAATAAATAACAGGACTTATGAGACATCATGTATATAGAGTTGAAGTGTTTTCTTTGGGGTATAAGATCTTGAGTTGGACTTGTCCTGAAGGAGGCATTTTGTACTCTTTTGACCCTCCTCTCTTATGTCTTTGTTCCTGTGCCAGGAAATTACTGTAAAGGATAATATGGCTTGGACACTCTTTATGTGGTATGAGCAGGGTGCCATAGAACCTCTCAATGAAATGTAGCAGAGAATGCAATACATGGCATCAGAGAGAAGAATCCTTATCAATACCTGGCCTATACAAAGCAGAGACATTACTTTGCCAACAAAGGTTCATCTAGTCAAGGCTATGGTTTTTCCTGTGGTCGTGTATGGATGTGAGAGTTGGACTGTGAAGAAGGCTGAGCACTGAAGAATTGATGCTTTTGAACTGTGGTGTTGGAGAAGACTCTTGAGAGTCCCTTGGACTGCAAGGCGATCCAACCAGTCCATTCTAAAGGAGATCAGCCCTGGGATTTCTTTGGAAGGAATGATGCTAAAGCTGAAACTGCAGTACTTTGGCCACCTCATGTGAAGAAAAGACTCTGATTCTGGGAGGGATTGGGGGCAGGAGAAGAAGGGGATGACAGAGGATGAGATGGCTGGATGGCATCACTGACTCGATGGACATGAGTCTGAGTGAACTCTGGGAGTTGGTGATGGACAGGGAGGCCTGGCGTGCTGCGATTCATGGGGTCGCAAAGAGTCAGACACGACTGAGCGACTGATCTGATCTGATCTGATATGTAGGCACACTCTTCTAGAAATTCTGGCTCCAAATGTGGAGGCTACATACCAGCACAGAGACATTTTCTCCAGGTGAAGGCACTCAGTAACTGCCCCTCTTCTCCCCACTATTATAGTGAGAATTTAAATCCTAAGCCCTTATGATCCCTAATGTTGCCACAAATTCACAATGACTCTTAGCCATTATTTTTGATTGCCTCCTTTTCTAAGTGGCCTTAGAAATAACTCCTGCACTTGGGCATCAGACTCTTTACTCTCCATTGCTTAATCTGAAATATGGTCACTTGCATACAAGAGAAAAATAGCAATCCTTCTCTGCTATCCTTACATGCAAACACACACACACACAGACACTTTTTCCAAATACCATGTCTAACAGCCTAATAGAGGGTCTGCTTGTAGTTCTCTGCATTGAATGGATTCAGTTCTGGTGATGTATCATTCATTGTACAAATCTCCCTGACAATCACAGGCTCTTAGTCTACAAATATCTTCAAATCAGAGATGTGAGAGCAGCCAAGGGCTGAATGGGAAGGTCACATTAGATAAGGAAATCTGAAATGGTCACTGAAAAAATTAGAGAGATTTTACCAGCTGAGCCACAAGGGAAACTCAGAGATAAGAAAGGGGTCTTAAAACTTAGGACAGAAAGCCAAGTTTCCAGTGATGTCAGTCTGTTAACAGGAAGGGAGATTATTTGCTGTGGCTGGATTTTGTGGGTTGCTTGCTCAGGGCTATGTTTAAAGGGCAGAAAATCAATGAGCAATGAACATCACTTCTACTGAAATATAAATAGATAAGCAGAGGGACAGAAAGAAAAGAGTGCAACTGGAAAACACTGAGGAATAACGGTTGACTTTGGAGATATGTATTCATCTATCATACAAAAACAGAACTGGAAGAAACTACCCCGGCAGGGCTTGTCTATTAACATCAGTGTCACTCCTGCCTTGTTCCACAAAGCCGTTTGGTATGCTCCTCTCTCACTGCTGCTTTCCTTACCTGGAGGGTTCCACTGCCATGTCTCCTGGATTCAGCGTTTATAATCTGGTATCTTTGGAATAGGTCAAATGCCATCTCTAGTGCTTGATATTATTTAGTGATTAAAGAAGCAGAAGGAATTTACTGACAGCTTAATATGTCCCATAAATTTCAAACACATCATCAGATTACATCTTCAAAGACTCCTTCCAAAACAGGGTTTATTATCATATTCATATTTGAGACAACTGAAGCACAGACAAGGAAAATAGTTGATCAGTATCATGTAGCTAGCAAGTGATACCACCAGAATTCTATATTCTGTTCTTTTCCACTGCACCAGGGTGTTCATTCCATCTTTGACAGTTGTCAATATCCATTATCATGATTACTGAAATGTTCAACTCCTTTCTCCCTAATGACTGTTACCTCCTTAAAGGTAATAGCATGCCCCAAGCCATTCTGCAGTTACTTCCTTTTGTAGAATGCAAATATGAAGTTTTACATTGTGTTATGTTATTTTATATGTTATAACAGTTTTTGACTTGACTTATTTTTCAAAGTTTATGTGCACAATTTGCAATAGAAGGTTTGCCTATCAACCAGTTGTACGGAAGTGATTCACTAGAAGCTGCTGAAAGGGAAATACAACATTTCTTTCCTCCTCAACACACTGTGGCACTGATTAAACCTCATGTAACACAGGAACAAAGAGGTAAATATATAAAGATAGAACCAATGTATACGTTTTTCTTCAACTTCTGTGGAATTTTGCAAAGTAAAGTTGAAAGAATAAAGCAATGAGCACCTTCATTATCAGGCGGTAGTGCTCCAAGTTTAGGCTGTGAGAGATTTTGACCAGACTTCCTTTATTTAATCACCTTAATGGTGCCCTGCCAGTTCAGTGAGAAGAGTTCAGGTTGGCTGTCTCCTCCAATCTATATCTAGAAGTTCTATATCCAAGAAGTTCCTTGGCATTTGCAATGTGGAGATGAAAACATGTCTTCACTTTTGGCATAGAAACAGATTTCCTCATTTATAGACCACTAGACATTTCAGGTGGTTTCTGGAAAGATGGATCCCAGAAACTGAACATCTACATTAACATATTGAAGTTCTTCTGAATGTCCCTCTGGTGCCTTTTCAGTTTAGTTTAGCACAGTTTTGGTTTTTTGAAACCACTGTATGCAAGTGATACTATGACCTTCCTTAGTTATTCAATCGGAGAAGGCAATGGCACCCCACTCCAATATTCTTGCCTGGAAAATCCCATGGGCAGAGGAGCCTGGTGGGCTGCAGTCCATGGGGTCGCGAAGAGTCGGACACAACTGAGTGACTTTATTTTCACTTTTTACGTTCATGCATTGGAGAAGGAAATGGCAACCTATTCCAGTGCCCTTGCCTGGAGAATCCCAGGGACGGGGGAGCCTGGGGGGGCTGCCGTCTATGGGGTCGCACAGAGTTGGACACGACTGAAGTGACTTAGCAGTAGCAGCAGCAGTTATTCAATCTACTTAAATACAGAACAAAAATGGAGGCAATATGCAAGACTATCAAATATCTGTTTTCCCTAGAGGATATCATGAAAATTATTAAAGAGACTGGATTTGATATAACACAGATGAAAGAAACACTCCTAATTGAAGAGGAAGCAGAGAAAATTTATTTTAAAATAAAAAGAAAAGCGTTTTATAAAGATGTCTTGGATGTTTTAGCTGAGTAAGTTTCTGATATATAAAAGTTCTTTGCATTGTAAACATAGTAACTGTTTGTTATAGAAACTTTGAAAAATACAAAAAATTCATTAAAATATTTTATCCAATCTAATTCATGAGAAAAGCACCCTGGTAATATTTGGAGTTCATGTTTATTCTAATTCCTTTTTTTCTTCTCTGTTTTCTCTTTCTTTGTTTCTTTAGTTCTTCACATTAAATATAGAGGCTATCTACTTTTAAATGTCTGCTTTGCCAACATGTTTGATCTTTGCCTTAGTTTCCTTATCCATAAAATGGGGATGTTAATAGGACCTACCTCATTGGCACTGTTGTGAAGGCTAAATAATTGATACATTGAAAGTAACTGGAATAGTGCCTAGCATGTATCCCTAAAATTTAAAAAAAAAAAAAATTCTTCTAGAACAAAAATCCTGTTGAAAGGGACTTCCCT
Organism: Bos taurus; assembly: GCF_002263795.3. Taxonomy (NCBI): domain Eukaryota; kingdom Metazoa; phylum Chordata; class Mammalia; order Artiodactyla; family Bovidae; genus Bos; species Bos taurus. The sequence continues at coordinate 49,721,830 of NC_037331.1, forward strand.
GGTGGTCCAGTGATTAGGACTCTGTGCTTCCACTGCAGAGGGCATGGGTTCAATCCCTGGTGAGATAACAAAGACCTAGCAAGCCATGCAACATGGCCAAAAAAAAAAACCAGAAAAACAAATCCCAATAAACCTATTGGGTGAGGGAGAAGTTAAAATTTTTTTAAAAAAGCAGAAAAATCACACTGATGAGGACAAAGAATAAAGATGAGCTCTCTGGATGAAGCTGTGGCGTTCTGTCTTTAGCTGTGTATTCAGTCTCTACAGTTATCAATAGTCCAAGTCTTCTGAAAGCATTCTTGTTTGCAGGGGTACATCTTTGGTCATGATTCTGACCAAGTGGAATGCTGTTTCAGACTGGAGACGATTGATGGGTCCCACAGACCCAGAGGAAGCAAGACTACTGTCCCCAGATTCTATTCGAGCCCAATTTGGAAAAAATATTTTGAAAAATGCTGTCCATGGAGCATCTAATATGGAGGAGGCAATGGAGACGATTAGTAGAATGTTTGAAGACTTTGTTCCTGAGAACCTTGAGGAAAACTAAAGTACAGTACCTCTTGAATTATTATTATATCTCCTTATTACAGTGGCTAGACCTAGGACAAGGCTGGTCCATAAAGACCAGAGTTCTCCCCATACTCCTGAATCAACTTTATTTCCTGCCAGACACACTCTGCAGGTCTGTAGCAGCCTGGGAGCCTTGTAGATGCCAGGGACCTGAGAGACAGTAGGGCAAGTGAGACATCTGTGGATTTGCCAGCCTTGGTTTTAAACCTATGGTTTGGCAAGCCCTGGTCTCCAGCTGTGTCTGTGCCATCTGCTATGACTCAGTCTCATCAGTCTCTCTCCTTTCTTCCCCTCCACTTCTTTACTCTGAGTGGTCAAAGTCTCATTCAGAAGCCTCAACTCTATCCTTTAAGTGTCTGGAAACTTGGAGCCTATTAACTACCTGTGGGTACTATATGACCATGGAATAGAATGGAATATTAGAAAGTATAGAATAAAAGGCAATCAGTTCTATTCTTTGGCAAAGAGGTGCTTATTTGAGAGAGGCAGTTACATAAAATGTATGTGAATTGAGTCTTGCTTAGTTGTTGATTGAAAGCTTTTCCATCTTGGACAATATGGGAGATAAGAGTGTAAGACAGATAATTTCCCCCATAAAACCTACTTTCTTTCTTTAGTTTCAAAGAGAAGGCTCACAAATGTACACCCATGTGGCTCTGGTTGCTGACTTGAATGTGGAGTACAGTCCCCACCTGGACAAGCCAAACTGAGAATCAGCCTCCAGAGCATAATGAAGCAGCAATGTGAAATGGAGCAATCCCTTCACACCCAACCAGTTCCTCAGGGAGAGATGAGCAAGCACATTGATTCCTAATATTATTGATAAGCTATGATTTCTCTAGATATAAGAATGTTTTATTAATAGATTATGCATAGAAATAAAGGTAAATTCTGGCATAGTGCAGCTCATTTCATTAGTCTAGCTCAGTTATAGACCAAAGCATGATGGTACAACCCTTGACCACTTATGTTGGAAAAATAGGTATTGTATATCTGCTTGAACTGTGGGTTCTTAGTTAATACAAAACTATGGGTTCTTGGTTAATAAATAATAATTAAGGTTACCTTCAGGGAAATACAAATATGATGAGGAGGCAAAATCACAGAAACAATGTCTGATTATAACTACTATCTATACATTATTAAGCATGTCAGTGATGAGTGCCTGTGGAGCAGGTGGTGAGTAGAATTACATTCTGTTTATAGTGTCTATTAGAAATATAGTGTAGATCTAATGTCAACATACCTCCCCCCCTTTTGTGATGAGGGAAACATTATGAATAATATAGGGGATTTTTAATTAGTGTATATTTCAGTGCTGAATTGATAGGTGTGTGTTTGATGGGTAGGAACTGGAGAAGGTAATGGATCAAACAGATCTTGAAAAATGGGTAGGATTTCCAAAATCAGAGGTAAAGAAGCAAGAAAGGAGTTTTAAACACACACACACACACACACATACACGGGCTTCCTTGGTGGCTCAATTGGTAAAGAATCCACCTGCAATGCAGGAGACTGGGTTTAATCCCTGGGTTGGGAAGATACCCTGGAGAAGGAAATGGCAACCCACTCTGGTATTCTTGCCTGGGAAATCCCATGGACAGAGGAGCCTGGTAGGCTGCAGTCCATAGACTCACAAGAGTTTGACATGGCTTAGTGACTAAAGCACGACTGCCACTACACACATATATTCACATTTTGCTGGTTTCTGTCTTATGCTGTCACTATATCATAACTCTCAGGGGGCTAGTATTGTGGGTATGTTTCAGACATTCAAGAATCATTTGTTTGGCTCTTGTTGGACACTGTTTCAGGGCTGTATATACACAGTGCTTGTCCTAAAGGAGCTTAAGACTCTAAAGGCTGGAGATGGAAAATTAATATGTGTTCTAGGATTCTTAGAGGTAAGCACAGAGTGAGCAGATGCATATATGTGACACAGAGGGAAAAAGAGATTGAAGTTATCCAGAGAGAAGGCACTGCAATAATCAAAGTGGAAGTTGACAGCAACACAAAATAATGTGGAAATGTGAGTTAGTGACAAGTGAAATAATCAGAGAATTTTTAGAAAGCTGCATTGTACCCACAAGACTTGATAACTGGCTACAGTTCTACCGCATTACAGTTGAATTGTCAAAAGCCAAAAAAAAAAAAAAGACTGAAATTAGAGAGCAATAAGAGAAAAGCACTTGTTATGTACATGGAATCCACAATAATAGCTGATTCTCATCAGAAATCATGGAGGCCAGAAGGCAATAGGATAACACATTTAAAATACTGAAAGAAAAAAAAATCAACCAAGAAGCCTATACCTAGCAAAACTATCCTTCTAAGACATTCCTAGTTAAAAAAAAAAAAAAAAACTAAAGGAATTTATTACTACTAAATCTGCTCCACAAGAAATGCTAGAGAGGGTACTTCAAACTGAAATGAAAGGTCACTAAATAGTGACTCACACATGAAGAAATAACACTGGTAAAAATGTAAAAGCCAGTATTACTGTACTTTTGGTTTCTAACTCTTTTTGCCCCCCTATGGTATCAACATATAAAAAAGATGATAAAATAATGATTATAAATATATATTAATGGGCACACAGTGTACAAATATGCAGTATGTGCCAACAATAATATAAAAGGGGAGAGACAGAAAACTTTAGGAGAAAAGTATATATTATTAAAATAAAGACTGGTGGTATATTCCATTATATACTATTGAAATTGGTATTCTTCACAGTAGGTTGTTATAAGTTGTTTTTTGTTTTGTTTTGCTTTTGTTATGAGTTTTAGAATGTTAATTGCAATTTCTGAGGAACCACTGAGAAGTTTTATAAACTACTAGGAAAAAGAGGGAAGCAAAATGGTGTGCTAAACATAAAAAGTCAACCAATTGAAAAAGAGACAGTAAAGGAAGAACTGAGGAAGAAAAGCACACAGGACATACAGAAAACAGATAATTAAATGGCAGACATAAGTCCTTCCTAATCAGTAACTACCTTAAATGCACATGGGTGAAAGTGAAAGTATTACTTGCTCGTCGTGTCCGACTCTTTGTGACCCCACGGACTGTAGCCCACCAGGCTCCTCTGTCCATGGGATTCTCCAGGCAAGAATATTGGATTGTGTTGCCATTCCTTCTCCAGGGGGTCATCCTGACCCAGGGATTGAACATGGGTCTCCTGCATTGCAAGTAGATTCTTTACCATTTGAGCCACTAGGGAAGTAAAATGAAAGTGAAAGTCACTCAGTCGTGTCTGACTCTTTGTGACCCCATGGACTCTACAGTCCATGGAACTCTCCAGGCCAGAATACTGGAGTGGGTAGCCTTTCCCTTTTCCAGGGGATCTTCCCAACACAGGAATCAAACCCAGGTTTCCTGCATGGCGGGTGGATTCTTTGCAAGCTGACCCACTAGGGAAGCATGGAGTAAGTTCTCCCAATTTAAATGTACATGGAGTAAGTTCTCCAATTTAAACGTGGAGAATAACAGAATGGATTAAAGCATGTGATCCATTAATATGTTATCTTCAAGAGACTCACTTTCAATCCAAAAACACAAAAAGCTTGAAGATGGAATAGAATATTCCATGCTAATAGTAACTAAAATAAAGCTACGGTGCCTATATTATAATCAGAAAATTATATTTGACATCAAAGAAGTTTATGCAAAAGACAGTAAAGGACATTAGATATTGAAAAAGATTCAATTTATCAATAAATTACAATTATAAACATATGCACAATAACAAAAAAGAATTCCAAAATACATGAAGCAAACTTTGACAGAAGAGAGAAATAAGTTCCACAGTAATAGTTGGAGACTTCAATGGAACTCTTTCATAATAATAATGGATAGAACAAGACAGAAGATCAGCAAGGAAATGGAGGACTTCAGCAATACTATAGTCCAATTAGACCTAAATGACACACTGTTATTGCCTCAGGACTGGTCCAAGACTCTAGTATCATTAAAGCCAAACTCTTAATAACCAGCAGATGGCATGCTTCACTCAGTTGTACATAGTTGTTCAAAGATTTTAAAAGCAAGACATAGGGACAGGCTATTTTTTTCAGGTTGTAGAATTAGGTTTAAGTAGTCAGAAATATAATAATCAATGTCCAAAGAGATATATTCAGTTAAATTTTAGTTTATGTTGGTGTTGGTCTTGAGGGGTTTGAACTTAGTAAAGTGGTATGCAGCAGCATGAGGCAGGCATCTGGGGGCTGGGGTTGGTGGTATCTGGGAGTATATTCTTCCCCAGAGGAAGAAAGGTTAGAAAAGACTAGAAAATTGTCAGGGCTCCAGCTCACTGGATCTTGAATCTTAGCTGGACTTTAGGCAGCAGATGCATGTCATTGGCCACTGTGGCTGAGGTAATCGGTGCATATACCTTGAAGCAGTGGGCTGAGATATGTAAACAAGATGAGAAGCGCATGATGGTGGGGCCATGGGTCCAAACTAGCTCGGCAGGCAATGGTGTGTCTGTGAGGGAAGGAAGCACCTCTAACCTGACAGCCAGACAGAGCCGGGGATGAGTCTCATCTTCATGAAATATACAGTACAGAATAATCTCCAGCCTCTGGTACTGGATCAGTCATGCACCTTGACCTTGAAGCCAGAGTTTCCTTCATTGCCCTCTAACCTGACAGAGCCGGGGATGAGTCTCATCTTCATGAACTATACAGTACAGAATAATCTCCAGTCTCTGGCACTGGATCAGTCATGCACCTTGACCTTGAAGCCAGAGTTTCCTTCATTGCCCTACTTAGCCCTTGTAGCCTGTTTCTAACATAGGAGACCTGAAGCATTGTTGATTAGAGGCTACTACCTTCCAGGATACCCTCCCTGGATCCTGTTCCTTGTAAGCAGATGCTTTGCAGAAAATGGACCAGTTCCCTAAAATGTGCTCTGCTCTATTCTATGGCCCTCTCCTTGGAGTCTCTTGGCCCTGAGACACCAAGAGTTGATCTGTTGCTAATGATGCTTGCCTGTACAGTGTTCGAACTTGCTCACCCCTTGGAAGTTACTCTGGGAGACCTCCAAAGCCAGTTCTTTTTTCAATGTTTTTAAGAAAGAAGAAAGTTTACTAAGCAATGGTTTATGTGATTTTCAGCTGCTAAAATATTTCAATGACATAATAAATACTTGAAATTATTAGATGACTAAATGGTTAATGAATTTTAAAAATCCTTCTGTTTGATTCAACAACAACATTTGAGAGATCCCTTGATACCATGATGAAACTTTATTCATAATACCATGTTTTGCTTAACCTCAGTGTTCTGAACCTCATACTGTTATTCATGTTATTACAATTTTGTGAGATTTGGGATCGGCCCTCTGGCTATGAGTCTTCTCTCTTATCTAAATGTAGTTGCTGATCAAGTATGCTCCTTTTCCCTCTAAAATATATCACTTATGTGATTTAAATTTGCCATTACAAAATGGTTCTCATCTAGATATTACAGCTGCATGTTAGAACTATCTAGTTATAAAACTACTCTCATACACATATTGCAACTAGATATATTAGACTTATGCCTATACTGCCTGAAGTTGTAAAGGCAAAATTACACACCATAGAGATTCTTACTGCCATTGACGTCCTTTCAAAAAAGGTTTCCTTACATGATAGTAGAAACAGACCTCTCTTAGATAGAAGAGTAAATAACGTAAGATATGTAGGATGTGAAGGCAGAACTGTCCCTGGGTGACAAGGGAGTCCCTGATGGCTGACTTGGGTCAAGGTTCCCAGTAGTCTTGACAAGCCTTCCTTAGACACTGAAGCAGCCTGGAGTGTTTCTTCCCCAACTTTCTGTCCATCTTCCTTCTGTCTCAGCTCTCCCAGCCTTATTCAACTCCCTCCTCACTCTTTTTCACAGGTGTTTCCTCTAAAAGGATCCATATTTGATTGAATTCCATTTTGGTGCCTGCTTCTCTGAGTACCCAGACTAACACACATGTAATCAATAAAAGTTTTCATGTCTACCTGGCTTGCTGCTACTGCTGTTGCTAAGTCGCTTCAGTTGTGTCCGACTCTGTGCTACTCCATAGATGGCAGCCCACCAGGCTCCGCTGTCCCTGGTATTCTCCAGGCAAGAATACTGAAGTGGGTTGCCATTTCCTTCTCCAATGCATGAAAGTGAAAAGTGAAAGTGAAGTCGCTTACTCGTGTCCGACTCTTAGCGACCCCGTGGACTGCAGCCTACCAGGCTTCTCTGTCCATGGGATTTTCCAGGCAAGAGTAGTGGAGTGGGTTGGCATTGCCTTCCCTGCTACCTGGCTTAAATCCATACTATATTTCATCACTCTCTTTCTCTCTCTGGTAATATGTTTGTGCATGCATGCTAAGTCACTTGAGTCATGTCCAACTCTGTGTGACCCTATGGACTGTAGCCTCCCAGTCTCCTCTGTCCATGAGATTCTCCAGACAAGACTACTAGAGGGGGTTGCCAAGCTCTCCTCCAGGGGATCTTCCCACACACGGATGAAACCTGCATCTTGTATGTCTCCTGCATTGGCAGGTAGGTTCTTTATCACTAGTGCTACCTGGGAAGGCCTAATATGTTTACAGTATTTTCTAATTATAAAAGCAACACATGTTCATTAGACAGAGTACAAGGAAGCATTTATGGCTTGTACTCTTCTGTGCCACATTTTTTTTTCCTGGTTCTGAGAACTCAGTAACAGTAGGAAATTATTTGTGACATGAAAATCTGTCCTCCCCTCATGCCTGGGGAGCCACATTCAGAAGTCCATTCTCACAAGTTATTGACAAAATAAACTAGTCATTCATTGCCCAGCTGCCTGGAGTGTGGAGAATGTTGTCAGTTGAGGGCTCATAGATGAAAAGAGACATCAAGTTTGCAGCTCAAATTTATGTTATAAGAAGGTGAAGACAATCTTAGTGAGGAGCTGGAAAATCACTTTGATACACCTATGGGCCAAACATTCTGCAGGATGACTGACAATAGGATCAAGAACTTGCCTGGCTGGGCATCCTCCTCAGCCCAGCAATGTCCCTTAAATGAACTTATCCTCCAGGACTAACTAAGGATGTGCACGGATATTAGCTATCAAGCTGTTTGAGTTATTCAGTACATACAGTTAAATCTCTAATAACATGAAGGTCTAAGTGATGCTCACCATTGAATACCTCATGGCCACTATAAATAAGCCGGCCTGGGTTTTAGTGATGTGAGAGCTAATTCAAATAAAGGGCTGAGTGAAGAAGGCAGGTTATGAAACAGTATAATCTGTATAATAGGTTTTGTTTTTTATCATATAAATGCACAGAGGGAGACTGCAAACTGCGAGAGGAGTGACTGTCAGGAAGTGGAAATTTGGACACAGACCTACCCATAGGAACACTGTGTGACTACCAAAGCACAGATAGGAGTTATCCTGCCTCAAGCCAAGGAATGCTCAGGACTGCTGGCAACCTGCAGAAGCTAGGGAAAAGGATTTGGTAACCAAACTGATGGATGCTGAAGGAATTGGAAGTTTTCTGAAGGAAGTAGCTACAAGGTGGTGGAATCGAGGGACCCTGGGCTTGCCTCTTCTCATGAACACACCCAGACTGCAACTAACTACCAGACAATCATCAATAACAAAGACTGGAGCCTACCCCAAATGATATTCTACATCCAAAGAGAAAAACCCAACAAGAGGCAGGAAAGGTGCACCGTTATACAATCAAACCCCATCCCCCCAGGTGAGCGACTTACCTCTCATAAGTATTTAGGTGGAAACAATATTTTAAGGGAGAAAAATTTGTGGCTCTCACACAAAACGCACTTCCACCTTGTTATATTACTCTCAGTGTGGGCTGATGTTCATTTTCAACTTTTTTATAACAAACAGTGATTATCAATTAAAGTAATTAATGCACCTTATTAAGTTGTGATATGCAGTATATGATTTCAGTTAAATATTCAAAGGAAACAGTGTTTAAAGTTGTCAAGCCATTTCCAAACTCTCGTTACGTCATTTTGCACTTAAAAAAAAGTTTTGCAGGGAGTTTTTTCATTTCCGTTGAGAGTTCTAACTCCCCTCCCCACCCTCCAAATTCCTACTATGCTAAGGAGGTAATCTAGGGTATCAATGGCTTTTCATGGACTTTCCTAGATTTCTTTAGATGCTATCCTAAATACCTGTCTGGTTTTCCTTAAGGGCCAGAGTGGTTTGTTTTTTAGACAGAAACACACATGGAGTATTTTATTGATACCTCTGTGTGGGTGTTTATATTGGATTCCTTCAGCTCTATTGCCGTGGGGTAACAGGATACAGATGAAGTTACACTTTCAGGAGGAGATGGGTGCCCATGCCAGCACTCTCATTAACGCTATTTCTTCACTCTGCCCTGGCTTACCCACACACCTCACCTCTGTGTCCCAAAGCCTACAGAGATGAAATTAAATTATCTGTTTAATCATTGTGTGTGAATGCAACATGTAACTTACCCCTACTCTGAGAAGCAGCAACAATGGTACATCTAAAGGAGATTTTACTCTTAAGCTTGCAGTTTGTTCTTCTATATCCTTGAGTAGTGGATGGACAAGTGACTGCCACTGTCTTTTCCAAGTACGGAGCTGATGAAATTAAATTATCTGTTTAATCATTGTGTGTGAATGCAACATGTAACTTACCCCTACTCTGAGAAGCAGCAACAATGGTACATCTAAAGGAGATTTTACTCTTAAGCTTGCAGTTTGTTCTTCTATATCCTTGAGTAGTGGATGGACAAGTGACTGCCACTGTCTTTTCCAAGTACGGAGCTGGTGTGTGGCAAGGGTGCCACAGCAGGCTGAAGACCAGGGGCTCTGGATCCTGACCCTCCTACCTCAGGCCCAAGGCACCCTTGGGGGCACCAGCAATCAGCAGAGAGGCTGGGCGTCAAGATACCTGGGATGTCCTGGGAAGTGAGGTGAGCATCACACCCACAGGTGTAAGATGCTTGGGGATGACTAATTGGTACCCAAATCATAGAGAAGATACAAAGTGTTTCCAGTGCTGCTTAAAGGGGCTGTAAGAAACATGCATATGAAATCAGAGCATCTCCACTGTGGCATGGTAACCAGAAAACAAGGGTCCAGACTTTGTCTGTCTGCCTTTCCCTTTTATTCATTTAGCAATACTATTGTTTTAGTTTTAGGGTTTCTAGCTGAAAACAGAGCAGAAAGGCTTCTTTGTAAAAACAAAAACCATAAAACCAGACTGATTCTGATTTTCCACATCCTACTTTTCTAGATTGTTCAAAAATCCCCTTTGATCACAAAAATTCTTCTGCAAACAGTAAAGATCTTTGAAACATTCACTCCTCTTGCTTTCCTCTTTAGAAGCATTATATTTTCAATCACATTTTGAAAAACTGCTCACATCCTAACCACCAAATAAAATAAAACATATTGTAAAAAAAAAAAATTGGGTGTTTTGTTTGTAATATGGCATTTATTTTTCAATGCACATATCAGGTCAAATTGTAAGAACAAAAGCATCTTTGCCCTTGTGGAGCTCTCACAGAGTCTGCACACAGTTTACTGTCAATACGATAAGCTTATTTGACCAGCTTTCTTATACCTTGCATACCAAAGGGCATACCTACCACTATGGTTTGTAGTGACTTAAAAAGAAAAATTGAAGCATATCATTAAGAAAAATGCTGCAAGATGTGTCTATGAAGAGGACTGTGGTTGTTAAGGCGAGGGGTGTGCGGCCTTCTAACAGGCTGTCTGGGTGATGCCTGGCCTCACTCTGAGAGGAAGTCCCCATTTCAGAAAGCAGTTAGCTCACGCTTGTTTTGGGTTTGTGCTCTTTGGAGCACTCCTAGCTTTGATGTTCTTCTTGGGGCTGGCTGGTTTGGGAGCAGGTGGCTTCCCCTTGGGCTTCGGGGCGTTACTGCGACTGGTGCGCCCTGCTGTTCGCTTCTTGTCCTGGGCTGTCCTCTGCTGTTCCTGCAGCCTCTCTTCCCACTGCTGGGAGGCAACGTGTACATGTGACCATCAAATATGTCTCACCTCTTCATGCTATTAAACTAATATCCAAAATAATGCGTATTTTCACTGTAATATACTCATCATGAGACTCATGATTACCATAGCTACTCTACCCCGTGATGATGACATGTATCCTGTAACAGGTGCTTTGGAAAGCACTGGATATATATGGTAATGTCTTGACATACATTTATTTCATTGAAACAACAGCCCTTCTAGGTAGACACCATTGTCATGACCGGGAAACAAGCATACTGATGTTATTTTCAGAGCCAACAAAGTCAGAGCTGGGGTTCAAATTTACCAGCCTGACTCCACAGCCTAAGGCCCTTTGCTGTTGTTCAGTTGCTCAGTCATGTCCAACTCTGTGACTCCATGGACTACAGCATGCCAGGTTTCTCTGTCCTTCACTATTTTCTGGAGTTTGCTCAAACTCATGCCCATTGAGTTGGTGTTACCATCCAACCATCTCATCCTCTGTCATCCCCTTCTCCTCCTGTGAAGGCCCTAATGTATGCAATTTTTCCCATAGGCCCTGTAATGCAACTTTCCTATACAGCCAATCATTCAAAAAGGCTTTGCCAAGGCTAAAAGCAGAAATGGATACAGCCTCACTAGGAAGCTGGGATTTCTTACCACACTTATAGGTTCACCTAACTCTCTTACATCTAAAAGAAGATGGAAGCCCCACCCACATTTAGAAATCCACTCATGTGTTAGCTACCCAGAGCTGATGAGAAATGCCATTCTAGACAGTCAAGATTCCATGATAGAAAAAGAATTTACTCTTTAAATATGAAAATGTCTAAGAAAAAAAATGAAAAAGAGTCTATTTGAATAGACATTGCTTTTCATTATAACACATATGTCCCTACTTTATGTTAGAGTATAAAAATTAGACCACAACCATAGGTCAGGCAGTAAAAATACAATGAAATGAAAAATACAGTCCCCACCCTCCTAGGGCACAACTCTAGTCCTAAAATAATAAACTTATTACTGTGCATTGTTATACCATGGTGATATTTTCATATTCTTAATACTGTATTGGAGTATTTGCTGCCAAAGTGAATGACCCAGTTATGATTCTTGAAAGCTTTCTTTCCTGTCAACAATCTCAGTTTTCAAGGTGGACTTACCTTCTAGATTGATTCTTCTAATCTACTGTAGTCTTGGAAACCAAATAAGCAACTCTGCTAGAATTTTCTGTTCAGTAAGACAAAGTGTGCTCCTGAGAAGCTCATGAGTGTTTAGCTTAGATGCAGCAGCAGTGTTTGGGCCTGTTATTTAGAAAAGGACTCAGTAGAAGAGGTTGTGTTGAAACTGCCTTCTCCATGCATGCAAGCACGCTCAGTTGCTCAGTCATGTCCAACTCTTTTGTGACCCCATGGACTGTAGCCTGCCAGGTTCCTCTGTCTGTGGGATTCTTCAGACAAGAATACTGGAGTGGGTTGCCATTTACTCTTCCAGGGGATCTTCCCAACCCAGGGATTGATCCCATGTCTCCTGCAGCTCCTGCACTGACAGGCAGATTCTCTACCACTGAGCTACCTGGGAAGCCCATCTTCTCCATAAATCAGTATTAATATACACTCTCCCCTTGCTCAAGAATTTTAATTCCTGCAAACTAAGAAAACACAGGCAGTTGCAGTATCTTTTCTGAACTGGGTAACACAAACTCTCCTGCATACATTTAAACATATTTTAAAGAAAAAGGATGCTTTTAAAATCCAAACCAATAACCTGATTTCTTTAGTTCTGGAATGATTTCACATCTCTGGGCAGAAAATTATTCTAACTCCTCTAACTGAGTGACCAATTTTTCTATGATGTTACCGTTAAATTATGGATTTGATCACAAAAGTATTACTTTTTGTATATGACTTATTTTGACAAAAGTCTTGAAATTATCTTAAATACAGGGAAAGAATCTTCTCTGTACAGTGACAGTGTGAATTTCAAAAGCAGATATTCACACCCACATATATCTGTATTAATACCACTGTATATTAATTCTGTTCAAGCATCTGACTGACTGCTAAACAAATTAAATATAATACAATAAAGAAAGCAATAAATAAATTTAATCTGGAAATGTTGAAAACCAGTAGATCAATATTGAATGCAACCAAATCACCTTTGAAACTGAAGAGAAACTTATGATAAAAATTCCAAATGAGAAAAGTTATTCTCTTAATTACCTATTCAAAGACAAATACTGCTACTGTTGCTGGCTCCTATCATAGCCTAGTTGGAGCTAGCTATGGCAACCCACTCCAGTATTCTTGCCTGGAGAATCCCCACGAACAGAGAAGCCTGGCGGGCTACGGTCCACAGGGTCACAAAGAGTTGGACACGACTGAGTGACTAAGCACAGCACATGATAGCCTAGAGATGAAAGAATGTGAAGAATTCCCAAATACGTGCATTTCAATCCATATCTGTGAATTCCTAATTATACTTACTATGGATCTTTTACTGAGTTGGTCTCTCCATTTTTCAACCAAACAATTTTCAAGAAGCATCATCCTGAAAAAAGTAATTTATCTTAATAAGCAATGCTAATAATGAAAGTAAAAATTTCAAAAATACAGAAGTTCAAAAATATAAAATACAAAAAATTGTAAAAACCAAAATTCTTCAATAACCATTAGCCCCACAAGTCCCCATTTATATTTTACTAATATTTTCTTTTGGTGTATTTATTTAACTAATATTTCATATTTTATTAGATCACACTGTACATTTAGATCATACTGTATATTTCCTTTCAGCATTGTATGCATTTTCTTATATACCTGAAAAATTAAAAAAATATAACTTTCCTAACTATATAAATTATAACTATGGATATCCATAATATATTTAACTATTTCTCTACAGTTGAACCTCCCTTTTGCTTAGCTATTATCATCAGCATTGCACTGAATATCACTAGTGTGCACTGGCTAATTATTTCCTTAAGATAGATTTATGAAAGCAGAAGAGTATGTATTTTTTTCTTAAGGTTTTCACTGCATAGTGCTAAATTATTTTCAAAATGGTTGAACTGTCATTTAATTCACCAACATTAAGACTAAGTAAGAATGGAATCTTGCTTTTATTTGGGTTGGAAAATTAAGGAGGTAAATATTTTAATGTTTATTTACTATTTGTACTTCTTTTAAAACTTTGTATAGACTTCATACATGCATTTCTATATTGTAGTCAATGTTTTAAATATTGATTTAGATGTAAATTTATACTTACTTTTTATAGAGTAAATCACTATCTTTTGTTATACCCATTGCAATAATTTTTTTTTTGTCTTTCTCTTTCTAAAAAAATTTTTTTTGGCTGCCTGGCACACAGGATCCTAGTTTACAGACCAGGGATTGAACCCATGCCCCCTGCAGTGGAAGTTTGGAGTCTTAACCACTGGACCTCTAGGGAAGTCCATGTCTTTCTCTTTTTATTTTTGATTTTAATATGCACAATATTGTCATCAGATATGTGCACTGACATTTTTCCTCATAATTTCTTACATTACTTTTATGTTTACAGACTACTTTATTTTTCAGGTAGTACATATTTATTTACTGAACTTTATCCTTTTTGATTAAGTTTTTAAAATATTTACTTTTTTACCCCATTTAAAATTTATTGAGTACAAAGTGAAAATACATACTATTTTCCCAAGTAAAGCTATTTGCAACATTTACTAAACAACAGTTTGATTTCTGTTGATTTGCCACATCTCTTTCATAGTAGAAGTTCTTGCATGAGATTTTCTTCTCTGCTTTATTTATCTACATGTCTACTGTTGCACCACATGACTTGAACAAGTGTAGCTTTATACTAACTTTGCTTATGACATAAGGCATATTTTCACTCATCCTTCGATTTTCAAAATCTCCTTTACATGTCCTTAGCACTTTATTCTTCCAAATGATCATTAGCATTATTTGTGAAGACATAAATCTCAATCATCCAAAAGATGTTTACTAGGATTTTGATCAGAATTACACTATCTATAATCTAACAGGGAAAATGACACAAAGGCTGTTATTTAACTCATGTATTATCTATTCACCTGTTCAGCAATCCGGCACATCCTCAGATGTGCTAGATGCTTCTAGTACTGGAGCATATATAAGCATCATAGAGGAATGAGCCCAGAAACAGTCATTCAAAGTTCATTCATTCAATGTCTTTAGAAAGACAAGATATAAGCAGTAAAACAGCTTTAAAGCCGAAAGCACAAGAAGTGTGAAGAAGGTACTAAGTACTGATAGACTGAAGAATAAGAAAGTATTCAAGTGAAGGCAGTATCAAAAAGTGGTTTTTTTTTTGAGAAATAGAATCTTGAGCTGTATATCCAGAAGGAACAGGAACATTATTAATGGCAGAGAATCAAAAGGAAGACTTTTTAAATAAAAATGAGTAGTTTTGCTGGAGAAACGAAGTGAAGCAAGTTATGGGGCTCTTTCTGGAACCTGTGCTGAAGTGTTTGATTTTTATATTTTAAGGACTTCTTATGTTGTAAGGATATATATATAAAGATGTTATGGAAAGATAAGTGAGGAGACACACTCCCAGCTGGAGAGATGCATACAATACATGTGTGTGAGTGTATATATGTGTTTATATAATACTCAAGTAAACAAATGTAAACTAAGTGTGGAACTGTGTTTCAAATGGCCATTGTTTCTTGATTCACAATTTATTTAAAAGGTCTTAAAAGTTCATATTTGCTACAATAAGATTGATTTGAAAATAACTGGTTTTACTCAATTTATTTGCTTATAAGTTTCTGAAATCCGGTAATAAATTCTGAAATTGATTTTTAAAGAGTCCACTGAAATGCTCATATTTTAATTTTTCCTTAATTCTATTAAGAATTAAGTGATGTTTAGGATATATGATATCCCAATCAAACCATCTATTAAAACTGATTTTTTTTAAAAGCTAGTGCTTTAAAAAAAAACACACACACACAAACTAGGACTTCTAAGTGGGATTCATGGTTTTCCTAAGCTGTGTGCAGTTTTTTTCTGCCCCTCTGTGCCTACCGTGAGCGCCACTCGTAACACATGATGAGAACATCTTGATGAGGCAGGATGTGTGGACACTGGCAGGAAGAATTCGTAATAAGAGGGACTTGAGTCCGAGGGATGGGTGATGAGGACTTGAAGATCTCTTTCACATCCACCACTGTCGTTACTTCATTACAGCCACTCCTCTGCACGGCTTTTATTTTTGCATGAATGACTGCAATTGAAAAATCGATTTAAGTGTTGCTGAAGCTTTGGAGAGAAATATGGATGGTGTATTCCTGCCAACTTCTGAGCCTCTCTTAAAGAATCACTCCTGTAATTATGGTCATGTCCAAGCTGCCCGAATGCAGGCAAAAATGCCCACACAATCATATGCTAAATGTAAGGCCTCCCATATTGTCAACAATGTCTTAAAAGTTCTGAATCATGCTGCAAGATAGAAAAGGAAATTCACAAGCGGGTTTACTCTGAGATCTGTCTTTGGGTCAGTGACTGCTCCACATGGGGCTACAGATAGAGTTTCAAAACAGAATCCCATGGATTCTTCTCAGCCCTAAAATTCTATAATTCTATGATGAGGGGCTTTTTTTGGGAGGGTGCAGAAGGGAACATCAGGAAATTTAGTTACATAGAAGGTTGACTAAATTTTGTAGAAATAATACTACTTTGTCTTTCTACTCTGTCCTGTAATGATTTGAAGTGAGAATCATATATTCTCAGATTCAGAAGGCACCTAAAAGTTTGTGTGGTTCAATTACCCATCTGCTGCTTGAACTGTTCCAGAGAAAGTTGTTACAGTCCTAACATTGTAATGCAGGCAGGAGTCTCTGAAGATGACTGCTCTCAATTCTTTAATTTCCCAAACTGCCAAAGCAGGGTCTGTGGTGGCCAGAGGTGGAACTGTTATTACAGATGACTGGTAATGTCACTGCGTCTTATCATGCTTGCAGTTCTGACCTCCTTGAAAGTGAAAGTGAAAGTGAAGTTGCTCAGTCGTGTCTGACTCTTTGCGACCCCATGGACTGTAGCCTATCAGGTTCCTCCGTCCATGGGATTTTCCAGGCAAGACTGCTGGAGTGGATTGCCATTTCCTTCTCCAGGGGATGTTCCTGACCCAGGAATCGAGCCCGGGTCTCCCACATTGCGGGCAGACGCTTTACCGTCTGAGCCACCAGGGAAGCTCCTTGACCTCCTTGGTCCCTTGCTATTACCACCTGCCATGGAGTTGTAATCAGCCTAGGATGGATCTGTCTTGGATTCCATCCTAGCAAGCTGGTTTATGAAGGAGTTGAATAATTTAAATAGAAAATAGTTTCATCATCAATGTGGTTACGAAGCAATGATGCCTCAGAGAACAGCATGACAGTGAAACTCAGACTGGACAATTAAGTAACTAAGGCTGGACGGTGCCAGACAAGGGGCTACGTGGATCAGATTAAGATGATATCTACATATAACAGATTTAAAAAACAGTAACAAGAAGCTACTAGAAAAGACAGTGTTTTGCTTTGTTTTGTTTTTTTTTGGGGGGGTTGAATTACCCATTTTGGCTATGTGTGGTTCTCAAATATGACAACCTAAATAAGAGGTTATTTTTTCAGACTTTTATAGTGCCATGATCTTCCTGCTTTTATGTGGGTTGTATAATACAAAGGTTCTTATGATATAAAATTTCAGTTTGAAATATGGAAAACTAAGTTACCAAATAAAACAAACATTTTTACCCAAATAGTTTCCACTATTTCAACAGAAATAATTTAAGAAACACACAAAAAACCCCATGAAATAGCCCAAAAAAGTATTTTAAAGGAACACATTTTTAATTAAATTTACTTTCAAATTATGACACTAGAATTCACTGAAAACATTCAAGACAGCATGATTGACTTATTCTCTGAAGAAAGTGCCAACTGGGTCTTTCAAATAAGAGAACATTTAAACTATGTTAATACTTACAGCCATAGGTCTTGTGATTAACATATTCCCACAGTTTTTTAAAAAGTGTTTTTATAAGTAAAAAGATATGTGTGCACATCTTAATTCTTTGGTCTCTGGGCCTCAGGTCAAATCCACAGATCACTTACCCATCCTTTCCACAGCAGTGAAACTTTTCTTTCCGTCCCCTCCCACCGCTGCCCTAAGGCCCTGTGGTGAAACCATGAGAGAAGTGAGGTGATATCCTGGCTGACAGAACTTCTGGACAAATAGGACAGTTAGGATCAGGATGTCACACTTGTAATCTGATTCACAGCACTGCCCTCACCCAGGTTACTTTACTTAGTTTTTACTTGATTTACCCAGAAAAGCAAGAAATATTCACAGTTGTTATTGTGCCATCTAGGACCCACATGACTGAGAGAAATCACCAACCCGCTTTTTCACTTCATGACTAGCAGACCTGGCTGTGTCATGTGCCAAGTCCCCAAGCCAATGGATTCAGCAGATGATTTACCGTAACTGTAGTTTTTGCTTAGATACGTTGCCAGGGTTGGCTTCACCTTTTTGCACTTGCACCGGTCTAAAGAAGACAAAACAAAGGCAATGTTGAAAAAAGGTTCAGAAGTCACTCTGGAGAGAAGAAAGAGATGGAGCCTTGAGGCTAATGAACTTACCCGGGCTTAGGCGTTTACAGTCAATGTCAAGAGGCCTTTCCTGTACCATCATGTCTGGAGTGATGTCTATCCACTTAACGTCTGAAAAACACACAGGGACACATGGGTGTGGTCAGTGATTCCAGCTGGAGTAAGGAATCATCTGGAGACACTGACTAACACGGCAGCACACACAAACACATACAAATCCTAAACAGCAAAAATTATATGTGATTGTCAACTACTTCTTCCATATAGACTCTTTGGGCTTAGGAAAGAAGACTTACGGCTGAGACTGTTTATCCAGAACAAACTAAAGTGAAGGCACATTTAAACTGGTTGATACACACAGCCAACCTGGATTTATCCAACATTTATCCAACCTGGATAAATTATGTCATTCCCTCCTAAATCTATTTTAAAATGTTGATTTTCCAAGTTGACAGTTTACACTAATCAAAATAACCAAAATAGTCCTCAATTCCCACCTCACGTTTTGCAGAAACAATCCAGAGCTACCCCCTAAAGAAGCATAACCCTGTATCAGTTCTATAATTAAAGAAATACATTTTTTTTTAAAACTGAATTAGAGAGGAGCTTAAATTTCCCCCCCTTCACTTCACTTCTCCACCTCCACGTTTTGGGCAAGGCTCTGAGATATAACTTCAGAAACGACACTAAAGCAACACCATAATTTCTTTAAATGTGTAGCAACTTGAGTCAGGGATAAAAGGAGGCAAAAATATTCTTAGGTTTTATTTCAAGAAGTGGATTTAAACCTGCCTCTTCTTCCTAGAAAAGCAACAAAAAGACTAAAGAGAAAAGAAGGAAGTGGTGGTTGAGTTCGAGTTAACTAAGATGCCACAGACGCTGGCATTGGGTCAAAGACCATGAAACAGACATCACAGTTTTCCAGGGCAACTAAAATTATAAACTGTACTCCTGGTGGGAAGTGACTAGTACTGCTTTTTCAGAAAGAGCTTTCAAGAACTAACGTTAAGTGGAGAATCCTGGTAGGAGTGTTTTATTTATTAAATGATATTAAAAAAGTGCTGAAAGTGGGTTCAGACCCAACTGTCACTGCTATTACTATTTTATTACTACAAAGAAAAAATTCTCTAGTGTCACCTATCTAAGAAAAATCGCCCATCCCTCTTTATGGGGACATGGTGTTTTTTAGCTCCTGAAATTCCTGTGGAGAAAGCAGACTTTTCCAGAAGTTAAGTCACCAGCCCTTCCCACCTCCTCCAATTCACCTAAGAAGAATGGGGGGCTGCCCGACCACCCACTGACAGCTGTCGGGTTCTCATGTGGCAGTGACAGTCCAGAGTGCCCCCTCAACCGCCCCCGCCCCTCCCCCCCCCCCACCTTTGTCCTTCCCCAAGTCTCACCGTCAGGGAGGTCAGTGACGATGGCCTCAGGCGAGATGCACACACCCCGGTCGTAGACAGGCAGCTCATCGCAGGCCAGGCTCTCAGGCCAGCTGTGGTTGTACATCTTCATGAGGGGCTCGCAGTCATCACGCGCGCGCTGGCACACCGACTTGCACGGCTTAATGGGGTCGTGCAGGAACTCCAGGGTGCAGATGGGCGCGTACATGGCACAGAGGAAGAAGCGTAGCACCGCGCTGCAGTTCACGTCCACCAGCTCCTCGTACTGCTCGATGGCCAGGATGGCGTTCTCCTGCGTGCTGTGGTGCAGGTGATTGGGCATCCGCGTGATGTTCCAGGGCATGTGCCGGCACATCGGGATGCGCACCGCCTCGCAGGGCGCGCCGCGCACGCCCAGCGCCAGGCGCAGCCACAGGCACAGAGCGGTCAGGATGGAGAGGAGCATGGTACTGCCCTCCCGCGCCGCCACCCCAGTAGACAGAATGGGCCCCCTAGTCTTTCTCTCTCCCTTCACGAAGGAAGAGGTGCTTTAGGGCACAGGGGATGTGCTCTACCCAAACTCCCGTGGGCAGCAGTGCGCGGCCTCTGGGGCCGGCCGAGGGTATCCGCAGTCCGGCGCGCGCTGCACCAGTAGTTCCAGCCCTCAGCCTCCCAGGCGCGAACCCGCCCTGGCAATTCCAGTCCCCGGCCCGGCAGCTCCGAGCGCAGCCAACCCCGGCCATTGCCGGACCTATTTATCCCGACACCTCCCCTGACGTGGGCTCGGAACGCTCCCTTGGCAGCTGCAGGCTCGGCGCGGGCTCCCCGTCGGCCGCCCCACCCCCCAGCCCTCTCTTGCAGAAGCGGTGACATCATCTCCTCCGGGCCGCAACCCAGGGCTTGAATCCTGCATTCCCCCAAAGTCCCTCCTTTTTAGTCTGGCCAGTCCTTTTTCTTCAAACCAAGAAAAAGAGCCTCTGGCAGTCGTTTTGGATACCGGATCCAAGAAGGTGCAAGATACGATTTCAAGAGAGGGAAGGACCGTCTTTCGAATCAAAGCTGAACTTTGCGCCCTCTGCCTTTTGGGTTCCCCAACTGTGAAGTTGGAGGGAAATGGGAACTTCTGCTGCTCTTTACCTCTTAAACGTACTTGCTTTCTCCAGTAGGGGGCATGAGAAGCGCCGAGCGGTGAGACGTGTGGGACCAGGAGAGTGCAATTGGAACAGGATGGACACATTATATAAGCAAACCGCCCCCTCCCGGCCCTGAGTTGTATGGAATTTGTTTTTGTGATTACTGTCGTGGCTAGTAGACATTACTTTGGGCTCAGGCTTTTTTTTCCAGAATGGCCTTTGAGCTGTACCTGCTCCAGGAAAAGAACTGACCGAAGGTGTCACAGCATCTTCCAGTTTGAGAAATGTCTTCCGTCTAACATTTCTCCCTCTTTCTCCTACTCCTTGTTCCTCTTTTCAACTTGAACGAAAGCAGAAAGCCAAGACGACTTTGATATCACAATCTGAAAGATTTTTTTCCTCCTTTATGCCAAGTGATTTCCAATGCAGCTAACATCTTGATTTACTTGGAAACTGTTATTTAATGAAGTAAGAAGCTGTGTACCATGGAGATCAATGATGTATGTTTTGTTTTTTCTTTTATCTTATTTTTTATTCGGACAGGTAGTAGAATCCACTGCTGGCTTAGCTATCCCCAGAAAAGGGAGGCTTTATTGTTCCAAGTATACACTGATTTGCAAGCAGTAAGATTTCTGGTATATGATATTTTCTTAGGGCATTAGAATATGAAAGCATGTTATCTGAATGGTAGTCTTCATGGTTTAGTTGGAAATCTGAACTTAAGGCAGACATTGATTTTCTCTCCAAAGCTTAGATAACAGAATTAGTTTAGTTTTGATTCTGATTGGGACTGAAGATTAAAATAGCCCAATAAAGGAAAAGCACAGGTGATGTTTACTGAGCATGTACAATGCACTTGATGTGTAAATGCATTACCTTATTTTTTTTTTCTGGGTACATGAATCAAACATGGTTAGTTGAAAAGGTAAATGAGACAAACACATTTCAGGATTCACCCAAGGAGTCCAGTTTTATTTATGGGAAGCCCAGGGTAACCAAATACAGCAGGGCCCATCTAGAGAGGTATCTTTTTTTCTGTAGAAAACCAAGCTTCAAATGCCACTGCAGGCTAGTGAAATAGAAAGCAAACAGGATAGCCCAGATGAGATCTCAAGCTGTTTTCAGTATTAGATTCTAGTAGGTCTAAACTCTGGTTTAGTAAAAATGAGTTTCAGCCCAAGTTCCTACCAGGGAAGAAGATACAGTTTTGAGAATGAACTGGGCTCCCTGCCTTTTCCTAGGAATCAGCTGAGGAGGGCAAACTTGGGGAGGACTCAAACTTCTACAGCTAGTTTGAACCTGCTGCATTAGTTTAGCTCTGCAAGTACCAAGTCATGACATTTCAGGTATTTCCTTGATGTTCTCAGATGGAATGTCCATTAAGAAAGGGAGGGGAAAAGCTGAGAACCCTTCTCCATAAAGCTCCTTGCTTACCCGATTAGGTCTGTTGGTAGTTTGGCTTTAGTGTTCCTAGGAGAGGGTGGCAGCATTGAGGAATTCATCTGGAGAGTGTGACAACCAGCCTTCCTCTTCTTGCCTGGCTTTTAGCACTCAATCCATTACCCCATACTTGACATTGATTTGCCAAAATCTCATGTAACTGGGGAAGTTCCCCTGGTCAGTGGCTTCTCTCTGGTGGCTCCTCTTCAGTCTCCTCCAGGGCCTGCTTCCCTGCCCATCCTTTCAATGTCGGGAGTTCTCTAGGGCTCCATCCTCAGCCCTCTTCTCACTCTCTACACTCCCCACTGCTCCAGGTTGTCTCAATCGCAGCACTAGTGTCAAAAGCGCTGGATAATTCTTTTTTGAGTGAGCCATGGGAGCTGGGGTGGGGAGGGTTGTCCTGCACACTGTGGGTAATTTAGTAGTGTCTTTGGTCTCCTCCCACTAGATGCCAGGGCCAGCTTGCCCTCTATCCCATTGTAATAGTCAAAATGTCTCTAGATATTGCCAACTGTCCCCTGGGAGACAAAACCACCATGAGTGGGAAACCACTCTTTTACTGTCCTTTCTGGGTTCAGTGACCAACTAAATGCCAATGGCTTCCAAATCCAGACCCCTAGGCCTGCTGGGCTTCCCAGATGGCCCTAGTAATAAAGAACCTGCCTTCCTGAAGGAGACATAAGAGATGTGGGTTTGATCCCTGGGTCAGGAAGGTCTTCTGAAGTGGGAAATTGCAACCCACTGCAGTATTCTTGCCTGGAGAATCCCATGGACAGAGGAGCCTGGCAGGCTATAGTCCATAGGGTCACACAGACATGCCTTAAGTGACTTAGCAGGCATGCATGCAAGCTTGCTGGTCTCTGGAAATGTTTATCCAATTGTCCCCTGGGTATTTCCATCTGTATATCCCATAGTCATCACAAAATCAGCCAATCCTAAACTGAATTTATCTTCTCTCACTCAGGACTGAACTTCCAGTGATCCAAACCACTTAGAGGAAGTGGTCTTCCTCCAAGTCTATCCTTTTCTCTAGTCCCCAACTCTTCCATCCTCTGCATTGCTACTACCAAGGTGTTAACTCAGACAGTAGCTCTTGTCTAGATTGTGACAGCATCTTCCTCTTCCCCCTGCCCTCTGCCTTGCCCTGCCATTCTCCACACTGACCTGGGGGAGCTTCCTAAGACTTCTACTTGACGACACTCTCCCTAGCTTTACATTTATGGTTGGCTCCAAAACTTTGGAATTAATAATAAATCCTTAAAAGGATTTTCAAGGCCCTGAGTGATCTGGCCTCAGATTACCATCTGCCTCATACTTGATCCCCCAAATCGTACTCATTTCCTCTTGCCCCGCATCTGTCTCTCATTCAGGAATGCTCTCTCCCACGTTCACCTGCCTCACTCTTCATCCTTGAAAAGCATATCAGGTGAAAAGACTATATAAACTTTGAAAACAAGGTGGTTTTTTTGGTTTTTGTTTTTAATTAATTTATTAGTTTAATTGGAGGCTAATTACTTTACAATATTGTAGTGGTTTTTTGCCATACATTGACATGAGTCAGCCATGGGTGTACATGTGTTCCCCATCCTGAACGCCCCCCACCACCTCCCTCCCCATCCCATCCTTCAGGGTCACCCCGGTGCACCAGCCCTGAGCAGCCTGTCTCATGCATCGAACCTGGACTGGTCATCTGTTTCACGTATGATAATATACATGTTTCAATGCTATTCTCTCAAATCATCCCACCCTCACCTTTTGTTTTTTAAACAGTTGCTTTTTATCGAGTCCATACTACAGATTCTAACCTTACACAGACATAAACCATAAACCCAGTTAATGTTGTTCTTAACGACACTAAACTTCCAGACACCAACGTGTAGGTCTGTGGTATTGTCAGGTGATGGGTGAGGAGATGGGTCTCACTGCAGATGTGGCCACCGGCGTGTTCCTGAGTCCTCAGCCCAAGAGCAAAGGCATAGTGTCTAGTCCCACAGTGTCTAGGGTCTAGACTAGTCCCCATAGTGTCTAGTCCCACAGGCTCTCTACTGGCTGCCAAATGGCCATAATGAATGACTGATGTCATTTCTACAGGAAGAGACCCTTTTTTCTACTTTTAATTTGGAGTTAGCAGGTGGTAATTTTGATAAACTCAGCCATGGCCACAGGACTGGAAAAGGTCAGTTTTCATTCCCATTCCAAAGAAAGGTAATGTCAAAGAATGTTTAAACTACTTACTGTACAATTGCACTCATTTCACATGTTGGCAAGATTATGCTCAAAATCCTTCAAGCTAGTCTTCAGTAGTAAGTGAACTCAGAACTTCCACATGTACATGCTAGATTTAGAAAAGACAGAGGAACCAGAGATCAAACTGTATCATAGAAAAAGCAAGACAACTCCAGAAAAACATCTACTTCTGCTTCATTGACTATGCTAAAACTTTGACAGTGTTCAGTTCAGTTCAGTTGCTCAGTCGTGTCTGACTCTTTGCAACCCCATGAATCGCAGCAAGCCAGGCCTCCCTGTCCATCACCAACTCCCAGAGTTCACTCAGACTCATGTCCATCGAGTCAGTGATGCCATCCAGCCATCTCATCCTCTGTCATCCCCTTCTCCTCCTGCCCCCAATCCCTCCCAGCATCAGAGTCCTTTCCAATGAGTCAACTCTTTGCATGAGGTGGCCAAAGTATTGGAGTTTCAGCTTTAGCATCATTCCTTCCAAAGAAATCCCAGGGCTGATCTCCTTCAGAATGGACTGGTTGGATCTCCTTGCAGTCCAAGGGACTCTCAAGAGTCTTCTCCAACACCACAGTTCAAAAGCATCAATTCTTCGGCACTCAGCTTTCTTCACAGTCCAACTCTCACATCCATACATGACCACTGGAAAAATCATAGCCTTGACTAGATGGACCTTTGCTGGCAAAGTAATGTCTCTGCTTTTGAATATGTTATCTAGGTTGGTCATAACTTTCCTTCCAAGAAGTAAGCGTCTTTTAATTTCATGGCTGCAGTCACCATCCACAGTGATTTTGGAGCCCCCCAAAATAAAGTCTGACACGGTTTCCACTGTTTCCCCTATTTCCCATGAAGTGATGGGACCAAATGCCATGATCTTCCTTTTCTGAATGTTGAGCTTTAAGCCAACTTTTTCACTCTCCTCTTTCACTTTCATCAAGAGGCTTTTTAGTTCCTCTTCACTTTCTGCCATAAGGGTGGTGTCATCTGCATATCTGAGGTTATTGATATTTCTCCCGGCAATCTTGATTCCAGCTTGTGCTTCTTCCAGCCCAGTGTTTCTCATGATGTACTCTGCATATAAGTTAAATAAGCAGGGTGACAATATACAGCCTTGACGTACTCCTTTTCCTATTTGGAACCAGTCTGCTGTTCCATGTCCAGTTCTAACTGTTGCTTCCTGACCTGCATACAGATTTCTCAAGAGGCACGTCAGGTGGTCTGGTATTCCCATCTCTTTCAGAAATGTCCACAGTTTATTGTGATCCACACAGTCAAAGGCTTTGGCAGAGTCAATAAAGCAGAAATAGATGTTTTTCTGGAACTCTCTTCCTTTTTTGATGATCCAGCGGATGTTGGCAAGTTGATCTCTGGTTCCTCTGCCTTTTCTAAAACCAGCTTGAATATCTGGAAGTTCACGGTTCACGTATTGCTGAAGCTTGGCTTGGAGAATTTTGAGCATTACTTTACTAGCGTGTGAGATGAGTGCAATTGTGCAGTAGTTTGAGCATTCTTTGGCATTGCCTTTCTTTGGTATTGGAATGAAAACTGACCTTTTCCAGTCTTGTGGCCACTGCTGAGTTTTCCAAATGTGCTGGCATATTGAGTGCAGCACTTTCACAGCATCATCTTTCAGGATTTGGAATAGCTCAACTGGAATTCCATCACCTCCACTAGCTTTGTTCGTAGTGATGCTTTCTAAGGCCCACTTGACTTCACATTCCAGGATGTCTGGCTCTAGGCCAGTGATCACACCATTTTGATTATCTTGGTCATGAAGATCTTTTTTGTACAGTTCTGTGTATTCTTGGCACCTCTTCTTAATATCTTATGCTTCTGTTATATTCATACCATTTCTGTCCTTTATTGAGCCCATCTTTGCATGAAATGTTCCCTTGGTATCTCTAATTTTCTTGAAGAGATCTCTAGTCTTTCCCATTCTGTTGTTTTCCTCTATTTCTTTACATTGATCGCTGAGGAAGGCTTTCTTATCTCTCCTTGCTATTCTTTGGAACTCTGCATTCAGATGTTTATATCTTTCCTTTTCTCCTTTGCTTTTCACTTCTCTTCTTTTCACAGCTATTTGTAAGGCCTCCCCAGACAGCCATTTTGCTTTTTTGCATTTGTTTTCTATGGGGATGGTCTTGATCCCTGTCTCCTGTACAATGTCACGAATCTCCATCCATAGTTCATCAGGCACTCTATCAGATCTAGTCCCTTAAATCTATTTCTCACTTCCACTGTATAATCATAAGGGATTTGATTTAGGTCATACCTGAATGGTCTAGTGGTTTTCGCTACTTTCTTCAATTTCAGTCTGAATTTGGCAATAAGGAGATCATGATCTGAGCCATAGTCAGCTCCCAGTCTTGTTTTTGCTGATTGTATAGAGCTTCTCCATCTTTGGCTGCAAAGAATATAATCTATCTGATTTCAGTGTTGACCATCTGGTGATGTCCATGTGTAGAGTCTTCTCTTGTGTTGTTGGAAGAGGGTGTTTGCTATGACCAGTGCATTTTCTTGGCAGAACTCTATTAGTCTTTGCCCTGCTTCATTCCGTATTCCAAGGCCAAATTTGCCTGTTACTGCAGGTGTTTCTTGACTTCCTACTTTTGCATTCCACTCCCCTATCATGAAAAGGACATCTTTTTTGGGTGTTAGTTCTAAAAGGTCTTGTAGGTCTTCATAGAACCGTTCAACTTCAGCTTCTTCAGCATTACTGGTTGGGGCATAGACTTGGATTACTGTGATATTGAATGTTTTGCCTTGGAAACGAACAGAGATCATTCTGCTGCTTTTGAGATTGCAACCAAGTACTGCATTTTGGAGTCTTTCGTTGACCATGATGGCTACTCCATTTCTTCTGAGGGATTCCTGCCCGCAGTAGTAGATATAATGGTCATCTGAGTTAAATTCACCCATTCCAGTCCATTTTAGTTCGCTGATTCCTAGAATATCGACATTCACTCTTGGCCATCTCTTGTTTGACCACTTCCAATTTGCCTTGATTCATGGACCTGACATTCCAGGTTCCTATGCAATATTGCTCTTTACAGCATCGGACCTTGCTTCTATCACCAGTCACATCCACAACTAAGTATCTGTGTGGATCACAACAAACTGGAAAATTCTTAAAGAGATGGGAATATCAGACCACTGTACCTGTCTCCTGAGAAGCCTGTATGCAGATCAAGAAGCAACAGTTAGAACTGGACATGGAACAATGGACTGGTTCAAAATTGGGAAAGGAGTATGTCAAGGCTATATATTGTCACCCTGCTTATTTAACTTATATGTAGAGTACATCCTGTGAAATGCTGGACTGGATGAATCACAAGCTGGAATCAAGATTGCTAGAAGAAATATCAACAACCTCAGATATGCAGATGAGGAACTAAAGAGTCTCTTGATGAAGGTGAAAGAGGAGAGTGAAAAAGCTGGCTTAAAACTCAACATTCAAAAAACTAAGATCATGGCATCTGGTCCCATCACTTCATGGCAAATTGATGAGGAAAAAGTGGAAATAGTGACAGATTTTGTTTTCTTGGGCTCCAAAATCTCTGCAGACAGTGACTGCAGCCACATAATTAAAAGATGCTTGCTACTTGGAAGAAAAGCTATGACAGACCTATTAGCATATTTAAAAGCAGAGACATCACTTTGCCAACAAAGGTCCATATAGTCAAAGCTATGGTTTTTCCAGTAGTCATGTTTGTGAGATATGAGAGACCATAAAGACAGCTGAGGACTGACAAATTGATGCTTTTAAACTGTGGTGTTGGAGAAGACTCTTGAGAGTCCCTCGGACTGCAAGGAGATCAAACCAGTCCATCCTAAAGGAAATCAATTCTAAATATTCATTGGAAGAATTGATGCTGTGAAGCTGAAGCTCCAATACTTTGGGCACCTGATTTGAAGAGCCGGATTTTTAGAAAAGACCCTGTCTGGGAAAGATTGAGGGCAAGAGGAGAAGGGGGCTACTCCTTCTCCTCATCCTAAATGCTCCGATGAGATGGTTGGATGGCATCACTGACTCAATGGACATATATTTGAGCAAACTCCAGTGAAGGACAGGGAAACCTGATGTGCTGCAGTCCATAGGGTCACAAAGAGTTGGACATGAGGTAAGGGACTAAACAGCGACAAAAACAATTTGATAAAGGGACAGGGTTATGTGGGGTACAGCAAGTGCAGTGATCCAGCTTTCTTGATCTTGTGTTTGAGTTTGTCCTCCAGTGTTGGTTATCTGCTGAATACTCAGCAGAAAAACACTTTCCTTCTCACCCCACCACCCCATCCCCCTTAAAACGCGGATACCCTTCAGGATGCTAGTGGCACCACTGCCACTGCATTTCCTGTTGGCAGCAGAGAGCAAGTGAAAACAGTAGCGGCAGCGGGCAGCGGCCCAGGCAGAAACAGCTCTCACACGATTCAGGGAAGCTTTCCCGTGGCCGATCCCGGCTCCCAGGCCTTGCGCGTTCTGATCCCAACAGCTGGAAAGGCCGCCGCCGTGACCAGCAGCAACTTGGCCAAGACCGCCCTCGGGCACAGTTGGAAAAAGCCCCGCTGAGTGCCTCGGCTGCTCAGCGCCCCCTTGGGCGCGGGCTGGCTCTCTGGGGGCTGCGGCCGCGGCAGAAGGCGATGCCTAGGCGCGCTCCCCTCCGCGTGGCCCGAGGGTCCCTGGACGCTTGGCTGCTGGGCGGCCTCTGGGTCTGCGCGCTGGGCTGCCTCTGCG
Source organism: Bos taurus (assembly GCF_002263795.3). Lineage (NCBI taxonomy): Eukaryota > Metazoa > Chordata > Mammalia > Artiodactyla > Bovidae > Bos > Bos taurus. The sequence continues at coordinate 49,750,935 of NC_037331.1, forward strand.
GCGTGGGGATGGCGGCGCCGGGGGCCGGGGCAGGGGCTGGGGGCTCCCTGGGGGCTCAGCGCCCTTGCCAGGCGCCGCAGCAATGGGAGGGACGCCAGGTGCTGTACCGGCAGAGCACTGGGCGCTACAGTCGCGCCCTGCTCTCTTACGACGGGCTCAACCAGCGCGTGCGGGTGCTGGACGAGAGGAAGGCGCTGATCCCCTGCAAGAGGTACGTGGGGCGGGGGGAGCGAGGCCAGGGCGGCCCGGGGAGGGCGACGTCGAGGGAGCTGCGCCGGAGCGCGGGGTTTCCAGCAGCTCGCGTCGCCTTCCTCCCATCAAAGAAAAACTTCGCGGAGAGGATCTCTTGGGGACAGCAGAGTTGGGGGCTGGGTGTCGGGCTGGACCACTGGGGGCGGCCTGCTGGCGGGCACTCAGTGAGACCTCGCAGGGCGGTGGCCAGTGAAGAAAGGCGGCGCCCCCAGGCCCTGGTTCGCCCACATTCAAACGCTGCTGAGTCAGCCTCCTGACTCCTGGTGCCCCCTTCAGCCTAGGGCGTGTCTTCTGCACTATCTCAGCTCTTTCAGGAGCCATCTGTGAAGGAGACACGCCAAATACATATTTTATATGAGTTGTTTTTTTTTTTTCCTTTTTAAAGGAATATGACAACTCAACCAAAAGTGTGCGGGATCAGTTAAAAGAACTGTCACAACCGTTGAAATTTTCGTCTACTCCCTTAAAATTTCTTTTAAGCAAGTTTTACATTCGGTGATCAATAAGCCTGTACGTCTGTATCTTTTTTATAGAACATGGTCTCTTCCCTGTTATTTGTCATTTTAATAGTTGCCCCCTACCTATTTTTAATGGCTGCACAATATTCCACAGAGAGGTTATGCTACAATGCTTTTTAACTACTGGTATGATTAGTCACCTTTCTGCATCTATTATGACAAAGGACACCCTCTTTCCTGAGACTGCAGTTTGTTCTGACCCTATTAAAACCTGATTTCTATTTTGGGATCGCCACCTGTCAGTTCCTTCTGCTTCATTCCTGTTTCTCTGTGTGTGTTCCTCCAAGGGTTATGCTGGCCTCTCATATGGAGTTGGCATAATTAGGAGGTGCCATGTGAATGTCCACAGTTTAAGGCTCCAATGGGCAGTAAATGTGGAGAAAATTTGATATCATTTCACCTAAAAGTGTTTGATGAAGTATTAGGTATCTTGAAGACAGTATGCAAATGCAAGAATTGTTCAAAGCAATATATTTGAGAATGCAAAATAGTACATGATTGTAAACCACAAGTGCTGAGGAGGCCTGGAATAGCTGAGTCATCATGGGGTATTGGGAGTATCTTTTCTCTTTCAAGAAGATGAATGTTTTCTGTTAAGTCTCGAAGAACTTTGTAATAATAATAGCAAAATCCAGCATTTGAGTACTTGGTATGTACCAGGCATGGTCCTGAAGATGTTCCACATACCGTATTATTTAGTTTAAAAATCACAACCACTGGACAATGCAGGTGTTATGATCTCCATTTTACAAGCAGAGAAATCTGGGGTCAAGGGAGATTAGATAACTTTCTCAGATCAAGAGCTAGGACTGGAGGAAACTGAGTTGATTCTGACATCCATGATATACTGGGCTCTTGTTCCTTTGCTTATTCATTCAATCTGCATTTTTTGTGTGCCAGTCATTTTGTATAATCAGAGTGGGTCCTGGGTTTCAGGGAGGTCACGGTGTGGGGGTGGAATCATATAAGGAAGAATTCCCATATAGTGGGGTAAGGGATGAGCTGGACTTGAGAGCACCCCAGACAAGCAACTAACCTGGAGGTGCTTCCTGGAGGAGGTGGAACAGGAGCGAGTCCCAAAATCCCTGGACGGGCTGACCATTAAGGGGAAGCGGGTGTGGAGGGAAGACTGATCCAGGATGATCCATCCAGGTGTATTTTGGGACATCCTGCCACAGGCAAGGCTGAGAATATTCCAATAACTGCAGGCCAATCACTGTTAGACTGAAGCATGGAGTATGGTGGGAGGTTGGGGATCCAGGGAAGGATATTTAAACAGTGGAATGCCATGGCTGGGTTTTTAAAAGAGCACTGGATGAATGGTTGAGAATAAAGAAGAACAAAAGAAGAAGCCGAAACATGACCTAGGAGATGTTTGTAGAGAGATCCAGGTGGAAGATGGGGTGTGGCAATGTGATGGTGAGAAGTGGACACTTTTGAGAAATTTTAAGGATACTGAAGAGGCTTATTGAAGGAGGTGCAGAGGATTAGATGGTATGCTGTAGGGTGGTGGTGGGGGAAGTCAGTTCTGGCTTGTGAAAGCTAACGGTACTGACAGCATTGAGTAAATGGTGATGCTGTTTGCTGAGATGGGATTTGGCTTCTGCACTTCTGAAGAAGGGTCAAGTACTGCTCTTTGTGTGCGTTGTCCTGAAGCCTTGTATAGTGGTGGCTTTCGGATGAGTCCATGTCAAAGACGGACTAGGATTGAGACAGACCTGGGACCTGGGACCCGATGCTGCAGTGCTCACACATGGACATGCTTCTCCTCTAGCAATAAAATACAAAGAAACTATATGGGACTAAAAATAACTGTGTGCATGCACAATTAGGGTGAATTCTGGATAAAGGATACAAAGAGAGCCCAAACCCAATCGCCACATTTGAAAGAGCCTGGAGCAAAAGCAGCCTACTATGTGCATTCCCCTATACAAAACACCACTGATTAAGGGGTGGGCAAACCACCTAAGCCATCCCCCTGCAGCCCGACCCCTGGATACACCCCTACCCTCATCCTGTGTAAGGAACAAGCTTGCTCCCCTTGGGGATCTGTTTGTTCTTGTTCCCCTCGCCCCCTCCACTGCAGCAGCGGCTCCTATAAAGCCTTGCCTGCATTTCTTGTCTGGCCTCTGATCAGTTTCTATTGATTAAAGAGGCCAAGAACCCTGATCAGTAACAGGATGGCCCAAAGCACACTGCTGACATAGTGGAGTGAGGCCAGGAGAAGGAAAGGAGGATAGGGTTCATCCCCCCACCTCCCAGAGGTAGGATTTTCATGATTTAAGGGATTAGGCTTTAGAGTCAGATAAATCTGCCTCTGAATTCCAATTTCTAATGCAGGTCTTTGGGTTACTAGATGGGAATGCTACTAATGCCTAATGTATTGCTTTGCTGTGGGGATGAAATGAGTTCAACTATGTACAGCACACAGTGCAATGTAGAAGGTGTGGCCACAATCGTCCCTCTGGCCACCACCATCTTCGCCATCCCGGTAAATTTACCATAGCCCAGAGACTCGCTGCCAGCCCCATGAGCTCAGAAACTTGACCTTGTGGCACCCTCCAGGGCCCTTTCTTTGGGAGCTGACTGAGAATAAACAAGCTCAAGTGTGGCACTGTATATCTCAGTGAGTGCTGTAGCTGGCATGGGGGCCAGAATTCTCAAATCTGACTAGGTCATTCTCTCCCTGTAGGCAGAACTATGTAGAGAGCCAAATTCTAATCAGGAGGCTATGAGCAAAGAGTTGGAGCAAATTCATGGAGTCTAATGACTGCCTGCTTTAGGCTGGGCTGTGTGCTCAACGTTGAGCTTTCCATCATACATAAGAGGCCAGCCCAGCAGAATCAGGCTAAGATTAAGCATGCATCATTTTCACTAGAGAAGTTAGAAGCATAGAAGTCCCTGATCCTATGCTATCCCAACACTGCTGGTCCAGACCCCCTTCACTCTGCATAAAGCCTGGGTGGGTATTGCTCAGGTTGTCTTAGAAACCTTTCTTCTTCTGTGACTCCATGATCAATTAATAGAGTCTTCAGATGTGTATATTATAGCCTCACTGAGGTCACAGCCAAATCTTGCTGGCCTGGAAGCTTTTTTGTCCCCAGGTGGTGATTTCTTTCTTTCTTTACTTTTTAAATTGAAGTACAGTTGATTTACAATGTGTGGGTTTCTGGGTACAGGAAGGTGATTCAGTTTTACATATATGTTCATGTCCTTTTTCACATTCTCTCCCATTATGGTTTATTACCAGATATTGACTTTTGTTCCCTGTGTCCATGTGGTGATTTCTCACTTCTTCACACTTGCCCTGATCCGTCAAGTGTTAATCTCACAGTTAAGCTTTTAGAAGGCAATTTTACTCCTTTTTTTCCCAATTTCTTGCCAAGGTTTTATCTTACAGTCCCATCTCTGGCCCTAAGTCAGATGCAGAAAAGAATGGTTAGTGCACAAATGCATTTTTAAGCTTTTAAATGTAGATTTGTTGGAACAAACTCTAAAACTTTTTCAGGTACTAGCAGTCTGGCCAAGAAACCAGATACGATTTGAAGAAAATATGGATGGGTTGTCTCTTCATATTTATTAGTAAGTTGAGAAGTAAGTTTTAGAATTGGATCAACTTCTTAAGATTTTTATTTTGCATCCAGATAGTTATGGAAAATCCCACTGATAGTTACTGTGGAATGACTAGATTTTCCAGGCTTTCTTCTCCCTGAGATGATGGAAAAGATTAAATAACTTTACAAGCTTCAGATAAGACATGCCTTAGCAGAGAATGGGAAATATTAGTAATTGATACTATTTTGTTTTCTGTTCCCAACTGTTTTTTCCGGTAAACTCACAAGTATTACATTTGGAAGACTGAAGGAAAGGCAAGATTATTTTGTATTTCAGTAACACAGTGAACTTCATGGGAGAAGCAGTTTAGATACTGAATGAATTTTGTTAAGACTACCAGTACCTTACTGTTCCTGTTTACAAAATGGTAGATTGGGAATGGGAATTAATGAAGCTATTGATGCAAAGGGAGCAGAGTGGTGTTGAGAGGATATGCACTGGTAAGTTAGAAATGTATCTTAGAGGACTATTAAACTACCAATCCCACATGTTTGAGGATTTCTTTTTTTTTTTTTCCACTAAAGGATGAAAAGAAAAGTATGTCTTAAATGGAGTGACAAGTATCCACTTTATCTTATACAAATTCTGATTAGTTCCATCTCTGTCTCAGATTTTTCCAGAGCATTCTACTTCTTGGAGAACAGAATATCGTTTCTCTTCTCTATTCTTAGAGAAAACCACCTAGTATAATAGAGAGCATGTGGACATCCATTTAGACAGTCGTGGGATGCCAAACATGGCTTCTAATCCTGGCTTCACCCCCACAAGTTCCTTTGCTTCTTGGAATATCAGTGCTTTTCATCTTTTAATTTGATTTTAATGATATCTACAGTATTTACACTAAATAACACTTAGGGCTTCTTAAAAGCTAGGTACAAATAAAATTATACGATACCATGAGAACACTACTTGTACTTTTATTACATTAGGCTGATTCTTTTTTCTTGCAAGATGCAATGAACTTGACATAAATTCTAAATTTATTTTTCAACTTGTCCCTTTGTGTAGATAAATTCAGATACATCTCTTTCTTCTTTCACCTTTCCACCAAAGCTTGTGTTCATGGGTAGAGATGAGATGGGCTGCCTTTCTATGCTTTGGCTCCAAACTCAGAAGGCTGTCCTCTCCGTGGAGTCTCCTTGTATACTGTGGGATTGAATGGGACTGCTTACAGGAGTGTCCCTCCAAGGATCTGCTGTGGAAGATTCATTCCAGGGGAAGTTATCACATGGGGCAGCTTCGACAATTATATGTGTTTGAGAATCAGGATAAGGGTTTTTTTCTCCAAATGCACAATTTTATTTTGAAATTACTTTACACTTACAGAAAAAGTTACAATTATAGTCTGTAGCCATTTTCCCCTGAGTCTCTTGAGAGTGAGTTGTCAGCTTGATGCCCCCATGGTCCCCCAGTATTTCAGTGTGTATTTCCTACAAATAGGGACCTTGTCTTGGGACGCAACCATGGAAACCAGGAAATTAGCATGTGTTCCTTGCTACCATCTGAAATTCAGGTCTCACTCAAATTCTGTCACTTGTGCTTTTGATGTTCTTGTAGCAGGAAGGACCCAGTTTATATTTAAGCATTGCGTTTAGCTATGTCTTTTTAGTCTCCTTTTGTCACTAACAGTTCCTAAGACTTTCTTGTACTTCAATACTTTTGAAGATGACATGCCAATTATTTAGTAGAATGTTCCTTGATTTGGGTTTGTCTGATGCTTCCTCATAATTAGATTCAGGTTATTCACCTAGGGTAGAAACAGCACATCTGGATGTTTACTTTGATAACTTGATGACTGATGTCTGCAATATTTCTTAAGTGTGAAATGATACTTTTATATTTTATAATCTGTGAGTATTTTATAGGGAGATATTTTAAGACCATGTACATATTCTGTTCTTCAGAATAAAGTTTCAAGTTATTCTTTTATTTTTATCAGCATGAATATAAGGATGCTCATTGAATTCCATTTGCTTTCACTATTTATTTGATGTTTCAGATTTGGCCAGTGGGAAGCCCTTCAAGTTGGCTTCTATGTTCTTTTGACATGTCTCTCTTCTTTGAACATATCCTCAATTTCTGCCAAGATATTCCAAGATCATCTGTACTTTCCTTGCTGGAGTATTGGAATAAGTCATTTCTCAGGAAGCTCTGGTTATTTTTACTAGAGAATAATATTTGGAAGCCAAGGTCCCTGCTCTAGTTGTGCTCATGGTTATTGGGTGGCACTTTCCAGGCACCCTCACTAGACAAAGCAAAAAGATATAGGTTTGAATACATATACACACACACACTCACTCATTCACACATATATACACATATTTACATCCACATTTATTTCTAAGCTTCTGATTTTAATACACAGAGATATTTATACCAGTATCTCTAATTCTGATCCACCACCATGGATCATTCTAGATTCCTCCTGTTCATTTTTTGTAACTCCCTTTTCAGACCATGAGAAAACTGGCTCCCTTTATTCAATTGCAGTAGGTATCAGGCATAACTATGCTACCCGCTCCCTACTTGAATGTCTTCCTGTTGGGCTCTGCACTCCAGGCCAGGCCATGCAGAGACCTACCTTGCTTGACCCTGCTTAATGGCTCTAGACTAAACTATTTAATGAGGGGAAGGGAAGGTCAGGTTACATTTTTTCGTATGTTTTTCTTTGGGATTTCTTGGGGCTAACATCGTTGTAAATTCTCAGAATGTGTCTGTGTGCTGGGGGAAGTAAATTAGTATGAAATATTCAACAAATTTATTTGATCCTGAACCCTGTTTTGCACGGGTTGGGCTTTCATTTGAGGAACTCATTTCAGAATTTCAGGAGAATTACTCTTTTGCCCTTACTCCCTCTTCCTTGATCTCTGAAGGCTGGAGCCAGTATTTTCTTTTATTAGCTCAGGAAGTCTAACTGCTTGTGGCATTTTGATCCTCGAAAAATAAACCATGCTGGATCTGTAATACTGAGTTTTTCTTTATGAAAGCGATTTTCTTGGAAGCACGTAAAGTTTGCTTTAAGAATCTTAATTCTGTGGGTCTGTTGACCCTGAATTTCAGAGGATTGATGCTGGGATGTGGAAAAAATGGGATGCAGGGATGAGGAAAAATAAATTCCAAGGAAGATAAGCCCAGGAGATTAAAGGCACTGGTGGAATAGGAGGCTAATTTATAAATAGAAGCCAGAGGTGGTCGCCATACTGCTTTGGAAATATCTTTATTTCTCTCCATTAACCTTGAACTGTTTCTTCCTGATTCTGACCTCAAAGATGGTGGTCAAGGGCAAAGTGCCCAAAGATCTGAAAATATTCCACCAATTAGTGGTTTGTTTTTCCTGGAATAAATGTGATAGGCTTATATTTCCCCAATTCCAGTAAAAATCTTCTATTTTCCCCCTTTATAATTTATTTTATTTTACCCAGCTTTCAAGAAAAAACATCTTCTCTTGATCTTCTTACTAACTGAAACTGCATTCTCTCCATCTATTTAAAGCAGATCTCATGCTGATTCCCATTTTTGTCCTCCCATGTTCTCTTGGACTCACTCCAAGCAAACTTTCTCCATCACAGCTCTACTGCAATGGCTCTGGTCAACGAAAGTATGCTCCACATTACTAATCAAGTGATCTTTTATCTGTTTTCATTTTACTGTTGGTCATTTCCTCCATCTTGATGTATTTTCTTCTGTACTTTTTAGGACATCATGCTCTTCTAGTTCCCCTCCTTTTACCTCATTTTCTTACCTTCTCTTTCTCTTTACTGTCACACATCTTTACTGTCAGGCTGGTCCAAACCTTCATCATTCTTGCCTGGGTTTTTTGCAACAGCCACCTAATAGGTCCCTACTTCTGCCCTTTCTCCCTTTAGTCTATTCTCAACCTTGCAGCTTGAGTGATTTGCTAAAATTGTTGTATCATGTTGCTTGTCTGCTCAAAACCCTCCTGTGTGTTTCTATGTCTCAGAGTAAAGGTTTTACAAGGATTTGACCATCCTGTGGGATCTGCTCCCCCAGCCCCTCCACATTTTATCTTGACCTCTTCACTCTATCATCCATCCATTATCACCTCATCACCAGCTCACTCACTCAGCCCACAGCCTCTGCATGCTCACTCCTTTGGCACTTAGGTGGTTGATTCCTCTGCCTGGAAAGCCTTTTCCTTGAAAAGCTATATGACCCTCTTGCAAATTAGACTGTCCTTTCTCTCCACGACATATACTCTACCTCACTACCTTTTATCTTCAAGATATTTACCTACTATTTCATATTTTATTAACATACTATCTTAATATTTTATTAATATGCTGTTTAATTTAATTTAAATTTTAAAGTCTGTTCCCTCATTTCCTCTGCCACCCAAAGTAAAGCTCCATTAGGTCCAGGATTTTTCCCCTGGTTGTTGCTGTATTTCCAGCACCACAGAATAGCCCTGACTAAATTTTTTTGAATGAGAGAATGAATGACAATGATAACATATATTCATTGAAAAAGGATATCTAAAATATAGATATGCAAAGAGTAAAAATTATCCATAACTACCAAGCCAATATGACTACTGGTAACATCTTCTAAATATCCTAGGAGACTTTTCAGTTCAGTTCAGTCGCTCAGTCATGTCCGACTCTTTGCGACCCCATGAATTGCAGCACGCCAGGCCTCCCTGTCCATCACCAACTCCTGGAGTTCACCCAGACTCACGTCCATCGAGTCAGTGATGCCATCCAGCCATCTCATCCTCAGTCGTCCCCTTCTCCTCCTGCCCCCAATCCCTCCCAGCATCAGAGTCTTTTCCAGTGAGTCAACTCTTCACATGAGGTGGCCAAAGTACTGGAGTTTCAGCTTTAGCATCATTCCTTCAAAAAAACACCCAAGGCTGATCTCCTTTAGAATGGACTGGTTGGATCTCTTTGCAGTCCAAGGGACTCTCAAGAGTCTTCTCCAACACCACAGTTCAAAAGCATCAATTCTTCAGCTCTCAGCTTTCTTCACAGTCCAACTCTCACATCCATACATGACTACTGGAAAAACCATAGCCTTTGTTGGCTTTGTTGGTAAAGTAATGTCTCTGCTTTTGAATATGCTATCTAGGTTGGTCATAACTTTCCTTCCAAGGAGTAAGCGTCTTTTAATTTCATGGCTGCAGTCACCATCTGCAGTGATTTTGGAGCCCCCCAAAATAAAGTCTGACACGGTTTCCAGTTTCCCCATCTATTTCCCATGAAGTGATGGGACCAAATGCCATGATCTTCATTTTCTGAATGCTGAGCTTTAAGCCAATTTTTTCACTCTCCTCTTTCACTTTCATCAAGAGGCTTTTTAGTTCCTCTTCACTTTCTGCCATAAGGGTGGTGTCATCTGCATATCTGAGGTTATTGATATTTCTCCCGGCAATCTTGATTCCAGCTTGTGTTTCTTCCAGTCCAGCGTTTCTCATGAGGTACTCTTAGATGCACAATTTACATACTGTAGCACACACTGTTTGGTAATAGGCTGTTTTTCATTTAACAATATTGTGCAAGCTCATCCATACTGACTAGTCTGCTTGTATCACCTTTGAACTCCTGGCTTTTCCCCATTCAGGTCTTAGCCCAGAGGGGCCTTATGTGATTGTCCAATAAAGCCCTCCCCACTACCCACTCTCCATCACATCTCATTCTGTTTTACTCAGGACACCATCTCTGAGTGACATTGTCTTGAGTCTCTCTTCCCAGGAGTGAGAGGAGAAATTGATCAGTCTGGTATAGTACCGAAACTCCAACACCTAGAAGTGCTTGGCACATAGTATATCTCAATAATGTTTACTGAATGAATAAATACCATTTTTATGACTTTTGGATTACTAGTATCATACATGTTCATGGTGGAAAACCTAGGTAACCAAGAACAGCAAAATAGAGTAAAGAGAATCATGTTTTCCAGAATTAACAACCCTTATATATGTGCTTCTAGATTTTTCAATTTCTATTTCTGTATATACAATTCTAAAATTAAATTAGAAACATGCTATGTGATTTTTAAAAATTTAACAAAACATTCCATATTTTCATGCCACTATGCAATCTTTAACAGAATCATTTTTAATGACTATATGGTATTCTGGCTAATGGATGGAACACAGTTTCTATAAGCAATTCTAAATAGGGGACAGTTAGATTTCTTTCTCCTTTATGTTTCACTACTATAAATGACTACATGTATAACCTCGTATTTGTGTGCAATTTACTTTAAAAATATTTTACACAGATTCCTGGATAAGAAAATGGTTGAAAAGGGATTACACATTTATAAAATTTTTACCACTTTGCTTTTCAGGAAGGTTGTTCCAGCTGATATTTCAACTGGCAAAATATGAATGTTCTTATTTACCCCACTCACACCTATAAGGAGCCTCATTAATTTTTAGCGATCTCAAATATGATAAGCAAGAAACTGAAAAGCAGAATGACATACTGCAGTGATGTCACACTCCTTTGTCATGAGTCTCACTCTAAAGTGAATGCCTCTAATTTGCCACAGTTAAGTCTCCTACAGGCTGCTGGTTTAACAAAGACACACTATCATGTTCAGTAAATATTTTTCTGACCTATTGTATAAAGAATTTATTCTAATCAGGATGAGTCTTAAACTTCCCCAGCCTAGTGATTTATACTAATAGATTGCCTAACATTTAACCATCTTTGCATTCCTGAAATAAATTCTATTATTATGTATTATTTTTTAATAGTATGCTTGATTTGCTAATATTTAATATTTGTTTTTAATCCATAGCCATAATTTAATTTGATCTATAGTTTATATTTTTGTGTTTTCTATATTTTAATGTCAGAGTTTCATAATTTTGTAAAAGAATTGGCAATCTTTCTGTATTTCTGTATGCTCTATAGCCTTGAGGTTGGAAAAAAATGATTCATGAAATCATGTGGACCCAACTATTTTTGAAGAAGTAACTCTTTGATCTCTTTTTAAGATCAAAGATCTAAGATCTCACTAAGCTATTATAAGGATTTTTCCTCTAGTTGTTGACCAGCTTACCTTTCTGCTTAAGTCTGAGTCAGTTTTCGTTGTTTATATTTTCCTAGAAAATCTTTTACTTAATAAACATTGTATTTATCATCATAACAAGTTTGCATGGTATTCTCTTAACTCTTAAAAAAACTTCACCTTATCTATCAATATCCCCTTTTCTTCCCAATATTCTATATTTAAATTTTCTTTTTTTCCCTCTAAATTACATTTTAACAATAAGCTAATGGATTTGTGTGATGGTTTTACGGTTTATTATTCATTTATATTTTACATCCAATATCTTTTTTCTTAAGAATAATTTAAATAATTAAATTTCAGTGTCTACCCATATTTTGAAAAGTTTTGAAGCAGGGTTATAGTGGAGCATACACTCCACTACAGGTAGAAGGGCATGCAATGACCAGTACATCCCCCAGACTCCTTTCATGCATGAGCTACTCACAGCTCTTCTTTCATCAAACACTCTTTACAGTGCTTCTCCTGCTCCTCACCCTCTGGTTTGGAGAATTCCTCCTAATATAGGCATAGGAAGTTCCCCCACCACCAATGGTTTCCTTCTGAAACAGTACCTCTTAAACCGAGAGGCCCTCTGAAGAATGAGACCCCTAGCAGGATGACTGCATTGCCCTCATACCTTCCAAAGAAAAGAGGAACTCTTGGGACAGATGGCTCCCAAACAGAAGCAGTAGCTGCCCCTGGACAAAAAGGCTGCAGTTCCTTGGATGACCCCTGTCCTTTCATAGCAGGCTGTTTTGTTGGCTAAAGTTAGGTCTACTGGGAAAGGTACAGAGTGTGAATTCTGTCAATGAGTGAGGACCCTCTTCTGGGTTTGAGTTTTCACTGTATCTTCACATGGTGGCATGGTCAGCTAGCTCTTTGGCATTTCTCTCTTTTTTTTATCCATTCATAAATGTTATAAAATTTGAGGGAGACATATCAATCCTACCAAAGTTATTATTAAAAAGGAAGGCCAGTTCAGTTCAGTTCAGTTCAGTCGCTCAGTCACGTCTGACTCTTTGTGACCCCATGAATTGCAGCACGCCAGGCCTCCCTGTCCATCACCAACTCCCAGAGTTCACTCAAACTCACATCCATTGAGTCAGCGATGCCATCCAGCCATCTCATCCTCTGTTGTCCCCTTCTCCTCCTGCCCCCAATCCCTCCCAGCAGCAGAGTCTCTTCCAATGAGTCAACTCTTCGCATCAGGTGGCCAAAGTACTGGAGCTTCAGCTTTAGCATCAGTCCTTCCAATGAACACCCAGGACTGATCTCCTTTAGAATGGACTGGTTGGATCTCCTTGCAGTCCAAGGGACTCTCAAGAGTCTTCTCCAACACAACAGTTCAAAAGCATCAATTCTTCGGCACTCAGATTTCTTCACAGTCAAACTCTCACATCCATACATGACCACTGGAAAAACCATAGCCTTGACTAGACGGACCTTTGTTGGCAAAGTAATGTCTCTGCTTTTGAATATGCTATCTAGGTTGGTCACAACTTTCCTTCTAAGGAGTAAGCGTCTTTTAATTTCATGGCTGCAGTCACTATCTGCAGTGATTTTGGAGCCCCCAAAAATAAAGTCTGACACTGTTTCCACCGTTTCCCCATCTATTTCCCATGAACCAGATGCCATGATCTTCGTTTTCTGAATGTTGAGCTTTAAGCCAACTTTTTCTCTCTCCTCTTTCACTTTCATCAAGAGGCTTTTAGTTCTTCTTCACTTTCTGCCATAAGGGTGGTGTCATCTGCATATCTGAGGTTATTGATATTTCTCCCGGCAATCTTGATTCCAGCTTGTGCTTCTTCCAGCACAGCATTTCTCATGATGTACTCTGCATATAAATTAAATAAGCAGGGTGACAATATACAGCCTTGATGGACTCCTTTTCCTATTTGGAATCAGTCTGTTGTTCCATGTCCAGTTCTAACTGTTGCTTCCTGACCTGCATATAGGTTTCCCAAGAGGCAGGTCAGGTAGTCTGGTATTCCCATCTCTTTCAGAATTTTCCACAGTTTATTGTGATCCACACTGTCAAAGTCTTTGGTATAGTCAATAAAGCAGAAATAGATGTTTTTTCTGAAACTCTCTTGCTTTTTCCATGATCCAGCAGATGTTGGCAAGTTGATCTCTGGTTCCTCTGCCTTTTCTAAAACCAGCTTGAATATCTGGAAGATCACGGTTCACATATTGCTGAAGCCTGGCTTGGAGAATTTTGAGCATTACTTCACTAGCGTGTGAGATGAGTGCAATTGTGCAGTAGTTTGAGCATTCTTTGGCATTGCCTTTCTTTGGGATTGGTATGAAAACTGACCTTTTCTAGTCCTGTGGCCACTGCTGAGTTTTCCAAATGTGCTGGCATATTGAGTGCAGCACTTTCACAGCATCATCTTCTAGGATTTGAAATAGCTCAACTGGAATTCCATCTCCTCCACTAGCTTTGTTCGTAGTGATGCTTTCTAAGGCCCACTTGACTTCACATTCCAGGATGTCTGGCTCTAGGTCAGTGATCATACCATTGTGATTATCTTGGTCGTGAAGATCTTTTTTGTACAGTTCTGTGTATTCTTGGCACCTCTTCTTAATATCTTATGCTTCTGTTAGGTCCATACCATTTCTGTCCTTTGCATGAAATGTTCCCTTGGTATCTCTAATTTTCTTGAAGAGATCTCTAGATCTCTAAACAGTCAGCAAAAACAAGACCGGGAGCTGACTGTGGCTCAGATCATGAGCTCCTTGTTGCCAAATTCAGACTTAAATTGAAGAAAGTAGGGAAAACCACTAGACCATTCAGGTATGACCTAAATCAAATCCCTTATGATTCTACAGTGGAAGTGAGAAATAGATTTAAGGGACTAGATCTGATAGAGTGCCTGATGAACTATGGATGGAGATTCGTGACATTGTACAGGAGACAGGGATCAAGACCATCCCCATGGAAAAGAAATGCAAAAAAGCAAAATGGCTGTCTGGGGAGGCCTTACAAATAGCTGTGAAAAGAATGTGAAAAGAAGAGAAGTGGAAAGCAAAGGAGAAAAGAAAGATATAAGCATCTGAATGCAGAGTTCCAAAGAATAGCAAGAGATAAGAAAGCCTTCCTCAGCGATCAATGCAAAGAAATAGAGGAAAACAACAGAATGGGAAAAAGGAAGGCCAGAACTTATTCCAAATATTTTTTCATACCAGGATTATTTGATAACAAAATCAAGCAATACATTGTAAGAAAATCACAAATTTCTTCATGAGTATAGATGTAAACATTCTTAATAAACTATTAGCATATTAAATCCAACAGTGTATTCGTGCATGCTCAGTTGCTTCAGTCATATTCGACTCTTTGTGACCCTGTGGACTATTGCCTGCCTGGCTCCTCTGTCCATGGAAGTCTCTAGGCAAGAATAGTGGAGCTCATTATCATGCCTCTTCCAGGGAATCTTCCGACCCAGGGATTGAACCTGCATCTCCTACATCTTCTGCATTGTAAGTGAAAGTGAAGTTGCTCAGTTGTGTCTGACTCTTTGCGACTCCATGGACTGTAGCCCACCAGGCTTCTCCATCCATGGGGTTTTCCAGGCAAGAATACTGGAGTGGGTTGCCATTTCCTTCTTCAAGGGAATCTTCCCCACCCAGGGATTGAACACATGTCTCCCGCATTGCAGGCAGATGCTTTACCCTCTGAGCCACCAGGGAAGCCCTCTGCATTGTAGGCAGATTCTTTATCCACTGAGCCACCTGGGAATCTTTAAATCCAACAGTATGTAATTTTATATACATATATATAAATATATATTTGTATTTATATATATATTTATATATATGTATATAAAATGGATCTTGACCTAGTGATTATGCAAGTGTTAATATTAAAAATTCAGTCAATGTAACTCATTATATTTATAGAATAAACAAGAAAAGTTATACAGTCATCTGAAGAAATATAGAAAGATCATTTGGAAACATTCAACATCCATGGCAGGCAGGCCCTGAACCCAGCCCCAGCAGGGCCTTCCTCTGCTTCTGAGTGCTACTATGTGAATTTTTTTTTTTTTTAAATTGGAGGATAATTCCATTTGTGAAGGCTCTTGGCCAAATCACCTTCCAAAGACCTCACTCCTAAACACTCATCTTGGGCTTTAGGTTTTCAACATAACTTTGGGGAAGAAAAAAATTCAGGTCATATGACCCAGAGAACCTGCTCTTGAGCATATCAGAAGTTGTCAAGGAAGATGCTAGCCAATGGGAAGATAGTGGCACAGGGCCAAGGGGCATACAGGTTCCTGGGTCTGATGTAATCTTGTCAGCTATAGGTGAGATATAACTTACGAGGACTATAGGAGGCATCATGAACCACCAGACTAGTTGGTGTGGCATCCAGGAACAGCCATAATGAATGCAAGGGCTTCAGGGTTGCTTGAAAATACTTGCAGGGAGGACTGTGGTTAGCAGGACCATCTGCACTGATGCCAAAGCTACTAAAACATTGCCCCCAAGTCCCTTAATGGGACACCTCTTATATCCTTTGGAATCATAAGGCCTGCTGCCCAGAGTCTCACTGAGAAGCCAATAACCCAGGATCCAAGCTGGAAAAGACAGACATTCCTCTGAGGAAGATGCCCGACCACCATGGAGCTATCTGAGTTGGCTGAAGTCAAGTGGAAACAGCATCTGCTTCAGAATCTCCAGGACCACTCTTGGCAGAGAGGCCCTGGTGTAAGTGGGGAGGCAGAGGCAGTAAAGGCAGAGAAAGCCCAGTGGGATAGAAACTCTCATTTCAGGAGAAACAGGTAGTGGACCAGTGGAAATTCTACAGCCTGTGCTCTTGGGAGCACAGGATGCTGGGGAGAGAATCCATCTCATATTTAATACCCACTGAGATGCCAAGTTACGTGCTGTGTTCTGGTATAGTTTACATGTTTCCTCTGGATATAGGGAGTCCTCCCTTTCAGTCGAGCTCTTTGTAACAGATTCTATTTTGGACAGTGATTCTCCCTGCAGCCAGTGTTGGTTATTGTCTGGCTTACCCCTGAGACCCCAGAGGAGCCACCCTCCTGAAGGCTTGGTCTTCTTTGGGATCTGCTTTTCTGGTGCCAGAACACAGTTTCTTTTGTAAAAGACAAGTATTTATTTAGGTCCCACTTGGTATGTGGAAAAGAATTTAAAGTGTTTGGATGGCTTCTTGTCTTTCCTTCTTTCACCACACTGAGTCAAGCCTCTAAAAGGTCAACTTCTTCACTTGTTAAAACACAGAGGAATTTTTATAGTGTGTGTTTGTATAAACTGCTAAGTAGCTTTGCCACAATGTCCTCTGTTGAACGAGAAACATGAATTATTTTACTACTTTTATTATTCAATGCAGTTTCTTTTATATTTATATTCACATTCACCTGACTCCTAGATTTGATTCATGTTTTGGTCAGCTAGAGAATATATTCAATTAATTTTTTTCAGATATGGAATTGCTGTGGTGGTGTAATTTCAGAGATTTTGAATGTCAGAGAATATCTTATTGTTTTTTCACATAATGATAATTTGTGGGTGCATATAATTCATTGGGTAATAATAGTATTTTTGCTTAAATTTTTTATGGCATTTAGAATTCTAGAAGAGAAGTTTGATACAAAAGTAATTTTTGTTTAGTTTTAACAATTTTTTTCTGCCCAAGTCTTTGTACACTGTATTTTGTTAACCTTGAACTTTTTTAAATTAAAATTTTTTATTGAAGTATAGTTGATTTACAATGGTTTATGTATACAGAAAAGAGGTTCAGTTATATATATATAATATATAAATATATATATTATTTTCCAGATTCTTTTCCATTATAAGTTATTATAACATATTGAATATAGTTCCCTGTGCTACATAATAGGTCCTTGGTGTTTGTCTATTTTATGGATAGTTGGATGTATATGTTAATCTTTGAACTTTATTAACATCTCTTGGTTAATGTGCAGTTCTAGGGAAATTTCTGGAGGCTTGATATTTTGTCTTCTCTATTTGTTCCTTGTAGAATATCTCTCTATTTATCATGTACTGATTCTCATACACCTGCCTCCCCCCAACATTTTTTATCTTTTCATTAGCCTTTCATCACTTTTTATGTTTTTTTCACTTGAGTTCTGGAATAGCACCTTTTAACTCACTGCTCTGCTTTTTGTTTTTGTTGGTTCCCATAGCCAGTCTGCTTCATACTACTTTCACTGCACTTTCTATCTTGATAATCATGTTTTTCAGTGGAAAGCTATTCTTGTGGTCATACATTATTCCTTTTTTTCTTAAATGCAAAATCCCAAATCCTGGTGAAAGTGAAAAATAAGATTTGTATTTTTGTTTTGTTAACTGTTAGCTGGAAGGCTGTGTGTGTGTGTTTTTATTTCAACATAGTGTGTGCTGTGTGCTAAGTTGCTTCAGTCGTGTTCAACTGTTTGCGACCCCATGGACTGTAGCCTGCCAGGCTCCTCTGTTTGATGGGATCTCCAGGCAAGAATACTGGAGTGGGTTGCCTTGCCCCCTTCCAGGGGATCTTCCAGACCCAGACACTGAATCCGTTTCTCTTATGTCTCCTGCATTGGCAGGCAGGTTCTTTACCACTAGCGCCACCTGGGAACTATTATTTTCTGCTGAAAAGCAGAGTGCTGACTATATGACCCTGACTGTGCTTGTATCCTCCCAGCCTCCTTAATACCCCTGATATGAAGTTTTAGAAATCACCGCGTACCATGGCAACACGGGTATCTCAGTGCTAATGAGGCGTTTTCTTTTAATGGTGGTAGAAAAAAACCCTCCTTGAATTATTGCCTCATGAGAAATTTTTTTATTATTATCTTTCATCAGATGAAAGAATACATGCCTACACATTGCCAATATTCATCCAGATACATTTTTTGGGGGGGGAAATCTCTTTAGTTTCTTGAGCATCCTTTTCTTCTTTTGAACTAGAATCCAAGTAGTGGAGGCCCATCACCTTACAGCTTCTTAAATTGCACACATAATTATTCTTTGACTTGACTTTTCCTAGGGCTGCATTCTCAAGTAATTGAATTTTCCTTTTGTTATATGCGGTTGGCATAAGCCTGCATGATGAGTTGGTGTCTAACACGACAATTTTGAAATAGTGTTTTTCTTTTATGTCTCATGATTACTGTAGGGTGTAACTCGATCTTGGTATACGCCAGAATGTCAAGTGGCCGCAGCTCAGTTCTTCCTGCTGAGAGTCAGAGAGCCGGCATGCATTACTAATCTATTGTACTGCATATTAAACAAATCCAAAATTTGTCCAATTTCTTCCATAAAAGCCAAAGTACTTTTGTAATCACAATATAATATTTGTCCACTCCCTTTTCTGTAATTTAGTATATCTTGGACGGCCAAGTACTTCTACGTGAATGGGAAAAATCGTTCCTTTCCCCTGTGGAAGGAGGCAAAGAGTGTGGTATTAGTGAATTAGAGCGAGTCTGATTGGAGATCACATCTTGGGTTTGATCATGGCATCATTATTTACTACTAAATTATGCTCCAAGCGTTGTATTTTCTCATCCATTTTTTTTTTTTAATGAAAAAAGCTAATAATGTCAGCCAGCTGAATTTGCCGGTTTGTAACTTCTGCCCTATATATATATATTTTTTTTTCTGACTACCCCAATTCAAGACAGAAAAACAGTTGCCTTTTGGCTGTGAAGGCAGTGGCTTTTGAGTTCATTTATGCCCAGGCCAGGCTCTGGTATTTCGAGTTCTAGGATTAACCAAATCCTTGGACGCTGCTCATTCTGGAACGGAAGGCTTTCACAGACTTGTTGTTATAAGGTATCCAACAGGTAATATCTATGAAGTATTTGTTTTTACTTATTTCTCCTTTTGGCTGCAGAAAATTTGACTGTCATTGGCTTAAATTGAAAGATGTTTGTTTACTTCAGAATTCTGGTGATATGTGTTTGTAGGTTTGACTCAGCAGTTTCATCAGGGGTCCTGGTTCTTCTCCATCCATCCACTTTGCCACTCTCAGTATGCTGACTCATAGTTGCAAGAGGGTACGCTGACATGTTGCCTTGTGGCTTCAAGATGGCTGCCTTTACTCCAAGCCTTATATTCTTACTCAACTATGTTCAAAGAAAATGAAGGAAGTGGAACAGAGATTCTCCTCTTCTATTTTTTGAGAGCAAAGACATTTCCAAAGGATTCCCTTTCCCCATAGACTTATTTTTAGGTCTCCAAGACCAGAACTGATAACACTCCTAGCTTCAAAGAAAACTAAGAAAATAAGTATATAAGTATACTTTCTCAGCCTCTATATTGAGAGGCAGGTCAGGAAGAATGGGTGAGAATGCCTGCTATGTCTTCCACAAAAGGCCTCATTGTGCCTCAGAAGTGTTGTCTCCTTCATCTCTCCATTTCATCTGAATGAATTAACCTTTTGCTACATAGTAGATCACATCTTAATGTGTACATGTTAAATGAATAGTTTACTTGTTAAACATTAACTGATTATGGCAAATCCAACTGTAATCAGACTTTCCTACAAAGCTATAAATCCTTGCATTTATGCAATAATTTCACATTCATTATCTAAAATTGTCTTCATAATAATGCTGTGAGATTTAAAATTTTAATCTCTCTTTACATATGGAAAATATAGTTTAAAATTATGATGATATAGTTCACCATTGGTAGACTGGGATCCTTAATTCCTTGACCAAAACTTCTTTACAGTGCTTTTAACACTGTAATGTCTGTAAACATTATCCTGAGGTAGAAAAATTAGACAGAAAGGTTTTCTCCCATTTTCTCACAGTAGCATACACTTTTAGTACCTTTTCTAATGGGAGGAAATTAATGATACTCTACACCCAGTTAAAAATTCCACTGTTCCTTTTTGGGAAATAGTAGTACCTCATATCGGAGAAGGCAATGGCAATCCACTCCAGTACTCTTGCCTGGAAAATCCCATGGACGGAAGAGCCTGGTAGGCTGCAGTCCATGGGGTCGCTAAGAGCTGGACACGACTGAGCGACTTCCCTTTCACTTGTCACTTTCATGCACTGGAGCAGGAAATGGCAACCCACTCCAGTGTTCTTGCCTGGAGAATCCCAGGGACGGGGAGCCTGGTGGGCTTCCGTCTATGGGGTCGCATAGAGTCGGACACGACTGAAGTGACTTAGCAGCAGCAGCAGGAGTAACTCATATAATATAAAATGGGAATTTCCTTTTGATCCAACAATCCCAGTTCTTAAATTTTATTTACTTTTTTTTAAATTTTAACTTTACAATATTGTATTGGTTTTGCCATATATCAAAATGAATCCGCCACAGATATACACGTGTTCCCCATCCTGAACCCTCCTCCCCCCTCCCTCCCCATACCATCCCTCTGGGTCGTCCCAGTGCACCAGCCCCAAGCATCCAGTATCGTGCATCGAACCTGGACTGGCGACTGATTTCATATATGATATTATACATGTTTCAATGCCATTCTCCCAAATCATCCCACCCTCTCCCTCTGCCACAGAGTCCAAAAGACTGGTCTATACATGAGTGTCTCTTTTGCTGTCTCGTATACAGGGTTATTGTTACCATCGTTCTAAATTCCATATATATGCGTTAGTATACTGTATTGGTGTTTTTCTTTCTGGCTTACTTCACTCTGTATAATAGGCTCCAGTTTCATCCACTTCATTAGAACTGATTAAAATGTATTCTTTTTAATGGCTGAGTAATACTCCATTATGTATATGTACCACAGCTTTCCCATCTATTCATCTGCTGATGGACATCTAGGTTGCTTCCATGTCCTGGCTATTATGAACAGAGATGGGATGAACATTGGGGTATATGTGTCTCTTTCAATTCTGGTTTCTTCAGTGTGTATGCCCAGCAGTGGGATTGCTGGGTCATAAGGCAGTTCTATTTCCAGTTTTTTAAGGAATGTCCACACTGTTCTCCATAGTGGCTGTATTAGTTTGCATTCCCACCAACAGTGTAAGAGGGTTCCCTTTTCTCCACACCCTCTCCAGCATTTATTGCTTGTAGACTTTTGGATCGCAGCCATTCTGACTGGCCTGAAATGGTACCTCATAGTGGTTCTGATTTGCATTTCACTGATAATGAGTGATATTGTTAAATAGGAATATAAAAACAGAAAGCAAAAGGGCTTATCTCCAATTTGTATTTAGTATTGTTAATACTAACAAACTGTGAAAATAATGTAAGTGGTCATGAGTAGGGAACTACTGAAGCAAATTATGGTGTGTGTGTATATATACATACATAAAAGAGAAATATGCATCTAATAAGTATTGTAAAGCATTGTCATGTAGGAAAATTGATGGAATCATTGATTACAAATTACTAAATAGTAGACTGAACCCAATGCTGCTGCTGCTAAGTTGCTTCAGTCGTGTCTGACTCTGTGCGACCCCATAGATGGGAGCCAACCAGGCTCCCCCGTCCCTGGGATTCTCCAGGCAAGAACACTGGAGTGGGTTGCCATTTCCTTCTCCAATGCATGAAAGTGAAAAGTGAAAGTGAAGTCGCTCAGTCGTGTTCTACTCTTAGCGACCCCATGGACTGCAGCCCACCAGGCTCCTCCATCCATGGGATTTTCCAGGCAAGAGTACTGGAGTTGGGGTGTCATTGCCTTCTCCGAGACTGAACCCCATAGCACATGAAAAAAAGAATATATTATGATCGAGGTTTATTCCAGGAATGTATGGATGATCCTGTTTTAAGGAATATATAAACATCTACGAAAGGTGGATGATAAAACTCAATTAACAATCTTGATACAAAACATTCAATAAGAACAAATTGATGCTTCCTTAATATGATGAAATCTGTATCATTTTTAATGTGCTTAATGTTGAAACCATAGCACCTTTCCCACTAAACTCAGGAAGAAAACAAGAATGTCCATTAGCTCCATTTTATTTAATACTGTGTTTGATTCACTGGCCAATGTAATTAGAGATAGAATATTTAGAGACATGAGAATTAGAAAAGAAGAGATAAAAATGATCTCTGCTAATGATATGGATGTGAACCATGAACCGTGAACCATGAACTGTGAACTTCCAGACGTTCAAGCTGGTTTTAGAAAAGGCAGAGGAACCAGAGATCAAATTGCCAACATTTGCTGGATCATGGAAAAGGCAAGAGAGTTCCAGAAAAACATCTATTTCTGCTTCATTGACTCTGCCAAGGTCTTTGACTGTGTGGATCACAATAAACTGTGGAAAATTCTTCAAGAGATGGGAATACCAGACCACCTGACCTGACTCTTGGGAAACCTATATGCAGGTCAGGAAGCAACAGTTAGAACTGGACATGGAACAACAGACTGGTTCCAAATAGGAAAAGGAGTACGTCAAGACTGTATATTGTCACTCTGCTTATTTAACTTACATGCAGAGTACATCATGAGAAATGCTGGGCTGGAAGCACAAGCTGGAATCAAGATTGCTGGGAGAAATCTCAATAACCTCAGATATGCAGATGACACCACCCTTATGGCAGAAGTGAAGAGGAATTAAAAAGCCTCTTAATGAAAGTTAAAGAAGAGACTGAAAAAGTTGGCTTAAAGCTCAACATTCAGAAAATGAAGATCATGTTATATGGTCCCATCACTTCATGGGAAATAGATGGGGAAACAGTGGAAACAGTGTCAGACTTTATTTTGGGAGGCTCCAAAATCACTGCAGATGGTGACTGCAGCCATGAAATTAAAAGACGCTTACTCCTTGGAAGGAAAGTTACGACCAACCTAGATAGCATATTCAAAAGCAGAGACATTACTTTGCCAACAAAGGTTTGTCTAGTCAAGGCTATGGTTTTTCCAGTGGTCATGTATGGATGTGAGAGTTGGACTATGAAGAAAGCTGAGCACCGAAGAATTGATGCTTTTGAACTGTGGTGTTGGAGAAGACTCTTGAGAGTCCCTTGGACTGCAAGGAGATCCAACCAGTCCATTCTAAAGGAGATCAGTCCTGGGTGTTCATTGGAAGGACTGATGCTAAAGCTGAAGCTCCAGTACTTTGGCCACCTGATGCGAAGAGTTGACTCATTGGAAAAGACCCTGCTGCTGGGGGGAGGGATTGGGGGCAGGAGGAGAAGGGGACAACAGAGGATGAGATGGCTGAATGGCATCACCGACTCGATGGACATGAGTTTGGGTAAACTCCAGGAGTTGGTGATGGACAGTGAGGCCTGGCGTGCTGCAATTCATGGGGTCGCAAAGAGCTGGACATGACTGAGCGACTGAACCGACTGAGTGAATGATATGGATGTAGTATACTGGAAAACACAAAAGGCCTAAAGAATAAAACTAATTCAAACAGTAAGATAATTCAGTAAGGTAACTGTATATAAAATTAGCCTGAAAAATCAATAGCCTTAATATATACAAACAATAATCTAGAAATAGCAAATAACAATGGAAGGTCTCATTTAAAATGGCAACATCAAAAACAACAAAAGACTAACTACTTATGAATAAATTTAAAGAAAATGTTAAAAATATGTATAAGAAAAATTTCAAATACTGCTGATACATACAAAATAACAAAACGAGATTTGAAAGATGTAAAGACATGCAAGGTTGAAAGTACAGAAATGGTAAGGGCCTAACAGAACCAGAAGAGATTAAGGAGAGGTGGCCAGAATACATAGAACTATAAAAGAAAGGTCTTAATGACCCAGATAACCATGATGGTGTGGTCACTCACCTATAGCTGGACATCCTGGAGTATTAAGTGGGCCTCAGGAAGCATTACTATGAACAAAGCTAGTGGAGGTTATGGAATTCCAGCTGAGTTATTTCAAATCCTAAAAGATGATGCTGTTAAAGTGCTGCACTCAATATGCCGGCAAATTTGGAAAATCAGCAGTGGCCACAAGACTGGAAAATGTCAATTTTCATTCCAGTCCCAAAGAAAGGCAATGCCAAAGCACGTTCAAACTACCATACAACTTCACTCATTTCACATGCTAGCAAGGTTATGCTCAGAAACCTTCAAGCTAGGTTTCAGTAGTACGAGAACTGAGAACTTCCAGGTATACAAGCTAAGTTTTGAAGAGGCAGAGGAATCAGAGACCAAATTGCCAACATTTATTGGATCATGGAGAAAGCAAGTGAAAGTGAACGTCGCTCAGTTGTGTCCAACTGTTTGTGACCCCATGGACTATACAGTCCATGGAATTCTCCAGGCCAGAATATTGGAGTGGCTAGCCTTTCCCTTCTCCAGTTGATCTTCCCAACGCAGGGATGAAACTCAGGTCTCCTTCATTGCAGGTGGATTCTTTACCAGCTGAGCCACAAGGGAAGCACAAGAACACTGGAGTGGGGAGCCTATCCCTTCTCCAGCATATCTTCCCAGCCCAGGAGAACCAGGGTCTCCTGCATTGCAGGTATATTCTTTACCAATTGAGCTACAAGTTCCAGAAAAACATCTACTTCTGCTTTATTGACTAAAGTCTTTGACTGTGTGGATCACAACAAACTGGAAAAATTCTTAAAGAGATGAAAGTACCAGAGCATTTTACCTGTCTCCTGAGAAATCTGTATGTGGGTCATGAATTAACAGTTAGAACTGGACATGGAACAACTCACTGGTTCAAAATTGGGAAGGGAGTATGGCAAGGTTGTATACTGTTACCCTGTTTAACTTCTATGCAGAGCATATCATGTGAAATGCCAGACTGGATGAAGCACAAGCTGGAATCAAGACTGCCAGGAGAAATATCAACAATCTCAGATATGCAGATGATACCACTCTAATGGGAGAAAGTGAAGAGGAATTAAAGAGCCTCTCATGAGGGTGAAAGAGAAGAGTGAAAAATCTGATTTGAAACTCAACATTCAAAAAACTAAGATCATGGCATCCAGTCCCATCACTTCATGGCAAATAGAAGGGAAAAAAGTGGAAACAGTGACAGATTTTATTTTCTTGGGCTCCAGAACTACTGTGGACAGTGACTGCAGCTGTGTAACTAAAAGATGCTTGCTCCTTGGAAGGAAAACTGTGACAAACCTATTAGCATATTAAAAAGCAGAGATATCACTTTGATGCCAAAGGTCTGTATAGTTAAAGCAATGGTTTTTCCAGTAGTCATGTACGGATATGAGAGTTGGACCATAAAGAAGGCTGAGTGCTGAAGATTTTTTGAATTGTGGTGCTAGAGAAAACTCTTGGACTGCAAGGAGATCAAACCAGTCAATCCTACAAGAAATCAACCCTGCATATTCATTGGAAGGACTGTTGCTGAAGCTGAAGCTCCAATACTTATGCCACCTGATGTGAATAGCAGACTCATTGGAAAAGACTCTGATGCTAGGAAAAATCCAAGGCAAGAAGAGAAGGGGGTGGCAGATGATTAGATGGTCAGATAGCATCACTGACTCAATGGACATGAATTTGAGCAAACTGGGAGATTGTGGAAGACAGAGGAGCCTGGGTGTGCTGCAGTCCATGGGGTTGCAGAGTCAGACACAACTTAGCAACTGAACAACAACAAGGACTTTTTTTTTGTTTGCGGGGAAATAGAATAACAATATCATACCGGTATCCATTCTTCCTTGGAGTAGGAAATGGCAACCCACTCCAGTATTCTTCCTGGAAAATTCCATGGACAGAGGAGCCTGGCGGGCTACAGTCCATGGGATTGCAAAGAGTTGGACAGGACTGAGCATATCCAATCTTCCTACATTAATATTGAAAGTTAACTCAGTCCTCCCAAATGCCAAAAAGGGTGGTTTTTTCTGAAGCCCAATAAGTTAATTCTAAATTTCATATCACAAAATTTAAAAAGCAAGTATTTAGGAAAGCCCTGGAAAAGGAGGACACCATGGGAGGTCTAGTAAATTCTATGAGATTATGAAATGGCATTCTAGTAAGTCGCTGTAATTAAAGCAGTGTGATACAGGTGCATGAATAGATAGACAACCCAGTGGAATAGAGTTCTGGGGTAGACCAGTGTACAGCTGGAATTGGTGTATAAGGAGGGCAGCATCTCAAGTCACTGCGGCAAAGATGGACTTTTAAATCAATAGAGTTAGAACAATTGGGAAAAGATAACATTGTACCCATATCTCACATCATACACAAGAATAAATACCAAATGAATTAAAGATCTAAATGTTAACAAAAGAAAACCATATATGGATAAGAGAAATCATCGGTGAATTCTTTTATAACCTGGGAGAAGGGAAAGGTTTTCTAAATCTGACAAAATCTGAAAGCAGTAAAAGGAATCTGACTTCAAAAATATGCATTGTAGGAAAAAATGCAAATAATGTGAACAGACAAATGGCAGAGAAAAAATATCTGCAACTAAGACACAAAAGGCTAAGTCACTAGCTACAGAAAACCGAGATAGTCATATGGTCCTTAAACGTATGAAAAGATATTTCAACCGAAAATAATGAATGAAGACAAATTAAAACTACACTATTTTAAATTCAACAATTTGTCCTTGGTAGTGGGCTTCCCTGGTAGCTCAGTGGTAAAGAATCTGCCTACCAATGTGGGAGATGGAACAGACAAGGATTCCATCCCTTGGTCGGGAAGATCCCCTGCAGGAGGAAATGGCAACCCACTCCAGTATTCTTGCCTGGAGAATCCCATGGAGAGAGGAGCCTGATGGGCTACAGTCCATAGGGTTGCCGAGAGTCGGACACGACTGAGCAACTGAGCACTATTCTATTCATTGTGGAAGGAAAGTGACTGGGAGGGGCCAGAGAAGACTTCAGAGGTGCCACAACTGGATATGGATGGGGGATCCCAGTTCTTCAGTTTGTAAACTTTATCATGCTCTACACTTTAGATTTATGCAGTCTAGTGTATGCTTATTATGCTAACCCCAAAAGGAAAATGTGTTGTTTTTTTAAAAAATCCTGACGTTTCATACTTATCAGATTGGCACACATCCAAGTTTGACAGCATGATCTGTTGGCAAGACTACAAAGGAAACAGGTGCTTTCATTTATTATTGATAGAAGTGCAAAATTGTACAACTCTGTAAAAAGAAATTTGATAATATTTAACAAAATTCTGTTGTCCTTGTAGTTTCATATCAGTGATTTATTCAAAATGTATACCTCCAAAATGGCACAAGATTATTCACTGTGGTGTTTGGGGCTATATCATAAGAATGGAAACAAGCCAGTGCTCACCAGTAGGAGACTGACTAAATAATCAATGCTACTTACAACAATAAACTATTGATATGACCATAAAAAAGAATAATGATAACCTCAGTGTATTAATAGAGACTGGAAAAAGCAAGGTGCCAAAAGTGTGTGTAGTATTCTACCCCTTTTATAAAGAAGAGAGAGCAGTAAGAGTACATGCATGTGTTTGCTTATATCTTTGAAAGGAAATAAAGGAAAATAACAGGGAAGCCAATGAAAAGTGCTGTTTATCGGGAGATCAAGGGATGGGGCAGGAGTTGAGATGGGAGACTTCTCTGAATGTGGTTTTTTATATTTTTCTGAGTTCTGAAACATGACAATTTTTACATATTTAAATAATAAAATTAAATCAAAGAGGAAAAGTGTGAAGTCCTTGAATTGACAACAAACAAATGAACCTAATGACATATCAACCTGGAAATGTACCCACTCAGGGAACAGGCTTAATCCAAGTGAATATTTACTGCAGTATTGAGTTGTATTCTAAGCATGAAAAGAATTACAATGATACTTTAAACTTCACTGGGGCAGTTTTATTCTTTGATAACACTTTTGAAAGTATTTCAAAGCTATTGTAGGATTAAGCAAATAACTTTGCTATGTTTTTAGATTATTTTAAGAGAAAATATATACAAACATTAAAAAATGATAGAGAAGAATCTATAACATTAAGTTTAGATTGGAAATATCTGTATGAACTCACGATTTTTTTTAAAATGTACAAGGCTCCAACCACTAAAATATTCTCAAAACAAAGACATCCCAATGACA
This sequence comes from Bos taurus, assembly GCF_002263795.3. Classification (NCBI taxonomy): domain Eukaryota; kingdom Metazoa; phylum Chordata; class Mammalia; order Artiodactyla; family Bovidae; genus Bos; species Bos taurus. The sequence continues at coordinate 49,779,288 of NC_037331.1, forward strand.
ATGAGCACATCTAGGGCCCTGATGTTGGTTTCCAAGTTATTTCCCAGTTAGATTCAGGGATCCTTAGAGAAATGACTGATTGTAGATTTAGTGCAAGAAAAGTCTAAGATGAGTCTGGGACACTTGTGTCACAGAAGGCCATGAGTCACTCAAAGACTAATGGAGTCATGTTATAAGTCACAAATATCAGATAGAAGGAGCTCCTACTGACAAAATTGGGATAATTTGAGCATCAAATGGAATAATGAGTTTAATCATTTGTTGTATGTTAAATAAAAACCCAAGAGTGCAAAGTGATACTAGATTGGTGGATAGATGCTGTTTGCTACACCACTGGTAACATTGTATCAGCCACCAGTGAAATAATTGATTCAGGAAATGGTTTTACCTAAAATGATTGGGTGACAGATATTTTCAGCATCACAAGGTATTACCCACCAATTACTTGGCAGCTGGGGCTTCCCAGGAGGCTCAGTGGTAATGAATCTGCCTACCAATGTAGGAGACACAAGAGACACGGGTTATATCCCTGGGTCAGGAAGATCCCCTGGAGGAGGAAATAGCAACCCACTTCAGTATTCTTGCCTGGAATTCTCCTCTATAGACAGAGGAGCCCGGCAGGCTATAGTCCATGGGGGTCACAAAGAGACAGACACAACTTGGCAACTGAGCACGCAGGCACTTTGGCAGTTGCAAAAAGAAATGCCTTTATGATGGAGACATTTGGAGTAATCACATGACTTGGTGATCAAAGTTGGTAGCATTAATAGTGGAATGGGACATCACCTGTCTTCTGATGTGATGGGACATGAAGTACAGAGTCTTATTTGTAAGAGATACTTGGATAATAGAGCAAATACGATGAAATGTAAAAATTGTTGAATTCAAAATGGCAGATATAAGGGTGATCATTGTACTCATTCTTCAATTCCTGCATTTTTAAAATATTTCATAGTAAATTAGGGAAAATGATTTGACATCTGTATTTTTTGGAAATACTTGGAAGAATGTTGCTTTTGTTGTTGTTTAGTTGCTAAGTCGTGTCCAACACTTTTGTGACCCCATGGACTATATAGCCCACCAGACTCCTCTGTCCATGGGATTTCCCTGGCAAGAATACTGGAGTGGGTTGCCATTTCCTTCTTCAGGGGATCTTCCCGACCCAGGAATGGAACCTGCATTGGTAGGCAGATTCTTTACCACTGAGACTCCAGGGAAGCCCACTACCAAGGACAAACTGTTGAACTTAAAACACAGGTTAGAAAAAATATATATAATTATTTTTGTAAAATGTCGTTCATACACTAAAAATTAATGTATTTGCATACTTATGTCCATAGCAGCACTATTTACAATGCCAAAAGATGGAAACAACCCGTGTTCATCCTCGAATGAATTAATAAAAAATATGTGATCTATACATTCAGTGGAATATTAGGTTTATAAAGGAAGGAAATTCTGACTCATGCTACTCATGAATCTTAAGGACATTGTGTGAAATGAAATAGCCCAGTCACAAAAAGGTATGATTCCACTTATGTGAGGTACTCAGAGTAGTCAAGTTCATAGGGACAGAAAATAGAATGGTGCTTGCCAGGGGCTGAGGAAGGAAGAAAAGTGTTGTTGAATGGGTATGGCGTTCCAGTTTTGCCAGATGAAAGAGTTATGGAGATTGGTTGCACAACAATGTGAAAATACTTACCACCACTGAACTGTACACTTAAAAATGGTTAAGGTGTTAGATTTCGTGTTATGTGTATGTTACAATTAAAATTAAAATGGAGAAATCAGAAGATTTCTGACATGTACACAGTTGTTCTTTCTGGAAATTAGAGTTTCAGTTTTTAGGAAAATGGATGTTTCAGGAAACAACAGAAATTGTCCATGCAGCCTGAGAATTTTATCAGAAGCCACAAAAATCCTTTGTCCCACAAGGTGGGAGGCCAAATGGTGCACTGGGCACTCCTCTGCAATCGGGTTGCTGTGGAAAGCTTGGCCTGCCGACCCCTTGGCTGGGCCTGGAGAGCCTGAGATCCCGGCGTCGGGGCCCTCCTGGGAACAGTGCTTTGCTTGGTGTCTGGCCAGCGAGGAGGCTGCGTTTGCAGTCTGTTTTTGACCCAGGGCTGGCCTGCCTGCCTCGTCCTTCACACCCATTCTAGCCCCCCACCTTGCTTGACTGTAACCCAGGGGTGTGGTTTGTGACTCCTGTCCTCACAACTTCCTTCTCTTCAGAGCCAGGCTTTGATCTCACCTCCCAGGATCCAGTTTCTGTTGAAGTCTGTTACCCTTTCAGATCCATGGGTTATTACCCGCACAGCATCCCAGACAGATGATTCATTTCAACCCTGGCTGATCTCTGCATTGTGACCTTCTGGCTTAACTGGGCTCCAGGCCCCTTTATCCTGGTTATGATAGAGAACCCACATCTTGACTGTGAAAATGTTCATATAAACATACAAGCCATGAACGTCTTCTTTTCCAAAACTTTGAATGGGGAAGTACTAGCATTAATATCCATATGGAATTTTGAAAAGATGATTATACAGTTCTATTTTGCTTCCCATTCAATTAATATTTTGTTTTACTTAAGGCACTGTCAACATAATGTCAGTATCAGACTATGCCCTCTTTTTTTTTTTTCAAATTAAATATTTTGAAAACTTAGAAAAGTACAGAAAACATCATAACAAACACCTGTGTTCAGACCACCCAGAATTAACAAATGTTAACCTTTTGCAGTGATTGTTTCAAGTCCAGAATTCTCATTTTTAAATTAAAGTTTACTTCTGTGTATGGACAGATCTGGCCTCAGGCAAACAGTGAAGTTGGCAGAGTTCCTTTTCTGCTGCCCTCCTCCCTTGCCCCACAGGTGACTGACAGGCGTCCATCCATGCCCTTGGCTCTGCCGTGGTCTGTGTGGTGCCTCTCCCAGAACAGCTGTGCTGGCAGCTGTTCCCGGGGCTCTCAATGGAACAGTGGAATCCTCAACTGTATTAGAAATGAGTCCTGGTTATGAGTCACACAAAAAGTTCCAAGCAGAAAAAGGAAACTTATTAGAACAAAGGAAACATCATAATTCTGCAGGTGGATCTGTAGGCACTGGGCCTGAGAGAGGAAATACATTCAGAAAATGAATAGCTGTTGGAATCCCAGCTTGTTGCTGCTTCTCTGTTCCTTCTTTACTTTTAGTTCACCTATTGCAAATTAGCCTCCCATGACTTCTGAGCTTACATATGACACGACCAGCCACGAGAAGTGACTGACTAGTAGACGTTTGGTATCAATTCCACATGTCTGAATGAGAGACAATCTGGTTGTTTCCCCCACCTCCCCACCCCTCCCCAGGTCAGATGTCCCCCTGTGCTCTCTGAAGCTCTGTGGAGGGTGACCAGCTCACATACATAAACATGGCTGCCAGGCTTCCACTTCTGTGCTCACGTGGATTCTCGGGCTGAGTTTCAGGAAGGAAGCTCCTTTTTCCTGCACCTGGCTGCATATCTTTCAGTTGCATACAACTAGAGTATCAGCCAAAGCTAGGAATGGCTGTAGCCTAAACGCCTTAAACTTGGGGAAGCACAATAAGATGAAGCTGGTGGTGAGGAGAAGGACGATGGAGACAACCACTCCTTGGGGCGTACAGTATAGGTGCTGCCCTCACTGAAAGGGTCATGGAGCAGGATTTGTGTATGAACAAGGAATCCCCTATGATGACTGGACTGTGCTCTAAAGTTGATGCAAATATTTCTGTATTCCTTCCATGAATGTTTAGACTCTGATGTGCCACAGTCCAACTCCAAACTCCTCCAAAGGACTTATAGTTTGATGTGAACCCAGCTTCTATATGAGAGATTTGCTCCAGTTTTGAGCAATAGCACATAAAATGAACACTTCCTTTTCTTCCTCCAGTCACTCCCACTTCTCAAAGTCTGTGCTTGGGTTTTACTCTCATAAGCCATGTCAAACATTTACTGGAATAAGCAGGGTCAATATTTCTAAATACATAAAATGAGGTTATATTCATATTTTTATCCTAGCTCATATGGTACTATTTGACCATATAGAAACTTATCATTTACAAAATTTTTTTGAAGAAAATAAATTTCAACCCCTGACTTGAGATGGAAAACAGGCATCCTCTGGGGGGTTGTGGGGTGGAGTGAGCCTTATGTACCACAGATGAACAACTGACTATTGTTATTTGCTCATGGAAAGCTATTTCTCTGGGCTCTTCTGCCTTCAGATGTTTCACATTTCACTTTTGAAGTCAGGGTTGCAACCTCACTCCACTGGGTCAGCAACAGTGCCTGAGTTTTAGACTGACAGTTGAATGCATGGAAACGCAGCAAGCTTCATCCAACATCAAGATGGCTTAGTTTTAAGAAAGATACAAGGCTGATGACCACACAGCATGCAAGGTGATGGCGGGCAGTCTGTGAGCTCAAGCACAGCCTGGGATACTTCCGGCTTGCTCTGCACAAAGTGTGTGCACTGGGCGTGAGGGAAGAGGCTGAGAGCATGCAGACAAACTCAATCCAGCGACGCCATTTGATTGGGGTCCCTCAGCTTTTGTCCTTGCCTGTCTCAGCTCATTCCCAGTGCAGCTGCACCTCACCGAAGCGCATTCCTATGATGACAGTTGAGACAGTGGGGCACAGTTGCCTGGTACCTCCTCAACTCTTGTCATCCTGTCTACAGCATATCCTTGGAGTCCCTGACTCATTGCTGTAAGGACTCAACTAAGGCCAAGAGTCAAATCCTCCTGTGTCTCTAAGGCTAAAATGTCACAAACCAGCTGCTAACTTAAGGTCTCACCTCCTTGTGTTTGTCTCCCAAGCAGAGGGTCTGTCATACAATAGGTACTTGATAAGTTAATAGGTAATTGATAGGTAATTGTCTCAGGAATATTCAGTTTTGACCTCTGAGCTTTATTTTCTATTCAAGTTGTTTGGGTGCCTAGTGTTTATAAATAAGTAAATAATTGCCTCAGAAGCAAAACTATTTTTTTTTCTATTTTAACAGTAATTTGTATCAAAGGCCTTTGACTTTAATGCTGATAAAAGACATGGTGATTGCAACATAAAGTCCTGAATGTTCTCTCTTAATCTATCTTCCAGATTATTTGAATATATTTTGCTCTATAAGGATGGAGTGATGTTTCAGATCGAACAAGCCACCAAGCAGTGCTCCAAGATCACCCTGACAGAGCCCTGGGACCCTCTGGACATTCCTCAGAACTCCACCTTTGAGGACCAATACTCCATAGGGGGGCCCCAGGAGCAGATCACTGTCCAGGAATGGTCGGACAGAAAGTCAGCCAGATCATGTAAGGGTTCAACAAAGTATTCAAGTATTGCATCTCAAGAGGCAGGAAGGGAAACAAACGTTTAAGCTCATTAAGGAAGGTAGTCATTAAGGAAATTTAGAAGCTTAATCAAATTGTTTAACTCCATTGAAGTGCCCATATGTACTCTATTAGCTGTGTAATGCAGGGATCTCAGCATCGCATCTGAAACCCCTCAGCCTTCTAAGACCCCCCTGTAACTTTTTCCACTTTGACTGTTAAGGGATGCCCCCAAGGTCTGTGACATGTTTGTCTAAGGCACAGGTTAGAACTGGGCGCCTCCTTTTCATTCCCCCAAAACACTAACTAAAGTTGTAGTGACCATATCGACCGCCATTATGTGTCTTTTATACAGAGATGTGAAGCTCTTCTCTGCAATGCTGCCCACACACCTCCCCCAAGAGTGTTTCATAAACACAGGCCTTTATTGCTGTGGAAAATAGTATGATGGCTCCCTCTGAAATTAAACATAGAATTATCGTATGACTTAGTAATTCTACTTTTTGGCATATACCCCAAAGAACTGAAAGCAAGGACTTAAAGAGATATTTGTACATCCATATTCACAGCAGCACTACTCATAATAGCCAGAGGTAGAAACAACCCAAGTTTCCATCAGCAGACAAATGAGTAGACAAAGGTGGTGTATACATACAGTGGAATATTATTGAAACTTAAAAAGGAAGGACATTCTGATACATGCTACAACATGGATGAACCTTGAGGACATTATGCTAAGTGAAATAAACCAGTCACTAAAGGACAAATACTGTATAATATCACTTATATGAGGTATGTAGACTAGTCAGACTCAGAGAAACAGAAACTAGAATGGTGGTTGCCAGGGGCTGAGGGAGGGGGGAATGGGGAGTTAGTGTTTAGTGGGCACAGAGTTTGAGCTGGGGGAGATGGAAAATCTCTGAAGATGGATGATGGTGATACTTTCATAACAATGTGACTGCATTTAGTGCCACAGAACTGTACTTAAAAGTGGTTAAAATGCTACATTTTACCACATTAAAACATACTGTATTTTGCCTGTCTTCTACATTAAAGACTCAACTTGCCTTCCTCTTATAGATGAAACTTGGATTGGCATTTATACCGTCAAGGATTGTTATCCTGTCCAAGAAACCGTCACCAAAAATTACAGTGTGATATTGTCCACACGGTTTTTTCGATATACAGCTGGGCATTAAAGACCCATCAGTGTTCATCCCGCCAAGCACATGCCAGACAGCCCAACCAGAGAGGATGAGCGAGGAATGCTCCTGGTAAGCCTGCAAACACCGAAGGGACAGCATCGGACATCAGATACCAGTGGCCCCAGCTCTAGTCAGATTTGAGACTTGAGAAATGAGCATCTTCGTTGGAGATAAATATCATAATTCTTTGATATGTTTTCTTTAATGTATGGTTTTTGACTACTTGGGCTAGGTTTAAAAAAAGGAATGGAATGGAGAATATGTGGTAATATATGAAGAGATGGCAAACACAGGGACCTCAGGTATTTCTAGAGCCTGTCTGGACCCTGCACTTTCCGTGTATGCAGGTGTATAGGTCGTGTGGCGGCACACACAGGATGAGGGAAGGGTCATCAGGGGCGAATGTGTTATTACTGACATTACTGGGACTTGCTGGATTGCTGGCACGTGGTGATAAAAAGAGCAGATTGACTGTGGTCAGTGTTAGTATTAATTTTGAAGCTCTCTATACACACTGGCCCCTTTATTGCCTGTGCCAGGGTAGGGATTGCTTCCACTGCTCCATCCCCCCAGCACCTCCTCCTTTTCCCCCACCCTGTGCTCCCTTGGTCTCTGACACAATGATCTCTGAAAATCCCTTCTAGCCTTAAGAGCTTTTTGGCATGACCCAATGGATGTAAATACTTGGGGAGGAAATAAAAGGCTATAGTAAAAAGAAATGATTCCTCTAAAGATATATTTTTACATAGGAGGGTTTGGAAAATCTTAATGTCTATTTCTGCGTAAGCATGAGCCATGTATTCTTCCTTTTTTCTATGCAAGAGTATTGATATGTGTGCTGAATCAACTCGTCAAGAGACCAAAAGAGACAGGTAGTATTCTAAAAATAGCACAGTGGGATTCAGGAGACTGTTGTTTCTGAAATCCAGGATGAGAATTCCCTTGTACTGGAGCTCCTTTGATTCACTAGATAGACTATGTTTCCTCTTACATCCCTGGGGCAGCATTTCATACTGCTCATCCTTCCCAGGTCAGCTCATGCATGGCCTTCAGAGGCTGCTCCCAAGCCTGGACTGGGTGCAACTTGTAGCTTGAACATGTTATTCTGATAATGCTTACTAGGCTGTGTCAAAATTTCCTGCTTCCTGGACACTCTGACTCACTAGCCTGACTATGAGTGCCATGAGTATGGTTACCATGTTCTGTTTACTTTTATATGCCCAGCACTAAGTGCCTGGCACATGGTCAGTGCCCTAAAGTTTGTAGAATGGAGAATGCTAGCCTCTCTGGTCCTTATTTCCTCATTTGCTAAATGGGATTGGGTTTGCTGATCTCTAGGGAGACATCTATAATAAAATTTATCATTTTGGCAAAACTAATACAATATTGTAAAGTTTAAAAATAAAATAAAATTAAAAAAAAGATAGAAAAAAAATTTATCATTCTAGATTCTTTCTAATATTGTGTTTTATCTGGCTATCTATCTATCCATCATCTATTGCCAGGAGAAATGTGTGACACCTATGTTATGCTGAAAACAATCTGTACTCACAGTTTATCTATACTGTATCAATAAACTAATGTAATTGCACTTCTCCGTGTTCCTTGATATATTTGTTTTTGTAATAAATATGTATTCAGTTCAGTTCAGTCACTTAGTCGTGTCCGACTCTTTGCGATCCCATGGACTGCAGCACACCAGGCTTCCCTGCCCATCACCAACTCCCCGAGTTTACTCAAACTCATGTCCATTGAGCCGGTGATGCCATCCAACCATCTCATCCTTTGTCGTCCCCTTCTCCTCCACCTTCAATCTTTCCCAGAATTAGGGTCTTTTTAAATGAGTCAGTTCTTTGCATCAAGTGGCCAAAGTATTGGAGTTTCAGCTTCAGTATCAGTCCTTCCAATGAATATTCAGGATTGATTTCCTTTAGGATGGACTGGTTGGATCTCCTTGCAGTCCAAGGGACTCTCAAGGGTCTTCTCCAACACCACAGTTCAAAATATGTATTATCTTATAATAAATATGGCTATCAGTTCAGTTCAGTTCAGTCACTCAGTCGTGTCTGACTCTTTGTGACCCCATGGACTGCAGCACACCAGGCTTCCCGGTCCATCACCAACTCTTGGAGCTTACTCAAATTCATGTCCATCGAGTCAGTCATGCTATCCAACCATCTCATCCTATGTCCCCTTCTCCTCCCACCTTCAATGTTTCCCAGCATCAGGATCTTTTCAAATGAGTCAGTTCTTTGCATCAGGTAGCCAAAGTTTTGGAGTTTCAGCTTCAGCATCAGTCCTTCCAATGAATATTAAGGACTGATTTCCTTTAGGATTGACTGGTTGGATCTCCTTGCAGTCCAAGGGACTCTCAAGAGTCTTCTCCAACACCACAGTTCAAAAGCATCAATTCTTCAGTGCTCATGGCTATAAGGCATGAGCCTTATACGGCTTATATATGGCTATAAGGCAGTCAAAACACTCCTCTAATGAATAAAGTGCTTCCTAAGATCTACACCAAATTCATTATCTTTTCTCAAAAGCCTGCTTTTCCTCTTTAAAGTCCCAGTTTCCTGGGTCGGAAGCCTCAGAGTCATTCTTGACCCATATTTTCTCCTTCAATCCTCGTAAGCACTCAGTGTCCTGAGTTTCAACAAAATAGTTCTTAAAGGTACAGCCTCTTGTCCATCCCCAGTCACATGCACATCCCAGCTCTTAGCATTGCTGATCTTTGCAAGATCTTTATACCCTCTGTCCTTTTCCTTGTTCTAGAAACCATCCTCTGTTCATTCATTCATTCATAAGCCAATCCTGAATCCCTGCTATCTCCATTGCCTATGCTGGTTCCTAGAGTCACAGAGAAGAATGCACCGTGACCAAGGCCAGTCTCTGGACTGCACAGATGGGGGAGACTTTCACAGCTGCCTTCGAGGTGGTCCAGATTGATAAAGCCTTAGTGACAGTGTTTGACCTACTTCTTTTCTCTCCACCCACAGGATAGATAACCCTGCACCATTTCCCTTAGCTCTGCAAATTGCATTCACCCACCTCAATCTATACCACCACTCGAACGAGAAAGGAAAGGAACTCCTCTTATTTTATTCAGAACATGTGAAGTTGGCACCCTTCATTTTCAGTTTGTCCACTTTGGGAGTTAAGCCATTTCCCAGTTAAGCTAAATCTTCCTTGCAGAAGGATTCTGTGTCCAGTGGGACCTCAGTACACACCTGATGGTGCCCTGCTTATGTGGTTCTCCACTGCCTCCAGGAAAAGTGGAGGCTCCATAGCCTGGTGTCCAGGGCCCTTTTGATCAGGCCCTGATTCCCTCTCCAGCCTCAGCTCTTGGCACTGGTCTCTCTTTTCAAATGGCCATAAGAGCCTGGGAAATGAAACTTGGGTTACTTCTGGGTGCAGAGGGTTTTATCAGTCACCAGTCTTGTATAAAATTCTCCAGTGGCCAAAATAGTAAAAAAAATAAGAGGACTCTCGAATAGGGAAGGGACTGGTTCCTATTAACAGAGAGGAGCATCCGGTGCCTCACTTAATCTGCAGACAGTACTGACATGGACCAGGCCCAGGGTTGGGTTTCACTTTGTGGACCCTCTGCCTTGTGTCTATGACCCTTTATATTATATCACAGCAACTTCTTTCCACCCCTCCCAAGGCAAACTGCCAGGATCCATGCAAGCTCAGGGGTCTTCTCTACCCTTGGCCTTCAACTCTCAAGGCCCTGCTTGGGGACAGAGCCATTCCTCCCTCTCCCACTGGCTTGTGTGGAATCAAAGGGGCCTGGCCTTTCTGCCCCCAAGTGCTCTGATTATCAGGGTGACTTTGTTGCCAGAGGCTTTTCAAATTGAGATAATGCTGCATTTCCTAAGACTGGGACCCAGTATTCAAAATATAAAATTATTTAAATATTTTAAAAGGGCAGAAAGTTTAGATCTCTGAGGAGATTTCCGGTGACACACTGAGTTTCCCATTAAGCTAAATTCCACACCCATTAAGCTAAATTCCACACCATGTGAAAACTCAACACTCACTCCTTGCTGGATTTTCTTTACTAACTCCACCCTCTCAATGTTCCCTCAGTTATTTTAAATCGCTTTGCTGGTATAGACACCTGTGTCACATGATTGTATCTTTCAGTTTTTTGAAGTATGTAGATTGTGTTTTTGTCCATCTACTGAAGGCACCTTAGATGCAAGAAGGGCATCCTTGCCTTTCTTATTGATGAAAAATGACTTCAGTTGGAGATTATGAGCCTCCCCAGCCAAAGTCTTGTGAGTAATTTGTGAGATTTAAAGGCCTTGTGAGTGGAAAGCTCTAAAAAAATAAACTGAACTTTAACATTATACATGGATATTCTAGTATCAACAATCTTTTTTTTTGGTGGGGGGGGGGTGTTGCTGCGTGGTTTGCAGGATCTTAGTTCCCTGATCTAGGATTGAACTCAGGCCACAGCAGCAGTGAAAGCACAAAGTCCTAACCACTAGGCTGCCAGGGAATGACCTCAGTAATCTTTTGAGAACTATGCTAGGATGATAACAACTGAAACTTTTATTTGTTTTAAAGCAGAATTATTAGTTCAGGAACATGTACAGAAAAAACGATGGGCTATAATTTGTGGTATATTTTATTCAGGGAGAATGACACATTTATATCGCTATTCTTAAATTCATATTGCTTTCATTAGGGCAAATATTAATAGTTACCGTATTTCCTATTTAAAGATGAGACGTGTAATGTATTTTCGACAGTCAAGCAGTGGGATATAATTGGCAGTGGATACATCTTCCCTGGTGGCTAAGATGGTAAAGAATCTGCTTACAATGCAGGAGATGTGAGTTCAGTCCCTGGGTTGGGAAGATCCCTTGGAGAAGGGAATGGCAACCTGCTCCAATATTCTTGCCTGGAAAATCCCATGGACAGAGGAGCCTGGTGGGCTATAGTCCATGGGGTCACAAAGAGTTGGACACAACTGAATGCACACACACAGCATTCTTGGTATTTGGGTAATCTGAGTATATGTGTTTGTGTGTGCTACGCTTCAGTTGCAGCTATAACATTCCCAGTGGTATGTTGTATATTTATTTTAACATACCATTTGCTCAAATTGGATAGCTAAGTGTTCTTTTCCTTCCTTGGGGTACTTTTTGATGATAAAACAAGTACTCTTCTTATTAAAATATGACTGCTATCATTATAACCTCACTTGAGCTCTATAATATCAATAAATAAAACTAAAGAAAGCCACAATAAGTCACAGGTTTTCTTGTGAAATGGTTTTTCAAATCTACAGTATATTATTTAATAACCTCTCAGCCTAGTTAATTAGTTTTCTCACCCTGGAGAAAGGCTGAGAAAACATTGGCATTAGTTTCCCAACCAGAAGGCACCAATCTAAACTACTGGAAAATTCCAAGTTAGCTAAATACACAAACTTGTTTGATTAACAGTATAGTCTTGGGATAGGGTGGGGGGGTTATATAAAATAGATATTTAGGGTCTCTTGATTTTGCTTCATTTTTGTGGCAGAAGTGGTATCTTTGTTGTGGAATCATGGTACAGCTGCCCTATCTTATGGAATAAGTACCCTTAGCAAAGTCAAGTTTTCCATTAAATTCTACTGCAAAATTTAACACAGTTAAATTCCAGGAAAAACAAAGTTGTATAAAAGCTAAATTGAAAACTTTTGGTGAGAAAAAGACTAAAAGTTATTTCTGAAACATTCTGTGATCACATTAGTTGATGGGCATGCATGATCAACAGTTGCGATTTAGTATCTTATTATCAGGGTCCTTTGCTTTTGCAAAACATTTTGATTCTGAAGTATTAAGTGGCCTTTCCTTAGTAGCTCTGGTCGCTCCAAGGGCTTGGGGATAAAAAAGTGAAAACATAAACTGATCTGTCTTGCAAGACTTTAGGAAATTTTAAGACCTATGGTGCACATTAGCATCACAGGAGTGAGTAAAGTGGTGTTTCAAACCCAACAAAGGTGAACACTTTCATGACGTGTATTTTTAGTTAAATTTCTCTCACTTAACAGTTTTAATCAGATCAGCAACCACGTGTGTTCTTATTGCCATAACTCACATTATATTAAAGCAAACAATAGCATGGCAAAGATTTTAGATGGACCCCAGTAATTCTGGTAGCTTGACATTAAAGGCATTGCTTAGATCTTTGTGTCTAATATAAAAAAATCATGATTATAGCAATCCAATAAATTCTAGCTCAACTCAATTTATGTCCCAAACAGCAAAGATAATTGAAGAGTAAGAATAAGGGTAAGAATAAAATAATAGGAGGAGAAGGAGGAAAGGGGGAGGATAAACCATTTGATATATCATCATAAATTCTCAATCCAAAGTTACTGATATATATATATATATATATATATATATATATATATATATATATCAGTTCAGTTCAGTTCAGTTGCTCAGTCATGTCCGACTCTTTGCAACCCCATGAATCACAGCATGCCAGGCCTCACTGTCCATCACCAACTCCTGGAGTTTACCCAAACTCATGTCCATCGAGTCAGTGATGCCATCCAGCCATCTCATCCTCTGTCATCCCCAATCCCTCCCAGCATTAGGGTCTTTTCCAATGAGTCAACTCTTCGTATCAGGTGGCCAAAGTATTGGAGTTTCAGCTTCAACATTAGTCCTTCCAATGAACACCCAGGACTGATGTCCTTTAGGATGGACTGGTTGGATCTCCTTGCAGTCCAAAGGACTCTCAAGAGTCTTCTCCAACACCACAGTTCAAAAGCATCAATTCTTCGGTTGAACACCGACCCTCACATCCATACATGACCACTGGAAAAACCATAACCTTGACTAGTTGGACCTTTGTTGGCAAAGTAATGTCTCTGCTTTTGAATATGCTATCTAGGTTGGTCATAACTTTCCTTCCAAGGAGTAAGCGTCTTTTAATTTCATGGCTGCAATAACCATCTGCAGTGATTTTGGAGCCTAAAAAAAGAAAGTCTGACAATGTTTCCACTGTTTCCCCATCTATTTCCCATGAAGTAATGGGACCAGATACCATGATCTTCGTTTTCTGAATGTTGAGCTTTAAGCCAACTTTTTCACTCTCCACTTTCACTTTCATCAAGAGGCTTTTGAGTTCCTCTTCACTTTCTGCCATAAGGGTGGTGTCATCTGCATATCTGAGGTTATTGATATTTCTCCCGGCAATCTTGATTCCAGTTTGTGCTTCTTCCAGCCCAGCGTTTCTCATGATGTACTCTGCATAGAAGTTAAATAAGCAGGGTGACAATATACAGCCTTGACGGACTCCTTTTCCTATTTGGAACCAGTCTGTTGTTCCATGTCCAGTTCTAACTGTTGCTTCCTGACCTGCATATAGGTTTCTCAAGAGGCAGGTCAGGTGGTCTGGTATCCCCATAGATAAATAAACATGAGAACAGTTCAAGCCATACTGGAGCAGCACCTTAGAGATTTTCATTTCAAATGTCTCTCTATTAAGTCATCCTAAAATACAGCATTTCCAAACTGAATGTTCTTTCCTAAGCCACTAACCACTGGTCTCTTCTGTCAGAAATTCAGAATTATTTCCATGTCTGTGGATCTGTCGACCTCATAGTAGATGTTGTCATTTAATGATAAAGGAAAACAGCCTGAATGAGAGAGTCTACTAATTTGGGGAGTACTGTGTCTGCTTTTTCAGTTCAAAAAATTCAAAATGACTTTTATTTTGTCAGGACAACTAAAGTTCAGTATTTTGGTGTATTCAAGTGTGTAGCAATTAAACTTTGGAGGACACTTCTTAGTTTAACATTGTGTGGAAATTATATTAATATGTAGATAGTTCTTATTTAAAAATGGATTATCATACAATTCTAAAACTCATGAGTCTATTTTACTCTTTCTAAACCCCTTATCTTTCTAGTTCTGTCATGAGAACTTTGCATTTCCTGGATTAAAAGTTAGGAAGAGGGGGAAACAAGTCTTTAGGTGATTCAGTTAGTTCCAATAATATAAGAATGATAGATTTAAAAAAAAAGTATTTGCAGCGGGTGCTCCTAGAATGCAGATAAAAATTTCCCTAGGTTCTTGCCCTATATAACCATTTGGTATGACCAGTTTGTTCAAAAATAAACTAATAATTTTTCTATTTAGATAGATCCCTATATCTCTAGGGACGACGGAGCCTGGTGGGCTGCCGTCTATGGGGTCGCACAGAGTCGGACACGACTGAAGCGACTTAGCATAGCATAGCATAGCATAGCATAGCATATATCTCTAGAAGAATGTTAGTAGCAAATTTACTTAATGAAGTCAGATACAAATAGGCTAAACTTAATTGCTTCCAAACTCAGAAATAAGGTGATTGGAAACATAGGACCAATAAATACATAATGAATGGATAAAAGAGTTATTTAGATTTAAGCCATGGAAAAAGAAGGTCTGCATATTCAGGGCTGAAAAACCGGAGAAATCATGAAGTCCTATTAAAGCAAGATTGCCATTGGAATGCTATTTCATTAACATGCTGTGGAAACTGGGCTGATATGAAAGAACACTAGCATGTTCTCATTTTGTCTGAAGACAAAGTGGTTTAGCAGAAGGAGGTTGGTTTATGTGGAATTTAGTTAGGGAATCTAGGACCAAGGATTTGGCGCTGTTTGCATGCAGGAGAGAAAACTATGGAATCTGGCAGATATCTGGAGAACATTGGGGACAATTTTGAGATTAAAATCATGTGTTGTTACTTTGGGCAAAATCCATGAATATCCAGATTTTACTTCCTTCTCTTGTCAAGGATCCATAGAGGCGCATGCCCAGAAGACAGAGCCAAGTGAACCATTTAGCTGGGACTCTGGCCCCCAAGTACTTCTGCAGGACTCTGGGGAATTAGGCGAGATCAAGCAGAGGAAGTAGAGGCCAAGGAAGCCACAAACCAGAGCAGGGTAAATTACTAGGTGTGTCTGCTCTACTACCAATCCCAATTCAAGTAGATCTTATCATCCTGGGTCAGCCAAAGGGCAACACATCAGCCCCTCTGGCAGCAAAGGAAGGGAGCAAGGACACAGGAGGAAAGTATTTGCCTTGGTGCCTAATACCACCTACCCTAGACCTTGGCTTTTCAGAGCAATAGCCAACCTGCATGAACAGAAACACCCAAAAAGGAGAGAAATATTTAACTAGCCCTATGTATCAGGCATAATTCAATAAATTCCATGGCCAAGAAGAATTACTCCTCCAGATTAGGTGGATTCCCTTCTGATTAGAAATTTTACTTCTTAAATAATTTGCTATCACAGGCAAGTATTCTACTCACTGAAAAGATTCAAAGCACCATTGTAAAATAATGCATTGTCATTCTAGTTTATATGCCCGCCTCAACAAAGTTAAATTGCTTAGTATTTGTCAGTTTCTGAGAGAGACTGTGGACTATAACAGAAAGGAAATGGGCTTGAAATTATACAAGCATACATGCTATGTTGCTTGAGTCATGTCTGATTCTGTGATCCCATGGACTGTAGCTAACCAGACTCCTCTGTCCATGGGATTTTCCAAGCAAGAATACTGGAGTGGGCTGCCATTCCCTCCTCCAGGGGGTCCTCCTGACCCAGGGATCAAATTCACATCTCCTACAGCTCCTGGATTGCAGGCAGATTCTTTACTGCTGAACAACTGAGAAAGCCCTGAAATTATACACACTTGAGTTCAAATCTGCATTCTAAAGGAGATCAGCCCTGGGTGTTCTTTGGAAGGAATGATGCTAAAGCTGAAACTCCAGTACTTTGGCCACCTCATGCGAAGAGTTGACTCACTGGAAAAGACTTTGATGCTGGGAGGGATTGGGGGCAGGAGGAGAAGGGGACGACAAAGGATGAGATGGCTGGATGGCATCACCGACTCGATGGATGTGAGTCTGAGTGAACTCTGGGAGTTGGTGATGGACAGGGAGGCCTGGTGTGCTGCGATTCATGGGGTCACAAACAGTCGGACACGACTGAGCAAGTGAACTGAACTGAACTGACTTCAAATGCTGACTAGGTCCCTTATCACCTTGGACAAGTTATTGGAACTTTCTGTGAGCCTAAATTTTCTCTAGGTCTACTAAAGGATTTTGTTAGGATTGAATGAAACAGTATAAAGTATGTAGTCAATGACTCTGTAGGTAATAGGCCCTCAAAATGGTAGATACTTCCTACTTTGGTTTCTTTCCCCTGAGAGTCTGACCAACCCTTCATGGACCAACAAAATCAAGCCTTTATGACTGTATAAATCTTCTAAGGATCTTACCTAAGGTGACCTATGAAGGTAGTGCCTTCTATGTGCTCACAGATCCACTAGCTGGCCTGTGCTCTGGGGTACCTCTGTCCATTGTCCATTGCTTCACACCCATAGGCAGAAATGTACCCACTCTTAGCCATACTCAGGTACCATGAGGGATAATATAAGCTTAGTTTTAAAAGATAACAGTGATTTTCTCTTAGTAAGTGTGGCTCTTGTAGTTCTTGCCATTTTTCACAGAATATATTAAGGATACATAAAACTAAAATAGTATCAACCTCAATCTTAAAGAACAGTAACCAATACTTACTTTATGCCAGGGTCTCTCTTCAGAATTTTATACTGATTACTTCATTTAATCTCTGCAACAACATTTGAGCTAGAAACTTATTATTATTATTCCCATCTCATAAATGATAACACTGAGGTTCATATCAATGTCTTTAAGAGGACAACTGATAACAATTTTTAACTATTATTTGACTTCCTGAGTATATGTTGCTAGAACGTTACTTATAAAAGTCATGTTTATTAAATGAGGAAAAGACTGAATGATGACATTAAAACACAGTTCTCTACATTCAGTTTTGAATATGAGTTGAATGTAAAACCACGAACATCATCTCTGTTTAATTGACAGCACTGCCTGTGGACTTCTGGGTTGTGGTAGAGCCTTATCTTTCCCCTGACTTCATGGTCAAATGTCCATTTAAACAAACAAACAAAGCTACAAAGCTACAACAGTGCTAGAAACAGGAAGAATCCATCAGCAGTTTATCAATCTGCAAGAATGATCACTAATTAGCTATCAGAGGGGTTAGCTGAGCAATGGCCAAGACTATTCTGCCCCTAAGCTTTGAAAAGCAACAGGCAGGCAGGAATAAGGTAGAAATGTTCTCACCCACTGTTACTACTTCTGCCAAAAGCGTGTCCTGATCAGTCAGAAAGCCAGCAGGTATCTCTGCAGTGGGAAAATATTTCTGGAGTAGCCAAAGTCATCCCTTTATCCTCTATTTTCCTGCCACTTCTCAATAACATCACTTTCCTGAATTAATTCCAGGTAATACTATTTCTGGGGCTTCCCTGGTAGGCTAAAGCGTCTGCCTGCAATGTGGGAGACATGGGTTCGATCCCTGGGTTGGGAAGATCCCCTGGAGAAGGAAATGGCAACCCACTCCAGTATTCTTGCCTGGAGAATCCCATGGACGGAGGAGCCTGGAGTGCTGCAGTCCACGGGGTCGCGAAGAGTCGGACACGACTGAGTGACTTCACTTTCACTTTCCTGGTGCCTCAGATGGTAAAGAATCTGCCTGCAATGCAGGAGACTTGGGTTCAGTCCCTGGGTCTGGAAGATCCCCTGTAAAAGGGAATGGTTACCCACTCCAGTATTCTTGCCTGGAGGATTCATGGACAGAGGAATCTGGTGGGCTACAGTCCATGGGGTCACAAAGAGTCTGACATGACTGAGTGGTTAACAACAATATTATTTTTAACAGCAGCCAAGAGTGAAATAGGACAGACAGTGGGTCATTGTTAACAGTATATGAAGTCCCCAGAGAGAGAAAAGGGTCCTGGGATTGTGGTTTTCAGACTGAAGAAGCATCATCAGTTCATAGTCTCAGGAATTCATTTAATCATTAAGCTTTACTGAGATGCAACTACGCATAAGACTCTCTTCTAGGTACTGGGATACAGTGAAGGACAAGACAGGCCAGGTCCTGTCCTCAGGGAGCTTCCATTCTGGTGTTGGTGAGTGGGGAGGCAACACACAGACCAGTGAAAAAGCCAGAGAGTGAAGAGAACTATACAGAGAAAAAAGAGTGATGGAGTAGAGTGAATAAATAGCCACTTTAGATGGAGACAGTCAGGGAAGGCCTCTCTGAGGAGGTGCACTTTAACTAGAAGCTCACTGTCAAGAAGCACCTCGTTATGAAAAGATTCCATCAGTATGCAATAGATTCATCTTGTGTGAGGAAAGATACAGCCTGGCACTATGGAACGCAGGTGCACAGCTTCTGAACAGAGGCCCATTTTCCCCTGTGCACAACACCTGTAAACTCAATGTGTCTGCCTCTTAGGGAGACTGGCCTCTTGTCACTCAGTTGAACATCTGTTTAGACAGAAGATATTGTGAAGGTGAATTTTTTTTTCAATCAATAGTTTAAAAAAATAATAGACATAATCAGAAATAAAATGAGAGCAAAAATTATAACTCACTTGCATCAGGAAAACAAAGACTCCTGGAAATAACCCTTACAAGAAATTTGTGGAAACTATATGCTAAAAAGATACATAAACTTCATAAATGTGCAGCAGTATATAATAATTTTAATTAGTTCCTGAAATTACCTACTCAGCAGTCTATAAATTTTTCCACTTAAAATAGGGGTTAAAAATATAATTCTAATCCAAATGCTTTCCTTTGCAGTTTCACAAAATAATTTTAAATTTTGTTTTGGAAAAATAAAAAATCAAGGCTACAGAAGAAAAGAAAGCACGGTTGTGCACTTTCCCTATGAAATGCTAGTTATAAAATGAAGTGTTAGATAAAGAGTTGGACAGACTGTTGAATTCACATATAAATCATTAGGCACAACAGTCTTGAAAGAGACACACAAATTTAACATTTCAAAATAAGCATCATAAGCCCATGGGAAGGATGGGTTTTCTTACTAAAAAAGTATTGGGAAAATAATTCTTTTTTTGAGAAACAAAATATAGCTGTAGTTTTACCCATACCATGCACTGAAATAAATTGTAGTGCATTAAAGACATGGATATTAAAATAGTATAAAACCACTTCAGGATTTCTAAAAGAATACTAAAATAAAATATAGGAAAGCAGCCTGATGTTGGATTCCAGCATTTAAGCAAAAAAGAGAGAGAGAGAAACAGATTGACTATATAAAATTGTCTATATAAACACTGACACAAAATATATATAACTCTATATTATATATAATAGACTATAATATTACATATATAAATAATATAATAAAGAAGATTAAAAGGCAAATGACAAATCGAGGAAAACATTTACAACACTTCCTACAAAATATGACATTTTATTAATCATTAGTCTTCATTGTTCACTAGAAAATAAGCAAAGGACATAAGTAGACAATTCATAAATAAGGAAGATGTCTAAGAAACATGTTAAAATGTCCAACTTCAGTAGTAATCAAAGATGTGCAAGTTAAGCTGTATAATACCATTTTCATCTTCTTTGATTGATAAATATTAAAAAGTTTATAATTCCCAGTGATGTTTGAGGGCTGATGATGGAATAAGGACTCATGCACAGCAGCTGCCCTGTATGTTGGTGAATTTCTAGAAAGCATTTTGTGATATGAAGTTGAGAGCCTTACAAAGTTTCTTTCTTAAGCCACCCTCTCTCCATCCTCCCCCCAAATTAAGATGATCATTTAGTGTCACCAACTTAAAAAAAAATTCCAACTAAATTCTTGTAGTCCAGCTGTGACACTTTTAGGTTTTAATGAATACTCTGACCATTTCTTGGCATAGGCTCGTTAGTTTTTATTTTTATTTATTTATTTAACAATAAAGTATTTTTTAAATTTTATTTTTAAGCTTTACATAATTGTATTAGTTTTGCCAAATATCAAAATGAATCCGCCACAGGTATACATGTGTTCCCCATCCTGAACCCTCCTCCCTCCTCCCTCCCCATACCATCCCTCTGGGTCATCCCAGTGCTCTAGCCCCAAGCATCCAGTATCGTGCATCGAACCTGGACTGGCATCTCGTTTCATACATGATATTTTACATGTTTCAATGCCATTCTCCCACATCTTCCCACCCTCTCCCTCTCCCACAGAGTCTATAAGACTCGTTAGTTTTTAAAGAAAACGTTGGTACTCCCTTGATTCATCTTTGAGAGTTGGGGCAATCTTCTTAGTATCAGTTTTCTAACAACTTTTATCAAAGGTGTTAATTCAACTTGATGGGCTATTAAAATCTTGGAGTCTTCCATTTGCTGGCAATGGAATCGTTGGGTCCTCTTATCTCCAAAACACACATATTCAGGAGAATATATTTGGAGAACCGCTGGCCTAGAAGCGAGCAGGACAAGTAGTCATTTGATTTTTTTCTTTTTTTGGAGGGAGAGATTGGCAAAAATCTGAGTTGAAAAGTGAAATTATGATGCGATAGTTTCAATCACATTTCAGCCAATGTATGAGAGCTATTTTGATGCCATCCTAACATCCTAGCTGGACTTGGACAGTTACATACTACTTTTAATGTGAGACCAGTTCATGGTTTCCGAGCTAGACTTTATTTTTCTCAAGAGCAAGTCCTGTCTTCAACTTTAAAAAAAAATTCTCCATAGTTATTTGCACAGATAAATGATCAGTATAGATTTGCTAAATGAACTTAATTCATAGAACAACAAACTCTGAGAAGAGTCTATAGAAAGTTCTGGGCGCCTACCCACAGCAGCAATTTAGGATTACTGAGTAAGCTTGTTAAGGAATGTCACAAAATCTTTATCTTTTCATTATCCCAGTTGTAGCTGAGGATAAGCTGAATAAAGTTTGAGGCTGAAGATTTTAATGATGGTAAAACTCCTTTAAAATTCTCTAGATGCGCTCTACCTCAGGGTGCCAATAACAATGGCAGATAATCATGGGACTAAAATGGTATTATCCAGTTCATCCAGATCCTTAATTATGCTATGGGGAAAATGAGAGGGGGTGTGAGAGACCCAAATAAAGGAATTAGCTCTTACTGGAAAACAATTTTTAAAAACCAACACTTCTCATGTATCTGCTTTGGAGGTTTCTTTTCTTCTTTTAAGGGAAGATTTCTTGGAATGAGCTATTGAGGTTGGGTATTGAATGTTCTCTGTCTTGTTTTTTTTATACATATATTTATTTATATGTATACACTTTCAGACCAGAGATCTTGGGCAATATCCGATTTTGCTCTGATTGTTAACGAAAGGTACAGTTTGGCTGCTCACCGCTCAAAAGCCAGTAAACAGGCCAGATTGGTGAAAAGGAAAGTTTGTTTTGTTTCAGATGCCAGCAACTGCAGGGGAGTGCAGACATCTGTTCAGAGGCTGACTCCCCTCACCCTACCCCCCCACCAACCCCCAGCACTGGCATCCAGTGAGGTAAGAGCTTTTACAGACAGAAGGAGGGGGTTATATGCAGAAACAGCGCAGTCAGCTCTGCCAGTCATCTTCAAATTGGTCATTGGTGGTCTGACCGGCATCATCTTGGTTGTTTTAGGTACAGTTAATCTTCAGTTCCAGGGTCCGTTTGTTTGCATTCCTTTGAGGCCAGTTCTTGGAATTATGGTTGCACATGTCGTGGGTACAGTCTGGTTATCACGTAGTTAACTTCTTCCACCTGGGATTTCAGTAGCTATAAGACAGCTCACAGGATATGGCTCAGAATATTATCTATAGTTCTTGAGAAGGATCTAAATGTCCTTGACTATGCTTCATGACTACATTATTATTATTTGGTTATATATTATTATTTGGTTACATATTATTATGTATTTTATGTATTATGTATTTGGTTATATATATTTATTATTCATTTCAAATAATAAATTGAAACAATTTTGACTGTTTCAAATAGAAACAAATTTGAACTGTTTTCCTTTGTTTCTACATTTCTCATTTCTCTTATTAAACTTATTCTTTGGTTAAAGTTTTCCACAGACAAAAGGCAGGCAAATGACATGGGGTGAGGATAGGGTGGGCAGCAAGGACCATAAAATCCTGCTCTGTTGAGATTTTGAGATGTTGAGATTTTGCTCTTTCCAGTTATAATAACAATAATGGCTAACTTGTTTATAGCACTAATTAATCATCAGGAACCATCCTAAGTATTTCACAAATACTAATTCATTTAACTCAATGCAGTCTTGTTAGATGGAGAAGGCAATGGCAACCCACTCCAGTACTCTTGCCTGGAAAATCCCGTGGATGGAGGAGCCTGGTAGGCTTCAATCCATGGGGTCGTGAAGAGTCAGACACGACTGAGCGACTTCACTTTCACTTTTCACTTTCATGCATTGGAGCAGGAAATGGCAACCCACTCTAGTGTTCTTGCCTGGAGAATCCCAGGGACAGGGGAGCCTGGTGGGCTGCCGTCTATGGGGTCGCACAGAGTTGGACACAACTGAAGCGACTTAGCAGCAGCAGCAGCGGCAGTCTTATTAGATTAATATTTTTTATTGCCTATTTTATAGTTAAGGAATTGGAAGCACAGCAAGATTAAGTAGTTTGTCCGATGTCACACAGCCAGGTAGTGCTAGTGCTGGGCTTCACATACGTCAGACTCTTCCTGCAATGGGGTAGAGGGTATAGGGAGTCTGTTGACTTTTGAGTAAAACTGTGCATATGAAAATCTGGTCTGATCTATAGACCTTCCTGGGCTGTATTTTCCATAGTAGTAAAAATGAGAATCATAATTACTTCCTAAGTTTAATAGAGTAAAAGATCATGTATGAGCCAACAACTACAATAGGTCCCTGAGCATGGTGGATACTCAGCATATATGAGTTTTTGTCTTTAATGACAAGAAATTCTCTGAACAAAGAAAGTGTGCTTTCTCTGGTAGCCATGTTATCTAGGGCTTCTGTCCTCATCCTCAGAGGCCCAGTGTCAGGAAATAAGAATAGCTTGAACGTGACCTTAACTCTCATGTCCCACAGCCTGCATGTTTGGAAGAGCTATCACTCACACCTGCACATATTTTGAGTAACTCTCTAAAACTGCATATAAGGAGATGAGAGTGAAGTCCTCAAGTGAACTGAATCTCCTGGGACTTTTCTATGGTGATGAAGCGGTATGTTATTTTTAAGTACTACTAGCCATAGGCCTCACCAAAGCTTCTAAGTTTTTTCAAAGCTGTAAAACAAAGCATAAGACATGGCATAAAGATTCTGATGCATGCTTCTGGGGTGAGTCTCTACCATCTCAAAGCAACCCCTAAACGAGATAAGCCTTGGTGGGCCCCAAAGTGAGAAGGAGGGTGGGCCTGCCAGGGCCACTGGCCTGCAGTTCACTGTTGAGTGTCCAGTGCCCTGAACTCTGCCTGCTGCCCCTCCCTGATGCAAAGCCTGGACAGCCTGCCTTCCACAGACCTGGAGATTTTCAGATCTTGTCTGAGGGTGATACAAGGAAAAACCTTGCTCTCTGACCAAGGTGGAATAGGACAAACCTGTTGGAAAACTTGCGTATGTTCCGGGGGCTAGAATCAAAGCGTCACCATGGCACTTGCCTCTGAGAAGTTCTCTGGAAATGGGTGGAATGAAAGGCATGGTGTTTAGAATGCAGCACCTGACAGTAATAGGGCTCCCCCAGTCTGGCCCATATTACTGTTATGATATAAAAGCTGATGTTTCCTGGAACACTATTCTAAGGGTATTGCATGAAATGACTCATTGAGTCTTCACAATGGCCTTATTATCTCTTACCATGAAGTAACAGCGACTCAGAGAGCCCAGCAGCCCTCTCTCCAGTACCTCCTCCTCAGCTGCCAATCTTTATTGACCTCCCCCTGCTCTCTGGGAGAAACCAGTCTCCATCACACAGCTGCTGCTAAGGCCCTTCATGACCTAGCTTCCAAACAGCTCTTGGGGTAAATTATTTTTTCCCCTTCACATTCCACATTCAGGTTGTGATGAATTGGGTTCAGGTCTTCAAATGTATTATATTCTCCATTACCACAGGACCTTTGCACAGGACCTCTGCCTGAAATCACCTCTCTCTTACTCCCTAAGCAGGATAATCACTACTCGGACTTTGAGGTAAACTTAGATCCAGCAGTTATTCCTACTGTTTATTGTTTACTCTTCTTTACTTTTCAGACACATTTTACTTTATTGTATTGACTGATGTAACTGTTGATTTCCCATCTCTTGATTCAAGGCTCCACGTGGCCAGACTTTCCACAGACCATGGAGCATACCATCGAGTGGATCCTCAAAAAATGTTTTTTGATGAATGAGAGATTGACTTTCTTTTGCTCTGCTGTCTCAGCCACACTACTGTTCCACCCCTGAAAATCATAATTTAAAGTGCCTGTTGATAATTATCATTATCAGTTTGACTTAATTAATCCTTTGTTGTCTCTATCCTTGCCAAGCAAAAGCAAAAATCTTTCTATGCCAAAATCCTTAGTTCAAAAGAAATTATAATGTCAAACAATGAAGGAAAGCAGTTAAAAGAAATGACTTTTTTTTTTTTTTTTTTTATAGCTATTCTCCTGTTTCCCTCGAAGCCACTGACACATGCATAACCCTGGTCTCTCTGTAACCTTACAGCCCCGGAAACCACACATCATGTGCTTTGGATCTCACATATCACTCATGCTCAGAGGCAGGGCAAGAATGGAAAAAGCTTTGGTTTTAGGGTAAAACAAATTCAGGTCATATTCCCAGCAGAGCCACTCTCTAGATTTTGTGCATGAATTTGTGCATGAAGTTAAATCTCTCAGGGTCTCAATTTCCTCTTCTCTGAAATGGGGATGCTAACATCGACTTCATGAAGTGGTTATGAGGGTTCAAGGAAATAAATGTCAAGTGTCTGGTGAAGGGACAAACTTATAGTGAACAGTAGCTGATGCCAACTTTCTTTTCTCTCTTCTTTCTTTGCCTTATCCCATGGGATTTTGTTCAGGAATTTTATAGCATCTTTGCAGGAATTACTGACTGGGCTTCAGTGGATCTGTGAACACCCTGAAATTACATGAAGAGCTGTGGAAGTTGATAAGGGCTTTTATTTCTAGAAAGTATATGGATCAGTTTCCTGAGGCTGCCGCAACAAAGGATCATAAACTTGGTGGTTTAAACAATAGAAAACCTGGGCCTCACAGATCTGGAGGCTAGAGGTCTGCAATCAAGGTGTCTGCAGGGTTGGTTCCTTCTGAAGGTGCTGAGGGACAGTCTGTTTCAAGTCTCTTTCCAGTTTCTGGTGGTCTCAGGCACTCCTTGGCTTTAGAAGGTATTCACATTGTTTCTTCATCTTGTCTTCCTCTATACATGTTTCTGTGTCTCCTCTGTCCATGGGATTTCCCAGGAAAGAATACTGGAGTGGGTTGACATTTCCTTCTTCAACCCAGGGATTGAACTCTTGGCTCCTGCTGCATCTCCTGCATTGCAGGTGACTTCTTTACTGCCGAGCTACCAGGGAAGCCCTGTCTCTGTGTTCAGATTTCCCTTTTGTATAAGGGTATCAGTCATATTGGATTAGGGCTCACTCTAATTACCTCACCTCAAACGTAACCAATTGCAAAGACCCTATTTCCAAATTATATCATATTCCCAAGATATGGGGGTTAAATTTCAATATAGCTCTTTAGAGGTGACACAATTCATTCATAGCAATACCCATAGCTTTCACTGGATTCCTAAAGAAGTCTTTAGTCCTTCTAAAGATTAAAAACTAGTGGCTGGAAAATCTGCTTTCTGGCTTGTCTTATATAAATCTAATCAACAAGTTTGTAGGCTCGAGATGTGCCAGGGTGTGTCTTAAATGCTAAATCATGGAGAAACAACAACGTGATTTTGATGGGGTTATTTAGGCATGTATTAATGGATGGACAGTACAGAAAGTCTCTTTTCACACCAGTCTTGGTTCTGGTTGGCAGAACCGTTGCTATTTGGTTAAAATCTTAATGGCTGTGTTAAGAATTCCTTGAATCCCACTCATAAAGTTTACATTCCCGTGGGCAAGACAATTTTATCAAATAACATAAATGAACATATAATTATACATTGAGATTAATGCTAGGATAGAAAGAAAAATGATTCTATAAAAGCATATAATTAAGGAATTTGACTTGGCCTGAATTAGTCAGGGGAGGTTTCACTGAGGAAATGATGCTTCCTTTGAGATTGGAAAAACAAATTCAAGTGCACCTAAGGAGAAGAGTATTTCAGGCAGAGGAACAGCACATACAAAGGCCCTGTGGTAGGAGGGAACATGTTACCTTAGAGAAATTAAAAGAAAGCCAATGAGGCTGGAGCAGAGATTTGGAAGTGGGAGAGTGAGAGAATGGTGTGAGGTAAAGCTAAAGGACTTTTGGACATTGTGAATAATTTGGTATCTCCTCCTAGGAGATATAGGAAACCACCAAAAGGTGTCTCCATCTTAACCTGTGTTTCAACCTATACTCTTAGCCTTACTCCTCTTGACTTTTTGAAATTCTTAGCCCTGATTCTTTAGAGATGCTACTTTATTCTGGTACCTTCCTATTACTCTGGCTATGCCTTTTCAATGTTATTATTATTTTTTTTCCTGTCTGTTCCTTATCTATTGCCTTCCACTCTCTTCTTGAGTCATCTCATCCTATTGCATCGTTTCAGCTACCACCCTTCTGTAGACATCTCCAGAACTTTTTCTTTGGGCTGCAGTTGCCTTTTGCTATTTGCTTATGAAATAAACACTACACAATTTTGATCACATGAATATCAACAAGGTCTGCTTGAACTCTGTTTTGGAATGCTATGTGTAACTTCTATATAGATGATGTTATTAAATCCATATCATTTGGACTATTAACACAGATTTGCCACAGGGCGAAAGAGAATGAATCACCTTTCAGGAGGCTTGAACAAGGATTGCTGGGGTGCTCTCAGCAAGGCCTCCCAGTCAGCAGTGGAAACAGCTGACAGATAGTTTGCCTTGTGCTCTCTCCTTATACATGAAACACATGCTTTGAGTTTGTTGAGGTTTCTGCTCATCTTCCCTGAGGGACCCTGACTCAGGGTTACAGTCACCCACTGCTTACGTCCATGTGGGCGTAGAACATCTCCCTAGCTAGTAGCTGAATGTATTTGAATGTTGATGTGGCAAGGTCTACGTGAGTACTGAAAACCAGATTTAATTGGAAACCAGTGGGTCTGACGCTCAGAGAGTGATGCTTCTAAGGTACCTATTGTGGAAGAGAATCTGAAGGAATAGAGGAAGAAAGGGAGAGAGAGAGGGGAGAAAGGAGCAAGAGAGAAAAAGATCCAAACCATTATTTACTAAACACAGCATGATTTGCTTTCACATATATGTTAATACTTAATCCTTACAAGCATGCTGGCAGGTGGGTATTGGGGCTGGGAATCAATCATTTTTATTTTGTAGTTGATGTCCTTTTGATTATATCTCAAAGTCTAGATCATGGATTTGGTGAAAAATCAGAACTTTGAGTCATACTGGTTTCTCTCACTCCCATGAAGACTCAGCTACCATCGAGTTTTCTGAGCATTTCCCTTGAAATATCTTGTCCTGACCCTACACATTTACGACTAGTCAGCCAGAAACTCAAATCACATGATACTCAAACCACAAAGCCAGAAACTCAAACCACAGCAAGTACTGGCAAACAAGGGAACCCGCAGTTGAACTGAGACAATCAACACTGTCCTAGCCCCTAAATCTCTCCCATTTATGGCAGTTCTTCCTGAATGCTAGTCTAGGTTTGTCCTCCTGATGTGGCTCAGTTCACAGTCTTTGACACTGAACTTGTTTTCTCTTGTGTTTTTTTTAACTGACTTTAACTCAGTACTTAAAAGGATTCACCTGCCAGGCCCCTCATGGGTCATAGAAGACTTATTTTATTTCCTTGGATGCTTCATAATTTTACCTGAGCGCGAAATTCTCATACTTGTCTACTTGGCTGATACTTTACATGCTCCATTGCTGAACCCTTCAAGGACAGGAGAGAACTCAGAAAGGACTATGTATGGAAGAATCAATTATAAGAAAAGCCTTTGAGTACTTCAGGAACAGCTTCCTTAAATTGTTTGTACTCTCCCCTGCTCCCATGACAGAAATATTATATTATGAAATTTGAAGGGAAGTTTGTCCAGCAAGAATTATCTGTTCTAGTCATCATTAATGGATTATATTGAGCAAGTGCTCATTCAGCCAAACCCCATTACTCTGGGCAAATTCCTTTCTGCTCAATTCAATTCGTCATTCTATCCTTGGGGACTCCAAAAAGTTTTGTACAAAATCTACTAGCATATATAGTAATCACTCTCCAGTGGTGAGTTCCTGTGTTGGGTAATCCCAATATATGTGCATCTACTTCTGGATTTTTTTTTTTTTTTGCCTCAGTGCTCAGAGTTTTGCAGCTAATACCGGTGCGCTGAATTTTTGGAAGAGTTTACATTCTCACAGTCACCTTCAGCCACGATGTCCAGACACTGCTAAATCATTCCCTGCTCTGCACTTGCTGCTATTCCTTATTATCCACATCTTGGCACTGACTGAGACATAGATTCAACCCATTTCCATTGTTTCAATAAACAGACAAACAAGAAAATTATTCAAGGTCTTTGCTGCAGTTTTAAGCAGATAGAAGGGGATGCAGTCTAAGAATAAACATGAAAGCTCTTCAAAAGCCCCTTGGAAATTGCTCCATGATGCTTGGCCAACTCTTTCAATAATTCTCTCTCCTATCTTTTCCCCTCTCCCCAGTTCCCAAATCCACATTCTTTACTAACTGAGAGGAGCTGAGTTCTTTCTTTACTTCCTTTCCTTTTCTTACCAAGGTTCTCAGTGACTCAGCTATTCCAAGTGGTTTGTCCAGGTATTTTGCTAAATTAAGGCAGTTGTTTCCATAAGAGCTGGCAACTAAGATGATAGCTTTTTTTTGCAGAACATAAATACAGAGCATTTCTTGTTACTAGAGGAGTCGTACACCCACATGGATATAAATCTAAAACTAGCAATGGCAACTCTCTTTTACTGAACTCTAAAGGTGTTTTCGCTCCCCCTCCCTTTTTTTAAAAACAAAGAGATATATTCCAGTCTGGGCATTCACATCTTCTCAGCTGAAGCATATTTAAATTAATCCATATCTATCTCTAGGCAGCATGAGAAGGTGCAGAATGGGGCAAATGAGCAGCCCCCAGACACACTTCTGATACACACTCTGGGTGCTGTCTACATGAGAGTATCACTTCTGTATTTCAGTGATGAAGTGGAGTATGCTCTGATTGTCAAAACTTCAGTGTCATCCAGGTCCCTAAAAATCAGGCAGGGAGGTGAATCCCTTTGCCTGACAAGGAAAACCAAGTCAACCAGTTATTAAGATAATCTATTTTTATCACTATCTATGCCAACCAACATTCAAGCCATTCTATGTCTCTGGAAACTCAGTGGAACCTAGTTAGAGGGAGTGTGAATTTGGAGTCTGTAAGTTGGTAAAGCAGTGGATATTTTATTTTGGTTATTGTAAGTAATAAAAACACACAGGCTTCCCAAGGCAATAGAAACACAAGCAAAAATAAACAAATAAGACCTAATGAAACTCAAGCTTTTGTAATACAAATGAAGCCATAAACAAAATGAAAAGACAATCTACAGATTGGGGGAAAATATTTGTAAATGATGTCAATGACAAGAGCTTAATTTCCAAAATATACAAACAGCTCACATAGCTCAATAACAACAACAACAACAACAAAAAACAAACAACCAAATTGAAAAGTGGGCAGAAGACTTAAACACACATTTTTCCAAAGGAGACATATAGATGGTCAATGCTGCTGCTGCTAAGTCACTTCAGTCGTGTCCAACTCTGTGCGACCCCAGAGACAGCAGCCCACCCAGCTCTGCCGTCCCCGGGACTCTCCAGGCAAGAACACTGGAGTGGGTTACCATCTCCTTCTCCAATGCATGAAAGCGAAAAGTCAAAGTGAAGTTGCTCAGTAGTGTCCGACTCCTAGCAACCCCATGGACCGCAGCCAACCAGGCTCCTCTGTCCATGGGATCTTCCAGGCAAGAGATGGTCAATAGGCACATTAAAAAATGTTCAACATCCCTAATTATGAGAGAAATGCAAATTAAAACTACAATGATGTACCACTTTCACACTGGTCATTAAAAAGCCCACAAATAACAAATGCTGGAGAAGGGTGGAGAAAAAGGAACGCACACTATTGGACATGTAAATTGGTACAACCGCTATGAAAAACGGTTTGGAGATTCCTCAAAAAACTAAAAATAGAGTTGCCATATGATAGCCAAGACATGGAAACAACCTAATGTCCACTGACAGGTGAATGGATAAAGAAGATGTGGTACATATATACAATGGAGCAAAGTAATGCTCAAAATCCTTCAAGTTAGGCTTCAGCAGTACATGAACCAGGAGATTTCAGATATACAAACTGGATTTAGAAAATGCAGAGGAACCAGAGATAAAATTGCCAACATTCACTGGATCAGAGAAAAAGCAAAGGAATTCCAGAAAAACATCTACTTCTGCTTCATTGACCACACTAAAGCCTTAGTGTGGATCACAACAAACTGTGGAAAATTCTTAAAGAGATGGAAGTACCAGACTACCTTACCTGTCTGCTGAGAAATCTGTATGCAGGTCAAGAAGCAACAGTTAGAACCAGACATGGAACAATGGACTGGTTCCAAATTGGGAAAGGAGTATAACAAGGCTGTATATCGTCACCCTGCTTATCTAACTTATAAGCAGAGTACATCATGAGAAACGCTGGGCTGGAAGAAGCACAAGCTGGAATGAAGATTGATGGGAGAAATATCAATAACCTCAGATATGCAGATGATACCACCCTATGGCAGAAAGCAAAGATGAATTAAAGAGTCTCTTGATGAAGGGGAAAGAGGAGAGTGAAAGAGCTGGTTTGAAACTCAACATTCAAAAAACCAAGATCATGGCATCTGGTCCCATCACTTCATGGCAAATACATGGGAAAAAAAGGAAACAGTGGCAGATTTTATTTTCTTGGGCTCCAAAATCACTGCAGATATGGTGACTGAAGCCATGAAATTAAAAGACAGTTGCTCGTTGAAAGAAAAGCTGTGAAAAACCTAGTGTATATGTGTGCTAAGTTGCTTTAGTTGTGTCTGACTCTTTGTGACCCTATGGACTGTAGCCTTCCAGGATCCTCTGTCCATGGCATTCTCCAGGCAAGAATACTGGGGTGGGTTTTCATGCCCTTCTCCAGGGGATCTTCCTGACCCAGGGATGGAATCCACATCTCTTATGTCTCCTGCAGTGGCAGGCAGGTTCTTGACCACTAGCACCACCTGACAAACCTAGACAGCATATTAAAAAGCAGAGACATTGCTTTGCTGATAAAGGTCCATATAGTCAAAGCTATGGTTTTTTGAATAGTCAAGCACAGATGTGATAGTTGGATCATAAAGGAGCTGGGTGCCAAAGAATTGATGTTCTCGAATTGTGGTTCTGGAGAAGACTCTTGAGAGTCACTTGGACTGCAAGGAGATCAAACGAGTCAATCCTAAAGGAAATCAACCCTGAATATTCATTGGAAGGACTGATGCTGAAGCTCAAATACTTTAACCACCTGATGCAAAGAGCTGACTCATTGGAAAAGATTCTGATGCTGGGAAAGATTGAGGGCAGGAAGAGAAGGGGGCAACAGAGGAGGAAATAATTGGATGGCATCACCAATTCAGTGGACATGAATTTGAGCAAACTCCAGGAGATAGTGAACCACAGGATTGCTGCAATCCATGGGGTTGCAAAGAGTTGGACATAATTTAGCAACTGAACAACAATATACAATGTAATACTATGCAGTCTTAAAAAAGAATGAAATGATGCCATTTGCAGCAACATAGATGATGGATCTAGAGATGATCATACTAAGTGAAATAAATCAGAAAAAGAGAGACTAATACCATATGATATAATTTATATGTGGAATATAAAATACAATATAGATGAACTTATCTATGAAGTAGAAATAGACTTACAGACATAGAGAACAGACTTGTGGTTACCAAAAGAGAGGGGGCTGGGGGAGGAAAGGATAGGGTGTTTAGGATTAACATCGGCAAACTATTATAGAGAGAATGGATAAACAACAAAGTCCTGCTGTATAGCATAGGGGACAATATTCAATAGCCTGTGATAAACCATAATGGAAAGGAATTTGGAAGAAATGTATGTATATGCATAACTGAATCATTTTGCTCTACAATAGAAATTAGCACATTATAAATCAACTATATTCAATAAAATAAATTTTAAAAGAATATAGAGAGAGGCCTTAATAGACTTACATGTTACTTTAGATATCTACCTGGTTTATGTCCATCAGAGCTTAAATATCTCAACTGATCTTCTTCTCCCTTGAATGTTTTGAGATATTTGATCTTCAGGGTTAATGAGGGGCTGCTGTGTCTTTCCGAATTGTGATTATTTTCAAGTTTACCCTACTCTGTATAGGGAGCCCCTTAAAGTGCTAATAAATATAGACTGAATGAATGACTGAATAAACAAATGACCTTGAGAAAGAGAGAAGGAAAAGGGGGTCAGAAGAGACAGAGAGAAGAAGCTAGAGGATAGAACAGGAGAAAGACAGTTGATTTGAGAAATTCTTTTCCTTAAAAAAAAAACAGTTTAGAATGGTCAGAATCATCCAATAATAATGTGTTATTTAAGTGGAACCCTTAACCCATCAGTAATGAAAAACAGCTATTATATTATGATGAGACACCATATCATAAACTGACTTGGCATATTTAATAAGACCATTTGATTAATAACAGAAGCAGCGTTTCTGGTTAAGTCTTGAAAAAAAGTATGAAAATCTTTCAAAAACAATTATCAATACTTACAGTTCCACTCAAGACCTATGCCCAGATGTTTTATTTTTTGTAGGAAAGGGAAACATAATTCTGGATTATGCCACTTATTTCTGTGATAATACCATCTCAAAGTTCTCATAGTGGAATAATATTTTAAACATTAATCGATCACATACTGTTTTATCTACAACTAAACTAGCAAATATTTAAGAAAAAAAAAAGCCAACTGGTGGTTTTATCTTCACCATTTTCTTTTTCTTATTTTCCCCTCTTTTTTTCAAAGGTACCAATCAGCATAAGTATAAAAGAACCACTACCTAACCACAGGGTTTAATTCAAGGAAGACAGAAATTTCAGCTCTTAAGCCCCAAAGTGATGAATCCAGTGATTCAATAAAAAAAAGGAAAATAATATTCTCATGGAGAAAAAGTTACCTTCTTATGTGGAATCACAGTTTTTAATTTAAATGGCTCAGAAGCCTAGAGGTGGCCAAGAGGACTGATTTCTCAAGTAGTTTCTAGAAGAGCAGCTGCTGGGCACTTTCTCTTTTTTCCCTGCTCTGAAGTGGTATCTGGTGTGGTCACAGTGGAAGTGAGGCCTATGGCTGGTTCAGAATTGTGTGAGCTTAGCCATTTTGGACCTCAGACAGGAACTGAGAGGCATGGCAGGGGCCCTTTTGGCCCAGGTCACAGCAGTGGCTGATTGTCATGTGGAGGGTTTTCTCTTTGGCTCTGTCTTATGCATATTTTCAGACAATATTTATGATATTGAAGATAATTAAAGGATACAGGTTGTCATATCTATATGCCTATATAGAGGCATATCACTAAATTTTCATTTTAGAACAGCTGCCATAGTAATAATTTATGTGGCAAGTACCATTTCAGGAGCTTCTGCTTTGACTCAGATACATTTTCCAAGAGTCTTATATGCATCATTATAGTCAGTGATCCTCACTATATAAAGAAAGTACTATTTTTGTTGTTTTCTTAAATTAAAAAACATAAAAATTTTTTGAAATATATTTACAATATTTTTGAAATATATTTTAATATTTAAATTATTATTTAATTTCAGGTGTACAACATAGTCACTCAATATTTTTATAGGTTATGCAAAGTTAAAGTATTATTGACTATATTCCTGGTACTATACAATACATCCCTGTGACTTATTTATTTTATAATTGGTAGTTTGTATCTCATCATCCCCTTCACCTATTTTGACCATCCTCCTCATGTCTGACAACCACCAGTCTGTTCTCTGTATCTGAGAGTCTGTTTTTGTTTTGTTATATTTGATCTTTCATTTTGTTTGTTTTAAATTCCACATATAAGTGAAAACATACAGTATGTGTCTTTCTCAGTCTGACTGATTTCACTTAGCATAATACCTTACAGGTCCATCCATGTTATTGCACATGGCAATAGTTCAAAATGCTTTTTAATGACTGAGTAGTATTCCATTGTAAATATACCACATCTTTATCCATTCATCTGTTGATGGACATAGGCTGGAAAGCATTATAATTATCACATTCTGTTGTACAGAAGATGGACCTGAAGCTTACACAGGTAAATTAACGTGCACTAGTTCAACAGGGCATGGCCATGACAGAGCTGGGGTATGAAGTCAGCTCTGAAAACCTTCACTTTAAACTGCTACATAATATTATACATTTTTGGAACATAAATACTTTGAAAATCAGGTATAACATATACATTTTTTATCCATAGCATTTTAACTTTTTTCCCATTGTTTTTGAATCGTGCCCTGGCTTAGAATCACCAATACTGGTTGCCATGGACGGCCCTCCAGCTCCTTTTCAGTCCTATTTGTAGCCATTCCCTACCCTTTACTACAACCACCCTCAACAGTTCCTATTCCCAGAATATATTCTGTGCCTTTGTTTAAACTGCCTTAAATGTCCTTATTCTCCTTTCCTAGCGGAGTCTAGATCAGTAGTCACTTTCACTCAGGAACTGGGAAATGGCATGAGATTAAAATATGGCTATTGAAATGTGTGTGTTTTAGTGAAACTCATACTGGTTGGAGTGAAGTGATACTGGTTTAGGGAGTCCTAGTATTTGCCAAGTAACAGCAGATATTTCTGATTTTCTATATTCACTGTGATTTTCCATGAACAGAAGTGGATTTCTCTTTAGAACAGGGAAAGGCAGGGCTAGAAAAGTTGCAATGGTGCAATTCCTTTATATTCAAGGGAAAATTTAACCACAAGGGAGGCTGACATGTTTTCCACATAAATGGGAATAGCAGTATTTCCAACAGGTCTTTGATTTCCCATGAAATTGCTTATACTCACCTCCTTGTTTTGTAGTTAAGGTTTATTAGAATGACCTCACTGATGGTATATTGAATTTCTGTGCCTTTTCAAGGAAAAATAATAAGCATTTATATGCATTTGTTTTTTAACTCGTTGTAAGTTATCACATTGGACAACTTCTGTGCAGTAATAAACAATCCCTCAAATCCCAGTCGGAGAAGGCAGTGGCACCCCACTCCAGTACTCTTGCCTGGAGACTCCCATGGATGGAGGAGCCTGGTAGGCTGCAGTTCATGGGGTCACTAAGAGTCGGACACGACTGAGCAACTTCACTTTCATTTTTCACTTTCATGCATTGGAGAAGGAATTGGCACTCCAGTGTTCTTGCCTGGAGAATCCCAGGGACGGGGGAGCCTGATGGACTGCCGTCTATGGGGTTGCACAGAGTTGGACACGACTGAAGCGACTTAGCAGCAGCAGCAAATCCCAGTGACTTAAACAAAAAAACCATGTATTGGCCACTGCATTTACAAATTAATAGCTGCTCATCATCTAGGCAGTTCTGCTCCATCATTCCCTCATTCTGGTCATTAGGCTGAAAGAGCATCCCTTAACATTACTGTGGCAGTGGAAAAGGAGCAAGAGAAAGGGAAAACAATTGATGATCCTTGAAACTTCTGCTTGGGAGTAGGGTGTGCCACCATCACTGGCCACTGACCAAATCAAGCCATGTGGCTGAGCCCATGACTGTGGAGTACCCCCCACTCCCAGAGGCACTGCCAGTCCAAATTACAGAGGGTGGGGATGTACAATCCTCTTAAAAGAATAGTTGTTAGTGTTTACACAGTTGCCAAAGTTACTTAGATATTATCTATAATGTGTGTGATGTCTATTGCTAAGGGTTATGCACTGGATTATGTCCCCTCAAAGTTGATATCTTGAAGTCCTAGCTCCCAGTAACTATAACCATGTGACATTTTTTAAGAGAGGATCTTCAAAGAGATAGTTAAGGTTAAAGGAGTTTATTGAGGTGGGCTCTAATCCAATATGACTGATGCTCCCATAAGGCTAGAAGATTAGGAGACAGACACACACAGAAGGAAGACCATGTGAAGACATGGATAAGACCACCATCTTATCCAAAGCCAAAGGGAGGCTTCAGAATGAAGCCAACCTTTCCAACACTTTGATCTTGGATATCTAGCCTCCAGAATTGTGGTAAAATAAATTTCTGTTTTTAAGTCACCCATACTGTGATGCTTTGTTATAGTGTCCCTAGCAAACTAATGCATCAATGAACAAATTAGCAGAGTTTATAATACTGATATTTCTACTTTTTACTTTATTCAGTAAATACACATAATAATAGCAATCCCTAACAAACATGAAACATTCACTATGTATTAAGTGCAGAGTTAAGCATTCTCCATACATTATCTCTCTTATTCTCTCAGGATACTTCTATGATACAGGTACTAATATGATCCACATTTGTATATAACAGGGTTTAAGAAATTTGTGCCAGTTTATCCCCAAGAGCTGTGATCTGATCCTAGGCCATCTGATTACAGAACCAGCTTCCTACTATTGTCATCAAGGGATGTTGAGACATCTCATGGTATTTATTAATCTCAGGAAAGTTAAGGGAATATAAAAATGAGTGAGCCATGAGGTGGTTGCAATCCAGTTACCAAAACAAGAAAAGGAGTAACTGTAATACTAAGGAGGAGAAGCATAAATGTCATGTAAAAGATCCTGTCCAGAATTATTATTTATAACTTGGACGAAGAAATTGATGGCAAGATAAAAATGCTGCTGATGATACAGCTGGAAGAGACAGTAT
The DNA here is from genome assembly GCF_002263795.3 of Bos taurus. Lineage (NCBI taxonomy): Eukaryota > Metazoa > Chordata > Mammalia > Artiodactyla > Bovidae > Bos > Bos taurus. The sequence goes on from NC_037331.1 coordinate 49,816,817, forward strand.
ATTCCTTGGAAAACAGACTCAAACTTTTAAAAAGAAGATAAAAGAAAGCCATCTTATCAGAGGAGAATGATTGGCCAAATATAAATAAGTGGTGTATAATGAGTAAATAAAATGAACTTAAGTCCAAAAGACAGCTGGATCAGAACAATAAAGAATGAAAGTAGACTGTTATGTGAGCAAAGAGTATTTAAGCTTTATTAGTCAGCTAATTAGTCACTTATTATGGAAATGTCATTCAGAGAATGTTTACAGAGTGCCCCCTCTGCATCAGGCACTGTGCTTGGGGCCAGAGATAGAACGATGACCATGTCAATGCTCTCAAAGTCCTCTCAGGCTGGAAGAGAGACAGAGATGTAAGTATATTATTATGAAAGAATATGGTAGATGTTTTAAATGAATGAAGCATGTTTGATATACAGAAGACCTTTTTACAGTGTCCAGGGAGAAAGATAGAGGAGACACTTTAAGTTGTGATAGGAAGATGAAGCTTGCAGAAAAGGGAGTTCAGGATGTTTTAGATGGGACCAGTAAGTAAAAATTCATCAGTATTAAAAAGCTCAGGTCTATTTGGCATGGCAGAAATATAGGTTTAATCATGGGCAGAGGCAGATGATGAAGCTGAAAAATTTGGTTCGGGATGGGTTTTGAAGGGCAGAGCAGTCAATGCTACAAAGTTTGACCTTTCTCTTGTATGTAATAACAGGGTGTTGAAAATTTCTAGAGTAGATCCATGACAACATTTGATTTTGGGGAGAAGGTAATTATTGTAAGCAATATAGTCCATGGGGTTTCAAAGAGTTGGACACGACTGAGTGACTTTCACTTTTTCACATAGAGAAAAGACTGGTGGGTATAGAGAATAGTTCCAGACAGATAAGTTAAGTGGTGGTTGTAATTCTCCAAGTAAAGACAGCTGAAGACTGGTCTAAGCACATTCTACTAATATTCATGCTGACATAACAGGAGAAAGTCTCTACCATTTTGGCTCAGAGTGAAGTTTTGAGTTGTTTTCTTTTTTTTCCTCACGCAAGTTCAAGTGCTGATTCTTTCTATACCACTACACTCCCTCAAGTATCCAAGTCTCTGCCTTCCTTTAAGGAGTCTTTAAAAAATGTATTAGTTATTGAAAAGAAATACAGGGACTTCCCTGGCAGTCCAGTCGTTAAGACTCCACACTTCCACTGTAGGGGGCATGGGTTCAATCTCTGGTCGATGAACTAAGATCCTGCATGCTGCGTAGCATGGCAAAAATGTCTAAAAAATCAGTAGATTTTAAATGCTGAGTGAAATCTTGGGATATACATGCGATATTCCTATAGGGGTATACTTGGGTCAGGGGTTGAGGTGCAAACAACTCCCACAGGAAGATCGTCACTGGAAGGCAATAAGAGAGACACTAGCAATGCTCCTGGGCAGGATGACATTCAGGGTTCTGTTGGATAGAAATGGACAGCTCTCAGCATAGGCTTGGCTCCATCATCTGTCCCTGGATTGGCCATAATGATCTTTCTGTGGGCACAGACTAGGTTCTTTCTAAAAATTATCTCTGGTCTCCAAGTGATTCCTCCAGGTGGTCCAGAAGGTCACCCTGACCTCTATTCTTGTCAGGTTCTCTATCTTCCTATTGGTTCCCTGGAAAACAGCAGTCTTAATTTATTATTTGTAGACTGATTTTATATGCTTATCTTTCAAATCTTTGCCTTTTGGTTTTCAAAAATTATCTCAAAAACTTAGTTCTTATAAAATAAGAGCACTCATCTTTTATATGGAGTTCAAAAAATGGTCTGATTTCCTTTGTGTTCATGCTAAATCAACCTTAACCTCCCTTCTTCTCATTCCCCATACACTAAAGGGTATCTCTAAAGTCTACATCCCTGTATAGGAACACACATGATCAGGCAAGTACGGGGAAAAAAGCATATTAATTGATTTTTTTTCCAAAATATAATTTCACTAAAATAATTATTTTTAAATCTAGCTAAAATATATGATATCCTGGGAAAAAAGGTTCCAAAAGTTGGCTCAAGAAGAAACAGGAAATACCATAGGCTAATAACCACAGAAAACAAATTGCAAAAGATGTCAAAGTACTAAACTAGCTCACAAGAAGGATGATCATATAAAATTCCTATTTTTTAAAAAAAATGCCCCTAAGCATTGGTTTCCAAAATATCTAGGCACTAGAATCACTTGAGGGGTTAGTAAACACCCTTCTCTTAACACTTGGATGCAGTAATTCTGGAATGGGATCCAGAAATCTGAATTTTAAGCAAACAGAACCATGTTTGGGGAACAATGAACCATGAATCATGCTATTCTTTGAGAAATCTGTTTAAAACCACAGTCTTTAACAAGAAATTTGGATGAAAAACTCAATAGAGTGAAGTGAAAAATAGAACTTTCAATTATGTTTTATTTTCCTGATAAAATAAGTTGCTTTGAAGTTTTTTAAAACTGATTGATCTGGTCCCCTGAGTCTGTATGTCAGGTGGCCAAACTGAACCCATAATCCAGCAGAGTAAGGTTCTGGGAGAAAAGTATGAACCCATCTGGCCGTTTCATGGTCACGTTTGCCTTTACACACTGCACTGAAATTTTCTTGGGTTACATCTTATAGTTTGTCACTAAATGAGTCTCTACAAAATGGACAAGTGGCATAATTATATTCTTGAAGCAATAGATTTGAGAAAGCACTCCTAATAAGTTAATACTTTTCCTATTCACACTTAAAGAATTAAAACTACATCAATCACATTATGAGATAAAAACAAAGATGATCTAATCAGAAATGAAAACCATCAGCTTTGGTTTTCATCAGTATCAAATAATGTTGAGTGATCAAAAATGTTATGGGAGACTATGAACATATCCACAGTATCAACAACAACAGACATTCTAAGTGTTCACTGTGCATTGTGTGTTAAAAGGATGAGATTATCAGGATCTATGGAATTTAAAAGCTAAGCATCTAGAATATTATTAATATTTTAGATATAAATAAAATACATATATGAGATTATAAACATTGGAAGAAAGTATGGAATTTTCTCAAACAACCAAAAGTAGAACTACCATATGATCCAGCATTTCCACTCCTGGGAATATATCTGAATAAAACAAAAACACTAATTCTAAAAGATACATGCACCCCAATGTTCATAGCAGCATTATTTACAATAGAAAATATATGGAAGCAACCTAAGTGCCCACTAACAGATGAATGGATAAATAACATATGGTGTTTTATATATACACACACACACACACACACACACACACAAGCATATATATGCAAATTGCCAACATCCGTTGGATCACAGAAAAAGCAAGAGAGTTCCAGAAAAACATCTACTTCTGCTTTATTGACTATGCCAAATTTTCGGCTATGTGGATCACCACAAACTGTGGAAAATGCTTAAAGAGATGGGAATACCCAACCACCTTAAATGCCTCCTGAGAAATCAGTATGCAGGTCAAGAAGAAACAGTTAGAACTGGACATGGAACAACAGACTGGTTCCAAATTGGGAACAGAGTACATCTAGGCTGTATATTGTCACCTGTTTATTTAACTTATATGCAGAGTACATCCTGAGATGTGCCAGGCTGGATGAAGCACAAACTGGAATCCAGATTGCCAATAAAAATATCAATAACCTCAGATATGCTGATGACACCACCCTTATGGCAGAAAGCATGCGCTGCTAAGTCGCTTCAGTCATGTCCGACTCTGTGCGACTCCATAGACGGCAGACCATCAGGCTCCCCCATCCCTGGGATTCTCCAGGCAAGAACACTGGAGTGGGTTGCCATTTCCTTCTCCAATGCATGAAAGTGAAAAGTCAATGTGAAGTCACTCAGTTGTGCCAAACTCTTAGCAACCCCATGGACTGCAGACTACCAGGCTCCTCCATCCATGGGATTTTCCAGGCAAGAGTACTGGAGTGGGGTGTCATTGCCTTCTCCGGCAGAAGGCATAAGAGGATCTAAAAAGCCTCTTGATGAAAGTGAAAGAGGAGAGTAAAAAAGCTGGCTTGAAACTCAACATTCAAAAAACTAAGATCATGGCAACTGGTCCCATCACTTCATGGCAAGTAGATGGGGAAACAATGGAAACAGTGACAGACTTAATTTTCTTGGGCTCCAAAATCACAGCAGATGGTGACTGCAGCCATGAAATTAAAAGATGCTTGCTCCTTGGAAGAAAAGCTATGACCAACCTAGACAGCATATTAAAAAGCAGAGACATTAATTTTCCAACAAAGGTCCATATAATTCAAAGCTATGACTTTTCCAGTGGTCCATGTATGGATGTGAGAGTTGGACCATAAAGAAGGCTGAGTGCTGAAGAATTGATGTTTTTTTTTTTTTTTTAGGGTGTTAAAGTCTCTTTTTATTTTATTTTATTTTTAAACTTTACAAATTGTATTAGTTTTCCCAAATATCAAAATGAATCCGCCACAGGTATACATGTGTTCCCCTTCCTGAACCCTCCACCCTCCTCCCTCCACATACCATCCCTCTGGGTTGTCCCAGTGCACTAGCCCCAAGCATCCAGTATCGTGCATCGAACCTGGACTGGCAACTCGTTTCATACATGATATTATACATGTTTCAACGCCATTCTCCCAAATCATCCCACCCTCTCCCTCTGCAGCAGAGTCCGTAAGACTGTTCTATACATCAGTGTCTCTTTTGCTGTCTTGTACACAGGGTTATTGTTAGCATCTTTCTAAATTCCATATATATGCGTTAGTATACTGCATTGGTGTTTTTCTTTCTGGCTTACTTCACTCTGTATAATAGGCTCCAGTTTCATCCACCTCATTAGAACTGATTCAAATGTATTCTTTTTAATGGCTGAGTAATACTCCATTGTGTATATGTACCACAGCTTTCTTATCCATTCATCTGCTGATGGACATCTAGGTTGCTTCCACGTCCTGGCTATTATAAACAGTGCTGCGATGAACATTGGGGACCTAATTAAACTTAAAAGCTTCTGCACATCAAAGGAAACTATTAGCAAGGTGAAAAGGCAGCCTTTAAAATGGGAGAAAATAATAGCAAATGAAGCAACTGACAAACAACTAATCTCAAAAATATACAAGCAACTCCTACAGCTCAACTCCAGAAAAATAAATGACCTAATCAAAAAATGGGCCAAAGAACTAAATAGACATTTCTCCAAAGAAGACATACAGAGGGCTAACAAACACATGAAAAGATGCTCAACATCACTCATTATCAGAGAAATGCAAATCAAAACCACTATGAGGTACCATTTCACACCAGTCAGAATGGCTGTGATCCAAAAGTCTACAAGTGATAAATGCTGGAGAGGGTGTGGAGAAAAGGGAACCCTCTTACACTGTTGGTGAGAATTGATGTTTTTGAACTGTGGTGTTGGAGAAGACTCTTGAGAGTCCCTTGGACTGCAAGGAGATCCAACCAGTCCATCCTAAAGGAAATCAATCCTGAATATTCACTGGAAGGACTGATGCTGAAGCTGAAACTCCAATACTTTGGCCACCTGGTGTGAAGAACTGACTCATTGGAAAAGACCCTGAGGCTGGGAAAGACTGATGACAGGAGGAGAAGGGGATGACAGAGGATGTGATGGTTGGACGGCATTACTGACTCTATGGACATAAGTTTGAGAAGGTTCCGGGAATTGGTGATGGACAGGGAAGCCTGATGTGTTTCAGTCCATGGGGTCGCAAAGAGTCGGAGACAACTGAGTGACTGAACTGAACTGAATATGCACAGATATATATGCACACACTGGGGTAATATTCAGCCATAAAGAGAATAAGAGTCTTGCCATTTGCAGCAACATGGATGGATTTGGAAGGTATTATGTGAAGTGAATAAGTCAGACAAAGACAAATACTGTATGATATCACTTACACATGAAATCTGAAAAATACAACAAACTTGTAAATATAATAAGAAAGAGGCAGACTGGCAGATCTAGAGAACAAGCTAGTGATTACCATTGGGTAGAGGAAGGGGAAAGGGGCCATATAAGGGATTAAGAGGTACAAACTACTATAAATAAAATAAGCTACAAGGATATATTGTCCACATGGGTAATATAGCTCATATTTTATAATATTAATGGAGTATAAACTTTAAAATCAGTGAATCACTATACCATATTCCTGTTACTTAAAATAACATTGTACATCAACTATCAACACTCAGAAAACTAAGATCATGGTATCCAGTCCAATCACTGCATGGCAAATAGATGTGGAAACAATGGAAACAGTGACAGACTTTATTTTGGGGGACTCCAAAATCACCGCAGATGGTGACAGCAGCCATGAAAATAAAAGACGGAGCATATTATACAGAGTGAAGTAAGTCAGAAAGAAAAACACCAATACAATATATTAATGCATATATACGGAATTTAGAAAGATGGTAATGATGACCCTATATGCGAGACAGCAAAAGAGACACAGGTGTAAAGAACAGACTTTTGGACTGTGTGGGAGAAAGTGAGGGCGGGATGATGTGAGAGAATAGAATTGAAACATGTATATTACCATATGTGAAAAAGATTGCCAGTCCAGGTTTGATGCATGAGACAGGGCGCTCAGGGCTGGTGCACTGGGACAATCCTGAGGGATGGGATGGGGAGCATGGTGGGAGCGGGGTTCAGGATGAGGGACACATGTACACCCATGGCTGATTCATGTGATTGTATGGCAAAAACCACTACAATATTGTAAAGTAATTAGCCTACAATTAAAATAAATAAATTAATTTTTAAAAAAGGATGCTTGTTCCTTGGAAGGAAAGCTATGATTAACCTAGACAGTATATTAAAAAGCAGAGACATTACTTTGCCAACAAAGGTCTATCTAGTCAAAACTATGGTTTTTCCAGTAGTCATGTATGGATGTGAGAGTTGGACTATAAAGAAAGCTGAGCACCAAAGAAATGATGCTTTTAACTGTGGTGTTGGAGATGACTCTTGAGAGTCCCTTGGACTGCAAGGAGATCCAACCAGTCCATCCTAAAGGAAATCAGTCCTGAATATTCATTGGAAGGACTGATGCTAAAGCTGAAACTCCAATACTTTGGCCACCTGATGTGAAGAACTGACTCACTAGAAAAGACCCTGATGCTGGGAAAGATAGAAGGCAGGAGAAGAGGATGACAGAGGATTGAGATGGTTGGATGGCATCACTAACTTGATGGACATGAGTTTGAATAAGCTCCGGGAGTTGGTGATGGAGAGGCAAGCCTGGTATGCTGCAGTCCATGGGGTCGCAAAGAGTCAGAGATGACTGAGCAACTGAACTGACTGACATCAACTATACTGCAATAAAAGTAAGTTCTTAAAATTAAAAAAATAAATATACTGTAGTTATATTCTTACATCATTTTGGGTTGATAGGAATGCATCATCAAAAATATTAGACCTCTTCTTCAAGCATAGGCACCAGTCATGAACTATTTTTTTGCAAGTCCACAATAAATACAGCAATTGAGAGTATTTTACAACTTTTATAGTAATTTGATAGAGTTATTTTATGTCTATTAAATCTAATAATAAACAAATTTTACTCATATTTTGATTGTTTTTTTAATTTCATTTTTCTCTCAATTTCTTCTTATTTTGTTCTACCAAAGTAGCAATAAATGGTCAGTTGGAAACTAAGAAAAAAGATCTTTGACTACAGATCATTTGAAAATCACTGTTCTAAGCCTCTCGGTCTGTGGCAGCCACGCTAGCCCGGCCCCGAAAGCGAAGAGCGAGCGGAGGCGGAGACGGAGCAAGGTCCGAGGAGCAGCTCCGGTCCCCGTCAAGCCGCCAACGCAGGCTTTTAAAAAAAAAAAAAGAAAGAAAATCACTGTTCTAGAGCATAGAAGAATATGTAAACTATCCTAAATTATTCTATAAAGTCCTGGTACTAAAATTTCACAAATGTCCCACAAAAAGAAATCTACAAATTAGTTCCAATTATGTTATACATAAAATATTAGAAAAATTAATCTAGTCTCAAATTAAAATAATAATATGCCCTAAGTAATTTTTATTTTTCCCCTTTAACTTTTAAAAAATTAGAAAATCTATTAATATGTATTATGACGTTAATTCTTTTTGTTGTTGTTCAGTCACTAAGTCATTACTGACTCTTTGTGACCTCATGGATTGCAGCATGCTAGGCTCCCCTGTCCTTCACTATCTCCTGGAGTTTGCGCAAATTCATGCCCATTGAGTAGGTGATGCTACTATCTAACCATCTCATCCTCTGTCACCTGCTTCTCCTTTTGCCTTCAATCTTTCACAGCGTCAGAGTTTTTTCCAATAAGTCAGCTCTTTGCATCAGGTGGCCAAAGTATTGGAACTTCAGCTTTAGCATCAGTCCTTCCGATGAATATTCAGGGTTGATTTCCTTTAGGATTAGCTGTCCAAGAGACTCTCAAGAATCCTCCAGTGCCACAATTTGAAATAATCAACTTTTTTTGTGCTTAGTCTTCTTTATGCTCCAACTATCATATCCATACATGACTACTGGAAAAAACATAGCTTTGACTATACGGACCTTTCTTGGCAAAGTAATGTCTCTGCTTTTTAATATGCTGTCTAAATTTGTCATAGCTTTCCTTTCAAGGAGCAAGCATCTTTTAATTTTGTGGCTGCAGGTACCATCCACAGTGATTCTGGAGCCCAAGAAAACAAAATCTGTAACTACTTCCACTTTTCCCTCTTCTACTTGCCATAAGAATGTGGGACCAGATGTCATGATCTTAGTTTTTCTAATGTTGAATTTAAGCCAGCTTTTTCCTCTCCTCATTCATCCTCATCAAGAGACTCTCTAGTTCCTCTTCACTTTCTGCCATTAGAATGGTATCATCTGCATATCTGAGGTTATTGATATTTCTCCTGGCATCCTTGATTCTGGCTGTAATTCATCCAGCCCAGCATTTTGCATGATGTACTTTGCATAGAAGTTAAATAAGCAGGGTGACAATATATAGCCTTATCATACTCCTTTCCCAATTTTGAACCAGTCTGTTGTTCCATGTCCATTTCTAACTTGCTTCTTGACCTGCAGACAGGTTTCTCAGCAGACAGGAAAGGTAATCTGGTACTCCCATCTCTTTAAAAATTTTCTACAGTTCGTTGTGACCTATAGTCAAAAACTTTAGCACAGTCAATAAAGCAGAAGTAGATGCTTTTCTGGAAGTCCCTTGCTTTCTTTATGATCCAATGGATGTTGGCAATTTGATTTCTGGTTCCTCTGCCCTTTCTAAATCCAGCCTGTACATCTGGAAATTCTCAGTTCATGTACTGCTGAAGTCTAGCTTGAAGAATTTTGATCATATTTTAAAGATAGTAACATAATTATCTTGAGAAATATACATAAAAATTATTTCATCAACAAAGTAGGTTATTAGAGCTTCCAGGTTGGTGAACATATGGAAATTTGAGGAAAGTGGCACACCTGGAGAGAGCATGGGAGCTCTGAGTCTTTTGTTCATACCTTGCCTTATGCATCTCTTCCCTCCGGCTGTTCCTGAGTTACATCTTTTTATAATGAACTGCGTAATCTAACCCATTCATTTTGCTATCATACATTTACAAAGTGGTGTTTCAAGACCTTCTGGTACTCATGATGTGTAGTTGTCACATTTGACCTGCCTAATGCTCCAGGGAGGGGCTTTTATACTCCTTCCACCTGACTCTTCAGTGAACAACTACATACTTATCCTTTTATATATAAACATGAAAATTCCTTTTGAATATATGCCCAGAGAAGACTTTCATAACAAGACTAAACACTGAATTTGACTAGGAATAGCTGGATGTTCTCTAGAATGTTCTCTAGAATGTTTATACCTGTCTATAACTTGCAATGTATCATAGCTTTGTATCCTCATATCCCTGGCAACATTTGCCATTATTGAGCTTTCCAAATTTTTTCAATGTACTTTCTACATTATGGCACATGTGGTACATAGTACTTCATTTTCTCAGGTCAGGTCACTCTTTTTGTCATTTTTTTTTAGCCTGTGATCCCTAAGGGTGAAATTACACAGTAGAAACTTGATAAAAATGAGCTTGAATAAAAAATCAGGTATGTAGCATCACTCAAAAAAACCCAAGGCAGGTTATTAAACATCAGTGAGTGCTAATTTTCATAATTATATAATCACTTATAGAAAAGCATATGAAACATTATAAATCCAAAATGTTCAGGGTGGTTGTTTTTGTTTTGATTCACTTCTTCTTCTTTCCCCTCCATACCTTTGAGATATCACTGACATATGACATTGTACAAGTTTAAGGTGTACAATATGATGATCTGATACATGTATATATTGTGAAACAATTACCACAATAAGGATGGTTTACACATTCATCACCTTGCATTGTTATTGTGTGAGTGTGTGTGGTACAGTTACTGTGTAAGTGTGTGTGTGTTTGTGTGTGTGGTGAGAACATGTAAAATCTACTCTCATAGCAACTTAGTACACAACATAGTATTAACTATAGTCACCATGCTCCTTGTTAGATCCCCAGAACCTATTTGTCTATAATTGGAAATTTATACCTTTAACCAATCTCCCTACTTTATCTGACCCCCTGCAAGTTCTTGGTAACCACCAATTAACTCTCTGTTCCTATGAGTTTTGGCTTTTTTATTCCATATATAAGTGAGACCATACAGTATTTGTCTTTCTCTGTCTGATATATCATTTAGCATAACGCTCTCAAGATTCATCCGTGTTGTCACAAATGGTAGGATTTCCTTTTTATGGCTGAATAATATTATATATAATATTGTTTATGCATGACTCACATTGTCTTAATCCATTCATCTGGAAACACTGAGGCTGTTCCCATGTCTTGACTAATATTAATAATGCTGCAATAACATGGGGGTGCAGCTATCTCTTTTAGATATCAATTTCCTTTCCTTTGTATTATACCCAGAAATGGGATTGCTGGATCATATGGTAGCTCTACTTTTGTCGTTGCTGCTGTTGTTCAGTTGCTCAGTCATGTCTGACTGTTTGCAACGCCATGGAATGCAGCATGCCAGGCTTTCCTGTCCTTCACCACCTCCCGGAGCTTGCTCAAACTCATATCCAGTGAGTTGGTGATGCCATCCAACCATTTGTCCTGTCGTCCCCTTCTCCTGCCTTCAATCTTTCCCAGCATGAGGGTCTTTTCTAGTGAGTTAGTTCTTCATATCAGGTGGCTAAGGTATTGGAGCTTCAGCCTCAGCATCAGTCCTTCCAGTGAATATTCAGGACTGATTTTCCCTAGGAGTTACTGGTTGGATCTCCTTGCAGTCCAAGGGACTCTCAAGAGTCTTCTCCAACACCATAGTTCAAAAGCATCAATTCTTCAGTGCTCAGCCTTCCTTATGGTCCAATTCTCACATCCATACATGGACCACTAGAAAAGTCATAGCTTTGACTATATGGACCTTTGTTGGAAAATTAATGTCTCTGCTTTTTTAACATGTTGTCTAGGTTGGTCATGGCTTTTCCTCCAAGGAGCAAGTGTCTTTTAATTTCATGGCTGCAGTCACCATCTGCTGTGATTTTGAAGCCCAAGAAAATTAAGTCTGTCACTGTTTGCATTGTTTCCCCATCTATCTGCCATGAAGTGATGGGACCAGTTGCCATGATCTTAGTTTTCTGAATGTTGAGTTTCAAGCCAGCTTTTTCACTCTCCTCTTTCACTTTCGTCAAGAGGCTCTTTAGTTCTTTGCTTTCTGCCATAAGGGTGATGTCATCTACATATCTGAGGTTTTTGATATTTTTCTTGGCAATCTTGATTCCAGCTTGTGCTTCATCAAGCCAAGTATTTCTCATGATGTACTCTGCATATAAGTTAAATAAACAGGGTGACATTATACAGTCTTGATATACTCTTCTGCCAATTTTGAACCAGTCCATTGTTCCGTGTCTTCTAACTGCTGCTTCTTGACCTGCATACAGATTTCTCAGGAGGCAGATCAGGTGGTCTGGTAATCCCATCTCTAAGAATTTTCCAGTTTGTGTTGATCCATACAGTCAAAGGCTTTAGTGTAGTCAATGAAGCAGAAGTAGGTGTTTTTCTGGAATTCTCGTTTTTTTTTTTTTAATGATCCAACGGATGTTGGCAATTTGATCTCCAGTTCCTCCGCCTTTTCTAAATCCAGCTTGAACATCTGGAAATTCTCGGTTCATGTACTGTTGAAGCTTAGCTTGGAGAATTTTGAGCATTACTTTGTTAGCATGTGAAATGAGTACAATTGTGTGGTAGCTTGAGGAGCCTCCATATTGCTTTCCACAGTGGCTTTACATTCTCATCAATAGTTCACAAGGACTCCTTTTCCCTTACATCTTCACCAGCATTTGTCATCTCTTGTCTTTTTGATAACAGCCATTCTGGCAGGTATGAGGTATCATTGTGGTTTTGATTTGCATTTCCATGATGATTAGTAATGTTGAACATCTTCTCATGCACTTGTTGGCCATTTGTATGTTTTCTTTGGAAAACTGTTCAGATTCTTTGAGCATTTTTTTAATCAGGTTTTTTTTTTTTTTTTTTTTTTTTACTATTGAGTTATATGTAACTCCTTATACACTTCAGATATTAACCTCTTAACAGATACACAGCTTGCAAACATTTTCTCCCATTCTGTAGATTCCCTTTTCATTTTGTTGATTGTTTCTTTTGCTGTGCAGGAGCTTTTTAGTTTGATGTCATCATATTTGCTTATCTTTGCTTTTGCTGCTTATGCTTTTGGTTATCCAAGAAAATCATTGCCAAGACCAAGATCAAGGAGTTTTTTTTTCATATGTTTTCTTCTAGGAGTTTTACAGCTTTAGCTTTTACATTTAAATCTTTAATCCATTTTGAGTTAATTTTCATGAGTGATAGGGATCTGATTTTTTTTTTTTGTATCTGAATATCTGATTTTCCCAATATCATTTATTAAAGAGACTATTCTTTTCCCATTGATTATTCTTGGGTTCCTCATCAAAGAGTAATTGGCTATGTATGCATATGTTTATTTCTGTGCTTTTTGTTGTGTTCCATTGGTTTATATATCTGGGTTCATGTCAGCATCATATTTATTTGATTATGTTAGCTGTGTTAACACCATTTGAAATCAGGAGGTGTGATGACTCCAGTTTTGTTCTACTTTATCAAGATTTATTTGGATATTTGGGTCTTTTGTGGTTTTCAATAAATTTGGTGATTTTTTTTCTGTTTCTGTGAAAAATGCCATTGTGATTTTGATAAAGATTGCATTTAATCTCCAGATGATTTGATGGCATGAGTATGGATATTTTAACAATATTAATTCTTCTGATCCATGAACATGGGATGTATTTCCACTGGTTTATGTCTTCTTGAATTGTTTTCATCAAAGTCTTACAGTTTTCAGTGTACAGATCTTTTACCTTCTTGGTTAAATTAATTCTTACATATTTTATTGTTTCTGATACTACTGTGAATGAGGTTGTTTTCATTCTTTCTTTTTCAGATAGTTCATTGTTAGCATATAGAAGTGCAACTTATTTTTATACACTGATTTTTGTATCCTGTAGTATCACTTAATTTATTATTTCTAACATTTTTGGTGGAGTCTTTAAGATTTTCTATGTGTAAGATTATGTTATCTGCAACCAGAGACAATTTTATTTTTACCTTTTTGATTTGGATGTCTCTTGTTTGCTTTTCTTCCCTAAATGCTTAGGATAGAACTTCAAGAAATAAAACATACAAAATGTTACAGTGGGTGTTTTTGCTTTAATTTACATTTTCTTTTTTTATAGCCATTTTCTAAGCTTTCTATAATAAATATAACTGCATATAATAAGTAAAATATAGTCATTATAAACACATACCTTTGCATGTGCTTAGTTTGTATAAAATATGTTTCATATTATTCACTTAACGGTCTATACATTTACATCAGATTGTTTTGGAAGTTATTTGCTCAATAGCTTATTTGAGTTTCATCTTCAGGAATGAACAATTTGTATTTGACAAAGAAAAACAAATAAAAACCATTTAGTATCTCAAACTACTATGTTTTAAATGTATTAACATAATGAAGATTTATTTTTCATTCTCTTAAAACACTAAGTCTTTTACCTACCCACTCTGTATATATACTTATTTCCCAGCTAAAGGGGTTCAGTAGGGCCCTTCTTCCCTTTTGAAATTTCCCTTCTTCCACCACAACTCATTTCTGCTTTGTATTTTTGAATATGCAATTTATCTGAATTTTCTGAAGCTTCTTTGCTACCTAGGTACCAAATGCCTTTTCTAATAGCTCTAGTTGTCACTATCGCCTTTATCTTTTTTGACCAGTTAAGCCATGTGAATAATTAGTTACCACAAATCACTAGTACTCTCTAAATATCTTGCTTAACCAATAGAATTCAGTAGTATCTTTACTTTCCTGTATATTTATTATATTAGATTCCTCAAATAAACCTTGTTCCCTTTAGAAAAAATACTTTAGTCACATAAAAAGAGACCCAAAAGCTATTGTGAGAATGAAAAGTAAAAGATGAAAGAATTGTGAATACAGCATCAAATCTTCATTCATTCTTTCACAAAAATATTTTTTGAGTGCCTACTATGTACCAGTCACTGTTCTAAGAACTAGTGATATGGCAATAAATAAAAAAGATGGGATTTTTCCCATGAAGGAGCATATATCCATGCATATATATATATCTATAATAAAACACCAGTATGCATTAAAAAGAACAGAGTAAGAGGACAAAGAGTATACTGATTATTATTCATGTATGTTTCTAGATCTATTCTACATTTTCCTGCTTGAATTTGGAGGTAAATGGAGAGATTAAGGTCAAAGGTAAAATGGGGCTTGTTGCTGTATGTGGCATCTAAAGCCAACTGGATTGGATGAGATCATTTAGGGAGTGAGTGTGAACAGAAGAGCACTGAGCCATGGGCATTGAAGCATTGTAAGGATGGGAATAGGGCCAGCTTCATGAGTATACAACTTATGTGGTCACATAGGACCTTGTGTTTAAAAGGCCCCTGCTTGGTTTAATGATATGTTCTCACTGTCCTGAAATTCCTAACAATTTTTGAATAATGACTCTGAATTTTCATTTTTTACTGTATACTTCAAATAATGTGGCAAGCCCTGATTGGGAATATAAGGATTAAGCATAGTCAAGGGGCAATGAAGTAAACTGAAAACAAAGTGAGTGTGTTAGTGTTGTCATAAAAATTAAGTAAAGTACACAGAAATCCCTTGCATTCCTATATACTAACAATGAAAACACAGAAAGAGAAATTAAGCACACAATCCCATTCACCATTGCAGTGAAAAGAATAAAATACTTGGGAATAAGTTTACCTCAAGAAACAAGAAACCTACAAAACACTGATAAAAAAATCAAAGATGGCACAAATAGATATATACCATGTTCATGGATTTGAAGAATCAATACAGTGAAAATGAGTATACTACCCAAAGCAATCTATAAATTCAATGCAATCCCTATCAAGCTACCAATGGTATTTTTCACAGAACTAGAACCAATAATTTAATAACTTTTATGGAAACAAACAAACAAAAAAACCTCAAATAGCCAAAGCAACCTTGAGAAAGAAGAATGGAACTGGAGAAATCAACCTTCCTGACTTCAGACTATACTACAAAGCTACAGTCATCAAGACAGTATGGTACTGGCAAAAATACAGAATTATAGATCAATGGAACAAAATAGAAAACCCAGAGATAAATCTACACACACCTATGGACACCTTATCTTTGACAAAGGAGGCAAAAATATACAATGGAGAAAAGACAATCTCTTTAACAAGTGATGCTGGGAAAACTGGTCAACCACCTGTAAAAGAATGAAACTACAAAACTTTCTAACACTATACACAAAAATAAACTCAAAATGGATTAAAGATCGAAATGTATAGACCAGAAACTATACAGAACTCTCTCTGACATAAATCACACCAAGATCCTCTATGACCCACCCCCCTGAGTAATGGAAATAAAATCAAAAATAAAAAATGGGACCTAACCAAACTTAAAAGCTTTTACAAAACAAAGGAAACTATAAGCAAGATTAAAAGGCAGACTTCAGAATAGGAGAAAGTAATAGCCAATAAAACAACTGACAAAGAATTAATCTCCAAAATATACAAGCAGCTCATGCAGCTCAATACCAGAAAAACAAACAACCCAATCAAAAGTTGGGCCAAATAATTAAACAGACATTTCTCCAAAGAAGACACACAGATGGATAATAAATATATGAAAAAAATGCTCAACATCACTCATTATTAGAGAAATGCAAATCAAAACTGCAATGAGGTATCATCTCACGCCAGTCAGAATGGCCACCAGCAGAAATTCTACAAACAATAAATTCTGGAGAGAGTGTAGAGAAAAAGGAACCCTCTTACACTGTTGGTGGGAATGCAAATTGGTACAGCCACTATGGAGAACAGTGTAGAGATTCCTTAAAAAACTGGAAACAGAACTGCCATATGACCCAGTAATCCACTACTGGGCATGCACACTGAGGAAACCAGAATTGAAAGAGACACATGTACCCCAATGTTCATTGCAGCACTGTTTACAGTAGTTAGGACATGGAAGCAACCTAGACGTCCACTGGCAGACTAATGGATAAGGAAGCTGTGATACACATACACCACGGAATATTACTCAGCTATTAAAAAGGATGGATTTGAGTCTGTTCTAATGAGGTGGATGAAACTGGAGCCTATTATACACAGTGAAGTAAGTCAGAAAGAGAAACACCAATACAGTATGTTAACTCATATATATGGAAGTTAGAAAGATAGTAACAATGACCCTGTATGCAAAAGAGACACAGATGTAAAGAACGGACTTTTGGACTATGTAGGAGAAGGCGAGGGGTGGGATGATTTGAGAGAATAACATTGAAACATGTATATTACCATATGTTAAATAGATGACCAGTCCAAGTTCAATGCATGAAGCAGGGCACTCAAAGTCGGTGCTTTGGGACAACCCAGAGGGATGTGGTGGGGAGGGTGGTGGGAGGGGGGTTCAGGATAGGGGGACACAAGTGCACCCATGGCTGATGCACACATCGATGTATGGCAAAAACCACTACGATATTGTAAAGTAATTATCCTCCAATTAAAATAATTAAAAAATAAAAGAAAAACATAAAAACAACAGTGATGTGGCTGGCACAGCTAAGAATCATCAGCTGTTGTACTGTGTTACTGTAATTTTCAAGGTACTATACTATAAGATTAAAAATGTTTTCTTTAAAAAAAAAAAAAAAAACTAAGTAGAGAAAGTATATGAAGATGAACAGAGTGATCAACAGTTTCAAAAGATGCTGCAAGGTCAAGTTATCTTTGGCCTGAACTCTGATTACTGGATTTAGTAACTTGGTTGTGATTGTTGCCCAGGTTGAACTGGGTTGTAGAGAGAAGATAAAAGGATAAGAATGAACACTGAGCATGGGCAACTTTTGCAAGCACTTTTTCTGTCCAGGGGAAAGCTTAAAACTGAGCAGGAGCTGAGAGAGATATGGGGTCAAGACAAGGCTTTTCTAAAATGGAGATATTATGGCATATTTTTCCCTTTGGTAATGACTCATTAAGGAAGGGAGGGGAATGGTGAGACAGGGATGGAAATAATTACAGAAGCAAAGTTTTTAAGAAGAAAGAAATGGGATCCAGTGCAAAATGGAAGGTTTGAAAAGGCAAAGGGCATGGACAATGCTTGTTCCTGCTGCATTTTGTAGAAACATCTGTTCTGATTGCTTCTGTATAAGAATCAGAGTCTTCAGTTGAGGTTGGAAGCAAAGAGGGAAGGTTTAAGTTGAGGTTTAAGCAAAGAAAAGAAGTGAAGTGAAGTCACTCAGTCATGTCCGACTCTTTGAGACCACATGGACTGTAGCCTACCAGGCTCCTCCGTCCATGGGATTTTCCAGGCAAGAGTACTGGAGTGGGTTGTCATTTCCTTCTCCAGATCTTCCTGACCCAGGGATTTATCGTCTCCCACATTGTAGGCAGACGCTTTACGGTCTGAACTACCAGGGAAGTATATTAAGGAAACAGAAGAGAATACAAAACCTCTAAGAGGATAGGTGAGTGAATGTAACCAGATTTGACAGGCAGCACCAAGAGCTGTTAAAAGGCTTAGCTACATAAAAGTATATACAGTTGGCTAAAATATCCCTGCCAGCTATCTCTGGTGATTGTTTTGCAACTTTCCTGACTCTCCAATTTTCCCTAATAGGCAGACAGTACTTTCATAATTAGCCTTTTAAAACTGTTATGGAAGGGTAAAGAGCAGGACATTAATGCATGAGGCAGGTCTTATGATTTTCAGGACTTGAAGTGGGGAATCAAAAGAACAGAGACATCATTTCGTTGCCTCTAAAACAATGCCATGGACTACATAAAAAGCAGTCCAATATTCTTCAGAAATGAGGGACAAGACAAAATATCTTTGACCCTTTTTCAGGCCGTTAGATTTACTTTGTATCTATGCTTGAGCCACTGATCGTGTTTCTCAGTTGAGCTTGAACGGCCTACGGGTGGAAATCTTTTCCAGTTCTGACACCAAGTTGGGTTCCATTATTGGTAGTTGAGTAGTGATATACACTTTCATCTTTGCCTGCATCTTCATGGATGTTCCAATGGAAAGTTGGGCGAGGCTCTGTCAGGGATGAACCAGTCACCTTTTATACCAGAAACTGAAATTTACTAATATTGTAAAGCTTTCTTCTTTGCTAAAATGATTCAAAGTAAATCTCTCTTCTCAGAAGTTGAAGTCCTTGATGTCTATTTTCAGAGTGTCCTTAGCCACTTATTATTTGTTTTATTAACAGTTTTGCCTGTTATTTTTTTAAAAAGTGCAAATCAAGATCATTGTTCCAGAAAGGAATTTCAGAGATAATACACTGTTAGAAAGGGATTGTTACTAATTCTAAAACATTTTTACCCTGTTAGACCCTGTAATATTAGCTCATGTGTGCTTTTAATTTGATCCATGATAGATGGGGTAGTGAATGGGGAATTTCAGGGCAACATTTTAAATCAAATTCCTCTGAGTAATTTACCCTCATATTTTTGTTGAAATCTTTATTGGGATCATAAATCAGCTCTCAGGACAAGATGTGGGAATTAGATCCTGTGACTGTTAATACAACCCTTGGAGATCAGCTGTGTGGATGCAGAGGCGGTAACTCTGTATGGGGTGTGAGGTAGAGTGTGTGTTTGGAACCCTGAGTGTGGTCAGCTGAAGATTTAAGAGCCAACAGCAGCTGTGGAAGCCACATCAAGAATTTTATATTAGGAGAAAAGTAGGGGTGTGTGGATATTTTTCTTGTGGTGGAAATGATATTTAACTTAACAATATGTATGTGGATTATGTCACCATTCCTTCATAAAATGCAGAAACTCATTGATAATTGTAATCAGTAAACTCCTTCATAATGACTTTCTTACATAATAAACTTCCTTTACAAGTTTATATGTTCTTTATACTTGAACTTAAATTCTTAAAAGGACAGCACAATTATTTTTAATATCAGTTTATTTTAATATGTTTATATATATTGTTATTGAAAATAAAAATTACAATGGATGAAGACTACTGTATGAGCACTAGGTCTAATCACAAAAAAACGGCTAAATTTTGGGTGGTGTTAATATTAATCTACAAATCAACTGAAGGGGATTATTTGCAAGTAGGCATTTATTTTCATGAAAGATTGTGTGTGACATGTAAGATGGACTGAAATGGGGAGGTGATCCCTGAAATTACTGTGGGGAAAAGCTCAGGATATGGGGAAAAGTAGATTTTTAGAATCTCATGAGGAAGGGCTCAAAGAGCAGCATGATCAATATGTTACTAGGCGATGATTTGCTTTGGAGGATGATGAGTGAAAGATAAGGAAATGAATTCTTATTGCCTGGAACTCTTGGCAGTCAGTCAAGCTTAAGTAGATATTTTTGAGAAAATCAGTAAATCTCATTTATCATATTTGTGCAACAAAAATAATATCTACATTGTAGGTGGTGGGATTTAAAAAATACACCCCCACACACATATCCTGGATATATTACAAGTTTATAACACTGTAGTCTATCGTCAGGCCTCTTAGAGATGGCATCTATGGAAAAAGGGTCACGAAAGCTAGCCCTTTAGAATTAGAAAACAACTCCAACTTTGGGGACAACACGTGAGTTCGAGCACCTATATTATCTGTGGGTCTGTCCTCTCCCCCTTCTTCATGGACAAAACTGGGATTCTGTTATGACTGAAGGGCCTGTCTCCATACTTGCAATCCTAAATGTTTGGGACACTTGCATGGAGTTGCAGATTTTGTCCAACACTGAAAGAATAAAACATTGTAGTTAATTTCTCCGTTTTCATAGCCAGAGTAGAGAACTGATCCCAGACTGCTTTTTGAAGGAAGGGTAGGGAGGTGGTGATCCTCATCTGGGGATGAGTCTACATAAGTCATAGAAGACCTTGCCAGTTTGGGTGGAGGATAACAGCAAACCCTGCATGGATGGTCATGGAGTCAGTTGCTGGCCCTGCTTCAGCCATCCAGGAGTCTGGTGGTTGAGGAAGATCACTGGGTGATCTAACAGAGGACTGTGGAAGGGGAGGATCAAGTCAACCCTCTTTCAAACTCATTATAGTCCCCTAAAGTATTAATGAAGCTTCCCAGGTGGTGCTAGTGATAAAGAACCCACCTGCCAATGCAGGAGACATAAGAAAGCAGGTTCTATCCCGGGGTCAGGAAGACTACCTGGAGGAGGGCATGGCAACTCACTCCAGTATTCTTGCCTACAGAATTCCCATGGACAGAGGAGCCTGGTGGGCTACAGTTCATGGGGTCGCAGAGAGTTGGACAAGACTGAAGCAACTTAGCACACACACACGCACAAAGCATTAATGACCTTTTTGCTTAATACTGATACTGGGAAAATTTTAGTTCATTGACCTAACAAATAATTACAGTTCTTTGGCAAGATTTTGTTCATGGAAACTGGCAGTGTTTCCAAACACTTTAATGATGTTTATTGTCTTAACCAGCACCTGTCCTTTACCCTGTCTGCATACTTCCAAAAAAGTTAACTAAAAGAGAGAATGATTCATTTCATACCCTGAGGTTTCCTTATGACCACAGCTGTGGCCACTTCTGTGTCCAGCAAAGTATTTCTTTGGCAAGTGACCTTGGGAGGGGTGGAAAGTGGAGTGGAAGAGGCCTCTGGAAGTCTTTAACACAGGGGCGTATTCTCTCCTATTTGACTCCAAGAAATTCCCACTCATGGAATCTTGCCTATCATAAACAACCTTTCTTTTTTGTACTTGATTCAACTTAATAAATCATGTCAACCAACTGTGGTGAATGATGACTGTTCTTTACCCAACAGAACAATACCCTTCCTAGTTGGAAGGACAGAAATCTATCAGTTCCAATTTCCTCCTGCTGGGCAGAGTCTTCTATCTCAACTGTCTAATTCTTCTTTATAACTCCTCCACTACAATAAGTTCTTTTCTCTGATCCCTAGGACACCCCGGCATGTGTTCTTCTCACTGACTTTGCTGGTCTTAATTCTGAAATGATATCTCTTTTAGATATAGAAAGATGAGAATCGTCATCTAAGAGGCAAATTCTCAATAAGGATTTCTTTTTAAAACATTTATGTTAAAAAATCATGCCCAAACCAGCCAGATTTAGAAAATTCAGAAGCTCTTCTACTTTGTTTTTAAATGTAGACATCAAAAGATACATCTGTCCCACTAAATAAATGGTAACTGGTACATTAAATGGTATGGGAATGGAAAATATTCCTTTTATTGGTACCAACAATAGTTAGTACGCCTATCCTCCCAATTGTATTACAAATGGTCAAATTTTCATGTAATATCTGATATTTGACATAACTGAACCTTTCCTAAATAATTATGCTGCTTCCAAAGCTCACAACTTTTTTTCTAAACCAAGCTTCTTTTGGAATCTGTCTCCACACGGAGATGTTCTTCCCTATTTTATTCTAATAACATTTTTGTGCTTATTTTTATAGCTGCTAGACACACCTACCATCATCTCCAATATCACCACAGAGTCAGACACGACCGTAGTGACTTAGCAGCAGCAGCAACTAAACTGTGGTAACTGCAATCTGTATATTATTGTAACCATGTAAAGCAAGGATGACCCGACTGTAACTAGGATAACTTTCTGGCTTTTCTTTTTATCCATAGTGTCGCTAATCCATCTGACATTCCTTGGTCTAAATTTCCCTCTAGGATTGATATTGCCTTATTCATCATTTAACCACTTGCTGCTGCTGCTAAGTCGCTTCAGTTGTGTCCGACTCTGTGCGACCCTATAGATGGCAGCCTACCAGGCTCCCCCGTCCCTGGGATTCTCCAGGCAAGAACACTGGAGTGGGTTGCCATTTCCTTTTCTAGTGCATGAAAGTGAAAAGTGAAAGTGAAGTCGCTCAGTCACGTCCGCCTCCAAGCAACCCCATGGACTGCAGCCTACCAACGCTTCTCCGTCCATGGGATATTCCAGGCAAGAGTACTGGAGTGGGTTGCCATTGCCTTCTCCATTTAACCACTTGACCTCAGAATCTCACCCAAAGTTTCACTAACACAGTTGTAATGTAATTATAACCATCCTCCTAGTTGCTCTGAGCACCTGTACTTACAGTTTGCAGTTTCACCTCTATTAAGCCAAGGAGAGTAATAGGTTTTTCTGAATCCTGCTGCAGGATTAGGAAATTGAAGCTCCTTGTTCTTGTTGCTGCTGCTGTTACTCTTCTGTAGGAAGTTAGTTCTATAGGAAGACTTAGGTATTTTGTTAAAACTGGACTTTCTGGATGTTGTATCTGGGTGATACCCTAGTGCGGCAGATTTGAAGAACTGTCCCTTTTATTTCCCTAAGCTGCTCCACAAGAATTGCTCTCCAAATACATGCAGGCCTGTGAGAGTAACTGTTGAACTTTGAAGTCGGGAACATGGTTAGATATCTCAAACTTGTAGTTTTGTAGGTAAGAGCAATACAAACACTTAACGCCTGATATTTTATCTGTTATCTCTCAAATCAGAGTCTGGGAATGGTGATCTTGCCTTGGTTATTTACTCAGGAGTACTCCTCTCCTTGGGACTGCTACAGTGAGATGTCAATGCCTCCTTCACAGTCTCTCTTTTAGTTTCTAGGAAATAGGACAATATCTCTGAGTTTTTCTTTTTATTTACCATAAAGCATCCTCTAAAGAATAAAAGGTGAATATAATTTCCTTTCTTCTTATTCTGAGCCCCCAAAGGAAAACCCATAGAATCAAACTGGGCAGACTCCTGTGACCATCTTGACCATCACAGTATAACAGAAGTAATGGCACAAGCCTTCTGGGGTTAAATGACAAGAACACCTTGCACTTTTGCCGTTTACACTTCTTAGGACACTTATTTGTAGAACTCAGCTGCTACGTAGGCTGTAAGGATACTCAAACTAGCCCACATAAAGAAGCCATGAATAGGTAATTTAACCAGTGAAAGTGAAAGAAAGAAAGTGAAGTCGCTCAGTTGTGTCTGACTCTTTGTGACCCCATTGACTGTAGCCTACCAGGCTCCTCCCTCCATGGGATTCTCCAGGCAAGAGTAGTGGAGTGGGTTGCCATTTCCTTCTCCAGGGGATCTTCCCAACCCAGGGATCGAACCTGTGGATCTCCTGCATTCCAGGCAGACGCTTTAACCTCTGAGCCACCAGGGAAGACCTTTAACCAGTAGTCCAGCCAATAATCGGTGTCAACTGTCGGTATGTGAGGGAAGATGCATTCAGATGATCCCTATCTTCATCTCAGTCTATCAATCTTTCCAGCTAATACCCCATGCCTGTTAAAATACATAAGAAGTCTGCCCTGGGTCTAGACTAAATTCCTGACCCACAGAACCTGTGAATACAATTGTTATTTTTATAAAATTTTATGCAGCAAAAGTAACTGGAACAGAAATACTTGATTCTTAAAACTGAGTGGTAAGATAAGTGAATTTATCTTTTCTTGTCTATACTTTCTAACACTTATACAATGCATACGGTAACTTGTGTAGTCAGTAAGGACAAGTTGGTTGATTAGGTATGGATGGGAGAAGGAAGGGTCTGGGGTGCTGCCAAATTTCATGTCCTTGGAAATGAGTAAGGAGAGACTGTTATGCATTAATTGTTCTCCTATCTCATCCATATAAAGAACACTGGCAGCATGTTACTTATTAAAGCATTGTACTAAGCAACCTCTTTAAAGTAGCCCCCAAACTATAATAAAATGTGATATGATAATTTCCCATACTTACCAAATACTGCCTACATGTAGAAATCTTCTTCTTTGTAGCTAAATGGCTAATTCTGGGAGATACCCATCTAAATTCAATACAGCCCACTTGATGGTCCAACTGTGGACCACCTTTCATTTTCCCCCATTTCATTTTCCTAGTTTTGTGCTTCAACTGATATACCTCAAGATTTACGATTTTTCTGACAAAAATGAAACGAGCCAGCCAGATAGTTGTGGCCCGCAGAAGGATAAAAAACAGTCTGAATAAGAAGCAAGGATCATTTTGACCACCAGTTCACCAAACAAAGCCAAGATATTAGCATCAAGGAATAAGCCAATTGCTGACATAAGTGCAAGTTCCAGGAGTCGCTTGTTTCACCTAATCGAATTCAATAAATCATCACAACTAGACAACTCTAAATACTTTATTTTCCCTAAGTAAGTGAGTCTTGCTTACTCTTCCAATTTCTGGGGGGAAAGTCATTTACCATGTCTGGAATGGATTGAGCTGGTTTAGGATGGGGGTTCCACAACATAAGCAGAAAGCAATTTCTATACACAAATCTCTTAACCACACTAGGACTTAAAGATTGCATTCTGGTGGTACTCCATAGAAAAGAGAAAGAAGTAATGTTTCATCTGAGATATAAATTAGAGGCCAATTTGTTTCTTCTAATCTTCTTCTAATCTTAAAGGAGTTAGTCTATGAAAATCTAAAAGAATTCTATCTTGTCCATTTTGGCACAGAATACTTGGAGATTAAAGAGAGGAACAACAAGGCCTTTTGGGGGATAAAAAAAATGAAAATAACACAAAAAAATACATCTTTGTTACAAGTGTGGCCAAAAGTATAAAGCTTGATATCATACAAGATTTTCTTTCTTGGCAGCAAGTGTTGCTCTTACACCATTGAATGTCATTGCAATCATATGGTATCAATAACAAATGAATTATGGCCAGAATGTCTAAAGACTGCTCTTGCAGACTTTAGATTTGAATTCTCCTACTCACAAATTTCAAAAGCAGTTAATTTGGAACTCTGGCCAGTTTTTTGACCTTTCTGCTGACCTGAAAGGGTTATGTATCTAGGATAAGACTCAAACTAGTGTATGGAACATCCCTTGGAGTGGCCAAATTTTCTCTTTATGACTGTGAAACAATTTCCAAGTCACATTTTTTCTGTTGTAGATCTTCCTAGACTATTGAATTGTATAATCCCAGTACAATCACATCTAATTTCTGTCTCAAGATTTTGGTTAGGCTGTTTCAAGATGGTCTAAACACTCTACCAATTGATAGCATTATAATAGGCCTTTTGAATTAGATTCTGGCGGGAGCTTCCCTCGTGGCTCAGATGGTAAAAATATCTGCTTGCAATGCAGAAGACCTGGGTTCGATCCCTGGGTGGGGAAGATCCTCTGGAGAAGGAAATGGCAACTCACTCCAGTACTCTTTCCTGGAAAATTCCATTAATGGAGGAGCCTTGTGGGCTATAGTCCATGGGGTTGCAAAGAGTCGGACCCGACTGAGCGACCTCACTTCCCAGAGGCCAGACATGGGAGCTTATGTCTATTTTCTACCTTATTTTAATTGGTCTTTGTGGCCAGCATGGTCAAGACATAAAAGTTTTAATTAAGGTGGTAGGAGTGGAGTAAAGAAAATAATAAGATAACTTGACGACATTCTGAATGTTGGTTGTAGGGGGAAAGGAAACAAAGTTGACTAAATCTTCTGGGTAACTGGACTAATAATAAGATGAATGATGTAATGTGGATGATTTAGCTTTGGATGGTCTCATGCTAAGAAATAATGTATTGTTAACATGCTCCAGCCACGTCTTAGGTTTATTTTTAAACTATCTTTCGTATAGTAAAACTGTTGTCAAACAATATTGTAATATAAGCACTCTCTCTCAAAACAGACATGGTAAATTTTACAGCAAGTGTACAGTCCAGAATTATTTCCTGCTGGATCTCAAAACTAAAGAATTCTGAAATTAAGTCACTTACCAAGCGTTCTAAAACTCAGAGCCAATGAAAGTGTTCTCTCACCTTCAGGTTTTTTAAAGGTCCCTTCTCTTACTTAGCAACCTTAAGTGCAAGAAATTCTCCTGTTACTACTAAAGAAAAACCATTTTTTGTTTATATTTTAAAAATAATGTGTTAAAATGAGACTGAACATTAAAAACTTGATTTTAATTAGATTTTAAAAATTGATTAAAAGCCTACTTTAAATGTCATACTTAATAGTGAACTATTATAGGAATTCTCATTGGTTAAAAAAAAAATATTATGATTACTTTAACTATTATCCAATATTGTTCTGGTTTTATTCCCAAAGAAATATGACAAGAAAAACTAAGGTATATTGTATATTAGAATTGAACATAAATTATTTTCTAATTGATATGTTTTTCAGAAAATTAAAAAATAATAAGTTAAGGGGATAGATAAAAGATAACATAAGGCTGAGTTCTCATCATAAGGAAAAAAATTTTGTAACTGTGTGGTGATGAATGTTAACTAAACTTATTGTGGTAATAATTTTGAAATACATATATAATATTTATTGTGTTTGACTTTTTGCAACCCTTAGACTGTAGCCCGCCAGGTTTCTCAGTCCACGGGATTCTCTAGCCAAGAATACTGGAGTGGGTTGCCATTTCTTCCTCCAGGGGACCTTTCCGACCACACATGAAGGAGACTTCATTAATGTGCATTAGAGGATATCCCAGGTTAACCTGTCATACAAAACTGTTTCTTGATCCTTTAAATTCTATACCAATTCTACAACTACTTTATCATATATAAATGCATAGTATATTCACGAATTCTACACCTAAAACTAATACTGTTATATGTCAATTATATCTCATTTAAAAATTATTAAATGAAAATTTGCTCAACTTCCCTCAACAAAGACATGAAAAAGAAAATTTTGATTCCTTTTTTAATAAAAGAGGTTTGGCAAATTGACATTCAATGTACTTAAAGAGAAAATGTCACTTATAATATAAGTGGTAATGTAATTGATACACTTAGAAGAATATTTTACAGTATCTACAGTTTAAAATGTTCTTAATTTTTGACCCAAAATTAAAAAAATATAAAGATGTATAGAAAGATGCTCTCTGCCACACTGTGTGATAAAATTTGGACACTAACTTGTATTAGTCATAATTCATTTCATTTATGAGTGGCGGGGGAAAATTTTAGCTCAAATAAGATGGATATTAATTTCTTATTCATGTAAAATTCCAAAGAGGGAGTCTAGGGTAGGTATAAAACTTAGGGCCCAGATTCCCTATGTCTTGTGCTTCCACTCTGTGGGCCTTAACCTCAAGATACAAACATGTGCTTATAGGCAGCAGAATAAGGAAAGGAAGTAAAAAGGCAGAGGGGGTAGTCATTCTGTTTCTTGGGAAGAATCTTGGAATCTGTTATTTGATACTCTACCTACAGTCTATTGTCCAGAACTTAGTCATATGGCAATGCCTAGCTGAAAGGGAGAATGGAAAATATAAACTGCATTCTGGGCAGCCATGTATCTAGCTAAAAATGTGGAGGCACTATTATATAGAAGAAAGGGAGAATGGATCTCAGGAAACATACACCAGTCTCTGCCACATGACTTGCTGACCAACAACAGAATAGGGTATAGAACATCATACAGTTAAATACTATGCAGTCATAACAAAATAAGTCAGCCCTACTTGGAAAGTTGTTACAGAATATGATCTATATTCAGCAGTTTCAAAAAAACCACATGTGAGAAATGCCTGCATATGCTCATCAAAAGACATGTTAAAATGTTCATTTCCGAAAATTTAAAATAGCCCCAAACTGAAAATGCCACAAATGTCCACTCACTTAGAATGAATAAGTAAAAGATGGCATATTTACCTAGTGAAATTCTTTACATAATGGGAATGAACACTGTTGCCATATGCAACAATATGGCTGGTTCTTAAAACATAATGTTGAAGCCAGACCCCAAAACAATGTATACTCCACTTTATATAACTTAAAAAAACAGAAAAATTATAACCCTATAGGGTGAGAAAGCAGGAAACAGTTACCTTTAAGAGATAGTAGGAAAGGAGCATGAGAGAGGCTTTTGAGATGCTGGTAATGTTCTACTTCCTGAACTGAGTTCTGATTACTTGGGGATATTCACTTTGAGAAAATTCATCAAGCTATACAATTACATTTGGGTAATTTTTGTATACATGTGACATCAGTATGATTTTTAAAAAGCACATGTACACTTGTACATATGTAGAAAATCTGGAAGTATATATGCTACATTAATTAAGAGTCAGTAAACTCTTTCTATAAAGGGCCAGAGAGTAAATATTTTAGGTTTTGTTGGTTACACAATCTCTACCACAACTACTCAATTCCATTGTTGCAGTGCAAAAGCATCCTTCAGTCAGTCAGTCAGTTCAGTTGTTTAGTCATGTCTGACTCCTTGCAACCTCATAAACTGCAGTAAGCCAGGCTTCCCTGTCCATCACCAACTCCCAGAGCCTACTCAAACTCATGTCTAGATGATACATAAATGAATGGGTGTGGCTATCCTCCAGTAAAATTTATTTACAAAACCAGGTGACAGGTTGTAGTTTGCCAACCCCTGTACTAAAAACTGTTCATAGTAGTTACCCCTGAGGATAGCATTCAGGGGAAAGAGGATTTTTACTCTTTACATGTAAATGTAAGATGTCTATAATGTCTAATATTTTACAATTAGCATTTTATTTAAAGCATCTACTTTTATTAAAAAATCAAATGTTCACCTGAAACAAAAAACTGGATCTGAGTGCAATCAATGGACACTTCAAAGTAACAACAGAAATCTGATGCAAGTCGGGCATGAGTATGCTGCATTTTAACTGTCACCTAAAATGCCACACCTACAGGATTCTCCAGGCAAGAACCCACTCCAGTATTCTTACCTGGAGAATCCCGTGGACAGAGGAGCCTGACTGTTGTCTATGGGGTCGCAAGAGTTGGACATGACTTAGTGACTAAACCACCACCACTAAAATGCCTATAAGAATACAGAAAATTTTATTACCAATCCAAGAGAGGATTAATATCTGTTAATAATAAAAAACCTATTCATCAAGACTCTTTATCTATACTTGTAATTTCCGTTTAAAACAAATATTAGCCATGGTACTGCCATATTTCAACTTTCCATGGTATAACAAGAAAATCATTGCTTTTACTCTGTACATGGAACATATGTTTTGATCAAAGTATAAGAATGCCAGTGGCATAAATGTACATATGCAAAAAAAAAAAACAAAAAAAAACTCTGATTAATGGATCTGGGAAATATTCACAAGTAAGATGAAATTTACTTTTGAACTTTGTCAAGATAAATTTCAACTGTTTTGCTTTAGTAATAGGAAAACAAATGTAAGCCAGAGTTCTAATAATCCATGGCTTCTAAGGATTTAAATCCACTTGTAGACCCAAGATATACACAGACAATAGGTAATAAGCTTTGAACTGTCTGTGCCTCTTATTTTGGCAGGTATACATCAGTGCTTTAGAAAATGAGAGAAAAATTATTGTAACCCAGTGTTGAAGAGAACAACTGTTCAAAGAAGAAGAATGGATAAGATTCGGAGAGTGGCAAAAGAAAATCAGATTATTTTAGCTGAGGGGAACAGCAGGAGAAACAAAGAACAAGGTTCCAAATGAGAAGGACCTCCTCAAAAGACTGTGAAACCAGTTTCCTTTGGGAGAAATCCAGTTTAAAGTATATAGGCTTTCTCTTGAGTTCAATGGTAAGTCTAAGTAGGAGATTGAGCAAGGAATTAATGATTCTTAAGAAATCTAACTTTTAGACCATGTGTACAGCTCATGATTTTCTTCCTCACTCCCTTCCAAATATGCAGCCCTACAATTGCAAAAATTCAAACCAGGATCTTAATACATGACAGAGCCTGGAGGGTGAAAGTAAAAAGTGAAAGTGTTAGTTGCTCAGTCATGTCCAACTCTTTACAACTCCATGGACGGTAGCCCACCAGATTTCTTTGTCTATGTGATTCTCCAGGCAAGAATACTGATTGGAATGGGTGGCCATACCCTTCTCCAGGAGATCTTCCCGACCTGGGCATAAAACTCAGTTCTCCTGCATTGCAGGCAGATTTGTTACCATCTAAGCCACCAGGGAAGCCCCTAATCGGGGTAGTTCTGGTATAAGTAGCTATACGTGGCAGGTAGTTAACTTTCCACATCTAAATGCCAACACTTTTAGAAAAACTATTGTTGAATGGCCCATACTAATGCTTTTTTTTGTTGCTGTTGTTAGTTTTGATGTTAGTTTTTCATCACTATAATTTCTACCAGTATCTCTGACAAAATTTCATTCAAGCTCAACTCTTAAGAATTCCTAACAGGTGACCAAAAATCTAGCAAAATCATTTTTTAAGTACCATAGTTTCTTAGTAGTTGCCCATTCTTTTATACTCATCAAACCTAAACTTTGTGTCTCTAGGCTTCTGGATCTTATGAAGAGTGTCAGAACTAAAATATTCTTGCTGAAGTATCTCTCCTCCTCAGGAAGCTTGTTTTGTGTTTTATTTCTAATGCTTTCAGGGATGGTTGTCCTGTAAGAGTAGGAGAAGGTAAACATAGCTGTTTACCTACATCATCTATCCTAAACTACCTAAAATGCCTATGTTTTGCTGAAAGTTTAATTTTTGTTTTAGGTTTGAAAGGCTAACAAAAGAAACCACTTGTCATGAACAATAAACAATTTCAATATTTAACAGAGGATTAATTGACTTAATTTCAGTATACAGTCATTAAAAGAAAAGAAAGAAATAATAGAGAAAAGTAACAGCACATATATACATCACCAAATTGGGCTGACCAACATCCAGACTTAAACAGTGCTGAGAAGTCCCTTGTTAACAGCAATCTGGAGTCCCAATTAGGAAAAGGTCCCCAGCAGTGCATCCACCTCATGGTTGACACTACAAACTGTAGTTTTGGGAGCACCCACTTATAATCTCAGGCCACAAGCTGATATCATCACTTTGCATGCAAAAATGCAGCTCTGTTTTGTTTTTAACTATTACAATGCTGATTGTTTCATTTGGTAAGTCATAGGATTTCTTTAGACTCCAGGGGCTTGGCCAGACCCTCAGGGGCTCAAGAATTCCAAGACACACTCTCTTTCTTATCTAAAGTGCCACCTGACTTGCTGTGCTTGCAGGCAGACATGGAATCCAAGCGGTCTCCAGGCAGGTCAGAAGCAGGTTAGAAGCCTGCTCTCCTGCGTCTGAAGCCTGAACAAGACTTCCTCCACTTTAATTTGTGTCTGTAGGAGAGTTATAGATCCAAACTACCAAGGAGAAATCCAAGTAATATTACAAAATGAGGGAAAGGGTGATCTGTTTATAATAAACATGATCAAATCACCCAATGGCTGATTGTTCATGTGTAATTGGCAAAGTACAAAAAGAGAACCTCTTACCTTATTAACAGTTAGAGGTGATGGAAGATTTGTATACACAAATGAAATACATGCAATTGGAGTCTGGGTGAATGAAGCAGCCTCATGGTCCTCCTATACTTGCTCATGTGATTGCACATGGGAAGGATAATACCATATTAGTGATGATTCCTGGACAGGAAAGATGGAAATATGTGCCATTAACATATTGTTTTTATCGTAAATTAAATTAAAAGATGCTTGTTCCTTGGAAGGAAAGCTATGACAAACCTAGACAATATACTAAAAAGCAGAGACATCACTTTGTCAACAAAGGTCCACATAGTCAAAGCTACGGTTTTTCCAGTAGTCATGTATGGATGTGAGAGTTTGACCATAAAGAAGGCTGAGTGCTGAAGAACTGATGCTTTTGAATTGCAGTGCTGGAGAAGACTCTTGAGAGTCCCCTGGACAGCAAGGAGATAAAACCAGTCAATCTTAAAGGAAATAAACCCTGAATAACCATTGGAAGGACTGATGCTGAAGCTGAAGCTCCAATAGTTAGGCCACCTGATGTGAAGGACTGACTCACTGGAAAAAACCCTGATGCTGGGAAAGATTGAGGGCAGGAGGAGAAGAGGGTGTCAGAGGATGAGGTGGTTGGATGGTATTACTGACTCAATGGACAGGAGTTTGAGCATGCTCCAGGAGATAATGAAGGACAGGGAAGCCTGGTGTGTGGCAGTCCTTGGGGTCACAAAGAGTTGGACATGACTTAGCGACTGAACAACAACATTCTCATAAATAGACTATTCTTGGAAGACTGACTGTAATGTGGATTGTCATTCATACCTCAACCTTCAAGGATATGTTATAGTAAAAGGAAAATATGAAGAAAGCTACTGGGTAATCTTCAGCTGGAGAAATATGAGTCAGACCTGAACTCAGGATAACTTCACCTGTCCAGCAAACAAGCCCTGTTCTTTCTTAACTTTGACATTGTTTGGACAGAATTTATCTGTTTGATAGATTACACAGTACTAGTAGAGCTATAGTTCAAGCCTTGACCATTAATGCAAGTGGATGCCTACAACACTTAAACCACATGAACTTAGCTTAACGTATGACAAAAACTTTCTGCAACTGTTTAATGCCTCAGTAATATTTCATCTACACCAAACTAAATCCTTAACTGACATATTTGATTGGACTGTTTACTCTATGCAGGTATTATATTATCTTGCTCAAAAGGATAAGGCCCAGGCATTTTTAATGTCTACTAATGAGAAGTCAAGTGGGCCTTAGAAAGCATCACTACAAACAAAGCTAGTGGAGGTGATGAAGTTCCAGTTGAGCTATTTCAAATCCTGAAAGATGATGCTGGAAAAGTGCTGCACTCAATATGCTAGCACATTTAGAAAACTCAGCAGTGGCCACAGGACTGGAAAAGGTCAGTTTTCATTCCAATCCCAAAGAAAGGCGATGCCAAAGAATGCTCAAACTACCGCACAATTGCACTCATCTCACATGATAGTAAAGTAATGCTCAAAATTCTCCAAGCCAGGCTTCAGCAATACGTGAACTGTGAACTTCCAGATGTTTAAGCTGGTTTTAGAAAAAGTAGAGGAAGCAGAAATCAAATTGCCAACATCTGCTGGATCATCAGAAAAGCAAGAGAGTTCCAGAAAAACATCTATTTCTGCTCTATTGACTATGCCAAAGCCTTTGACTGTGTGCATCACAATAAACTGTGGAAAATTCTTAAAGAGATGGGAATACTAGACCACTTGACCTGCTTCTTGAGAAACCTATATGCAGGTCAGGAAGCAACAGTTAGAACTGGCATGGAACAACAGACTGGTTCCAAATAGGAAAAGCAGTACATCAAGGCTGTATATTGTCACCCTGCTTATTTAATTTCTATGCAGAGTACATCATGAGAAACGCTGGGCTGGAAGAAGCACAAGCTGGAATCAAGATTGCTGGGAGAAATATCAATAACCTCAGATATGCAGATGACACCACCCTTATGGCAGAAAGTGAAGAGGAACTAAAAAGCCTCTTGATGAAAGTGAAAGAGGAGAGAGAAAAAGTTGGCTTAAAGCTCAACATTCAGAAGACGCAGATCATGGCATCTGGTCCCATCACTTCATGGGAAATAGATGGGGAAACAGTGGAAACAAGTGTCAGACTTTACTTTTTTGGGCTCCAAAATCACTGCAGATGGTGACTGCAGCCATGAAATTAAAAGACACTTACTCCTTGGAAGGAAAGTTATGACCAACCTAGATAGCATATTGAAAAGCAGAGACATTACTTTGCCAACAAAGGTCCGTCTAGTCAAGGCTATGGTTTTTCCAATGGTCATGTTTGGATGTGAGAGTTGGACTGTGAAGAAAGCTGAGCGCCAAAGAATTGATGCTTTTGAACTGTGGTGTTGGAGAAGACTCGAGAGTCCCTTGGACTGCAAGGAGATCCAACCAGTCCATTCTGAAGGAGATCAGCCCCGGGATTTCTTTGGAAGGAATGATGCTGAAGCTGAAACTCCAGTACTTTGGCCACCTCATGTGAAGAGTTGACTCGTTGGAAAAGATTCTGATTCTGGGAGGGATTGGAGGCAGGAGGAGAAGGGGATGACAGAGAATGAGATGGCTGGATGGCATCACTGACTCGATGGACGTGAGTCTGAGTGAACTACGGGAGTTGGTGATAGACAGGGAGGCCTGGTGTGTTGCGATTTATGGGGTCGCAAAGAGTCGGACACGACTGAGCAACTGAACTGAACTGAATGTGTACACATGGAAAAAATTATTTAGAGAATAGATTCCTAACAGTCATCCCTAATGGCTTACAAAGTGCCCTGACACCTTGTGCCGAGGAACGTTATCACTATAGTGTAGTTAACACAAGTATCATGTGCCAATTTCATGTGTTACCTATTGTATTTAGAGAAGAATATTGTTCCCTCATTTCATCGGTAATTATTTGGACTTTGATAACCACACCCACTAACTGATAGATTGAGTTAAGGCTACCAAGGGACTGCTATGTGGACCAACTTCTTGCATTTGGGAATCCTACTTATTGGAGAACTCCATTAACTATTGTGAAAGGACTATCTCTCTTAAATCCTATGTTTTTTTAAAATAACCCCCCTCAATTTGTATGTATTGTAACCAATTATGTAGAAACTATTTCTATGTATGGAACCCCTTTTTTTCCGATGCCTAACACATGTTGATCTTATATTGGAAGGGGACCACCTATTACTTCCCCCCCCCACCCAGGAGAACTCAGGTATTGTGGACGCAAATGTTACTCCTTACTCTTTCTGATCCCATATTAGCTTCCCCTTAGAACCCTTATGTAAGGTTTTGCAAGGAACCAAAGATTTACAAAATTTCATACATAAATGCAATGCTACCTTGATAGAACATTCTGTTGTTACTACTATTGAAGGAGTTGATGTATAAAAACATACTTCTCATTCATGGTGGGGCTTTTTCTTTACTAAATCCCCTACTGCTCAAAAATTGTTTTCTGCTTTGTTTAATCCTTTGTCTCTTTGATTATTCTGTTTCTTTTGATTATTTGGAATTCTTATATAGAATAATGAAAGCTGCTTATGTAATTTTGCCTTATTCCTGTGCTCTTCAGCCTAAACAATTCTGAGGCTGACTGTTAGGAAATTAAAATGGAGGAAGTTTGTTCAGGTTTCAGAAGCAGGAGAGTAGGCCTCTGACCTTCCTGTAAGCACAGCAAGTCACAGTAGGCACTTCAGATAAGAAAGGGAGTGGGTCTTAGAATTCTAAGGCCCTGAGAGACCAAGCCTCAGGGGTCTAAAGAAATCCTATGACTCACAAGGTGAAACAAACAGCATTATAAAATTTAAAAAACAAAACATAGGTACATTTTTGTACACAAACTGATGATGATATCAGTTTGTCGCCTGGGATTATAGGTGGGAGCCCCCAAAACTGCAATTTGAGGTCTCACCCCAATAGGGTCTCCAGATTGCTGTTAAGGAGGGACTTCTCAGCACTGTTTAGTCTGGATGTTGGTCAGCTCAATTTGGTGATGTAGGTGTACTGTTACTTTTTTCTTTTGTTTTTATTTCTTTTCTTTTAATGACTGTATATTTTCTTTTAATGACTTAATGAAATTAAGTCAATTAATCCTCTATTAAATATTGAAATTGTTATTTGTATGTGACAAGTGGTTTCTTTTCTTAACAAACCCTTTGAACCTAAGATGAAAGTAAAACTTTTGGCAAAACAGTTTATCATTCCTAATACTTGAACCAGGTAAGAATCGCATTAAGACCTTTTGAGGAGGAAAAGGAAAAGGATAGAAGAGGATACCATCCTCTCTCATTAAGTGAAAGTCGCCTTTCTCCTTGGAAGATAGAGGTGTAAATATGAGGGTAAAAAAATACTAAAGGGAATGAAGTCAAAGCACGGCAACAACAAACTTCAGGAAAGAGGTCCCCTCTGCAGAGGCAGACTGTATTAAAATGAAATGCTTTTGGCAAGCAAACTGACTCTCGGCTGGCTAGGATAAAGTGATCTGGGTGTAGCAGCATTTTTTTCCGTGGATATATGTACTAGTTTTTAAATTTTGAAAAAAGGGATGTTTAATTTTCAAGGATGATGTTTTTTGAAAATAGGTGGTGGGAAAAAGTCCATATTGGTTTACCCTTTTGGGAGACCATGGCTAAACCATCTATATCAGTCAGCTTCCAGCCTCATATGACCATATATTGGGAGTAAAAGGGGATGATTCATAATTTTATGGGATCCCAGCTTCCAGTGTTGCCCTCACCAGCCATTTAACATCTAGAGTTCCTGCCATTTCCATCTTCTTATCCCTAGGCATTTAGAAGAATATTGTTTATTAGATACAGTATTTTCTCATTAAGGATAGGGTTGTTTGCATGTTATATAATTTCCATATTTTTACTTTATCTATATAATTATATTTGAATTGAGTTTCTTATAGACAGTGTATTGTTGAGTCATATATTTTTATCCACTTTGACAGTCTCTTTTGTGTGTTCAGACCATTTACATTTAATATAATGATGGTGTTTTTGGATTTAGACCTGTCATTTTATTATTTGTTTGTTACCTCTTTTTCCTCAAATTATTGTTTCCTGTTTACTTTCTTTTGGATTATGTGAATATTCTTTTGATATTAAATTTTACTTGTGTTTTCTACTATATCTCTACATAGAACTTTTTATAGGCTAATCTAGGAATTATAGTATACATGCTTAATTTTCTACAATCTACTTAAATCAGTATTTTACCACATCAAGTGGAAAATAGAAACAGTATTGTAGTCTTCTCCCTCCTCCCTTTATGTTGTAGCTGTCTTATGTATTACGTCCACATACATTGAAAGCTCCATCAGACAATGTTATAATTTTTGTTCTCAACCATACATTAATAAATTCAAAGGGAGGGAAATTGCCTATCAGAAGCATCCAGATATTTACCATTTCTGTTGCTCATTCCCAAACTTTCAAGTTTCCTTGTAGTATTATTTTCCTTCTTTCTTAAGAGCTATATTTAGTAATTTTTTTTAGTGTAGGTCTGCTGGGAAGAAATTTTCTTAGTTTTCTCTCAGCAGAGATGTTTTACTTCATGTCTGTTTCTGAAAGATATTTTTGTTGCATATAGAATTCTGGATTTGAGGTGTTTTTTTTTTTTCCTTTCAGTACTTGAAATTTGTTGTGCCATTTTCTTTGTGGTTCTGATGAGAAATATAGTTATTAAAATTGTTGTTTCTTTTTTATGACAAACCATTTGTCTCTGGCTATTTTAAAGATTTTTTTTGGTCTTTAATTTTTATAAATTTGATTATGTTGATTATGATTTTGGGGTTTATCCTGTTTGTAATTTGCTTAGCTTTTTGAATTTGTACA
The DNA here is from genome assembly GCF_002263795.3 of Bos taurus. Lineage (NCBI taxonomy): Eukaryota > Metazoa > Chordata > Mammalia > Artiodactyla > Bovidae > Bos > Bos taurus. Next base: position 49,854,546 of record NC_037331.1, read on the forward strand.
TTTATGTCTTTCACTGAATATGCAAAGTTTTCCTCAAATACATTTTCTTCAGAAACTTTTCCTTTGTACTGCATTTTTCTCTCCTCCTTCTGGTTCTTCAGTGACATAAATGTTAGACTATTCTCTATTGTCACTCATGTTTTTGAAGGTCTGCCAGTTTTTTCTTTTCAATTTTTTCTCCTTGTTCAACCTGGATAATTCCAGTTTTTCTACCTTCAAGCTCATTGTCTTGATCCTCTGTCATCTCCACTTGACTGAGTTCACCCAGTGAGTTTTAATTATTATACTTTTAATTCTAAAATTTCCCTTTGGTTTTCTTTTATATCTTCTACTTATTTTCTGAGAGTTTCTATCTTCCCATTCATTCCAACTTGTTCATTAATTCTAATTTGTTCTTACTTTCTGGAGCATTAAAAAAAAAATTATATCTGCCTTAAAGTGTCTGTCAGTTAGTTCTAATATCTGTGTCATCCCAGCACTGGCATTTATTGTTTTCCCATTTGAGTTGAGATTTTCTTGTTTCTTCATATGCTGAATAATTTTGGAGTGTATCCTGAACATTTTGAAAATTATATCATAAAACTCTGAGTCTTAATTAAGTTCTATGGAGAATGTTAATATTTTATTTTACTAGGCATTTGATCAATTGGATTCATGTTGCAAGGTCCAAGTAGATTTCTGTGGATGGTGATTTTGATGTCAGTTCCATTTTTAAAGCCTTTGTAAAGCCATTTAGATCTGTCCAGAATGTATGCCACCCAGTGGCCAGTCTGGGACCTGGGCAGTGGTCTCTCTCTTCATTTAGTTCTTAACTGAACAACTGTTCACTGTTATTTAAGATGAGATCCATGTATGTGCAACTTGGGAGTGAGCCCAGGAGCTCACAAGCAGATTTACATAAGTCACTTAACCGAGTGCTTCCTTCTTCCTTATCTGTTACTTTTTGGTCCCTATGGCTCTCCTTTCAGTCCTCTGGACAGAAATCCAGTGTTTTATCTACCCTATTCTGCTGCACACAGTCCACAGCTATATCTATGTTTCAACTAAGAGGAAGGAGAACAGGGAATAAAAGAGCAACCAGAGTTCACTCCACTCTTTTGAAATTACAGGTCCTCTGATGGGAGAGAAATAGTCCCATCCTGCAGAATTTAAGTCACCTGCATGCCTTTGGTGCTGCTGTCCTATAGCCACAGCCATGGAGCTGGGATGAAAGAAAACCAAAAAATATGACAAAAAGAAAGAAAAAAGTAAGAGATTTTCTCCACTCTCTCTAAAAACTCAGAGATCCCTTTCTCATGTCAGGTCAGAACTAGAGGACTTCTCCAGTAGCTCTCTCTTTGACAGAAGTCAATATCAATTCAATATTGATACTGAAGTGTCAATATCCACTTCTGGGTTTCAGGCTGGCTTGAGTCCAGGCTGGAGGATCCTGGAGTCAAAAAATGTTAAACCCGTTACTGGATCTGTAGTATTTCAAATGATGGTCTTCTTCAATCTGTCTGCTGTTTTGTACTTTCAGAATCTTCAAATAGCTGCTCCAGGCATTATGTAAAGGTTTTATGGGTCCATTCAGCTAGAGTGATAGGTTGAAACATATTGATTTTGCCTTAGTCCAATATTTTTAAAACAAATGAAAAACATGACAGCATAAAAGCAAGAATAACAAATAAAGTCAACAAGATTGCATGTCAAATTTAGTTGCAAGTAAAAGTTGATATTTTAGTACTGGGTGCTAAAACTAGTCAAATGTTTGCCTCCTGCATGGTAACTGGTGACAAGAGCCAGATATGGATTACCTAGTTCCATACACCAATAGAATACTCATCAGAAGCCAGCATTCATTACTCCGGCTAACTAAAGTAGCTTATTTGCTTAGCTTTCCTGAGAAAATATCCTTGCTTCTGTTTTCTGCTGGATACTTTTATATATCAGAAATCACTTAATAACCACAACTCCTTGGTTGGAGAGTGGGAATTATTTTCAGGTTAAGTGACTTGTCTACTAAGTGACAAATGTTAACTAGATGGATGGGGGGGGGTGTGATTGGCCTATTGAGTGGAAATACACTGGGAACTAATGGAAGTAGGAGGATAATTAAGCATTTTTTTCATTCATGGAATAAAGTTGGCATTTATTTTCTATAGTCAAGAGCTACTCACATACTGCAAGGAATATAAAATGGATGGAGAACTAACCACCTCTACAAAGACCAGTGTTGACTGACCTTGCTCATTATCCTAACTTTTGCTGAGCTTTCTCAACTTTAAACTCTACCTTTCTGCTAACTTCTCTCTACTTTAGCTCAATATGCCATTCTAGATGGTCTACTTCTCTGATGCTAAATGAGTTACTCAATACTTAGTACTTTTTCATTTATGCTAGAGTTTAATAAGAAAAAAACTATCCCTGGTCAGAATCAGGTGCTTACAAAACTTTTGCAAGCCTGAAGTAGCAAAAGTCCCTAATTTTAGATTTAGCACTACCGAAAGACATAGTTGCAGACATCCAGAGTCAGCAATCTGCAGAAATTTGCTGACGCTTTCAGAACTCCTTCCTAGCATCCAGAAAGGTGGATAGCATTAAAAGCAGAATCTGCAAAAACTCATATCTAGGAAGTCTACACTCCCACCTACTGTAATAGGAGAAAGAATATGTCTTTTGTTTCTGCTGCCTTGTAAGACTATATGTCATTGGTAGAACACTGAACAAATTCAAAACCTAGGCAAGAGCATCTAGGAAGGAAGTATAGTAAGCTTCCTCCTAGGCCTTCCAGCCCTGACAATACAAGAAGAGGACTAAAGGGGGTATGAAGTATTTTTCATTACTAAATCATAACACATTCTTCAATATTAAATGCCAACAGTTAATATTAACAAACTAATAATGTTTAATTCTGGTGTAAAAAAAAATAAAACATGTTTTTCATGTGGCAAGTCAGACCTTGGTTGGTATTGACCCTTGTGAAAGAATTTCATTAGTCATAACACATTTGGTAATCATATAGATGCAGTGTTAAGTTTTGATTTTGCACACAGTCTGAGACTACTGAAAATGATAGTATTAAAAATATAACGTAAAAGCAAACAAAATGTAATGTAATGTAATGACCCTCAATGCTGAGATTTTTTAAATTACCATCCTATTGTTGGTGTTTAATGATCTATTTGAATGCAGAAAACCTCAATACTGCAAGGAGTCTATAACTGGAATGAACATTTTGGAAAACATTAGAAAACATTTGAACTCATTGTAAATTGAGTTAATGTGGATAGTTGTGATAAATAGTCTTATTAAAAATTGGTTAAAGAATAGAATGTACTCAGAATTTACAGTAAAATATACTTATTACAGAACTGTAGAAAGCATGACACATTTTTTTATGAATAAAGGCATTATTTTTTTCATTAAAAAATCTGAGCAAAGTTAAGGAAAAAATATTTTAACTTATGGGTATTTTACTCCTACAGATGTGCATATTCCAATGGTTTCTTTTGAGAAATACTCATTTCACACTTGAATTTAACAATTTAAAATCTATCATTAGATTTAAAATAATTCTAATGGTCTCAAAATGAATCTTAAGATACTTTCTTAAGCTATGACCAACCTAGACTGCATATTAAAAAGTAGAGACATTACTTTGCCAACAAAGGTCCATCTAGTCAAAGCTATGGTTTTTTCAGTGGTCATGCATGAATGTGAGAGTTGGACCATAAAGAAAGCTGAGTGACGAAGAATTGATGCTTTTGAACTCTGGTTTTGGAGAAGACTCTTGAAAGTCCCTTGGACTGCAAGGAGATCCAATCAGTCAATTCCTAAATGAAATTGGTCCTGATTATTCATTGGAAGACTGATGCTGAAGCTGAAGCTCCAATACTTTGGCCACCTGGTGCAAAGAACTGACTCATTGGAAAAGACCCTGATGCTGGGAAAGACTGAAGGCAGGAAGAGAAGGGGATGACAGAGGATAACATGGTTGGATGGCATCACTGACTCAATGGGGATGAGTTTGAGCAAGCTCCAGGAGTTGGTGATGGACAGGGAAGCCTGGTGTGCCACAGTCCATGGGGTTGCAAAGAGTTGGACACGACTGTGAATGAACTGAACTGAAGATACTTTCTCAGCCTTTCAAAATAGGACACCTCATCTTCTATTATCCATATTTCTAATATTTTTATTACCTAATATATCCAGAATGAAAGAATTATAAATTAAACCACACACGTGCACATACATACACAGGTGTGTGTGCACATACACACACATAAACACCCCCAAGTGAAGCATTTTGAAGTTAAATATCTTTTGGAGGATGTTAATGCTGAAAAAAAGATGGAGTAATTTCACTTCATCAGAACTATATAGAACAATATTTACAAATAATGGATATCATATTACTAAATTTATATATACACTGATTTTTTAAAGGGATTATAGTAAAACGAAGTACAATTTTTGTCTCTGTAGACCAAAGCTGTATCCCAACAGTCTGCTATCCATTTACTCAATTGTTCAGTTCCAGTATACTTGGATAGCAGCAGAATTACTGACTTATAAACCAGTAGGTAACAGCTTTATCAACTAGTACCGTGCTGTGCTAAGTCACTTTAGTCCAGTCTGACCCTATGCGACCCTGTGGACTGTAGCCTGCCAAGCTCTGCTGTCCATGGGATTCTCCAGGCAAGAGTACTGGAGTGGGTTGCCATGTCCTCCTTCAGGGGATCTTCCTGACCCAGGGATTGAACCCATGTCTCTTAAATCTCCTTCACTGGCAAGTGGGTTCTTTACCATCAACTAGAATACAGTTCTTAATGTGGGGCTCCTTTTGCCTTTACTCTTACAGTCTCCACTTATTACCATAGTTACTTAGATCAGCCCCTTTCCCCTCAACCCCTGCAGAGAGGTTGTTTTATGTTATTTCAGATGTTCTTATCATAGTCTAAATTCTTTCCTGGTATCCCCAAACCTCCTAAATGATTGTTTTAAATATGTTATACATTGATGTTCACTCGTTGTGCTATAAAGTTCCACAGATTTTGACAAGTGCATGTTCATGTGTCACGATTACATACAGAAAAGTTTTGCTGCCTAAAAATCCCTTGTGCCTGATCTTATTTTAGAACCCTTGACAACTACTGCTCTTTTATTTCCTCTACAGTTTTGTCTTTTATAGAATGTTATATAATTGGATTATACACTCTGTATTTTTGCTACTTGGTAGCTCATTTTGTTTTATTGCTGAATAATATTCCTGAATAATATTCCATTGTACAAATGTACTCCAGTTTAGCCATTCACCTATTGAGGGATTTCTTCCAGTTTTTGGTGATTATGAATAGGCTGCTAATTAACATAAGTGTGCAGGTTTGTAAGTTTTCAACTCAACTGGGTGTAACCTAGGTAAATACCTAGGAGTGTGACTGCTGAACTGGATTATGAGACTACTTATAGCATTGCATGAAACTGCCAAATTGTATTTCAAAGCAACTGTAGCATTTTCCATTCCCAACAGGAAGAGATGAGAGTTCCTTTTGCTCTGCACTCTAACCAACATTGTCAGTATTTGGTATTATCTGTTTAAATTTTAACTTCTAATATGTATGTAGTGGTATTTCATTGTCATTTTAATTTGAAGTTCCCTAATCAAACATGATGTTGAATATCTTTTTATAAATACTTGCCATTTGTATGTCTTCTTTGGTGTGTTGTTTTTTCAGATCCTTTGCCCATTTCTTAAGTGGGTCTTATTGTTGAGTTTTAAGAGTTCTTTGTATATTTTGGAAACAAGTCTTTATCAGATATGTGTTTTACAAATATTTTCTCCTTTTCTGTGGTTTGTCTTTTGATTCTCTTAAAAGTGTCTTTCACAAAGCACAAGTTTTAAATTTCAATAAAGACAACATTTTATTTCATATTGTGGTTTTTATATTGTTTCTAAAAACTCATCATCAAGCCCAAAGTCTGAGATTTCCCTCTATGTTTTCTTCTAAAAGTTCTATAATATCGTGATTTATATTTAGATCTAAATACATTTTTAGTATTTAGTAAGGTTTGTGTCTAGATTTATTTATTTTTGCTTATGGATGTGGAATTGTTTCAGCATATTTTCTTGAAAAGATTATCCTTTCTCCATTGAATTGTCTTTACTCTTTTACCAAAGATCAGTTGACTGCCTCTGTGTGGGTCTAATTTATGTATCTGTTCTTTCATCTGACTTAACTATTTAAGCTTTGTAAAAAGTCTTGAAGTTGGGTAGTGTCAGTCCTCTGACTTTGTTCTTTTGTATTGTGTTAGCTATTCTCAACCTTTTGCTTATCCACATAGACTTTAGAATGGTTTCATTGATATCCACAAAATAGGGTGATGGAATTTTGATATGTTACAACAAATACATAGATTGAGTTGAGAAAAATCAATGGATCAACAATATTGAGTCTTCCAATCCATGACTATCTTTATACTTATTAAGATCTTCTTTGATTTCTTTCATTAGAATTTTATACTTTTCCACATAGAGATCCTATACAAATGTTCTTAGATTTAAGTTTTATTTTGGGGGTGCTATCATTAACTGTATTGTGTTTTCAATTTCGATATCCAATTGTTCATTGCTGGCATAGAAGAAAACAACTGACTCTGGCAAACTAACTAGCATCTTGCAAACTTGCTCTAATCAGCTATAGTTTCAGAACTTTTGAAAATTTTTCTATAGAGAAGATCATGTCACCTGTGAACAAAAGATTATCTCATTTCTTCCTTCTCAATATGTATACTTTTAATTTCTTTGTCTTATTGAACCATCTAGGACTTCTAGTATAATAACGAATATAGGTGGTAAGAAAGGATATTTTTACCTTGTTCCTGACTTCCTGGCAAAGCATCTAACTTCTCACCATTAAATATGTTAGTTTTAGGTTTTTTGGTAGATACTCATTACCAAGTTGAGAAAATTCCTGTCTATTACTAGTTTGCTGATTATTTTTAAAAATATTTTAAAAATATTGAATAAAAATTATTCAATCTTGATTTTGTCAAGTGCTTTTTTTTATTCATACAATTATATAATTTTTCTGCTTATACAATCTTCATCATATGAACCTGGGGGCAGGGATCCTAGAGTAAAACCTCAGGAAACTGTGAGGGCAGCCACTAAGACTGGACTACCAAGATTTTCCAGCTCTCAAATTGGTCCACACGTAGCCTCTATCAATTCATTAAAATTAAAAATTTAATCTTCCAAGAGTACACAGCTTCAGCAGTTTCTGTTCCTAGTGAATTGGTATTTGGGATTCTTTATATTCACCTGTCTCTCCAGATTTCAGAGTGGCAGTTTGTCCTCTGATGTTCTTTCTCTGATGAGTCTAATGAAAGTCAATGAATCAGTTTACTTGAGTTTTTTTCTTGTCCTGAAAAGGGAAGTGGTGACTTCCATGCTCTTTACATGTTAAAGCTAAAACTGAAGGTAGACCTGAATCTCTTCTTCATGTCTACAGTCAAGCAACAAGATTTCAAAACTTCTTGTCCAGTCCCTGCATGCATGCATGCTAAGTCACTTAAGTCATATCTGACTCTTCACAACACTGTAGCCCACCAGGCTCCTCTGTTCATGGGATTCTCCAGGCAAGAATACTGTAGTGGGTTGCCACGACCTCCTCTAGGGGATCTTCTTGGCCCAGGGACTGAACCTCCATCTCCTGCAAATCTTGCATTGCATGTGGATTCTCTACCACTGAGCCACTGGGGAAGCCCAGTCCAGTCCCTACTAGCCAGCTAAGGGTTGATATACCATCCTATTCCCACTTCCTTGCTCTAACACTCTCTGTGGGCTTGTTATTGTTGCTATTCTATCTTTATTTTTTTTAAGGAAGCATCACAGTCCTCTGAGGCATTTTATTTGTATGTATTACATCCTTAGAAAAAGAATCTAAGGATTTTCCCTCCTGTATGTTTTCATCTTGCTTTTTCATGGTACATGATACCAGCTGAGGTTGTCAGTACAATGAAACTGATGGGATGGGAACAGGTTATTCTGCTATTTTTCTAGATCTTTGAGTTGCACATCAAATCTGGGGCTGATCACTCCACGCTTATTTAGCCTGCCTGTGAGGTTCACAACAATTTTCCTAGCCCTGTGATCATTAATGATTTCAAATTCGCCAATGTAACCATGCTTCATCATCACTGTTAGAAACCTGACGATGACTTTGGAGCACGACCTAATAAGGACCTGGTGTTTGCCTCTCTTTTTGGCATTGTTGATACTCTTTTGAGATCATCAGCCAGGACATTCATGCACACCATTCTGGCGGCACGGAAAGATGGCGGACAGAGCTATTCTATCTTTAAAGATATGACCTAAAATAATGATGACCACAATGATGACTTAGGAGGACACTCCAAAGGTTTGAGTCTGAGAAAACTTATGTCCTTTGGTTTTTCAGTGTTTTCATGACTGTTCATTAACAACAATGTAATTTTCACTGCTTTATAGATAAAAAAAAAAACATCACAGTGATATCCCCAGAACATGATTATCAGCTATGGTAACTGAGACTGGGAAAGTTATGTTTTATCTTTTAATGCTTCTGCTACTCAGGCTTTTTCTGTTTATTTCTACTCCAGTTAAGACAGATTTGTATGTATCATCTTTCTCAGATCAGTGAACTAGCACCAGGACACCAAATTTCCATTAATATTGTTACCTTTTTAGAGATAGCCTTTAATTAACCAGGTTCTGACTTGAGCAGCACTGTTCTGGTGAGGTATGTGCTTGTGTCTAAGTCAGTGGGTCACTTGGTATCTCCCTACCTACTTGCTAGAAATTGTATTCCTTATCTCATAGCATATATTGGTACAATAAATGACTGCACCATTGTCATCTTCTTTGGCCATATGATCTCATTCCATCACACTTGAAATTGATGAAAACATTTCTCATGTTTGGTAAATAGGCCAGATGGACACACAGAGTCAAGCAAAATGAAGAAACATAAGAATATTTTCCAATCTAAAGAACAAAATAAAACTCCAGAAACAGATGTTAATGAAACAGGTAAGTAATTTAGCTGATAAAGAGTTCAAAATAATGGTCATAAAGATTCTCACTACTGGCAGAAGAACAATACCTCAACAAAGTAAGAATATCAGCAGAGATAAAAGTATAAGAAAGTACTAAAAAAAAAAAAACCCTACAAAGATGAAGAATACAATAACTGAACTGAAAAATTTAAATTGAGGAGCTCATCAGTATACTGAAAAGTGAAAGTGAAGTCATTCAGTCGTGTCCCACTCTTTGGGAACCCATGGGCTGTATAGCCTATCAGGCTCCTTCGTCCATGGGATTTTCCAGGCAAGACTGCTGGAGTGGATTGCCATTTCCTTCTCCAGGAGATCTTCCTGACCCAGAAATCAAACCCGGGTCTCCTGCATTGCAGGCAGACACTTTACCGTCTGAGCCACCAGGGAAGCTGACCAAGCAAAAGAAAGAATCAGTGAACCTGAAGATAAGGTGGTGGAATCCATCCAATCAGAAGAGGAAAAAGAAAAAAGGAATGAAAAGAGTAAAGACAGATTAAGGGAATTATGGGAAAGCATCAAGCAGCCCAATATATATACTGTAGGGGTCTCAGGAGGAGGAGATAGAGAAAAAGGGGCAGAAAGCTTATTCAAAGAAATAATAAATGAAAATTTCCTTAACCCATGGAAAGAAACAGATATCTATTTGAAGTATCTTCAAATATCTTCTATTTGAAGCTCAGTTCAGTTCAGTCACTCAGTCGTGTCCGACTCTTCGCGACCCCATGAATCGCAGCACACCAGGCCTCCCTGTCCATCACCAACTCCCAGAGTTCACTCAGATTCACGTCCATCGAGTCAGTGATGCCATCCAGCCATCTCATCCTCTGTCGTCCCCTTCTTCTCCTGTCCCCAATCCCTCCCAGCATCAGAATCTCTTCCAGTGAGTCAACCCTTCGCATGAGGTGGCCACAGTACTGGAGTTTCAGCTTTAGCATCATTCCTTCCAAAGAAATCCCAGGGCTGATCTCCTTCAGAATGGACTGGTTGGATCTCCTTGCAGTCCAAGGGACTCTCAAGAGTCTTCTCCAACACCACAGTTCAAAAGCATCAATTCTTCGGTGCTCAGCTTTCTTCACAGTCAAGAAGAGATAAGAAAGCCTTCCTCAGCGATCAATGCAAAGAAATAGAGGAAAACAACACAATAGGGAAGACTAGAGACCTCTTCAAGAAAATAACATTTTAATATACTAGCTATGAACATTTGTTGCAAAAAATGCCAGATAAGCAAAGAAAAAAGTCACCTCTAGTCAGGACATCTGGAGATAAAATCTGTTAACATTTTTAGGTGTGAATATGTGTTTATGTGTGTGAAAAGTTTTTATTATCAGTAAATATATTTCCTAAATCTCATTTCAATAGCTATTTAATGTTCCATCATACATCATACAAAATAATTCATTTATTGAGTTATTTAATCCTACTTGGGGCACTTGAGTTGTATGTAATTATACAGCACTAAATAATGCCATAATGAATATTCTCATAGAAAAATACAAATGAAATCAAAATTATTTTGCCAAGTTCCAGGAAAATAAGCCAATTTGGAATTTAACTGAAACAACACGTAAACTCTAGTGTAACACTGGAAAGACCTGCTCCAGTAGGACTAATGAATTTTCCTTTCCCTTTATTTTTATCAGAGATTTTTTTACTGTACAATTCTCCCATTCTTCACATCAGCACATTTCTTTTCCTTTACTAGAATTTAGGTAATTTATTTTTTTCATTTTATTGGCAAACATCATCAATGCAACAAATTGTAAACACTGCCCTCTCTCTTTCTTCTCATCTACCTCCCTCAAGAATTTTCCTCCCGAGCTCAGCTAGTGAGCTCAGCGACAATTACAAACTATATCATTTACATATTTTCTAAAATTAAATGGTATTGTATAGTAGATATATTCAGCAATTGTACTGAAAGTGTAGCTAACAAATGTCTTTCGTTGTTAATTTTTTATGGGAGTATAGCTGATTTACAATGTACTGTTAGTTTCAGGTATACAGCAAAGTGAATCAGTTATTTAGATACATATATCCAACTCTATTTTTAAGATTCTTTTCTCATTTAGGCCATTATTGAGCATTGAGTAGAGTTCCCTCTGCTGTACAAAGTCTATACATTTGAGTCTCTTTCTTTCTGTACACATCTCTAGCTGTATCAATACTACAGTTGTCATACTGAAGAATTAAAAATGAATGTCAAGTAAAAAAAAAAAAAGAAGAAGAAAATTAGAGATACCAAGGGAACAATTCATGCAAAGATGGGCTCGATAAAGGACAGAAATGGTATGGACCTAACAGAAGCAGAAGATATTAAGAAGAGGTGGCAAGAATACACAGAAGAACTGTACAAAAAAGATCTTCATGACCCAGATAATCACGATGGTGTGATCACTGACCTAGAGCCAGACATCCTGGAATGTGAAGTCAAGTGGGCCTTAGAAAGCATCACTACAAACAAAGCTAGTGGAGGTGATGGAATTCCAGTTGAGCTATTCCAAATCCTGAAAGATGATGCTGGGAAAGTGCTGCACTCAATATGCCAGCACATTTGGAAAACTCAGCAGTGGCCACAAGACTGGAAAAGGTCAGTTTTCATTCCAATCCCAAAGAAAGGCAATGCCAAAGAATGCTCAAACTACCGCACAATTGCATTCATCTCACACGCTAGTAAAGTAATGCTCAAAATTCTCCAATGGAATATTACTCAGCTTTAAAAAAAGAACACATTTGAGTCAGTTCTAATGAGGTGGATGAAACTGAGCCATTATACAGAGGGAAGTAAGTCAGAAAGAGAAACACCAGTACAGTATATTAATGAATATATATGGAATTTGGAAAGACAGTAACAATGGCCCTATATGCAAGACAGCAAAAAAGACACAGATGTAAAGAACAGACTTTTGGACTATGTGGGAGAAGCTGAGGGTGGGATGATATGAGAGAATAGCATTGAAACATGTATATTGTCATATGTAAAACAGATGACCAATGCAAGTTCAATGCATGAAGCAGGGCACTCAAAGTCGGTGCTCTGGGACAACCCAGAGGGATTGCATGGGAAGGGAGGTGGGAGGGTGGTTCAGGATGGTGGGGCACATGTACACTCATGGCTGATTCATGTTGATGTATGGCAAAACCACTATAATATTGTAAAGTAATTGCCTCCAATTAAAACAAATAAATTTATTTAAAAAAAGAAGATGGCAAGGAAACTGAATAGACATTTTTCCAAAGAAGATATCCAAATGGCCAACAGATCCATAAAAAAGGTGCTCAACATCACTAATCATCATGGAAATGCAAATCAAAACTATAATGAGATACCATCTCACACTTGTTAGAATGGCTATTATCAAGAAGACAAGTGATAACAAATGCTCATGAAGATGTGGGGAAAAGGGAGTCCTTGTGCACTATTGATGGGAATGTAAATTAATTGTCACTTATGGATAACAGTATGGAGGCTTCTCAAAAAATTAAAAATAGAACTACCATGTGTTCTAAAAATCTCACTTCTGGATCTATATTCAAGGAAGTAAAAATAAGAGTTAAAAGATACCTGCAGCCACATTATTTATTGTAGTACTATTCACAATAGTCAAATACAGAAACACCTTTTAAGTGTCTGTTAGCAGATGAATGGATGAAGATGTTTACATACACAATGGAATTTTGAAGTCATGAGAAAGAAGGAATTTTTGCCATTTGCAACAACATGAATGGCCTATGAGATATTATGCCACATGCAATAAGTCAGACAGAAAAAGACAAAAACTACAGGGTTTCATTTATCTGTTGAATCTAAATAAAATGTCAAGCTCATAGAAATAGAGTGCAGAAGAGTGGTTGACAGGGACTGGGCAGTGGGGGAAACAGAAAGAGGCTGGTAAGAGTATACAAACCTTCAGCTCTGAGATGAAGAAATTCTGAGTACCTAATATAAAATATGATGACTGTAGTTGATAACACTGTGTTGTACAAATGAAAGTTGCTAAGAGAGTAAAACTTGAATGTTCTCTCATATGCAAAAATGATAAATATATGAGGTGATGGATGTGTTAATTAACTAGATGGGGGATACATCTATGACCACAAGGCACATATTAAATATTTTATGGTTTTATATATGAATTACACCTCAATGAAGCAGAAATATTTTTAAAAGAAAAAGATAAAAAAGAAAATCAGAGAATCTGCAATGGTAGTGCTTTTTGGAAACATTAAGGAAGAGGTAAAATAACAAGTGTAAAGGATTCATTAGATATTCACAGCTGCAAAGTAGAACAGGGTGATGTGTTGGGCTTTTGTCTTCAATTCCAGAAGCCAACCATGAGTGAAGACAGACAGTCTTACAAGGGTAGCCATGACTTTTTCCATCTAGAGCTGTCCAGAGTTGATCATGGTGATCTGGGGATATAACTGTGATGTTTCTCAGGCTGCGGAACAGTGAAAATTACACTGTTGCTAATAAGCAGTCAGGAAAAGATCAGAGAACCAAGAAACATATGTTTTCTCAGGCTCAAACCTCTGTAGATTCCTCCTGGATAGACAATGTGGTGATCATTCTAAACACTCTCATAGGTTGAAACTTCTGCCAAAAGTGCCTAGAGGCACATGGCTTGCATATCTTGATAAAGTTTCTAGAAATCTAAAGTTGTGATGATCTTATTAATCCCTTCCAATGTTATGATCTTTTCCAGTCATACCTCTTTTATCTAAAATATTGTATTTTCAGCTCACTTCTTCTCTAACTTTGTGTTACCCAGAGTCTAATTCACTTTTATCTGAATCATGTAAGAAAAGTTAAAGAAGTTAGTGAATCTCTAATGAACACTAAGGGGGAAAGGGGGGTTGAGGTGAATTGAGAGACTGGGACTGATACATATACACTAGTATGTATAAAATAGATAACTAATGAGAACCTTCTGTATAGCACACGGAACTCTACTTAATGCTCTGTGGTGACCTAAATGGGAATGAAATCGAAAAAAGAGGGGATATGTGAATCAGTTCAGTTCAGTTCAGTCACTCAGTCATGTCCGACTCTTTGCGACCCCATGAATCGCAGCATGCAAGGTCTCCCTGTCCATCACCATCTCCCAGAGTTCACCCAGACTCATGTCCATCGAGTCAGTGATGCCATCCAGCCATCTCATCCTCTGTTGTTCCCTTCTCCTCCTGCCCCCAATCCCTCCCAGCATCAGAGTCTTTTCCAATGAGTCAACTCTTCGCATGAGGTGGCCAAAGTACTGGAGTTTCAGCTTTAGCATCAGTCCTTCCAATGAACACCCAGGACTGATCTCCTTTACGATGGACTGGTTGGATCTCCTTGCAGTCAAGGGACTCTCAAGAGTCTTCTCCAACACCACAGTTCAAAAGCATCAATTCTTCGGTGCTCAGCTTTCTTCACAGTCCAACTCTCACATCCATACATGACTACTGGAAAAACCATAGCCTTGACTAGATGGACCTTTGTTGGCAAAGTAATGTCTCTGCTTTTCAATATGCTATCTAGGTTGGTCATAGCTTTCCTTCAAAGGAGCAAGCGTCTTTTAATCTCATGGCTGCAATCACCATCTGCAGTGATTTTGGAGCCCCCAAAAATAAAGTCTGACACTGTTTCCACTGTTTCCCCATCTATTTCCCATGAAGTGATGGGACCAGATGCCATGATCTTCGTTTTCTGAATGTTGAGCTTTAAGCCAACTTGTTCACTTTCCTCTTTCACTTTCATCAAGAGGCTTTTTAGTTCCTCTTCACTTTCTGCCATAAGGGTGGTGTCATCTGCATATCTGAGGTTATTGATATTTCTCCTGGCAATCTTGATTCCAGCTTGTGCTTCTTCCAGCACAGCATTTCTCATGATGTACTCTGCATAGAAATTAAATAAGCAGGGTGACAATATACAGCCTTGACGGACTCCTTTTCCTATTTGGAACCAGTCTGTTGTTCCATGTCCAGTTCTAACTGTTGCTTCCTGACCTGCATATAGGTTTCTCAAGAGGCAGGTCAGGTGGTCTGGTATCCCCATCTCTTGAAGAATTTTCCACAGTTTATTGTGATCCGCACAGTCAAAGGCTTTGGCTAGTTAATAAAGCACTATGTGAAATACATATAGCTGATTCACTTCACTATATAGCAGAAACTAACACAACATTGTAAAGCAACCATACCCCAATTTTTTTTTAAAAAAGCAGAAAAAAATAATGTAATCTCTACACATCAATGCTTCTCCAAAATAAAAATCCTATACAATCCTACATACATTCAGTGAAATAACCTATCTGGTGTCACATCCATTCTTCCAAAAACCTTAATTACCTCATGTATTATTAATAATGACCTGGGTTTGATCCCTGGGTTGGGAAGATCCCCTGCAGGAGGGATGGCAACCCACTCCAATATTCTGGCCTGGAGAATTCCATGGACTGTATATCCATGGGGTCACAAAGAGTTGGACATGACTGAACAACTTTCACTTCATTATTAATAATATTAATCCCTGAAGATTTGAGTAGACTATCTTCAGACTGAGGTAGAACTTTCATTTTGTTGCCTCATTTTGCAGCCTCTACATATTGGTTCAAAGAACTAACTCTGGAAATTTCAAGAGATACACTTAAAGAATCCCAAATAGTATCCTGTTACATTCTTTCATCATATTTAGCTAATGCCTACTCTGAGCTATCTATAATAAAGAAGGTAGACAATTCTTTTCAACAAAGATGACTATGTTATTTCCATTTATCTTATCTCTTTTCTTCCCAAACACCCATAAGTCATCTATTCACACACATCTCTTCTTTTGGAAAAAGAGTTATGGTACAGGGCGAGTTTGTACTGATGGTAAGACTCAGAGGACCACTGAAATTCTCTCCTTGGTGTTTAGTGTTTCATTGGCTGCCTGACTCTATATTCCTGATGCTTTGTCAATGTATCAAGCTGTGTTTGGAAAAGAACTTGTCCAAATTCTCCATTTTACCTCCACTTAATGTAACTGGTGATGGCGTGGAAATTCTCTTCAAGGTAAACATGAAGAAACTCTAAGGTGGTAATACTTGCCCTTCAGTTGAAATAATTACCTGGTCTTTACTGACTGCAGACTTTTGGGTGTTGATAGAACACATTCGGCAGGTTCTTTTTAAAAATAGGTAATGATCCTTTAGAGGATGAAACCCCACTTCATAACATGCAATTTTGTTAACCACTCTGTTTAGAAAACTGGGCTCCCTCTGGTTTCCCAGCGCTGGTAGCTCTGCTTGACGCATGAGGTTGGAGCTGCGTCCGTCATGCCACTTTAGATTACTGGATCTCACAGGATGCTACAAGGCAGACACACCCCAGGCTGACTCACTGAGTGGGAAGTTTAAAAAGATGGTTTTCCTCAGCCATCAATTAGATAAACCACATTTTCCAGGAGAAAAACAGCATCTTGAAAAGTTCTTTACAAACAAAGCTCTCTTGCTCATAATGCTTTCGGTCATGTTTTCTTGTGAAGGGAAGTATAACTTTAACCTTAATTGCACTTACAAATTAGCAAGTAAAATATAATGCCACCCTTTCCCCAGTCCTTCCTTCCTTCCTTTCTTTTTTTTTTCTTCAAAAGGAGACCCTTTCATGATTTTAGCTCTGGTAAAATTAGAGCTTTCTTCCTCTTTGCCTCTTCCCTCAAAGTTGTGGTTTTGACCAACCACGTGGTGAATAAGTTATAGATGCCTGAGCTCTGTTTCCTCTGCCCTAGTTACTCTTCTTTATACATTTTCTTTCTACCTTTTTTGCAACCTCCTTGAAAATATAGTGAGGAAAGGACATTTTCAGATTGTGTCTTTTTGAACGGCAATTTGGATTTAAGATATTTGTCAGGAAGAATTAAGCACCAAATAATAATTTAAATCTCTTTGCCTCATGTTTCTCCAGTGCTGGCTCTGTGTTTGGAAAGTAATGGATAAGTGTCTCTCACTGTACTGTAGGATTCCAAAGAACAAAGGGCATGTTTGTGGCTTCTATCTCTTGGTATACAAAGTACCTAATGCACATTAAGTTACATGTTAAAATAGACCTTCTTTATCACATAAATGAATAAATGAGAAAAATACATAATCAAATAATTTTCACAAAATATTTTGTACAAAATCTCTTGATCTTACTCATCCAAAACTTGAGACCAAGATGACAATATTATTGCTTGGGATTCCATACTGATATTTTGGGTCTGAAGATCCTCTGTATATCCTTTTAATACTGATATCTAGATGTGAGACCAGCAGTTGATCATCTCCATCCCTTTACTGTCCTACTTTTGGGTATGTGAATATAAGGATCCAGGATCATTAAGGCATCCCCCTGCTTTTTGGTCTCTTGTGCTAAGTCACTTCAGTTTGACTATTTGTGATCCTATGGACTGTAGCCCACCAGGCCCCTCTGTCCATGGGATTCTCCAGGCAAGAATACTGGTCTCTTAGATTTGTCTTTATTGGAGTCAATTTACAGCAGCCAATGGTAATATGTGCTCAGTAAATTCAGATGAAAGCAGTGCCAACAGGTAAGAATAATGTGACCAGGTTTTCTTGTATGGATATGTGTGTGTGTCTGTATTATCCTATTTAAGTCTCATAATAATTGAGAAAGTTATTATCTTCACCTCACAAATGAGAAAATAGCAGCTGGTTCAGATAAGTAGTTTGCTACAAGTCAGAAAACTGAAGTTTTGCATTCTGGCTTCAAGATGTGTACTCATAAATACTAAATAATGGTGCTCCCACCAAATTATATTTCCTCTCTGGTATTAGATATTCTGCCACTCTTTTCCATTTGAATTACATTAGATATTTTTGAAAATTTATTTTACAACAGAATAGTAGTAAAATAGACACCATGGAGATAAAGTCTGTGCCCTTTGATAGTGGATGTTATGATTCCTGTGTTATGGCTTAAGGCATCACCACTGCTTCTTTAGGGGATGGGGCAGGTTAAAACCTGCCCCCCCCCACCACCCTTGGGACTAGGAGAATGGGGCAGGTGAAACAGGAAATACAGTTCTTAATATGGAATGAACAAAACCATCCAAAGCTTTCCATATCACCACTGTCTCCTTGGGTGTCCTGAGCTCCATCCTATATTTTGAAAGGCTTAGGAACACTCCAGGCCTATGGGTTGGATGCCAACATATGGTAACTCAGACAAGCCAACATTCTTCAGACATAGCAGAGCACTCTCCTGTTGAACAATCAGAGGGCATACAGGCACCTGCAATGGGTGCTCACTTGGAATAAAAGGGATGGCCTCTGAGCATCACTGGCTCAGGTCCCAAAAGGCTTTGGGGTGCTGCATGGTGCTAACATAAATAAGAAAAAATAAGAGTAGACTTTGCATATTGAGCCTGCTCCTCTCCTCCAAGCACAGAAGGTCTCTCCCACTCCTCCGTCCTACCTGTCTACGTTCTTCTCTATCTCCCAACCTATATATTCTACCAACTGTTTCTGATCAAACATTATATGCTTTCAGGCAGCTTTAGGATCCTATTCTGGAAGTCAGTGCTGAGCACTGTTTTATATGAATGTTCCATAGGTTCCAAACATCCTAATGTTCTCACAGGTAACAGATGGAATAGGGGAAGTTTGTGAATAAGGAAAAGCAAGGGGGAAAAATCATATTAATATGTTTCAAAATATAATATTGCACCTAAGACTCCAGAGGATCTTACAGAAGGTCTTAATGTATTTAAAGGCTTTTGAGTATCATCATATTAGCATCATATTTTCAGAAGTTGTTTTTCAAAAACTGAAGTTGCCAAATGCTGAAATCAATCCAGTTTGGATACTAAATTTATGCCATCTTTTCTATTGTAAATTGATAATTATATACTCTACTGACCCTGTCCCAATATATATGAATTTCAACAAGCCTTTTTATAAGAGAGAGTCTTTCTGATAGAAAGTTCCTATCATTAATCAAGGGTAACTACAGATGTCGGACACGACTGAGCGACTTCACTTTCACTTTTCACTTTCATGCATTGGAGAAGGAAATGGCAACCCACTCCAGTGTTCTTGCCTGAAGAATCCCAGGGACAGAGGAGCCTAGTAGGAGGCCGTCTATGGGGTCGCACAGAGTCGGACACGACTGAAGCAACTTAGCAGCAGCAACTACAGATGAGTAGGTGAGAAGACCATTAGTGAGCTTGATGCAGCTTGGAGAGGAGTTTCCAGAGCTGCTTCAGTTCAGTTCAGTCACTCAATCCTGTCCGACTCTTTGTGACCCCATGAATCACAGCACACCAGGCTTCCCTGTCCATCACCAACTCCTGGAGTTCACTCAAACTCATGTCCATCAAGTCAGTGATGCCATCCAACCATCTCATCTTCTGTCATCCCCTTCTCCCACCTTCAATCTTTCCCAGCATCAGGGTCTTTTCCAGTGAGTCAGTTCTTTACATCAGGTAGCCAAAGTATTGGAGTTTCAGCTTCAGCATCATCCCTTCCAATGAATATTCAGGACTGATTTCCTTTAGGATGGACTGGTTGGATCTCCTTGCAGTCAAGGGACTCTCAAGAGTCTTCTCCAACACCACAGTTCAAAAACATCAATTCTTCAGTGCTCAGCTTTCTTTACAGTCCAATTCTCACATCCATACACGACTACTGGAAAAACCATAGCTTTGACTAGACAGACCTTTGTTGGCAAAGTAATGTCTCTATTTTTTAATATGCTGTCTAGGTTGGTCATAGCTTTTTTTTCAAGAAACAAGCATCTTTTAATTTCATGGCTGTAGTCACCATCTGCAGTGATTTTGCAGCCCCCCAAAATAAAGTCTGTCACTGTTTCCATTGTTTCCCCATTTATTTGCCATGGTGATGGGACCAGATGCCATGATCTCAGTTTTCTGAATGCTGAGTTTTAAGCAAACTTTTTCACTCTTCTCTTTCACTTTCATCAAGATGCTGTTTAGTTCTTCTTTGCTTTCTGCCATAAGGGTGGTGTCATCTGAGGTTACTGATATTTCTCCCAGTAATCTTGATTCCAGCTTGTGCTTCATCCAGCCTGGCATTTCTCAAGATGTACTCTGCATAGAAGTTAAATTAACAGGGTGACAATATACAGGCTTGACATACTCCTTTTCCTATTTGGAACCAATCTGTTCCATGTCCAGTTCTAACCAGTCTGTTGTTCCATGTCCAATTCTAACTGTTGCTTCTTGACCTGCATACAGATTTCTCAGGAGGCAGGTCAGGTGGTCTGGTATTCCCATCTCTTGACGAATTTTCCACAGTTTGTTGTGATCCACACTGTCAAAGGCTTTGGGGTAGTCAATAAAGCAGAAGTAGATGTTTTTCTGGTATTCTCCTGCTTTTTCGATGATCCAACGGATGTTGGCAATTTGATCTCTGGTTACTCTGGCTTTTCTAAATCCAGTTTCAACATCTGGAAGTTCAGAGTTCATGTACTGTTGAAGCCTGGCTTGGATAGTTTTGAGCATTAAAATGATAGATTTATCTTAGAGGTTGCTTACTCTTTGTTGTAGCCATAGCTGTCAGAGACTAAAATTCCTTTACTGTCTTTGTTTACTTTGGTGACCCCTGTTGACTTTAAGTTTCCATAGAGATTCTTTCTTAAGTAGGGTCTGAGCTTTGCAGTTCTTTTAGCTATAATTCACTGTTGTTATGTTGGAGCCCTATCCCTGTGGTGGTAAGAAGTGGAGGAAGGGAAATGCTCTAGTGCTGTGATTAAGTCTTAGTCTTCAGGGAGCCTATGCCCTAAACTGACTTTCACAAATACTTCTTAGGTCCCTGTTCCAGTCCTGTCCATTGGTGTGACAGTAAGGCTAGAGGGGGCTGGAAGAAGATATTCCTCTTCTCCCCAGTCACTTAGACTCTGGTAAATGGTTTACCTTGAGGGCAGGCCTTTGTTAAGGAGGGCCAAGAGTTCTGAATGCATCTCAAAATGATTACTTTCCCTTCCCCCTGCCAGAAGCACTGGAGGCAAGGTGGGATGGGGTTTCCTCTGATATTCACCTTAAGAACCTGATTAGGTCCTTGAGGTAAAACTTATAAAATGTGAAGTTTATCCACACTGCTCCTCCAGCAATCTATCAATGACAGTTTTAAGTATTCCTGTCTATAACCTTCTGTTCCTGGGCTTCTGCCCCCATATTCTGTGATTCTCAGTTTCTACCTCTTTCTAGATTTTGTGGCACCAGTTTGTCATGTGACCTCAATTCTCAGATGGATCTAGAAAGAGTTGTTGATTTTTCAGTTTGTTCAGCATTTTTCTTGTTTTGAGAACAAGAGTGATGACTTGTTCCAATCTCTTTATATATCAGGCCAGAAACTGGAAGTCAGAAAGACAGATTTATTAATATATCTAGTTTAGAGAGAGAACAGTAGTCCTGATACAGACTACTTCAAGAAATGAACTTCAGCTGTAGTTAACTCACTTGAAAAATCATATCCAAATAATAGTGAAAGGAAAATAAAATCATTGGCAAATAAAGATTATTTAAAAATCTGAAAACTGGTCTGACTCAGAATTAGTACCACGCTGCCATTTAGGAAATTTATCCATGATTGCTAAGCTATCCTAACCACTACTTTCGAGATCTAGATTTGTAAAACATATAGACAATATCAACAATTGATTTTTTGTTACTTAGATATACATTGTGAAGTGATTTCTAATGAGATACCAAGAATTCTACCACATAAACAGAAATATTTAGCAATCTCCAGCCACTGTTGGTAGAAATTCAGTAAGTAAATTCTTTCTCATAGATAATAATGCTATATAATTTGGTAAAGTAAAAGTACTATGATTCACCTGCCAGTGAATTAGCGCCTCAGAAAATACCATGAAATGCATATTAGATGATTCAAAGTCAATAAAAATTTTCCCACAAAGAAAACATCAGACCCAAAAAACTTTACAGAGTAGTTCTACCACATATTCAAAGAAAAAAATAATTTCAGGTTTTTACAAAACTCTTCCAAGAGGATAGAGACAGAGAATATGCCCAATCTCACTTTATAAGTCCAGCATTTTGATGTTTAAACCTGACCAGAACAGTCAAATAGATAAAAATTATGCAACAATCACACTATTGAACAAATATATAAAATATAAATGCGTGCATCCTAAGTCACTCCAGTCATGCCCGACTCTTTGTGACCCTATAGACTGTAGCCCACCAGGCTTCTCTGTCCATGGGATTCTCCAGGCAAGAATAACGGAGTGGGTGGCAATGCCCTCCTCCAAACATAAGTAATTAAATAAAATATTAGCAGTTGGCATAAAGTAATATATAAGTTAATACATCATCAGTGAGATAAGTTTATCCCAGGACTGGAAAGTTGATAACAACAGAAAATCATTTAATATAACTTTTCATATTATTAAAGGAAGAAAGGCAGATGATTATCTTAATAGATGCAGAAAAAGCATTTTTTATTTTTTATTTTTTTGTTGTTGTTGTTGTTCCTAATTTTATTTTATTTTTAAACTTTACATAATTGTATTAGTTTTGCCAAATATCAAAATGAATCCGCCACAGGTATATATGTGTTCCCCATCCTGAACCCTCCTCCCTCCTCCCTCCCCATACCATCCCTCTGGGTCGTCCCAGTGCACTAGCCCCAAGCATCCAGTATCGTGCATCGAACCTGGACTGGCAACTCGTTTCATACATGATATTTTACATGTTTCAATGCCATTCTCCCAAATCTTCCCACCCTCTCCCTCTCCCACAGAGTCCATAAGACTGTTCTATATATCAGTGTCTCTTTTGCTGTCTCGTACACCGGGTTATTGTTAGCATCTTTCTAAATTCCATATATATGCGTTAGTATACTGTATTTATGTTTTTCCTTCTGGCTTACTTCACTCTGTATAATAGGCTCCAGTTTCACCCACCTCATTAGAACTGATTCAAATGTATTCTTTTTAATGGCTGAGTAATACTCCATTGTGTATATGTACCACAGCTTTCTTATCCATTCATCTGCTGATGGACATCTAGGTTGCTTCCATTTTTAAAATTCAATATTCATATATGATTTAAAAGAAATCTTAGCAAATTAGGTAAGCATGAAACTTCACTAATTTTATAAAAGGCAAACATAAACAGTCAAACAAAAATATATATTAAACATAAACCTAATGAGGTAATGTTGAAGGCATTTCCATTAAGGTCAGGAAAGAGATCAAGATGGCTGTTACCATCACTTCTAGTCAACCACTGACTATGGGATCTAGCTGATGCAACCTAGTAGGAAGAAAAGAAACAAAGGAAATAAGAAAGCAAAAGAAGAACCAAAAGACTCATTTTTACAGATGATATAATTTTCATCTTAATGTAAAAAAAAATCTAAAAGAAATTTTAGAAAAATTAAGACATTTAATAAGAAAGTTTGGCAAGTCTTGATATAAAAATCAGTTGTATTTATACATCAGGGATAGCCATTACAAAGCAGTTTTAAATAAGGACATTTTCAATGGCAACTAAAAATATAAAAATACTTAGGAATAATTATATCAAAAGTCAGGCAAACCCTTAATGGAGCAAATTAAGAAATTTTGATAAAAATCATCAAAGATGATTAAACAAGAGAAATAACCTGTTCTTGCAAAGACTCAATTTTGCCCCTATTAAGCCATAGATTAAGTGATTTACAATAAAAATTCTCAAATGGTTGTAAAGAGCACTGCAGTGCTTCAGGACCTGGTAACATGCATCAGTAGGAGGTGGTAGAGAACACAGGGAACTAGATTCTGAAGGTCCTGGATCAACTGGGTCATATCATAAAATTGGATAAGAGAGAGTTTTTTGATTTGGAAGCACATTTCTACACTATATGATTTAATCCCTTAGCAAGGATGCCAGGAGACAATGTTATCACACTGCTAGGACAGCTCTTTATTGTTGTTTAGTCACTAAGCTGTGTGCAACTCTTTGTGACCCCATGTATTGTAACCTGCCAGGCTTCTCTGTCCATGGGATTTCTCAGGCAAGAATACTGGAGTGAGCTGCCATTTCCTTCTCCAAGGGATCTTCTCAACCCTTGCATTTCCTGCAAGAGATCAACCCTGCATTTTCTGCATTGGCAGGCAGATTCTCTACCACTGAGCCACCAGGGAAGTCCCAAGGATAGCTCTTAGATGCCTGGGAAAACCAATAGCACTCACTAAGTGAAGTATAAGTGCTAGAACTGCAACAGCCAGGAGAGGATCAACAGTTCACAGAAGTGGACATTCCAAAGTGATATAGTACATGAAGCAAAAAGCTGTCATCTGACTATATTCTACAGGAAGGCCTGAAAGAGCTTCCATTTATTAGAACAATAAATAATGTTCTGGTGAGACAGACACCAACATCACTGAGAAGCCCTTTAACTTGGGACTGTCATTACAGAACTGGGCTCACAGACAGCAATTGGGGGTCATCCCAACATACTAGAGGCTAAGATGTGTGGCTTAACCATTAGAATAGAAGTGGGCACAGTTATCACAAACAATAACAAATTAGAATGGCAGCCAGGAGCAACCATGGAGATATTTAACAGAATGCAATCTTCCAAGTGGCCCAAGAGATGGACACTTTAATGATCCAGACCCACTGGGTTTAAGCAGAAACTGGGTGATTAGGAGGTAGGATCTTAGAACATCCAACATCAGAGCACTCTAGTAATTTTCCTAGTCTTTCCTCAATGGATGTAAAAGCTATTATCAGAAGGGAAAGGGAAAATCCAAATATATTGAGAACTGTTGGCCATAGGGGCTAAAGTAGCAAATGGTATGCCTTCCTTAGGATGAGGGCATGTAGAAGTAAAGTAATAAATAAAAGGAATTTTGACCCAGGTCTAGCTCACAGAGTGTCCACTGAGTCTGTGAATCCAGTAAGTGGCCATTTCTCTCAACCCTGAATTTAAAATGTAAACAGTATACTTGGTAGATGGCATAACCTTCACATTCATCTCTTGATCTGTAAAATAACATCTATCCCAATGGGGAAAGCCAGGTTAAAGACTCTGAAACTTCTCTCCTTCATGCAGCTAAAATAATAAGTTACAAAGAATATTGCACCTTGGAGTGAGGAGGGTGGATTGCCAAAGATGAGTGCTACCATTAAGGTCTTAAAGTGTGCAGGAGTGGTAGTCTCTAGCATATACCCATTTACTTCACTTGTGTGGCTCCTTCAGAAATTAGATAGATCCTGGTGGATAACAGTCTACTGCAAATTAAACCCAAGAATACTGTTGCTATGCCAGTTGAGGTATCTTTCTAGAGCAAATTATCACAGCTTTAGGTACATGGTATTTTGAATTCACATGATAACACCCATCAGTAAGAATTCACCATACAAGAAATGTTAAACAGTCAATAGAGAATATAGTATAAACAGCTGACCTTAGCCAGCCCCTGCCATGGTCTCCTCAGTATTAACACAATGGGCTTAAATATGAAGTAGCTGTGGATGCAACCTGACAAGTGTTCCAACTCACCAAAGCTAATCTAGCTACTGCTGATACTAGATATTCAGTCTTCTGGAAACCAATTCTAGACAACCCAGTTTAACATAACTCTCAAGAAGAGCAAGCAGCCACTTGGTGGCAGGTTGATTACACAGGACCTCTTAATGACTGAATTGTGTCCCCCCCCCCCCCGCCCCCGCCGAAAGATATGCTGAAGTCCTGGTACCTTTGAATGCGAACTTGTTTGGAAATAGGTCTTTGAAGATGTATTTAAGATATAAGTTAAGATAAGGTGGCATACAGTGGGTTGGCCCTTAATCTGACGTGTATCCTTAGAAGAGAAGAGACACAGAGACAGACACATAGAGAAGAATGGCATGTGAAGACACAGAACTGGAGGTATGACAATCATGTGACCACAGAGACAGAGATGGGAACTGTGTAGCTATAAACTATAGAACAGGAAGCACTGCTGACAACCACAAGAAGCCAGGAGAAAGAGCATGGTCCTGCCATCACCTTGATTCTAGATTTCTAGCCTGTGAAATTGTGAGAAAATAATTTTCTGTTTTAAGCCATTCAATTTGAGGCCATTTGTTACTGCAGCCCTAAAAACTAATACAAGACGTTTCACCCTTGGCAAGGGATTTATTTCATCTAAAACTGATACGTATTATGGGTATGGTTCGCATTTCCTGCCTGCAGGACCTTGGTCAGCACAACTGAAAGCTTACAGGGATTCACCAACACAGAACACAGCATGCTACTTAACACTGCCTTGGACCAAGGGTCCCAAAACAGAGGTCTTCAGGGACTGGGAAATAGCCATAGTTTTACATTCCTCAATGGTGAAAAATTGAAAGCATTTTCCCCTAAAGTCAGAAACAAGACAAGGGTGCCCACTTTCACCACTACTATTCAACATAGTTTTGGAAGTTTTGGCCACAGCAATCAGAGCAGAAAAAGAAATAAAAGGAATCCAAATTGGAAAAGAAGAAGTAAAACTCTCACTGTTTGCAGATGACATGATCCTCTACATAGAAAACCCTAAAGACTCCACCAGAAAATTACTACAGCTAATCAATGAATATAGTAAAGTTGCAGGATATAAAACTCCAGCTATTTTCTTAGTGAAAACACTTACTCTCTGGGAACCAGGAGCTCTATACCTATAGGTTGCAGAGATATATCCTGGAAGATGGCATCCCATCTTTTCAGGGCATCATCTTCAAGTTGATGCCTCATCAGTACCTTTGAAAGGCCATTCAATTGTTGTATTAGGCCAGCATAGTCTGGATAGTATGTTTGGTGATAGATCCATGGGTTCCATTGGACATGTGTCTACATGTTGTACCATCTTTGGCACATAGGTGATCCTCTGTGTTATTTCTTGCCACTCCCTTGCTCAATGGTGACAGTAAATAGACAAGTGCAGGAGCCATGTCCTGAGAAGGGCAGAGAGTCTCAAACATTTAGGGATAAGGGTCTGGTCATGCTTTGTGTAAGTCACCTGGACCAGTAGAGGTGCTGGTGAAGGGTGAGGAGAGTCTACAAAGGGTGTTGGAGCAGTGGAATTACAAGTTGTACCTTTGAGTAAACTGAATAATTAGTTAATTGCATAAATAGGTATGATGGGCAGTTAATTCAGTTAGCCTTCCTCTTATAATTTTACCCCCAAAAGAGAATAAAATGAATCCTGAAGGATCTCAACTGTGGTGGATGCTATAGTATACCACCTGAATCTACCATGGCACTCCTTCCTCAAGCTGCCTGGACTGTTGACTGCTGACAAGTTATAGTCAACTCTCTCTGTAGCAAAGAGAGCTGAAAGGAGTTGCCTTACTCCAACATTCTGTTCCCCTTGGAGAAGCAGTCAAGATGGAACATTTGACTGATGTGGGGGTTAAATGGTCTGGCTCCTTTAACTCAATTTAGGACATCTCTGAAGAGTCCATGTAGCTTCATAGCTCCTCATAATATCTATTGAGGCCTCTAATAAAATTGCATCATAGCTAAATGTCTCCTTCTGTTCCATCTTGCTTGTCTCACTCCTTTCTCAGGTGCTGACTGCATAAACTGCATAAAGGGCATAAACTGCTGCATATGAATCCCCATCTGAGTCTGTATCTCAGGGAACTTAAGCCAAGACAAAGTTTTACTATGGCATTTGAGAACCTGATCTTAAAATTTATATGAAAGAGAAAAATTCAACAATAGTCAAGAAAATTGCTGAAGAAGAAGAACAAAGGTGGGAAATGGGTGTCGTTGGTGGTGTTCTCTGCACTATCAGATGTCAAGACTTATTATAAAGATGTAGGAAATGAGACAGTATAATTTTGCTATGCTGCTGCTGCTGCTGAGTCATTTCAGTCGTGTCCGACTCTGTGTGACCCCATAGACGGCAGCCCACCTTGGGATTCTCCAGGTAAGAACACTGGAGTGGGTTGCCATTTCCTTCCCCAATGCATGAAAGTGAAAAGTGAAAATGAAGTTGTTCAGTCACGTCCAACCCTCAGCGACCCCACGGACCGCAACCTTCCAGGCAAGAGTACTGGAGTGGGGTGCCGTTGCCTTCTCCATAATTTTGCTATAGAAGCAGATAAATAATAATGAAGAATAGAAAACTAGACATAGACTGAAACATACATGAAAACTTGAATCATGACAATGAGTCTAACAGATCATTGAAAGAAAGATGAAATGTTTAGTAACTGTGTTGCTAGAATTTGCTATTTGATAATATAGGTATAAAGAAAATCCAACTGGATTAGTGACATATATAGAAGACAAAACTGTAAAACCTTTAGTTGTCAAAATAGGAGAATATCTTTCTGACATCAAGATAGAGAAGGATTTTCTAAATAAGACACAAAAAAGCATAAACTGCAAAATAAAAGATTAATACATTTGATTGTATTAAGAACTTATTGTCCTCAAAAGTCGCCATAAACAAAATAAAAAAGTAATTCACAGACTAGAAAAATATATTTTAAATTCACACAGCTACAATAGAGTAGTATCCAGAATATGTAGAAACCCTATAGATCAGTAAGAAAAATGAAAACTTCTTTTTTTGAAACAAAATACATGAGCAAGTATCTTTTATAACATTAATAGAAATCTTTAAAAAAAATCTTATAATAAAATAAAAGTTGTCTAAAAATGTGTACCACCTAGATATACACATTTAGCCAGGAGATGTAGAGGACTCATGCCTTTTGCTCATCTATGTACATTTCTTTAATCTTTCTGGTGACTTCAATCCTCATGAAAATCTTATCTTAAATATATTCTTAACATATTCAATATTATAACTAGCAAGCAAAAATTGGTTTCATCTCAACTAGATCTTCAAGCACAGTTCTTGAAAGATATTAAAATTCATTATGCTTAAGAAGCACTATATATATAAACACACATACATATACACATATGTATATACATGTAATAGCTGTGAGCATACATTTTATATGTTTAAACATTGTAAATGGTAGAATTTATTTTTAAAATTAGCCGATGGGGAATTTCTCAACCAGTAGGAATTATGGTAGAAACTGCCTAGGAAATATCAACTAGAAATGGAGGATTTAACCATATCCCTCTCACTTTGCATTAGTCTGGAAATATTAAATATGTTACCATATCCTGCCTTTCCCCTCACACTGAATCCTTGGTGTTATCACCAACATTTAGCATCTTTTTCAGCAGAACATTAATTTTCTATTCCAATTCTCCTCCACATAGTGGTCCAGACAGCCACTATTAATTCTTCAGAGTTGGCAAAATAAATGACACTTATTTGCCATCTCTACTCTAGACCAAGAAACATAATAAAATAAACATTTTTAATTTTAGCCTTCAGGAACATTTGTTCATACAAATAATATATACAATATATTATCCCTCATTGATGAGCACCCTTCTTTGAAATCTTAAGCACCAAACCCAGAATCATAAGGACTTTGAACACTGGTACACATGCCATCTTTTAATGCTAGAAAAGTTTGTTTTCATAAAAGCCAATCTTATTTTTAGTCCTAGTCACTTTAGTCACTGTAACCAAAATTATGTAAACTTTCTAAATAGACTAAATATTCTAAAAATACAGTAGAACAACAGCCTCCACACCAACCAAGTCACAATATGGGTGTCTGGCCTAAACCCACAAAATGAGAATGATGGGAAGGTCATTTATCAAACTGCAGGGACCATAACACACTCCCAACCCTGTGTTGAAACAAGGCAATCAAATAGCTGTTACTCAAAGTGATTCCATGATCTTTGGGAAAGCATCCCTGCATACCTGAAAATGCTGATCATATTAGGCTTATGATTTAAATCCCATGATTATATCCATGTGCGTTTTGAACACTTTTCCATACTTTGAAAAATAGTAACTATTTCCAACTTTGTTACTATGTTTTCAGAACCTCCCTTGAAGAAATAAGAATGTGACATGGGCTGTGGAAAAATAATTTGTCTCAATCTATTTGTTACCACTTATACTGCAGCCTTGGGTACTTAGATTGCTAAATGAACAGCTGCTTTGACCATTAGGAAGACTTGGAATGATAACATCGAACATTATGACTTTCTCATCTCCTCTTGATCTTTGGCTAATGGAGGTCCCATCACTGATGCCTTTAAATCACTGAAGCACATTTGGTAAAACAGAGAAATGTGTTTTCCCTTTTGTTGTCACTTGCTATTTGGAAAAGCAACAATGCCAAGCTGCTGCCTTACACCTGCTACATAACTTCATTTACTTTAAAACATTTCAGTTAGGACAATTTCTGGTTTCCATGCTCTAGAAGCAAATTTTTAAAGTATTTTAAATTGCAAGGTCTAAATCCCCACCATTGTATTTGTTGATTAGAAATGTTTTCAGTGGTGAAATTAGCGGTGATCAAGCTATGTGAGATTAGTGGGGGTGCACCACCCTTTCAAATACAGACTGTAAGAATTTGGTGAGTCCAACTTTCTAACACTTTCGCAGCAAGTAAAGCCTTAGCACTAAAACTTCATACCCTGCTATAGCCCAACCCCTCCACAGCAATGACTTACTGGAGGGTTTTGTCATCTTTACTGACCAAAAAACAAATAATCTTGGTGTTGCCAAAAATTTTTTTCTTGCATTTCCCTTGCAATAAACCTTTAAAGAAAAGTGCTCTTACAGTGTAGTGAGGGCAGGGAGTAAAATTATTGCAACATAGTTTAAAGTGACAAAAAATAAAGTGTAAGCAAGATTAATGCTGATCAAATGGAAAATGGTCCATTTGTGGAATATTATGCAATATTAGAAACTATTAGTAAAGAATAATTAAGCTATGTAAAAGTGACTTGGGACATGAGGGTATTCTAAAAAGTGTTATATGAGGAAAACGGTCTATGAGGAAGAGCATTTAATATTCCATTTTTATAAAGCAGTGTGTAGTGTATGTGTGTATGTGTGTGTGTCTGTGTGTGTACATGAAATTACAAAACAATACATAACATGGGGCACTAAATGATAGAGATGAGTGGAATGGGAAAGTGAGGTAAGCAGAAAATAAAAGCTGGGAAAAGACTGTAATATGAAATTTCATTTTGTATGAAATTATGGATAAGGTGATGGCACCCCACTCCAGTACTCTTGCCTGGAATATCCCATGGACGGAGAAGCCTGGTAGGCTGCAGTCCATGGGGTCGCCAAGAGTCGGACACGACTGAGCAACTTCACTTTCACTTTTCACTTTCATGCACTGGAGAGGGAAATGGCAACCCACTCCAGTGTTCTTGCCTGGAGAATCCCAGGGACGGGGGAGCCTGGTGGGCTGCCGTCTATGGGGTCGCACAGAGTCGGACACGACTGAAGCGACTTAGCAGCAGCAGCAGCAGCAGCAGCAGCAGCAGCAGCAGCATATGTGCATATGTATGTTTACAGAAAGTGGAAGAATAAGGTGATTTTCTACCAATGACTTATTGTTCATGGTACACTAAGTAGAAAAAGTGTCTTGTAATGAGTATCTTATGATTCTATTTCAGGATAAAGGGAATAAACCACACTTCTATGTGGATATATCTATGGTCATGTATGCTCGTATGAGCAAAAAATGATACACAATAATACCTTTAGGGTCTGATCTTGGGTTGGGGTGGATTAATAGGATGTGAGGTGCTGGAGTGTGTGATTATTAGATCTGCCAATTTTTGAATTGCATTGTGTTGACTTACATATTACAACACAAATGCACTACTTCTGAAATTTGAAAAGGGGCAAATCTGAGACTGTGGATATCTGAACGGTTTTCTAAACAAGCTTATTTATTTAAAGAATTTATTTTAAACCAATAACCTCACTAAATTCACCAATGTACTGAGTCCTAAGTGGAAATCCTTAACTTAGTTCCCTATTTTGGCCAAAGTGCTTAAAATTAATTCATTTGTAGTACTAAAATTCTTAAGCAACTACCTGACTAAAGCCATTAAAGTTAAATCATGTTCATTTCCATTTGATCATGTTTATTGTCATTTTGGGTTTCCCTGGTGGCTCAGCAGTGAAGAATCCACCTGCAATGCAGGAGACAGGGGTTCACTTCTTGGGTCAGGAAAATCCTCTGGATAAGGAAATGACAACCCACTCCAGTCTTTTTGCCTGAGAAATCCCATGGATAGAGGAGCCTGGCAGGCTATAAACCATGGGGTTGCAAGAGTTGGACACTCACTAAACAACAACAATCGAAGAAGGCAATGGCACCCCACTCCAGTACTCTTGCCTGGAAAATCCCATGGATGGAGGAGCCTGGTAGGCTGCAGTCCATGGGGTTGCTGAGGGTCGGACACGACTGAGCGACTTCACTTTCACTTTTCACTTTCATGCATTGGAGAAGGAAATGGCAACCCACTCCAGTGTTCTTGCCTGGAGAATCCCAGGGACGGGGGAGCCTGGTGGGCTGCCATCTATGGGGTCACACAGAGTCGGACACGACTGAAGTGACTTAGCAGCAGCAAACAACAACAAATTGTCGTTTTTGCATAGGAGTAATGCTTCTGATTTTTGAGTGCTGACTAATGAGAATTACTAAAAATTAGCATTTATGGAACTGCTTCTATATGCCATACATTACACTTTTTTTTGAGCTATAATTTATATTCAGTAAAATTTCCCCTTTCAAGTGTACTGTAACCATAAAAGTCCTCCAAGGAACAGATGCCGAGATGGGAATAAACATGTATTATACTGGCAAGTGTTGGCTTGTTTGTTTGATTGACTTTAGCTATTGTAATAGGAATTTAGTTGTTTGCCACTGATATCTTTTACACAATCCTATACCGCAGGTATAATTTGTAGAACAAATTTACTTTAAATAGCTTGCCCATGGCAACTCAGAGCTGGTCTGATCTTTAAAACGGTGCTTGTAGCCACATGTGACCTATTGTTGCCAAGATCCTGAGTCTTCCTTAAGTGACAGTGGGTTGTGCATGTGGTTACTCAGAAGCAGTGGGGCATGGAGTATATTTCCTGGCTAGTTCCTCAGTTCAAGGATGTGATCAATATCACAAAAACTTTCAAAACCTTTTACTGACTTATCTTTGCATAGTAGGACTATGCAAAGAAAATATGGAAGAGTAGAAAATAGAGAAAAAAGTCACCCACACTCTATTTAGTAAGCACATAAATTTAAGTTGCAGTTATGGCAGTTGAGGGGAAAATTATTGAAAGATAACATCAATAATAAGCTGGGTGAGGCTACTATAAAATGAGTTGTTTATTTATGTAAATTTTCTCTGTGTTTCATGTGTAGTGATGACATTACTAAAAATCAATTTTTGGTTTTTAGGACCACAGCATAAAATTCAGAAGAAATAAGAACATGTAGACAAATATTCAATCTTCTACCTTTATGATTCAGATTTTTGTAAAATTAGTGGAATGATTTGACTGAAAACTAGCATTATTAATCATAATATGACTTCTAAGGAATTCACCTGATGGAAGGTGGTAGGGAAGAGAAGTTAAACAAAATCTTTGTGATGTTGTCTTTAATGTTGTTTTGGTCTTTTATTTTCAGCAGGGATTAGAGTGGCATTAAGGAAGTAAGAAATGTAGAGAAATTAAATTGTGTGATTTATGGGTAAATAACTTAGTAATACGACCCCAGTGAGACCAAGGGGTTGGGATTTGAGGGTGGGTTTGAGAGAATATGATTTGAAAGCTATCATTTTTTTTCCTGTATTTTTTGCTTTTTAAATCTAGGGTTACATTTATTCCTGCAGAAGGTTATCAGTAAAATACAAAAACACAGAAACAAGAACACAGAAACTAGTCTTTATTCCAGACCCCTTGTGTATATGTATGTGTAAACTAGCAAGCTATAAGCTCTAGAGAGCTTAGAAAAGGCATCCTAGCCTCTATCTAACCAGAACATCAATGTTTATCTACCTATCCCATAATTAAAATCACATGTCTGACCATAAGCTCTGAGTGAGGGTTTGCTTACCTTAATGCTTGTAAACTACTTGGCCACTTAAGTGTCATTGGCTCTGTGAATTGAATCAGAAGGGAGAAAAGTGTCAATGTCAGAATCTACTTTAGGCCTTTAAGCTGATTCTACAACTTATAAAGCCATTCATATAAACAAATTCCAACCTCAAATATTTTTTTCCTCACCTCAGTCCATCAAATTGCAAGTTAAGTACTAATTCTGGTTGGTTGAATAACTCAACAGACCAAAAATATGTACTCATTACCTTAAAGTGCAAGTGATTTGCAAAATTTCACCTAGATGTTTTTATTCATGTCATGAAAAATTATGTATATTACCATTATTCAATATTTAGTCATCAGCCACTTTCTAAACAGTTTGAAATGTCAAGTCAAACCTAAACTTTATAAATTTTAAAGTGTTTAATTACACTAAGAAAAGAAAAATAGGATGAAATTATTCAGAGCTTAATTCTTAGACTGTTGAAAGGAAAATGTAAATTTTAACAATTTCCAATAGGTTCAAAATCAGAAGTTAATTTTATTTTTCAAGTGAACCAAATTCTTTTGTTTAAATGCCAATCTATTCATAGAATTACAAACTTACTGTATTCTAGAAAAGACTTAGATAATTGATACAAATATTTAAAAACAAATCATTGATATTAATAACATACAAAATGTATGCATTCTAGATAAGTGATTCCATTCAATTTTACACTTAATTGAAACATGTTAGATTTCCAAACATAAGTTTAATTTTTTCTTCCTGAGTTTGGTCAACTTTGCCTTAACAAGTAGTGCATGCCTGCCTGGTTCTACCTTTTTACTCTACTGGAATATATAAATATCATATTAATGACATTTTAGTATTTGTTTTAATTCTATAACATACTTTATCTTACAATATCTTTTGTCTTTACTTTTCAAGTAAGGGAACTATTTGTAGACCTTAATTCTTGACTAAGTAGATGGAAGCATTTCTTCAGAGGCATCTGAGGTATGGTAATATGACTATGACCAACTTGATAAACGTACACCAAAAGACCACAAGACATTTACCCATGTAAATTTAAGAAAACAGAATGCAAAGATAGGAGGAAGAGAAATGTAGAGAGTAAAGTGAAACTAGCTTACACAGAAATAATAAGTGACTTTACTGAAGTGGTTTGTGTCTTGACCTACTTTAAAGAGGAAGCTATTTAGAATGATCATATATTATGCCAACTTTCTTATAAAAGTTAGTGAACCCAGTGGAGGAATTTTTAGGAAAAGATTTAGCTTTTTTCCTTCCCCTGTATTACATGATCTAGACTTGTAAATGGAATGACTTGATTTCAGTGATTAGCATCTGCACTGTAAATTCATCAGTTCATTATTAATTATATTTTGTCAAGATTTTTTTTAAAAAGCGTAAAAAAAAAAAAGCATAGAATGATCCCCTAAGTAAACCATTCATTTTGATAGTCACTGAGATTTTAAAATTAAATTGGAATGGAAGCTTCAGTTTTATAAATAAAATAAAATAATTAATTCAAGAACAATAGTTTTAATATAACATATACTCTTTTAGAATAAGCATCTGATGAAGTGTTCTGACTTTCCAAGAAAAACTGAATATTCAAACTAAATTTTGTATACAATTTCTCTGCAAGCTTGTACTTTGACATGAAAGTTTAAAATTTTTAAAGTAAAAGTTGGGATCAAGTTAAAGAAATTATGCATGCAATAAGGATCTCTGAGTGATTATGTTTATCATTGCAAGACTGAGCACAATTTGGCCCAGATTCTTAGGAGCCAGGAGAAAATAGAAACCCTAGCTATGATGATTCTTATATTAAAAAAAAAATGAAACATAGCTCTTAGGGAAAATGAAGTTATGCCTAGGAATAAAGCATAAACAGTTCCCTCTGGGACTATTTTGTAAACTTTACTTTGGAAACTGCATAATCTTAAATTCAATAGTAAATTTCATATAATTTCTTATTTTGGCCATTTAATAAAATAAGAGAGCATAATATTAGTAGGAACCTGGAAGCCTATTGATTGTCTGAATCATAGAGAACAGGCATTCAACTCACCCAGTTGTTAATCACTTTTATTCTTGGACTATGTGCCCTAAAATTATACTTCTTCCTCAAAGTTGGGCTTTTATAGGTATAATTCAGATATCAGCCCTCTGAAAATCTCTGCTACATCTAGTGTTATGGAAGGTAGGTAAAGAAGAAATAAAATATGTATTTAAAAAAAAATCCCCAAAGAAGAAAACCAAAACAATAAAATTAGATATAAAAATTGACAAACTTTCCTAAAATTTAGGATATACATATATAAATATGCTCTGAATGTACACATTGAAAGGGCACATTATGTGCCTGGGAAAATAGACTGAGAACACTGAGAAAATCTAACAAAATTATAGGTCATTCAAGAAAGTGAGTACATTCTTTTGACATCTGGATTAAAAGTCTAAATCATGTAAAAATGAAAGAAAAGCAAATTGTTAAGAATCCAATAGCAAAATTTTATGCCTTCTGGGGTAAACCAAAAATGAAAATCTCAGCCAAGTATTTTATATTCAGATAAATTGTTTTCCAAGTGTAAAGTCAAACTCTTTTCAATATCCCATGAGTTAGTCCTGAGGTATCTACTAGAAAATTAACCTTCAGACAACTAAAAGGACTGGTAATATATAAGGACTGGTGGTGAGCATTAGCATATAGTTAATTGTAGCACTATGAATAAACAATGATTAAAAAGAAAGTACATAATGCTTGCTCTTGAACAGGTCTCAATAATTAATGATCTTAAAGGTACTGGTGGTTTAGTTGCTAAGTTGTGTCCGACTCTTGTGATCCCATGAACTGTAGCCTTCCAGGCTCCTCTGTCCATGGAATTCTCCGGGCAAGAATACTGGAGTGGGTTGCCATTTCCTTCTCCAGGGGACCTTTCTGACCCATGAATTGAATCCAGGTCTCCTGCATTTCAGGAAGATTCTCTACCAACTGAGCTACAAGGGAAGTTCTACTACATAATGTACCAATTCTAAAGGTGACATCTTCCCCAGGGGTATAGAGTAAATGGCAAGAAGGAACAGGGATAGAACACAGACTGCTTTAAACATATTTTGTTTTATAGAACTGACTTTGAAACCATGCAAGCATTTTATGGGCTTCCCTGGTGGCTCAGATGGTAAAGAATCCACCTGCAATGAGGGAGACGTGGGTTCGATCCCTGGGTTGGGAAGATCCCCTGGAGGAGGGCATGGTAATCCACTCCAGTATTTTTGCTTGGAGAACCCTCATGGACAGAGGAGTGTGGCGGGCTACAGTCCATGGGGTCAAAAAGAGTCAGACAAAAAAAGTTGTATCTCTAAACATTGAAGTTAAAATGAGATAAATGAATCTAAATGGGTAACTAGTTGCTGGCATAATAACACAGAAACTAATCAAAATAACTTAAAAAAAGTTTTGGGCTGTACATCCCTAACAGTATATGCCCTAAATGACAAAAATTGCTGGAAAAATTTAAACAGTTTTTTTAGGTGAGTCAGAGGTAAAGAATTTGCCTGCCAATGTGGGAGATGTAGGAGACACAGGAGATGCTGGTTCAATCCCTGGGAGGGGAAGATCCTCTGGAGGAGGAAATGGCAACCCACTCCAGCATTCTTGCCTGGAAAATTCCATGGACAGAGGAGTTGGCAGGCTGCAGTCCTTTGGGTCGCAAAGAGTTGGACACAACTGAGCTTGCACGTAAATATGTTTTTTCAGTCATTTTATAGGTAGTAGTGATTGTATTGCAATTCAAAAATGGTATGTATATAAAGTATAATTCTATGATCTTATAATTCTGTAATTCAGTGTCCTTCACAAGCAAGATTCTTGGCAAGGGAGAAAGGAAAAACAGATGTCAGAAAGAAGAGATTAAGTAAAGACCTTTTAGTCCTGAATTTGAAGTATCAATATAAATCAATGATATTTTTTACTTGAAAAAAACTATTTTCTAAATTTTTCAACTGAAAATTCCCATAAATACTGATGCACCCATTAACAACGAGTACCTCCAGAACCTAGAATTTAGTGCTGAAATCTACTTTCTTTCTTTCTGAAAGGAGCCAGAGCTCCTTGGAGAAATAGCTAATTCCAGGACCGGGACAGGAAATGTACAGATCATGTTGTATGCTCTTGTCACATCAAATAATAAGGAAGCTATCAAATATTACTAGGTTTATGTCAAAGATTTGGGAACCAACTTGCAGAGATTGTCAAAGATGAGACAATACAAAGACCAATGAGAGGAAAAAATACTTCAAAAGATTGAAATATATCAAATAAGTTTAAATCCAGGAGTTCATAATGATAATTAAAAATTTATCAGCAATTGAAAGACACTAGTGAACCAACTCATTATCTTGAAAACTTATAAACAAAGAACTACTGGATAATGAAATAGAATAGTAAGATTTTCTTTATTTTCGTATTTTAGCAAATAAATAAAAAATAACTGATAGAATATCACTGTCTTGTAACCCAAAATGAAAGCAGGGGTCCTCAGGCTTTTTGGCACCAGGGACCAATTTCGCGTAGACAATTTTCCACATACCAGGGATGGGGTGGGAAGGTTTGGGGATGATTCACATGCATTACATATATTGTGCACTTTATTTCTAATCTAATGCTGCTGCTGATCTGACAGGAGGTACCTGTGGATGGCTGGGAGGTTGGGGGTCTCCTGAATTAATGGATCTAGGCATACAGTTACTGCTAACATCAGAAAGAGCAAGATAACCAGATAGGTGTCTCCTGATGGAGGAAAAAAGTGCCTCCTAAAAAAAAAGTATTTTCAGAAAATCAAGTCTGAATCTGGTCAGTCCTCCAGGTTCAAAGACTAATTTATAAAAAATTCAGAAGGAAGAGGAACACATTAAACTATACTTTGGGGATGTAATCAGCAAAATCCTATAGGACATACAATCAAGTTTCTTCAGCAAACACATTACAAAGAGAAAAAAAAAGACAGAGTCAGAAACCAATAGATGAAAAGCAACTTCAAATGAATATATTAACCAATCACATGTGAGCCTTGTTTGGATCCTGATTCAAACTAGAAAAATTTGTAACATTAAAGCAATAATTGGAAATTTGAACACTGAATATTTGATAATATTCAGGAATTATTAATTTAAAAAATATCATGATATTGTGTTATATAAAAAAAGTCCTTTTCTTTTAGAGTTACATACTGAAATATTTGTTCATAAAATAAAATGTCTGGAATTTGTCACAAAATAATTTGGCAAGATGAATATAGGGTAAGGGTATTTTGTTAAAGCTGGATAATGGCACATGGGGAGTTTACTACATTGTTCCCTATATTTTTGGGGGTAAATGTTCAAAAATAAAACATTTAAAACAAAAACCTGCATGGCATTGTCACGCCCTGAAGACACTTGAAATATTTGCAATTTTCTCCGTTAAGGAGTTATTTCTTTTCCGCTGTGTCTGAAGAAAGCAGCCAGTACTGCATGCAAGATCAGCGAGGGTTAAAGAGAATAAGCAGCTGATACATCTGGGGAGCATTAGCTATGTTAAGGACAAGCCAGCATGAAAAGGTAACCGGAAGAAGCAGCTGAATATTCTCTGGTCAAGCCTTGAGGTCATCTGAATAGAGGGACTGTGGTTTACAGACTAGCATAGGACATTTATCATTTCAGCACTTTGTTTCAAACCCCAGCACAAGAGTTCCTTTGGTTTGGAATTGGATCAAAACCGAGTAAAAGACTTTTTTATTCTCCATAAGCAATTTTAAATGTTTTGTATACCTTTCAGGAAAGAAAAGACAGGATTTATAATATAGTAACAAAAATTGAATGTCTCTTAGAGTTTTTTCTATATTACAAAATTTTTCATTAGCCATAAATGTGAATATGATAAACACTTCTTTTGACTGTCCTATCAGTTTACGATCTACAGTATGTATTATATGTGGCACTGTGAAAAGCATGGTAGTTACAGGGTTATTGCAATTTCATGGAATGTAAGACTGAAATAAAACAAAATTATCTAAAATATTGACTCTGCCATTTCTCATCTTGTTGGGTTGGAAAGTTTATTTTGGTTCCCTCATCTGTAAAACAGGATGTTTTGTAGTAAGGTTTAGAGATAATGCATAAAGCACCTCACCCATAGCTTCAATATGTGGAAGAATTGTCATTTTCAGATTTGCTTTCTTATAATCAATGAATTCTGCCACTTGCCCTTGAGTAAAGGCATCTTTCAGTATGACATCTTTCTCTTTTTATAAACACCACTATTAGGTGCTGTCTGATGCTATCAGATCAATCTCTTCTGAAGAAAAACTTGAAATGAGTCAATGCTCACAGATTCATTTTTCTCTTGTGGTAAAACAATGTTTCTTAAAAGTTAAAGACTTTTGGATAACAATGTGCAATAAAGACTCAAGTGCAATACTAGTTTTAATCTTCTAATACTCTGATAACTAATACTAAGAAAGATGCAAAAGTGTGTAGTGGATTACACAACTGGAGAAAACATAGCTCTGCCTGAGTCAAAATGGAAACTGAAGACTAAATATGCTATACTTCAGCCATTCGTAGTTTGAGCTGTGACATGGCCTATCTTCCTGGTCTCTTGTCTTTTCTTATTAAAAACAGCAGTCAATAATTAAGATGTATAAACTATTTTGATGCAATTTTAATGCACATAACTTCATGATATGCTTATAATCAGCCACATCTATATTGTAAATTTCATTCAAACTACATGATAAAATAAGTCCCTTTTACTTACAGCAAAAGCTAAGGCTAGCAAGTGTTTTCTATCAATTTATGTGTCATTTAATGTAGGACAGAAGTTTACAAAGCAAGAGAGCTGGCAGTTTAAGTAACAGTTAGAAAGGCCATGAAGCCACTCTATAATGCTATGGGCCTACTTTCATTCCTACTAGTTATATCATTAACTAGAGACTGAGACTCTGGGAAATACTATATTTTTTATTGTACTGAGCATATTTATTATATAATCAATCCAAATCCATCGCAGAAAGATTAGACATAGTAAAGTTAAAAAAAAACTAATATCTCCCATTCAGAAGTAATTACCATTATTATAGACTTATGCATCTCTATCCAGATTTTGTGTGAACACAAGAAAAATTTAATTTTACAAATATTTGGCCAACTAGGTATGTTTCATAATTTATTTTTCCACAAAACTTTTGATATTCTTTTGCAAATATTTTCAATGATATTTAATACAGATCAACATTAAGAACTGTAATAACACAGGATTTTGTAATATGGAGGACATATACTTAACCAATTTTCTGTTGCTTTTTTTTTCTCTTTTTCTGTTATATATATATGTCTTGGATATAGATCTTTATACTAAGGAAATATAATGTATAAAAATTCCCAGAAGTGGAAATTTAGTATGTTTTGAGTTCTTCTTCCTAATCTCCCAGTTTGTGCTTCTTAAAGAAAGTAGCTTATTCACTTTGCACGGCATACTTTTCTGTTAGCAACACAGCATGTTAATGGAAAAAGGCCACAGAAGGTGGATAGTAATAGGTTTATTTACTTATTTATTTATTTATTTTTGTTTGCAATCCCTCTGCAACAGGCTTGCTGTCAAATGAGAAAAAATTTTCTCAGATATCTGATCTGACCATTGTTGATCAAGCCAAGTAATGTACAAAGGTATTACAAGGAGACGTATGTGATCTGGAACTGTGGCCCCATAGGTTCAGTTGGAACCATCCCTGAGTTTTAGAATAAATCCATTTAAACAGGTATTTTAGAAAGTTTTTGAACAGTTAAAAGTTGAACTTAGATATAGCTTAGTTCCTTACAAAGTCAACACTACAATATTCTTTGGCCACTTTTAATTTTATAGATAAAATCTGACTTATCAAAGTGCTTTGTGCATTATGATTCTTATTCATAAGCTTCTAAATTTCAATTTTCTACTCTTTTAAAGTCAGCCATTTCCCATGAACAAAACCAGAATAAAATGTCCTGTTTCAAATGCAGAATTGGGTTACATTTCTGGTTTCAATGATTATGCATAAGAAATACATTTTGGTGACTGAAACTCTGTAATTTTTAGTGACTAACTATAAAGAAAATATTTACAAAGAAAAGTTTTAGTCAGTGTCTATGTGCTTATACGCATTGATATCCCCTCAGGGTCCATTCTGTGAATGTTCTCATTTTATAATACACTGTTAGCACTACCTACCTCAAGCACCTAATTTAGGAGCATTCTGCACACAAGAGGAGTCAGCTTGTGGCCAAAATTAGAATGAAGCCAACGTTCCCAACAGATCACTCATTTATGCATCTCTGCTCACGTCTTGGGTTTGTCTGCATTTGATAGAAGATGAATACTGCTAATCCTGG
The DNA here is from genome assembly GCF_002263795.3 of Bos taurus. Classification (NCBI taxonomy): domain Eukaryota; kingdom Metazoa; phylum Chordata; class Mammalia; order Artiodactyla; family Bovidae; genus Bos; species Bos taurus. Next base: position 49,896,970 of record NC_037331.1, read on the forward strand.
CAAGTGAAAAGGTTGCTTAAGACTTGAATCCAGAGAACAGAAAAATGTTTGGACATAGGAAAGTAAGGACAGAACCAGAAATGAAGAAACATTCATGAATAAGGTTGATGTACATGGAAGTGCAATCAAGATCTGGGATCAGTACAACTGCTTAGATAAATGGTACCCTTTATTAAAAGAAAAAAAAAGTGCTTTCCCTAGGTTTGCCCTGTCTTGTTATATTAATACCACACCTACGCTCGGGGAAAGTTTGATCAACCACTTGTTGACCATGTGCAAATTGTGTTCAAATTGGTTTGAGTATGTCCCATTTGTTAGTTGTGTTAAAATTAGTTGCATATGTCACTCTGACAATTACTGCCGGGTCGTAGTAAGAAACAGGAAAGCATAAGTAGAACAATAAACAAAACAGAACAAAAAATCAGGCTCCTTTTCTACCCTGATTTGGCAGTATACTGGTGAGCAGCTGGGGACATGGTTTGCTTGGCAGTGGAAGCCTCTGGGTCTACAGGGATAGTTAGTAGGAGTTTCACCAGGAGAAGGAGTTTCAACACAATGAGGATTTTCATCAAGTAAGGTCAGTTACCTAAGCAGCCTTTGCAACAGAGAGTCACTGGTCACACTGCCAATGACTCACAGCCTCACTTCTAGCTTAGTAGGTAAGCAGCAACTCATACCAAAGAAAAAGTAGGAAGAGATTTGATGTATAACATGGTAGGTGTAGTACTAGGAGTGGGGAAGCTATCTCGATGCATACAGTGTCACAAGGCCTCAAGGTGAGGGCCCCAGTATCAAGCATATAGTGAATCCATTAGTCAGGGAAATCCCAGCTAGCTATGGGACTGGAGGCTGCAGCCCCCATAATTTGTTGGGTTAATGTCATCACAGAATTCTCTACTAGACTAGACTGCCAGTTTTGTAACTGGTACACAACACCATGTTGGTCCAAGAAAGGACGTAGTTAAGGGGCAGAAGTGACAACTAGATAAAAGCATGGATGAGGAATTTGAAACTGACAGATAATCCAGGCAGTGCTCCTAAAATATGTAGTGAACTGGAGTTCCAAACCCAATCAGGACCTTCAATCAGCCTTGATGCCAATTTTGCATCTGGAAAATCCCCTGGGACCTCTAGTTCAGTTCAGTCACTCAGTCGTGTCCAACTCTTTGCGACCCCATGGACTGCAGCACGCCAGGCTTCCTCTAGGAAGTCTATCACCAACTCCCAGAGCTTACGCAAACTCATGTCCATCAAGTCGGTGATGCCATCCAACCATCTCATCCTCTGTCATCCCCTTTTCCTTCCACCTTCAATCTTTTCCAGCATCAGGATCTTTTCTAATGAGTCAGTTCTTTGCATCAGGTGGCCAAAGTATTGGAGTTTCAGCTTCAGCATCATCCCTTCCAATGAATATTCAGGACTGATTTCCTTTAGGATGGACTGGTTGGATCTCCTTGAAGTACAAGGGACTGGGAGGGAGCCTTATGCTGAGATGACCACTCACTGGAAATGAGTGGTCAGTACTAGAAGTGAGTCCAGAACAGCCCAAGTAAAGAAGTATATACACAGGACTTTAGAAAGACCAAAACTGCTGCCACACAGGTTGGGGACAGATCTTGCACTAGCATCAGTGTAGTGGTGGTGAGTGAACACTATTACATATTAATAATAGGAATAGACTCAATTCAGCCTAGAGGAAGCCTCTGTTAGGGCAAGTCCCAGGAAGCCACAACCTCTCTGAGCAGGAAAGGGAAAGTGGAATCTGAGTCTGGTAGTCAATTCTGAATGATGATGGAGGTGGAAAGAAAGAAGCACTTGTGACAACAAAAAAGTGAAGGTCATCTGTTATATGACTTCTCCCCTATTACAGTGGTCATATCTCAAAGGGAATGGTAGAGCCACCTAGCCAGGCATTTTGGAAATTTTAGGAGACTTCTCCACTTTTTGTCACACTAATTGGGAAACCTTATGGGTATTCAGTAAGAAGGTTCAGGGATACATAGTGTCCTGCAATTAAATATTCGTCTTACACCTGCACAACTCCCAAATTGTCTCACTGGATATTTATATAGAAGAAAAAATAATCTATCTAGAGCCTAATTCCTTTTATAGAGAACACAAAAAAATTCTGTGCTGTTCTAATATACATCGAATATTGTAATAAAGAATGTAAATTGAGGAGGTATTTGACTTGATTAGAATGATTCCATGAGGCATTCACCATCTCAGAAAACCACATCCCTGAGAGTAATGCTGCTAATTATATTTGGGCCACCTACATAACATACCTGGACTGTTAGAGTCTGTAGCTATCACATTCACATAGATTCTACACCTAGTTGCCAGCACTGGGATACTTGATTGTCTGATGATACAGTCATATCTGAGTTATTAAGAATTAAAACTAATTAAACTAAAACAAACTTATAACTGTTATTATTGTTCAGTTGCTATAAAGAAAATAAATAAAGCCAAAAGTTAGCTATGAAAAAAGATTAATAAAATAAATAAACTCCTAGCAAGATTAATGAAAAAGAGAAAAGGCTCAAACTACCAATATCAGAAATGAAAAAAGGAGACATCACTAGAAATTATGCAGGCATTGAGAAGGTAATAATAAGATACTATTTAGAACTGTCCTTGGTAACCAAGGACCAGACAGTTTTCCATGGATTAAGAAATGGGGGTGATGGCTTCATGATGACTCAAACTCATTACATTTATTGTGCCTGTGTGCTCAGTCGCTCAGTCCTGTCTGACTCTTTACAACCCCGAGGACTGTAGCCCACCAGGCTCCTCTGTCCATGGGACTTCCCAGGCAAGAATACTGGAGTGAGTTTCCTACTCCAGGGGATCTTCCCAACCAAGGGGTAAAACCCACATCTCCTGTTTCTCCTGTACTGGCAGGCAGATTCTTTACCACTGCAGCACCTGGGAAGCCCTAATCTAATGCCACCACTGATCTGACAGGATGTACTGGTCCACAGCCTGAAGGTTGGGGACCCCTGATTTAGAACATTACAATAATTACCTTGAAAACTTATTTGTAAAAAACGTCACATTTCTAGAAAATCTCAAATTACCAAAGTGCCACTTAAAGAAAAAGAAGATATGAATAGTTCTACATCTATTAAAGAAATTGAACTTGAAATTCCAACCTCCCCGGAACTTTAAATAACATACATATTACTCAAGGTCTTCCAAAGATTAGAGAAGAGGAAATCCCTGTTGACTTCTATAATGAGCTGAGCACTTCCTTGACCTCCAGAACCCAAAAGCAAGGGCATTTCCTTTTCCAAAAAGTAAAGCTAAAAACTAAACTCTCTCTTCAAACTAGGTAAAAATTCTAAAGAAAATAATTGCAAACATAATTCAAGCTCTACACAGAAAGGATCATATATCACAACCAAGAAGGATTTATTCTGAGAATATGATGTTGAATTAACATTTGGTAATCAGGCAATGTAATTTAGTAATTAACAGAGAAAAGGAAAAACAAATATGGCTTACAATAGAGGCAGGAAAAGCATTTGGTAAAATTCAATACTTGTTCATGATAATAACTTAAAATACTCTAGAAAGATATTTATCTAATGATAAGCATCTCAAAAGAATACAAATAGTACAAATACAAAAAAATCATTTCAAATTTAGAGGTAAAATTTCAAGCTTTTATCATAGGATTGGGAATGAGACATGGATGCTTACTATCACCACTTACGGTATAGAGCAGGCATCACAAATCCAAATGCCCATAAGGGTTATGATGACAGAGAAAGGAGGGATCTATGGAATTTGAAAGACAAGCTTCTGCCAAAAGTCATTCAAATTCAATTACAAAACAAGACCAAACAAAACCAAGACAAAACAAAAATCACTGGCCCAGCCAAACAAAATATCTGCAGGCCAGATTTAGTCTGGAGTCTGCAAATTGGTGAACTTGGCTGAGGTTATTTTGGGCCCAGCCTTTAAAGATTCTTTCATATAACCAGCTGATAGGATAGGATACAAAACTTCACATCTAAGTGAAAACACTAAGTATACTACTACCTGAAGAAGATCTTGTGTATTAGTAGATGTCAAAGCCTAAGCTAAACTGTCTTATTTGGAAAAGAGAGCTGAAAAGGCAAATCACATAACAGAAAGAATAAACAATACAAAGGATATTATATGAAAAGGGAGGCTTAGACTGTGGACCATCAGGAGTAGTGATATAATAGCAAAACCAGTTGGTTATGAATTATTCTAAGATATCCCCAGGGCACCTCTGCCTGAATTTGTCATATTGTGCAAATGTGAAAGGAAGGTGAGTAAAAAATCCATTATAGAGTTGGCTGTTTTCATTTGTTAAACCCTTTCCTACACTTTACCATTGGAAGTGTTCTGCATGTAATAGCCATTGTTGAAGGCTTTGAATAGTTTTCTCTCCTGCTGTCTTTGATGTTCACAGTGACTAGGAATGGTTCTCTATGTCCCTAGACTGGTGTCATCAGCTTGCTCCTGGGCTCACTGTTGCAAACACAGGAAGGCAGAAGGAAGGCAAGCCATTTTTCTCAGGAAGAGCAACCTCTTGGGTGGTCCATTTTGCACATGTGTTAAGATCTAGCTTGACCCAGAACCGCCTCTCATTTTGCATGGAGAGGTTCATGGAATCTTTGGTGCAGTGACTTTCTGAATCTAAATTGACCTTGGCTTTTGTGTTTCCTTGGAAAATCTTCTCTCAGCTTTGCAAAGGGATGAGCCTTTTGCCTGCTTCCCAGAACGAGGCGGAGATTGCATGCAGATGGCCAAAAGTCTAAACCTGATCCCCTCTGGTGCCTTTGGCCCTTGGTGTGGGTTTCCCAGGTCAGCCAGTTAGGCAGCTCCAAGAGTTCACCCAGAGTCCTCAAAGGAAATCTCATCCTTGAAGCAAGATGTGCATCAGTGGACAGAACTGACCACCCGCACAGAGGTCAGTCTGGGCTGTCACCCACATGTCCCCTGCCAGGCTTGGCACATGGCTGCAACTGCTTTCAGAAATGCCAGCACTTGGAGGAGGTCTTGACTGTGTTGGTATTTATGATCACAACTCTATATTTCAGATTATGTGACTTTGATTCTTCCAGTTTGTCTTTGAGCTTTCTTGCCCTTCAGATAACTAAACTATAATGGCTGCCACCAAAAGCCTAAGCCAGTGACACCAGGGACCAAGGAAGAAAATAAAGCTATTTCCTACAAATTCTACTTACCTTTCTTTGCACTCCATCCTTTTAAACCACCTCCAGTTGTCTCCTCAATTCACTAAATCTCCTTTAGTTTTTTCCTAAAAAAGAGGGATAAGAGAAAAAAAAAAGTTTTTCTTTTATTATATGTTGCTTCAAGAACACTGTCTGGCAATACCACTTTGGCTAGAACTTCTGACATATAAGCTAGTTTTCAGAAGTTTATCACATTCCTATTTTATTTTTTGCAGAAACCTTGCCTGAGGGTCAGAGTTCATACACATATTTTATTTACTGAAACATGACTCAAACTGCAGCTGGCTTGTTACTGTTTGCTATGAATGGTGTCATTTGTACCAAACAACACTTATTGGGATATCCCTTCAAATATAGCTTTGCTTTATATGAAATATCAAGCTTTTGTTGGAAAAAATGTAGTTTGTTACATAGGGCAAGTCTAAGCTCAGATTAGAGAGAGAAGAGATTTAAATTTGGAAAAATTAGATTCATTATGCTGGATCTTGTGGACAGAGACCCTAACTGACTTGTTAACTGATATTCCTTGTGCCTAAATGGGGCTTTCCAGGTGGCTCAGTGGTAAAGAATCTGCCTGCCAGTATAGGAGACACAGGAGACACGGGTTCAATCCCTGAAACGGGAAGATCCCCTGGAGCAGAAAATGGCAACCCACTCCAGTATTCTTACCTGGAAAATCCCGTGGACAGAGGAGGCTGGTGGGCTACAGTCCATGGGGTTGCAAAAGAGTCAGACACAACTGAGCACATGTGCACATTACACACATGCCTAAATAGAGTATAACCAGCAGGCACGTAATAAATGGCTGTTGAATGACTTAGTGGGAGGAAGTTTACTTTTGGAATTTAGATATCTCATTAAGAATACTGGTGGGGATAGAAGTGTCTCAAAATATGAGCCAAATAATTATAGACCATATCTTTTAAATTCATATATATTGCTGCTGCTGCTGCTAAGTCGCTTCAGTCATGTCCGACTCTGTGTGACCCCATGGACTGCAGCCTACCAGGCTTCTCCGTCCCTGGGATTCTCCAGGCAAGAACACTGGAGTGGGTTGCCATTTTCTTCTCCAATGCATGAAAGTGGAAAGTGAAAGTGAAGTCACTCAGTCGTGTCTGACTCTTAGCGACCGCATGGACTGCAGCCTACCAGGCTCCTCCATCCATGGGATTTTCTGGGCAACAGTACTGGAGTGGGGTGCCATTGCCTTCTCCCTCATATATATTAAGTATTTTATTAAATGGAAAAACAATGACTTGAAAAATACCACTGATTTTAAATCACTAAAATTCCTATGGGGAAAAAACATGGTATACCACAGGTTCCAATGGTCTCTGCCCATCAGGAAGTGTGAACAGCTAAAAGGAAGCAGACTTCTCTAGTAAAGACAACCTGACTGTCTTCTAAAAGCTAGGCAGGCATATTAGCAAGACCAGTGATGTCAGAAGCATGGCAAATACTTCCTAAGCAATAGATTTGGCAGTGAAAAAAATTTTCATCAACACGGTACCACTTTGGGGAAATTCCCTTCCACATTTTTGTCTGTGTGACTTAGGTTAGACTGGCTCCAACCCCAATTCTAGTCCCCAACTCTGGACTAGAGTTGATCCAAAGATTTTGAATAATGCCATCAGAAAAGGTATGCATTTCCTTTGGTAGAGTTATGAAGGTGATAAGCATGAGGACTGAGTTATTTCTGTCCCTCTTTACCCCTAGGTGGGAAGAGTCTTTCAGAGAATGAAGATAATGCAAAGAAACTCAGAAATAAAAGATTAATACAGATAGTTTTCTGGTCATCACAATCCAGCTATACCTGAAGCTGCTATCTATACTGTTTAGTGGAAAACTTTTTTAAGTCCATTTTCCCCCCAGCATATCTCCCTCCATTGTTCTTCCTCAGCTCTCAGCCAACAAAGTAATATTTTCCTTAAAAAAATAGGTCCCAAATAATTTTTTATAATTAACTAATAAATGACCTATGTCTCTATTACATATCCTTAATGCTCTACTTTAAAGTATCTTTCCAAGCATAAAATTATTTGAGATCTTATCATTTTAATATAATTTTTGAGAAAAAACTCAAAGAACTCAGAATACAGTAGTACACTGTATTCTGAATACAGAATACAGTAGACTTTCTAGCTAACTGGTCTAGCTCTTTTCAGAAGGCAGAAGAGCTATTTCTAAGAATAAAAATGATTAACCTGCATGTAAAAGCAGAATTTGTCTAAATTAAGAGCATTAACATAGGCACTATAAATTCTGCTTAACTTGTATTCAAGCTCTGTATTTTTAGCCCCTTCTACACAGAATTGGGTCAGGGAAGCTCCATTCTCTCATCTTTCTGCATCCATACTTCTGGCACTGATTTAATTTCTTTTTTTTTTTTTATATTTTAACTTTACAATATTGTATTGGTTTTGCCATATGTCAACATGAATCCGCCACAGGTATACACGTGTTCCCCATCCTGAACCCTCTGCCCTCCTCCCTCCCCAAACCTCGAATAGCCAAAGCAATCTTGAGAAAGAAGAATGGAACTGGAGGAATCAACCTGCCTGACTTCAGGCTCTGCTACAAAGCCACAGTCATCAAGACAGTATGGTACTGGCACAAAGACAGAAATATAGATCAATGGAACAAAATAGAAAGCCCAGATAAAGATGATTTAATTTCTAATTGAAAAGTCACCACTGCTAGTCTGGTAGGCACTTGAGAGAGGTTCAGACCTTCCTTCTTCCCAATGTTATCATGCTAGGTTCCCAGAGGTGGAACTTCCACTTGTGACACTTGGACCACAGTTTTGTCCCCCCTTTGCTATTTTTTTTTTTTCTCCCTTTGCTATTTCAACTGCCTGTGATGACTTTAATCATTCTTACAAATTGGTTGGCTTACGCTCCTAGTACTCGGCTACCAGGACTGGGAGCTACATGGAATCTATCTACTGCATGTATCACATTACCTCTCTTTATTCCTAAAGCCCTACCATTTGAAATTAGAGGTTTAGTAGACAGATTCAACTTACATGATTGCCCATAAAAAGCACCTCTAAAGATCCAACAGCTTTTTGTTGTTGGGCTGTTGTGTCTAAACACAACATACTTTGGTCCCCTTTCTGTCTTTGAGAATCTTGGCATTTGTCCCCAGTTCTAGTTTGGTTTTCACCCCCAAAACGTCTAAAACAAGTGTCAGATGAGCTTTAATAAATTAAATTTCTAGAGAAAGGCACTAAAACTTAATGGAAATTAGGTGGCCACATTACCCAGAAGTGTGGTGTTATCACAGCACAGCTTCCCCTGGCCCCCAGAGCCCCTAATCAAGAATCTGTCCATGCAAAGTGCAGTCCAGGCAGATTTTAGAGCTACATTTTGCAGTAGCAACTGTTCCCATATGCAGCAGATGATTTCTGATTCCCTTGGTCTCTTTCAGATCTACATTTGTCTATTATCATGACCAACACTAGACTGTCTCAATTAATGTAGCTTTATAAGTTCTGGCATCTGAGAATAAGTCTTCTCATCTCACATTTCTTCTTTAAGAAAGTCTTGGCAATCTTAAGTCCTTTGCATTTCCTTATAAACTTTACTATCAGCTTATCAAATTAAAAAGAATCCATAAGAGTTTAGATTGCAGCATTTCATAGACAATAAGATTGAGTTTTCCAATCCATTCAAATTTCATAACACAATTTAGATTTGCTGCTAAGTTGCTTCAGTCATGTCCGACTCTGTGTGACCCCATAGACGGCAGCCCACCAGGCTCCCCTGTCCCTGGGATTCTCCAGGCAAGAATACTGGAGTGGGTTGCCATTTCCTTCTCCCAACTTAGATTTAGGCTTTCTTAATTTCTCTTAATGTTTGCCATGTTTTTTTTTGTATAGAAGTCTAGCAGGATTTTATTTAGATTCATTCCTAAGTACATAACATTATGATGTTATTATAAAAGCATATACTAAATTTTGTTTCCTAACCTTTTTTGATATATAGAAATGAACTGATTTTTAAATATTGGTTTCATGCACAGAAATCTTGCAAAAATTTCTTTAAGTCTTATGATTTAACTATGAATTATTTTTTAAATGTTTATATATTTCACAGTATCTGAAAATAGAAGTTTATGTTTATTTTTTATTTCTAAACATTAGACCTTTTCTGTCTTTTTTGGTTACCTGCTGTATTACTATGAACTTGAGCAACTGTTGAATAAGAGGGATGACATCTTTGCCTTATTCCCAATTCCAAAGAAAATAATTTCATTGTTTCATCACTAAGTATTTGCTGATTTTTTGTTGTTTTGTTTGTTGTAGATATTCATTATTAGATTACTGAATTGCCTGTTCGAACCTCATTTGCTGAGTATTTTTTATCATAAATGAATGATGTACGTTTTCATCATTATGTACATTTTTACTGCATCTGTTGAAATTGTCATGATTTTGTCCTTCAGTTAGTTAATGTAACATATTACTAGCAGCCAAATAGCACTGAGTGCTGAGGATTAAAAATTAAAACATTCTGTGAAGGCCAGGAGTTCAATTTTGTCAACGGACGTCACATTGCTTATACTAATAGCACTTATAAATGAGAGTGGGTAGATCAGAGAATAAGTTACAAGGTATTTTTCAAAGACAAAAGACCTGAGAGGAAGAGTTACCAAAGCAAAGTGAAGGCATTTTATAATATGTTGTGAGAGCCATGGGATTCCCAGGTGGCGCAGTGCTAAATAATCTCCTTGCCAATGTAGGAGACACAGGTGCGATTCATGGGTCAGCAAGATCTGCTGGAGTAGGAAACAGCAACGCACTCCAGTATTCTTGACTGGAAAATCCCATGGACAGAGGAGCCTGGTGGGCTACAGTCCATGGAGCCACAGAGGAATGACTGAGCACATGCACATGAAAGTCTTAGTATTAATGTAGCTTGATAAGCACTTACCACATGCAATATCTAACATATCCAGAAAAAAACCCAATCACTTCTACTTAAGAAAAAGAAAACTGAAGCTTATGTTGGTTAAGTGATTTGGCCAATGATACACTGCTGATAAGTGCTGATGAGGGCATTCCAAAGGGCTCCAAACTCAAAATTTCAAGTTTCTTTTGGAGAAGGAAAGGTAACAAATTGGGTAAGAATTTTACAGTGTCAGTTTTGATAAACAATATTTTCAAGTGATATTCTCATAGAAGAAATAAAATCAAGAAAAACTGTACTCTGAACCATTGTATAGAGATTATTCCTTATGTGAAAAATTATAAAATCTGAAATTATTTTATTCTAGATACTCTCACATAAGTTTCCCTAAATGAAAAAACTTAACTTCAGGACTGTGGGCTAAGCAAAGGGTTGAACACTTGCATGACTTGTGGTAAAATAAATTCTTCTGTTTCCTTCATTCCTTCCTTTGTAAAAACTCAGTGTTCTCATAATAGTCCCTAAAACAGTGTCTGTCACTTTTAACACTGCTGCTGCTGCTGCTAAGTCGCTTCAGTCGTATCCAACTCTGTGCGACTCCATAGACGGCAGCCCACCAGGCTCTCCGTCCCTGGGATTCTCCAGGCAAGAACACTAGAGTGGGTTGCCATTTCCTTCTCCAATGCATGAAAGTGAAAAGTCAAAGTGAAGTCGCTCAGTCGTGTCCAACTCCTAGCGACCCCATGGACCGCAGCCTACCAGGCCCCTCCATCCATGGGATTTTCCAGGCAAGCGTACTGGAGTGGGTTGCCATTGCCTTCTCCTTTAACACTGCTAACTACTCCAATACTTTGATGATGCTCTATGATAACATCACATTCTTCCATTTTCCTTCTGTCTTTCTGTTCTTTTTTGTAATCTGTTCCATCCATTTCTTAAATGTTGATATTCATATTCACTTCTTGGAAATCTCATATCTTAGGACCATATCTTACATCTTATCTACCTAGTGGCTCATGCTAGAAAATAAAAGTCATAAGTGACTTATACATCATTAATACTTCAATATAAATATACAATATCAGTTTGATTATTAGTATTTTCTTTTTGCTAATCAAACTTAACTTTTTAAAAGACTTAAAAAATTAAGACTTTAAATTTTTAGAGTCATTTTAGGTTCAAAGCAACATCAAGAGGAAGGTAAGAAAACTTCCATATACACTTTGCCCCTTCACATGTATAGCTTTCCATCAACATTCCTCACCAGATTGGCCCACTTGTTACAACTGATGAGCTACACTGACACATTATAATCACCCAAAGTCCATCATTTACCTTATGTTTCACTTTTGGTGTTTTATACTCTATGGATTTGAACAAATTTATAATGACAAGTATCCATCATTACAGTATCATACACAATATTTTCACTGCTCTAAAAATGCTGTGCTCTGTCTATGCACCCTCCTACCTGCCAAACCCTGCCAAACACTGATCTTTTTACTGTCTCCATAGTTTTACCTTTTCAATCATGTCATATAGTTGAAATCACACAGTATGTAGCATTTTCAAATTGGCCTCTTTCAGTTAATAATATGCATTTAAAGTTCCTCTATATCTTTTCATGGCTTGATAGTGCATTTATTTTTAAGTATTGAATAATTCCAATTATGGTCTGACTATACCACATTTATTTAAACATTGAGGTACAGAAGGACATCTTGTTTCCAAGTTTTGACAATTATAAATTAAGCTTCTATAAACATTTGTGTGTAGATTTTTGTGTGGATGTTAAGTCTTCAACTCCTTTAGGTAAATACCAATAAGTGTGATTATTGGATCCTATGGTAAGAGTATGTTTAGTTTTATTAGAAACCACCAAACTGTCTTTCAAAGATGCCATACCATTTTGCAATCCCTCCAGCAATTAAGAAGAGTTCCTGTTGCTCTACATCATCACCTGCACGTTGTCAGTGTTCTGGACATTGACCGTGGTATGCAGCTGTGCTTATGCGGTAGTATCTCGTTGTTTTACTTTGCATTTCCCTGATGGCATATGATGTAGAGCATCTTTTCATTTGCTAACTTGACATCTGTACATATTCTTTGGAGAGATGTCTGTCAATGACCTTGGCCCATTTTCAAGCCAAGTTGTTTGCTTTATTGTTGAATTTTAAGGGTTCTTTGTATATTTTGAATAACAGTGCTTCATCAGATGTGTCTTTGGCAAATATTTTCTCTTAGTCTGTGGCTGGTCTTCAGCATTATTTTTTATGTTCTTCATAGTACTGAATTCCAACATTGCAGAAAATACAAAGATAAAAATTACAACAAAAAAGCTTAAATGTACAAGGTATATTACACATACACTTGGGATAATTAAACACGATTTTAAAACATTAAAACATGGAAATGGTGAATAGCAAATGAGAAGAATGGTTAACTCTGAGGAAGGAGACAGAAGTAGGATCAGTGAAGAGTGTACAGAGTTTTAAAATTCAGATTAAATAGTTGTTGACTAAAATATGGTAAAACTTTATATCAAGAATTATGAACCATGTTCTACATTTTTATGTATTCAAAAGATTTCATAACTTACAGAGGGAAAAATAGAAATCAGAATGTGTTCTGTTATTTGATACATATGATGGTGAATCTTTTAGTCTAACCTTGTTTTATGGTTCAGTTTCTTTATTTAGAAGTTTCCCTTCCATTCCAAAATTTGGGAATGCCTTTATTCCTTTTCAAGGTACACCTTAATTTACAGATGTGAAACTCCAAATGTTTGCTTGAGCAATAGTTTATAATGGGAATGTAAATACATTGTTACCCTAGTGTTTAAAGTGCTAAAACAAGTACCCTCACTTGAATCTGGACTCTTCTCTTAACTGAGTAAATAAACTTGGTAAATAGTCAGTAGCTTATATAAACATCACTGGTCTAAATATAGGATGTGTTATATCATGCTCACATTGGGTCAACATCAAAAGGAGGTATGTGCTAAAGAATTGTTCTCACTGCTTTGGGAAAAGCATATATCCATTGAGTTCACAGATCAGGGTCTCTCATATGTAGTGCTTAGCTAAAATTTTTAAAAAAAGAAAAAAAAAACATGTTTATAAAATGATTTGACAAATCACAACTACTATGTTTCTAAGTGGTCCCTGGAATGAACCTAAAAAAACATGGGCTTTTGGGCTTTTTCTTTTTTAATTTAATTTTATTTTTAAACTTTACAATATTGTATTAGTTTTGCCAAACATCGAAATGAATCCGCCACAGGTATACCCATGCTCCCCATCCTGAACCCTCCTCCCTCCTCCCTCCCCATACCCTCCCTCTGGGTCGTCCCAGTGTACCAGCCCCAAGCATCCAGTATCGTGCATCGAACCTGGACTGGTGACTCGTTTCATACATGATATTACACATGTTTCAATGCCATTCTCCCAAATCTCCCCACCCTCTCCCTCTCCCGCAGAGTCCATAAGACTGATCTATACATCAGTGTCTCTTTTGCTGTCTCATACACAGGGTTATTGTTACCATCTTTCTAAATTCCATTTGGGCTTTTTCTGACTGAGGCCTCTGGCCATATCCCAGAGCAATTAGAGCAAGGATCTGACATGCACCAAGCCATAATCATCTATAGCAGTTGAATCCTTTAAAAATATTCTCTGAAAGCAGAAGTTTACATAATAAAGCTGGGACTTGAAATATCTGAATAGGCCCTAGATGTGAGGAATTAAAGAACTTTCGACCCTGTTCAGTTTCTTAGTAGATAAGCCAGTGTCAGGGCCTCCAAATATGAAGAAGGAACTTTAAGATTCTTATTCGCCTACATGAAGAAGGTCATTGAGGATACTTAAGCTGATGAAAGGGAGAATGAGCAGTAAGAGAGAGGCAATGGCCCGAAAACCGGAAGGATGCCTTTTCCTCTGTTCCCCATGTTCACACTCACTCCAGCACAGATTTAAGACGGCTGATGTGTGGACTTCTATTGATAATCCTGTTTGTTCATCCTCTAAGTAGCAACAAGTCCTTTTGAAGTCTCCTTGTTTACCTTTTCATTTTATTCTCTACTTCCTAACTTCTTTAAATCCTCAAATGTTGACTCTATCAGAAGTTTGGAGTGCCATGGCAGTTTGGGGATCTGTGGTAGGAGAGTCTGCCTTACTTCTTTTGAATTGGGGCTGGAAATAAGAAAAGGCAAAGATATGACTTTGGTGACATTGAGACAGAGGCTGAAATATTTGGGTATGCTATATATATATATATATATATATATATATATATATATATATTTAAAATCATTGTAAATCCAAAAATTTGAATTCTAAGCATGTGGAACTTGATTGAACTTTATATGGTTGTCTGTCCCCAGGAGCTATTTTCTAGGAAGGCTATACCTGAACTTCTGATAGGAGGTCATTTTTATCAGACCTCAGTGTATGTGTGCAAGGTGAGATGCATGAAAAAAAAACAAAAGCAGCACAAGTTCTGATATATCTGGAATTCAGGGCAGGGGGGATGTGGGCATTGGACTGAAGAACAGAAATGAAGATGAAGTGAAAGTATCAGTCAGCCAGCTTGGCAAATAGCAAAAAAAAAAAAAAATCAAGTTTTTTTTTTTTTTTTAAAAGAACACTGTCAACATGAACTTAGAGAGTAAAAAGAACTAAGCTCTGGAGGGATCAAGGATAAAGATTGTGAAAGAACTTAAAAGGGGAATATATGAAAAACCAGACCTTCCCATGAGGAAATATGGCCAAGATTAGGAGAAAACATGACCCAGGAGGAGGACAGTAGAGCCCTGCTTAGAGGAGGCACCTGAAGGGGAACAGAAGATGCATATGAGTTAAAAGCTGGCCTGGCCTGTGTAAAAAGAAATCATCATTTATCTTGGGTTGAGCCAACAACTACAGAGTTGAGACAGCTGTACACACCATTCTAATTGAGTACATTGGTTGTTCTCCTGGTTATCATACATGGAAACCTTCCGTTTGTAGATGCCTGCCTATCACCTGTTGATCCTTCAGCAGGAAGAAGTGTCTGTGCTCTGAGTTGATGCAGTCTTAACTGAAGTGTCCTCAGTAGGACTTCCCTCTTTTAGATGGCTCAAGACAGCCTAAGACTCTTTAAGAAGAGGCTGAATCCTTGACATCAAGAACAGAGGATGTTGGGAGAGGAACACCTCTGTGAGTGCACATGTGTGGTGCTAAAAAGATTGAGCTCCAGATGTACATCTGAGCCAAGAGAGAGATGAAACTCCATTATTCATCTACAGAAGATCTTTCATACTGCCTCCAGACATCCATCACCTCACCAAGCTTCTTGATTCAACTCATGGTTCCTTGGGTTTCTCTACATGGACTATTTTTGCTGTGTAAGTGGTTAACTGCATTTAGGTCAAACAAACAAACAAATCTGAGCATTTCTATCTCCCTTGAGAATACCAGCTTGTTTTTTAATTCTTTCTTGGGAGTCTATATAACTTTCCTCCCAAAAGTAAGTAGTGTAAAAAAACATTCTGTGAAACTCAGCTAATTGGTGTCTTTAAGACATCCCACAGCATAACTGTGAATGTAGTCTGACTCTATTTTTCAAAAAGATGATTCTATTTCTTTAAAATATTACATAGAAATAATTCAGTAATTCTTCCACTACCACCTTTTGCCTCTGCTCATTACTGCTTTTACTTCCCTTCCTCTGTTCTTTCTTGTCTCTGATTTCACATATTCATCCCAGCAGCTCCTAGCAAATTCTGTACTGACAGCTGGGCTCTGACTCTGACTGGCCTTCTTATTCTTGACCTGCCTTTCGAACTGGTCCTAGTGTGTGTTCTCTATCTCAGCAACAACTCCTGTCAGACTCCTATTTTAGAGCTGCTGGTGTTTTGTGGCCAGTACATCAGTATAATTTTAGCAAAGGCAGAAAGGGGAAATGTTGTGCAATTCTTTTATTCTTCCTAATCTCTCCCTTGGGAGAAATAAATCTGGGGAAAAGGATAGGGAGGTGCAATGGAAAAGGTCAGCACAGACTGCTATGCTTCTGAGAAGAGGGAGGATTATACAGACAGCTGGACTGGGCTCAATAAGTTTGCCCCAGAGTTACCCATAAAGAGCTAACAGCCCCTTCCTTGTGACCCTTCCCCAGCCCACTCCCCTCAAACTGCTACTAGTATTGACTGACAGAATTGAAGAGATCATTTTAGGAACTCCATGGCCCTAGTCAATCATATTCCATCACAGGGCACTGTATCAGCTAAGACCAGTAAGCATAAACAGATTAATAGCTTCCTTATATTTCTTTGGAAAGTAATATTCTTAGCTGGTTATATTAAGTTATTTAATGCTCGCAGTAACCCTGTGAGGAAGATACTTTTATCATTCTCCTTTTGGAGAGGAGAAAACTGAGCAGAGAGGTTAAATAACCTCCGAATATCTTGCCAGTAGTCAGCTATGGAGCAGAAATTCAAATTGAGTTAATGTAATTCTGAAGTCTAGGCTTCCAATCATTAAATCATGAAATTGTCTTTACACAGTCATCAGTGCTTAAAACAGCATTAAATAAATGAATGATTAATTAAAAAAAAATCCAAGTTCATTATTCTAATCGGGGATGTTAAGTAAAGTGCTTCAATATTTTAAGTATTTTATTTAATACATTTCCACCCACATTAGGAAAAAGGGAGTTTAAGAACCCTGACTTTTTGGTTGGGGCCAGGATTCAAAATTATCTGACTCCATATTCAGGTCACTGCCTACCTTGCCGAGTGATCTTTCTACTCACCCTTGGAACTGCACAATTAGATCACTTGGTCCTCTTGTAGCTGCAAAAGTTCTCTGAGGCTCTCATATGAGTGGATCAGCAAGGGACCTCACTGGATTTTTTTTTGCACAGCCAAGAATAAATGTGGAGGGAGATGTGTGATACCCATGGAACCGAGGTGTTTGCTGGCCCTCAGATGGCCCTGCCTAGCTTTATTCAATAGCTTGACTCTCAGATCAAAAATTGTCAAGGCTAGGTTCTCTTCCTGTGTCACCAAGAATCCTGTGCTACTGAATCACTTCCCTTCTGTGTACAAAAAGGGAGAGAAAAATTAGGGCTGGCTCTTAGTCTCCAATCCTGTTTTCCAAGAACCAGGAGCTGAACTACATGGGTTCCCTCAGGAAGGCCTGAGCACAGCAGGTGAGGTGCTCTTTCTCCTCTTGGGATCCTCCTGAAGACCAAAGAGGTAGTTGTCTATTCAGAACACTTCTTCACCTTTTGGGGGATTACCTGGTGGCTCAGACAGTAAAGCATCTGCCCACAATGTGGGAGACTCGGGTTCAATCCCTGGATTGGGAAGATTCCCTGGGGAAGGAAATGGCAACCCACTCCAGTATTCTTGCCTAGAAAATCCCATGGATGGAGGAGCCTGGTGGGCTACAGTCCATGGGGTCGCAAAGAGTCGGACAAGACTGAACGACTTCACTTTCACTTTTCACTTCACCTTTTGGTCTTAATAACAAATCCCACCACACCTAGAATTAAGATATAACTTTTCAAAAATGTTTTAAATACAGTAACTGTTAAGGGTCTTCAACAGAAATAACAGGGAGAGGTTTGGTTTATGAATAGGAGTACAAGGGTTCTGGAGAAGGGAATGGCAAACCACTTCAGTATTCTTGCCTTGAGAACCCCATGAAGTTCAAACTACCTCACAATTGCACTCATCTCACACGCTAGCAAAGTAATGCTCAAAATTCTCCAAGCCAGGCTTCAAAAGTATGTTAACTGTGAACTTTCAGATGTTCAAGTTGGATTTAGAAAAGGCAGAGGAATCAGAGATCAAAATGCCAACATCCACTGGATCATCAAAAAAACAAGAGAATACCAGAAAAACATCTACTTTTGCTTTATTGACCACGCCAAAGCCTTTGACTGTATGGATCACAACAAACTGTGGAAAATTCTGAAAGAGATGGGAATACCAGACCACCTGACCTGCCTCCTGAGAAATCTGTATGCAGGTCAGGAAGCAACAGTTAGAACTGGACATGGAACAACAGACTGGTAAATAGGAAAAGGAGTACGTCAAGGCTGTATATTGTCACCCTGCTTATTTAACTTATATGCAGAGTACATCATGCAAAATGCTGGGCTACATAAAGCATAAGCTGGAATCAAGATTGCTGGGAGAAAGATCAATAACCTCAGATACGCAGATGACACCACCCTTATGGCAGAAAGCAAAGAAGAACTAAAGAGCCTCTTGATGAAAGTGAAAGAAGAGTGAAAAAGTTGGCTTAGAGCTCAACATTCAGAAAACTAAGATCATGGCACCCAGTCCCATCAATTCATGGCAAATAGATGTGGAAACAATGGAAACAGTGAGAGACTTTATTTTGGGGGGCTCCAAAATAATTGCAGATGGTGACTGCAGCCATGAAATTAAAAGATGCTTGCTCCTTGGAAGGAAAGTTATGACCAACCTAGATAGCTTATTAAAAAGCAGAGACATTACTTTATCAACAAAGGTTTGTGTGGTCAAAGCTATGCTTTTTCCAGTATGGATGTGAGAGCTGGACTATAAAAAAAGCTGAGTGCCAAAGAATTGATGCTTTTGAACTGTGGTGTTGGAGAAGACTCTTGAGAGTCCCTTGGACTGCAAGGAGATCCAACCTGTCAATCCTAAAGGAAATCAGTCCTGAATATTCATTGGAAGGACTGATGTTGAAGCTGAAACTCCAATACTTTGGCCACCTGATGCGAAGAACTGAGTCACTGGAAAAGACCCTGATGCTGGGAAAGACTGAAGGCAGGAGAAGGGGATCAACAGAGGATGAGATGGTTGGATGGCATAACCAACACGATGGAGATGAGTTTGAATAGGCTCCAGGAGTTGACGGTGGACAGGGAAGCCTGGCGTGCTGAAGTCCATGGGGTCGCAAAGAGTCAGACATGACTGGGCAACTGAACTGAACTGAACAAGGGTTCTAAACTACCACTTTTATGATTTTTGCAGTCATGTCACTTAATTATTCCAGTGAAACTAAAATTTATCCAGTATATTTCATGTGACTTTAAAGATGATATGACATGCGGCATTTAGTTAGTTATCCTTTCACATAAACTCAGGTTTTTCCTCTCTCAGCACTCTTTATTCTCAATTGCCTTTAGTAAAATATTCCACTTTTCTTTACCCTGTTCTCCCCTGGAAACAATAAGACGTTAATTCAGAATCTTTGTAAAGTAGAGAAAAAATAACTTTGGGGCATTTTACGAGGTGGCTTTCTAATCCAGGCACAGGACTCCAGTCTGAGTCTTTGTTTAGAGAGGAGTTTTTCACAGGCTATTTCTCCACAGACGGCACTTTGGTCACTTTACAGTAACCAAACCTCTCTGTAACCAATCTCTGTGGGGAGACAATCACCTCCTGGCTCTTCCAGCCAAACAGTTACATTTCTGTTCTTCCCTTTGATTTCAGGGAAGGAGGTTCATGTTATAGCTCAGTGTTTTCTTTTCAATCTCAGCTCCTTACAGTCCCATCACATGCAGTCTAATAATAAAAAAGGGTAAATTTTTAGTTCTTGAATGTTGATTATATAGCAGCCAGAAACTATGAATGTGTAAAAAGTTAATCATCCAAATTCTGCCACAGACTGTTACACTGTTGGTGACTATCCACTTAGATAAATTTCTATGTAGCTAGTACTTAGTGGTTATATTTAGTGTATGTGTGTGTGTGTGTGTGTGTGAAAGTGAAAAGTGTTAGTTGCTCAGATGTGTCCGACTCTTTGCAACCCCATGGACTATAGCCAGCCAGGTTCTCTGTCCATGAAATTCTCCAGGCAAGAATACTGGAGTGGGTAGCCATTCTCTTCTCCAGAGGATCCTCTTGACATAGGTATTGAACCCAAGTCTGCTGCACTGCAGGCAGATTCTTTATTGTCTGAATCACCAAGGTAGCCTTCATATGTGTGTGTGTGTACATATCAATATAAAGAGCATATATACTATAAAGTGTTTATAGAAATATATTAAAAGTGGTTATGTATATATAACCAACAACATAATCTCAGAGATCCATACTGTGATATATCTTTGTGACATATATGTGTATATATATATATTTTTTGAGTGTCTACATTTTTTACAAATACGAAACCATATGAACTACTTTGTTTTGCAGGTTTGTTTGTTTGAGAGAACATCATATGTTTCCTAACTCAGGTGACCATAAAACATGAGACAAGATAAACTATGGTGCACTTACAGAATGGAATAGTATTCAGCAATAAAAAAAGGAATGAACCCTGTATACACATAAAAATATGGATGAATCTCAAAAATAATACTGGATGAAAGAAGCTTTACCCAAAGCAGTATGTATTGTATGAGTCAAAAGCAGAGACATTACTTTGCCAACAAAGGTCCATCTAGTCAAGGCTATGGTTTTTCCTGTGGTCATGTATGGATGTGAGAGATGGACTGTGAAGAAAGCTGAGGGCTGAAGAATTGATGCTTTTGAACTGTTGTGTTGGAGAAGACTCTTGAGAGTCCCTTGGACTGCAAGGAGATCCAACCAGTCCATTCTGAAGGAGATCAGTCCTGGGTGTTCTTTGGAAGGACTGATGCTAAAGCTGAAACTCCAGTACTTTGGCCACCTCATGCGAAGAGTTGACTCATTGGAAAAGACTCTGATGCTGGGAGGGATTGGGGGCAGGAGGAGAAGGGGACGACAGAGGATGAGATGGCTGGATGGCATCACTGACTCGATGGACGTGAGTCTGAGTGAACTCTGGGAGTTGGTGATGGACAGGAAGGCCTGGCGTGCTGCGATTCGTGGGGTCGCAAAGAGTCGGACACGACTGAGCGACTGAACTGAACTGATTCATATGACGTTTTAGAACAGGCAAAGCTCACTTAAGAGGAAAAAAAATCAGAAAAGTGGTTGCCTTGACAAAACTTGAGGCAGGTAGTGAGGAAGGTATAAGAATGAGGGTGGTTGTAATGTTCTACTTCTTGATAGGAATTTGAGTTACACAGGTGTATGCATGTGTCAAAACTCATCGAATGGTCCACTTAAGATTACATACATTTCATTTTACACAAATCTTACTTAAGAATAACAAGTATCAAACTCTAGTTAATAGTGAGCATGCTAAAATATTTGGGGGAAGTGAACTGGTGTCTGCATCTTACATTGAAATGAATTTAAAAAAAAGACAGTTGGAAACAAGGAGGGATAGGTGAATAGATGAGTTATAAAGAAAGCATAGTAAAATGTAAATTATAGCATCCAGTAGTAGTTATGTGTGTGTTATCTGTACAATTTAACTTTTCTGTACGTTTGAAACTTTTTCATATTAAAGTGTTACTGAGAAAAAAGACTACATAACATCTTTCTGTGTCAAATATGCTTTCACAATATTTTTAAGGACTCATTAAATCAACATCTGTAAAATGGAATACAATTCACTCACCGCTGAACATGTAGGCTATTTAAAACTTTGCAGAATAAGCTATAAATACAACTATCCTTATATGTAGATACCTAGACTCTTATTAGATCCTTAGGACAAAATCCTATGAGCACAGTTGCTAAGTCAATAAAGAATTAAGGATTTGGGTCCTATTTTCATCCAGAAGACTTGGGACAATTTTCTCTTATTAAATAGAAGACATTTACTTCATATTTCCTTTTAAGATTTCCATAAAGATTGCATTTTGTTCTTTTTCCATCTTTGCTTAAAATTTTTATAACATTAATGGAATATTGTTATAATTTTTTTTTTTGCTTTCTCCCTCAGCATTTCAGAATCAAAGAGAGAAAAGGACTTAAAAAAGAAGAGAGACCGTTCAACACCCAATGTTGAATTAACAATCTGAATCTCAGAGATCCAAAAAGAAATTTGCCTAAAATCTATTTTTGTGGTTTGAAATGGATGCCGTGTTCAATCAGAGATTGTCTGAATGAATGCAAAAATCAATTTCTAGGTTTTCTATATAGTCTTTTCTCTCTGTGAACACCCAAAGAATGTGCACTGAATATAAGACTATGGGAGGCATTTACGCTTCTTATCATGCTATCACTATGTTTTAAAAAATCATAACTTGGAGTGGTATGTGCTAGCACCTTTGGGTGATCAGCAAGCTGTATAGAAAGCCAATTAATGCCAAGGTTGGATCACTTATATTTAAATGACGATTAAAAGCCCATGCAATCTGTGCAACGATTCGGTGTGCCAGAAGAGGCAGCACAAAAACAAAACATTCACTTGGCTGCTGGTCCCACTCATTGTGGTGTGGATTACAGTCCTGTTTTACCCCTTTCTCTTGGCTCTTTCAGCAACAGATGAAACCGCTAAAGCCACTCAGCAGACAAACACGCCAGCTCACGGGCCAGAGGACAATTTCCCTTTCCCAGCAGCAGCTAAGGGCCCTTCCCTGGACTTTCCAGATGACTTTTATAGCAGCTGCTGACTTCTTGAATAGTTTTTATTTTGATGGTGTAGAGCAAAATAATGCAACATTGTCTCATGAAAAGCCTGGGATTCAAACTCTATGTCTATGTCTTTTGGTTTTGACTTGAATACAAGAGATTTTTTAAAGGCAACAACAGTGAATATGTATATATATTTACTTCTCTTGGAAGTATAACCAGTTGCTGAGCAATAGGTGTATTTTACAATTTCCAAAAATGATATTAATTGTCAAACAAGTTCTCTACAGTATTTTAATATCAGCTTTCAAAGGGGTCAGCCCATTTCATCCATTTGAAAATTATGTTCATTGATTCTCTGTGGAAGTTGACAGAGTTGACACCTTGCTGGAATTCATTTCCTCTCTGATTTTATAGATATTATACCTTCTAGTTATCCTTCTACTTCTCTGAAAGTCTCTTTTCTCTCTTGACTGGCTTGTTTCATTTATTTCAGACCCTATAAATAGTTATCACTCAAACTTTAGTCTTGATGCTTTCAAACTGTGGTCCTGGAAAAGACACTTGAGAGTCCCTTGGATAGCAAGGAGATCAAACCAGTCAATCCCAAAGGAAATTAACCTTGAACATTCACTGGAAGGACTGATGCTGAAGTTGAAGCTCCAATGCTTCGGCCACCTGATGCAAAGAGCCAACTCATTGGAAAAGACGCTGATGCTAGGAAAGATTGAAGGCAAAAGGAGAAGAGGGCAGCAGAGGATGAGATGGCTGGATGGCATCACTGACTCAATGGACATGAGTTTGAGCAAACTTTAGGAGATAGTGAAGGACAGGGAAGACTGGTATGCTTCGGTCCATGGGGTCACAAAGAGTCAGACATGACTTAGTGACTGAAGAACAAAACTTTTTCTTACAACATTAGGAGAAAAAGTCAGTTCCGAAATTTGGATGGGTTTCAAAGAGTGGAATCAAAATTTAAATTCTGGTAATATGTATCTTAATTGGTATAATTGTCTGGTATAACCTGTCTCTTCCCACCTCTTCAAGATAATAGCAATTTTCTTGCATACTTGTTAAGCTGGTCCCATCCATGCTCAGTGTTGGGTAGATTGATGGATGAAAAACATGACATCTTATCCAGCCAGTCCTATGGATGTCCATGTTCCTTGTCTGTTTTTAAACAATAATATTTATCTTTTTATTATTTACGTCTGTTTCCTTTATATTACACATAAGAAATTGTCTTATGAATATTACAAATTTTTTTCCAGTTTCATTTACATTTTAGTTTTCAATGTGCTCTTCTTCCATGTGAAGAACATTTCATATAGTCAACTCATCTGAGTATCTATTTTCTATGAAATAATGGATAAACATAGAGCCTAAAGACGCTTACTCCTTGGAAGGAAAGTTATGACCAACCTAGATAGCATATTCAAAAGCAGAGACATTACTTTGCCAACAAAGGTCCGTCTAGTCAAGGCTATGGTTTTTCCAGTGGTCATGTATGGATGTGAGAGTTGGGCTGTGAAGAAGGCTGAGCGCCAAAGAACTGATGCTTTTGAACTGTGGTGTTGGAGAAGACTCTTGAGAGTCCCTTGGACTGCAAGGAGATCCAACCAGTCCATTCTGAAGGAGATCAGCCCTGGGATTTCTTTGGAAGGAATGATGCTAAAGCTGAAACTCCAGTACTTTGGCCACCTCATGCGAAGAGTTGACTCATTGGAAAAGACTCTGATGCTGGGAGGGATTGGGGGCAGGAGGAGAAGGGGACGACAGAGGATGAGATGGCTGGATGGCATCACTGACTCGATGGACGTGAGTCTGAGTGAACTCTGGGAGTTGGTGATGGACAGGGAGGCCTGGTGTGCTGCGATTCATGGGGTCGCAAAGAGTCGGACATGACTGAGCTACTGAACTGAACTGAACTTAATGAGTAAAAAAACTCAAAGGTGAGCATATAAAATAATTATTGTGAATATGAGAAGAAATAATTAACTGGAGAAACGTGGAAGAAATGGCAGACAATATTGAGACCCCAGATGACCACAAAGACCCTGAACTGAGCACTACTCTGTATGGATTATTTTTTAACATGTAGAGTCATTAGTCTAAGTATATAATTACCAATTGTAGACATTTGTGTTGACCTAAAGTATAGATTTTGGAGAAAAAGGATTAGTAAGTGAGGTAATTGAAAATGTTAGCAAAGTAATTTATATAACAGATTATGAAGTCTGATATGTACTACTGAATTAGATGTGTTTCAAAATATAGAGAAATATGGGGTAAGTGACAGATGGCCAGATTGTGACTGAAACAGACTAATGTCAGTTGACCATCTAGATGAACATCATAAGAGACTATTCTTCAGAGTTAGAAAATTTTTCCATTTCATTGAACTTCCTGTCCATGAATCTATAAATTAATGATAAATAACCAGGAAAATCAATGATAACAGTGGTGAGAGGGAGAAAGTATGCTATAGTAAGACGCAAAAATCTCAGAGAATGGATTTTTACCAAAAAAAAAAAAGAGGAAAAACAATAGTTCTTAGGTGTTCTTATTAAACTAGATCACCCAAATCTTTTGGGATCTGGAATGAAATGTTTGCTGAAGCAGAGTTCTGAGGTGAGAGAAAGATTTAGTTAAGGCAAGGAAGGAATGGAGTGGTTGGTGGAAGAGGTATGTATGAAGGTTAAGGACATGATATATGGAGAAGTTATACTATTGAAAAATGTTTTTAAATGATTTTTAAACTCTGAATGTCAGTTTTGCTTTAATATGATTTACCCAGTTGTGGTTTGTTTTGTCACATTTGAGCCTCAGCAAAATCTTTTATTCCAAAAATTCATGCCTTTATTCTGGAAATTTCTCCTTAAATAACCTTTTGTATACAGGGTATAGCATCCTTTCTATTCTTTCCTCATGAAATACTCTGGCCACCTGATGCAAAGAGCTGACTCATTGGAAAAGACCCTGATGTTGGGAAAGATTGAGGGCAGGAGGAGGAGGGGACAACAGAGGATGAGATGGTTGGATGGCATCACCGACTCAATGGACATGGGTTTGGGTAGACTCTGGGAGTTGGTGATGGAGAGGGAGGCCTGGCATGCTGTGGTTCATGGGGTCACAAAGAGTTGGACACGACTGAGCGCCTAAACTGATGCCTCCTATTCCATTATTTGTATTTATTCATATCCTTTTTATGTTTGCTATTAATCTGTCTTCCAGTGTATCAATTCTCTTTAGCTTGTCTCATCTATTTAATTATTCCACTGAATATTCTTATTTCAATTACTGTATTTTGGAATTTTAGTTTTCAATTGTTCATTCTCCTGTGGCATTTACTGAATCTCCCTCATGGTGATGTGTTTCCAAATGTAGTTTCTAATTTTGGACTGAGAACCTCTTCAACAGAGGTTGTTCCATAGGTTTTGGAGGTACTCTCAAAAGTCATTGCTTTTATCGGGATCCCCTGTAGGTCAAGTGCAGAAGAGTCAGACACACTTAGCAACTAAAGAACAATAACAATAGGTCAAATAGTTTTAGTGTATTTCAATGTTAACTTTTTGGTTTGAGTTTATATAGGTAAAGTATTTTTGTACTCAACACCCTAGCATGGCACAGATTTGGTGTTTTATTAAGTCTTAAGGTAAATGTTTATTCCACGGGCTTCCCTAGTGGCTCAGATGGTAAAGAATCTGCATGCAGTGCAGGAGACCCAGGGTCAATCCCTGGGTCAGGAAGATCCTTTGGAGAAAGGAATGGCTACCCACTCCAGTATCCTTGCCTGGAGAATTCCATGGACCTGGCAGGCTACAGTCCAAAGGGTCGCAAAGACTGTTAGTCGAACGACGGAGCGACTAACACTTTTACTTGTTTCCAAGGCTTTGGGAAGCTGATAAGAATATTGCAGTTTCTCAGGTTAAATAAGGTAAAATTCTTCTAAACCTTAGCACTTGAAAGAGATGGGCAGCATGAACCTCACGTTTATGTAGGAAATTCAGTTCTGGCTTAAACTCCTACTCATCACTCTAACTTTGTGTTTCCATTTTTGGTTCAGGCACCTAAAATTTTTCATTTCTTGCTTTAGAACTTTACTATGTATTTTAAAAATATCTATTATTCCAGGCCAATGGTAAAATTGGAACAGTTTCCAAATAATTTTATGAACCCAGGATAACCTTAAAACCTGATAAAGACAGTATCCAAAAAAAGATATAGATTGATTTCATTTATTTAGATAGATACATAAATTGCACTATATATTAAAAAATAAGTCTTTTTTAACATGGAACTACCAGCCGTAGTCCTAAAATAAATCGTACTTAATTTACATTTACTATTATTTTGATACATTGCTAGATTTTGATCAATATATTTTATTATATTAACAGGTTAAAAGGGAAAGATCATGTGACTATAGTAACTGATGTGAATATAATAACCAATATAATATAATATATTATAATATAATAACTGATGGTGAAAATAGTAACATTCAACAGTCATTTCTCATAGAAACTCTGTGTAAAATTAGGATGCATGGAAAAACTTAAATATGATGAACTCTTTACCAAAAATCCATTAGCAAAACATGAAAGTATTTTATTTAAAAATCAGGATCTAGTTAGGGGTAGTGAATGTAATAACATAAAATTTAAATGACTGGTTCTGTTATTTGAAATAAAGTGATAAAACTATTAATTTTGCAAATAATATGATTATACAACTAGAATTTTCAAGGACCTTATAGTTACAATAGAAAAAAAAAGGTCTGTGAGAATATTAACAACATAGCTAAATGAAAGCTAAGTATATTTTAGCATTAGATTTACTCTATTTTAGCAATTAGCACCTATAAATGAAACCAGGGAGAAATATCCCACTTTTAACAGAAATAACTATAAAAATGTTAAAAACAAACATAATAAAAAGTGATGAAATCAATATGCAGAAAACCATAGTATATTAGTAAAAGACATGTCAAGATTTGAGCATATGAATATATTCTCGGATTGGAAGAACTGCCATCATAAAAATGCTAATCTCGCTAAATATGAAGTGTACCAAATTTTCATTAGAATTCTAATAACATCCTGTTGGAATTAGATTAAGTTAGCTTAAGGAAAAAAACCTTTTTTACGTGGAAAAAAGGTTCATATAGAATAGTCGTGACAGTTATAAAAAAAATAACAAAGAAGGGGAGACTTGTTTCTCAGGTTATCAGAACTTATCACAAAGAGACTGGGGAAAAAATATGATATTGGCATAGCTATGGCATGACTTTACTCAATGGAGCAGGTCACAGAGTACAGAAATAGATTCTAGTAAATAAGATAGATTTAATACTTGGCTAAAATTTTGGTTTTACAAGTGTAAAAAGGCAAGTAATTTAATGCAGGTGCTATTACTGCGTGCGTGTGTGTTAAGTCACTTCAGTTGCACACAACTCTTTGCAACCCTATGGAATATAGCCTGCCAGGACCCTTTGTCCATGGGATCCTCCAAGCAAGAATACTGGAGTGGGTTGCCAGGCCTTCCTCCAGGGGATCTTCCCAACCCAGGGTGTGAACTTTCATCTCTTACATCTTCTGCATTCGCAGGTGGTTCTTTACCACTAGCGGCATCTGGAAGCCCCTCCTAGCTATCAAAATAGGAGAAAATAAAATTGGATCCTACTCTTAACCATTAAAAGAAATCTTCTAGATGCAGTAAAAATAAATACAATAATAATTGCTTTACAATACAATTATGTACAACTGTACAATTGAGACTATGTGTTCAATCTAAGGCAGGGGAGATCTGAACTACTGGATGCTTGGGGCTGGTGCACTCGGACGACCCAGAGGGATGGTATGGGAAGGGAGGAGGGAGAGGGGTTCAGGATGGGGAACACATGTATACCTGTGGTGGATTCATTTCGATATTTGGCAAAACCAATACAATATTGTAAAGTTTAAAAATAAAAAAAAATAAAAAATATTGGAAACCCAGAAACTATTAAGAATACATATTTGCACTTTCAATATTACAATTTTATGACCATAAAACCAAAGATAAGATTTTAAAAGTCATATAATGACATTTCAAAGATTAATAGCTACAATATTTTAGAAAATGAGCTCTAACAAAGAAAAGATAAATAATTGAAAAAATATTGATGATGGCAGTAGAAATAGCTGTAAACTTTCTAGAAACAAAACACTGTATAACTACTAAAACTACTGTATATATATACATATACTATATTTGTAATTTTCAAATTTTAATTACATATGTAAATTATGTTTATGTTTATACATTTTCAAACATTTATAATACACATTAAAAAAATAAAGTATGTGGTCACATACTAGTGTCAGACAAGGCAGGCTTTAAATCAAAACAGTTTATAAAAGACAAAGAAGGACATTATATATTTAAAAAACAACTTCAATTCAGAAAGTATCACAATATTAAACATTTATGCACCCAATACAAACTAACAAATGTATAAAATAAAAACTGATAGAACTGAAGGGATAAATAGAAGAAATAAATATTTCTACAATAATAACTGAATATCCCACTATCAATAATGGATAGAAAAATCAGACAAAGATAAGAAAAGAGATAATCTGAACACAATAAACCAATTAGATCTAACAGACATATACCAAACTCTATCAACAACACATTCTTCTCAGTTCTACACAGAACATTCCCAGGATAGACCATATATTAGGACACAAATTAAATCAGTAAGTTTTGAAAGGCAGAGATCATATAAAATATCTTCTCCAATTACAAGGATCAGAAACAGAAGGAAAATTGAAAATTTCACAAATTTGTCAAAATTAAATAACACATTCTAAAAAAAATGAATAAAAGAAGAAATCACAAGGAAAATTTGAAAATACTAAGATATTAATAAAAATGAAAGCTAACATACCAAAACATAGAATTCAGTGAAAGCAGTGCTAATGGGAAATTTACAGCTAAAATGTTGGCATTTAAAAAAAGAAGAAAGATCCTAAATCAACAACCTAAATGTACAAACTAAGGCCCTAGTAAAAGAAAAAATAAATCAAGTTCTGGTCTAGCAGAAGGAAGGGAATAATAAACATTAGAGAAGAAATAAATAAAATAGAAAACAGGAACAAAATAGAGGAAATCAATGATCTTCAGAAAGATCAACCAAATTGTCAAACCGGTTAGACTGACTATGGAAAAAAAAGAAAACTCAAGGTACTAAAATCAGAAATGAAACTGGGGCAAGGTAATGCTCAAAATCCTTCAAGCTAGGCTTCAACAGTACGTAAACAGAGAACTTCCAGATGTTCATCCTGAATTTAGAAAAGGCAGAGGAACCAGAGATCAAATTGCCAACATCTGGATCATAGAAAAACTAAGGAATTTCAGAGAAAATCTACTTCTGCTTCACTGATTATGATAAAGCTTTTGTGTGGATCACAACAAACTGTGGAAAATTCTTAAAGAGATGGAAATACCAGACCCCCTTACCTGCCTCCTGAGAAACCTGTATACAAATCAAGAATTAACAGTTAGAACTGGACATGGAATGAACATCAAACTGGTTCAAAATTGGGAAAGAAGTATGTCAAGGCTGCATATTATCACCCTGCTTATTTAACTTCTATGCAGAGTACATCAGGGGAAATGTTGGGCTGGAAGAAGCTCAAGCTGTAATCAATATTGCTGGGAGAAATATCAATAACCTCAGATATGCAGATGACACCAACCTAATGGCAGAAAGCAAAGATGAACTACAGAGCTTTTTGATGAAGGTGAAAGAGGAGAGTGAGAAAGCTGACTTAAAACTCAACATTCAAAAAATGAAGATAATGACACCTGGCCCCATCACTTCATGGCAAATAGATGGGGAAAAATATTTTCTAGGGCTCCAAAATCATTGCATATGGTGATTGCAGCCATGGAATTAAAAGATGCTTGCTCCTTGGAAGAAAAGCTATGACAAACTAGACAGTGTATTAAAAAGCAGAGACATCATTTTGCCAATAAAGGTCCGTCTAGTCAAAGCTATGGTTTTTCCAGTGGTCATGTATGGATGTGAGAGTTGGACCATATAGAAGGCTGAGTGCCAAAGAATTGATGCTTTCAAACTGTAGTGTTGGAGAAGACTCTTGAGAGTCCCTTGGATGGCAAGGAGATCCAACCAGTCAGTCCTAAAGGAAATCAACCCTGAATATGCATGGGAAGGAATGATGCTGAAGCTGAAGCTCCAATACTTTGGCCACATGATGCAAAGGGCCACTTCATTGGAAAAGACTCTGATGCTGGGAAAGATTGAAGGCACAAGGAGAAGGGGTGACAGAGGATGAGATGGTTGGAAGGCATCATCGAAGCAATGGACATGAGTTTGAGCAAACTCCAGGAGATAGTGAAGGACAGGGAAGCCTGGCATTCTGCAGTCCATGGGGTCACAAAGAGTTGGACACAATGAGTGCCTACCACAATAAGACCACAATGGACAGGAAATCCAAAAAAGTGGGGATGTATATCATTCCAATCCCAAGGAAAGGCAATGCCAAAGAATGCTCAAACTACCACACAATTGCACTCATCTCACACGCTAGTAAAGTAATGCTCTAAATTCTCCAAGCCAGGCTTCAGCAATACGTGAACCGTGAACTTCCTGATGTTCAAGCTGGTTTTAGAAAAGGCAGAGGAACCAGAGATCAACTTGCCAACATCCGCTGGATCATCGAAAAAGCAAGAGAGTTCCAGAAAAACATCTATTTCTGCTTTATTGACTATGCCAAAGCCTTTGACTGTGTGGATCACAATAAACTGTGGAAATTCTGAAAGAAATGGGAATACCAGACCACCTGACCTGCCTCTTGAGAAACCTATATGCAGGTCAGGAAGCAACAGTTAGAACTGGACATGGAACAAGACTGGTTCCAAATAGGAAAAGGAGTTCGTCAAGGCTATATATTGTCACCCTGCTTATTTAACTTCTATGCAGAGTACATCATGAGAAACGCTGTGCTGGAAGAAGCACAAGCTGGAATCAAGATTGTTGGGAGAAATATCAATAACCTCAGATATGCAGATGACACCACTCTTATGGCAGAAAGTGAAGAGGAACTAAACAGCCTCTTGATGAAAGTGAAAGAGGAGAGTGAAAAAGTTGGACTAAACATTCAGAAAACGAAGATCATGGCATCTGGTCCCATCACTTCATGGCAAATAGATGGGGAAACAGTGGAAACAGTGTCAGACTTTATTTTAGGAGGATCCAAAATCACTTCAGATGGTGATTACAGCCATGAAATTAAAAGACTCTTACTCCTTGGAAAGAAAGTTATGACCAACCTAAAGAGCATATTGAAAAGCAGAGACATTACTTTGCCAACAAAGGTCTGTCTAGTCAAGGCTATGGTTTTTCCTGTGGTCATGTATGGATGTGAGAGTTGGACTGTGAAGAAAGCTGAGTGCTGAAAAATTGATGCTTTTGAACTGTGGTGTTGGAGAAGACTCTTGAGAGTCCCTTGGACTGCAAGGAGATCCAACCAGTCCATTCTAAAGGAGATCAGTCCTGGGTGTTCTTTGGAAGGACTGATGTTGAAGCTGAAACTCCAATACTTTGGCCACGTCATGTGAAGAGCTGACTCATTGGAAAAGACCCTGATGCTGGGAGGGATTGGGGGCAGGAGGAGAAGGGGACGCCAGAGGATGAGATGGCTGGATAGCATCACCGACTTGATGGATGTGAGTTTGAGTGAACTCCGGGAATTGGTGATGGACAGGAGGCCTGGCGTGCTGCAATTCATGAGGTCGCAAAGAGTCAGACACGACTGAGCGACTGAACTGAACTGTATTGATATATATATGTATAGCTGATTCACTTTGCTGTTCAGTAGAAACTAACAGAATATTGTAAAGCAACTATATTCCAATAAAAATTAATTAAAAAGAGAAATTGAGCACCAGCAAATTATATAATCTAGAATGAATTGGACATTTTCTAAGAAACATAAATCCTATCAAGACTGAATTTCTAAGAAATAAAGAATCTGAACAAGCTTATAATTAGTGAGGAGATGAATTAGTAATCAAAAAACCTTCCAAAGAAGAAAAGCATTGGAACTGATAATTTCACTGATGAATTATACCATTTAAAGAACTAACACCAATCCTTCTTATACTTTCCAAGAAACTGAAGAGTATGGAACACTTAATTTATTCTGTGAGACGAGCATTACCCTAATACCAAAGCCAGTCAGAGATGCTATAAGAAAACTACATAACCATAAATGTGATTATTGATGCCAAAATACTTGACAAAATTAGTGAATACATTCCCTGTGCTGTATTTACATCCTTATGATGTATTTATTTTATAACTGGTACTTTGTATTTCTTAATCCCCTTCACCTATTTCATGCATCTTCTTACTCCCCTTCTCTCCGGGAACCACTAATTTTTTCTCTGTTTCCATGAGTCTGTTTCTGTTTCATTATATCTGTTCATTTGTTTTGCTTTTTAGATTCCCTGTGTAAGTGAAGGAAGGTGTTTTTTAAATTATTTCTACTCAATACAGAGACAAAATCAACTATAGTGAAACTTGTTTAAACAGTGAATACTACGCAAATATGTCCCTTCCTAGTCAACAAAATTGAAATAAAATTTTATTGGAAACAAAAAAAATCTTCAACAAAATATTAGGAAACTTAATTCAGCATTATATTAAAATAATTGTACATCATGACCAAGTCTATTTTCAAGTATCTATGAAAACATGCTCTATGTTACTAATAACTAGGAAAACGTAAATTGTAACCACAGTGTGATACCATCTCCCACCCATTAAGATCAGATCAGATCAGATCAGTCGCTCAGTCGTGTCCGACTCCTTGTGACCCCATGAATCGCAGCACGCCAGGCCTCCCTGTCCATCACCAACTCCCGGAGTTCACTCAGACTCACGGCCATCGAGTCAGTGATGCCATCCAGCCATCTCATCCTCTGTCGTCCCCTTCTCCTCCTGCCCCCAATCCCTCCCAGCATCAGAATCTTTTCCAATGAGTTAACTCTTCGCATGAGGTGGCCAAAGTACTGGAGTTTCAGCTTTAGCATCATTCCTTCCAAAGAAATCCCAGGGCTGATCTCCTTCAGAGTGGACTGGTTGGATCTCCTTGCAGTCCAAGGGACTCTCAAGTGTCTTCTCCAACACCACAGTTCAAAAGCATCAGTTCTTTGGCGCTCAGCCTTCTTCACAGCCCAACTCTCACATCCATACATGACCATAGGAAAAACCATAGCCTTGACTAGACGGACCTTTGTTGGCAAAGTAATGTCTCTGTTTTTGAATATGCTATCTATCTATTAGGATGGTTACTATCAAAAAAGAGAAAACGACTGAAATTGGCAAGAATGTGGAAAAACTGGAACCCATGCACAAAACTGTACAGCTGCTGTGAAAAAGAATATGGTGCTTCTTTAAAAAATTAAAGTTAGAATTACTATTGTAATTGTTGTTGTTTAGTCACTAAGTCATGTCCGACTCTTTTCAACCCCATGGACTACAGCCCACCAGGCTCCTCTGTCCATGGGATTTTCCAGGCAAAAATACTGGAGTGGGTTGCCATTTCCCTCTCCGGGGATCTTCTTCAACCAGGGATCAAACCTGCAGCTTCTTCTGCATCTCCTGCACTGTAGGCTGATTCTTCTACCACTGAGCCACTGAGGAAGCCCTAGAATTACTATTCCATTCAACAATTTCACTTCTGGGCATATACCCAAAAGAACTGAAAGTGTGGTGTTGAAGAGATAGCCAAACTACCATGTATCTAAAACAAGGAAGCAAAACAAGTATCTGCACAGAGATGACTATAAAAACAACATGTCATGTGTGCCCACAATGGAATATTATTCAACTTTAAAAAGGAAGGAATTTCTGGCACATACTACAACATAGATGAACCCTGAGGACATTATGCTAAGTGAAATAAACCTGTCACAAGAAGACAAATACTATCTGCTTTCACTTACATGAGATACCTAGAGTATTAAAAATCACAGAGTTGAATGGTGGTTGCCAGGGACAAACACAAAATAATTTCCTATAAATTGTTGTGATTGGATAAAAATGTTAGGCACAATTTTAACTGTCATCTTTTACAATCCTTAGCAAAAGAACACACTAAGTAACTTCTGAGAGAAAAATGTCCCATTAGGCATCTTCTTTTGGGATACCTCAAATATTCAAATTCCTTCAACACAGAAATATACCAATGCATCTTCAAAACAGTACTGTTATAAGATTAAAGGGTTAAGCATTTCATAGGATATGGTTGATCTGAGTTTGTTATTAATGGCTGGTCACATGGCCTTTGGCAGGCCAAGTGGTAACACTGGCTTCCAGGAGAGAGGATGTTTTGGAAAATGATAATGTATGTGACTATCTGTTCCAGTCCACCCTGAATTGGCAGAGCCTTCCATTCTACCGTCTGTTTCCTTTGGTTTGGTTTAACCTATTTTTTAGTATCGTCAGTTTAAGTTTTTTTCCTGGGCTCTGGAAAGGGAGTTTCATTCTTGCTTAGGATCATATGAGCTTTTATTGCAAAACCTCAAACCATATTAAATTTGATTGTTTTGAAATATGCCATTGACTTTGAGTTCCAGGGATCTGCTTAAATATTGCCTCTTGGTCCAAATTTTTCCTTAAAGAAAGTAGATAAGCTTTCAGCCTCCAAAATACCAGACCCAAGTGGCTAAATTTTCATGAAGGGGTTGCTGTTTAAGAGTTCCTCCTGTAACCCTAAGATTTCTGTTACTCAGAGACATGGTCTTTGAGTATAACATTCCAATCACCAGATTGTAATTTGGAATGATAGGACAGAAAATGCAATATTTATAAGACCTTGAAATAATTTCCATGTCCTTTATTGCCCAGGTTCATAGAAGACATGGAGGAGAATCCATTAGACTAATATTGGATTGATCATCTGTACAGTTTTCACTCACTAACCTAATAACAACTTGTACTGGTACCATCAGCATAAAGAAATAAGAAGTGTATAATTACACCTCAGTAAAAGCCCCAACACCTACAGTTAACCAGCACGGTTAACTTATTTCCCCACAACTGTCATCTAGCTTTGACGTTAATAATGACAAATCCTCTCTATCCTTAGTCATCATGAGACAATATAAGCATATGAACAGTCACCTACAGTTATGACAAAGCCTAAGAGCAATTAAGCGTGACAGGCCAAGGCAGGGACTGTTATCTTTGGGTAAGCTGCTTTACCTCTATGGAATCTCAAGTTCTTCCACTGTGATGGTACCTGTCATTCAAACTTGTTAAAAAGATTTGGAAAAATAAATGAGTGATATATGTGTGGGTGTGGGGCATCTTGGCTTGAGTCCGAGACTGACATGTATGTATGATTGCTCCTGATGAATATGTGGGGTAGGACCACAAGAAACCCACTGAAGCAGGACCACAGTGCCTTAAAAGATTCTTAAAGGATGCTTCAAGAATAATGAACGTGATCCCATAGGGCAGACTCAAGAACACTACAATTTTCTAATCATTTAGAATCACTGAAACATAGCTCCCATATTGAACTCAATCTCAGAAATAATCTCTGAGATGAAGGAAGAAAATTCAAAATAAACTCTAAATGACAACAGGAAATAAGTTTCTGCTGTCCCATGTATCTTCTAGCATGCTAAGTTGCTTCAGTCGTGTCCGACTCTTTGCGACCCTATGGACTGTAGCCCACCAGGCTTCTCTGTCCATGGGATTTTCCAGGCAAGAATATTGGAAATACTGGATTGAAACCATGTCTCTTATGTCTCCTGCATTGGCAGGTGGGTTCTTTACCTCTGGAGCCACCTGGAAGGTATGTATATTCTACTCCTGAAATACAAGTAGAGTACAGTACAAATACGAAGTAGGCTGATTGTGAGTGCATCTGGGACACTCTCAAGACTCCCCAGATTATTTGCCAGAGAATTTGGATAGTACCAGATCCTGTGTTAGAGAAGTAAGGCCATTAGGTAATGATGTGAATTAACACTGTTTAATCTGGGCATCTTCCATCTGCTTAATCCCTTTGTTTAACCTTTATTCAGATTCTCATAATTCCAAGATCAACAAGGACTGCTAATGAAGCAAAGGGAGAGGCAAGCCATATAAACATTTCTTAAATGAGGATCTAGGTAGTGTGGTACTTCTGCTCTGCTTATAATTATACGTAATGTAGTAACTTACTACTTTTTCCTCTTTTTGTGTATTTTAAATTGGTTTAGTAAACTGAATGATTCAAGCATCTTAATCTAGCCTATGAAACTCTGGAGTAGCCTGATGGTAACTTGGACATTACCACTGCATCAAGGCAACTTCACACATAAAAATTAAGTTTTCTGATATGCTTCTGTACTTATGAAGAAGTACAGATACTTCTTCTAAATACTTACACTATTTAACTAGTATGTTAGAGAATGAACTACAAGCAATGAAAATCATAACAATTTGAGGTGGTATCTTTGGAGTTGAGAAAAGATAATACGTGTGGATTGTCAATACAAGATCAGATATGCTTCTTTTAATACACATTGTAGGTTTGTGCTTGTAGAAGTGTCTTGGGGAAAGTTTGGGGTTCTTGTCTGGTTTTAGAAAAGAATCCTCTGATTCTATTTCCTTTTCACTCATTCCCCCTCAGTTCAAGGCAAGCATTATTTATAGGTATCTAATAACATATTATAGTAATCTAATAGCATATTATGACAAAGCTAGTGGAGGTGATGGAATTCCAGTTGAGCTCTTTCAAATCCTGAAAGATGATGCTGTGAAAGTGCTACATTTAATATGCCAGCAAATTTGGAAAACTCAGCAGTGGCCACAGGACTGGAAATGGTCAGTTTTCATTCCAATCCCAAAGAAAGACAATGCCAAAGAATGCTCAAACTACCACACAATTGCACTCATCTCACACGCTAGTAAAGTAATGCTCAAAATTCTCCAAGCCAGGCTTCAGCAATACGTGAACCGTGAACTTCCTGATGTTCAAGTTGGTTTTAGAAAAGGCAGAGGAACCAGAGATCAACTTGCCAACATCCGCTGGATCATTGAAAAAGCAAAAGAGTTCCAGAAAAACATCTATTTCTGCTTTATTGACTATGCCAAAGCCTTTGACTGTGTGGATCACAATAAACTGTGGAAATTCTGAAAGAAATGGGAATACCAGACCACCTGACCTGCCTCTTGAGAAACCTATATGCAGGTCAGGAAGCAACAGTTAGAACTGGACATGGAACAACAGACTGGTTCCAAATAGGAAAAGGAGTTCGTCAAGGCTATATATTGTCACCCTGCTTATTTAACTTCTATGCAGAGTACATCATGAGAAATGCTGTGCTGGAAGAAGCACAAGCTGGAATCAAGATTGCCGGGAGAAATATCAATAACCTCAGATATGCAGATGACACCACCCTTATAGCAGAAAGTGAGGAGGAACTAAAAAGCCTCTTGATGAAAGTGAAAGAGGAAAGTGAAAAAGTTGGCTTAAAGCTCAGCATTCAGAAGACACAGATCATGGCATCTGGTCCCATCACTTCATGGCAAATAGATGGGGAAACAGTGGAAACAGTGTCAGACTTTCTTTTTTTGGGCTCCAAAATCACTGCAGATGGTGATTATAGCCATGAAATTAAAAGAGGCTTACTCCTTGGAAGGAAAGTTATGACCAACCTAGAGAGCATATTGAAAAGCAGAGACATTACTTTGCCAACAAAGGTCTGTCTAGTCAAGGCTATGGTTTTTCCTGTGGTCATGTATGGATGTGAGAGTTGGACTGTGAAGAAAGCTGAGTGCCGAAGAATTGATGCTTTTGAACTGTGGTGTTGGAGAAGACTCTTGAGAGTCCCTTGGACTGCAAGGAGATCCAACCAGTCCATTCTGAAGGAGATCAGTCCTGGGTGTTCTTTGGAAGGAATGATGCTAAAGCTGAAACTCCAGTACTTTGGCCATCTCTTGAGAAGAGTTGACTCATTGGAAAAGACCCTGATGCTAGGAGGGACTGGGGGCAGGAGGAGAAGGGGAAGACAGAAGATGAGATGGCTGGAGGGAATCACCAACTCGATGGACGTGAGTTTGAGTGAACTCCGGGAATTGGTGATGGACAGGAGGCCTGGTGTGCTGCAATTCATGGGGTAGCAAAGAGTCGGACGTGACTGAGCCACTGAACTGAACTGACCTGAATAGCATATCAGAATGGGCAACAAAGATGAAATCATTACTATACATTTTTAAAATGAAGTCATTCCAGCTACTTGAATTTATTATTTTTTGTAGGCCCATAGCTGATATTCTTCGGAGAAGGCAATGGCACCCCACTCCAGTACTCTTGCCTGGAAAATCCCATGGACAGAGGAGCCTGGAAGGCTGCAGTCCATGGGGTCACTGAGGGTCAGACACGACTGAGCGACTTCATTTTCACTTTTCACTTTCATGCATTGGAGAAGGAAATGGCAACCCACTCCAGTGTTCTTGCCTGGAGAATCCCAGGGACGGCGGGGCCTGGTGGGCTGCCATCTATGGGGTCGCACAGAGTCGGACACAACTGAAGCGACTTAGCAGCAGCAGCAGCAGCAGCAGTTGATATTCTTAGGGCTTCCCTAGTGGCTCTATCTCTAATCAAAAGAATTGTTTATTTGGTTTTAAAATTGAGGTGAAATTCTGATTTTAAAATTAACCATTTAAAAATGTGCACTGCAATGTCATCTGAGTGTGTGCATGCTCAGTTGCTCAGTCATGTCCAACTCCATAGGCTTGGGCTTCCCAGATGGCACTAGTGGTAAAGAACCCACTTGCCAATGCAGGAGACTTAAGAGATGTGGGTTCAATCCCTGGGTCAGGAAGATCCCCTGGAGGAGGAAATGGCAATCCACTCCAGTATTCATGCCTGGAGAATCCCACGGACAGAGGAGCCTGGAAGGTTACAGTACACGGGGTCACAAAGAGTCGGACACAAGAGTGCACGCACTCTGCCAGTACCACACTGTCTTGATTACTGAAGTTTTGTAGCAAGTTTTGAAATTGTGAAATATAATCCCTTCTTTTTCAATAATGTCTTGGTTATTGAGGGCTCCTTGAAATTACATATGAATCTGAGTTTGGACTTTGCCATTTCTGCAAAAGAAGACCATTGGAATTTTGATAATTTTTGCACTGACTTTATAGGTGGCTGTGCATATTATTGCCATCTTACCAATATTAAGTCTGTCAGTAAATGAACAAGGGATATATTTCCTTTAATTTGTGTTTTCAATTTCCTTCAACAATGTTGTAGTTTTTAGTGTAGGAGACTTTCACCTCCTTGGGTAAATTTATTCCTAAGAATTTATTCTCTTCGATGCCATTGTAAATAGAATTGTTTTCTTAATTTTCTTTTCAGATTTTTCACTTGTAGCTTATAGAAATAAAACTGATTTTAATGTTGATCCTTTAGGCTGCAATTTTACTGAATTCTTTAATTAGCTCTAGTATTTTGTGCATGTCTTGTCACTTACAAATATAGTTTTACTGCTTCCTTTCCAATTTGGATGACTTTTATTTCTTTTCTTGCCCAATTTTTCTGGCTAGAACTCCATGTACAATCGTGAATAGCAATGGTGAAAGTAGGCATTCTTTTCCTGTTCTTGATCTTAGGAGAAAATTTTCAGTCTTTCACCATAAAGTATGATGTCAGCTGTGGGTTTTTCGTAAGTGCTCTTTATTGCAATGAAGAATTTCCTTTTTATTCCTAGTTCTCTGCTTTGTTTTTTAATCATGAAAAGGTGTAGAATTGTGTCAAATACTTTTTCTGCATCAATTGAAATGATCATCTAGTTTTTCCTCTTTGTTGTATTTATGTAGGTATACATTACACTGATTTCCTTATATTGGTATGTCTTTGCATTCCTGGAATAAGTCCCCCTTGGTTATGGTTTCTTTCAATATGCTGTTGAATTCAATCTGTTAGTATAGTAATTTGGAATCTATATTTGATTTTGCCATCTATACTCATAAGGATCATTGGTACTTTGTACTTTCTTTTTTGTAGTATCTTTGTCTGAGTTTAGTTTTAGAATAATTTTGGCCTCACAGACAAGTTAGGAGGTGTTCTTTCTCTTCTATATTTTGGAAGAGTTTGAGAAGGATTTAATTTTGAGAAGGTGTTAATTCTTTAAATGTTTGGTAGAAGTCACCAGTGAAACCAGCTAATCCTGGGCTTTTCTTTGTTGCAAAGTTTTGATTACTCCTTCAGTCTGTTTGCTTGATATTGGTCTTTCCAGATTTTTATTTCTTTCTTATTGTGTTAGTTTTGGTAACTGTACATTTCTGTCCACTATTTCTATCCATTATTGGAAATGAGGTAAGGAGTCTCCAACTAATATTGTAGAACTGTTTCTCCCTTCAATAATCACATTTTTCTTTATGTATTTTGAGATCTTATTGTTTGGTGCATATATAATTTTATGTCTTCTTGATGAAATGAACTTTTAGTTGATTGATGATATCTTTATCTCTTGTAACAATTTTTATTTAAAGTCTTTTCCCCTGTTATTAGCATACCATAGCTTTCTTTTGGGTACTATTTGTATGAGATACATTTTTACATCCTTTAATTTTCAACTTACTTATGTCATTGGATATAAAGTGAATCTCTGTAGACAGTACATTTTGTATCTCCATCCACAAAATTATTTTTTTTTAATTTATTCTTTTAATCGCTGTCTTTTAATTGGTGAGTTTAATCTATTTGCATTCAAAGTGATTATAGACAAAGGACTGTTATTTTGCTATTTATGATCTATATGTCTTATATCTTTTTGTGATTAAATCCTCCAATGGTGCCTTATTTTATATTAGATCTTTTTCTTATTCTTTTGATCTCTCATTTCTCTTTTTGTGTATATTTTTAGTTATTTTCTTCATTGTTTCCCTAGGGTACTAGTAAGTTTTTTAAGACAAATCCCTCCTTTTGGAAATATTGTCCTTTTTTGGCATTCATTATAAAGTGCTTTTCAATCTATTTATTTTCTTTCTCTAATAGCAACTGTTTATTAATTGGAAATTTCATTCACAACAATAATAGAATACTATCAATTAAGAATTATGCTAGACAATAATGAAGATCTGTTTGCAGTGGCTTAAACACATAAAGGCTTACATTTATTTATTTTTGTGTATGTGTGATGAGAAGTCTAACAAGGTTTGCAATGTTTTCTGGCATGATTCAGTAGCTCAAATATATCAGAATCAAGGGGTCTTCTCTACTTTTGCTCTTTCCCTCAGGATCCATGAGGGTTCCTGTAGCTCCAGTCATGATGACTTTATTCTATGAAAGGAGAAGGAGGAAAAGAAAAGAAAAAGCATTCCAACTAGCCAAATCATCCCTTTCAAAGAACTCTCATAAACTATATCTAAAAACTTACATTTATAGATCATTTGCCAGCCACATCAATTAGGGAGATTTGGAAATGTAGTTTTTCTTTCAGCTGAGAACATTGCCATCCCTAACAACTGAAGGTTTCTGTTACTAAGAAAGAAGGGCACAGTGAAAAATCAGCAAGGTAACTGGCACATATTTAGTTGTTAGCATTTATATAGCAGGTATTATGTGCCAGATACTATTATAAATTCCATATATATATATTAATAAGAGTTTGTTTAATCATGACAATCTTAGAGAATGAGTGCCTTTATTATCTCCATTGTACAGATGAGAAAGCTGTGTTGTTGTTGTTCAGCCACTAAAATGTGTCCTACTCTTTTTGAGCCCATGGACTGCAGCATGCCAGGCCTCCCTGTCCCTCATTATCTCCTGGAGTTTGTCCAAATTCATGTCCATTGAATCGATAATGCTATCCAACCATTTCATCTTCTGCTACCCTCTTCTCCTTTGGCCTTCAATCTTTCCCAGCATCAGGGTCTTTTCCAATGAGTTGGGTCTTTTCCAGTGAGTCAGCTCTTTGCATCAGGTAGCCAAAGTATCAGAGCTTCAGCTTTAGCATCAGTCCTTCCAATGAGTATTCAGGGTTGATTTCCTTTAGGATTGACTAATTTGGTCTCTGTGCTGTCCAAGGGACTCTCAAGAGTCTTCTCCGGCACCACAATTCCAAAGCATCAATTCTTCAGTGCTCAGCTTTCTTTATGGTCCAGCTCTCACATCCATACATGACTACTGGAAAAACCAGAGCTTTGATTACAACCACACTTTGTTGGCAAAGTGATGTGTCTGCTTTTTAATACACTATCTAGGTTTGTCACAGCTTTCCTTCCAAGAAGCAAGTGTCTTCTAATTTCATAGCTGCAGTCAACATCTGCAGTGATTTTGGAGCCCAAGAAGAGAAAGTCCATCACTGTTTCCACCTTTTCCCCTTCTTCCTCTGGTCTCATCACTTCATGGCAAATAAAATGGAAGAAAGCTGATTGAAATAACAAATACTAATTCTTTTAATTTCTCACACTTACTAAATATTAGAGCCATTTAAAACCTGGTTATCTTTCAGATCTCATTTTTTCTCTTTTCTCTTTTGGCTGTGCTGCTCAGCTGTGAAATCTTAGTTCCCTGACCAGGCATTGAACCTGGGTCCTTGACAGTGAAAGAGCCAAGTCCTAATCACTGGACTGCCAAGGAATTTCCAGATCTCATTTTCTAAACCATCCTGCTATATTAAACAGGCATGCCTTACTCTTTGTGACACTATGGATCATAGCCCATCAGGCTCCTCTATCTATGGGATTTCCTAGGCAAGAATACTGGAATGGGTTGCCATTCCCTTTTCCAACGGATCCTCCCAACCCAGGGATCGAACCCACATCTTCTGCATTGCAGGAAGATTCTTTACCATCTGAACCACCAGGGAAGCTCATTAAACACAATACATATGTGTTTATGTATTGATCTATATACATATATCTTTTGCCTTTTTCCTTCCATAATCACTTGCTAATATTTAGATGCCACATTAAATTCAATAAGATCAAAACTAGCCTTTATAGCTGGTTCCTGAACTGGCTTACTAGCATCTGCAGCCTCCATTACTATTCTCCATTACCATCAAGGTTTGCTGCTCATGATGCCTGCAAGCAATAGGAAACCCATTTTAATGAAAAAATGAGTAAGAAGGTGTAGTTCATTGGTTCTTTACTGCCATTGTATCTCTAGTGTCCATCTTCATATTTGACCACAGAGACAGCCTCCCACTAGGTACTCTCACCTCCATTCCTTGACACAGATGTTTAGAGCAGTCTGATGTAAATAGATTAATTGGTGGGTAGTGGGAAGACATTAACTGAAAGATAAAAGATGGTGAAAGACTCAATTTTTCTAACATATTGTGAAAATCTGTCTTTACTCCTTAGTTAAAAATCCTTGGATTGAAATTCAATGTTCTAAACCAGGCTCAATGTCCTTACAACTTTATTTTCATGTATTTCTTTATCTGCAACACATTTACAGTCTCTTAGCCATTCCTAGCAAAAGCAAAAAGGTAGAAATAAATAATAACAACCTCCTTATTTCCTCCTTCCCACCAAGTTATCTTCTGACCCTCTCAAATCTTATCACTTCAGCTCATGGCAAAACAACTTTGATAGAAATGACTAGAAAATCAGAAGGCATATATTTTCATACTTACGAAAAAATTATTAACAATAAAAAGCAGAATGAATTTTCTTACAATAAAAGAAATTTTCTTTTTCTCTATACCCTCACTAAGAAATACTAGTTTCATTAAGAACTATGTATTGATTGTTTAAATTTAAAATAGCCATTTCAATTATCTACTGCTGCATAACAAAGACCCCTCCTCAAAAAG
The DNA here is from genome assembly GCF_002263795.3 of Bos taurus. Taxonomy (NCBI): domain Eukaryota; kingdom Metazoa; phylum Chordata; class Mammalia; order Artiodactyla; family Bovidae; genus Bos; species Bos taurus. Next base: position 49,941,393 of record NC_037331.1, read on the forward strand.
CTTTGTGAGTTAAAAGCAATAATTTATTTGATTATAATTTTTCAACTTGAGCAGAGCTTGGCAGTGATATCTCCTCTTGACTCCATGTAATTTTGACAATGGTAGCTTAGCTGGAGTATAAGTCACATGATTCCAACTAGGGTGGTTAGAAGGGCACCATCTTTCCCTTTTTATGTTTGTAATCTCTCTTCTTCCAGTGCCTCTTTCTGTCAACATGGCTTCTTTCTTTTACAGTATACTTGACTTTTTCTTACAAGATACTGCTGCTACTGCTAAGTCGCTTCAGTCATGTCCGACTCTGTGCGACCCCACAGATGGCAGCTCACCAGGCTCCTCTGTCCCTGGGATTCTCCAAGGCAAGAACACTGGAGTGGGTTGCCATTTCCTTCTCCAATGCATGAAAGTGAAAAGTGAAAGTGAAGTCACTCAGTCGTGTCTGACTCTTAGCGACCCCATGGACTGGAGCCTACCAGGCTCCTCTGTCCATGGGATTTTCCAGGCAAAGAGTATTGGAGTGGGGTGCCAAAAGGGTAAAAACGGATGCTTCAAAAACCTAAGACCTATTTCCTTGAGTCATATAAAATAATTTCAACCACATTTGGCTGATCAAAGTGAGTCTCAAGGGGAAGAAAAAGAGACTTTTTAAGGTATGGGAGTAATCACTGATAGCCAACTTTGCAATCTACCACACAAGTTTTTGCTTTTGTTTTGCCTCAGTAGGATATAACCAAAGTGGTTTCCAACAAAAGTATGGCATGGAAATCATGATCTTTGTTCTTTTCTTCTTCTATAGCTACATAGCAGTTTGACTGCAAAACTACACCCCACTCTATGTTTCTCAAAATTCCAAATATGTGAAATTTTAGTGAACACTAAATCAGTTAGAAAGGATTCTGAGTTATGAAAGATAACTCATCATCTTTCATGCTAGCCCCTAAAATTATGTGTCTAAACCTTAACCTTGAGAACGCACAAATATTTGGGTTCTTCAGTGAATTATCGAGAACCTTATTTGGAAAAAAAAGTCTTTGCAGATGTAATTAAGTGAAGGCTGAGATCAGTGGGCTCTAAATCTAATGATGAGTGTCTTTACAAGAAGAGGACTTGGACACACAGAAAGAAGAATGTCATGTGAAGAAAAAAGCAGAGATTGAAACTGCTACCAGCCAAGGAATGCCTGCAGCCTCCAGAAGCTAAAGAGCAAACTAGAATTCTACCCTAGAGTCTTGAGAGGGAATGTGACCCTGCTAACACATTTATTTCAAACTTCTGGCCTTAATAACTGTGAGAGGATACACTTCTACTGTTTTTAAGCCAAGCAGTTTGTGATAATATGTTATGGCAACCCAAGGAAACTAACTGGTAGTTTATCAAACTGGTCAGTTGGGCACTCAGCATTGGCTGTAGCCAGGTTGGCCTTAGTGAGTGAAAGTCCATGCTATTTCCAGGGATTACAGACTTCAAATCCTTGAGGTAAACTAGATTTCTTACTTATGGATATGCTGAAGATATCCTTTCCCAATTGATTTCTTTTTCAGATTTCCTTTCCTTTTTAACCTGCCTCATCTAGCAAGTGTTTTTACTAAGATGGCTGCTGTCCAACATCTGGGTCTGAAAGGAAACTACAGAAATCCATCAAAACACATTTGCTTGATTCCTGTGGGTTTTTGGGTGGGGAATAAATTTAAACTCTGGGTGAACCTAATGAGGGTAAAATAAGCAAGGACAGAAGAATGAAACATTGGTTTAGAACTATAGAAAACCAAAACTGTTAGGTTTATTCCCTGATCTATTCTTCTATGACAGCCATACTGCCAGGTCCAAAGGAACTGGTCTTCTACACAACCTCTCTAGCACTGCAAATACAGGTATTCTTCATTATATCAGATATCCTGTAAGCATCATTGAAATCTTTCTTCTTGCCACTTTAAAGTGGGAGAGCTACATTATTATGAACTGACTTAATCCTATTCTGGCACAGTCTGCAAGAGACTCTCTCTCTCTTCTCAATCCTTACTCCCTACTCAAGGAATGAGACATTGGCAAAATTTAATAGAGGTTATTGCATAGAAGTATGACAAATTTACCAGAAATTCCAGAATAGTCAACCAACAATGTGAATTATAGAATTTTTTTAATCTTTCAGCACTATGGTCTCAGTCCAGCTGCTCTGCTTATAAGACGATGTATGTGGAACTCACATGCTTGAAGAAATGAGAGGTTGGAAATAGAGGAATTTATCACTGCTGCTGCTGCTGCTGCTAAGTCGCTTCAGTCATGTCCAACTCTGTGTGACCCCATAGACAGCAGCCTACTAGGCTCCTCTGTCCATGGGGTTCTCCAGTCAAGAATACTGGACTGGGTTGCCATTTCCTTCTCCAGAATTTACCACTAAGTACTCAGTAAAATAATACTTGATTTTTCCCAAAGATTGCACGTTAATTGATGTTTAGTAACATGTTAATAGCTTCCAAATCCATAGCAAAGAAAAAGCACTTCATACTTTTTAAGTTGCCACTTTATGTGGCAAATTTTATGAACCACATTTATAATATTATTGATTGTAAAATGTATCAGTTTTATATATCATCAGAAGGAAAAAGTTGCCAACTGAGTCATCTTATGTCTTTATTTTATAGTCATTCAAAGAGCTCTTTTAGACATATATAGACCTAGATTTTTATTATATAACTATCATGTTTTTATTAAAAGAAAAAGTTAGTAAAACATTAGGGGCTTAATGGTCTAAAATTTCTTCCCAGAGTTCAATTTTTCTGAATCAGAGGTGTTGATGCCCAAGTGTTCCCCCATGATACTACCCTGGGGGCATCAGGAGATGCAGTCACATCAGGTATTTAAAAGAGTGCTCCCCTCCTATCTCCAGGCTTTTCTTCCAAGTTCCTGACATGTGCTCTTTAAGTTTTGGTGCTGACATTAAAAAGCCTATCAGAAAGTTGATGGAAGGTTGTCAAGAAATAAAGACCCACATTACTTTTTAATGAGACTTAGAATATTGTTGACTAAAATGTTCATAGGTATAGTTGTCCAATTATGGCATTAGAAATAACCACAAAGTCACTATAATTATTGATGAGCTTTTCCTTTAACTCTTCCAATGCATGTCCACAAAATGAAATGAGAAGTAGCATATTTGTCACTAGTGTAGGACTCCTATCATCAATTTCTCTTTTAAAGGTGAAAGAAATCAAAGAGGACACTAATAGATGGAGAAATATACCATGTTCATGGATTGGAAGAATCAATATAGTGAAAATGAGTATACTACCCAAAGCAATTTATAGATTCAATGCAATCCCTATCAAGCTACTAACAGTATTCTTCACAGAGCTAGAACAAATAATTTCACAATTTGTATGGAAATACAAAAAACCTCAAATAGCCAAAGCGATCTTGAGAAAGAAGAATGGAACTGGAGGAATCAACCTACCTGACTTCAGGCTCTACTACAAAGCCACAGTTATCAAGACAGTATGGTACTGGCACAAAGACAGAAATATAGATCAATGGAACAAAATAGAAAGCCCAGAGATAAATCCACGCACATATGGACACCTTATCTTTGACAAAGGAGGCAAGAATATACAATGGATTAAAGACAATCTCTTTAACAAGTGGTGCTGGGAAATCTGGTCAACCACTTGTAAAAGAATGAAACTAGAACACTTTCTAACACCATACACAAAAATAAACTCAAAATGGATTAAAGATCTAAATGTAAGACCAGAAACTATAAAACTCCTAGAGGAGAACATAGGCAAAACACTCTCCGACATACATCACAGCAGGATCCTCTATGACCCACCTCCCAGAATATTGGAAATAAAAGCAAAAATAAACAAATGGGACCTAATTAAACTTAAAAGCTTCTGCACATCAAAGGAAACTATTAGCAAGGTGAAAAGGCAGCCTTCAGAATGGGAGAAAAAAATAGCAAATGAAGCAACTGACAAACAACTAATCTCAAAAATATACAGGCAACTCCTACAGCTCAACTCCAGAAAAATAAATGACCTAATCAAAAAATGGGCCAAAGAACTAAACAGACATTTCTCCAAAGAAGACATACAGATGGCTAACAAACACATGAAAAGATGCTCAACATCACTCATTATCAGAGAAATGCAAATCAAAACCACTATGAGGTACCATTTCACGCCAGTCAGAATGGCTGCGATACAAAAGTCTACAAGCAATAAATGTTGGAGAGGGTGTGGAGAAAAGGGAACCCTCTTACACTGGTGGTGGGAATGCAAACTAGTACAGCCACTATGGAGAACAGTGTGGAGATTCCTTAAAAAATTGGAAATAGAACTGCCTTATGATCCAGCAATCCTACTGCTGGGCATACACACTGAGGAAACCAGAAGGGAAAGAGACACGTGTACCCCAGTGTTCATTGCAGCACTGTTTATAATAGCCAGGACATGGAAGCAACCTAGATGTCCATCACTAGATGAATGGATAAGAAAGCTGTGGTACATATACACAATGGAATATTACTCAGCCATTAAAAAGAATACATTTGAATCAGTTCTAATGAGGTGGATGAAAATGTAGCCTATTATACAGAGTGAAGTAAGCCAGAAAGAAAAACACCAATACAGTATACTACTGCATATACATGGAATTTAGAAAGATGGTAACAATAACCCTGTGTATGAGACAGCAAAAGAGACACTGATGTATAGAACAGTCTTATGGACTCTGTTGGAGAGGGAGAGGGTGGGAAGATTTGGGAGAATGGCATTGAAACATGTATAATATCATGTATGAAACGAGTTGCCAGTCCAGGTTCGATGCACGATACTGGATGCTTGGGGCTGGTGCACTGGGACGACCCAGAAGGATGGTATGGGGAGGGAGAAGGGAGGAGGGTTCAGGATGGGGAACACATATATACCTGTGGTGGATTCATTTCGATATTTGGCAAAACTAATACAATATTGTAAAGTTTAAAAATAAAGTTAAATTTAAAAAATAAAATAAAAAAATAAAGGTAATGATCTTCTTTTATTATTTTCTAAAATATGTATTTATTTATTTGGCTGCATTGGGTCTTAGTTGCAGCACACAGGATCCTCTCTGTGGCAGATGGACTTCCTAGTTGTGGTATGTGGGTTCAGTAGTTGTGGCATTCAGGCTTAGTTGCTCTGAGGCACATGGGATCTTGTTCCCTGACCAGGGATTGAACCCATATCCCCTGAGGTTGGCTATTCCAGGAGATTTGCAAGATAATCAACTTTTCCCCCTCTTAATTTCTTAATTCTTCCTCAACTCCTCCCCCTCTCTGTCCCATAAAAGAATCTGGCATCCAGACAAAAAGGTTATTTTGAGACACCAGTCTGCCATCTTCTTGGTCAGCCAGCTTTCCAAATAAAGTTGTAGTTCTTGCCTCAACACATCATCTCTTGGTTAAATGGCCTGTTGTGCATCAAGCAGACTAAGCTTGGACTTGGTAACAGAACTACTAATGACTAATAGGATAAAACACAAAGAGAAGTAAAGAGAATGCTAAGGAATAAGTGGATGTAAGGGGCAGCAGGTTGTGAGAGAACACTCAAGAAAGGAACAGACTAGGAAAAGCATGCCTGCATCAGCACTGACTAGACCTGCCAGAAGGCCACCCACTGAGGTTCACATCACTATTCCCCAGCACAGCTTCCCAACAAGGAAGCCAGCCTCTGGCAGATGCACCACAGAATCAAGAAGAAAAGCACCACCATAAGGAAAAGAAGTCCTCTCCTCTTATAGTGTCCCTCCAGCACTCTCTACTGACAAGTCTTAATATTGTGTCAACTGGCTAGGAGAAATGTTTACAAGGTCCATCTCCAGTACTGCAAAGCAGGGAAAGAAGGGTGGATTTGGAGTTGAGAGACAATTGACAACTGGCATAATTAACTTGGCTTCCCAGGTGGCACAGTGGTAAAGAATCCACCTGCCAATGCAGGGGACGCAAGAGATGCAGGTTCAAATCCTGGGTCTGGAAGATACCCTAGAGTAGGAAATGGCAACCCACTCTAGCATTCTGGCCTGGAAAATTCCATGAACAGAGGAGACTTGCAGGCTACCATTCATAGGGTTGCAAAGAGTCAGATACAACTGAGCATGCACACACACACACTATAATTAACTTACCCCTCTTTTTTCCTACAACTGTAACAAAAACTCTAACTTTAGAGATATCCAACACCCAGCACAAAAAGATTGCTGGGAGAGAGGGAGGAAAATCATTGCTTCATAGGTCATTGTCAGCTCAGATTAATAGTATCTCATTTTACCTGGTTCTTAGCTATACAGTAATACTGTCATGTTCAAGACCATTTACCTATTCTACATTCCCTAAAAATATCCATTTAAAAATTATTTCCTCAATTCTCTACTCTTTAGTATATTTTTAGCGAATTATTTTGCTGCTTATTTTAAAGAGAATAAAAGAAACCTTTAGAATGAAACTCATTCATTGTTGTGTAATTACTACAAATATATGTGCAGCTACAGCCCCTTCCCTCCTATCAGAGTTAGTTAGTTAGTTAATTCAGTCGCTCAGTCATGTCCAATTCTTTGCAACCCCATGAACTGCAGCACGCCAGGCCTCCCTCCCTGTCCATCACCAACTCCCGGAGTTCACTCAAACTCACATCCATCAAGTCGGTGATGCCCTCCAGCCATGTCATCCTCTGTCGTCCCCTTCTCCTCCTGCCCCCAATCCCTCCCAGCATCAGAGTCCTTTCCAGTGAGTCAACTCTTCACAAGAGGTGGCCAAAGTACTGAAGTTTCAGCTTTAGCATCATTCCTCCCAAAGAACACCCAGGACTGATCTCCTTTAGAATGGACTGGTTGGTTCTCCTTGCAGTCCAAGGGACTCTCAAGAGTCTTCTCCAACACCACAGTTCAAAAGCATCAATTCTTCGGCACTCAGCTTTCTTCACAGTCCAACTCGCACATTCATACATGACTACTGGAAAAACCACAGTCTTGACTAGACAGACCTTTGTTGGAAAAGTAATGTCTCTGCTTTTCAATATGCTCTCTAGGTTGGTCATAACTTTCCTTCCAAGGAGTAAGCCTCTTTTAATTTCATGGCTATAATCACCATCTGCAGTGATTTTGGAGCCCAAAAAAAGAAAGTCTGACACTGTTTCCACCATTTCCCCATCTATTTGCCATGAAGTGATGGGACCAGATGCCATAAATCTTTGTTTTCTGAATGTTGAGCTTTAAGCCAACTTGTTCACTCTCCTCTTTCACTTTCATCAAGAGGCTTTTTAGTTCCTCCTCACTTTCTGCTATAAGGGTGGTGTCATCTGCATATCTGAGGATATTGATATTTCTCCCACCAATCTTGATTCCAGCTTGTGCTTCTTCCAGCACAGCATTGCTCATGATGTACTCTGCATAGAAGTTAAATAAGCAGGGTGACAATATATAGCCTTGACATACTGCTTTTCCTATTTGGAACCAGTCTGTTGTTCCATGTCCAGTTCTAACTGTTGCTTCCTGACCTGCATATAGGTTTCTCAAGAGGCAGGTCAGGTGGTCTGGTATTCCCATCTCTTTCAGAATTGTCCACAGTTTATTGTGATCCACACAGTCAAAGGCTTTGGCAGAGTCAATAAAGCAGAAATAGATGTTTTTCTGGAACTCTCTTGCTTTTTCCATGATCCAGCAGATGTTGGAAATTTGATCGCTGGTTCCTCGGCCTTTTCTAAAACCAGCTTGAACATCTGGAAGTTCACGGTTCACGTATTGCTGAAGCCTGGCTTGGAGAATTTTGAGCATTACTTTACTAGCGTGTGAGATGAGTGCAATTATGCGGTAGTTTGAGCATTCTTTGGCATTGCCTTTCTTTGGGATTGGAATGAAAACTGTCCTTTTCCAGTCCTGTGGCCACTGCTGAGTTTTCCAAATTTGCTGGCATATTACGTGTAGCACTTTCACAGCATCATCTTTCAGGATTTGAAAGAGCTCAACTGGAATTCCATAACCTCCACTAGCTTTGTTCATAGTGATGCTTTCTAAGGCCCATTTGACTTCACATTCCAGGATGTCTGGCTCTAGGTCAGTGATCACACCATCGTGATTATCTTGGTTGTGAAGATCTTTTTTGTACAGTTCTTCTGTGTATTCTTGCCACCTTTCTTAATATCTTCTTCTTTGGTTAGGTCCATACCATTTCTGTCCTTTATTGAGCCCATCTTTGCATGAAATGTTCCCTTGGTATCTCTAATTTTCTTGAAGAGATCTCTAGTCTTTCCCATTCTGTTGTTTTCCTCTATTTCTTTGCATTGATCACTGAGGAAGGCTTTCTTATCTCTTCTTGCTATTCTTTGGAACTCTGCATTCAGATGCTTATATCTTTCCTTTTCTCCTTTGCTTTTTGCTTCTCTTCTTTTCACAGCTATTTGTAAGGCCTCCCCAGACAGCCATCTTGCATTTTTGCATTTCTTTTCCATGGGGATGGTCTTGATCCCTGTCTCCTGTACAATGTCACGAACCTCCGTCCATAGTTCATCAGGTACATCATAGTTCATCAGGTCTATCAGATCTAGTCCGTTAAATCTTATTTCTCACTTCCACTGTATAATCATAAGGGATTTGATTTAGGGCATACCTGAATGGTCTAGTGGTTTCCCCTACTTTCTTCAGCTTAAGTCTGAATTTGGCAATAAGGAGCTCACGATCTGAGCCACAGTCAGCTCCCAGTCTTGTTTTTGCTGACTGTATAAAGCTTCTCCATCTTTGGCTGCAAAGAATATAATCAATCTGATTTCGGTGTTGACCATCTGGTGATGTCCATGCGTAGAGTCTTCTCTTGTGTTGTTGGAAGAGGGTGTTTGCTATGACCAGTGCATTTTCTTGGCAAAACTCTTTATTAGCCTTTGCCCTGCTTCATTCCGTATTCCAAGGCCAAATTTGCCTATTACTCCAGGTGTTTCTTGACTTCCTACTTTTGCATTCCAGACCCCTATAATGAAAAGGATATCTTTTTTGGGTGTTAGTTCTAAAAGGTCTTGTAGGTCTTCATAGAACCGTTCAACTTCAGCTTCTTCAGCGTTACTGGTTGGGGCATAGACTTGGATTACTGTGATATTGAATGGGTTGCCTTGGAAACGAACAGAGATCATCCTGTCATTTTTGAGATTGCATCCAAGTACTCCATTTCAGACTCTTTTGTTGACCATGATGGCTACTCCATTTTTTCTAAGGGTAGAGTAGGGTAAGTGTATTCTTCCTTTATAATACTCATTCTACCACCTATTCTCTAGACCCCATAGCCTCCCTACTTTTGTGGGCCAGGTGTTCTCAGTTTTATCCTCGCTTATTTCCTCTTGCTTACTGCAGTATGTCTAAACTGTGGTCTTCGCATTACCTACCTTACACTCACCTGGGGAACTTGGTAAACACAGATCCACTCAAACCTACCCTAATCAGTAGCTCTGTAAGGCACAACTCAGGAGTCTTCCTTATCTGAATGTATTCGACAATACTTATTGCATCATAAATTTTGAGAACCAGTGTGATATGCTATCTTTTCTGCATGCTTACTACTTCTCACTTGTTCAAAATAACTTGACTCTTCCCCTCTCTGTTTTTATTCCATCTTTCTTTGCCCTTTCACAAAAAAGTTCTTTGAAGGCATTGTTCATAGTGGGTTGCAGAAGAGACTAAAAATCACCATCTTTAGAAAGGCTTTCCTTTCTAAGATACTAGAAATGTTCTCCCAGGTCATGATGACTTCTTGGTTATAACTCAAAAGACTTTTTAAGCTTTCAACTCTTCTGTAACTAGATTTCTGCAACGTTTGCCTCTGATCTTTACTCACTTGGCTTATATTTTTCTTTTTAGATTTCTTCTTACTGCTTTATCCTATCCCTTAGCCTTCAACTCAGACTTATCTGGGTATCTCTTAAATATTGATATATCCATGGTTCTGTATCTGACAGAATGAGTTCAGCTTTAGGCTTGGCTTCCTTCATTGAAGCCCAACTCTTTCTTTCTCTGTCTTTGTGAACAATACTATAATGCCTCCAGATGTCAAAGTAATCACTAATTCTTTCCTTTCTCTCAGAATACATACAAGACTATTTTATATCTACTTTTTTTTTTTTGGCCATAGCCACAATTTTAGGCAATAGCACATGCACTATGCATAAGCCTACTAAATTGTCTTGTTCCCCAAGCTTGATCCTCTTCTAATGCTCTTCTCTATGGTCAACCAACTTTTGTTCTAAATATCAAATGTGATTATGTCCCATCCCCTTTAAAAATACAAAAAACAAAAAACTGTTGCCATATACCAACAAATAGAAGATGAAGTTTTTGCAAACATACAATTTAAAATATCAAATGTCTAAAAATAATGATGTGCAACATCTCTACAGAGAAACACATTATTTAGAGAAAACAGATAAGACATAAATAAATTAAGAGTGCATGAGTGCTAAGTTGCTTCAATCATGTCTGACTCTGTGCAACCCTGTGGACTGTAGGCTGCCAGGCTCCTCTGTCCATGGGATTCTTCAGGCAAGAATACTGGAATGGGTTGCCACGCGCTCCTCCGGAGGATCTTCCCAACCCAGGGATTGAACCTGCATCTCTTACATCTCTTGCATTGGCAGGCAGGTTCTTTACCACTAGGGCCACCTGGGAAGCCCAAATTAAGAGTATACCATGTTAATGGACTGGAAAGTTTAATACTTTACAAATTTGTCATTTCTCCCCAAATTGACCCATTCTCTGTCTTCTTCCCTTGTGGGAACCCCAATTTTTTATATAGTAGACCTTCACTGAAACATGTTTTAAAAGGTGTGCTTCCAGAAAATGAAATGCAACCTAAAGGAAAAACTGCAAAGCAAGACACAGTGATAGCTAAAGGAACTGACAAATGACAAACATCAGGGTACAAACAAATAAGAATTTATTACATAAAATATTATAATTGTTATTTAAAACTTATTTGAAACATATATAAATAAGTTAGAACTAAAGAGGGAAACATTAGATCTGAGGAAATATGATATTTAAGTATTTTAAGAATTTGTATGTTTCAGGTGATGAATAAGCATATTGATTAACACTGGACTTTTCAAAGTAATGTGTGTTTTTAAAATTTAAGACTGTTTAAAGAAAAGAATGAGAACACAAAACTTTCAAAATATTATTGGAGCAATAGGATTTTTAAATAAAACTCAATCTACTAAAAGTTTGAATGGAGGGGGAAAATGGAGTATGGGGAAAAAACAGGATAAACAAAAATCACAAGACAGGATGGCAAAAATGGATGATGAATGCATCAGTTTAACTGAATCTGAGAGTAAATTAAAAATTAAGCCTGGTTTAAGTAAAATGCAGCAATACTCTTTTTAAAAAGACATACTTAAAACATAAGCATACAGAAAGATTACAAGCCAATGGAAAGTAAAATATTTTCTACACATGCCATAATCTGAAAAATGTTTTATTGCAGTGGTCAGGGCTTCCCTGATAGCTCAGTTGGTAAAGAATCCACTTGCAATGCAGGAGGCCCCAGTTCGATTCCTGGGTCGGGAAGATCTGTTGGAAAAGGGATAGGCTACCCACTCCAGTATTCTTGGGCTTCCCTGGTGGCTAAGCTGGTGAAGAATCCACCTGCAATGCAGAAGACCTGGGTTCAATCCCTGGGTTTGGAAGATCCCCTGCAAAAGGGAAAGGCTCCCCGCTCCAGTATTCTGGCCTGGAGAATCCCATGGACTGTATAGTTCACGGGGTCATAGAGACTTGGACACGACTGAGTGACTTTCACTTTCAGCAAAATCTTTCTGTAAAGGGCCAGAAAATATATATTTGGGGCCATATGTCACAGCTACTGAATTCTGTCATTGTAGCAAGAAAGCTATCACAGACAATATGTAAACAAATACACATATATACATTGTAAGAAAACTTTATTCACAGAAATAGTTGGCATGCTATATTTAACCAACAGGTCATAGTTTGCTGATTTTTGTTCTATTGAAAGGTCATAATCATGGGCCTAATCGATGTGCAAATAAATATGATGATAAATCAGGACATCATGATTTTGCAGGAAAAGTCAATCTCAGAAGCTTGAAAAGGTGTTCAGAAAAAATAGAGAAGGAATTGGACAAAGATGGTAGATAATTTGACTTTTTTATTATCCATCATTAACCCATACTTCGTTTACCCCTCATTCCACCTTATACTTCTTCTAGACAAGGTAAAAATTAAAACATAGGCTTGAAAGAGTGATTTCAGATAGCAGATGATCCAGAGTTTATGAGACTAGAATCCCTGGAAACTGCAAGATGTAATGGAAGTGATGTTATAGCTACATTACTGGAGCAATTCTTCTGTAGCCACTTTTGCTATGAGAGTGAGATAAGAGTATGGGTTCACTGCTTAGCTTTCTCAAAATAACTGATCCCACTAGCATTTATGAATAATTATATAGGAAATGATTATATATAGGAAAAGATACCAATCACCTTTTATACTTTAGTATTATAATCATAAACTAAAATAGTATGCAAAGTAGTTTATTATTACTTAATTGTAATTTGTACCACTAGGTGGCACACATCTTAAATTGTATCTACCCAGGATGGTGATGGCAATGGCACCCCACTCCAGTACTCTTGCCTGGAAAATCCCATGGACGCAGGAGCCTGGTAGGCTGCAGTCCATGAGGTCGCTAAGAATCGGACGTGACTGAGCAACTTCCCTCTCACTTTTCACTTTCATGCATTGGAGAAGGAAATGGCAACCCACTCCAGTGTTCTTGCCCAGAGAATCCCAGGGACGGGGGAGCCTGGTGGGCTTCCGTCTATGGGGTCGCACAGAGTCAGACACAACTGAAGCGACTTAGCAGCAGCAGCTTAGCAGGAGGATAGTGACAGAGAGGTTGCAAACTGAGAGGGTCTGACTCTGGCCCACATGTGTTTTGATTGGCTAATCATGTTTTCAAAATTTTCTATTACTGGTTAACGTTTAAGATTACAGAATTCCACATTATAAAGCTGTATTTTTTGTTTCAGTTGGAAAAATATAATTTAACACTTAAATGTATTTTAGAAATATAGATGTAAAGTTAAAAGAGAAGAAATACAACAGGAATCAGGATCTGGTTTCTGCATTATAGAACGAATTCTTGAATTAATGAAATAAAGGAGTCTTACAGCAAGATAAGCAGCAAGATAGTATAAAAAGATTTAAAAAAAAACGCCCAGCAAATGTCAGCTGACTGGGTCTACCAATGGATTAAACACTTTCTGCAGATTCATGCATTAAATTCTCAAAATCATTCTATGAGGTGTGTTGTTTCCCTCCTATTATACAAAGATAAGAAAGGTGAGACCCAGAGTTGAATAAGTTCTGAAGTCACAGACAGTAAGTGGCATGACTGTGTTTAACTCTAGGGAGTTCAAGGCAAAGTCCAAGATTTTACCATCTACTCTAATAAGGCTCTTGCTGCAGAAAGATTATTTGGTGATTGGCTTGAGATGTAGTTAGGTTTGCTTTGCCAGCTCTTATCAAATCTTTCTGAGCCCTCAAGCTGACTAGTCCTAATTTTCCCTGTTGAGTGAGAAGATAACTCCTGCCTGGAGACAGTAAATGAGCACATCTCCTCCTTCTCCATTGTGACCAGGAGGGAAGTACTGGTTCCCTCTCAGACAGTGCCTTGGTTAATACAGATTGCAGTCATCCTTGCTCTTCTCTTTGAAGGATTCTCCTTCCTCTAAGACCCCTAATCTCCCAGGGCTGCTTAGTCCATCCACAGAAAACCAGAAAACCTGCTTCCTCAGTGGTGAAGGCCTTTCTTTTTCACAGTTGCTGCCACACGGTGTCGCTGTTGAAACACAGGGAACACAGCCACCCAGGTAAAGTCCCTGCTGCACACTGAGCCCCAGGCCAATACTGCGACTGGTGACCACTGCAGAAAATCTTGGTGACCTACAAGCACTGCCACCATTCATAGTTTATCTGTCAGCAGTTTCTCCACAGGAAGAAGGAATCTCTCCTTAGTGTCACTGTCAACTGTGATAGTTCTATGCAGGCGTGAACCCCTCACAAAACTGGTCTAACTGGAAAAGAACGTGCTTACAATGTGGGAGACTTGGGTTTGATCCCTGGGTTGGGAAGATCCCCTGGAGAGGGGAAAGGCTACCCACTCCAGTATTCTGGCCTGCAGAATTCCATGGACTGTATAGTTCATGGGGTCACAAAGAGTCACACACAACTGAGTGTCTTTCACTTTCAAGAGATTATTTGAGTCTACAATTAAAGCCATTTTTACAAGATCCATGCTTAATCCCCAGAGTAGTTGAATTTGGAAGGATTTTCAGTCTCGGCCATGTAATTGCTCAGAATTACCCCTCCTCCCTCCCATTTTCTTTAACCAATCTCTAATGTGAAAGAACTTCCTCTCCATTTCTGACTCAATGACCATCTCCATTTTTATTCAATGAAGAATACCCTTTATGATAACTCCAGTACTCTTGCCTGGAGAATGCCAAGGACAGATAAGCCTGACAAACTACAGTCCATGGGGTCACAAAGAGTCGGACATGATTGAGCAACTGAGCACGCATGGTAACACCTAACCTTGCCACAAAAGCAAGCTACAATGTAAATCCCTGAAAATCTTTCTACACTCAGAGAATTACTCTGAATGGATTAGATCACTCTGTAGGATTAGAGCAGAACATTTTGGTTTCAGACGCTTGGATGTGGACCGATTGTGTGAAGCATATTCAGCAGCTCATGTCAAGACAATGGATCCTCTAAATCCCTTCTTGCTAGAAAATAACTGGTGTCATTATTATGCTAGGGATGCACGCAATTGAACAACAAATGATATCCAAAGTTTCCAATTCAGTAAAAAATTTGTCTTTTAATTCTACCGTATACCAATGTTCTTTTTAATTTTCTATATCTTTAAGTAGAGATTTGAGATGAAGAATAAACATGAAGAGAATGTTGAAGATGTATTTGAGGATTATGACATGATCACAACAAGAAATGACACTGAAAAATTGTCCATTAGGTTCCGGTCATATAGTATTATAGACATGCAGTCAACTCTCAAGCAACCAGAGAAGAGAGAAATTCACAAATAACCCAGACAAAGGTGAAATAAACTAAGCATCATCTTCTATTGCTTCCCAATGGCCTGACTTCCACCATCCTGTAAGCAGCCTTCCCTGGGTTTGGTTCTGATTCATCTAAACCTGCCATGGCTGCTCTGGCCCTCTATGGGAGTGGGAAGGGTGTTCTAGTGAACATCAGTGGCAACAAATAACAGCCATTACCTAATTTCTGAGTCCTGTTGCATTGTTACCATAGCTAGTTAAGGATTTGATTTACTCTATCCCAGGGTGATTGAAAAGTGCCTGTATTTTAGTGTCTAAAATCTTCCAGGAGGTAGAATTGCATATCCTTTCTTGTCAATCAGTCCTAGAGGTAATTAGCCAGGAAACCATTTTTTAAATTAGTACAATATCAATTAATTTCTCTATTAATTATAAAATATGATTTCGTGAGAGGCTATTTATCTTTAAAATAGAAGGTGTTAAGTAAGTAATATTTTTTACATCAATGATGGAATCCATTCCAAAGCAAAAAGGAAAAGTTTAGAATTATAGAAAGGTCTACAGGTCATGAGATTCAAGCTTTTGGTATTTTTACTTACATATAAGGAAGCTCATTGCATTCAACATTAATCCTCTCATCTATTAAATGAAGGGCTCCAAGTGATTGACCTCAATTGAAGAGTTAGTTACTTGGGTGAGAGAAAAAAAAAAAAAAAGCTAAAATTCCTATCTAAGGCACTTTCTGTTACCCCATATTGAATTAGAACTAATCAGTCACTGTCTTTTAAAACCACCCCTCCACCCCCATCCCCCCACCACAGAAACCCAATGATATTCCACATTATAATTCCAGGATACAGCTTTTAGAACACTTGGCTGGAGCTTAGAAGGAAAGTTGCTGGAATTGTGGCTATTCTCTTGTGGTTTAGAGGCAATCCAAATATCAGTTGCGTGTTGTTATATTTCAGTTCTCAAAGACTGTGATGGGATCCCATGTTATGATATGCTTCAAATAAAAACAGAGAGACCTCCTTTCTGAGGCTGTGGGATGACACGCAGTTTTGTGCCACTTCATCAAAACTTGGTCTTTTGGCCAGAGTACTTATTACAAAGTGCAGTAAAGCAGAACAAAACCACAGAGAAACATTAGAGCTCTCCCTCTCTTTCTGAATTAGTCTGAGGAGAGGACTTTCCTTCAGAAACAAACATTTCTGCTTCAAGGCTCACTATGCCCAATAGCTCTGTCTCACTGGATGAATTGCCCATGGGATTTTACAAGGAAGACACCTGACTGAGTTTCAGAATTGGGGAAATGTACATTTTATAGCTTCTTTCATTGAATGTCCTCCCTTCTTTGAATGGGAACTGTATTATCAAGTTATCTTTGGTTGTGGGAACTGAATGGGCAGAGAGGTATTCAGACTTAGCCTAAGTGACTTTAAGGTGTGGTACAAAATATAAAATGAAGGTGTCCTTTGACAACTAGAAAAAATAAACTGAGCAAAACTAGAATTCTGGAATCAGAAAAATCAAAATAAAGGAATTTATTGTGTGCGGAGTTAACTAACATACGCAGACAAGAGTTCTAAAAGTTCATCCCAGCATTCCAGTCAATTCCTGTTACCACCCTGTTGGTTTGGGTTCATCTTGTTACCATTCTACTGGTTGTCTTTCCATCATTCTGTGATCCTGAGATGGTTAAGATGCTGAGAAGGATTTCAACTTAACTTTAAAATTTTCAATCTTTATTTTCCCTTATTCTTAAAAAAAAACACACAAATATTTAATTTGGCTAGAACTTCTATTACATAGTTGCCTGAGGTCTTGTTGGAGCTGAACAGTTGTGGAAAAAATCAAAGCAAGCTGTGCTTTTTGTTTCTGAATTATTAAACATTTACATCTGACTGGTCACATAGTATTGTTTCTCTAAAAGTACACACCATTGATTTGAGCAACAGAGTTTGGTGTCAACAATTTGGAGGATGCCTCTTTCTATCAGAAGGCATATTTTAGGTCCAAATCAGCTAAACTTTGCCAATAGGATAGAAAATTTAAGTATAAGGGTTGACTTTTTTAAAAGCTTACTTAGATGCATAGAGTACATAAACACTCTAAGCCAGCAAAGAAAATGATGTGTTTATGATGCTATTATTGAACTTCACCAGCCCAGTTCAAGATATGTTAAAAAATCACTTAGACTGGCAATGGATCTTGTTTCAGTTAAACTTTCACCTTATTTTACCCTAAGTTTAGAGCATCAGTCCTGAAGGAAGAGCCTAGAAAATCCTAATGATATTATAAAGTGATCCAAGAATAAAAGAACACTACCATAACTCCTACTCTTTTGGGATCCAAAGGTCACATGCTTTTAGGGTTGAAAAAAGTTCATAAAGGTTTCAAAGATAACAGACATGTAACCAAAACAGAAACCAAGTACAGTGTACTCTAGCTTCTGGGAGAGTTGTAGGTAATAATATTTAAGGCTACAATGGAAAACCAAGGTAAGCTCTAATAGTCCGCTCTAGAAGAAAAATCATTTATCTGTTTTCTTATTGCCACTTTCCAAAGACCTTTTCATGAATATTCCACAATTTGCATACTTGGCAGATTGGGAAATACAGTGGTTATCCACAGTAGCTAATTAGAATAGCCCAAGATTTCCATTTTTTCCATAGTTCTTCAAAACCTCTAAGCTAAGTCATCCTCTCTCTGACGTATCTTTAAACACTGCACCTAGTATCAGATTATTCCATCACATAGCATTTTGTTAAAATATACTGAAGCAAGTATATAATATGATATTTCCTGTGGTACAATATTCCCACCTTGCAAATATCTCCACCAGTGGTTGCTCATCGTCACGTATGTTTGAATGGTAATTGAGGGCCTGTCTAATAGATTAGCTTTCCCATTTTTCTGCATAGTCAGCTCACCCCAGGTTCCCAGAGATAGCTGCTTTTAACCAGATTTCCCTTAAATAATAAGATAAAAGGGGCGGGAGTCAGAAAAATGGTGAATTAATAACCACTGTGCTGCTTTTTACCCTAGCACTGATCTGGGGCATTGATGAAGAGATAGTTATATGTGATAGAAGTAATCCTTTGGGTCTTCATCTTCTGTCCTTAAGCCCAAAGATGACTGTGGTTCCATTTTGGCCTCAAGAATGTGTTTAGGTCTCAGAAACATAGATTCCAATATTCCAGACCCTCACCACAACCTCCTGACCTTCCACTTTTCCAAAGATCTCCTCGTCTTTATCCCACAGACCTCCCTCCTTAGTTCCTCATCTCCCCTCTCTCAAGTGTATGTGCCCTCACACCAGCAACTTGACTACCTAGTCCAAACCTCAGGCTTGGTCTGCTCTCTACCTTCTCACCAGCACTTCAGTTTACTTATACTCTATCCTCCTGTTATACCCAGTATGCATGTTCCCTGACCTCTGGATAAAAGACAAGGAATAATCCACCTTTTCTCCTACTTGTCGCAGGGGCTGAGGCACACAAGTCTGAAAATTGATGAAATCACACCTTGAGGCATGGTTTCATAAGACCTGGGCACCTCCTATCTGCACTCTTGTTAGCTAATGGAAGTTGGTGATGGACAGGGAGGCCTGGTGTGCTGCAGTCCATAGGGTCGCAAAGAGTTGGACACAACTGAGCTACTGAACTCAACTGCAGTTCTGGGTTCACAGTAACCCAAACCCTTCGAATTTGCTTCCCAGGTGACTCAGAGGGTAAAGAATCTACCTGCAACGCACAAGATGCAAGAAACATGGGTTCGATCCTTGGGTCACAAAGATCCCTTGGAGGAAGTGGCATTCCACTCCAGTATTCATGCCTGGAGAATCCCATAGACAGAGGAGCCTGGCAGGCTACAGTCCATGGGGTCACAAAGAATTACTTACTTAATTTAGCTCCCTACTCCCTCACTGTTTTGTATCATACCCTTAACTTAATCATTGGTTATATCTCAAATGTTCTGGTTTCTGGAACCTTCTTCTTCATCTGCACTAAAACTTCCAGGCATCAGGGTGTCGTCATAACCCTCTTGGAGATACAGAAGATGATTACATACATTCTCTGATGTGATTTTTGTCCCTCTGAATTCATTCTCCACAAAGCTTACAATCACTTTTCTTAGATTTAACACTGGTTACATCATGCTCATGTTTAATACCCACCAATTGTTATCTATAGAATAATGTCTGGGCAACTAATTATGTTACTTCTTCATGATCTAACACTCACTACCCCTTCAGTTATAAATGTCATGATCCCCTGCCTCAAACTTGATATCACTACGGCAACATCAAACAGATGGTCTTTCCCAGATTCTTGAAACTGTTTCTCCCCTTGTTGCCTTTGTTCATGTGATATCTTTTTCCTTTTTTGTTTTTGAAATGAAAGGTTTATAGGGGGAGTATCTGGTAGAAATTGTGATTGTGGAAGCTTTTAATAAATAGTAGGAATGAGAAGTAAATCTCTTCTGATAACTTTCCTTAATTTTGTCCTCCAGGATTCAATTATATACAATCCCTCTTTTACTCTGTTATCTTTTTCTAGAAATGAAGTAGTTCAGCTGTTCTGAGATGTCTGGTAAAGTCCAGATCCTTTAGCATTTGTGGGAAGATGATAAAAATTACAAGGAGTAAAGAACTAAAGGAAACTATGGCAGATTTCTAAGAACAAACATCTCTGCTGTAGTAGCACGTGCTACTAGTGACCTTCACATCACCCTCTGATGGTCTACTTTCCCACTGCCATGTTGTGAATTATTACAGTGTTGGGTGCATTGTGAAATTAGGAGCCAATGTCAAGAAGTGGCAATGGGAAAAGGGTCTGGGGTGATGTTTATACATCTTGATCTAAACATATTCTTTCAACCAAGTCTGAAGTGTTGTGAGGAGCTGGTGTCACCTGGGGCTCATTTTCAATCCTAAATATTCATTAGAAGGACTGATGCTGAAGCTGAAGCGCCAATACTTTGGCCACCTGATGTGAAGAACTGACTCATTAAAAAAGACCCTGATGCTGGGAAAGATTGAAGGTGGGAAGAGAAGGGACGACAGGGGATGAGATAGTTGAATGGCATCACTGACTTGATGGACATGAGTTTTAGCAAGCTCTGGGAGTTGCTGATGGACAGGGAAGCCTGGTGTGCTGCAGTACATGGGGTTGCAAAGAGTCAGACACGACTGAGTGACTGAAGTGAACGGAACTGGGGTTCACTTGAATATGTCATTGTCTTTGTAGAACCAGATAACAGGTAACTGCAAGTTGGATCTGTCTTTCCTTTTATTAAGTTTCTCTTATGTCTCATAGGGATCATGACTCTGGAAGGAGTCTGTCTAACGTCTTTTGTCTGAAACTTCCTACCTCCTTTTCTGTATCACATGCCATTAGTATCTGTCTCAGGAAGATACTGGGGGCAGGAGGAGAAGGGACGACAGAAGATGAGATGGGTGGATGGCATCACTGACTTAACGGACATGAGTTTGAGTGAACTCTGGGAGTTGGTGATGGACAGGGAGGCCTGGCATGCTGCAATTCATGGGGTCGCAAAGAGTCGGACACGACTGGACCGTCTCAGTCTTACTCTTGTTTCTGTGGCTGTGGCAAAAGTCTGTAAAGACTTTGTCTTGTGTCTTACTAACATAACTAACACTTCAAGTGCCTACATCTTCTGTCCAAGGCTTCTTGTTGCTATAGCACACGACACAACGACTCTGCATGCCTGCATTTGCAGCTCAGAAGCTCTGGAGCTTTAGTAACCAGTCGGGGAACTCTGAACTAATGGGGGTCAGGAATTGATGGATGATCACTTCTACTACTGCTCGCTGGAAGGATAATTCTGAGAGGCATCTGCACTTCCTTAGGGACCCAGCCCCAGTAACTCATGGAGATGGATCTACACCATTTGAGCAGGCAGCAGTAGTATCTGTGCCTAGCAAGAATGAGTGGTGAGAAACAATTAAAAAAAAAAAAAGAATAAGTGGTGAGGATTCCTGCTAAGAATTAGGTTGGTGCCACACCCTGTGTAATGTTCTCCCCTTGAGTGTGGGTTGGGCCTAATGATTTGGATCTAATGAGTAAAATACTTCCATTGATTAGATTATAAAATTGTGACTTCTGTATTGTTGCTAGACTCTACTGTGAGCCTAAACGATGTGTCTGAGAGACCCACATGACAAGGAACTGGGTGCGACCTTTGGCCAACCACCAGAGGCTGGTGAAGAAGTGAATCCTACTGGCAAGCACCAAATAAGCTTGGACCAGATAAACCACTGAAGAATATTTAAGTCCCTTTATACTATATTTTGACATAAAAAATTGAGAGTTTGTTTCTCAAGAAATTTTCCTACAGATTTGCTTTTTGTATTATTTTGTGGGAACGGTGTTGATTCATTATTTGTTTGCTACAGTTAAAACTTACTCATCACCCTTGTGGATGATGGAATTCAATCCACTGTCTGTGACTTCACCAATGTTCTATAAACAATACAACTGCCAATGCAAAAGCAGTGTGCATTTTCTTGGAGTTAAAATAAGCATTTGTAAGCTTTTCCTTTCTTCTATGGGTTATGGAAGATTTATTTTTGAAATACAACATGAATTCTCAAACTTTTTATCTCTGCTTAGTTACTGATCTAGCTTTCCTAAAAAATTATCTGGATTGTTATACTGGCCCACTGTATACTCTGTGGTCATGGGAAAGCCTCTCTGCTTTTCTAAATCTACTTCTTCATAAGTAAAATAGAAACTGTGTTCAGATTTGAAAAATTATATAGCACAATGGCATAAAATTCTTGATAAGTGCTCAAAATAATACCATTTCCTCCCTTCTATAAGAGGCAGGTTAATTTTTATTTCTATAGAACTGTTTTTTAAAAACAAATAACACAGTGTTTCATAAGCAATTACTTAGAATTCTCATTTAGTTAAAAGATGCTGATTGGGCAATTCATTGTGATGATGTTATTATTATAGAAGATGAGGCAGAGGTGAAATCTCAGGGTTGTAAATCTGAAAAATCATCCTCCTCAAACTCTGAAAAGACTTGTGATCTCACTTGGCTATTCCTCACTTAAAAAGTGTGTTTAGTCAATGGGGTAGTTATTTCCAAATATATGTTATGATAGTTATCAGTGCTCTATTATTTTCCTTCTCAGAAATATTTCCCCATATTTGCTAAATGGTTCCAAACTTGCCTGATCAAGAGGCTTTTCTTAAGAATAGATGTTCAGAGCCCCTCCCCTGGAGAGGCTGATGCATAGGGGCTGGGGCAGAAATCTGGACATTCAACTATTGCCTCAGGTGGTTCTTATGATAAGACAAGTATAGAAAAAGGTGCATCAGCTGATCTACCCACTTTGCTGATAGGGAAAAAGTATATACATGCAAGTCAACCACTAAAATTATATTTTTTCCTAAGTCATAACATGCTTAAATTCAATCATTTTTCTCTCAGAGTAAGGAGCTGGTTAGTAACCTGAAGGACTAAAAAGTTAATTATAGTCAAGGGTGAGAAGGTGATTTTGCTGAACAGCCTTTTCGAGCCAGGATTATATTTCAGTGGGCTTCCCTGGTGGCTCAGACAGTAAAAAATCTGCCTTCAATGTGGGAGACCCAGGTTTAGTCCCTGGGTTGGGAAGATCCCCTGGAGAAGGGAACAGCTACCCACTCCGATATTCTGGCCTGGAGAATTCCATGGACAGAGGAGCCTGGCAGGCTACAGTCCAAGGGGCCACAAAGAGTCAGATACGACTGAGTGACTTTCCCTTTCACTTTATATTTCAGCATTAATCTGTGTGTTTTCCAAATAATTTCCTCCCCACCCCACTTTCTCTCTGGTACACTAAGGATCTCTGTTCTTCCTGGCCACCTTCCTTCTTTCTTTCCTTCTGTCTATCAAACACCAAAGCAGAAATAAAGACTGAAAGAAGCTGTCTTAGTCCACATGGACTGCTAAAACAAAACACCATAGACTAGATGACTTATAAATGACAGAAATTTCTGTCTCTCAGTTCTGGAGACTGGAAGTCCAAGATCAAGGCACCAGCAGATTTGATATATGGTGACAGCCCCTTCCTCATAGATAGTCATCTTCTTACTTTAACCTCACATGGCAGAAGGTACCAGGGAGGTTGATGGGATGTCATTTATAAGGACACTAATCACACTCAATGAGGGCTCCACTGTCATGATGAAAGCATCTCCCAAAGGTCTTACCTCCTAATACCATCATATTGGGCATTAGGTTTCAACATGAATTTTGGGGAGGACACAGATATTTGGTCTATAGCAATGTCAGTAAGGTTGGAAGATGCGCTTGCAAAGATCAGATCAACACAGAAGAAAGTGAGGAAGGCAGAAACCAAAAGCAGATGGGGGAAAGGAGTGGTGGGCTGATGGATAGAAACATATATCCTCTTTGTCAAAATCAATTCATGTCTTCCCTCCATTTAATAACCCACTTTATGCATCAATTTCAACCTGATTGCCTCATATCAGTAACATACGTGTATACAGTTGACCTTTGAATAACATGGGCTTGAACTGTGCAGGTCCACTTATATATGGATTTTTTCCAATAAATACACATTACAATACTACATAATCCACTGTTTGTTGAATCCACAGATACGGAACCTCAGATATGGAGAGCAGACTGAATTTATACATGAATTTTTTACTGCACTGGGGTCAGTACCACTGACCCCTACATTATTCAAGGGTTAACTGTCAATGCCATATGTGTATATGGGCAAAATACTAGATAGCCCTAAAGGAGACACTGTATCTACCATCACTGTACCTGTCTAGCGACTGGGCAGAGGACCTGGTACATAAAAGATGATCTGAAAAACTTTAAAGGGCTATTCAACTTAATTCACAGCACTAAATGTGAAATACAAATGTTAATGATTATCTGTACTTATCTGACTTCCAATTTCCATAACCCCCCTCTCTACATCTGACCCCAATATTATAGTTCAAGAAGAAATCTTAACCTTAGTTATAATTCCTTATTTCTTTTTGCTAATAGACTGCTTTGGCAGTAAGTTAGTTTCTTAGTTTCATTGATCTTAGTTACATTCTGACCTTTGTTCTGATTTTCATAACTGACCTTCTATCTTATTCTTTGTTCTTTATAACATTTCTAGGTAATCTGACCACTACTATTCTAGTACCACTTCAACTGGGTTTAGTCAATGTTATTGGTTGAATTGTGCGCCTTACAGAAACACACTGAAGTCATAACCCCCCATACCGCAAATGTATCACTTTCAAATGTGATTTTATTTGGGAACAGGGTTGCTGCAGATGTAATTAGATGAGTAGGACAGGCACTTAATCTGACTAGTGCCCTTATAACAAAAGGAAGACAACCAAGGACAGACACACACAGAGAACACCATGTGATGACAGAGACTGAGAACGGAGTGATGCAGCTATAAGCCAAGAACTGGCAGGGATTGTGGCCACCATCAGAAGCTATATAAAGGCAAAGAAAAATATCCACTAAAGCTTTCAGAGACAACGTAGTCCTGCTGACACTCCTAACCTCTAGAAACGTGAGACCATACGTTTCTGTTGTTTAAAGTCACTTAGTTTGTGGTACACAGTTAAAGGAACCCTAAAACTAAGGCAGTCTTGTCGTCACTTTCTTTCCAGAATGTTATAGACAAATTGTTATAGACAATTTCTTAGTATTAGTAGTGACTATGCTTACTTCCCATTACACACCTCAGAACACCCATTAATTAATGGAATTTGGGTTAAAAGCTCACATTTGTATATATACTAGACATATACTTGTTAAAATATTCTTTCTACAATTTCCACATGATTTTGTCCTCCAATTATCTGACAAATTCCACAGCAGAAAGAAGTTCTATTCTTGTCTTGTTCTACTCAGACAAATTTTAAGTCCTATAAAATATTACAACAGTGACTAACCATGTTATCAACATATTTTTCTTTTACTTTGCTAATCAGACTAAATGCTCCAACCAAAATACACACTGACTGAATGGATACAAAAACAAGAGCTGTGTATTTGCTGTCTACAAGAGTCATTTCAGATCTAGAGACATATACAGACTGAAAGTGATGAGATGGCAAAAGGTATTCCATGCAAATGGAAATCAAAAGGAAGTTGGAGTTGCAATACTTATATCAGACAAAATAAACTTTAAAATAAAGAATGCAGAAGAGACAAAGAAGGACACTACATAATGATCAAAGAATCAATCCAAGAGGAAGATATAAAATTGTAAATATATATTCATCCAACATAGGAGCACCCCAACATACAAGGCAAATGTTCAGTTCAGTACAGTTTAGTTACTCAGTCATGTCCAACTCTTTGCGACCCCATGAACCACAGCACACCAGGCCTCCCTGTCCATCACCAACTCCCGGAGTTTACCCAAACTCATGTCCATTGAGTCAGTGATGCCATCCAACCATCTCATCCTCTGTCATCCCTTTCTCCTCCTGCCCTCAATCTTTCCAGGCATCAGGGTCTTTTCCAATGAGTCAGTTCTTCGCATCAGGTGGCCAAAGTATTGGAATTACAGCTTCAACATCAGTCCTTCCAATGCACCCAGGACTGATCTCCTTTAGGAGGGACTGGGTGGATCTCCTTGCAGGCCAAGGGACTCTCACGAGTCTTCTCCACACCACAGTTCAAAAGTATCAATTCTTCAGTGCTCAGCTTTCTTTATAGTCCAACTCTCACATCCATACATGACTACTGGAAAAACCATAGCCTTGATTAGACAGACCTTTGTTGACAAAGTAATGTCTCTGCTTTTTAATATGCTGTCTAGGTTGGTCATAACTTTCCTTCCAAGGAGTAAGGGTCCTTTAATTTCATGGCTGCAATCACCATCTGCAGTGGTTTTGGAGCCCAGAAAAATAAAGTCAGCCACTGTTTCCACTGTTTCCCCATCTATTTGTCATGAAGTGACGGGACCGGATGCCATGATCCTAGTTTTCTGAATGTTGAGCTTTAAGCCAACTTGTTCACTCTCCTCTTTCACTTTCATCAAGAGGCTCTTTAGTTCTTCTTCACTTTCTGCCATAAGGGTGGTGTCATCTGCAACAGGCATAAAACAAGAAACCGACAATAACACAATAATAGTAGGGGAGTTTAACACTCCACTTACATCAACAGATCATTCAGATAGCAACTCAAAAAGGAAACAAAGGCCTTAAACGACACATTAGACCAGATGAACTTAATTGATATTTATAGAGGATTCCATCTGAAAGCACAATACACATTCTTTTCAAATGTACATGAAACACTCTCCAGGATAGATCACATGCTGAGCCATAAAGCAGGCATTGATAAATTTCAGAAAACTGAAATCATATCAAGCATCTTTTCTGACCACAAAGCTATGAAACTAGAAATCAACTACAAGAAAACACACACACACACACACACAAACGTGGAGGTTAAACAATATACTACGAAATGACCAATGGATCACTGAAGAAATCAAAAAGGAAATTAAAAAATACCTACAGATAAATGAAAATGAAAACACAACAATCCAAAACCTATGCAAATCATCAAAACAGTTCTCAGAGGGAAGATTACAGCAAATCAAGCTTCAGGAAGCAAGAAAAATCTCAAATAAACAACCTAAAGCAACTAGAAAGGGGACAAACAAAACATAGTTAGTAGAAGGAAAGAAATCATAAAGTTCAGAGCCAAAATAAATGAAATAGAGACTAAAACCAATAGAAAAGTTTATGAAATTAAAAGCTGGTTCTTTGGAAAGATAAACAAAATTGATAAACCCTTAACCAGATTCCTTAAGGAAAAAAAAGAGAAAGGTCCCAAATCAACAAAATCAGAAATGAAAAAGAAGTTACAACCAATCTCACAGAAATACAAAGGGTCATAAGAGACTACCACAAGCAAATATAGGCCAATAAAATGGACAACCTAGAAGGAACGCTCAAATTATAAGAAAGGTACAATCTCTCAAGATTGAACCAGGAAGACAGAAAATATGAACAGACCAATTAGTAGTACTGAAATTGAATGAGCAATTTAAAAACTCCCAATAAGCAGAAGTCCAGGACCAGATGGCTTCTCAGGTGAAGGAACACTTTTGAACTCATTCTACAAGGCCACCATCACTGAGATACCAAAACCAGACAAAAATATCACAAAGAAAGAAAATTACAGGCCAACAGCACTGATGAACATAGATGTAAAACTCCTTAACAAAACATTAGCAAACTGACTCCAACAACACAGTAAAATGATCATACATCATGATCAAGTGGGATTTATTCCAGGGATGCAAGGATTTTTCAATATCTGTAAATCAATCACTGTGATATACCACATTAACAAATTATAAAATAAAAACCATATGATTATCTCAATAGATGAAGAAAAAGTTTTACATAAAATATAACATCCATTCATGATTAAAACTCTTCAGAAAGTGAGCATAGGGGGAACATTATAAAAGCCATATACGACAAATCTAGCTAACAAACCAAGCCAAGATTATACTCAAAGGCAAAGCATTATGTCTAAGATCAGGAACTAGATAAGCATGCCACTCTCACCATTTCTACTCAGTACAGCTTTAGAATCTTAGCCACAGCAATTAGGGAAAAAAAAATCATAAAAAAAAGAGGTAAAACTGTCACTATTTACAGATGACATGATGCTATATAGAAAATCCTAAAGATGCTACCAGAAAACTACTAGAGCCTATCAATGAACTTGGTAAAGTTGCTAGATACAAAATTAATATACAGAAATCTGTTGCATTTCTATACACTAATACAAAAATACCAGAAAAACAAATTTAGGAAATAAGAGATTATCATATTGAGTTAAATAAGTCAGATAGAAAAAAACAAACATCCTATGCTATCACTTATATGCAGAATCTAACAAAAAAATGATACAAATGAACTTCTTTACAAAACAGAAATAGAAAACAAATTCACAGTTACCAAAGGGGATAATAGGGACAGAAGGAGAGACATGTTAGAAGTTTGAGATTAGCATATATATATACTACTTTGTTTGAAATAGGTAAACAACAAGTACCTACTATATAGCACAGGGAACTATACTCAATATCTTATAATAATCTATAATGGAAAATAATCTGTAAAAGAATAAATAAAACTTAATAACTTTGCTGTACACTTAAAACTAACACAACATTAACTGTATTTTGACAGAAAAGATGCTAGACAGTAACATGAAAATATACAAAAATATAAAACTCTCTGGAAAAGGTAAATATACAGACAATTACAAAATACTCAAGTATTTATAATGTTAGCACATGAATCACTATTAGTCCTGGAATATAATTTAAGTAGCAAAAGAATTTTAAATAACTATAAATCTATGTTACTAGATACACAATATAAAACATGTAATTTGTGACATCAATAAAATATAGTTGGGGGTAGGTAAGGGTAAAGAAGCAGCATTTTAATAGCAATTTAAGTTATTATTAGTCTAAAACAGATCACTATAACTTTAAAATATCTTACGTAATCTTACTAGTAACCACAAATAAGACATATAGAAGATGTATAAGAGGAAATGTGAAAGGAGTCAAAGTTCAGTTCAGTCACTCAGTCGTATCCGACTCTTTGCGACCCCATGAACAACAGCATGCCAGGCCTCCCTATCTATCACCAACTCCCGGAGTTTACCCAAACTCATGTCCATTGAGTCGGTGGTGCCATCCAACCATCTCATCCTCTGTTATCCCTTTCTCCTCCTGCCCTCAGTCTTTCCCAGCATCAGGGTCTTTTCCAATGAGTCAATTCTTCGCATCAGGTGGCCAAAGTATTGGAGTTTCAGCTTCAACATCAGTCCTTCCAATAAACACCCAGGACTGATCTCCTTTAGGAGGGACTGGGTGGATCTCCTTGCAGGCCAAGGGACTCTCAAGAGTCTTCTCCAACACCACAGTTCAAAAGTATCAATTTTTCAGCGCTCAGCTTTCTTTATAGTCCAACTCTCACATCCATACATGACTACTGGAAAAACCATAGCCTTGATTAGACAGACCGTTGTTGACAAAGTAATGTCTCTGCATTTTAACATGCTGTCTAGGTTGGTCATACTTTCCTTCCAAGGAGTAAGCGTCTTTTAATTTCATAGCTGCAATCACCATCTGCAGTGGTTTTGGAGCCCAAAAAAATAAAGTCAGCCACTGTTTCCACTGTTTCCCCATCTATTTGCCATGAAGTGACGGGACCGGATGCCATGATCTTAGTTTTCTGAATGTTGAGCTTTAAGCCAACTTTTTCACTTTCCTCTTTCACTTTCATCAAGAGGCTCTTTAGTTCTTCTTCACTTTCTACCATAAGCGTCAAAGTATATTACTTACAAGGAAGGTAGCAAGAGAGAAAAAGAGACAGAATAGCTGTAAGACATATGGAAAACTATTAATAAATGGCAATAGTAGGTCCTCCTCTATCAATAATTACTTTAAAATGTAAACAGATTAAAATTCCCAAAGATTTGTTAAATAGATTAGAGAAAAACCCAAACAGATCCATCCATATGCTATCTGTAAGAGATTAAATTAAGAGCATACGTATGCTGAAAGTGAAAGAATGAAAAAAGACACACCATGCAAGTAGTAACTGAAATGCAGCAGGTGTGGCCATAATTATAATAGACAAAACAGTCTTTAAGTCAAAATCTGTCACAAGAGACAAAGAAGGATATTTTATAATGATAAAAGTGTCAATTAACCACAGAGATATAACAATTATAAATATATAGGCACCTAACATCAGAAATCCCAATATATGAAGCAAATATTGATAGAATTACAGAACTGAAGACCGAAATATACAGCAACCCAACAACAGTAAGAGATTTCAATAGTCCAGTTTTAATAATGAATAGAATAACTAGACAGAAGTTCAGTAAGGAAACAGAAGAGTTGAACAACGCTATAAACCAATTATATTTAACAGACATAGAGAACATTCCATCCAACAGCAGCAGAATACACATTCTTTTTAACTGTACATGGAACATTTTCCAAGATAGACCACATGTTAGACCACAAAATTAAGTTCTAACAAATTTACGAAGATTGAAATCATACCAAGTATCTTTTCTGGCCATGGTGGGATGAAACTGGAAAACAATAGCAAAAGGAAAACTGGAATATTCACAAATATGTAGAATTCAAACAACACACTCTTAAAGAATAAATGAGTTAAAAAAGAAACAAACAGTATCTTCAGGAAAATAAAGATGAAAAAAACCCAACATACCAAAACTTATGGAATGCAGTGAAAGCAGTACTAAGAGGGAGTTTATGGCAGTAAACACTGAAAAAACAAGGAGGGGTTCACATTAATAACCTAGCTTTACATCTCAAAGATATAGAAAATAACAAACTAAGTATAAATTTAGCAGAAGGAAGAAAATAATAAAGCAAAAATAAATGAAGCAAAGAATAGAAAAAAAGTCAACAAAACTTACGAATTTTTTTTTTAATCAACAAAATTGACAAATCCTTAGTTAGACTAATAAAAAAAAAAGAGAGAACACATACAAATAAAATCAGAAAAAAAGAGAGGGCCCTTGTAAATAAAATCAGAAGTGAAAGAGGAGCTATCACAACTGATTTTGCAGAAACAGAAAGGATTATAAGAGACTGCTATGTAAAAAATAAAAATAAAAAAGAGACTACTATGAACAATTTTACACAATAAACTACATAATCTATAAGAAACAGACAAATTTCTAGAAGCATAGAACCTAACAAGACTGAATCATGAGGAAATTAAAAATCTAAACAGATCTATAATCAGTGAGGAAACTGAATCAGTAATCAAAAACTTCACAGCAAAGAAAACCTAGGACTAGATTGCTTCTCTGGATAATTCTACTAACATGTTAAAGAGGAAGTTACCAATTCTCTTTAAATTCTTCCAAAATATTAAAGAAGAAGCACATTCCCAATCACATTTTATGAGGCCAGTATTACCATGATCCCACAGCTAGAAAAATATGCTGCAATAAAAGAAAATTACAGACAAATACCTCTGGTGAATACTGATATAAAAATATTCATCAAAATAATAAAAACTAAATTCAATAGCATCTTAAAAGCATCCCAGCATGACCAAATGAGTTTTATTCCTGGGATACAAGGATGGTTGAATGCATGAAAAGCAATCAATTTCACACACCACATTAAAAGAATAAAGAACAAAAATTAAATGATTATCTCAACTGATGCAAAAAAAATTAACAAAATTCAATAACTTTTCATGATAAAAACATGCAACAAACTAGGAATAGAAGAAAAACAGTTCAACATAATTAAGACTATATATGAAAAGCCTGCAGCTAACATTATACTCAACATAGAAAAACTGAAATCTTTTCCTCTTCGATCAGGAATAAGGTAATGATGCCCACTCATCACTTCTATTTAAATAATACTGGAAGTCTTAACCAGAGCAATTAGTTAAGAAAAACAGGGATCCAATTTGGAAAGAAAGAAGATTACCTCTGTTCTCAGATGACATATTCTTATACAAACACAACTAAACATTACACACCTTAACCCACACAAAACTGTCAGAACTAATAAATTCAGCAAGTTTCAGGATACAAAAACAAAAGGTAGAAATCAGCTGTGTTTCTATACATTAACAATAAATAACATTAAAAGGAAATTAAGGAAACCATTCTATTTACAATAACATTAAAAGGAACAAAATACTTAGGAATAAATTCACTTAAGAAGGAACAAGACTTCTATACTAAAAATTATAAAACCCTGCTATATGAAATAAAGACAATGCAAATAAATGAAAAGACACCCTATGTTCATGGACTGGAAAATTTTATATTGCTGAAATGTCCATACTATTCAAACCAATCTATACATTTAATACAAACCCTATGAAATAGGCGGGGTTTCCCTTGCAGCTTGGTCGGTAAAGAATCTGCCTGCAGTGCAGGAGACCTGGGTTTGAACCCTGGGTTGGGAGAATCCCCTAGAGAAGGAAATGGCAACCCACTCCAGTATCTTTGCCTGGAAAATCTCATGGACAGAGGAGCCTGGTGGGCTGTAGGCCATTGGACTGCAAAGAGTTGGGCACGACTAAGCAACTAGCACTTAACACTTACTATGAAAAACCCAAAGATATTTTTGGAGAAATTGAAAGGCATTCTACAATTCATATGGAATCTCAAGACATCCCAAATAAATCTTGAGAAAAGACAAAGTTGGAGGCCTCAAACTTGATTTCAAATCATTAATATAACAGTGTGGTACTGCATAAAGATAGACATATAGACTAACTGAACAGAACAGAAATAAACACTCCCACATATGGTTATATGATCTTGGACAAAGGTATTAAGCTCACAAAATGGGGAAAGGACAGTATCTTCAACAAATGGAGCTGGCAAAACTGGGTATTGACATGCAAAAGAATGAAGCTGGATCTTTATCTTACACCATATACAAAAAATAACACAAAATGGTAACAGTTAAAGGCCTACACATAAGATCTAAATCTGTAAAAGAAAACAGGGAAAGAGCTTCATGAAAATGGACTTGGCATTGAAAGAGACAAACTTAAAAACCTCTGCACATCAAAGAAGATAATTAATAAGTGAAAAAGCAACCTACAGAATAGGAGAAAATATCTACAAAATCATATATATGATAAAGGGTTAATGTCCAAAATAGTGAACTAAACTCAGCAACAATAAAAAAACAATTTTAAAATGTGCAAAGGACTTGAGTAGAAAATATACAAACAGCCAGAAAGCATATGAAAAGATGGTTTATCATTACTAATCATTAGAAAAATGCAATGAGATATCACACTCACATAGACACACACACAGATAGACACAGATAGACTTAGAAAATGGCAAGTATTGGTGAGGATGTGGAGAAACTTGAAATTTGTGCACTGTTGGTGAGAATGCAAAATGATGTATCACAATGGAAAACTATATAGAGGTTTCTCAAAACCATAAAAATAGAATTATTATATGATCCAGCAATCCTACTTTTGGGTATTCAACCAAAAAAATTGTAAGTAGGATGGAAGATATTTTGCATCACCATATTTACTTTAGTATTATGCCTAATACCCAAGAGGTGGAAGCAATCTAAATGCCCATGGAAAAATGAATAGATAAAAGAAAATGTGGTAAATATGTACAATGGAATATTATTCATCCTTAAAAAAGAAGGAAATCCTGTCATATGCTATAACATGGACGAACCTTAAGGACATCATGTTAAGTGAAACGAAGTAAGTTATTCACAAAAAGACAAATAGTATATGATTCCACTTATATGAGGTATCTAAAGTAGTAAAATACATAGAAACAAATTAGAATAGTAGATGCCATGATTTGGAGCAAGGGGGAGATAGGGAGCTGTTGTTCCATGGGTACAGAGTTATAGTTCTGCAAGATAAAAAAGCTCTAGAGAGCTGTACTCTTGTCTTGCGTGGAAAATTCCATGGACGGAGGAGCCTGGTAGGCTGCAGTCCATGGGAGCACTGAGAGTCGGACATGACTGAGTGACTTCACCTTCACTTTTCACTTTCATGCATTGCAGAAGGAAATGGCAACGCACTCCAGTGTTCTTGCCTGGAGAATCCCAGGGACGGCGGAGCCTGGTGGGCTGCCATCTATGGGGTTGCACAGAGTCAGACACGACTGAAGCGACTTAGCAGCAGCAGCAGCAGCAGAGAGCTGTACAACAGTGTGAATATAGTTAACACTATTGAATATAATTAACATTCATAGCAATGTGCATATAGTTATGACTATAATTAAAAATAGTTAAGAAAGTAATTTTTGTCTTACATGTTTTTAAAAAAGTTAAAATCATACAAAACTTCCAGGCCCAGAAATCACAGCACCATCTTACAAAATTACAATTAATGTAATATAACATAAGTTACATTTCCTACCTGCCTCCCATCCTATCTCTCTTTCTTCTCCATTCTCTACCCCTTTCCTACTTGTATCCCATTCCATCTCTCCTTCTTCCCCATTCCCCACCCCTTTAGCTCCAACTCCAGCAGGGTCAAAATTAAAATTATAAATTTTAAACAAACTAATTTTCTAAACAGAAAAAATAACTCACAAACTCTATCAGTTCCTGATAATAGTGAATGAGTTCACCAAGACTAAACACAGTGTTATAGTGCTGCCTGTATTCTTTTACTTAAAAAAAAAAAAAAAAAAACTTTTATGGATAGCATAGTTTTATGGAGAAATCTTACATCAAGCACATAGTACTTCCAAAAGTTAAGGATTACTAACAGTGCTTTTTACGTGAATTCCTTTTTTAACATAGAAAGAACATCAGACTACAGAGGCTTACAAAAAGACTAACAAAACCCCAAAAAGTCAAAAAAGAGATGTGGAAAACTTTCTTTGAAAATAACTAATGATAATGACAAACACTGTTTTCCTGGATATTCTGCCATTATTTTGGCCCTTCCTCACATGTTACCACTAGAATCTTACAGGAGCTGCCTCCTGCCAACATAAGCATTGTGTGAAACTTTACAAACATAGCTGGGAAGAATAGACCAATGACCCCTGTATGACTTCTTAGGAACTTTGCAATATGGAGGCCTAATTTGATATGTGGATTTGGTGGTTTGACCAGCCTTGGCTAACATCAGGTCCACATGCAAGGGAGGGTGCAGTGGTTCCCTACTCCAGAGCACCAACTCAGTCTCATGCTCTGTGAGTCACAGTGGCAGAAGAAAACCTCCTTCCTGGCTGTCTTGACTCACTCTGGAGCAGAAGAGGATGCTCATTGGGATTGTGGTCCTGTATTACGTGAGAGACCATGGTGAGCTAAACAGACTCACCAAAATGCAACTAAATCCCTCAAATTAGGAGAGAACAGGATGAGAATGACCAAATTCACTGATGTTTTGGGTTGGCAAACTTCTACGAAGTTCTAACATTAGCTCTGGTCCCATAAGTCAAGTTTTACTTAGTCTTTTAGACTTCTAATACTTAAACTGCTGCAACTGAAGTTGTATCTTCACTAAATTCTATAGAAATTTATATTCTGTTTAAGAGTAAATTAGTATTTAAAGTCTATCTTGGATCAGACCCAAATATCCCAACTTGTCTCAGAACTCATGTCTTTTTAGATGGTATGGATACTACTCTTCCTAACAGGTATCCACTATTTCATTCTTCTCCAGGATTGGTGTGTTTTTCTTTTTTTAAGTCAAAATCGCCAGTCCAGGTTCGATACAGGATCCTTGGGGCTGGTGCACAGGGATGACCTGAAGGGATGGTACGGGGAGGGAGGTAGGAGGGGGGTTCAGGATGGGGAACATGTGTACGCCTGTGGCGGATTCATGTTGATATGTGGCAGAACCAATACAATATTGTAAAGTAATTAGCCTCCAATTAAAATAATAAATTTAAATTAAAAAAAATCACCTATCCTAGGTTTTTCACTTATTTATATATTTAGTAGTAATATTTAGTGGGAACTAAATTGCAATGTACATCAGTGATTTTGAAACCAAGCAGGACCTTGCTGGGCTTTCTTGAGGACAGATCCCTACCTGTACCCCACCTCCTGTCCGTAGAAAAGCTTTAGCGTCCTAGGCCTTTATCAAGTTCTAAAGGGCAAATTTAATCAGAGAGGTGAGAAAACGCTGAAACAAATGAACAAACAAAGACAGTCAAGCAAGACAAAATAATTACAGTTTACCCATAAAACAAGATCAAAGACCTTTCGTTCCTCCTTAAAGGCCATAGATAATTAGTTCAGTTCAGTTTAGTCGCTCAGTCATGTCCGACTCTTTGCGACCCCATGAACCGCAGCACGCCAGGCCTCCCTGTCCATCACCAACTCCCAGAGTCCACCCAAACCCATGTCCATCGAGTCGGTGATGCCATCCCGCCATCTCATCCTCTGTCGTCCCCTTTTCCTCCTGCCCTCAATCTTTCCCAGCATCAGGGTCTTTTCCAATGAGTCAGCTCTTCACATCAGGTGGCCAAAGTATTGGAGTTTCAGCTTCAACACCATTACAATGAACACCTAGGACTGATCTCCTTTAGGATTGACTGGTTGGATCTCCTTGCAGTCCAAGGGACTCTCAAGAGTCTTCTCCAACACCACAGTTCAAAAGCATCAATTCTTCGGCACTCAGCTTTCTTTATAGTCCAACTCTCACATCCATACATGACCACTGGAAAAACCATAGCCTTGACTAGACGGACCTTTGTTGGCAAAGTAATGTCTCTGCTTTTTAATATGCTGTCTAGGTTGATAATAGTTAGATAATATCCTGAGCCATATCCTTGAGTTGTTTTACAGATACTAAAATCCTCACCAGCCAGGAGAAGTTAACTGTGTGCTGACCAGCAACATGTCAAAACTAGACCAGCTGGAATCAGAGGTAGATGATTTCAGTTCCCCAAACTGTGTTTTGTTATCTTATCATCAACCAATCAGAGAATTGTGCTCAAGTTGATCACACACTGCAATCCTTTCCCTCACACTATCTTTAAAAACCCGTCTCTGAAAGCCACTGGGGAGTTCCAATTTTTTAGCACAAGCTGCACATTTTCCTTGCAGTAAATATTGCATTTTCCTTCACCACAACCTAGTGTCAAAGCATCAGCTTTGCTGTGCATTGGGCAAAGAGATTCAAGTTTGGTTTGGTAACAATATGTCTAATTATTAAATTACTAAAAGGACTGTCCCTTTTAGACAAACTTCTAAGATTATTTTAGTTGCAAACTAGTACTAAAGGGAATGTTAATATCAGAAAAATGTTAGGAAAAATGTGTTAACCTCTTCTTTCATCATATGACCAATCACAGGTCCTCTCAGAATCTAAAATGATTTATCAACTAAGATAATTCAGGGGCCTATAGTTTCATGTACTCACCATTCAATCATGGCTACCCCCAAGGTTATTAAAACATTATTACCACCATTGCTTTTCCTATAATTCTTGTCCTTCATCTTCCACTTACTTTCTTACTGCTTTATATAACTTACATCCTTAAAATTCAAAAGTACAATTTATCTTTTTAAGTAAATATTCTCATATTTTTAAGATGGCTGCAGTATCTTGGAGGGGGCTAGTCAAGGGCAAGTCAAAACACCCCAAATACTTCTACCATTATAAAGCTGCCTTGTCTTGATTCAGCACGTGCTTGGTTGTTTGAAACTTCATCTGCTTTCCCGACTCCAGCAAATTTTATTCTGACTGTTTCTGCTTAATTTTTCAATTCTTCTGTAGGGGAATAGACCACTGAAGGTGCCTACTCTGCTGTTTTCACCACTGACATTCTAAAACATTTTTCTTGTGGTGGACAGCACTATACTAGGCTAAGGGACACTAAAATATTAATGACACCAATCAACATGCTCAATTCTTTTTGAGCTATAATTGAGTATATGGTATCAGACCAACTTCTCACCATGAATAAGTTCAATGTTGGATGAAGTATGAAAAGGAAACAGTTGCATTTGAGAGTATGGAAAGCAGTCAGGAAAGCTAGCTTAAGTACCTCATCTTAGATAGCCTGGTAGTAAAATTTTGTCACCAGGAGATACACTCTAAAACTTAACAAAGAAAGAAATGATTTCAAATTTAATCTCAGAAAAGCAAAAAGTAATGAAAAGCAAGGGCTTCCTAGGTGGTGCTAATGGTAAAGAACCTGCCTGCCAATGCAGGAGAACTAAGAGATGTGGGTTCAATCCCTGGGTCAGGAAAATCCTCTGGAGGAGGGCATGGCAATCCACACTAGTATTCTTTCCTAGAGAATCCAATAGACAGACGAGCCAAGAGGGCAACAGTCCATAGGGTCACAAAGAGTCAGACACAACTGAAGTGACTTAGCACACACACACAATGAAAGCAAAATAAGACACTATAGATCTAAACTAATATTGTCCATTTAAAATAAATAATATTTTGTTGGGTTTTAAAATGATCAAATACAATTAAACTAAGAAACAACTGTATAAGAATCAGAAATTGAGTAAATGAAATTAAAGTTTCAAAGTCCTTGCATTATCCAGAAGCTAATTAAAAGTATTAATTTGCAGAAGATTCTAATAAGTCAAAGATTCATTTTGTAATGAAAAAGTCAAAGAATAAGAAACATATCTATAAAACAATTACCTGACAAAGAATCATATCTAGAATATAGCAAACTAACTAAAAATCAGTAAGAAAAACACAGATAATCTAATTTTACAAAGGGCAAAATACTTGAACAGGCATTTCACAAGATAATATCCAAATGATATACAAACATGTGAAAAGATGCTAAAATTTCTTGTCATTCACAAAATGCATATTAAATCCATAATGTGATAACCTACAGATGCATCAGAATGCATAACATACCAAAAATCCACCATGCTGTTTTCCATAATGGCTGCACCATTTTACATTCCGACCAATAGGGTACAAGGGTTCCAATTTTTCCATATCCTTGCTAACACCTGTTATTTTTTTAATATCCTTCTTAACTAATGTGAAGTGATATCTCATGGTGGTTTGATTTGCATTTCTCTGATAATCAGTGACATAAAGCACTTTTTCATTCATCTGTTGGTCATTTGTATGTCTTCTTTGGAGAATGTCTAAATCCTTCACCCATCTTTTTAGTTTTATTTTTTGTTTTTTTTTTTGCTAAAGAATTGTAGGAGTTCCTTATATTTTTTAGGAAGTTATGCTTTGTTAAATTTACAGTTTGCAAATGCTTTCTTCTATTTTTAGGTTTCCTGTTCCCTCTGTTGATTTTTTCATTTACTGTGCAGAACCTTATGGTTTGATATAGTCCCATTTGTCTATTTTTTCCTTTTGCTGCCTGTATTTTTGGTGTCACATCCATGAAATCATTGCCAAGACTACTCTCATGAAGCTTTTCCCATTTTTTTCTAGGGGTTTGGGTCTTAGGTTTAAATCTTTAATCCATTTTGAACTGATTTTTGTGTATGTTCTAAGATAGGGGTTTATTTTCATTCCTTTACATGTGAATATTCAGTGTTCCAAACACCATTTGCTGAAGAGATGATCCTTTCCCCACTGTGTATTCTTGGCACCCTTGTTGACAATCAGCTGCCTATATGTGGGGGGGTTTATTTCTGGGCTCTTTATTCTGTCCTATCGGTCTGTATGTTTATCTTTATCCCATTATCACACTGCCTTAATTATGGCAGCTTTGTAATATATTTGAAATCAGGAAGTGTGATGTTCTCAGATTTGTTCTTCTTTCTTAAGGTCACTTTGGGTATTCTGGGGCTTTTAGTGTTCTATATGAATTTTAGAATTATTTCATGTTTGTTTTAAAAATGCCAGTGGAATTTTAATGGAAACAGCATTGAATATATACATTCCTTTTGGTAGTCTGAACATTTTAATAATATTAAGTCTTCCAATCTATGAACACAAGATGTCTTTCCATTTATTTGTGTTTTAATATCTTTCATCAGTGTATTGCAGTTTCATGTTCATTGTTAAACTTATCCTTAAACATTCTATTGATTTTGATGCTATTGAAAATGAGACTGTCTTATCATTTCTTTGGTGGTTCATTATTAGTGTATGAAAATGCAACTGAATTTTATATATTGATTTTGTATCCTGAAACTTTCCCGGATTTGTTTATTAGTTCTAATAGGATTGTTCCATGTCCAGTTCTAACTGTTGCTTCTTGGCCTGCACACAGATTTCTTAGGACGCAGGTAAGGTGATCTGGTATTCCCAATTCTTTAAGAGTTTTTCAGAGTTTGTTGCAATCCGCACACTCAAAGGTTTTGGCGTAGTCAATACAACAAAAGTAGATATTTTTCTGGAACTCTCTTGCTTTTTCAATTATCTGGCAGATGTTAGCAATTTGACCTCTGGTTCCTCTGCCTTTTCTAAATCCAGCTTGAACATCTGGAAGTGCACTATTCATGTACTATTGAAGCCTGGCTTGGAGAATTTTGAGCCTTACTTTGCTAGCGTGTGACATGAGTGCAATTTTGTGGTAGTTTGAGCATTCTTTGGCATTGCTTTTCTTTGGGATTGGAAAACTGACCTTTTCTAGTCCTATGGCCACTGCTGAGTTTTCCAGATTTGCTGGCATAGTTAGAACTGAACATGGAACAACAGACTGGTTCCAAATCAGGAAAGGAGTACGTCAAGGCTATATATTGTCACCCTGCTTATTTAACTATTATGCAGAGTAAATCATGTGAAACGCCGGGCTGGATGAAGCACAAGCTGGAATCAAGATTGCTGGAAAAAATATCAATAACCTCAGATATACAGATGACACCACCCTTATGGCAGAAAGTGAAGAACCAAAGAGCCTCTTGATGAAAGTGAAAGAGGAGGGTGAAAAAGTTGGCTTACAAGTCAACATTCAGAAAACTATAATCACGGCATCCAGTCCCATCACTTCGTGACAAACAGATGGGGAAACAATGGAAACAGTGACAAATTTTACTTTTGGGGGCTCCAAAATCACTGCAGATGGTGACTGCAGCCATAAAACGAAAAGACGCTTGCTCCTTGGAAAAAAAGCTATGACCAACCTAGACAGCATATTAAAAAGCAGAGACATTACTTTGTTAACAAAGGTCTGTCTAGTCAAAGCTATGGTTTTTCCAGTAGTCATGTATGGATGTGAGAGTTGGACTATAAAGAAAGCTGAGTGCTGAAGAATTGATGCTTTTGAACTGTGGTGTTGGAGAAGACTCTTGAGAGTCCCTTGGCCTGCAAGGAGATCCAACCAGTCCATTCTGAAGGAGATCAGTCCTATTATATTTGTTGGAAGGCCTGATGCTGAAGCTGAAACTCTAATACTTTGGCCACCAGATGCAAAGAACTGACTCAATGGAAAAGACCCTGATGCTGGGAAAGATCGAAGGCGGGAGAAGGGGACAACAGAGGATGAAATGGTTGGATGGCATCACCTATGTGATGTACATAAGTTTGAGGAGGCTCCGGTAGTTGGTGATAGACAGTGAAGCCTGGGATGCTGCAGTCCATGGGGTCACAAAGAGTCGGACATGACTGAGTGACTGAACTAACTGGATAGGATTGTACGTGTGTATAATCTTTCAGTTCAGTTCAGTCACTCAGTCGTGTCCGACTCTTTGTGATCCCAGGAATTGTAGCACGCCAGGCCTCCCTGTCCATCACCAACTCCCGGAGTTCACCCAAACCCATGTCCATCGAGTCAGTGATGCCATCTTTAGAGTTGTCTATATATGAGATCATGTCATCTACAAATAGGGACAATTTTCTTTCCTTTTCAATATGGATGCCTTAAAATTTTTTAAAGATTATTTAATACTTTTCTTTTTTTGGCCATGCCACATAACTTGTGGGATCTTAGTTCCCCAGACAGGGACTGAACCTAGGCCCTCAGAAGTGTAGGCTTGGACTAACCACTGGACTGCCAGGAAATTCCCTGGATGGCTTTTTATTTATTTTTCTTGACTAGCTGCTCTGTCTAGGACTGCCTATAAGTTGCACATAAATGGTAAGAGTGGGTACCCTTGCTTTGTTCCTGATCTTAGAAGGAAAGCTTTCAATTTTTCACCATTGAATACGTTAACTGTGGGTTTCTCATATCTGATCTTTATTGTGTTGAGGTGCCTTCTGTCTATACTTAATCTGCTAAGAGCTTTTATCAGGAAGGGAGGTTTAATATTGTCAAATGTTTTCTCTGCATCTGTTGAGATGATCATATGATTTTCATCCTTCATTTGCTAATGTGGTGAATCATACTGATTTATTTGATTATGTTGAACCATCCTGCCATTCCATAAATAA
The DNA here is from genome assembly GCF_002263795.3 of Bos taurus. Classification (NCBI taxonomy): domain Eukaryota; kingdom Metazoa; phylum Chordata; class Mammalia; order Artiodactyla; family Bovidae; genus Bos; species Bos taurus. The sequence continues at coordinate 49,983,361 of NC_037331.1, forward strand.
ATTCCATTTGATCACGGCATAGACGTGTGTTCTCAGTCACTCAGTCATGTCTGACTCTTTGTGACCCTGTGGCCTGTAGCTACTGAGTCCAGAGGATTATCATGGCAAGGATACTGGAGTGGGCTGACATTTCCTCCTCCAAGAGATCTTCCCGACACAGGGAACAAACCTGCATCTCCTCAGGCTCCTACATTGGCAGGTGGATCTTTACTACTGAGTCATCTGAGAAGTCCATATTCTCTTGAATTCTGTTTGCTAGAATTTTTGTTATAAATTTTTGGGTATACATTCACCAGGGATACGGAGCTGCAATTTTCTTTTCTTGAAATGCGTTTTTATGGTTTTGTTATTAAGGCAATAGAGGCCTGATAAAATGGATTTGGAAATGCTGCCTCCTCTTTGAATTTTAGAGAAGTCTGAGAAAGACTGGTGCTGATTCTTCCTTAAATGTTTAGTAGAATTCACCAGTGAAGCCATCTAGTCCTGGCTTTTCTTGTTTGAAGATTTTTGACTACTAATTCAATTTCCTAATTTGTTATTAGTCTGTTTATATTTTCTATAACTTTTACCATCTGAACCAGTAATTCTACTCCTGGATATATATTCAAAAGAAGTGAAATCAGGATCTTAAACATATATATTCATTTCCATGTTTTGTGTGCATTCTCAGTTGCTTCAGTAGTACCTGACTTTTTGCAACCCCATGGACAGTAGCCTGCCAGGCTGTTCTCTCGATGGGGTTCTCCAGGCAAGGATACTGGAGTGGGTTGCCATGCCCTCCTCCAGGGGATCTTCCTGACCCAGGGATCAAACCCGTGTCTCCTGCATTGCAGGAGGATTCTTTACTCTCTAAACCATGGGGGAAGCTCATTTACCATGTTTATTGCAGCATAATTTACAACAGTCAAGATCTGGAAACAACCCACACTTCCAACAACAGACGAAAGGATAAAGAAAATGTGGAATATGCACACAATGGAATGTTATTCAGCATTTTTAAAAAAGGAAATCCTACCATTTGGGATACCATGGATGGGCCCAGGAGTAAATATTATGTATATTTTTGTGTGTGCTAAGTTGCTTTAGCCATGTCCAACTCTTTGCGACCCCATGGACTGTGGACTGTCAGGCTCCTCTGTCCTTCGGATTCTCCAGGCAAGAATACTGGAGTGGGTTGCCATGCCCTCCTTCAGGGGATCTTCCTGAACCCAGGACCAAATCCACATTTTCTGTGGTTTCTGTATTGCAGGTGGATTCTTTACCACTGAGCCACCAGGAAGTCCATCTGTATCTCTACATTTTTATCAAAAAATTCATTTTTCATTTTAAATGCTCTTTTATCTAAGTAACAGCTGTTTGTTTTTGTTTTTTTTTTTTGGACTGAAGCAAAAGCTAAAGTGCTACTCCATGTATTTCTTGCCTTTCAAATACAATCAGGTAACAAATAATTGCATCATCTAGTTCTAATTGCTTAAAAGGCACGCTATATAAATCAGCTACACAACCAGACACCTTCTTACTCCGACATTGCTTCATTTGGTTCAATCATCACTTTTTCTTTATAGCATCTGTTTCTTCTAGTCAATTCTCAGAGACTTCTGGAATACAAAGTTCAGACCTAAAACCTCTCATGGGCTATTTCAGCAGTTGTGTGCTCACAGAACCCAAACTTGGAAGGGGCAGAGAAGTTTTGGGGCTCAGGTACCTGGTCTGGAGGAGTGTGAGGTGAGGGCTAATTTGAACTGTACTTGGGGGAGGGGAGAGGGCAATCTACAGTTGTAGCAGCATTTCCTACCTGCATGCATGTGTTCCTTTTATGGCACCAACCATCTGAAAGGTAGACATCAATGTCCAGCTTAGCTCACGGCTCACATGAAGTTCAGAGGGAAGAGCTGGAGATGCAGCATTGCCATGGAAAATATTATGTCTGGAAATAAGTCAGTCATAGAATTACAAATATTGCACGATTCCACTTAAATGAAGCATTTAGTATAGTTAAACTCACAGATGCCAACAACAGAATGGTGGTTGCCAGAAGATGGGGGGAGAAAACTAGGGATTTTTCAGTGGTTATAAAGTTACAGTTATATATAAGATTAATAAACTCTAGAGATTAGCTGTACAACATAGGGCACATAGTTAACATAAGTTGTTCACTTAAAGACAGTAGTTCTCTTGCTATGTGTTCTTACCATTAAAAAAAGTGCAAGGGGACACAAGAAATCTTTTAGTGGTGATGAGTATTTTTTAAAATTTTACTTTATTTAAGTATAGTTGATTTACAATGTTGTGTTGGTTTCTGGTGTACAGAAAGTGATTTAGTTATACATATAAATTTTGTTTAATATTCTTTTCTATTATGGTTTATTATAAAATATTGAATATAGTTCCCTGTGCTATACAGTAGGGCCTTGTTGTTTATCCATTCCATATAAAATAGTCTACATCTGCTAATCCCAGACTCCCAGTCCATCCTTCCCCCTCCTCTGTGCCTTGGCAACTACAAATCTGTTCTTTATGTCTGTGAGTAATTTCTGTTTCATAGATAAGTTGATTTCTATCATATTTTAGATTCCACATATAAGTGGTATTGTATGCTATTCTGTCTTTCTCTTCGACTTACTTCACTTAGTATGATAATCTTTAGGTCCATCTGTGTTGCTGCAAATGGCATTATTTCTTTCTTTTTTATGGCTAAATAGTATTCCATTGTATATATGTGCCATATCTTTGCCCTTCATCTGTCAATGGACTTCTGGGTAATTTTTGTATCTTGGCTATTGTAAATAGAGCTGCTAGGAACATACGATGAGAGAAGGCAATGGCACCCCACTCTAGTACTCTTGCCTGGAAAATCCCATGGATGGAGGACCCTGGTAGGCTGCAGTCCATGGGGTCGCTAACAGTTGGACACGACTGAGTGACTTCACTTTCACTTTTCACTTTCATGCATTGGAGAAGGAAATGGCAACCCACTCCAGTGTTCTTGCCTGGAGAATCCCAGGGACAAGGGAGCCTGCTGGGCTGCCGTCTATGGGGTTGCACAGAGTCGGACACGACTGAAGCGACTTAGCAGCAGCAGCAGCAGGAACATATGACCATATGGATCTTTTCAAATCAGAAGTTTGTCAATGGATATGTTTATTACCTTGTTTGTAGTGATGGTATCACAGGGTCCAAAATCATTAAAATGTATACATTAAATACTTGCAACTTTTGTATATTGTCTCAGTAAAGTTTAAGGTCAATTTCGAGCGAAAACCTATACAAATTAAAAAAAAAAAAAATGTTGACTGCTATTAAAACTGATTGGGAAGATCCCCTGGAAAAGGAAATGGCAACCCACTCCATCATTCTTGCCTGGAAAATCCTACGGACAGAGGGGCCTGGCGGGCTCCAGTCCATGGGGTCGCAAGAGTCGGACACGACTTAGCAACTAAACCACCACCACCACCACTATTAAAACTTAAGTGTTACGCGCTAGGAGCGCTGAGAGAGTATCCTAAGTCGGGGTGGAGGTAGGGCTGGGGCCGAGGAGAATTCAAAGCTGAGGTAACTCTTGAACAGGGAAATTGAATGTCCTACGTTTTCACTTCTGGAGCGCCCAAGGGCCCTGAAATCCAGTCCCATGATTATTTCCCAGAGTTGGACCCTAAATTGCCACCAAAAGACTGGGGGAAGCCAGAAGTATCTATCAGGAGAGCGAAGGGACGCACCAGAAAACCGTGCGGAACCGGATTCGCGAAAATTCAGTCAGCCGTAGTTTCATACTCCCACTCTCTCCTCAGGGCCGGCCGGACCGCCCCTCGCTCCTTCCCGCAACGCTTACTGGACAGTATATGACTGACAGAGTCACTCACCAATCGCCGCTCTGCTATAGGGGCTCTCTGGCCCTTACCGGGTCTTTGGTCCCTGGGGCGAGATGCGACCTCTGTGCGTCGACGTCAGCGTGCTGACGTCATAGGCCGGGTACTCGAGGAGGTCCTGGGGCGATAGTACGCGGGCGGTGGGCTGCGCGACTTCTGCAGGACTAGAGTCCTGGTCCCGCCCCGCCGAGCCCCGCCCCTCCGCCGGCGGAGACTGCCGCGGGCGCAGCCACAGATCCGCGGTCTCCCGGCCAGCCTGGGGCGGCCGGCCCGGAACCACCCGATGAGGTAGGCTGGGTTTCTAGTCACCCTATTTGACAGATTGTAAAACTGAGTCATCGGGATCAGATGATTTGCCCGGGGCTCACTGGAGACCCGCGAACGGAGGTCAGAACCGAGCATCCCGGCTTGTTTGTACGGCCCTCGCCGCCCTCTGGAGAGGAGGAGGGGCTTGGCGGGCTTGTTTATGATGGGTACAGAAGTGAAGTTGCAGATTGCGGCGCCTCTTTTCATCCAAGGTTTGGGTGGGCATTCAGGGGATGGATGCTAGTAGAGAGGTCTCCATTCCTTCATCCTGCGGAGCCCTCGGTGAAATCAAGCCCTCTGCTGGCCCCTTGGGCCCTCCATGGTGACCAAGAATGGTGACTAGGTTGATGCGTGGGTTATAGGAACAAGGTCGCTTACTGACCTCTTTTTTTTTCCCCCATCAAGGAAAGCTGTGTTCCAACCAAAATTTAAAAATTAAAGCACAAATCACGAATGTCCTGGCTCTGGTTTCAGTTCACTGCTTTGCTCACTCATGGGTATCTGGTCATATTTTGAAATCTCAGTAGCATGCTTATTTTTTGGTTTAGGATTAGAGGGGATTTTTTTTAATTCAAACATGAGTTAACATTGTGGAACTTTTCTTATTCTCTTAAAGTGCCAATTGATCTTCATGTCATTTTTCTTCTGTTTCATAGGTGAAATTACTGAATTCATCACTTTATTCAGTAATAGTTTGGATAAGCTTAGCTAGGTAACAAAATAACAGATCAAGCCTTTCCATACTAATACTGGAATTAGTTCAGTTTATCTCAGAATTCTTTGTGGAGAAGAGTTCTGAAAGATAATTCACATATATAGTCCATCTACCCATATATCCTCATGAAACAAAACATCTTAGGATACCTAAGATGCTTTATTTATGGGTTCTAATAAGGTGGGGCATAATTCATGCTCATAAAGTAAAAATGTGTACTGTATAATATATGTATCCATATATAATGTTTTGTATTGTCATGAAGAATTCATTCTTTTTAAATCTGTCTCAGACATTGACCTTTAAGACTGCATTATTGCATAAAACTGCATTAAAGAAATGAAATTAAAACCGCTTCAGGGGACTTTTCCTTACTAAGGTTCACAGAAGGATGTTTATTATCGTTTGACTTTAGTCTTTGAACAAATTTTTCTGATGATCGCCTCATTTCTGCCTCATCTCATTCTTTGTTGTAGATGTTGAGGATTGAATGTGGAAACATTTAAATAATAGTCTTGCCCTCAAGATCTTCCATTTTGATGGAGATACTATAAATATATAAACAAAAATGACAATTTTAGATAATGATAAATGCTAGAATAGACATTACCAGGGGCTGGAGCACGACTGGGATGTGGGGGGAAATTTAGATATGGGTGGTCAGGAAAGATTTCCTTGAGGAAGTTTGGAGGAGATCTGAATGTTTAGAATGAGTCAGCCATGGGAAGATCTGCTGGAAGTTTCCAAGCAGAAGTAACAATGCAAAGGAGCTAAAGGAAAAAGAAGCTTGATATGTTCCAGAGATAGAAGAGAAGCTGTGTGGCTGGAGTGGGGTATACCTAGGGGAGAGTGAGGTGGGAGGACAGTAGTGGGGGAAGTGGCACTCAGAGGTGGGCAGGATTGCGATCATCTCAATCCATGTGGGAATTGCAGGCAAAGAATTGTCAAAGCTCTCTTCATTTTTCTTAGTGACATTCATATAATGCTAACCCCGCTTTCTGCTTTATATTGGTTATGAAATCATTGTAGTAAATCACTATATATGTTTTTTCACCAGTGGTCCTCAATGGGAAAATGTCTTCTTCCCTCAAGCACTGTGTCCCACGCTGTTTCTTTCCTGTTCGTTGTTACTATCTGCAGTACTCTGAGCCTTTGTTTATCTTCTGCTTCCTGCTTTGATCCTTCTTACTCCCAACTGTCGGAGAAGGCATTGGCACCCCACTCCAGTACTCTTGCCTGGAAAATCCCATGGATGGAAGAGCCTGGTAGGCTGCAGTCCATGGGGTCGCTAAGAGTCAGACACGACTGAGCGACTTCACTTTCCCTTTTCACTTTCATGCATTGGAGAAGGAAATGGCACCCCACTCCAGTGTTCTTGCCTGGAGAATCCCAGGGACTGGGGAGCCTGGTGGGCTGCCGTCTATGGGGTTGCACAGAGTCGGACACGACTGAAGCGACTTAGCAGCAGCAGCAGCAGCACTCCCAATTGTGAGTCCTCCCCAGTATTTATGTGCCAGGCATTCAGTCCCTGCTCTTCTCCAGGCTGAGTTCTAGGAAACTGCTTTGTCAAGTGGATTCCTCTTCTCCATTAGAACTTATCTTACTGGCCAGAGACTTAATGTCTGCCTTTATTTAGTGCCTGCAATATACCAGAGGCATTATATACTTTCTGATTCTTCTTTCCTGTTGCAAAGGTAAATGTTATCCTTTCTTGACAGAAGAGGAAACTTCTGCATAAGGCTACCACCTGGTACTGAGGGAGCCCAGGTTTGAACACTCCAGTTAGTCTGTCACTGAAGCTTGATCCGTGATACACTACCTCCCTGAGTGTATTACAACAACTCTGTACTATGAAATTAATATTTTATGAAATAGCACTTTAGACATCATGATTCAATCCTCGTAGTTTAAAGGTGAAACTGGGGAAGCCTCTTCAGTGCTTTTCGAGACAGAACTGGCATCAGATTCTCATCCTACTAATTTTCAGCCTAATGTTTTTTCTACTATACTTAAACTTCATGGACGGTCCATCACAAGGGGTTTTGGTATATAGAGAAATATAATATTTCAACATCATGAATTTACTGTCCATAAACTCGTACAAGGCAGTTTTAAATAAACTCATACAAGGCATCTTTTAAAAAGATGAGACAGTGCTGCTACTTGGGCTAAAATAGCCCCTTGGTGGTGGTGATGGTGGTTTAGTCGCTAAGTCATGTCTGACTCTTGAGACCCCATGGACTGTAGCCCATGGGATTCTCCAGTTAAGAATACTGGAGTGGGTTGCCATTTCCTTCTCAAGGGGATCTTTTGGACCCAGGAATTGAAGGCAGATTCTTTACCGACTGAGCTCTGAGGGAAGCCCCCAAACAGCCCCGTACTGTATTTTAATTCTTTTTTCAGCAGTGAGCATATGTAAACTTTCTTTGTGAACCTTGGTTTTCTTAGTAGAAAGTGGCTTCAAAATGACTTTAAAATTTACATTTCAACTTCACAAATCTTTGTAGGGAGTTTACAATGTGTTGTTTTCCCAGCTTTAACCATTTGCTTACAAGTACGGGAACATCGCTGAGCATTTGCTGGTTCATGGTTTCTGTTGGCAAGTATGGTTTCTTCCTATAATTGAGGAAGCTGTTGAGCCAGCTCAGGGAGACAACTTCTCTTTCTTAGTAATGCATTATCATTTTTGAAAATGAGTCAAAATTCATTTCTAAATTATATTATTGAAAAGGGGGTCAGTTTCCTCCTACAATTTAAAAATACCCATTCTTTATTTCTGCTGCTACTGCTGCTAAGTCGCTTCAGCCGTGTCTGACTCTGTGCGACCCCATAGACGGCAGCCCACTAGGCTCCCCCGTCCCTGGGATTCTCCAGGCAAGAGCACTGGAGTGGGTTGCCATTTCCTTCTTCCTTCTTTATTTCTAACGTTTGCTTATTTTATTAATTATGATTGAGATACTATTGATGAATTATAGTAAATTAACAAATAGCTGAATTTACTTTCTGATAGCTTTTTGACTCTCCTATAAGTGACTCAGATGGTAAAAAATCTGCCTGCAATGATGGAGACCTGAGTTCGATCACTGAGTTGGGAAGATCCCTTGAGTAGGGCATGGCAACCCACTCCAGTATTCCTGCCTGGAGAATCCTATGGACAGAGGAGCCAGGAGTTGGACACGACTGAGTGACTTTGGGGTCACAAAGAGTTGGACATGACTGAGTGACTAAGCATAGCACAATAACTTAATGGTGATCAACTTTTCTATTAGTCAAATCAGAATAATGTTACTGGAATTAGTTTGTGCAGCTGACTTACACCTTCTGAAGGTCCAAGCTGTCATGATTTGGCCTCAGATTACAGTGCTGTCCTTCCACCATGAACCCAGTGCCCCAAACTGGACTCCTGGCCGTTCCAGCTTTAGTGCCATTGCTTGTGCTCTGCCTGCAGCCTGAAATGCATTCTACATAAACAGTTGCAGCCAAAGTTCTACCAGTGCCACTGTGTCCGTCTTTGCTCCTTTCCTCTGTCTCTTTAGTGGAAGCCTTCTCTTTGACAGCACTTCTGGTAGTCTTGCTCTGTGATGCAGTTTACCAATCTGGATATCTTTGGTAGCATACGATGTTGTACGTGGGTGTTCAAATATATGTTAACTTGAGCTTAAAAGAGATTTAACAATTTGTTTTAGACTTGAAAAGTGTTTTTTTTTTTTTTTAAATAAATGATAGAGCCCTTTAGTTTAGCCTTTTTAGATTTGTAGAACTGTTACTACCTCACCTTTGCTAGAAGCGTCTTTAATGCTTTTCTTGGCCTTGATTCAGCAGAACTTCTTTCCTGTTACAGTTAAGGGTCTGACTGCTACAGTTACCAAGGGGTCCCTTGAGAGGAACTCAGATGTTTGTGCTATAAGTATTGAAGGCACATTGTTGCAAATAAGAATCAGTGTTCTCTGTGTTTATGGTTTTGGGAAAAAAATAACAGCAGTTCCACTTTTTAATAGTGACTGAGAAAACTGAAGCCAGAGGACAAGTCAGAGATTCCTGCAGTGCTGGGCTACGGAGCTTGATCAGCACTCCTGGTTCATGGCAGCACGGGCTGGCACGCGTTCTGATGTCCTGCTGCAGAATTCCTGGTAGCCTCTTAAGTGTATTTTAGCACGGCTGAGGCCTTTCCAGATTGTTTGACTTGCTTGCTACTGAGCTGCCCTACATCTGGAAGACACCTCTTGTTGTGACTCCAACTCAAAGCAGGAACTCTCCCCAAGGATCCCCAACTGAGCTGTTTAAGCCCACGGGATCTTCCTGGGCAAGCGGTGGCTGGTATCTGGTTTGGTAGGCTCTTTAGTTTAAAGCCTATTTCTTGGGGCTTTCCTGGTGATCCAGTGGTCAAGACTTGGAGCTTCACTGGTAGGAGACATGGGTTCAGTCCCTGGTTGGGGAACTAAGATCCCACATGCTGCTCAGGGCAGCCAAAAAAGGTAAAAATTAATTAATAAAATGAAAGAGCAAAACCTTTCTCTTCTACTTCCCCTCTCATCACAGTTTTCTAAAAAATTTCTTGGGATTAATGGGCATCCTCTGTATTAAACTAGGAGCTGGAGGAAATTCAGTCTGGTGCCTTCTAAGTTGCAGTAATCACCAGTTTCTGTGTTCCATGTTTTCCAGGACAGTTTACTTTTCTGACACTGCATTGTTGCTCACTAGAGGATATTCTTGTTTGCTTTTTGTTTTAGGAAAATATATTCTCATGGTTCTTTAATTGATTAATGACCTGCTGAATGAATGACATAGAACCAGGGAATTTCAAGTACATTTCCCTATTTGTTAAATTCCTCCAAGGTAGCAGAAGGAGCTCTTGAGAAATTAAGAGTTTTCTCCAGCTGAGGTGGGAGGCCCAGCTAGGGCTTGCTTCTGTTATTACTGATAATAACTGAGAGGGCTTCCTCTGTGTTAAGCATTCCTTTTAAATGCTTTATGTCAGGATTTGGTATCCTGAGCACTGTTGACATTTTAGGTTGGATAATTTTTTGTGGTGGGGACTGTCCTATGAGTTGTAAGGGGTTTAGCAGCATACCTAGGCTCTACCCTCCCTGGATACCACTCCCCACTCCCCCCAGTTGTGACAACCAAAAATGTCTCCAGTCTTTGCCACATGTCCTGGAGTGTGTGAGCAGAGTCCTTCCCTCCATAGACACGTAAAGAATCACTGCTTTACTAAACTAACTTATTCCTCTCAACAGCCCTTTAAGATGGGTCGTATTATCTTCATTTTGTGCAAGGAGAATCTGAGGCGTGGAGAGGGTTAAGTGACTTGTTTGGGATTACACGAGTAGTAAGCAGTCATATTGGATGTGAAACTCGTCAGTGTTCTTTGTAAACTCTGGCCTTGTGTAGCCAGCAGACTGGCCACAAACTGTTAGGGACCCAAAGACTATGTAAGTTCAGTTCAGTCACTCAGTCGTGTCTGACTCTTTGCAACCCCATGGACTGTAGCATGCCAGGCCTCCCTGTCCATCACCAACTCCCAGAGTTTACTCAAACTCATGTCCATTGAGTCAGTGATGCATCCAACTATCTCATCCTCTGTCATCCCCTTGTCCTCCTGCCTTCAATCTTTCCTGGCATCAGGGTCTTTTCAAATGAGTCAGTTCTTTGTATCAGGTGGCCAAAGTATTGGAGGTAAATCAGGGGACAAAACAAAAGCCAGCAGGATCAAACAGGGCTATCAGTGAGGTGCCTGAGTGAACAGGGGAGCATTGCCAGAATTGCCTCTTTTTCAAGAGAAGCTAGAGATCTGGATTTTAGTTGTGTGAAAAATGCTTATCTTTTAATATTGGCAATTAATCTAGTGACTAAAAACACCATGCAAGCCAGTAGACAGACAAGCAGTATCACTTACTGGGACAAGGTTTGGTCCCAGGCCATCAGATTGTAGTCTTTTTTGTGGAGACTTTGCAACATTGTGATAATCATAGAGAATTGTATATTCATTTGATTAAAAGCGCAGGTATAGATTCTATGTGGAGGGCAAAAGTTTTCACTTCTTGGAAGTCTCTGGAAATAGATTGGTGGGGTGGTGCTTCTAAACTAGAGGTAGTTGTCTTTTTTTTTAAGCTGAAAAGTATGAGAATTAGGCTGACTATCCATCACACTTTGAAATTTTAGTGCTCTGCTGCTCAGCAGAGACTCAGTTTGAAAGTTCTGTACTTTGTCCTTCAGCAGCGTCACCAATAACTTTTTTTTTTTTTTTATGACCTCTGCCTGTACCTGTGCTAAAGGCAATATCATATAGGACAACCAGGAGACATAAATTCTGGAGTTCAATATCCTGGAGAAGTGAACCACAGCCATACCTCAGTTTGTTGACAGCCAGTAACCAATGGAGTCCAGTTTAACCCTGTAGGAAAAGACCCAGCTCTCTACCTGTTTCAGTAACAGGTGGACTTCTCCAGGTTTTGTAGCCTTTTCCATGAGCCCGTGCGCCTTCGTATCCCTGCTCTAGGTGTGAAAGCGGCCTCCCGCTTTCACACTGTCTGTGCGTGGCCTTGAGATCTGCCCTGCGCCTCCTCAGGTGGGCCCCTGAGGCTGTGGGCAGCCCAGTCTCTTCGACGTGCTCCTGCTTCTCCTCTGTTTTTAATTTAGTCTGCCTCTTCCTTGCTGGATGTCACCTTTTCATTTCTTTCGAAGCCATACGTTTTCTTTTAGGCCAGCTTTTGTTTTTAATCAAGTTTTTTTCTGGCCGTAAGAACCTAAAATTCTGTCCTTTAGTGTTACAACCATCTTAGACTTTGATTTCTAATTATTTGTATAACCGCTTTACCTCCTCTATAAAATTATATTTTCCTTGAGGATCAGCCTTCCCCATCTCACTTTTCCCTACAGCATCTAGCAGAGTGTTTCCGTGGGGTAGATGCTTCATACATTTCAGTTTATTCACGGGGTCCTGGTAGGTTCCCACTCATATAGTGATTTCTTCCTTTTTTCCCCGTATATTTGTATCAGTTTATCTAATGTGTTGTTAGAGTGACTTCACTAAATAGAATTCAAAGTAGGAACGAAAAAGTGATGACCAAATTAATTTGGGAAGGTTGGACCATTTTTATTAATTTCATTGTCAATGCTAGTAATCAGAGATGAAATATTCTTCGTTTATTGATGTTGGAACTCCAGACATCTGTATAAACTTGGCTAACTTTAGGTAGCAAGTACCCAGACTCCATACTTTTATACAGCAATATTTATTATTTATTTATAATTATATAAATATAATTTATAAAAATATATAAATATAATTTATATTATTAAATATAATAATATTTATTATTAAACAAATTTATAATAACAAAGAATGCCTAACAAACACATGGCCAGGTATTTCCCTAGGTGCTAAGGATACAGAAGTGTCTTCTGGGACCTTTGGTATAATACTGAGAATAAGACATGTAAACAATATGTAAAATTGTATGAAAGATTGGAAGTACTGGTAAAGACAGATAATCTCCCAGTGGGATCAGAGAAGATTTCATTGAGGAAGTGGGACTTAAGCTTCCTTGAACAATGAATAGGCTTTCATTGCTGTTGATTGTTTGGCAGTTGCCCGAAAAGGCACTCCAGGCTGGAGTATTAAGACAAAGACAGTGACAGTGCGAACCACCTCGTGTACAGGGAAACCACCCCTGAGTTAGTCCGTCTAGAGTTCTGGGTGTGAGGAAATGGAGTTTTGAGCAGAGGGAGGAAGTGGTTCCTTCAGGCTTTCGTTTTAGAAAAACTAGCATGATTCCAGTATAGAGAATGTTTTGGAGGCAAGTAGACTGAATTACTGGAGTAATGTGGATAAACGCTGACTGGGAAAACCATGGAATAGACTGATGAGAGCTATTGGGAGGAATGACATGGTCATCAGTTAAGAATGTAATGTTTGAAAGATGGAGCCAGCAGAAGAATCAAGTTTAACATGGTCTCTTAATTATGAAAGCTTATGTATGAGATCTTACTGAATTTTTCTTACCTTAAGCATTTTTATGTATTTACAGGTATGTGTGTGTGTATAATATATATATTATACATATACATTATATATATAATGTATACATATAATGTATAAGATGTGTATATATATGTGTATATATATACATATGTATAATATATATAATGTGTGTATATATATTATACATCAATATCAATATTTTTAAGTCATTCTTAAATTTTTCTTTTTGATTTTGTAATTGTTTATCTTTTTAAATTATTTGAGAGCAGATTTTGTTTTGAGACATGGTAGTTTCAGACCTTTATTGAGAACCTTGTGAGCTTAAAGAGGTCTTACTTTAGTGATGTCCTCTCTCTCTGTAACATATGCTCCCAGCCCACTCTTACCATTAGGTTGCAGTTCAAATTGTTTTATTGGTATATCAGCTAGTTGTTGTATTGAGTCTTATAATTAGTGGTCTTTGTTTATGTGATCCTGTTTTCTGAAGCATGGGCTAGGTTGATAAAGTCATCTGATGCTGATCTCTTAAGGCTCTGTTTTCCTTTGTGACTGCCTAAAAAGTCTGATGAAGAAAGAGGAAAGGCTGCTGGTGTTTTTTTAAATCTCGCTATCAAGATTTGAGGTTGAATGTCCTTCTAAGTCACATGCACCCAAGCTTTGAACCTCAGATCTTGACTTATAGTAGAGATTAGTAATTTTGTAAAGAACTATGTTTACCCATGTATCAAAGTATAGGAAATAATGTATGTAACTTCTGCCTGTTGGTAGATATTCCCGGGCAAGCGTATAAGCGGCACTGCCTTTTATTGACTTGGTATAGTTTGTGAGATGGGAAGTTGGCCTTGGGTAACTCCAGGGACAGTTGCTGTTACATCTTTCCTAGTATTGCTATTAGCGTGTCATTTCTACCAGCTGTGGAGCCACTACAGGAGCAGTGAGTAGAAGATGGCTCTGAAAGCTAGAGTGACACCTGTGGGAACCCTTACCCTTCCAGAGGAGTCTTGTGTCATTGAGTAAAGAGGAAATGAAGCTCGCTTCTAAATATCCACCTTGGCTTTGCTGTCTGATCATCAGCTGGCTACATGGAATTTAGCTTTTGTTTTCTCTGCCTTTGAGAAGGCTTATGAAGAATGTATGATGAACACATTTTTGATTCTAGTCTTTGAGATTAAGAAAGACAGTTACTAAAACAAATTTATATCTTTAGCTGCCTTCCTATGACTCCTAGGATAGCAGTAAACTCAGTGCCTCGAGATACTGATTTTCAGATCTAGAGCAGTAAGATCATGAGTTCCACTCTGAGAATTGAAAGCATTTGTTTGAAAATTGCTTACAATAAGTACTTAAGTGGCATTACAAAGCACAAAAATGTCCTTATATGCATTGGAATATATTTCAAGTTTCTTAACTGAAGGACCTTCATCTGTCTAGACAGTAATATGAATGTTGATTCCATTATTGCCAAAGCTGGCAACACATCCCTAAGAGGAAGCTTTATATATTCTTGAGAATATATGCACTAAGGAGCAACATGTTTCCTCTGATTTACAGTCTGCTGGTGATTGACTGGTTGACAGTAATAATGAGGTCAAAATTGGGGAAAATAGTGGTAACTCCATAATAATCATTAGATATTTTATAACTGATCTATTGTAATTTTGGGGGGAAAGGTTAAAGTAGACTTAATTCTTTTGGGAGAAGAAAAAGTTTTGGAAAATGATAGGTAATCATCAACCAAAAAAAAAAGTCAGCAGTATTTTAACTTGTGGAAATGACTAACTCATGAAGAAAAATGAGGTTATGTATAACTTCTGTGATTAGGAAGATTAAGACAGACGAGTTTCTGGATCAGCTCTGGAAAAAATATTTGAATGTAGAAGTTAGAACTCAATCTCAAAAAGGGGAACAAGCTGTAAAGTCAGTTTGAGCACCAGAAGGGATTTATAAGGAGGAGAACCAGATGTTGAAGAGAGACAGTAGAAGCTGGAGGAAGGCAGTTATGGTGACTTTTTTGTTCCAGTTATTCTGGGCCACTTGATAGCAGCTTCTGAAAAAAATGAGAGAAAAATAAAATAATATTCTTGTTTGTCTCTCTCTCTCTCGACCTTTGAAAAGTGATGAGATATAGCTATAACATTCCAGCCGTCTGACTCAGCCAGTGCTGGTGATGTGACTGACTATTGAGATGTTGAGCTCTGCAGGCTGGTGAGCCGACAACATAGGCCACCCAACGTGACTTTGATTACTGTGTGGAATAGTGCAGCTTTGTCAACCTGTGATCCGTAGTAGAACAGATATACATCGTCAAAGACCTTCCTCTGTCCAGCTGACTCATCCTCCCATGGACCAAGCAACATCCTAGCGGCATGTTTATTATCAAGAGTATATACTTGATTTCTTTCCCTTGTCTTCGATCACCCCCTTGTAATATTTATATATCTGCCTCCTTGACTGGGGCTTCCCAGGTGGCTCAGTGGGTAAAGAATCCGCCTGCAACGCAGGAGACATAAGAGATGCAGGTTCAATCCCTAACTCAGGAAGATCCCCTGGAGGAGGACATGGCAAGCCACTCCAATATTCTTGCCTGGAGAATCCCACGGATAAAAGACCCTGGTGGGCTTTAGTCCATAGGGTAGCAAAGAGTCAGACACGACTGAAGTGACAGCACGCACACTTGCACTCTGTGACTATTTGGAACTTTTTCTGAGAACAGAGAAAAATTGCATTACCTTTTGGGAGTTTTACATTTTGTAGGTGTTCGATGATTATAATTTAAGAAAATGAGAACTCTTAAAGGATTTAAATTACAATTGAAACGAGGATTTAAAAAGAGGATGAGATGGTTGGATGGCTTCACTGACGTGATGGACATGAGTTTGAGCAAGCTCTGGGAGTTGGTGATGGACAGGGAAGCCTGGCGTGCTGCAGTTCATGGGATCTCAAAGAGTCAGACACAACTGAGTGACCAAACTGAACTACAGGATTTACATAGGGCCCACCTCATAATTTGGAGAAGGCAATGGCACCCCACTCCAGTACTCTTGCCTGGAAAATCCCATGGACGGAGGAGCCTGGAAGGCTGCAGCCCATTGGGTCGCTGAGGGTCGGACATGACTGAGCGACTTCACTTTCATGCATTGGAGAAGGAAATGGCAACCCACTCCAGTGTTCTTGCCTGGAGAATCCCAGGGACGGGGGAGCCTGGTGGGCTGCCATCTATGGGGTTGCACAGAGTCAGACACGACTGAAGTGACTTAGCAGCACCTCATAATTATTTTCTGTTCTACAAATACATGCACTTTCTTTGTTTTTTTATCCCTCCCCCTCTTCTTTTATGGAGAGAAGGGAGACTATTCTAATTTCTGTTACATCTCATGGCTGTTAATAACCTCCATCTACATGCTGTTTACTCCCAGATTTCTATTTCTAACTCAGACCTCTCCCCTGAACTCCTGACTCATACCTTACTGCTTGCTTTTATTTTCACTTAGATATGAATAAGTATCTTATACTTGTTGTGTCCAAACTGCACTGATGTTCTCCCTCAGAGTCGCCCTTCCTCCAGCTTCTCCCTTGCAGTAAATAGCGAGTCCCTCCCTCCATCTTCTCAGGCTGTAAGTCTGGCAGCTGACTTCTAGTCCTCTCCTTGTCATGTATCTCGTGCCCAATCTATCCCTTTACTAATTTGGCTCTGTATTTGGAACCAACCACCATCACCACCCTTGTCTACTAAGGCACTACATCTTCTGTCTCCTGAATTACAGCCACCACAGTCCGCTAAATAGACTCCCTGCTTCTTTGCCTCTCTCAGCCAGAGAGCCTCCTAAAGCTTAAGTTGCATCAGGCTTTTGGGCTTCCCTGGTGGCTCAGAGGTTAAAGCATCTGCCTGGAATGCAGGAGACCCGGCTTCGATCCCTGGGTCAGGAAGATCCCCTGGAGAAGGAAATGGCAACCCACTCTAGTACTCTTGCCTGGAGAATCCCATGGAGGGAGGAGCCTGGTAGGCTACAGTCCATGGGATTACAAAGAGTCGGACACGACTGAGCCACTTCACTTCACTTCACTTCACTTCACTCTCTTCTTCTGAAAAGCTTCTGGTGTTTTCCCACCTCATTCACTGTCTTTACTGTGGCCTGTGAGGTCCTCCAAGGCTCCCCCAGGTTGTTAACTTCTCAGCACCTCGTGCTCCTCTCCTGTCAGTTCTTGCAAAGCTGGAAGCTGATGACCTGGCTGAACTCCTGCCTGGCCAGGTCTGCCGCTCCTCACGGCCTCACCCATCCTCTTCCCTCCAGTAGCCCTGCTCTTTTTCCTGATACCTATGTGGCATCTCTTCCTTATCTCCTGCTAGTCTCTGCTCCACCTTTTTTCACCTGTAATGACTTCAGTGACGTCATCCTGACCAAGCAAGCTGTTTACAGTTGGGTTCAGGTTACTGCTTCTTTATCCTCTGTCCCTGCCCTCTAGACAGTAAACTCTGTTAGAGGAGAGCATTCTTTCAATTTTATTCATTGCCACATCCCCAGTGCTCAGAGGAGGACTTGACATATTTTTGGTATTAAAAGTGTACTTGTGGAGTAAATGAAGTAGATGAGCTATATTCTTGGCAGACGCTGAATTTTCAAAACTTAACAGGTACAACTCTTAAATCTTATAGTATATATCCAGATTCAGTTTCTTAATAAATGCTTTAGATTTGCCTATAAATTATGAAAACAATATATATTTGCCCAGCTATCTTTAAATCTTAATATTTCTTTCTGTGTTATATGTCAAATAAAAGTTCACTGATATTTTTAATTTTGGTATGGAAGTGATTGCCATAAGAACAGGTTTGTTCTTGGGAGATCAGTTAGTATCAGTGAGAGGAGTGACTTAAAAACTTCAAAATATACTTGTTTTCTGCTTTACTTTTTCCAAGTCATTGATGCTAAATTCTAAATAAATTTGAGTCTTGAAACAGATTGTCAAAAAGTTAAATTCTCGTTATACATACACAGTTACTTTAATGTGTTGATATTAAGAGAAATTATTAAATGAGATGAAACTGCACGAAATGACACAGAATTTGGAGAGCCTTGAATGTGTGGAAGCAGGAAGAGAGCAGAACACATAGCAGCAAATGGTGAGCAGACTTATCAGGATGGAATAAAAGCTTTTCTTACTTCTCAGTGTTAACAACTCTAGAAAATAGGACATCTGGAACATAAGTACAGTATTCAGAATACAACCATGGAGTGAGTATATAGGGATATTACTATGGAGTTGGACTTCTAATTCTTGAAGAAAAGTAAGAAAAAGAAGGAAGTGCAGTTGAAATGTAGGTCCCAGTGGAATAAGTCAGCTGCAGGAGTAAAACATGTGGTACATGATGCCGTGGTAGACCTGTCTCTCCCCAGTGTCTGGGAAGAGTGTGAGTACTAACGGATGGAACAAATGAAGGGTAAATTTGACTTTTTAAAAGCTTACGAAAGAGTAATGGCTTGTGTACATTTTCACTAAAGATCAGATCAAACTTTAGACCACAAACCACTGTGTGATGTGCACTTTATTGTTTCATTTAATAAAGCCTTGTTGATGACAATGATTAAAAAAAAAAAGACAATTATTAGGTATTCGGTATTGGCTCAAAAATCCAGATAGGATGACTCCTATCTTCAGTCACACGCATTTTAGAAGTCTTCAGCTATCTCGGTTTGTGTCTTGGAAATTCAGTATTTTTATTAGGGGCAGAATGATTTGGATGCCCAGAAATCTTACGTAGGTTTTCCTTTGAGTCTGTTAATGTGTCTAAGTTGTCGTATGTGTGCGTGCTCAGTAGCTTCAGTTCTGTCCAACTCTTAGCCACCCTGTGGTACAAAGATGTGTTTACAAAATCTCCATGTGTTTGTTCTCTTTTATAAAACAATTTAATAAGTTTTCTAGGATCATTCCAGTTCCTTATTCTGCTTTCAGAGGTAGCTCATACTTAAAGGTAACTTAATGATTTTTCACAGTGAGAATTTACTTTTATTCACATATAAACACACACATATATATGTGCTAAGTCGCTTCAGTCGTGTCCGACTCTGTGCAACCCCATATGTGGCAGCCCACCAGGCTCCCCCGTCCCTGGGATTCTCCAGGCAAGAACACTGGAGTGGGGTGCCATTGTGTTTGTATGTACTAGGTGGATTGATAGAGCAGCCCCATCCCAAAACATCCTTCTATCCTTGTTTTTCTGAATTATTCAGAGGTTAAGAATTTCATAACCAGAATACTAAACTATAATCAGTTTTTCAGTTGTTTTTTGTAGCTTTATCTTTTGGGTTTTTAGTTTTTGTTTTATTCAGGATTCAGTCTAGGCTTGTGCATTACTTTTGATGGTTGTGGCTCTTTTTACGTTTTAAGTTTGAAGAGTGTCCACACTGCTTTCTTACCTTTTGTTTTTGTTTTGTTTTTCATCATGTTGACTTTGCTCAAGATTCAGGATAACTGTCTTGTAGAATATCCCACATACTGTGTTTGATTGTATCCTTATGGAATTTAGGTTAAACTTTTTTTGCACAGGAACATTATAATTGATGTTACAGACTTCTGATTGTATCACTTTAAAAGGCACATAGTGTCAACTTGCTCTAGTATTGGTAATGCTGTTTGATTAGTTGGTACAGGTGGAGACTGCCAGATCTCTCTACTATAAAGGTATATTATTCCTAATGAAATTATTATATAATCTAAGACACTTTGAGACTTTGAATATCTATTCTTCAACAATGTTTTAATAATTTTAGGCATCCAGTAAAGATCCTTGTCTGAATTAGTTACTCCAGCTGGGGATTACAAACTGTTGATATTTCTTATTTTATCATTTGTTCTACGTTTTAATCTAACATTTGTTTCTTGTAAAAGAGAACTACCCTCTCCCTCTTTTGCAGTATTACTGTAGACTCATGAAACTTCTTAATTTTTCCAACATAAATTCCAACTTTACAGTCATTATTCATTTTTATATTCAACTCACTGCATCTGGCCAATGGAAACACCTTATGACAGCCTACACATTAAAAAAAAATGATTTTGGATTTTTGTGTCTTTTAAGAAAACTTGCCTACAAAGAGGTTTTAAAAATATTCTCCTGCAAATTTTTATAACAGCTTTATCTTTTTAGGTTTTATGTTTAGATCTATGATCCATCTTGAATTATTTTTTGCATGGTGTTTTTTAGGGTTTGAGGTTCATTGTTTTTTTTTTTTTTTTTCCAGTTTTGATATCTGGCTGTCTCAGCATCATACATTGTTTTTCCAGTTGGATTGCTTTGACATCTTTGTCAAAAGTAAAATGATCATATAAGTGCAGATCTCTTTCTAGACTCTCCCTTATGTTCAACTGGTCTGTCTGTTGATCATTATGCTAGTACCACACTGTCTTCATTACTGAAGTGTTGCAGAAGGTCTTTAAGTAGAGTGTTTTCCAGTTTTGTTCTTTTTCAAGATTGCCTTGGACATTCTCATTTCTTTGCATTTCTATATACATTTTAAATTTAGCTTGTCAGTTTCTACCAAAAAAGCTTGATGAGATTATGGTTGAGATTGAGTTGAATCTCCAAATCAATTTGGGAAGAATAGAAATATTAACCATGATTCCTGCCAATCCGTAAACCTGATCAGCTGCCTGTCTATTTTCATCTTTGATTTTTTTCAACAGTGTTTTATAGTTTTCAGTGTTGGGACCTTGCATATATTTTAAGTTTGTTTCTTAGTGTTTTATGTTTTTGATGCTATTTTAACTGCACTGTAGCCCCTCCTCATTTATTCCTACTCCTAGCTGCCCAGAATGGAGGGCTGGTAAACAGGTGAATCACAACAACCTGATAAGCTAATCTTTTTTATTAGTTTGTTTTGTCTAAAGTCTCCTGTACAGTGTCACAGACCTCCGTCCATAGTTCATCAGGCACTCTATCTATCAGATCTAGTTCCTTAAATCTGTTTCTCACTTCCACTGTATAATCATAAGGGATTTGATTTAGGTCATACCTGAATGGTCTAGTGATTTTCCCTACTTTCTTCAGCTTATGTCTGAATTTGGCAACAAGGAGTTCATGATCTGAGCCACAGTCAGCTCCTGGTCTTGTTTTTGTTGACTGTATAGAGCTTCTCCATCTTTGGCTGCAAAGAATAGAATCAATCTGATTTCGGTGTTGACCATCTGGTGATGTCCATGTGTAGAGTCTTCTCTTGTGTTGTTGGAAGAGGGTGTTTGCTATGACCAGTGCATTTTCTTGGCAAAGCTCTATTAGCCTTTGCCCTGCTTCATTCTGTATTCCAAGGCCAAATTTGCCTGTTACTTTAGGTGTTTCTTGACTTCCTACTTTTGCATTCCAGTCCCCTATAATGAAAAGGACATCTTTTGGGTGTTAGTTCTAAAAGATCTTGTAGGTCTTCATAGAACCGTTCAACTTTAGCTTCTTCAGCATTACTGGTTGGGGCATACACTTGGATTACTGTGATATTGAATGGTTTGCCTTGGAAACAAACAGAGATCATTCTGTCGTTTTTGAGATTGCATCCAAGTACTGCATTTTGGACTCTTTTGTTGACCTTGATGGCTACTGCATTTCTTCTAAGGGATTCCTGCCCGCAGTAGTAGATATAATGGTCATCTGAGTTAAATTCACCCATTCCAGTCCATTTTAGTTCACTGATTCCTAGAATGTTGACGTTCACTCTTGCCATCTCCTGTTTGACCACTTCCAGTTTGCCTTGATTTACGGACCTAACATTCCAGGTTCCTATGCAGTATTGCTCTTTACAGCATCGGACTTTGCTTCTATCACCAGTCACATCCACAGCTGGGTATTGTTTTTGCTTTGGCTCCATCCTTTCATTCTTTCTGGAGTTATTTCTCCACTGATCTCCAGTAGCATATTGGGCACCTACTGACCTGGGGAGTTCCTCTTTCAGTATTCTATCATTTTGCCTTTTCCTACTGTTCATGGGGATCTCAAGGTAAGAATACTGAAGTGGTTTGCCATTCCCTTCTCCAGTGGACCACATTCTGTCAGACCTGTCCACCATGACCCGCCCGTCTTGGTTGGCCCCACAGGGCATGGCTTAGTTTCGTTGAGTTAGACAAGGCTGTGGTCCTAGTGTGATTAGATTGACTAGTTTTCGGTGAGTGTGGTTTCAGTGTGTCTGCCCTCTGATGCCCTCTTGCAACACCTACTGTCTTACTTGGGTTTCTCTTACCTTGGACGTGGGGTATCTCTTCACGGCTGCTCCAGCAAAGCGCAGCCGTTGCTCCTTACCTTGGACGAGGGGTATCTCCTCACCGCCACTGCTCCTAACCTTGAATGTGGAATAGCTCCTCTAGGCCCTCCTGCACCCGTACAGCCACCGCTCCTTGGATAATTACGATGGTATGATCACTCACCTAGAGCCAGACATCCTGGAATGTGAAGTCAAGAGGGCCTTAGAAAGCATCACAATGAACAAAGCTAATGGAGATGGTGGAATTCCAGCGAAACTATTTCAAATCCTAAAAAATGATACTGTGAAAGTGCTATAGTCCATATGCCAGCAAATTTGGAAAACTCAGGAGTGCCCACAGGACTGGAAAAGGTCAGTTTTCATTCCAATCCCAAAGAAAGGCAATGCCAAAGAATGTTCAAACCACTGCACAATTGCACTCATTTCACACTCTAGTAAAGTAATGCTCAAAATTCTCCAAGTCAGGCTTCAACAGTACCGGAATAACTTCCAGATGTTCAAGCTGGTTTTAGAAAAAGCAGAGGAACCAGAGATCAAATTGCCAACATCCATTGGCTCATCAAAAAAGCAAGAGAGTTCCAGAACAACATCTACTTCTACTTTATTGACTATGTCAAAGCCTTTGAGTGTGTGGATCACAACAAATGGTGAAAAACTCTTAAAGAGATGGGGGTACCAAACCGCCTTACCTGCCTCCTGAGAAATCTGTGTGCAGGTTAAGAAGCAACAGTTAGAACTGGACATGGAACAACAGACTGGTTCCCAATTGGGAAAGGAATACATCAAGGCTGTATATTGTCACCCTGCTTATTTAACTCATATGCAGAGTACATCATGAGAAATGCTGGCCTGGATGAAGCACAAGCTGGAATCAAGATTGCTGGGAGAAATGTCAATAACTGCATATATGCGGATGACACCACCCTTATTGCAGAAATCAAAGAAGAACTAAAGAGCCCCTGGATGAAAGTGAAGGAGAAGAGTGAAAAAGTTAGCTTAAAGCTCAACATTCAGAAAATTAAGATCATGGCATCTGGTCCCATCGCTTTATGGCAAAAAGATGGGGAAACAGTGGAAACAGTGACAGATTTTATTTTTTGGAGATCCAAAATCATTGCAGATGGTGATTGCAGCCTTGAAATTAAAAGACACTTACTCCTTAGAAGAAAAGTTATGACCAATCTAGATAGCATATTAAAAAGCAGAGACATTACTCTGCCAACAAAGGCCATCTAGTCAAGGCTGTGGTTTTTCCAGTAGTCATGTATGGATGGGAAAGTTGGACTATAAAGAAAGCTGAGTGCCAAAGAGTTGATGTTTTTGAACTGTGGTGTTGGAGAAGACTCTTGAGAGTCCCTTGGACTGCAAGGAGATCCAACCAGTCCATCCTAAAGGAAATCAGTCCTGAATATTCATTGAAAGGACTGATGTTGAAGCTGAAACTCCAATATTTTGGCCACCTGATGGGAAGAGCTGACTCATTTGATAAGACCCTGATACTGGGAAAGATTGAAGGCAGGAGGAGGAGAAGGGGGTGACAGAGGATGAGATGGTTGGATGGCATCACCGACTCAATGGACATAAGTTTGGATAACTCCAGGAGTTGGTGATGGACAGGGAGGCCTGGTATGCTACAGTTCATGGGGTCACAAAGAGGCAGACACAACTGGGCAACTGAACTGAACTGAAGAGTCTTAGAGATAAAGGAAAGTTGCTCTCAGGGTAGGGTGGAAAGTACAAGCTCAGGTTGGTGAGAATGTGATTCCTATTCAGTTCAGATGACTACTGGACTACATGACTACTGGAAAAACCGTAGCTTTGGCTAGATGGACCTTTGTTGGCAAAGTAATATCTCTGCTTTTTAATATTCTGTCTAGGTTAGTCATAGCTTTTCTTCCAAGGAGCAAGCATCTTTTAATTTCATGGCTGCAGTCACCATCTGCAGGGATTTTGAAGCCCCCAAAAGTAAAGTCTCTCACTATTTCCACTGTTTCCCCATCTGTTTGTCATGAAGTGATGGGACTAGATACCATGATCTTAGTTTTCTGAATGTTGAGTTTTAAGCCAGCTTTTTCACTCTCCTCTTTCACTTTCATCAAGAGGCTTTTTAGTTCCTCTTCACTTTCTGCCATAAGGGTGGTGCCATCTGTGTATCTGAGGTTATTGATATTTCTCCTGGCAATCTTGATTCCAGCTTGTGCTTCATCCAGGCCAGCATTTCTCATGATGTACTCTGCGTATAAGTTAAAGAAGCATGGTTACAGTACACCACCATGACGTACTCCTTACCCTATTTGAAACCGGTCTGTTGTTCCATGTCCAGTTCTAACTGTTGCTTCTTGACCTGCACACAGATTTCTCAGGAGGCAGGTAAGATGGTCTGGTATCCCCATGTCTTTAAGAGTTTTTTATAGTTTGTTGTGATCCACACACACAAAGGCTTTGGCATAGTCAATAAATCAGAAGTAGATGTTTTTCTGGAATTCTCTTGCTTTTTTGATGATCTCTGGTTCCTCTGCCTTTTGTTAATCCAGCTGGAACATCCAGAAGTTCATAGTTCCCATACTGTTGAAGCCTGACTTGGAGAATTTTGAGCATTACTTTACTAGAGTGTGAAATGAGTGCAATTGTGCAGTAGTTTGAACATTCTTTGGCATTGCCTTTCTTTGGGATTGAAATGAAAACTAACCTTTTCCAGTCCTGTGGGCACTCCTAAGTTTTCCAAATTTGCTGGCATATGGACTGTAGCACTTTCACAGCATTATTTTAGGATTTGAAATAGTTCTGCTGGAATTCTATCACCTCCACTAGCTTTATTCTTCGTGATGCTTCCTAAGGCCCTCTTGACTTTGCATTCCAGGATATCTGGCTCTAGGTGAGTGATCACACCATCGTGGTTATCTGAATCATGAAGATCTTTTTTGCATAGTTCTTCTGTGTATTCTTGCCACCTCTTCTTAATATCTTTTGCTTCTGTTAAGTCCATACCATTTCTTTCCTTTATTGAGCCCATCTTTGTTCCCTTGGTATCTCTAATTTTCTTGAGGAGATCTGTAGGCTTTCCCATTCTGTTGTTTTCCTCTATTTCTTTGCATTGATCACTGAGAAAGGCTTTTTTATCTCTCCTTACTATTCTTTGGAACTCTGCATTCAGTTGGGTAAATCTTTCCTTTCTCCTTTGCCTTTAGCTTCTCTTCTTTTCTCAGCTATTTGTGAGGCCTCCTCAGATAACCATTTTGGCTTTTTGCATTTCTTTTTCTTGGGGATGGTTGATCACTGCCTCCTGTACAATGTCATGTACCGCCATCCATAGTTATTTATGCACTGTGTCTACCAGATCTAATCCCTTGAATCTATTTCTCACTTCCACTATATAATCATAATGGATTTGATTTAGGTCATACCTGAATGGTCTAATGGTTTTCCCTACTTTCTTCAATTTAAGTCTGAATTTTGCAATAAGAAGTTCATGATCTGAGCCACAGTCAGCTCCTGGTTTTGTTTTTGCTGACTGTGTAGAGTTTCTCCATCTTTGGCTACAAAGAATATAATCAGTCTGATTTTGATATTAACCATCTGGTGATGTCCACGTGTAGTGTCTTCTCTTGTGTTGTTCAAAGAGGGTGTTTGCTATGACCAGTGCATCTCTTGGCAAACTATGGTAGCCTTTGCCCTGCTTTATTTTGTACTCCAAGGCCAAATTTGCCTGTTATTCCAGGTATTTCTTGACTTCCTACTTTTGCATTCCAGTCCCCTATAATGAAAAGGACATCTTTTGGGGGTGTTAGTTCTAGAAGGCCTTATAGATCTTCATAGAACCATTCAACTTCAGCTTCTTCAGCATTACTGGTTGGGTCATAGACTTGGATTACTGTGATATTGAACGATTTGCCTTGGTAACGAGCAGAGATCATTCTGTTGTTTTTGAGATTGTACCCAAGTACTGCATTTCAGACTCTTTTGTTTACTATGAGGTCTACTCCATTTCTTCTAAGAGGTTCTTGCCCAGAGTCGTAGATATAATGGTCATCTGAATTTAATTCGCCCATTCCAGTCCATTTTAGTTCACTGATTCTCAAAATGTCAGTGTTCACTCTTGTCATCTCCTGTTTGACTGGTTCCAATTTACCTTGATTCATGGACCTAACATTCCAGGTTCCTATGCAAGTAGGGAAAACCACTAGACCATTCAGGTATGACCTAAATCAAATCCCTTATGATTGTGCAGTGGAAGTGAGAAATAAGATTTAAGGGCCTAGATCTGATAGATAAGAGTGCTTGATGAACTATGGAATGAGGTTCGTGACATTGTACAGGAGACAGGGATCAAGACCATCCCCATGGAAAAGAATGCAAAAAAGCAAGATAGCTGTTTGGGGAGGCCTTACAAATAGCTGTGAAAAGAAGAGAAGCGAAAAGCAAAGGAGAAAAGGAAAGATATAAGCATCTGAATGCAGAGTTCCAAAGAATAGCAAGAAGAGATAAGAAAGCCTTCTTCAGTGATCAATGCAAAGAAATAGAGGAAAACAACAGAATGGGAAAGACTAGAGATCTCTTCAAGAAAATTAGAGATACCAAGGGAACATTTCATGCAAAGATGGGCTCGATAAAGGACAGAAATGGTACGGACCTAACAGAAGCAGAAGATAATAAGAAGAGATGGCAAGAATACACAGAAAAACTGTACAAAAAAGATCTTCATGACCCAGATAATCATGATGGTGTGATCACTGACCTAGAGCCAGACATCCTGGAATGTGAAGTCAAGTGGGCCTTAGAAGGCATCACTACGAACAAAGCTAGTGGAGGTGATGGAATTCCAGTTGACCTATTTCAAATCCTGAAAGATGATGCTGTGAAAGTGCTGCACTCAATATGTGAGCACATTTGAAAAACTCAACAGTGGCCACAGGACTGGAAATGGTCAGTTTTCATTCCAATCCCAAAGAAAGGCAATGCCAAAGAATGCTCAAATTACTGCACGATTGCACTCATCTCACACGCTAGTAAAGTAATGCCCAAAATTCTCCAAGCCAGGCTTCAGCAATATGTGAACCATGAACTTCCTGATGTTCAAGCTGGTTTTAGAAAAGGCAGAGGAACCAGAGACCAAATTGCTAACATCTGCTGGATCATGGAAAAAGCAAGAGAGTTCCAGAAAAGCATCTATTTCTGCTTTATTGACTCTGCCAAAGCCTTTGAGTGTGTGGATCACAATAAACTGTGGAAAATTCTGAAAGAGATGGGAATACCAGACCACCTGATCTGCCTCTTGAGAAATTTGTATGCAGGTCAGGAAGCAACAGTTAGAACTGGACATGGAACAACAGACTGGTTCCAAATAGGAAAAGGAGTACGTCAAGGCTGTATATTGTTACCCTGCTTATTTAACTTATATGCAGAGTACATCATGAGCAATGCTGTGCTGGAAGAAGCACAAGCTGGAATCAAGGTTGGTGGGAGAAATATCAATAACCTCAGATATGCAGATGACACCACCCTTATGGCAGAAAGTGAAGAGGAACTCAAAAGCCTCTTGATGAAAGTGAAAGTGGAGAGTGAAAAAGTTGGCTTAAAGCTCAACATTCAGAAAATGAAGATCATGGCATCTGGTCCCATCATTTCGTGGCAAACAGATGGGGAAACAGTGGAAACAGTGTCAGACTTTATTTTTTGGGGCTCCAAAATCACTGCAAATGGTGGCAGCCATGAAATTAAAAGACGCTTACTCCTTGGAAGGAAAGTTATGACCAACCTAGATAGCATATTCAAAAGCAGAGACATTACTTTGCCAACAAAGGTCCATCTAGTCAAGGCTATGGTTTTTCCAGTGGTCATGTTTGGATGTGAGAGTTGGACTGTGAAGAAGGCTGAGTGCCGAAGAATTGATGCTTTTGAACTGTGATGTTGGAGAAGACTCTTGAGAGTGCCTTGGACTGCAAGGAAATCCAACCAGTCTATTCTGAAGGAGATCGGTCCTGGGTGTTCTTTGGAAGGAATGATGCTAAAGCTAAAACTCCAGTACTTTGGCCACCTCATGCAAAGAGTTGACTCATTGGAAAAACCTCTGATGCTGGAAGAGATTGGGGACAGGAGGAGAAGGGGAGGACAGAGGATGAGATGGCTGGATGGCATCACTGACTCGATGGACGTGAGTCTGGGTTAACTCCGGGAGTTGGTAATGGACAGGGAGGCCTGGCTGCTGTGATTCATGGGGTAGCAAAGAGTTGGACATGACTGAGTGACTGAACTGAACCGAACTGAACTGATGTAATATTGTTGTTTACAGCATTGGACTTAACTTCTAACACCAGTCACATCCACAACTGGGCGTTGTTTTCGCTTTGCCTCTGTTTCTTCATTCTTTCTGGAGTTATTTCTCCACTCTTCTCCAGTAACATATTGGGTACCTACCGACCTGGGGAGTTCACCTTTCAGTGTCATATCTTTTTGCCTTTTCTTACTGTTCATGGGGTTCTCAAGGCAAGAATACTGATGTGGTTTGCCATTCCCTTCTCTAGTGGACCACGTTTTGTCAGAACTTTCCAACATGACCTGTTTTGGGTGGCCCTTCACAGCATGTCTCATAGTTCCATTGAATTAGACAAGGCTGCGGTCCATGTGATTAGTTTGATTAGTTTTCTGTGGTTCTGGTTTTCAGTCTGTCTGTCCTCTGAAGGATAAGGATAAGAGGCTTATGGAAACTTCCTGATGGGAGAGACTGCCTGTGGGGCAAACGGGGTCTTGTTCTGATGGGTGAGGCCATGCTCAGTAAATCTTTAACCCAATTCTGTTGATGGGCGGGACTGTGTCCTCTCCCTGTTGTCTGATCTGAGACCAAACCTTGGTGGAGGTAATGAAGATAACAGTGACCTCCTTCAAAAGGTCTCCTGCATGCACTGCTGCACTCAGTGCCCCAGACCCTGCCGCAGGCCACTGCCAACCCCGGCCTCTGCTGGAGACTCCTGGACACTCACAGGCAAGTCTGGGTCAGTCTCTTGTGGGGTCACTGCTCCCTCCTCCTGAGTCCTGGTGTGCACAAGGTTTTGTTTGTGCCCTCCAAGAGTGTTTCCCCTGTCCTGTGTAAATTCTGTAACCAAATCCCCCTGGCCTCCAAAGACAAATTCCCTGGGGGTTCTCAGTCCCTTTGCCAGATCCCAAGGTTGGGAAATGTGTTGTGGGTCCTAGAACTTTCTTAACAGTGCGAGAATTTCTTTAGTATAATTGTTCTTCAGTTTGTGGGTGGTCTGCTAGGTGGCTCTGTGGTGGGGTTAATGGTGACCTCCTCCAAGAAGGCTTATGCCACAGGCTGTGTGACCCAGGTAATTCTTCTAGGGAAGGCAAGCTTGTGATTTGTGGTGTGCTGAAGTGGTTCTGGAAAGGTTGGAGGAAGTAAGCCATGTGTTAGGTTAGGCAAGATTAAGAAATTTGACCTCTGTCTGAAGGTCCCAGGAAGGTATTTAATAAATAATCTTGTGAATTTAATTTGCTTCCCTAAAAAATGAATAGGTATTGGGTGAGATTTACATTAGTTTATTAACAAATGTAGTTTTCTTTTGTGCCTTGATGTGCTTTGCCCATTTTTCAAGCTGAATTTTAAGATTTCACGACCTGTCTTGCAATATTCTTGTTTAGCTTCTAATGTTTTTGAATAAAAACTTGATTTTTATGTATTCATTTCTGTTTCCCATTGTAGAT
Organism: Bos taurus; assembly: GCF_002263795.3. Lineage (NCBI taxonomy): Eukaryota > Metazoa > Chordata > Mammalia > Artiodactyla > Bovidae > Bos > Bos taurus. The sequence goes on from NC_037331.1 coordinate 50,013,175, forward strand.
TTTCTAAGAAGGAATTCCTCATCCCGAAATCATGGTTTATTTAGCATGATTTAGCATAGTAATGATTTTGTTTTGTTAACTTTTTAGTAAAGTCTTTAATATATTTTGATGCATAGATTTCTTTCTCCATGTACTTGAACAACTGATTAATAGCTTTCTTTTGCAACTACATTTTGATGGTATCTTTATCATCTGTAGGTATTTTTTGGTTTACTCCAGTTTTTCCCTACAGAAAAGCTTAGGGAAGTACAGGCCACACAGTGGCTTGTCTGTAATGAGTTTTCCTTGACCATCAGTATACTTATTATTGATTTAATTGAACTAATGCTTAATATTTGAGAAATTGCTCTTAGAGTCCATGTTTCTGGCTTCTACTGATGAATAATCTTGTGACCTCTATTTCCACACGTTTGACCCTGTAAGACTGGGCACACATGTCTCTCATTTATAAGTTTTTCCTTGTCTCCTGACACTGATTGTCAGTTGCTTACACTGATTTTCCTTCAGCTTAAAGTGATTTTCCTTCAGCTTTTCTCATTATCACATATGTTTCAAAACCTGGAGAATAAGAGACTTGAGAGAGCCATAGTTTAAAAAAAGTGGAAGATGGTGGATATCTTTGTGGAAAGTAAGGGTTCCCCCCCTCCAAGATTTGAAACCAGTCAAAACATACATAATTTCAAAGTTCTTCAGCCCACATAAATATATGTTGTATGCATGCATGGTTTCAAAATGCAGTGAAACAGTTTAATGTGTAAACAGAAATATGTGCCTTCCAGTTAGGTTTTGTTTTTTTCTTTCATAGGAATTTTGACTGACTTTTGTGATGTTTCAGGAGTACATTCTAATACGTGGGACCTACTTGTGGGAGCTATTGTGAAACTTAAATGGCATAATGTGTGTTAAGTACTCAGAATTGTGCCTGACTCAGTCTCAGGGAAGGATTTTATTATGTTAATATAAGGCATCCACTCTTACATAATATAATGATAGTTAATAGGTGAGATAGGTTTATACTTGTGTTCTTTTGTTCTTGTGTGTTGTTGGTCAGATTATGTTGGGATTGTGCTAACTTTGTTTAATGATGGGACAGTTTTTCTTTAATTTTAATGTTTGTTTATCTTTTATTTCAAATTTTGAAACTTTTATCATACATACTCTGACTCTAGGTGATTCTGTGTCAACTTTTTTTTCACTGTTCTTTTTTACGATGATTCATTCTATCCAAGCCATCTATGTCTTCTTGATGCATCATATATATTTCTTTTGTATTGACTTATTTATGATTTTTAAATGTGATGCATATAAAGTATCACTTATACTTTGAAAAATAGCCTCTCCTATTTATATTATGACCTGTGTATTCCTTTCTTAATCTCCTCTCCCCAAACTAGATTTTGATTTGGGAGGTGGGTGGTTATGTATGTTATTTAAATTTGTGGAAATATTCATTCATGTACTAAAGTAGGGGGTTTAATATAATGAATTACATTGTAGCCATCACTCAGATTGGAACAATTATCATTCTTCATTTGAATTTATTTATTAATTGTACCATTGTTTTTCATTTTTAAATTTTTTCCCCATGGGATACTTAGAGCTTTTATAACTTTATTATTTATTTATTTATTTTTTTTTTTTTCAGGGAGGACAGGATGTAGTCTAGGTAGTTTACCATATTTCTCACATTTGCTCTGAAATGAATAAAGTTGTTTTCATTAATTTTCTTTAGTTATCTTGTGTCTTACACTCACATTTCCTTTAAACGTTGATTGAAATTTTTATGGAGACCTTCTCAATCTATCCTACATTAGAGGTAAATACTCACTATTTAAATTTTTTTCCTCTGATTTATTTTTCTTGGTGTTGATGTAATCTTATATATTTTACCAAATTTTCTTGCTTATTTTCTCTTAATATGAACTTCCAAAGAATAGATATTTGGGTCTCTCTTTTTTTTTAAAAAAAACAGATCAGTCTCTAGAAGGAGAACAATACTTGGTGTCTGAAATTGCTCAGTAAATCTCTGTCTCATTGCATGTATGAGTGAATGGAATGACAAATACTTCCTTCTTATTTTTTTTTTATTTTTATTTTTTTGCATTTTATTTTATTTATTTTTTTTCTAATTTTATTTTATTTTTAAACTTTACATAATTGTATTAGTTTTGCCAAATATCAAATGGGGAGGGAGGAGGGAGGAGGGTTCAGGATGGGGAACACATGTATACCTGTGGCAGATTCATTTTGATATTTGGCAAAACTTTATTATTTAAATGCCTAATTCTTTAATCTTATACTATATTGAAAAAATAATTAGAGCACTTTCAGTTCAGTTCAGTTCAGTCACTCAGTCATGTCCGACTTTGCGACCCCATGAATCGCAGCACACCAGGCCTCCCTGTCCATCACCAACTCCCGGAGTTCACTCAGACTCATGTCCATCGAGTCAGTGATGCCATCCAGCCATCTCATCCTCTGTCGTCCCCTTCTCCTCCTGTCCCCAATACCTCCCAGCATCAGGGTCTTTTCCAAGGAGTCAGTTCTTTGCATGAGGTGGCCAAAGTATTGGAGTTTCAGCTTCAGCATTAGTCCTTCCAATGAACACCCAGGACTGATCTCCTTTAGGATGGACTGGTTGGATTTCCTTGCAGTACAAGGGACTCTCAAGAGTCTTCTCCAACACCACAATTCAAAAGCATCAATTCTTCAGTGCTCAGCTTTCTTCACAATCCAACTCTCACATCCATACCTGACCACTGGAAAAACCATAGCCTTGACTAGTCGGACCTTTGTTGGCAAAGTAATGTCTCTGCTTTTGAATGTGCTCTCTAGGTTGGTCATAACTTTCCTTCCAAGGAGTAAGCGTCTTTTAATTTCATGAGCACTTTAAAGAAGTGAATTTGATAATAAGCCTAACTTTGACAGCATTCCACAGTATTTTCTAAATAGTCTGTTTTAATTTTTAACTATTTTTATCTCAGTAGTTATTTTTGAAAACTTTTTTATTTATTATTTATTCTGTATTTTGCATCTAATTGTAAGGCTTGCCAAATTATATATTTTTAATAGTCTAGCTTTATGATCAATATTTAGAACATGGCATATTATATCCTTAAAATAGCATATATGTATGTAGGGTTGTAGGGTTGAAAAAATACAGTGTTTAATAAACTTACAGTGTTAAAACTTACAGTGTTTGAATAATCTATATCCATTTGTGTCTTTAACATACTAAATAGATAAAAAAAGTAAACTAAAACTTCCCATTTTGATTATAATCTATCACTAAGTAAGCTTTCGCATTTTCTTAGTTTTTAAAGATGCATTTTGTATTTCTGTTCTTTCTCATAAGAAGTACATGGATACTGATTGGTAAATCTTAAACCTGATTTCAATTATATTGTGTGTGTGAGCATATGTGCTAAGTTGCTTCAGTCATGTCTGGCTCTTTGGAACTCTAAGGACCGTAGCCCATCAGGCTCCTCTGTCCATGGAATTCTCCAGGCAAGAATACTTGAGTAGGTTGCCATGCTCTCCTCCAGGGCATCTTCCTGACCCTAGGATCAAACCCATGTCTCCTGCATTGGCAGGCAGATACTTTACCACTGGCGCCATCTGGGAAGCCCTTCAAATATATTAAGACTACTATCAGATTGTAGCTATAATTGCTTAGGTTGCTGCTGCTGCTAAGTCGCTTCAGTCATGTCCAACTCTGTGCGATCCCATAGACGGCAGCCCACCAGGCTCCCCCATCCCTGGGATTCTCCAGGCAAGAACACTGGAGCGGGTTGCCATTTCCTTCTCCAATGCATGAAAGTGAAAAGTGAAAGTGAAGTTGCCCAGTAGTGTCTCACTCTTAGAGACCTCATAGACTGCAGCCTATCAGGCTCCTCCATCCATGGGATTTTCCAGGCAGTAGTACTGGAGTGGGTTGCCATTGCCTTCTCCTAGTTGCTTAGGTTAAGAGTATGTAACTTCAGAGTATCTTCAGAACTTTATGCATCTTGAGCTTTTTAAGTTTTTGTGTACTTATTAAAAATCTCTAACTGAACTATATACCCTCCTTGGCTTTTTATTGAGTATGAATTTGTGATCACACCTAAATGCAAGTCAGATTGAGAGTAAGCAAATATTGTATCACCATCACATAGTCAAGTTCAGTTATTACAGCTTTGGGTTGAGCTTGGTAACTGTCATTCATTTAATAAGTCTACTTATTAAATGATTATTAATAAAAATGATTATTACATGTAAGCTTATGAAGAGATATTGGCAGAATACTGGAGTGATGATACAACCTTTCTATAATTCTCTTTTGCAATATTCCCACTTGTATACTATATATAGGATATGCTGGTTTTTATGGTGGCTAACCATCACTAATATGGTCTCTGGGTGATATCTCTAGGAGCCACTTAAGAGCAGTTTTGCATGATAATACCACTGAGGGTCATCAGGAGACATCTTGACATTTACCTCCCCAAAAAAGCTTTTCAGTGGTATCACATTCGTGACTTTGTTAGCTTTGAGTCCAGCCGTCTTTCTTGTTGACTGCGAAACTTGATTTTGTCAGCCTCTGTGTCCGGAGCCCTATGAGAAGGGGCACTTCCTCACACAGGTAAACTCACACCTCAGAACCTACAGTTAACAACATAACTGCCGTGTAGGCTGTTTAATCTCAGGCTAACTGGTGTGCTGTTGCCCTGTCACACCTTAATAAGGAGCACGGCATTATGACAGGTTGTAGGAGGTATGTTGGGAATTATTAAACTGTTCAGTAACAAAAGACACTGATGATGCCCTGATGCCATCATAGTAATCGTAGGAATCATCTAGTCAGTGTGTTGAAGACTTAAAATCCAACAGACAAGGTGCTCCTATTTGAAGGGTGCCAGGCTGGGCACAGCTGCCATTTGTTCATGACCCTGTTTCTCCTGTTTTGCGGACTGACCACCCCCCTTTCTGGTGGGCATGTTCCGACCTTTGAACATATATCCAGTCACCTTGTTCTTGTTTCTTGGCCCGTGAGCCATTTTATGTCTTTAAGGACAGAGCACATCTACTCTGATTCACTATGTGTTGATTTTATGGTTTAAATTTCAGAGGACAGTATTATCTTAATTTCCCGTTATAGTCCTGGTGATATAGGCAAATCTATAAAACGCCCAGTAGAGTTTCATACATGCACATAGATTTTTTTTTTTTCTTCTTCTAAGTATTTCACTCATTTTCAGTTGGAAAATTAATAGGGATCTGCTGGAAAAATTTGACTCCTTGATTCTGGAAAGATTTTAAAATTTATATCAAACAGTTGGTGAGTGATTTTATTTAGATGCTTAAATTTTTTTTTACTTATTAACTTAAAATAACTTTATTTTCCAGACTTCTCTATACAGTAATTTCCTATTGCTACAGCTGCTAATTCGAAAGTGATGTGAAGGTGTTTTAAATTTCAATCCAATTGTCTAGATTTTAGTACTGCATTTCTAGACATTGTATTTAACTTGGAGTATGTAAGGCATAAAGTAAGCCAGGGCTGTTTTGAAATGTGAGCATAATGGTAGTGGATATTTGCCAAAGACAGGTTTGTTTGATCTTGATTTTGTTAAACTTCCTGTAGTTCTTCATCGTGATAATCCTCTAGCCCAGAAGCTGGAATGTAACACAAATTCATTAGCTTCCTAACCTGGGCTGCTGCCAGACTTTCTACTAAAGCCACTGTCATCAGAGTTCTACCAGGTCTTTCTTTACCTTCCAAGGTAGAATGGACATACTAGAGTATTAGAATCAGGAAGCGCAGGACAATGAATCATGTGTTGTTGTTGTTGTTGCTTAGAATGTCTTTACTGCAAAGCATCTTCAGGATATTCTAAAAATATAAGCAGCTCATCTAAACAGACACTAAATAGAAGTTTTTATTTTTTGAAAGTTTGAATAGTTAGTTGAATTCTGACATGTAGAATCCCCAGGTCTTCTTAGGCATGTAGAACTTTCCTCATCTCACAGTGATACCTTTAGAATAGGAAGGTTGTCGATTATGTTTTTCTGATACTCTGGATTAGCTTCCTTTCCACAGCACTGTCTTCTCTGTGCATGCTTACTCTGAAAGCATCTGTGTTTTTTTAGCTATCATGCCTTTTGCTCATACTGGCACATTATGCTTGTAAATGTCAGGTTACTCCCATGTTATTCCCGTTCTCCACTTCTACCTGTTTCATTTTGGAAACTTTCGGCTCTAAACAGGACTTTTAAAAAACCATCATCTACCGGGTCTCATAACACGTGGTGGGCCTTGCAAGAGGAGAGCCAACTCTGGGTGCTTCCTGCCCCCTGAGAAACCCAGTCCTGGGACAGAGTGGGCACCCCTGAGGCAGCTCTGGTCTTTAGGGACAAGCCCAGTCACTGTATCCCAAGGGCCGTTTGAACACCTTATGTCCCTCCTGTTTCCTTCCAGGAATCTGACAGAGAGGAAGGAAGTGGAGGTCTTAATCCTCAAATATGTCTTGAAATATCTTTCGGATGGGTGAACCCTCATAATCCACGTAGGCCTCAGCTGCTACTTTTTTGTTTTCTCCATCTGTAAGCAAACCTTTCTAGGCAAGAATAATTTCAATAACAAGCATGAGGAAAGCTGTGAAATAGCACCTTGAGACACAACCTTCAGTTGTAGAACTCTCTGCCTGTCAAGCAAGGGAGGGGGAGTAGATCAGGGGGGAGTAGATCAGCGTGGTGGACTCGGATGCCCCCAGGCAAGGTCGAGGCTGAGGCCAAGTGGAGAGTGTGGGCTCCATCTGAAGAGCTCAGCAGTTTCTTGGCTTTGTTCTCATGGTAAGGGAATGCAGGCCTGGCCATTCTGTGTCTTTTAACTTTTCCAGAGAAGCTAGACATCTGGAATTTTACTTGAAAGATCATTATTTAAAATGTTAGCAATTAGTTCAAAATCTTTAGAAATCCTGTACAAGACCAAGCAAAACATGTCTGTAAGCCAAATCTGCTCCCCAGGCCTCTGGATAAGTTGATGACTAAGGTCTTGCTGAGTTAAGTGTTTTTAGTGTCTGTTATCCTCACATTCTCTCTCAGAGTAGAACATACATTGTCTTGCTGTGGCCGGAAGTAATACAGAGAAGAAGGCTGGGACCCTGGGTTGAGAGACTTGATTTGACTGCCACCACTAGGTGCCCAGAGGCCCTTTCCTTTTCTCCCAGGAGACTGTGGGACTTGTGCAAAATGCTTTCTGTGGTGGCTACTGCCCCAGAGCAGCTGCTGTTTACCATCTGGGTAATGTATCAATTCTGTGTCGAAGCAGATGGAGCTGAAGTTTTGGCCAACCAGTTTTACAGCCATCCTGGGGACATTTGAAAGATACAGCTGCTCGAAGATGTAAGCTCTTCTTTCTAGAAGCAAAAGGATCTCAGATTTTTGTTTTTCTCCAAGTGTGAAGGGTATTATCGTTTAGGAAGCTACCAGTATAGATGGGACAGCGTTTTTCTCCAGCTCTAGTAATGTGGGATTAAGGGAATAGAATAAGGCAGAGAGCCGTGTATTGGGCTAAAAGTACTGCTGAAGTGGCCCTAAGGTAAGCCAGCATGAGACAAGACCACCTGTGCTTGAGCTATGCTATGTCACAAGGGCCACCTATGGAAAAATAAAGAGGAGAAGAAATTATAAGTTTTTCCTCATTGAAGAATCAGAGCATACATTGGAAAAATTAATATTCATCAATTAGCCTACTTTTTGCTGTTATAACACAGTAACTCTGAATTTCAGCTATCTCCCCTTTGAGAAGGTGATGGAAGCAACAGTCCCCCTTTTTAGAAAATTACAAATAATAAAGGAAGTATTTTAGGCTTTGTGAACCATATAATCTCGGTTGTGGCTATTCCCTTCCCCTTTCTTCATGGAAAGTATCCATAGCAATCGATACCAACCACAGGAATGGGTGTGGTGGTATTCTAATAAAACTTCTGCATTCAGAAACAAATAGCCTGCCACGTTTGACCTACAGGCTGCAGTTTGTTGACTCCTAGTTTAGAACATTGACATTTGTGATAGATTGGAATATTTGTCAACAAATACTCACTTACCTTCTTCTCCTGTTTGGATGGAGTGTATACATCTCAGCTCCATGCCCTTTGGGCTTTAACCAATAGAATATGAGCAAACATGATGTGTACAGAGATTCCACTGTGCTTACATGGTTGAGCTTGTCTCCTGTGCTCTTGCCATTTGCCATGAAGAGAACATGCCCCAGGTCATCTTGGACCAAGGAGAAAGACAGACAGGGCAGTCTAAGACAGACTTAGACCCAACACACAGTTTGAAGCCAGACTCTTCTATGCATCACCTGAAGCAGAGTTGCCAGCTGGGCTCAGACTAGACCAGGTGAACTGAACTAGACCCATGAACCTGGGAATAAATGTAGATTGTTTTAAGCCTCAGAATTTGGGAGTGGTTTGTGAACACAGCTTGACTGTCAAAATAGCCAACACAGAGGAGGAGCCTTACCTATCCAGATAAAACAATTAAGATATGAATCTCTTTTTCAAAAACCAAAACAACAAAAGAGGATTCTCATCTCCTCACACAAATTCCAGAGAAAAATAAGGTGATGTTTTTCTTTATTTTATAACCCTCCACTCAGCTCTTCCTCTCCTGCCCCCTTTCCCGTGCTCCTTCCATCGTTGGAATAAACCCTGCTTTGTAGATTCAGGCCCCCATATGTACAGCTGATCAGTACTTAACACTTCTTTAGAGAGGCAACCCACTCCAGTATTCTTGCCTGGAAAATCCCATGGACGAAGGAGCCTGGTAGGCTGTAGACCATGGGGTCGCTAGGAGTTGGACGCGACTGAGCGACTTCACTTTCACTTTTCACTTTCATGCATTGGAGAAGGAAATGGCAACCCACTCCAGTGTTCTTGCCTGGAGAATCCCAGAGACGGGGGAGCCTGGTGGGCTGCCGTCTATGGGGTCGCACAGAGTCGGACACGACTGAAGTGACTTAGCAGCAGCGGCAGCAGCTTTCCTCAAGCCAACTCCAGAGAGGACTCAGTACAAGAACTGGGTGTTTAATACTTTCTGCATTGTATCTGGGAAAATATCCAAGTTCTTCCTCAAAAATGAGAAGTAGAGGTTTCCAAGAGCCCACTCTGCGTTATTGTGTGGGCTAGATGCTAGGCAGGATTTATCCAGTCAATATATGTTTTGATTCTGCTGCACATGTGCTGAGGTGGTCCCTAAGGACACAAGGGTGTGCAAATCAAATTGAAGGGCTTCAAGGAACACTCCAGCTAGTAGGAGAGATGGACAAGTGGTAATTAAGGCAGTGTGGTAAGCATTATTGTAAGTGGCATATCCACAAGCTTAAGGGAGGAGATGTACTTGGCCTTGCCTGGGGATAGGAATGTGGGGAGTATTTCAGGGAAGTCTTCCTGAAGGAATTGACACTTGAACTGAATCTTTCTGAAGGACATGGTTAAGGTGAAGTCCTGCAGTTGTAGAGCGGAAAAAAGGCTTTAGAAGTATCTTCCACTTTACTCATTAAAAGGAAGCTTTCGCTCCCTTTTAAAATTTCAATCTGTCCCAGACAGAGGTCCATCTGATAAGAGTCAAGCTTCTCAGAGCATTCTGTGCCATGGGTAACCTTACTATTAAAGCCATGGCAAATAGCACCTAAGCATTCTAGCTAATTAGCAATTATATAAACACATGTATGAAACATAAGGTAATGATTCTCATTTCCCAAGTCAGGTGTGTACAGCGTTGAATGATGTCAGTTTTTAGTTGGAAATAGCCTCAGGTTTCTCGGCTATTGGTGTTTGCTGTCCTTTTTCATTGATGAGGGGAAAGGAAAATGAGTAAGACTAATAAAATGATCTAATTACCTTGCAAATGGTTTTCTTCCTAAAAACAGTCCTCTATTTGAATTGTGACTTCTTTAGATTTTCTGTACAGTTTAGTGGATTTGAGCCAATGATATGACAATAAATTATTAAAAAAACAAGTACAGCCCTATTAGCCCTACTAAGACCAAGACCACGCTTGTGCCCTCTAGTAACTTTTTCCTTCCTTTTGCTTGGGAGTAATCACTGACCCAGACTCTAATGACACAGATCAACTTTTGCCTTGAAGGTCTACAGTTAAGTTCCTTTAGATTACCAGAAGTAGGGTTACAGGATCAAGAAATACAAATATTTTTAAGTATCATAGTTCATATAACCAAATTGCTTTCAAAAATGTTTTGTCATTAAATCACTACACTTTATGAAAATGTGGGAAGCACTTCTGTTCCTGAGTGTGGGGAAGGAGAGAAATGAAAAGCCAAGGGTAAAGACAGACTTTAGGGAAGTTCCAGCAATGTTTTGAAGTGGTATTTTGCCCACCTGAAAAGTGTTCTTCTTTCTCTGGACTTTGCCAGTCACCCCATTGTGGCAGAAAGGAGAGCACGGAAGCCTTGCGCTGGTTAAGCTCTGGACGTAAATGACACGCATTACACTGGCCAACAAAAGGCACCAGGTTCAGCAGAACCAGGGGCGTATAATCCTCTCTCAGGGAGAGCTAATGTAGGAAAGGAAACCAGAATAGTTAGCAAAGAAAAATGCCATCCATCATAATACTCTCTGTTTGCTGACTTTGCCCCATCCTTGGGGAGATCAGATCATTCAGATTCCCAATCTTTTATTTATTTTAGAAGCATGTGCTGGCCTTGAGGGGAGGGATCCAGTGTCTCCATTTGGGACAGTGATTGTTGCAGTTATCAGTGAGGTGTTTGCATATGGTAAACTTCTTAGGGTGGACATAGTTCTTTTCTAAGGAGAGGTGCAGAAACGGACTTATTAACAGGTAATGGAAATGCAAAGATACCATGGTGGAAAGCAGTTCCTCTATAGGAAGTAGCTGATTTACGTGTTTTAGTTACATGCTCTCAGTGAAGCTGTTCGGTAAACGTTTCCTGGTCCACAGGGAATGACACTGACAGAATTGTAGTTTTCTGCCTGGCGCAGCAAGGGAGCTGCCTTGGCTTGTTCACCCAGAGGCATGCTCCAGGTTCCAGGCACACATTTTTGTTGTGATTAACAACCTGTCTTTACCATTTACTGTATTGTATTCTTTATTGACAGTTTTTTTCCATAACAGTTTTTTTTGGAGTAGTATTGATGGATAACATCAAGAATTGCTTCTCATTTCACTTTCTCACTCTATCTTCATCAGGACAGAAATGTCTTCAGTTCAGACACCCTGATGCTCAGACAGATGGACTGTTGCACAGGGATGGGGGTCACATTGCAGTATCAGGTGGGCTCTGATTTAATGTGGTGTCTCTCTTCTGTTCCCCAAAGATCTCTTCCCTCGAGGGATGGTGAAGTTGGAGAGAGGCTCCTTTAACCCTCCTGCAGGATGAACCCCCTGCCAGAAGACATGGAGAATACTCTCACGGGGAGTCAGAGCTCACACGCTTCTGTGCGCGACGTCCACTCCATCAACCCCACGCAGCTCATGGCCAGGATCGAGTCCTATGAAGGAAGGGAGAAGAAGGGCATATCTGATGTCAGGAGGACTTTCTGTTTGTTTGTCACCTTTGACCTCTTATTTGTAACATTACTGTGGATAATAGAGTTAAATGTAAGTGAGTTTTGTTCTTGTTTTCTGTGACATTATATGAATTGTTTCCAGAGACAAAGTTGTTTATTATTTTTCTCATCATTTCTGTCTCACTTTCCTGAATTCCACCTTTCTTTCAAATGAGGCATTCTTGATCTTCTCCAGTTGATTTGAACTTTCCTTGTTTTTTACTGTTATAGTTTAAAACAAACCTGGTTAGTTTAAAATGTATTTTGTTGTTATGAAGTTGAATTCATGGGGTTTTATTTTATAACAGGAGTTAGCAAACTGCAGTCTGAGAACCGAATTCAGGTGGCCTGGTTTTATAAATAAAGTTTTATTACAACATAGCCCTGCCCATCTGTTTACATATTTTCTGTGGCTGACTTTTGTACTGAGTGGTTGAGTTGACTAGTTTTGACAAAGTCCATTTGGCCACAAAGGGAAAATTCTTTATCCCCTGGCCTTTTAAAGAAAAAAACAAGTGCTGGTCCTTGCTTCAAAAAATGAAGCATGCTTCTGGAATATGTTTTAATGTTACATCTACTTTGTAGTTCCTACATTGAAGATTTTTGCATGCACTTATTTTTTATCTTTTTTCGGAGACTATTTATTCATACTTTATCCAAAAGAAATCTTAGAGACATGTGGAGGTTTGTCTGATTTGTCAGCTTTCTGTGGTTATATTGCCAAATAATTGTCTAGACCAGTACTGTCCTCGTTCAGGCGCTCAGTCGTGTCTGACTCTTTGTGACCCCGTGAACTGCAGCACACCAGGCTCCCTGTCTTTCACTATCTCCTGGAGTTTGCTTAGACTCATGTGCACTGTCAGTGATGCCATCCAACCATCTCATCCTCTGTCGCTGCCCCCTTCTCCTCTTGCCCTCAATCTAACCAGCATCAGGGTCTTTTCAATTGTCCTGGCGAAATACAATGCAAGCCTTATATGTAATTTTAAGTTCTCTAGTTGCTACGTTTCATAAAAGTAAAAATAAACAGGTGATAGTCACTTTAGTAATATATTTTATTTACCCAATATATCTATTTTCTTGAAAACCATGCCTTTGACCATTTATATTTCTTATAAGCACATGGGTGAACTCTTTCAGAATGCTTTCCTCTCAGACAAAAGTTGTCCGTTTCCTTTACTTTCAACAATTCATTTATTTCAAAGAAATATTTGCTAAAGCCTGGGTAGCAATAGTTATTAGCTATTGTTTATTATTAAGAGATTACTCTTTGCAGGCATGGTGCTAGGTGCTTTATAAGAAATTTATTAAAATATAGAAAATATGAAAGGATGCTGAGATTCCTGTTGGAAAATTATTTTTAATTTTGCCTCATAAATAGAGTGAGTGTCTTAATCTAAACTGATTAGCATTCTGATTCATACCAAAAATTTCTGTTTTAGATTTTAGACTCTTAATAGTTAGCATCATTGGAGTAATTTAATTTCATCATAAATTCTAATAGAGGAATAAAGCTCTTTTTGAAAGCAGATATATACTTATATTAGAAAATAAAAAGCTTTTTTTTTTTTTAAAGAAGAGAAGATTGGTTCTAGAATCAAGGTCATATCCAATATGAATCTACTGTTAGGTTTCTGTTCACAGATTTTCCTTCTTTTAATCTAACTCTGTGGGTGTGCCCTATTATTATTTAAAGCCAGAGAAGCCAGTGATATGACAACAGTGATTTCAAGTGTCTCTTTACTATGTGTTGCATCAAAGAATATATTTCAATTGATATAATTAAAAGAATAATATATTTTCAAAACAATCAGCTGTGGAATGAGAGATGAAAAAGAAATACATCTTTTAATAGGAAAGCTTAACAGTTTTAAGGAAGCACACTTAACATTATCATAGTGATAGCACAAAATCAAGGCGTTTGTTGGTTTGCCACTGATATGACCACACAGAGTGCGTTTTAAGTAAGAGAAGCTGTGGTTTGGGGCTGTGCTGGGTCATGGGGTTACACTTCTCACTTCCTTCCTTCCATCTTGCTTTGAGGAAATTAGAATGGAAGTGAGGTAAGTGGGATGCGCCCTGTTTCATTCATCATGAGAGACCTGTTTCCATCTGCATGCAGCTTGTTATAAATGAAAAATCACCAGGCCTAGCAATTGAGAAATGTGTTTTTAATCCTCACTTTTCCTCTGACTGTCAGTTTCCTGATTTGTAAAAAGATCACAAAAGAGTATATGATCTCTAAAATAGTATTTCTTGACTTGCTTAGCGAGGCCATTTTTTTTCTCTAAAGGCACATTTAATTTTCTAGTTCTGTTTGTTTAAAATTGTCAGTCCTGACCTGGGTTTTTCATTACACACTGTACCATCCCTTTTCTTTTGTTGTCTGTTTCTATAAACCTCTAATCACTCAGGTCCATTGTTATTTTTACATGCTTATACATTTACTGAGTGCCAAGACACAAGATTCTGATTGAGGTGTTGCAGGCTTCACAGAAAGCTACAGATTTAAAGTTTAGCTGAGGAGATATAACAGATATCTTATATTGCCTCCTGGTGTTAATCTTTAAAAGAGGAAAGAAACAGCATAAAGGGAACTTAGGCCTTCAAAGGAACATGGGGGCCCAGATATTCTAATCAATCATAGCAATAACCAAATACTTTGCCTTCACATACAATTTCCAAGTTGGCCACTTTCCTCCTGGCTCCAGGGAGCTGACTGGAGCCAACCCAGCCTAGAGCACACAGCCTGGGCGAGCTGGAGCGGCCTAAGAGCACCGTGGTTAATTTTCCTGCTCAGAGACCTTGGGGTGGCTGATTTCTTTGGGTGCAGTTGAAGGGATGGTTCTGGTTCTGTGTCAGACCTTTTGGTACATACCTGAGTAGACTGATTTCTCAAATTAGATCTAGAATTCACCATTGGCTTGGTTTGTCTGAAGATTCTATTTCTCTTTTCCCCTAGACTCTTAGACTGACAGGGACAGGGATCAAAATGGCAGCAGAAGAGAAATAATTTTTCTTTCTCAGATTTTGATACCTGGGTTAAAATTATAGATCAAGAAAGGCCATTATCAATGCTTATTGCCTGTCTTACTGTAGTTTCCAACTGATGTATTTGAAAGAGCCAGGATGCTTCTGCTTTGCCTTGGAGCCATCATGACCAGCTCTGTGGCCTCAGGCAAGCCATTTAAATTCTCTGAACCTTGGTTTCTCAGTCAGGTAACTGAGCTGATACCTGTCTTGCCTTCCTCGTGACTTCTTGTGAGGATCAAATAATAAGATATATACCACAGCCCCTTGGCAGTTATGAAGCTCTATCTAACTATAGATTATGTAATTTATTGTTAGCTAAAGTAAATTTTAGGGCTTCCTGGGTTGTACAGTGGTAAAGAATCTGCCTGCCAGTGCAGGAGATGCAAGAGACATGGGTTTGATCCTCAGGTCAGGAAGAGCCTCTGCAGTAGTAAATGACAATCCACTCCAGTACTCTTGCCTGGAAAATTCCATGAACAGAGGAGGCTGTCAGGCCATAGGGTCCATAGG
Organism: Bos taurus; assembly: GCF_002263795.3. Taxonomy (NCBI): domain Eukaryota; kingdom Metazoa; phylum Chordata; class Mammalia; order Artiodactyla; family Bovidae; genus Bos; species Bos taurus. The sequence goes on from NC_037331.1 coordinate 50,028,291, forward strand.
GTTGCAGAGTCAGGACACGACTGAGCCCACACACAGTAAAGGTAAGCTGTACCCAGAAACAGAAATAAACAAATTGCTTATTATTCTCTCATTACTGTTACACTTATGTTTCAGGTGTTTATTATCCTACTGATTCTGATTTTATTATTTCACTGTCACTATGTTCTGTGGTTAAACTGTGATCACCAATGATAACAGAAATTCACTGGGAGAGTTCAGTGGATTGGAATTATCTGAGGAGTGAGTAGAGGAGATGAACTGAATTGTGTATGGAAGGAATTGTGTGTGGGTAGAAGGAACTGGGGATAGAAGAATGATGTAGGATCAGATGGTGGGACCAGTGGGGAGACAGTTTGGTTAAGGAGGTGAACAGAAGCACTGAGGCAAGAGTGTGCTTGTGTGTGTGTGTGTGTGTGTGTGTGTGTGTGTATGTTTTGCAGGGGGAACAGGGGCAGACAGAGAAAATACTAGCCTGGCTAGAAATAAGGTTCCCATAGGAAACAAAATTGCCTAGTTAAGTTGGTTCCAGACTATTGAAAATCTTAAAACAGCTACAGAGAAGTGTTGGACTTAACTGCAGTTGTGAGCTGAGATAGATTCTAGAGCAGACTGGAAAACACTGTTTTGAGATCTTCCAGAAGTTAATGACTCATACTCCACATCACATCATGACCTACCTGCTGTTTCTGCTTGGATGCTTAACGTGATGTGCTCCCCAGTGACACACACATCCCTGCTTTCCTTTGCTTTGTTCTGTATCAAGAAATGATACCCAGATGCTCAGGCCAAAGGTTAAGACTCATCCTTGATTGATTTGCTTGGTTTATTTTGTCTTTCTCATGCCTCCTATCCTTAAAAGTAAGGCCTGTCAAATCCGCCTATAAAACACACTCATAACATGACCTCTTTCCATTTCTACCAATACCACCCTTGACCAAGCCACTCATCCAAACTACTGCACCCTGTCTGGGCCTGACCGGTTTACCTGCTTCCATGCTTGTGTGTGTGTGTGTGTGTGTGTGTGTGTGTGTTAGTGGCTCAGTCATGTCCAACTCTTTGTGACCCCGTGGACTGTAGCTCACCAAGCTCCTCTGTCCATAGGATTCTCCAGTCAAGAATACTGGAGTGGATAGCTAGTCCCTTATCCAGGGGATCTTCCCAACCCAGGGATCGAACCTGGGTCTCCTGCTTTGCAAGCAAATTCTTTACCATTTGAGCCACCAGGGAAGTCCTGGATTCCACTCTTGCCCTCCCCAAATCCATTCTCTTGATAGAAGCCAGAGTAACTTTTAAAAGTAGAATAAGTAGAAATATAAATCAGATAACATTTTCTGTTTAAAACTTTTCACTGACCTATCAGAGCACTTAAAATCCAAAGCCCTCAAGAAGCCAACCCCAATTTCCTTTCCCACCCTTTGTTCCTGGCCTACCCAGGTCAGCCAGACTTCTATTCACAGAATGGAACAAGCTCTCTTCTGTCTTAGACCCATTCTTCTATATGAATTGGTTCATTTCCTTCATCTTGATGTAGATTTTGTCTTACTATGCTAGTATCAGTCATTTCAACTGATTTAATTCATTTAAGTCAGTCACCAAGGGAAGATTTCCATGACCACCCACCACAAAGGAGTCAACGGTTATTCTGCCACACTGTCCTGCTTCTGTCCTTTGTAGCACTGATTTTCTTTTTTGCCTTTTTTCTGATTTTCTTATGTGTTGTCTGTCTGCACTTGCTAGCATATTAGTTCCACAAAGACATAGATATTCATTTGTTGGCTGAAGTATTTCCTGTGTGTAGAATAGTCCTTGGCACTCACTAGGTGCTCAGCAAATACTTAATGAATGGATCAAGTTCATAGCAGTGGTTTGCAGATTAGTTTAAATTCCAGGCAGATTGATAGTAAGAACGTTAACTCAGAAGTTTTGGAGGAACTCCTTGGAAGGTTGTGGAAGTAGAAAAGAAACAGCTAACTTGAGAGACATACTAAAGGAAGAAATATGATGATTTGTTGATAAGCTGATTTTATCACCGCACTATCCAAAGATGACTCTTAGGATTTCTAAGGACAGAATCTAAAATAACAGTACCAGTTCTGACAGAACCATGATTGGGAAGGGGTGGGGGGGTGGTCTATGTGAAATTAAAGATGAATCTGTTTGGGACATCTTGTACTAGAGGCCAAGATTTTGAAGTAATTTTGAGTATAAGTTGGGGTTAGAGGTACAGATTTTACTCTATTTAAGTTCTTCTTTTTTGCGCATGCTCAGTTGTGTCTGACTCTTTGTGACCCCATGGACTGTAGCCCACCAGGCTCGGTCCATAGAATATTCCAGGCAAGAATACTGGAGTGGGTTGCCATTTCCTACTCCAAGGGATCTTCCCGACCCACGTCTCTTGTGTCTCCTGCATTGGCAGTTGGATTCTTTACCACTGAGCCACTGGGGAAGCCCTTTCTCTATTGAAAGGCAACATGAAATGACAGTTTATTTTAAAGTTTATGGATACTGAGGAGAACCTCTTTCTACTGGCTTGTTATTGCAGAACTGTATCAGCAGCTTTAATTCCTGTTCTCACAGTCAGAAAGGTTGGTTTCTGTGTGGTAGAGAATGCCTCTTTGCCATAGTCTACTTGGAATAATCATTTTTTAGAGTATTTTGGATATTAAGTTTCCCTGGTCTGGAGAGACAGAGCAGTGAAACTAGATGGTTGGTTGGCTTTCAATTATTTCTCCTTGCTCCCAGGTTTTTAATTCTATTCATTGGTAAAGGCTTATAGTCAGGTCTGTAGTTCTTCTGCACAAATTACACAGAAATCTAAGCCTCCTTAAGGATTTAAGGTACAAAATAGTGTTCGTTGTACCTTCCATTTTTATAACAGGTACAGTTGACCTTGGACAGTGCAGGGGAGGGGATATATTTTATAATCTATAGCCAGCCCTCCATATCCAGGATTCCCCCACACCCGTGGATTCAATCAACTGTGGACTATGTAGGGCTATAATATTTAAAGTTGAAAAATAGCCACCTGTAAGTGGACCCATACAGTTCAAATCCCTGTTGCTCAAGGGTCAACTGTACTTGAAAAGGTATCTAAGCCAAGAGGATTCTTTGCTTGTGTCAACTTTTAGTCTAATACGACCGATTAGTAAATCGTAGTAAATCCCTGGTAGCTCAGCTGGTAAAGAAATCACCTGCAGTGCAGGAGACCCCTGTTCAATTCCTGGGTTGAGAAGATCTGCTGGAGAAGGGATAGGCTACCCACTCCAGTATTCTTGGGCTTCACTGTTGGCTCAGATGGTAAAGAATCTACCTGCAATGCAGGAGACCTGGGTTCGATCCTTGGGTTGGGAAGATTCCTTGGAGGAGAGCTTGGCAACCCACTCCAGTATTCTTGCCTGGAGAATCCCTATGGACAGAGGAGCCTGGTGGGCTACAGTCTATGGGGTTGCAGAGTCGGACACAACTGAGCAACTTTCACACACACACACACACACACACACTAGTAAATCGTACAAAGGTATTCCTTACTGACTTTTTCCCCTTTTTTCTTTTACCCAGATCTCTGGTTAATTGTCCTCTAATTTGTCCTCAGACAACTGCACTGGTTTGTCAAGACCAACAGTGTCTGTACTACAGATTGGAAACTTGAATTTGCTATTGTACATCATGTTCCCTATTATCAGCTAATTCACGGGTCCTCACAGTTATAGAGGGTCTGCTTAGGCCCTTTCCTAGCTATCAGACATATGTTCCTTTGTGATTTTTTTTTTTTTAAAGAATACTACTTTAAAAAAAGTAGTATTCTTTGTAGTTTGATATGCAGAATTTTAAACTTGATTATTTAAAATTCATCTTGATAGAATTGGGAGAGGACAGAAAATTTATCATAATATGTTTACTTTACATCATCTACTATAACTGTCATATGATTGTAGGTCTAGCTTAGCCTTCATTCTGTTATCTATTCAAGAGTGCAGAATTTTAAGATGCTAGGAGCAAATAGGAGCAACCAGGGATATTTTTTACATTTCTGTTCTGTGTCATGATAACTGTTGTCATGGATGTTTGCTAAGTGATTAAGGGACAGCTTGGCCTTCCAAGACTTAAAATAGTGAAGAGTGATCAGAAAGTGAGGGGAACCCTGGATAAATGTTAATTGTCTTCCATAAAAATACGTTTGTATGATTGAAGACATTCTCTTATAAGAGAAAAAAATCATGTTTAACATTTTATTGTGCCAAAATATAAGCTATAACAAAGCATTGTTCACCATTATCTATTTGTTGAATTCAGAATTGAAGTGGGAAATGCCCTTCACCATTTTTCTGTTTGAAATATGAGGGTTCTTACATGTTTTAAAATTTCTGGTTGTTGTTCTCTGTCTTCTGAAGAAGATAGAAAAGTGTTTGTAAAACCTTACTTGTATGTTCTCCTGTTTTATATTCGCACATAACACTCTCATTTTCATCTCTTCCTGTCCTTCCCAGGTGAATGGAGGTATTGAGAACACGTTAGAGAAAGAGGTGGTGCAGTATGACTACTACTCTTCTTATTTTGATATATTTGTAAGTATTCTGTTGTATATTCTCTGTTGTATATTTCGGACATGATGAAACTAACCAAAAGGCAAATTTCCTCTCAGTAGACCTTTCTATGCAATTCTTTTTTCCTCTTTTAAACATTATCTTTCCTTTACCTTTATGCCTGGACCATTCAGTGCTCTCTCTGGTCATTTCAAGGAAAGAAAAGATTAATGAAAAATAAGGGAGCACAGAAGAAGAAGCTTTTCAGATTTTCCTTTATTCTTTCAAAAGTAGCTGAGATAGAAGCCATCAGCAGGTGCTAAAAAGGAAAATTTACCTGTTTATATAATAGCACAGTGAAAATTCCATTCCTTTTCTGTCTTGTGGTAGATTTCTGAGAGTATTTTTTAATAATAATTCTGTTTCATTTTTCCATAATAGGAGTTTTTGAGAAAACTGATATATTGACAATCTTGGGCAACATTAGTCAGTTGTAAAATTGTATAGATGCAGTTATCTGTAGATGAGGTGTTCATTTTATTCAAAGGAATATTTGCAGTATCTTTCTAGGATACACTGTGACTTTGAATGGGTTTGATAGATCTCCATGGTATCTTTTTATAGGTGATAGTGTGAATAAGTCAGGTCTCAGCATTGTGTTACACAGTATAGGCAACTAAGATTCATTAAAAATTCCCCCAAATTCACTTTAACTACTTTATTCACTATCCTGAGAAGCTGTGTGCACAATGATTAAGACCCTTACAGTCAGCAAAACCTGGGTTTTATTCACAGTCACTAATTGTATATCTTTGTATATATTAAGTCTAAACTTTAGTTTGCTCCTATGTGAAATGAAATCATCACAGTTCTGAAACATAAATAAAATAATACCCAGAAAACACTTAGCCCAGTGAAAGGTGTCTCAGAAGCTCAGAGATTTACCTCCAATCATTGTTATCATCATCATTAGTTTTGGTTGAGAATATTAATGGTTATATTTTCTAGTGGCTTTTGAACTGCTCTAAAAAGTCTAGCTTTGTTTTGTTTTTCTGAGTTACCCTGCTGAAGTGTGTAGCAGGAAAGAGATGGGATTCTCAGTAAATAGAGATCCAGGTTCCTTGTCATCACCCCCTTGCAATCTGAGTAGATTCCATTTTCATCTGTACAGTATGTTAGTGTTCCAGTAAGATTATTTTGAAAAAGTGTTTGGCTGCCACAGAGTATTTGGAAAACCACTGATATAATTTAATCTGATTTTCCAGAGGAAGACATTGAATCTCATGGGTCAGTGTCTTGACCTACCCCACATCACTGAACTTGTGGCAGAGCATGTTAGATCCTAAATCTCTTGATAATTTTTTTCTGTAAAGCTATTGACATTTAATAACAAAATTGACTTCTCTCTTTCCTTTTATTTCCTCTGATGAATTTGTCTTAAGTAGTCTGAGCCAGGAATTCTTAGGAAACCAAGTTAATCCTCTGGCCAGATCTCCAAGGGTTGTCTGAACTCTGCTTAGAGAGTTAATGATATTGGACAATTAGGTGGGACCTATTAGCTCAGCTTGGAAAGACTGTCACGCCTGGCCTTGGAAATGGACGCAGCCTCCAGGAAACCCTGGGATCTGGGAGACTGAGATAAAGGAATTAAGATTTATGCTTTTGCCAAGTCCAGAATGCAGAGATAGGAGTAGGATAAATAAACTAAATGATGAGCATATTACTGGTAAACCCATTTTTAATGAAAGCTGCAAATTAAAACAAATATAGCTGCAAACTTCATTTACATGAAAGGGTCTTGAGTGAGGTCACACAGTCATTGATAGCAATGAAGTTGTCAGCTTCCAGCCCTTCAGCAGTTTTGATTAGTAAGGAACAGTTGGCAGACCCCTACCCTGAGCCAAGAGCCACCTACCTGACTTCTTACTACTCAGAATAAGCATATTTTTCAAGTAAAATAGGTACAATTTTATTCTATGTTTATTCCTTAGTAAATGAGAATTACTAAGACAATTGGAATAGTGGCTAGGAGCCTGGTCTTTGAAATCAGGCTACCTGGGTTCAATCCTGGCTTCCTCCTAAGACTGTGTGGCCTTGGACAGTTTCTGTATCCATCATAATAGTTGCTGACTCATGGAATTGCTGGGGTTGGGGATTATGTGGGACAGTGATACACATAAAGCGTTTCACAAAAGTCCCTAAACCATGATGAACAATCAGAGGGCAGCTCCTGGGATTGCAGAACTCTAGCAACACCCCAGTAACTCAGAGCTTTCCAGAGGACTTCACTAACAATCCAGTATCAAAAGTGAGTGGAAAGGTGCTTGGAGTCGACTTTCAAAACCTTGTCTCCAACCTTAAAATGATATCAGAATCTATTGGACTCAAATAGAAAGATAAAAGAAACCCCTCACTATATATTCTTTTGTTGATAATGGGAAGTTAATTCGAGTCCCTGTCTACGCGATATTCCACAAATTCTAGAGCAGAGATCCCAAACTGGTCTATAGACCAGTACCCGTTTGTGACAGTTTTCAACTAAATCAGAATAATGAAAACACTTTGGTGGGTTCTTCATAAAACTTAATGTATACCTTTGTCTATATTCCTGAAAGCTTGTCTTTTTTTTTTTTAATATAGCTTTTGGCAGTTTTTCGATTTAAAGTGTTAATACTTGCATATGCAGTGTGCAGACTGCGCCATTGGTGGGCCATAGCGGTGAGTATGCCTGGTGAGTGGTCCCCCCTCCAGCGCTGGTGGCCAAGGCCTGCTCACAAGAGGGCTGAGCTGGGGGCACGTGTGGCTTCCATCTGAGTTGAATCCCCCTGGCTTCTCCTGAATCCCTGTCCTTCACACCTCAGTAGGTTTCGTTCTCCAGGGCTTCTCTCCAGAGGTGATGAGTAACTATCTTTATTGCTATAGAAACTGAGACAAGTGAGGATTTCAGGGGCCTAGCAGTGATTGTGGTCCAAGCACCAGCCCACCCTCTACCTCATTTTGCAAATGAGAAATGAGTTCAGTCCCTCTGTCTCAAAGCAGTTTGGACCATTTCCTCTTGGGTTGAAACTTCTTGGTGATTTTTCACCATTTAGTCTCTGCTGATTTTGATCCTTGCCTTCCTCCCTGTGTTACCCGCCTCCCTCCAGTCTTAAAGGTAAAAGTTCCCTTTTATTGCTGCCTTCAGATTTCTTGAAGGCAGTGGCATCTTTTACTCACCTCCATTTCCTGGCATCCAGCCCAGAGCTTTGGCACAAGCTCTTCTCAATAAATATTCATTGGTTGAAAGAAGAATTATAAGCAATTCTGCCTGAATTATTTTCGCCATTTCCGTGGACCTCTGAACAGTCACCTTGTTGAGAGCTCTAAACAAAGCAGGTATATGGGGGAAGCTCCTCAGACTGGAAGACTTGGGCAGGACTAAACTGCGTGGGACCTTGGTCTGTGTGGACCTGGCACGGGCTTGTCCAGCTGGGCATAGAGTTGTGTGCTGTCCTAAGAGGGCATCCACCATGTGCCTTGTCTGCCTGGACCATCTCTTCTGAGCATCCACAGAACCCTGGGCTGCTGTCAAACCATCCATCGAACCCCAAGCTCACATTGCATGGATGGAGGCCATCAGTTTCAGTCAGACTCAGCTCCCTTTCCTGAATGTATGCTGTTGCTGATCCCAAACAGCTGTGATGGTTGTTGCTTGTCCATTTTCTCCAGCCATCCCAATTTGGGACATTCTGTTCAGTTTCCATGATGTGCACTGGTATCTTTCAGAAAATCTGTCTCAGTGTTTGTTTCAGAAAGTAGTTGACTATGCACTGAGTTTTAAGAAACCTTCTTTAATCTCTAGCTTGAAATTATCAAAGAGTCACTTCAAGCACATCCATTTTATTGTTGTTGATTCTTGTTTCTAAAAATGTTTACAGAGAGGGGACCAGGCAGCTGGAAGGAGTCAGCTGGTTCCTGAAAAGTACTTAGTGTCAGCCCATAAAATTAATTAGTATCATAATGTAAGATGCCTCCTCTTCCAATGCTGGCGTATCTGTGTGTGTATGTATTAATGTGTATATGTGCATGCGTGTGTGTGTGTGTATGTTGTGTTTTGCTAACAAAACTGACTCTGCAACTTTGTTAATAGTAACCAAGCATGACACCTGGTATTTCTTGATCTCCATTTTGTCAGTCAAGACTCCTGTTGGCATTCACGTTGGTTAGGTTTCTTATTGCTGCATATATTAGTTAGAGGATGAAGACACAAGGTCCAGGTCCTGTGGGAATAATCTCTGGCCTTCCTGAGCCCTGGGGGAGCCCTGCCTCGCTTTCACTGGTCCCTTCTATGCAGATAGCATCTTTACATGTTGTACCCTCCAGTGGACAAAATTGAGTTTCCCAACATACCAGCCTGTGGGTGAAGGGAAACCTCAAGCTGCCATGTAGGGCATCCGTGCCATGTGGAAGCCCTCTTTGCCCCCATCTGGTTTAGGGGACAGAGGAAAAGTGACATGGGAGGAAGCCAGGCGTGCCAGGGCCTTTTCAAGCATTACCTGTTTCTGGCTCAGATGGTTCTCCTGCATGACAGCAATGCCTTTACAGTGTCACATATCTAATTTGAATGTTGCTGGATTATGTGTCTTTCAGTTGACAACAGCAGTGACCAGTGCCTTTTTATTAGCAAAAGTGATCCTCTCAAAGGTATGGCTTTCCGCTTTTTTGTGCCGTGACTGTACTGATGTCTTGTTCTCTAGAATGAGCTCATAGTAACTGTTTGTCTCTCCTGGTCACATCTGTTCTTCCAGCTTTTCTCACAAGGGGCTTTTGGCTATGTGCTGCCCATCATTTCCTTCATCCTTGCCTGGATCGAGACATGGTTCCTGGACTTCAAAGTGTTACCACAAGAGGCAGAAGAAGAAAACAGTAAGTTTCTCTCCGAGTTTACCTCCTGAGTTTACCTCCCCCCAGGTAGGGGGGAGGGGCTGCAGAGTTCTGGCTTTTTTTTTGTTGTTTTTTAATTTTTATTTTACACTGGAGTATAGTTGATTTACAGTGTTTGTTAGTTTCACATGTATAACAAAGTGATTTAGTTGTTCATATACATATATTTATTTCTTTCCAGATTCTTTTCCCATACAGGATATTACAGAGTATTGAATAGAGTTCCCTATGCTCTACAGTAGGTCCTTGTTGATGATTTCTCTTATATATATTAGTGTATATATGTAATTGGGATTACCTCCTAATTCATCCCTTCCTCTCCCACCTTTCCCTTTTGGTAACCATAAATTTGTTTTCTAAGCCTATGAGTCCATTTCTGTTTTGTTAATGAGTTCATTTGTATCGATTTTTAGATTCCATGTATAAGTAATTATCATATTTATCTTGGTCTAACTTGTTTCACTTAGTATGATGATCCCTGGGTCCAGCCATGTTGCAGCAAATGGCATTATTTCATACTTCTTTTAAGGCTGAGTAATATTTCATTGTATATATGTACCATTCTTCTTTATTCATTCATCTGTCAGTGGACATTTAGTTGCTTCTATGTCCTGGCTATTGTAAATAGTGCTGCAGTGAACACTGGGGTGCATGTATCTTTTTGAACTATGGTGTTCTCCAGATATATGCCCAGGAGTGGGATTGCTGGACCACATGGTAGCTTTATTTTTAGTTTTTATACTCCATACTGTTCTCCATCGTGGCTGGGACAATTTACATTCCCACCAAAAGTGTAGGAGGGTTCTGAGATCTGGCTTTGCGTGGAGCTGTGGGTGGAGTCAGGCAGATCTGGGGTCTCCACCCTGCAGGCTGCAGGAGACACTGCGGGAAGAGTTGGATGAAGGGACAGGGACAGGATGTGGCCCCTTGCTCCAGCTGTTAGGGCAGACTTCCCTGGAAGGAAGTGTGAATACTGGTGAAAAAGACATTCCAGCAGCAATAGCAGTAGCCAACGCCTCCTTCTCCTTAGACAGGTTGACCTTTTCTCCCTATTGATAATAGCTAGAGGTCGCGGAGCATTTCATGCCAAGGTAGCAGTTCTACATAGAAGTTCTTGATTCTCCAGAGTCTCCTATCACTGTCCATCCCACAGATGGTGCCTTTGGGCTGCCATGTGAATAACTGAGTGCCTGAAGGGGGACTGTTGGTGGGTTGCTGATGGAGATGGAAAGGAGAGGAGGAAGTTAGCCAGCCAGAGAAATGTTCACCCGTCTCAGGCTTTCCATCCTCCTCTGAGTAGAGGGTGAGAGCTGGCAATGTGTGGTCATGAATCCTGTTAAAGTTGTTATCATTCCTTGTGTGGCTTTGAGCATCACAGCATGTTCACTGGAAATCCAAATGATTGAACTTTAGACGGGAATTCTTCTCTGCGTGATGGCCTTAGTGGAAGCACACACATTCCACCTGTCCCCTCAGACACATATAATCAAAGTTCAAAGCAGAGACTCAGACAGTTGTAAAACTTGCTATTTTTATGTTCTCTCAGTCATCTGGCTGGATTTGCCCCACCTAATAGGCAAAAAAAAAAAATTTATTGTGTCTTACAGAAAGTTAAACATGATTATAACCTCAAGATATAGTAGAAGGAAAAATAACCTTGTAAGTGATTTTATTTTTCAAAAGTTCAAATACAAAGATGAAATCGATGAGAAAAGAATTATCATTCAGGAATAGATTTTAAAACACATTAATCAGACTAAGATCCATCTTTATCCTGTGCTTTCTCTTCTTGTATGAGACTGTATTGTGGAAAAGGGACAAGTAAAGCTAAATGAAGCCACTTGTTAAAAAGAATTCCATGGTAGTTCAGTGATTGGGACTCTGGGCTTCCACTACAGGGAGTGTGGGTTCAGACCCTGGTTAGGGAACTAAGATCCCTTGTGCTGCCAGGCCTGACCAAAAGTAAAAAAATAAAAATTGTTTAAGTTGTATATAAACATCAAACTGAACTTTAATGAAAGTACTTCAGCTGTTCGTGTGACTGAGGCTTGCATGCCTATGTGATTAAACTAAAGTTGCTAATAAAGCAAAGCACATAATTAGTGAAAACATTGAAAATACCATTTATTTTCACTGTCACCAATATTACATGCACACCTGGCACCTACTGTTTGGTCTGGTGTTTCCTCCAGCTTTATCTCGGTGTAACTCAGCTTCAGCCAAAAGAATGCATTGTCGACAGCCTCTCTGCTAGTGTTTTTTTGCTTTTATGCTGGCATTTCTCTAACCAGATGTAGAGAGGCCATTTGTACAACCTCATGAGTTCTTTTTTTTTGTTTGGCTTTGTGCTTTGGTTTTGATGTTGTTGATTTCTATAGGAAAGTAGGTATTTCCAGATGGGAAGATTCTATTAACACTTAGTTTTTGGTTGAAAGATTTTTCAAAGTACTCTTTCCTACTAAGAGTTTTAAAAATGTAATAATAACACTTTTATTTTGGTTAACCTGGCCACAAAGCTACCAGAACAGTGGCATCATTCCCAGCATCTGAATTTCTTCTCTTCCAGGACTCTTGATAGTTCAGGATGCCTCGGAGAGGGCGGCGCTGATTCCTGGGGGTCTTTCTGATGGTCAGTTTTATTCTCCTCCTGAATCTGAAGCAGGTAGAAAATTTGATTTATCATTTATGTTTTTGTCTATCATTCAAAAGCTTTTCCCCCTCACCTAACCCCCTGTACTTCTCAATACGCTTAGCAAACATTTAACATACCAGACATTTAGGGTGTGAATATAAATAAGACGTGGTCTTGATGTGCAACCCATAATGAGATGCAGAGATGCAAAAATAAATATGATAGAGGGTCTTCCACACCGATATGTGGACGGGGAGAGTCTTGATGCTCTGTGTTATCTGTCACCCCCTGATTGACCTTCCTCCAGAATCCCCCATGTCTGAGAGCACCACCCACCCCTTTGCCCATGTGAGAAACCAGAGCCTCACTGGGGACTCCGGCCTTTTCCTATGGCTCCCAGCCCATCGTTCACCATGCCATTTTGAACCTCTTTGTTGCTACCTCCTTGATTTCATTTAAATTGTCATCACTTCTGTTTCTGCAACAGCCTCCTCCTCAGTTGCCTTCTCCCAAGCAGCCACCATAATACCATGTTAGATAGAATGACTGCATTGTTCTAAGGGTTCCTCATAACCTCTCTAAGGTTAAAGTCTCATTATCCCTGTTTTAGAGATCAGCAAGTTGAGGCACAGAGAGGTGAGATAGTTCGTCCAATATTACACAAGGAGTAAGAGAGTGGAGCTTGGACTTGAACCCCAGCTCCAGGACTAGCATCTATGATCACAGCTAATATATGCAAATTTTATATTTTTTTCAATATTAGCTAAGTTGACCATGTTATTATTCCCTTGCCTAAAAGCCTTCAGTGACATAAAAGATTAAGAAAGTGATTGGATCCTAAGCCTGGCAGAAAGCACCTGTATGTCTACCCACCATGGTCCACACTCTCCTCTCATTAGGCTCCTGTGTGCCAGTCTTAGATTTCTGAAAATACATCAGAGCCCCCAAGCCATTGTGCATCTTGCTTGTTCTATCCTTGACATACCTCTGTGGTCCCAGTGTCCACTCAGATGTTGAGAAGCCTTCTTCCTAACCCCACCCCCACCATGCCCCCTGACCCCATCAGTCGTAGGTAGGGCATCTTTTGCCTCATGTTCGTAAGATCCCTTCCACAGCACTGTCATCCTGGGTTGACTGCGCTGACTTTGGCAGTGACTTGGCCTGTTTCTGTTATTAGGATGTAAACTTGAGTTAGAGACTACATTATTTTATTCTCACACTACACATAGTAAATATTTTAAACACACGCGCGCACACACACACACACACACACACAATAGAGTAAAACAAACTCCAGGCAGAAAGAGCCATGTGAAGATCAAAGACATCTTATTGTGACATAGGGAGTCAGGGGAACTTGAAGTAACTTGATACTCTGGACTATTGGTGTTGAATTTAAAAGCAATATAAAAGAAAATCATAGGGCTTCCCTTGTGGTGCAGTGATTAAGAATCTGCCTTTCAATGCAAGGGACACTGGTTTGGTCCCTGGTGCAGGAAGATCCAACATGCCACAGAGCAACTAAGCCCATGTGCCACAACTACTAAGCTCTAAAGCCCGGGAGCTGCAACTGCTGAGCCCATGCATTGCAGCTACTGAAGCCGGTGCACCTAGAGCCTGCACTCTGCAACAAGAGCAGACACTGCGATGAGAAGCCCGTGTACCGCAACAAACAGTAAAGCCTGCCGGTAGCAACAAAGACCCAGCCCAGCTAAAAAATAAGTAAATCTTAAAAAACAACAACAACAAAATAATAGAGTCAGATGAAATAAAGATATGATTGGGCAGAAAAGCTATTTCTCAGTCAACAGACACTAGGATGAGTATTAAACTTTTCATTACCTCATTATAAGGATGATTTCCTTGAGATTTTTGTATGTCAGAGGACTCAATCTTTTTTTTTTTTTTTGAAGTTTACATTATAGTTCATCTTTTTGTGTACCTTTTTCCTGAGACTAATAGAATTTCTCAGCACCTATGTGTACTTTTTTTTTTAATCAGAAGTTCAGAACAGCAGGATAATAATGTGAGGAATACCTCCTCAGGCATTTTTCATCAAGCAAGCCATGGGCTTCCTCCTTTGACTTTTACCACCCCCTAGTGGCATTTGAAAGCATTACCACATCATAGAATTATAAAGCTAAACAAAAACAACACTGTAAGCATTCCACTGGGTGGCTGCATTGTTTAAGACAAAGACCAGATTAGTAGTGGGCAGAGGAGTGTTCAAGGTTACTTACTTTACTGTGTATTTTCATTGTCTGTGTTCAATTTAGGAAAGAATTAAGATTAAAAACTATTCTTGGAATTAATGTGCCCAGAAAAGATTTTACTCTAAAACTTTCTTGTTAGGTCAGTGGACAAATATTAAATGGTTTTCAGCAGCAGAAGTTATAAGCTTTTTATCCTAGTACCCTGCTGATCGGCCCCTAGTCATTAAGAGTACAGCTGGGGCCTGCCTTGCCTGTTGTCTGTCTTTCTCTAGTACCAAGTTGAGTGCCTGGTACATAGTAAACTTAGAACTTTTGAAGGAATAAATAAAGAGAGGAAGAAAGAAATTGGAGGCACCAGAAATTTAAATGTTAGCATTTTTCCTTGTAAAGGAATGGCTTGAATTTTAGAGTCACAGAGCCTTGGAAAATTAGCACATTTTAGTGGATGTATTTTAAAGGATATAAGGTGGTTTTTTTGCAGATTTCCTTGCTGCTTTAGCCGTATCCTGTTTGCCTATGTATTAAGTTGAAAGAAGGAGGAAGCCCAGTTCTCTCTCAGATGGTCAGGTTGAAGTTCTTATGTGCTCAGATAATTTAAATGAACCAGTTGTGATGTTGGATAAAAGGTAATTTGTCACATCCTGAATCATTGAATGGTTGACTTAAGAATAACTCAGTTGCATCCTGTCATCTGTGCTAAACAAGTCTAGATGGAGGCACTGAAAATTTAATTTGATGCCAAAATTAAATTTTCAGTGCCTCCATCTAGACTTGTTTAGCACCATCCATGCTGGTGTGGTGGAGAAGGAAATGGCAACCCACTCCAGTATTCTTGCCTGGAGAATCCCAGGGACGAGGAAGCCTGGTGGGCTGCTGTCTATGGGGTCACACAGAGTCGGACACGACTGAAGCAACTTAGCAGCAGCAGCAGCAGCCGGTGGGCTGCCTGTGAAATTATGTCGCCTGTGGTGTGGCTGCAGATGTGTCTTCTCAGTTGTTATAAATTCTTTCATTTTTAAGCCCGAGTTCTTAGGAGTTGCCCTTGTGTCCACACAGTATAGTGCTAACCAGTGATTGGACAGGTTTTGTGATCAGTCACCTTGGTTAAGACTTGCATCCTCGGGCAGATGGCCATTTGTGTGTATTGGATAGCACATTTGAATTTCAGGTCTTTTCGAGTCTTCTTCTGCTTGTGCTTTTTGCTGAATATTTTTGCATCTCCTCTGCACATTTTACAGCCTCAAAGTCGCCTGGTCTAGCACGGGTTCTCTTGGGTTTCCGTTGAGTTTGTACCCAGCTTCAGGCAAGCATATGCTTGCTGCAGCCTTGACCATCACCTCAAACCAGCAAAGACTCTGGGCCTTATGCTCACACACAACTGTTGCACCACTGCATTACTCCTCACCTCAAATGAAAGGAGCTCCTTCAAATGTGTAAATCTGCTGCCAGTCCTTACAGCCTGCCATATGTGGAAGAACCTTCATACCATGAAGCTGAGTGATGGGAGGTGGAGGAACAATATTGTTATCTCAGTTCTGCAGTTTTTCAAGCACTTCTCACAAAGTTTCAAGCCTTAGATTGCCTCCCTAGCACTGAATTTGCTGTTTGGTTCATTAGTTTTTATAATTCCTTTTCGGAGAAGACTGGTTGAACTCGTTCTTTGACAATAGCCAGAACACCTTAGTAGCTTTCACTTTGAGATTAGGGAAAGCATATGTATTACTGTGTTTTAAAAATTTGACTTTATTTAGGACTTCCCAACGGAGAAGGCAATGGCACCCCACTCCAGTACTCTTGCCTGGAAAATCCCATGGACAGAGGAGCCTGGTAGGCTGCAGTCCGTGGGGTCATTAAGAGTCGGACAAGACTGAGCGACTTCACTTTCACTTTTCACTTTCATACATTGGAAAAGGAAATGGCAACCCACTCCAGTGTTCTTGCCTGGAGAATCCCAGGGACGGGGGAGCCTGTGGGCTGCTGTCTATGGGGTCGCACAGAGTCGAACACGACTGAGGCGACTTAGCAGCAGCAGCAGCAGCAGCAGCAGGACTTCCCAGTAGTTCTAAAGCATGTCAGTTTATTGTGGCTTGAATGCCGTTACCCTCACAGGTGGAAAATGAGCCCGGAAACAGGAAGACTCCATGTGATCAGCTTCCTTAGACTCCTTGCAAGCGAGATGGCAGTTAAACCACCCTGGAGTCTCTAAGATTTCCGGCAGTGTAATAAGCTGGGAAGTGAAGCCTTCCTGCCACTGTATCTTTATGTATTTGTTTTACCACAAACCTAATCTGAACGATATGACATTTGTGAGGTTTAGGTGTGGGACACAGACTTTTCTTAAGCTTCTTTGGGGGTTCATTCTTCTGTGCCAGATTCATTCTTGGCTATAATCCAGGCAGACATTCTCCAAAAAGTGCCCTTTTTTAAAAAAAAATAAAATTATTGGAATATAGTTGATTTACAATGTGGTGTTAGTTTCAGTTGCATAGCAAAGTGCATCAATTATACACATATGTAATATCCACTCTTTTAAAGATTCTTTTCCCTTATAGGTCATTATAGAGTATTGAGTAGAGTTCTGGGTGCTATATAGTAGGTCCTTATAAGTTATCTATTTTGTATATAGTATTGTGTCTGTGTCAGTCCCACTTTCCCGATTTATCCTGCCCCCCAATTTCCCTCCTGGTGAAAGTGTCCTTTTTGAACTGTATTATGTGGTAAGAGTAAAGTGACAGTGAGGCAGGCTGCTCTTGTAGGTTAGTAGGTAACATCCTAGCCTGCTCCCTTCGTCTCCTCACCACCGTCTTTAGTTCCCTTCCCTAAGTATGAGAGGAATGTGTAATTGCTATAAAAATGTGAAAAGAACAAAAGTAGAAGATAACTGTCCTTCAGACTATTCAGCAACATTAGTATTGACAGTTTGTTTCTTTCTACTTTGTGTTTGTAATTTACATAATGTGTGTTGGCTATACTGTCTATATTATTTATATCCTTTTTAAAAAGTTATAAAGTCACTTTAAGTTTACTGTAGAAATTTTGGAATATCCAGAAATGTACATAAGTCACCTGGTCTTTTTTTTTCCTAGTCTTACTGATTCATGCTAGTATATAAAGTTATAAGTTTTTATCAAATACGATCTTATACTGTATTTCTTGTTATATATTTGCTTTTACTTTTATTGCATATACATTTCCCATGTTGTTATGTACTATAGAATTATATTTCCATGAAATATAATAATATAATATTTTTCTACACTCAGACATTAGATTTTTCTTCTCATTTTTAGGGGGAAAGTCTCATAATGGAAAAAAGTGTTATTTCCTCAAGGATATATCCTAAGGATATCATCCCAGAATAATGACTGGGTCAAATTCAAGAATACTAGAAGGTAGAGGCTTCCCTGTTGATCCAGTGGTTAAGACTCCATGCTTCCAATGTAGAGGGCATGGATTCGGTCCCTGGTCGGGGAACTAAGATCCCACATCCTGCATGTTGTGGCCAAAAAATGAATAAAAATAAGAATTGAAAAATAAAGTATGTTCTTAAAAAAAACAATAATAGAAGAGAAGGCAATGGCACCCCACTCCAGTACTCTTGCCTGGAAAATCCCATGGACGGAGGAGCCTGGAAGGCTGCAGTCCATGGAATCGCTGAGGGTCAGACACGACTGAGCAACTTCACTTTCACTTTTCACTTTCATGCATTGGAGAAGGAAATGGCAGCCCACTCCAGTGTTCTTGCCTGGAGAATCCCAGGGACGGGGGAGCCTGGTGGGCTGCCGTCTCTGGGGTCACACAGAGTCGGACACAACTGAAGTGACTTAGCAGCAGCAGCAGCAGCATGCAACACTGACTCAGAATGGTTGTAACTATGGTTGCTGAAACAGCACACAGTGGTGACTTTCAGCTTGCCCCATACTTTAGACTCCCTCTCTCACTCACTGAATACAGCCATTTTTCAAATACGTATATGAAGTTATTTATACCAAAGAGATTTTCACTTGAAAACCAGGTAAGCGTTTCAGCAAAGAAGCAGAAAAGGAGGAGCAGTGGATAATAGTTCTTGGTCTATGTGAATATTTTTAGGAGAACATACATGAAATCCATTGGACAGATTAGTGTGAATGATATTGAAAGGTTTTCCTTCTATAAGATATAACGTAAAACTATTTTACAGTTTCATTAACTCAGATCTCTTGTGGATTAAACACATGTAGCCCTCATTTAAAATTTTATGCACATATATTAAATGTTAAAGAAATCATTTGTTACTGTAATTGAATGTGGTACTTTTTCTCCTTCCCCTTCTCTACCATCTAGGATCTGAAAATGAAGCTGAAGAAAAGCAGGACAGTGAAAAACCACTTTTAGAACTATGAGTAAGACTTTTGTTAAAGTAAGTCTTTGAAAATGAAACTGTTAATAGCGAAGTAGTTAAATATGGAGCCTTCCTTCAAGTAGATTCAAAGTTAAATTCAGAAAATGTGAGAGTGATTATAGTTATATTTCTCCTAATTACGTGAATTTGTCAGGCACATTTTATTATGTAAAATCTCTGAACATTTTCTAGGTATAAATTGGCAGAGGATGAAAACTACGTAAGAGTCCCATATTTCTGAATAAGGATGACAGTTCATTTTTGTTTATTGTAGCCAGAGTGTCTCCATGTCAGGCATGATTTAATGACAAACCCTAACTTCTGAGGGCGGCAAGGGCAGCAGTCCCGGGAGGTAGTACTGCCCTTGTCCCCACTGGCAGGGAAGACTGAGGGTGAGTGACTGGTCCAGGGTCCCACAGCTGGCAGGGGCAGGGCCAGGACTCAGGCGCCCCGTCTGTACCAGCATCCACCCTGGTCCGCACAGGACGGTCGTCTCTGGAGGGTGTTGGAGCTTCTGCGATGACAGGTGTGGTCCAGTCACAGCAGTCGGGCTCCACGTGCCTCCAGGTCAGGGCACATTGTTCAGTCCCTTCAAATCATCAAAGGAAACATTTCAACCTCACAAATATGAGCGAATAAACAGTCAGTTGTAAAAGCTGTATTTCTGCTTAATTATTTAACCACAGAAGGAAAAGAATAGACCTTAAAACTTCATCTGATAAAAAAATAATCTGTTAACTATGTATAGTGAAGGATGTTAACTTCTGTAGACTTATTGTGGTGACCATTTCAAAATTTGTATATATTTGTATATTATATACAAATATAGAGTCATTATGTGATATAACTTAAAATGTTATTTATCAATTATATCTCAATAAAAAATAATGAAATAAAATTTTAAAGCAGGAAAAAGTAGTGCACTGATTCATAGAAGGTGGGCGGTTGGCATAGAGTCAGATATGCCGGCAGAGGCAGCCAGAGTCCTGGTATTGAAGGGCCTGCATCAGTGGTATCCACTGTGCTTCGGGCCCTTTTCCTACAACAGTGTTCAGACATACGACAAAATCGTGGGCATGTGAATAGTAGATCCTTTTCTAAAAGGCTTTAAGATCTTGTGTCGCCCCATCCGTGGTTTTTCAAGTGTAGCATTTTGCCTTTTTACACTGCATCTCAAATATTGTTGTGTTCTCTCTTCTTCTAAGTGTGAAAAACCTTCATTGAAAGTCACCAGAAAGAAAAAGGAACTGGAGATGGGGTCTCCCTATTGAAGGTTGAAATGGTGACATCCACTGCTGACATTATTGAACGGCTAGTAAAGCATTTATTTATTGTAATACCTCACAGACATGGTACCATACCTGCGTCCATTTATGTTACCTGCCTGTGGCTGGTAAGAAATGTCGTGGTCCACCCTATGTTCAGTGAGACGGGATCTGACCTGTCAATGAATAGTTGCAGAAAGTCTTGTGCTATGTTCCTAATCAAAAAGACTTCTTAATATATTGGAATAACACTTTTTTAGTATGTAAAATATCTTTTTATTTTGATTTGCAGAATGGAATTTTTTTGTCTCATGTTTTGAATTTCTTTTGTATTTCTTTTTTAACTCCCTACATTTCCCTTATGTTTTTTAACTCATGCACATTCGCTGTTTGTACAATTTTAAAAGGTAATAAACTCCAGCATATCAAAATGATTAGTTTTATTTTTCCTGTTTGCATTATGTATTTGGCCTAAAGTATTAGACTTACAAAAGGGGAACCTGAGGGATTGTGAATACATGTAGAAGTTCACCAGAGATAGAATCTTTCTCTTAGAAGAATGATCTAAAATAGTCCGAATACCCTTCTTTAAACCCTTTCTATGAAATTATTTCCCCTTGTGTTTAGTTAGCTTGAATCAAAATGAACTCAATTCTATTGTGAGCTGTTTTTGTTAAAAAGAAATATTCAACACAGTGCTTCATGGGAAGCAGCATGTCTATCAGTTTCCTGTCGTTATTCATTATGTCATTTAAGAACAGAAGTGCAGCTGGAGCTCCTTGGGAGCCTGGGGCCTCACCAGAAGGAGCACCTTATGTGGAGAAAGGGGGAGCTCCAGGGTCAGGCTGTGGACTAAAACCTCCAGCCTTCAATGGTGTCATCACAGTGAGAACGTCCTGTCCCAGGAGTGGACCCGCGTCTACACCACGATCACAACGGGGCCTGAGCCGGACATCAGTGTGTGACTTTAACCTAGGAAGGAGCTCTCCCCCTACACTCAGGGTGGACTAGTAGGATGTGGCCAGTCCTCCTGGGAGGGCAGGGACCCCAGATGTTGGCTCTCAGAGAAAAGACAAGAGGAAGGAAGGATGTGACTTGACTGTGCTGCAAGTTCAGACTGTGACAGCTGAAGCCTTGACCTCAGCCGTAGAGCCCTGCTTCCCTCTGGAGCCGGACGGATGGAGTGCAGGGCCTGGACCCCTGCTTGGACCTGCTGGGTGGGGAGGGGGGCCACCTGCTCTTCATGCTCATGTTGCTGAGCAGCCCTCTGCTATTCACCTTTCACACTGTCATCTGATTTACCATCTGGAAAGCCTTGCTCAGATTGACTCTCAAGTTATTTTGTCCCTGTAGAGGGCTTGGGTGACTAGTATATATGATACTCAGTTGCAGAGCTAGGTGACCCCAGGGCCTTCTGTATCTCGTTTCTCGTGAGGGAGAAAGCACATCTGCAGTCTTTCTATGTCACTGGGTTCGGGGATTGGGTCTCATTGTCACCGGGTCTACACTGAGAAAATAAAACCAAGACATATCAGCCTCACAGATCATGGAAGAGCACAGGTGGTTGGTGGAAGGAGTCCTGTGTTCCAAGGAGTCCTGTCTGCCCTTTCCTTCAGGGTCTTGAGGTGCAGCATTTGGACATCCTGAGAGGAGCTCATTGGATGAATTCTGTCTATAAAAGTGGGGAACCTGAACCCCCAGCCCAGAGTATGTGTGATAACAATCGCAAGACTGTGCAGAAGGACCTTTTATTCCATTAGCTGTGACCCTTTGAAAGTGAGCAAAGTTGGTTGTGGTTTAACTGTTATTTTTTTGTGACACCCCAGCTACACTTTGCAAAGATCCAACCAGTCAAGGCCAGTTTGACTTTGAGCGTTTTCCACGAATCAACCACACTTGACAGAGCACGTGAACAAAATTGAAACCTGAGTGGGTGAAACCCCACCAACCGTACCAGCACCCTCCTGCTGCCACTCAGGTTGTCTCCCCACCCCCACTGCCCTCCCTTTTCTGCACCTCCCAGGCCAGGGCTGCCCAGGGCGAGAGAGGCAGGAAGTTGCTGAGAAGTTGGAAACTACCCAGCACTGTCCTTGGGGCCCCGGCAGGGATATCAGCTACACAAAACTTTGGGTGATTTGCAGTTTTTCCATCTTGCCTTCTATGCTCTCCCAATGCAGAAATAGTTTCAGATTGCTAAGAGGATGGCCAGGTATTTGGGCTAAGGATGCCTGATCACATTCTTCAGAACCAAGAAGACTAAATTAGATTTCTTCTTTCTTGTATCTGGTTGCTCTTCTTTTGTTTTGAGATCTGAACTTCTATTTGGTTTTCAAAAGAACTGGTTTCACGGAAGCTAAAGCAGATTGTAAGCAAACAAACAAAAAACACCTTCCCAATTTTAAAGGAGACAATGTTTTTTCTAATACACAAAAAGGATTTTCGAATCACGTATTTTTTTCACCCACGTGCCATGCAGTGAACTTTTTGTTTTGTCTGTATCTATAGAAATAGACACTTGAATAAATGAGGATGGTTATAATATGTGTTACTATTATTACTCAATAGAAAAAGTGATCAAAGGACATGAATAAATACTGCAGAGGAAAGGAAATCTGAATTGACTTTAAATATATGAAGAGATGCTTATCCTCACTCACAGGAAGAGAAAAGCAAATTAAAACCACAGTGAGATAAATGAAATATTATTTTTCACCTGACAAATCAGCAAAATCCTGTCCTATGACATCACACTCCTGGCATTAACCTACCTTATGGTATAGGTACGGGTTGGTGCTGTGTCCATCACAGGCAATCCTAAAGGAAATCAACCCTGAATATTCATTGGAAGGACTGATGTTGAAGCTGAAACTCCAATACTTTGGCCACCTGATGCAAAGAACTGACCCAGTGGAAAAAACCCTGATGCCAGGAAAGATTAAGGGCAAGAGGTGAAGCGGGCGACAGAGGATGAGATGGCATCACTGACTCAATAGACATGAGTTTGACAAGCTCAGGGATATAGTGATGGGCTTGGGGTGCTGCAGTTCATGGGGTTGCAAAGAGTTGGACACAAATGAGCAACTGAATAACAGCAACCATCTTGGGAAAGTTGGCCACTGCTGTCAAAATGACCCAATACACATAGTCAAAATAACACAAAACACTGTTATAATTTCAACATTTTTTGTAATAGCGAAAGAGTGGAAAAAAGCCAATAATATATCACGGGGGCATTTTGTAAAGTATTGTATATTCACCAGTGAAATATCACACAGCTTTCTATGTATCCCTAGAGACTGACATAAAAGAACCCTATGCTGTGTAAACGCAAAGAAGTGCAGAATAATGTATATTGTTTACTACCTTTGTGTATGAAGCAGGAAATTAGAGTATGTATTCATGCATATACATTTGTGTTTTATTTATTTACTATTTGTATGTTCATTTGAATTTGCTAAATAAATAAAAGCTAGAATGATGGAGAGGAAGTGGAAGTGTAACCTATAAGAGGTAGAGAGGTACATAACAGTGGTTGAAGCAAGATATCTTAATGCAGTTTTTAGTGTTTGTTGATTTTGATTCATGAGATGCTATAATCTAATGATTTAACTGGGGTTTCCTAGGCATAATAGTTTTCAAGTACACTTCTTAATTTTCCTTGTCTTTAAATAACTTACATTTTCGGGGAAGATGCATAGTAGTCTGTCATATGATATCCTTTATTTTTTAGTTTCTAACTGGGCATTTGGATTAATTTGGATTTCTGTAAATGGTGCTATAGTGAACCAACATCTTGGCACCTAGATCTTAGTACATATATTTTATTTCCTTAGGAAACTGATGTGTCAGTGGTCAGAACACTTTCCAGAGAAGCAAGTTCTACACTATAATGAGCCCTATGATGGTTCCTTGCTGCCTGAGATCTGAGCTGGCAACGTTGGAACTGTTTCAACCACTTACTGCCTCAGCCAGCTGCACATTCAAATTACTGAAAGAAAATTTTTTAAAGTCTGATGCCTGGCCTGTGATGAAGTCTGGATCTCAGTGGTTCTTCCTTCTCTTCCTTCCTTTTCTCTGTCTTTCCTTCCTTCCATTTATTTTGAGTTATAATTCACATACCATAGGTTCCCCCAAAGATACCAGCTATTATAATGGATAAAGCAGCAGGACTTAGGTCAGGCAGACATGGCCCATGTGGACTCTGGCACTGCTCCATGTTAACTTGGAGTACATTTCTTGTTTCTCTGGGACCTGGTGTTCTCATCAGCGAAATGAGTCATACCTGATCTGTATTTTAGTGAAAACATCAGACATGAAGCAAGCAAACTGCCCAGCAGAACTGATGCTCACTAAGTGGTAGGTACTTCCTGTAATTCAAAGAAAACTAAAGAAAGCAAACATACAGGAAGTAGCCTAAGAGCACATTACAGGAACCAAGAGCACATTACAGGGACCATGCATTTACCCAGATTCGTTCTCACGACTAATAGAAATAACTGAATTTCTAGCTTGTCAGCTGAGTTTTACCAGCTTGGTGTAGTATCTCTGCTGCTGCTGCTGCTAAGTCGCTTCAGTCGTGTCTGACTCTGTGCAACCCCATAGATGGCAGCCCACCAGGCTTCCCCATCCTTGGGATTCTCCAGGCAAGAACACTGGATTGGGTTGCCATTTCCTTCTCCAGTGCATGAAAGTGAAAAGTGAAAGTGAAGTCGCTCAGTCGTGTCCAACTCTAGCGACCCCATGGACTGCAGCCTACCAGGCTCCTCCATCCATGAGATTTTCCAGGCAAGAGTACTGGAGTGGGGTGCCATTGCCTTCTCCGGTAGTATCTCTAGTTATCTCTTTTTACTCAATTTCTAATTGACTATTATATAAGGCTTTGAATAAAGTGGGAAATCCTGTATTACTTAATTGTGACCCGCTTGATTGACAACAAGCTTTCAAAAACTGAAGTCTATGAGGGAAAGCATTCCAAAATAGTAGAGAGAATTCATAGTGGGAAAGACTTTGAGAATTATTGCCTTGGAGTTTCCTCTTTTACTCTTGAGAAGTGTATAAAGTGCTCCAATTCTGTAAAGACTATTGAGATATGAGGGTTTTCATGTGGAACTGTACTCATCCTTGCCTCACTTTTCCATTGCACACCTGCAGATGCAGACTGCTCTTGAGATATTTACTTTATCCAACCAAGTGTCATGGACTTTAGCCACAGAGGTCCTATTACCAGATGGAAATTCAGTGTATAAAAGCCTTTCCAGCATGAAAAATTTGGGGATGGGTTGACCTATGACCCTCTAATTGCACACCCAGCCTAGGCACAAGGAGAAGAAACAGATAAAAGGCAATTCTCTTCACCTGCTCTTAGCCTAATGAGGAAGGAAATTTTCCATTTTTTTTTTTTTTGATAAGTGGATTTATTATCTTTCTAGTTTTTATTGGAATATAGTTGCTTTACAATGTTGTGTTAGTTTCTGTTGTATAGCAAAGTGAGTAAGCTTTACATTTTCATATATCCCTTCTTTTTGAATTTCGTTCCCATTTAGGTCACCACAGAGCACTGAGTAGAGTCCCCAGAGCCATACAATAAGTTCCCATTAGTCATCTATCTTATACATAGTATCAATAGTACGTGTCTGGCAATTGCAATCTCCTAATCCATCCCACCTTCCTTTCCCCCTTGGTATCCATATGTTTGTTCTCTACTTCTGTGTCTCTATTTCTGTCCTGCAAATATGAACCTCCAATTGAAAGTAAAAGTAAACATCTATTCTAGCAGCAACTAATGTAAAAGTTAGGAGCAGAGTTCCAGTAACCAGGCTGCTTGGGTTCAAATCCTAAGTCTCTTTCTTATTAGCTGTTTAACTCTGGTGTGTGTGTGTGTGTGTGTGTGTGTGTGTGCGCGTGCGTGCATGTGTGCTAAGTCACTTTAGTCGTGTCTGACTCTTTGCAACTCCCGTTGCAAAGACTGTAGCCCATCAGGCTCCTCTGTCCAGGGGATTCTCTAGACTCTGTTCTATAGATGAGAAAGCTGAGGCAGAGAGGAGACAAGGAGGGTCTAACTCTGGGAACCCTCCTTAGCTCCTCTCTGCCTCAGTTTCCTCATTTCTAAAACAGAGATCATTGCATATGTCTTCTGAGAGTTCAATAAGTTAACAGATGCTAAGACAAAAAGCAGAAAGCCTTTGCTGTTATTACTTCATTGGGTTACTAATCACTGAATTTGTAAATTGCCATAGAAATCTGAAATGACTTAATTTGAACACCTGATTCTAAATATGGGTAAACCTAGGAACATGATGTGGTCAAGGAGACACGACACAGTTGGTTAGAACAGACCAGAAAGTGAAGGTTCTAACTCTTGAGGAGCATGGTGGACCTCTGGTCCAGTGTTCCCCTGTACCACATGGTAGCTGTGCTATAGTGGAAAAGGACTGGACCAAACTGATGTATGCCTTCCTGCCACCTCAGAAATGCACCTGGGCACCTAAGAGGCTTCCACATGGATTCTGAGGATCTGGCGTCTGCTGAGTCTAGGGCAGGAGCTGGGGTGACAGGATGTTCAGAGTACCATCCACTGTCTTGCTCGGTCTGAGACTCTCAGTCCAGTTCATTATACTCCAGTGTTTAATGAACTGACTCACAGAGTCAGGCAGAGTTTCCATAGTGTTGATAACAGAGGGAGCAGCTATGGTGATTCCAGAGAATATACGTGAGGAGAAGGCAGACACACCTGCAAGTCCTTAAGAAAATTCTCACAGACTCTTTGGAGGAGGCCTTTAGCAAACAAGCAAGGCATGTTCTGTTTTGTTGGGGTTTGTTTTGTTTTTCCCAGTAGCAAATGAGTCAAGGGAAAGCCACAGGATCCTAGGAAACAAAATATGGGCTCTTGAGATCTTAGAGACCTGGCTCTAAATGACTGTTACTTACAAAAGAGTGATCATGAGCAGAATACTCAATCTCTCCAATCTGTAAACTATCGACTTTAACTGTACCTTCCTCCAAGGGCTCTTAGACAATAAATGGGATTCCTGGTGAATTGTTAAAACTGAGTCCAGTTGAGTCAAGATGAGTCCAGCTTGTCCGCAGGGATATGAGATTACAGATGATTCTTGGTAGTTCGGTATATGTGTAGAATCTACCGACTTTATAGTAGAGCTACAGACAGTAGATGCTAATGTTGCTGAGGGCTTGCATGGTCCAAGCATCACCAACATATCTACTCCTCATGTTCCAGGAGACATAACTGTAACTCTGTTACACAGATGTGGAAATGATGGCACTGAGAGTTCAAATCGCTACCTGAGGTCACGCAGATACTAATACAGACCCAGGGTTCAAATCCAGGCCCTCGGGGCTCAGAGTCTTCATGCTGCGCCCTCCACCCAGTGCCCCTCTGGTGTTGGTGCAGTTCTCATGGGGTTAATGTGAGGAGCAGGAGGCAGTGCTTGTGAGGCACTACTACAGATCTGAACACACACAAGTCCAAGTCATGCTGGGTGTCAGTCACACTGTTGCCATAGGAACATCTCAAACCAATGAGTCTGAATCTGGTGACTTTGAAAGAGAAGGAACCCTGGCACCTTCTTTTGGCTGTGGGTCCCCTTGGAGCCAGTGCCCCAAAGAGAGCACCATGACTACCGTCTCAGGGAAAGACCTAGAAATGTGGTGTTGCCCATTATTGTAAGCAGAACTAAATTTGATATCACTGTTGTCATGCTGTTTCTCACCTTGATTAGTTTCATGAAATTAAAGTACACAGATAAAAAGGGACTTTTGATTTCTTTTTTAAAATTTATTGTGCTTATTGTGAAAATCAAAGTACAGGATTCAAGTAGCAAAGCCAGCATCTCCAGGGTGTGTGATGGAAGATCAGGGCCGTGGTCTCGGTGGAGACGCTCAAGGAGGAAACAGGGAAATGCCCACTGTGTGTGCTCCAGGGGTTATGAGGACTTAGGGGTGGGGAGGAGCTGATGAGGTTGTGGGGACAGTGGTGGGAGAGGCTCCCCTGGACTAGCCCTGGGCCGTGCCTTTGAGTAATGGCAGAATTCTTGTTAGAGAGGAAAACTGTCTGCCCAGTGCTTCGAAAAACCCTTACACAATGATAGAAAATTAGACACAACACCTGAAATAACCCAAACCCAGAAAGCAAGCCTGGCTAGGTCTTCAGTAGAGAGTTTCTGACACAATAGATGAAGAAGGGAAATTGGCCCCTTTGCTGTCCCCTGCGTCACGAGTTCTTCCCGTCACAGCAGACACCTGTTCTCCTAAACACACAGCAGGAGGTGGTGACAAAGTAGATGGCACTCTTGAGGAGGAGGAGGAGGTAGGTGTAGTAAGCAGAGTTGTACGTGAACTGCAGCTGCACGGTATCTAGGAGAAGTCATATGATTATTACCCATTTTTTCAGAAGGATAGGACACACCTCCTAACATTGTGTGTGTGCTCAGTCACTCAGTCGTGTCTGACTCTCTACAGCCCCATGGACTGTAGCCCGCCAGGCTCCTCTGTCCATGGGGATTCTGCAGGCAAGAATACTGGAGTGGGTTGCCGTGCCCTCCTCCAGGGGATCTTCCCAACCCAGAGATCAAACCCGGGTCTCCCGAATTGCAGGCAGATTCTTCACCATCTGAGTCACCAGGGAAGCCCAATAAGAGGTATGGTCACAATTATTTACTTCTGATCATCTACATTGGCATGACACCCCTGTAACACCAAACCCCAAGGTAAACATTTATCATCACAACCACCACCACCAGGACGGCTCAGAATTCAGTTCACAGTTCAAGTCAACAACCTCAGCTAAATTCACTAGAACCTTCCAAAATATTAAAAAGTAAGGTTATATTTTTAATGGAGTCCAGTAGGGAAAATAATTTGTGATAAATTGCTTTCAGCATTTTCTTCACCCTTGCCATATGTCTAAAAAATAACGAGTAATATTCATTAACCGCTAGCCAAATGCTAAACACTTTTCTGAGAGCTTTGCATGCAAATTTTTAATCTTGTTTAATTTTTATGATAACCTATAAGATCATTTGGAGAAGGCAATGGCACCCCACTCCAGTACTCTTGTCTGGAAAATCCCATGGATGGAGGAGCCTAGTAGGCTGCAGTCCATGGGGTTGCTAAGAGTCAGACACGACTGAGCGACTTCACTTTCACTTTTCACTTTCATGCATTGGAGAAGGAAATGGCAACCCACTCCAGTGTTCTTACCTGGAGAATACCAGGGACGGGGGAGCCTGGTGGGCTGCCGTCTATGGGGTCGACCCCCATTTTACAAATAGACTGAGGACAGAGAGGAGTAATTTGCCTGACGTCACACATTTAGAAAGTACCAGGAACCATATTTCAATCCCAGCAACATGATTTTAATGAGCACATTCTTAGCTGTCATGTAGTTCTGCATCTCCACATTCAGTGCATACCCCAGACATTTGATATTTGGCATAAATATCAAGTCGAATCACTGGTTTGGAAGGATCTGATGCATTATACCTTGTGTATCAGTGAGATTATGATGAGGTTATGATCTGAAATTTGGTGGCGTCTACGGTGGGTGGGGCAGGGTGTAGTAAAGTGAACACTGTGCAAAATGCAAGACAGTGGTTAGCCCAATTCTCAGAAAGTTTAGGCGCTCATACCTCAGTCATCTGTCTGTCCTGAATGTCTCTCATCGTGGCTGTGATGTTATAGGCTAATTGCGCTTACTCTCCTTTGAAGTTTTACAAGAAATATATGATGTCAAGGAATAATTAACAACAGTGATGATGGATCTGACTTGGCTAAGCAAACCACAAGGCTGAAGTCTGTTCCTGAGGAAATATCTCTCTCTCTAGAGTCAGAACTCCAGAATCACTAGTATATGGTGTGGAAAGGATCTCAGAAGGTGACAGGCTCATAACTTACTGCCCAGTGTCAGGTCAGGTGTTAGCTGAGTTTCAGGCCCCCTGACACAGTGAGAATGAAGAAGGGATGAGCAGGACTGGAGCCAGTGCTTCTAAATTCACTAAGAACCCTCATGTAGGGAGAAGGGACCACTAACTAGTACTGATCCTGTGCCAGCTAAATGGATACCCTATGGAGACATCCCACATAGCTGACCTTATCTCTGTAATAACTGAAAGTGAAAGTGTTAGTTGCTCAGTCATGTCTGACTCTTTGCGACCCCATGGACTGTAGCCCACCAGCCTCCTCTGTCCGTGGAATTTCCCAGGCAAGAATACTGGAGTGGGTTGCCATGCCCTTCTCTAGTGGAT
This sequence comes from Bos taurus, assembly GCF_002263795.3. Lineage (NCBI taxonomy): Eukaryota > Metazoa > Chordata > Mammalia > Artiodactyla > Bovidae > Bos > Bos taurus. The sequence continues at coordinate 50,058,487 of NC_037331.1, forward strand.
CTTCCCAACCCAGAGATCAAACCCGGGTCTCCCACATTGCAGGCAGATTCTTTACTGTCTGAGCCACCAGGGAAGCACTCCCCTTCAATTACTGAGTTAGGTGTAATTGTTCCCTATTGGCAGGTGAGGATTCTGCTGTTTAGCAGTGTAAGTAATGCACCCACATTAATGCAACTAATAACCAAAGAACTCTAGTCTGTGATAGTTGGAAGCCCAGGCACTTACACCCCCAGCCAGATGTCCATTGTGTCAAGGCCTTGGTTTTTGGATTTCTTACTCTATACCAGTGTCTTAGAGGAGGGATTCAAATGTCCTAGGTTGAAACTCCAGATCTAGCTGTGAGACTTGGTACTGCTGCTGCTGCTGCTAAGTCGCTTCAGTCGTGTCTGACTCTATGTGACCCCATAGACGGCAGCTCACCAGGCTCCCCCGTCCCCTGGATTCTCCAGGCAAGAACACTGGAGTGGGTTGCCATTTCCTTCTCCAATGCATGAAAGTGAAAAGTGAAAGTGAAGTCACTCAGTCGTCTCCAACTCTTAGCGACCCCATGGACTGCAGCCTACCAGGCTCCTCCGTCTGTGGGATTTTCCAGGCAAGAGTACTGGAGTGGGGTGGTGAGACTTGGTACAAGGGACTTGATTAATTTTAGCTCATTGCCCTCATCTGTAAGATGGGGGGAAATTAATATGTTTTTTCCAGTGGTCAGGTATGGATGTGATAGTTGGACTATAAATAAAACTGAGTGCAGAAGAATTGATGCTTTTGAACTGTGGTGTTGGAGAAGACTCTTGAGAGTCCCTTGGACTGCAAGGAGATCCAACCAGTCCATCCTAAAGGAGATCAGTCCTCAGTGTTCATTGGAAGGACTGATGTTGAAGCTGAAACTCCAAAACTTTGGCCACCTGATGTGAAGAGCTGACTCATTGGAAAAGACCCTGATGCTGGAAAAGATTGAAGGCAGGAGGAGAAGGGAATGACAGAGGATGAGATGGTTGGATGGCATCACCGACTCGATGGACATGGGTTTGAGTGGACTCTGGGAGTTGGTGATGGACAGGGAAGCCTGCCATGCTGTGGTTCATGGGGTCACAAAGAGTCAGACACGACTGAGCGACTGAACTGAACTGAACTGAATATATACCCTCTTAGGAGCTTTATGAAAATCATACTTAAAATACACAAAAGACATAGTATAAGGCCATCTGTAGGAATATGAAACTCTCTATAAGCATCAGTTTATGTTATTAGGTACTAGCAATAACATAGTGCACTTACATAAAAGCAACTTGGTATCATTTTTGCATAGTCACTATAATCAAAAGCTACACAACCGCATCCTCTAATTGAGAGTCATCTCACACCAAAACCAGTATTTATTGTGTTAAGATGACTCTTACAGAATGTTGGATTTACTTAAAATATGTGTAACCTAAAATATATAGACAGTGTAACAATCTAAATAATAGACTTACTTAAGATTTCCTTATAGACCGTTTAACAGTCTATTTTGCAATATCCAGACTTTCTGATTTTCTACCTTAAACCAAGTTCAAAAGTTTAATTTATCTAGAGGAAAAAAGTGCTATAACATGACATAAAGGCAAATACAGACAAAACTTACTGTTTTCATCTTTCAGACATGCTTTTGTAGAATTAGCGAATTCTAGAAGAGAAAATAGTAGTCAATTGTTCGTACTTACTATTTGATACATGATGTATATGTATATGTATGTTTGTGTGTGTGTATATATGTACACAATACACACACATATATATAAAATCTGCCAATAGAGACAGGAGAGATACTGATCAAATGTATGAATCTTAAAGTTTCAGAAATAATTGGTCTTTCCTACCATAAACCAGGAAAGTTCAAAAGGTAATTTCATCAGGAGGAAAAGAAAATGCTATAGGATGACATGAAGGCAAATATATACAAAAACTTACCACTTTCATCTCTCGCACAAGCTTTTGTAAAATCAGTATCAGTGACTTCTAGAAGAAATGAGAGCAAATATTAATCAATTGTCCATGCCCATTATGACAGTGTGTGTGTGTATGTATATATGTGTGTGTGTATATATATATATAAAATCTGCTGCTAGACAAGTCAGTCGGTTCTTGAAACTATGAAAATTTTTAGCATCACTATTCCAGATATTTGTTCTTTTCTACTTTAAGCCAGAGAAGTTCAAAAGAAGTTAATTAATCAGAAGGGAAAAAAATACTAAAGCTTAACATAAAGGTGCATGCAAGCCTGCTAAGACGCTTCAGTCATGTCCGACTCTTTGAGACCCTATGAACTGTACCCCTCCAGGCTTTTCTATCCATGGGATTCTCCAGGAAAAAATACTGGAGTGGATTGCCATGCCCTTCTCCAGGGGATCTTCCTGACCCAGGGGTCAAACCCACGTCTCCCGTGGCTCCTGCATTGCAGGCAGATTTTTACCACTGAGCCACCAGGGAAGCCCAACATAAAAGCAAACATACACAAAAACTTACCACTTCCATCTTTCAAACAATCATTTGGAGGCTCAGTAGTAGTGACAACTGGGGTGAAAACTACAATAAATTAGAGAAAGTATTGTCAATTATTCATGTTCATTATTTGTGCATGCGTGTTTATATGTGTATGTGTAACATATATATGTATGTATGCATGTAGCATATATATTATATATATATAATCTGCTGACAGATTAAAATATGAGCTCTACAAATCCAGAAATAGTTCATCTGATAATATGTAATTCAGTAGATCTAATTCATATATTGTTTTCTACATGTGACAACGTCTGTCCAAAATACAATTTCAAGAAATATTTGCAGAAAGGCTAACAGAAAAAGTGGCTGCTCTACATCTTGAGCGTCCACTGCTGACATGAAAGGATGTTCCCAAGATGAACACATCCAATCCTAGAATCTGCAACAGAATCCCACGTTCAAGGAAGTCTGGCTCAGGTAAATTTCCCTTCTAAGCAAAGGAAAGCAGTCACAACTTTCCAAATCACACACGTTCCCAGTATCCCTGACTTATGCACATGATTTCTGCATTTGTGGTGTTTGTGGGCATAATGAAAACAATAAGGCTAATAGCTAGTGAGCAACTATAACTGCCCTAACTACTTCACATGTGTTACCTTCTTTAATCTTCCAGTGACACTGGAGTGAGGTGTATTTTGGGGGATTCCATGTTACAAAAGAAGAAATAAGGATCAGAGGGAAAGTGACTGGCAGAGAGTTGGACCAGTGGTACCAGTGATGACAGAGCCAGCATTCAAAGGATTATTGTGAGAGATTAAATGAGACGGAGCCTGTGTAAAGTACTTTGTAAAATAAGCCAGAGAAAGAGAAAGTAACTAATGAACAACAGAATTCTACTACTGTAGACACTAAAAGCATCTTCTTTTCCAGATATCTTAATTATTCTTACCAGTGACCTCGTTTATATAGGAGGTCAACATTTCAGTGCAATTCCAGGGATAGGAAATTCCAAATACAAAAAAAAAAATCAGCCAAATTGCATTTATAGGAGGTCAACATTTCAGTGCAATTCCAGGGATAGAAAATTCCAAATAAAAAAAAAATCAGCCAAATTGCATTATAGTTTTCCATATAGAAAATGGATCCAGGAAAACAAAGTCATAGTGGTTGTTTGGTTTATTCCTTTTCTTCTGGATATGTTCTTATCCATATGGATTTGGTTCTGGTATGCCATTTTATGCCTTCATTGAGATCAGTTTTCACTATAAAAAATGAATTTGAGGTGTTAAGTCTTTGCAGTAAATGCCAAGAGTGAAATATTAATATAATCATCCTCAAGAACTGACCTTAATGTGTCTTAAAACTCTCTGGGACTTCCTTGATGGTACAGTGGGTGGGAATCCATCTGCCCATCCAGGGGACATGGTTTCAATCTCTGGTCTGAAAGATTCCACATGCCACAAGGCAGCTAAGCCCGTGCCCCACAACTACTTAGCCCATGCTCCGCAGCACGAGAAGCCATTGCAATGAGAAATCCAAGCACCTCAAAGAAGAGTGGTCCCCACTGACCACAACCAGAGAAAGCCTGCACATAGTGACGAAGACCCAGGACAACCAAAAAACGATTCTTTTAACTTTATTTCTTTTGCTTGCAGTGACTACATTCATTAAAGATGAACAAACCTCTTATTACTATGAGTTGATTGAGGTGAAAAAATAAAAACATTTCAGCATAAACTGCAGTGTATACTAAGATCTCTTTCTCAGTCAAGATTGGTCAAAAACTTGGACCTGATGAATTTTCTCTCTCTTAAAAAATCACTTCATGATTTGTGCTTCCAAGTGGACATGATAGAATTCCAGCTGAGCTATTTCAAATCCTAAAAGATGATGCTGTTAAACTGCTGCATTCAATATGTCAGAAAATTTGGAAAACTCAGCAGTGGACACAGGACTGGAAAAGGTCAGTTTTCACTCCGGTCCCAAAGAAGGGCAATGCCAAAGAATGTTCAAACTACCGCACAATTGCAATAATTTCACATGCTGGCAGGGTCATGCTCAAATCCTCCAAGCTAGGCTTCAACAGCACATGAACCAAGAAATTCCGGATGTTCAAACTGGATTTAGAAAGGGCTTAGGAACTAGAGATCAAATTGCCAACATACGTTGGATCATAGAAAAAGCTAGAGAATTTCAGAAAAATATTTACTTCTATGCTAAAGCCTTTGTGTGGATCACAACAAACTGTGGAAATTTCTTAAAGAGATGGGAATAGCAGACCACCTTACATGCTTCCTGAGAAACCTGTATGCAGATCAAGAAGCAACAGTTAGAACTGAATATGAAAGAACAGATTGGTTCCAAATTGGGAAAAAAGTACATCAAGGCTGTATATTGTCACCCTGCTTATTTAACTTAGAGGCAGAGTATATCATGTGAAATGCCAGATTAGATGAAGCACAAGCTGGAATCAAGACTGTTGGGAGAAATATCAGTAACCTCAGATATGCAGAAATGACACCACCCTAATGGCAGAAAGTGAAGAGGGACTAAAGAACCTCTTGATGAAGTTAGGAGAGTGAAAAAGCTGGCTTAAAACTAAAAAAAAATAAAAAAATAGAAGATCACTGTATCTGGTCCCATAACTTCATGGTATATAGATGGGGAAACAATGGAAACAGTGAAAGACTTCATTTTCTTGGGCTCCAAAATCACGGTGGATGGTGACTTCAGCCATGAAATTAAAAGATGCTTTCTCCTTGGAAGAAAAGCTATGACAAAACTAGATAGTGTATTAAAAAGCAGAGATATTACTTTGCCCACGAAGGTCCATATAGTCAAACCTAGGTTTTTCCTGTAGTCATGTATGCATGTGAGAGTTGGACTATAAAGAAAGCTGGGCACCAAAGAATTGATGCTTTCAAACTGTGGTGGTGGAGAAGACTCATGAGAGTCCCTTGGATTGCAAGGAGATCAAACCAGTCAATCCTAAAGGAAATCAACCCTGAATATTCATTGGAAGGACTGATGCTAAAGCTGAAGCTCCAGTACTTTGGCCACCTGATGGGAAGAGCCATGTCATTGGAAAAGACCCTGATGCTGGGAAAGATAGAAGGCAGGACAAAAAGGGGACAAGAGGATGAGCTGGTTGGATGGCATCACCAACTCAATAAACATGAGTTTGAGCAAGCTCTGGGAGATGGTGACAACAGGGAAGCCTAGCACGCTGTAGTCCACGGGGTCGCAAAGAGTCAGACACAACTGAGAAACTGAACAACAACACACTATTCTTGAAAGTGAAAGTGTTAGTCTCTCAGTTGAGTCCAACTTTTTGCATCCCCTTTGACCGTAGCCCACCAGGCTCCTCTGTCCATGGGATTCTCCAGGCAAGAATATTGGAGTGGGTAGTCATTCTCTTCTCCAAAGTATCTTCCCAACTCAGGAATAGAATCCAATTCTCCTGCATTGCAGGGAGATTCTTTACCATCTGAACCACCAAGGAAGCCCATATAATATTCTTAACTTTTATCAAAAAGAAGAAACTTCCCAAAAATAGCATTAGAAATTTACTGCTGCTGCTAAGTCGCTTCAGTCGTGTCCAACCCTGTGTGACCCCATAGACTGCAGCCCACCAGGCTCCCCCGTCCCTGGGATTCTCCAGACAAGAACACTGGAATGGGAAATTTACTAAAGAGTGACATTCACAGAAATGCCCTCTTTAGCTATATGGCCATGAAATCCATGGGAAACATTTATTTTAGAAATTAAGTGCCAAGTATCACACATGATAAAAGGGAACTTGTCTCCTTTATGGTAATTATCACCATGAAACTTACTACCCTTTTTATTTTTCCTTCATCACAGAAAAATGAAAACCTAATAGGACAGTTAGAGCCATGATTATATTAAACTGCACTTAACAAATTTGTTTATTATGTATTTCTTAGAGTAGAATGAGTGGAAATAGAAATTTAGGGCAGTTTCTGTAATCTTAGTTTTGATTAGTTTAAGGAAAGAATATAAATATTACAGTAGATGCATGAACAAGTACACCCATTTATGTTTTAGAATGCAATTTTTTTGCTGACTTTATTTCATTTGCTCTTCATTGCAGTCCTAGGACAAAGCCAAGGCAAATGTTCAAGCTTGATTTGATCATTGGCAAACTAAGAATCAGAGAAGATAAAGACTTACTTCAGAAATTCAGACTGGTGCACAGCAAACGTCTGTGCACATTTTATGTGCTTGGTTCCCACTGCTTGAAAAGGCTTTCTAACCACAGAGAAAAGCACAAAATGATTCCTCTGATGGGCACTCTGTGGCCTTTGGTCTGCTAGGTGAATTACTCAGAACGTTAAGTCCCGAGTCCAGTGAATTAGAGGACCACTGTCAAGGTGAAGATACACCCAGCACTTTGCCCCCACCGTGTGGACACATCCAGGATCTGCTCACAGGGGCTGCTTTGGGATGTCATGCCTGGATCGCAAGTGACCCTGAGTCATCCAGAAAAGTGTATATTCTCTTGACTGTAGTGCATCCTCCTAGGACAATAATTCACCCGAGTGTGTCCATCCACACATCCCTCCAGACCTGGCATGTGCTAGGGCTGCAATAAAAGTATCTTGAAAGACCTTTTCTAAAAGCAAGAAATACATTCATTATGTACAGTGGGAAATAAGTTTGCACACTTTAGTCTCACCCGATCTTTAATTACAAATTTTAACTTCAAGGTAGTAAATAAAGTACAAATTTTAACTAAGACTATAATAAAACTGCAGCAGTAAATTATTCTCTTCAGTTGGTCAAAAAGTTCTTTCAAGTTTTTTCCATAACATCTTATGAAAACCCAAATAAACTTTTTAGCCAACTCAATACTTTTTGTTGAACTGCAGTCTGGTTTCCTCATAAGAACATCATTTTGTCATTTAATAACCCACTGTTTCTGACTTATACTTTGAGTAAAACCAGGATTAAAGTGAGAATGACTTTGCTTGGTGAGTAGAGCATTCCTGAAAGAAATATAAATGTTCTTATTTCCTGATCAACCAAGCAATCAAAAGTGGAATTTATTTTTGCAAATTTGTTGTGCACTAAGTTGCTGCTGCTGCTGCTGCTGCTGCTAAGTCGCTTCAGTCGTGTCTGACTCTGTGCAACCCCATAGATGGCAGCCCACCAGGCTCCCCTGTCCCTGGGATTCTCCAGGCAAGAACACTGGAGTGGGTTGCCATTTCCTTCTCCAATGCATGAAAGTGAAAAGTGAAAGTGAAGTCGCTCAGTCGTGTCCGGCTCCTAGCGACCCCATGGACTGCAGCCTACCAGGGTCCTCCATCCATGGGATTTTCCAGGCAAGAGTACTGGAGTGGGGTGCCATCGCCTTCTCCGGCACTAAGTTGCTAGAGGCTTTCATATATTTTCTTTCATTTAATCCATACAAAGACCCTAAAATCATCATTGTGACTGTAACATTTTGGAAGATGAAACTGAGGCTGAGAAAGCTTAAAAATCTTTTTTCTTTTTTGTTTTAATGTTCCCATGACTGTACTATTTTAATTCTAGTGGGAATTTCAAAACATTTATGCTACCATTAAACATAACAACATCTTAGAAAGACGTGTTTATTTGACTTGACAGAAAAGTTGGGGTATTGTCTTTGAAAAACTGTGTTCTGGGAGGTTATTGTTGTTTAGTTGCTAAGTTGTGTCTGACTCTTCTTTTGTGACCCAGGCTTCTCTGTCTGGAATTTCTGAGGCAAAAATACTAGAGTGGGTTTGTGTTTCCAAATCCAGGGGATCTTGCCAACCTAGGGCTCAAACCCATGTCACCTACATTGGCAGGTGGATTCTTTACCACTGAGCCACTAGGGAAGCCCAAGGGAGGTTATATTTATATGTTTATATTCACATACCTTCATTCACTGCAGGAAAAAGAATCTCTTGATCTTTTCCTCTTGTATTTTTCTCATGTTTGACGATACACATGTGCTCTTCCTTCATGGAGTTTTCTGTCACGGTCAGCCAGCTGAACGTCATGTATGTGTCATTGGTCTTCATGGTATTTCCCTGCTGGGATGGCAGAACTCTGTTGTCATTCTTTTCTTTCCAAGAAACCTTAATAACATCAGGGAAAAATTTTTCCAGAAGACAAAGATATGTTGCAGCCTGTTGATGGTTGACTTCGTTAATTGAAGGAAGAAAAATTGTGGGTTTTGGGGAGGTATCTGCAGGAAGTTTTTTATCTGCAGAGGGGGATAGAAAAGAATTTAAAATAGTTATTAGAGAAACATGGAGAACCATGGAATAAACTAGCATGCAATAAAAGGAAGAAAACTTGTCACTGAACTAGTGCTCACCATGGATTACATTCACTTACTATCCTTCTTATTTTCAATAGAAAGAGACGTTCACGAGGTTATGTAACTTGCCCAAAGTCACAGCTAGCAGAGTAGAACCTGGATCACACGTTGGCCTTTGTTCTTTTTCCATATGGTAAGATGGGGTATGAGTTTTATCTCCTTCCAAAATTCACGAACACATTTATTTTTTAACATCTCTATTGTTTATCATAGTGGAGCCTGTTTTAAAGTGGATGGATGGGCTTCCCTAATGGCTCAGTGGTAAAGAATCCTCCTGCCAATGTAGGAGACACACATTTGATCCCTGATCCGGAAGATTCCACGTGCCTCGAGCAACTAAGCCCCTGCACAACTATTGAGCCTGTGCTCTAGAACCCTGAAAACATGACTACTGAGCCCTTGTGCTGCAACTATGAAGCCCCCTGCCCTAAAGCCCAAGCTTCAAACAAGAGAAGCCACTGCAATAAGCCCGCACTGCAATGAAGAGTAGCCCCACTCTCTGAAACTAGAGAAAAGCCCATGTTGCAGCAAAGAAGATGCAGCAAGGACAAAAATTTTTTAAATAAAATTATATTAAAAAAATGAAGCATTTGGGTGTGTGGTGAGAATGAGAATGGGGGAGAAGTCCAGTTAACTCTGATAGTTTCTCTAGAGGTGAGAATCTTTGACTTTTTTCAAACTTTTAATTTTATATTTGAGTATAGCTGATTAACAATGTTGTGTTAGTTTCAAATGTACAACAAAGTGATTCAGTTATACGTATACATGTATCTCTTCTTTTTCAAATTCTTTTCCCAATTAGATTGTTACAGAATATTGAGCAAAATTCCCTTCCCTGTACTATATACAGTAGGTCCTTGATGGTTATCCATTTTAAATATGCTGCTAAGTCGCTTCAGTCATGTCCGACTCTGTGCGACCCCATAGATGGCAGCCCACCAGGCTCCCCGTCCCTGGGATTCTCCAGACAAGAACACTGGAGTGGGTTGCCATTTCCTTCTCCAATGCATGAAAGTAAAAAGTGAAAGTGAAGTCGCTCAGTCGTGTCCAACTCTTAGTGACCCCATGGACTGCAGCCTACCAGGGTCCTCCATCCTTGGGATTTTCCAGGCAAGAGTACTGGAGTGGGGTGCCATTGCCTTCTCCGATTTTAAATATAGCAGTGTGTATATGTCAGTCTCAAAGTCCCTAACTGTCCCTCCCTCCACCCTTCCCCACTGTAACCACAAGTCTGTTCTTTAAGTCTGTGAGTTGGTTTCTGTTTTATAAATATTTTCAATTATATCATTTCTTTTTAGGCTCTACATATAAGAGATATCATATGATATTGATCTCTTTCTCTGTCTGAATTACTTCATTCAGTAGGACAATCTCTAGGTCCATCCATGTTGCTGCAAATGGCATTGTTTCATCCTTTCTAATGGCTAAGTAATATTCCAGTATATATATACACACACACACACCCCATGTCTTCTTTATCCATTCTTCTGTCATTGGACACTTAGGTTACTTTCAGGTCTTAGATATTGTGAATAGTGCGGCTATGAGCATAGAGGTGCTTGTATATTTTCAGACCATGTTTTTCTCTGGGAATATGCCCAGGAGTGGGATTGCAGGATCATATGGTAGCTCTATTTTTAGTCTCTTAAGGAACATCCCTACTGTTGTGCATAGTCACCGCACCAGTTTGCATTCCCACCAACAGTGTAGGAAAGTTCCCTTCTCTCCACTGCTTTCCCTTCCTATCCTGTTTTGTAACTTGTGCTCTCTTTGGTCACATAACTCATCCTCATGTTTTGCAAATCTGTGGAACTCCATTTAACTGCTCTGGAATGAACCATACTTATCTTTGTCAACAAAGGTCCATCTAGTCAAGGCTATGGTTTTTCCAGTAGTCATGTATGGATGTGAGAGTTGGACTATAAAGAAAGCTTAGCATTGAGGAATTGATGCTTTTGAACTGTGGTGTTGGAGAAGACTCTTGAGAGTCCCTTGGACTGCAAGGAAATCCAACCAGTCCATCCTCAAGGAGATCAGTCCTGGGTGTTCATTGGAAGGACTGATGTTGAAGCTGAAACTCCAATATTTTGCCTACCTGATGCGAAGAGCTGACTCATTTGAAAAGACCCTGATGTTGGGAAAGATTGAAGGCAGGGGGAGAAGGGAATGACAGAGGATGAGATGGGGGATGGCATCACCAACTCAATGGACATGAGTTTGGGTAAACTCCGGGAGTTGGTGATGGACGGGGACAGGGAGGCCTGGTGTGCTGTGGTTCATGGGTTCGCAAAGAGTCGGACACGACTGAGCAACTGAGCTGAACTGAACTGATCTTACTTATCATATAAATAAATGTCAGTAGGAAATTTATTGTATTTTTAAACAATATACAGTCATTTTTTTATAATGGGAATTAGAGTCCCTGTGTACTTGACAATTTGTGATGTTGAACTTAAAGGCTTCAAATGTGGATCACCTGCCTGTTTCTGAAGTGATGGGATTCTTCTGGTGAGTTTCTAATTTTATGTAACATCTGAACTTCAGATCTGAAAACTTTCAGATTTTTGAGTGGAGGAGTTGATTGTTTACAGTGCCTTGAATTTGGAAACAAAATAGCAATATTTCCATAACTTCTATTAAAAATGTATAATTTTCTGACATGCTTTATATAAACCTTATCAAGTAATGCATTTTATCAGAATTTTGCTTCACTTTAGAGAATGTTTACCAAGGCACATTTTCTTTTGAAATTTCATTTCAAGTTTAAGCATGATTAAGAATGCACAGTATTTTGATTCTGTATCTCCCCCAGTGTTAAATCTACCCTATAAGTTTGCTGAACTTCTTTAGAGCTCCATGGTTTACTATGTTTTCATCTGCTAAATAAATATACATATAATTAAAAATTAAATGTATGCTTCCCGAATTTCTTATGGACATGATGTCAACATATATAACAAAACATAGTTTATAAATGATCCCACTTAAATGCTGGCATGTTTCTTGATTATATATTTATGGTTAAAGTAATGGTTGAAATTATAAATGTTAAAACTCTTTCCAGTTTATTTCCAAATGAAACATAAATACTTTACTCATATTCTCTTTGAGCTAGTTTAGAGTTTTTTAATCATTCTGAGGGCAGTTTCTTAAGAACAGAAAAATTAAACTTATCATTTGAAAAGAAAAAGAAAAAAATTTTTGAGAAATTTTTCCTCTGTAGCAAAATTCCTGAGTTTTCTACTAAAGAAGTAAGCAAACAGAGGTCATTTAAAAACTTACATTGTAAATACAATTAGGTCCTAATGTGTTTAATTTTATACACCTTACTTATGGTGTAAATAGTATTTTATGGATTATAATAGTAAGATACTGTATATTTCTCCCATCACACACTTTGTTTTTATTGCTTAAGAGTACTCTATGTTTCCTTATATTTTATAAATTAAATAGTTAGAACTATTTCACATTTAAATAAACAAATTACATTTTGACCTTTGCATCTGTATTTAATTGACTTCACAACATGATCATTTAATTTATGAATTAAAATTTTTCTGATAAATATGATCATGAAGCCCAAGTTTATTTTCTAAGGGCCAATTGTGTTGCTGCTGCTGCTGCTAAGTCAATTCAGTCGTGTCCAACTCTGTGCGACCCCATAGACGGCAGCCCACCAGGCTCCCCCGTCCCTGGGATTCTCCAGGCAAGAGTACTGGAGTGAGTTGCCATTTCCTTCTCCAATGCATGAAAGTGAAAAGTGAAAGTGAAGTCTCTCAGTCGTGTCCAACTCTTCGCGACCCCATGGACTGCAGCCCACCAGGCTCCTCCGTCCATGGGATTTTCCAGGTAAGAGTACTGGAGTGGGGTGCCATTGCCTTCTCTTAATGTTTGTGTTAGAGATGATATCAATTAAGTGAAAGGATTCAGATGTAAAACATATAGAACAACAAATATAAAAACAAATACACTTTAACTTCATTTTTCTTGACAAATAGAAAGCAGTCTGTTAAAGAGAGACAAATACCTCCCAATTCAATTTTGTGTGTGTGAGTGGACAGTAAGATAACTTTTTGTTTAAGGAGTTAGCAGTACAACTGCATCCTCTGAAGAATTTCTCTTCTGTCAATATTTTTGGATGCAAACAACTGTCCTTCCTGAGTGCAGTTTTCCCTTTGCATTTGAATAGAGTGTGGATACGCCTATCCAGCACCGACAACGTGTTACACAGTGTGTCAGGGACACTACTGACAGGCTTTCATTGAATTCTCACACGATACCAGCTGGATACATATGGCTATTCCATATTGTGGATTCAGAAACTGAGGCCGAAGAATAACTGACCACGTGCTCATAAACAGTAAATGGTAGACCCAGACATCCTGATCAGACTGACTCCAAGGCCAGGTTCTTTGAAAACACCCCTTTGCCATCAGGAAAGGAAGTGTGTCAGCTCACAAAACTTACCTATAATAGCCAACTTTGGCCTTGAACCGAACACTTTCATGATGATCACATATATTATACAGGAACCCTTTATATAAGTCCACATGTTCAGAAAGCCAAATCCTACTATATTTGTACACAGTTGTCTATGGTATGCTCTAAGGATTTGTTTTAATATCTTTCCTAAACTCCTAAATCTAATCCCCATTCGCGTTCCCATTTTCCCAAACATTTTAAACTATTATTCCAATTTGTTTCTTGCCTTCCCTCCACTACCTTGACAAAAAATGCCCTTCTTCAGGTACTTACCTAGGACGAAAACTTTTGTTCCTTCACCAAAGATCATGTTGTTTAAATTCCACAGTGATTCAACCTGTGGCAAAAACTTTAGACTAATTTAGCTTCTCTGAGTTCTTTAAGTCCTAGTGGAATCATGACAGCCTGGGATACAAGAGGCCAAGTTTCTGGTCCTGATTCACTTTGCTCATAACAGGCTCCATGGCTGAGCTAATCAGGTAAATTAAAGCTTTCGGTGTTTGTTTATTTGAAAACATAGTGTTAGCCTGAATCAGTTCGACATCCCTTTTAATGCTGAAGTGGGACCAACAGGAAACAAGGTCTGAAAAAGTGATTTTATTAAAAATGCCATGGAAAAGAAAGACCATAATAATAATTATTATCATTATTATTAGTGATTTCTTATTACTAGGTGATTGTGTACTCCAACATAATATTTTAATATCATGTGACCAGGGCTTGCCCTTACTGATGGGAATTCAGTATTTTGGGGTTGCAACTGAGTCTGTGGCAATTAACTGTGAAGATTTGTTCCTTTGTTTGCCTTCTACTATGCTCCACGTGTCAGGAATTCTCAAAGCCATGGTCATAGGGCACGTGCTTTTCATACACACAACTTAAAGGCAGTTAGTTGTTTGTCTAGTGTTACCCGCTGTATTTCCAGGGTTAAGCCACTCAAAGGGAACATTGGCTAAAGCCCAATATGTATAGTCAGTATATGGATTACTTCACTTGTGTTGTCCAAAACAAATGGCTTCCGCCTCCTGCCCAATCAACAGCACAATTAATATTCTTCCAAGCTTTTACTAGAAATTTCAGCCTCAGACTGACTTCTCTCCAGCTCATGTGTAGAATTGAGCTTGCAACTCTTGGTCTTCAAGGCAGGATGATAAGAGGAATGGTAGGGTGCCTGGTTCTCAAGTTCTATTATTATCATGTTGGGTTGTGAAAACCTTACCTGCCTGACCCTATCTGCTGAGGGTCACCGTCTGTGAATGACATTAAGTGTTATGGTATCCGTAGCATTGATGAACTGGTAGTATAAATGGGTTTGATTAAAGACCATTTCTCCCATTTTATAAAATGGATGTTGAAGACTATATTCCATCTTTATTTCACTTTTCTCTTAACTTCATGTATTAAAGTCCTTTTCTAATTTTATGTTGTAAAAACATATCATATTAAAAATTTTGGTGTGCTTATTTTATCAGCTAATAAAAAGTAAGTATTCCACAAACTTTTCATTTTTTCTTTTTCATATTCACTTTTTTAATTGAGCTAGAGTAGACACATAACTCTCCTACCCTTCAGCATTAAAATCTGAACCTGTGCTTTCTGCTAGAAGTCCTTTTTCCTCCTGCTTCCCTGAGTGCCTTTGATCTTATTTCATGCCGTTCCTGTACATGGCATTTTCTATCTTAGGTCTTCACAAATAAATTTTGGAAACACACAATTTAAATACACAGAAACACTGTTTTCACACACGAGTAATAATACAAATTATAACCTATTACAAATTAAGAAGTCAATTAAATAATCCATTTAAAAGATCAAGCTACAGAGGAGTAAATATTCAGAATATAAAAACTTAGACTTCATTTTTCTCACCTTGTGTAATGGCCCAGACTCTGTCCTTTGGAATAAACAAGTCTCTACTGAATCCCAGTATTTGCCACAGCAATTTGTTATGTGACTTTAGGCAAGTACCTGAACTTCTCTAAACCTCAGTTTTCTTATCTGTGGAATGGGAAGACGAAGATTCCTTTTGAGGAAAAGATAAGGCATGGAAACTACTTATCATGATGTCTGTTAAGTCGCTTCAGTCGTGTCCGATTCTGTGCGACCCCATAGATGGCAGCCCACCAGGCTCCCCTGTCCCTGGGATTCTCCAGGCAAGAACACTGGAGTGGGTTGCCATTTCCTTCTCCAATGCATGAAATCATGATGTCTCAGTTCAGTTCAGTTGCTCAGTCATGTCCGACTCTTTGCAACCCCATGAATCGCAGCACGCCAGGCCTCCCTGTCCTTCACCAACTCCTGGAGTTCACTCAAAGCCACGTCCATCAAGTCAGTGATGCCATCCAGCCATCTCATCCTCTGTCCGTCCCCTTTTCCTCCTGCCCCTAATCCCTCCCAACATCAGGGTCTTTTCCAATGAGTCAACTCTTCGCATCAGGTGGCCAAAGTACTGGAGTTTCAGCTTTAGCATCATTCCTTCCAAAGAACACCCAGGACTGATCTCCTTTAGAATGGACTGGTTGGATCTCCTTGAAGTCCAAGGGACTCTCAAGAGTCTTCTCCAACACCACAGTTCAAAAGCATCAATTCTTTGGTGCTCAGCTTTCTTCACAGTCCAACTCTCACATCCATACATGACCGCTGGAAAAACCATAGCCTTGACTAGATGGACCTTTGTTAGCAAAGTAATGTCTCTGCTTTTGAATATGCTATCTAGGTTGGTCATAACTTTCCTTCCAAGGAGTAAGTGTCTTTTAATTTCATGGCTGCAGTCACCATCTGCAGTGATTTTGGAGCCCCCCCAAAAAAGAAAGTCTGACACTGTTTCCACTGTTTCCTCATCTATTTCCCATGAAGTGATGGGACCAGATGCCATGATCTTCGTTTTCTGAATGTTGAGCTTTAAGCCAACTTTTTCACTCTCCTCTTTCACTTTCATCAAGAGGCTTTTTAGTTCCTCTTCACTTTCTGCCATAAGGGTGATGTCATCTGCATATCTGAGGTTATTGATATTTCTCCCAGCAATCTTGATTCCAGCTTGTGCTTCTTCCAGTCCAGCGTTTCTCATGATGAACTCGGCATATAAGTTAAATAAGCAGGGTGACAGTATAGCTCTCAGTAAATAGTAGCTGATATTATTATTATTCTCTTTAGTGGGATGATTTGGGGTCATTTTATCAAATTTTTAGGACAGATAAAATATATGAATTTTATAAGCAATAACTATTACATCATTTGAGAAAGAAACAATTTCATCAATGCAAGATCTGTTGTTTCTCTGGTAGCCACAGGCCACAGAATATGGGCCCAATCAAGCCAGCATCTAGAATGCTTTTCCACTAGACTATTAGCTGTTTGAGTGCTGGGATTTGTTCTGTCTGTGTCTTGTTCACACTTCTGTCTCCAGAATCCACACAGAAACTGTCCTCAAAAAATGTTTGCTGAGAGAATGAGTAAGTAAGGATGTCCAACCATGCAGACTCCTTTCATGGACTTCAGAGCTGAGATGGCTGAGCTCACAAATTCCATTACACTGGTCCATTTCCAAGCAATGCAGCAAGAATGATCATGACATAAATTCTGACTGCTCTCAGCTTTCGTCTATGAAACTAGAATAATAAGAAGTGGGATTTGCAAATGTTATATAGTTATTTATTATAAGAAATTTTGTTTGCACTGCTGTTAGGTCTTAGGTGAAAATCAGTAACAGGTTTTGCAGGTTATTGGGGGAAAACTATAGAGAATATAAAATTTAAAAAATGTTTCTCACTTAATGAGCCATTTATAAGAAAAGGATTTTTTTTTTGTAAATTCCTTTACAAAAAACTTTACTGACATAAACTTTGCCAACAACTTTACTGACATAATGACATATTATGGTAATGGTGTAAGTATATTGAAACATAAATGAAACAATGAAACAGATATGGTCCTTAAAATAGTTTAATATCTAGCCTGAGTCTATTGTGCATGTGTGTGTGTGTTTGTGTGTGTGTTCTAAAAGATGAATTTCAGTGGCTTACAAACAGGAAGTAGTTTTGTTTCCATGTACATCCATATACAGTGACCACTAGCTGCAAAATTGCTGTTCACATGCTGAGGCCAAGTGTGGCAGTCAGATAAGGGGGATTGTAAGTTTTTTGTTTCTGAAAAGCATCTGTCAGTCTTTCATGACTAAGGTAAAAATAGAAAAAAAGTTACTTACCACAGGGAGCTACTTAGTCCCTTGTCCAAACATCTTCTTCCAACCTGAGCTGTCATACTGGTTCAGGCTCCTACAATGATTTCAGCCTTCTCCTACCTTCATGGAGTGACTAGCAGTTTAACAACTTTGGGCCGGCAATTTGACCTTCTGAGTTCTTTTGGAAGTCCTGGATAATGGGTTTTATGGCATCTGATATTTTATAAGTTTTCTTCAGATTAGTGGGCCCAAATATCTGTTTTCCATGGTGGACTAATCATTGACAATACTGATTAAAAATGAAAAGGATAAAAGCAGGAAAAGAAGAGTTTGACAGTAGTAGGTTAACCACCTGTTCTGCTTTCCCATATTTCCAGGAAGAGTATTCAAAGAATTAAGAATTTTTTTTAAATTTCCAGGTGTTCATCTGTGTTGAAACTGCTTGGAGTTCACATCAAAGGAAAAGCTCTTCCGTTCTCACAAACACCAGGGCTGCTCAGTTAGTGATTTGGGAATATATTTCTGAAAGGAGGAAACTCTTCAGTAACTGAAAATGCAAATTTACCAATTCAAGTGTACTTGAGCAATGTGGACAAAGTTCTCCATTCATCGAGTAACATATTTCTGTTTTGGGGGAAGGGAGAGTATTGTTGACTTACAACGTTGTTGGTTTCTAAAATGAAAACCAATAATACATATTTTGCAAATTATTGGAGAAAGGAGAACAATTTTTTTTATCTTAAACAACAGAGAAAAGAAAATTCAGAAAAGTGTTTGTCACTTAATAGACCATTTACAACAAAGTGATTCAATATATACAGCAAGGAGATCCAACCAGTCCATTCTAAAGGAGATCAGTCCTGGGTGTTCTTTGGAAGGACTGATGCTAAAGCTGAAACTCCAATACTTTGGCCACTTCATGCTAAGAGTTGACTCATTGGTAAAGACCCTGATGCTGGGAGGGATTGGGGGCAGGAGGAGAAGGGGACGACAGAGGATGAGATGGTTGGATGGCATCACCGACTCGATGGACGTGAGTTTGGGTGAACTCCGGGAGTTGGTGAGGGACAGGGAGGCCTGGCGTGCTGCGATTCATGGGGTCACAAAGAGTCAGCCACGACTGAGCAACTGAACTGAACTGACTGATGTATATACATACGTATTCTTTTCCAATATGTTTAATACAGGATATTAAATATAGTTCCCTCTGCTATACAGTAGGACATTGTTGTTTATATATTTTATATATAATAGTTTGTATCTGCTAATCCCAAACTCCTAATCTATCCCTTTCCTGCCCCTTTTCCTTTTGGTAGCTATAAGCTTGTTTTCTATGTCTGTGAGTCTGTTTCTGTTTTGTAAATAAGTCATCTGTGTCATATTTTAGATTCCACATGTAAGTGATATCACACAGTGTTTGTGTTACTCTGTCTGACTTCATTCAGCACAGCATTTCTAGGCCCATCCATGTCACTGCGAATGGTGTTATTTAATTCTTTTTTAGGGCTGAGTAGTATTCCATTTGGAGAAGGCAATGGCACCCCACTCCAGTACTCTTGCCTGGAAAAACCCATGGACAGAGGAGCCTGGTAGGCTGCAGTCCATGGGGTCGCTAAGAGTCAGACAGGACTGAGCGACTTCACTTTCACTTTTCACTTTCATGCATTGGAAAAGGAAATATCAACCAACTCCAGTGTTCTTGCCTGGAGAATCCCAGGGACAGAGGAGCCTGGTGGGCTGCCATCTATGGGGTCACACAGAGTTGGACACGACTGAAGTGACTTAGCAGCAGTATTCCATTGTGTATATATACAGCCTCTTCTTTATCCATTCATCTGTCAATGGACATTAGGTAGGTTCCATGTCTTGGCTATTGTAAATATTGGTGCTATGAAATTTGAGTGCATACATCTTTTTGAATAATAGTTTTGTCCAGATATATGCCTAGGAGTGAGATTGCTGGATCATATGGTAATTCTATTTTTAGTTTTTTAAAGAACCTCCATAATGTTCTCCACAGTGTCTGCAGCAATTTACATTCCCATCAACAGTGTAAGAAGGTTCCTTTTCTTCACCATCTCTCTAGCATTTGTTATTTGTAGACTTTTAATGATACATTCTGACCAGTGTGAGGTGAATCTTCATTGTTTTGATTTGCATTTCTGTAATAATTAGTGACAGGCAACCCGATTCTTTACCACAATAATTAGAAATGAGAATACAAGTTCTGTGATGACTTATCTTTCATAGGATAAAAGAAGAAATTTGTAGAATACTATTTTCCTTGAATATAGATTCCTTATTTAAACTAAAATTTGAGAGCTAAGGCCAGTTCTCTTACGATGAAAGAAGAAATGTCTTCCAGACTGTTCTGTAATCTTAAGCCACTCAATTGGATAAAGAGAAAAAGAAATTGCCAGAAGCAACTGAATGCTCCTCTGAGCACAGATAAGCTGTCCATTTGCCAGGACAGAGACAGGACTGACCCTGATTTCCCCACGTCTGCTCCAGACCCACCCTGTCATTTTAAATCCCTTACTGCATCAAGCATAGTGCCTTCCCTATGGAGATAAATCTATATGATCGATATTATTGGTACAAAAGAAAAATGTTAAAATAAAGCTGTAATTCTTGAATATAGTGTTTACACTATATTTTCAAAAACAGTTACACTCATTAGCTCCTTTTATGTAAATGATGGTATTTTGAGCCAAGAAACAAGTCTCCACAGAGATCAGGAAGTGACATAAGGATGGATGATCAGGTAGAAAATGATAGAGCTGGAATGCAAACATTTATGTAATACCAAGTGCCCAGTGTGCTACAGAAGGGAACATGAAATCATTCAATACTGCTTTTCATTCTTTTAAAAACAATTTTTAGTTCCTTTTGGAATATAGTTGATTAACAATGTTCTGTCAGTTTCTAGTGTACAGCAAAGTGATTTTAATTCTAATTTTGCCTATTACCTGCTTGATTTATTTGCTATCTAACACTCAGTGTTCTAACTCTGAAAATGTAGTAAGAACATCTATGTCTCACATCATTATAGGAAGATGCATAGCACAATCCAGATATAACACGGGAGTTCAGTGGATCCGTGACCTGTATCTCCTTCCTCTCTGCTCCTTCTCTTTTTGGAAGGAGGCAGGTCACAGAGATACCACTGAGGGGACCTAATGTGGACTGGGGTACACCCTTTGCATCCCCTTAGTTCCTTGACTTGAATGATATGATTGGTATCTCCTGACAGAAGAACTCTCTGTCAGCGGGGCTAGAGATCTCAGCCTTGCCTCCCAGTATGCACTCTGTGAGGGAGCTTCATAGTCAAGGCTGTGGGGCAGCCACACCCATCTTTGTCCTTCAGGGAGCTCCCCACCCATCTCACACCTAACATGAGCAAGGAAGGAGCTGACTGTAAATGTCCTATATTTCCTGTGCCAAAGAGGTATGGAAAATTGTCAGAAAAGTTTGATTCAAAAATTAATAACTATATACCAATAAAGTTTTTAAAAACTTAGTAAAAAATCTCTTACTCTTCTACTCTATCACACTGCCCTCAATGAACATGACCTGGGGCATCAGCACAATGCACAGCCACGCCTTTGCTAGCCTACATCCCTCACTTGGAGAGAGACAGATTAGCTAAAGTGCTTCCCAAAGTAAGTGACGTCTTGGGACCATTTCTTTCATCCTGGCAGTGATTACCCTGAAAAAGAGATCACCCAATAAAGATATACTCTAGGTTTCTAAATATGTCTCAGTAGGATTTTCATGAAGAAAAGAGCTAATCTACCACCATGGAGGTTGCAACTGACATTAAGTGGTATAATTCCAAGACAGAGACATTTTGGAATGGTTATATTCTGCTTTAGACCTGAGAAAACTGATGCCTAAAAGTGTGAAGATCTTGCTCAAGGTCACAGAGCTCATAAGGGAAAAGCCAGAGTCAGTGAGGGGTGAGAATAGGGTTCACGCCATAGCTGAGGTTCACAGCAGAGGCACTGGGCTGTCCCTTCCCAGGGACTGTGGACCACGTATCAATAGCTCTGTAAGGACATGGGTGACGAGCTGGTTCTTCTTGTTGGCCACATTGTCACCAGTTCAAAAAATTCACTCTCTGTGGAGTCTGGCATTGGTGTGACTGCAAGAACAGGAAAGAGTTGTATTAGGATGATGGGGAAGATGAAGTAAACGAACGTGAAACAGAGCTAGAGTAAGTTTCTGTCCCCTTTAGCTCCATCTCTTCTAACACATACTGGGGGATCTTATCTTTGAATTAGGCCTTCAGTGAAGGGTTGGGCTCTTTCAGAAGGAAAGCATATATGAATTATACATTTCTCACTGCAAAATGAGAGCTCAGGGAGGTAGACAATGAGTTTAGGAATCTTTTATTAATTGTTTTACCATTGCTATTAAGCTGTACATAAACTTTGACTTTCCACTTGAAAAGGGTCTAAATTCAGAACTTCAAAAGGATTTTCTTTCTCTCCCTCATACAGCATCAGGGGCTTTCCTGTTTTGGGCTTGAAGAATCAGTGACACAGGCTTTCTTTGTTTTTTTCTTCTTCTTTTCATAAGAAGGTAGTGAATATAGTGATAAGTGATTTGTGTGATTTTCCTATAAATGCAGAGATTAGAGGCATATATTTTTAGCTGTTCAACCTCCTCATTTTATAGAAGAGAGCAGAGTAGCCAGAGATTCACTCAAAAGTCCGTATGTGGTGACATTCAAGGAGATGTGTATAACAGGATATTGAATATTGAATAGCTCCCTGTGCTATACAGTAGGACCTTTTTGCCAATCCATTCTATATACAATAGTTTGCATCTGCTAATCCCAAGCTCCAGTCCTTCCCTCCCGACCCTCCTTCCCGTTGGCAATCGCACGTCTGTTCTCTGTGCCCCTGAGTCTGTTTCTGTTTCATAGATGGGTTAATTTGTGCCATATTTCAGATTCCACATATATGTGATATAAAAGGATATCTGTCTTTCTATTTTTAACTTACTTCACTTAGAATGATAATCTCTGGTTGTATTCATGTTGCTGCAAATGGCATTATTTTATTCTTTTTTATGACTGAGTAGTATTCCATTGTGTATATGACCACATCTTCTCTATTCATTCATTTGTTGATGGAAGTTTAGGTTGTTTGCATGTTTGGGCTATTGTGAACTATACTTCAATGAAAATAAATTAAATTAAAAAAAACAACATCAGAGAGAAGTGTAAAGCAGAGAACCTGATGTCTCATCCAGGGTTAACTGCATCACCATGAGGATTTTTATCAACTCAAACTCATGAGTGCCAGGCATGCCAATAGATGAGGACACTGAGACATTGCCAAAATTGTTTCCTGGGCTTCTAACTACTGTCTCTTCCCCTGCAAAATGGTGACAATGGGTAAACAACTTAGACACTGGGATCAGGCATACACTTCCAGGCTCAGCTTTCAAACATTTTGTGGCAGATCTGTCCTTCACCCTTGAAATCATTTATGTGACATTTTGTCTGTGCATCCTTCAAGGAAAATGGTCAGATTTTTATCTTTTCAGTCAATACCAGAGCTGTCCATTAGAAATAAATGTGAGTCACCAATTCAAGCCATAGATGAAAATGTTTTGGCTTCTGCATTAAAAAAAAATGAATGTTAGGACTATTTTTACTTAGTCCAAGATGTCCAAAATATTTCAACAGTAAGTCAATATAAAAATAATTAAAGAGATATTCCACTTTTTTTTTCTGCAACTATCTTCAATGTATAGCTTGTGTTGTAGACATACAGCCCATCTCAGCTTGGACTCTTGAACTAAATACATTTCAAAGGCTCAATAGCTGGATGTGTTTAGTAGCTGGTGGATTGAGCAGCCCAGATTCTCCTCCAAATGCTCCAGACAAGCTGAACTGGACAATCTTTGGAAAAGTCCCTGCCACCTGCACAGCATTTTCCCTGGGTCAGCTTCAGCTCCCATCAGATTTTATCTGCAGAAGCCCTAGAGTCGGGGGAGTCGTCAGGATACTGAGAGATCACCCCAAGGCAACCTAAGGGACCTGGAGGCGGTGGCAGTTGCCAGGTCTGGGAGAGCAGTGGGTCTCAGCGCTTTTTGTGCAGATCCCGGGGCTGCGCGCACTGCTGTGCCGATCCCCAGGTAGCACAGTAGTACAGTCCTTCGTCGCTCTTCGCCAGCTTCCTCAAGGACATGGTGCAGCTCTTGCCATCCGTGCCGCGGGCTGCGTTGACTTTATCACCTCTTAGGACCGAATCCCACTGCACATCCCGCTTGGACAAGGCTAGATAGAGAAGCCTCTCAGGGGCCTGGCCCTCCAGTTGGCGGAACCAGTGGACGTAATCCACAGACTTACTGATCTGACAGGGCATAGTGAGAGCTCCACCCGCGTGCCCCACCATCACGGACCGCTGGAACACCCTGATCTCCTGCGGGATGCCTGCAAGGGATGAGATGAGGGCAGGTTGAGTCCGCAGATCTGGGTGCATCCCGCCCAGCCCACCGGGGAAGCCGCAGGGACTCACCTGGAACCACGAGGGTCCAGAGGAGGGCCAGGCGGCCCAGAATGGCTCTGCCCCCTGCCCCGAGAGAAGAGCCCATGGTGGTGGGGCTCAAGTTGCCCGGAGGCTTCACACCTGGGTGTGTGATGGAGGTCAGGTCAGGGTCTCAGTGGGTGCTTCTCCCAGGCTACCCGGGGCAACTGGTGAGAGAAATAAGGGAGGAGTGGAAGAGGGAGGAGCCAGAGGGAGGAGACAAGAGTCTGACCACAGGGTGAGGGGAGGAATGGTAAAGGAGAAAGTTTGAGAAACACTAACGAATATTGGTGGAATAATGAAATAGGAATACAGAGATCGGTGATTGGGCATCAAATATTCTTTGGCAGTGTGCTAACTGATTTATGTTCATTGTTTTATTAAATCCTGAAACCTTGTGGGATAAATAATATCTTCGTTTTGGAAATGGGGAAAGCTGGGGCTATTTTATTTCATTTTGTTTTAACTTTTATTTTAGAGTATAGTATAGTGGATTTACAATGTTGTGTTAGTTTCAGCTGTACAGCAAAGTGACATATATATATATATATATATGAATATATGTATGAATATTTTCATACATGTATGAATCTGAATCCCTTTTAAGATCCTTTTCCCATATAGTTTATTACAGAATATGGAGTAGAGTTCGCTGTGGTATACAGTAGGTCCTTGTTGTTTATTTTATATATGGTGGTGGTTTAGTCTCCAAGCTGTGTCCTTTGCTTTGCGACCCCATGGACTGTAGCCTACAAGGCTCCTCTGTCCATGGGGATTCTCCTGGCAAGAATACTGGAGTGGGTTGCCATGCCCTACTCCAGGGGATCTTCCCAACCCAGGATCGAACCTGGTCTCTTGCATTGCAGGCCTATTTTTTTTACCAACTGAGCCACCAGGGAAGCCCATTTTATATATAGATGCTGGGAGGGATTGGGGGCAGGAGGAGAAGGGGACGACAGAGGATGAGATAGCTGGATGGCATCACTGACTCGATGGACGTGAGTCTGAGTGAGCTCCGAGAGTTGGTTTTGGACAGGGAGGCCTGGCGTGCTGCGATTCATGGGGTCCCGAAGAGTCGGACACGACTGAGCGACTGTACTGAACTGAACTGAACTGAGTGTGTATATATTAATCTCAAATTCCTAATTTATCCCTTCCCCAAAGGAGATGGTTTTTAAGTCACTGCATGCCCAAGAAGAATTAGATTGGGATTTGAAGCCAGGTCTGGCTGGAGACAAATCTCATGCTCTCTTTGGCCACTTTCTACTCACAGAGCAGTGAATGCCCTGCTAATTTGGGAGGAGAAGACAAACCCAGAACAACCATCCTTGCTGAAAGGTCCTGCTACTATCTGAGCCAGCATTGGGTTGTATCCTCCAAGGGTCTCATCAGAGGGGGACTAAATTTTCTGAATAATATGATAGCTGTGTAGTTTTGGCAAGGAGCTTCACTTCCTTTTTTCCGTCTGTGAAAAGGGAAGTCATGGGGTTGTATGGAGAGTAAACAGGATCATGTGAACACAGTGTGTAGTCCAGTCCCAGAGGCAGAGGAAGAGCTCCAGAAATGGTAGGGCTTATTGTTTACCTTGAACCCAGATGTGTGTGCATGCTCAGTCATTCTGTTGTGTCCAACTATCTGTGACCCCAGGGACTGTAGCCCACCAGGCTCCTCTACCCATGGGATTCTCTAGGCAAGAATACTGGAGTGAGTTGCCATGCCCTCCTCCAGGGGATCTTTCTGACCCAGGGGTCGAACCCAAATCTCCTCTGTCTCCTGCATTGCAGGTAGATTATTCACCTTCTGAGCCACTAGGGAAGACTGAACCTGGACAGTTTCTAGTAAATGATGTCTGCATTGCAGGTAGATTCTTCACCTTCTGAGCCACTAGAGAAGACTGAACCTGGACAGTTTCTAGTAAATGATGTCTGGGGTCCACTTAATATGGAAATTATAGGGAAGATTGCAGTTTTGGAGAATCAGGTGTGTGTGTGTGTGTGTGTGTGTGTGTGTGTGTGTGTGTGTGTGTGTGTGTGTGTGTGTGTGTGTGTGTATGTTCAAAGGAGAACTCATAAATTGAACCAGGGGTCAGTGAGGACCAGGGGACAGGGCCAGGTCCCCCTATCTCTGCATCATATCCTCAGAAATTTTAAAGATAGGGCACTGGGAGCGATCAGCTGAAGGATCCACCCGAAATGAAGCTTTGAGAATAAAGATAGCAATCACTTCCAACTGAAATACAGGTTTCTTTCCAGTTATATTAATTGTACCCAGGGCCTCCTTAGTATGTACTTTTTTTTAATCA
The DNA here is from genome assembly GCF_002263795.3 of Bos taurus. NCBI lineage: Eukaryota > Metazoa > Chordata > Mammalia > Artiodactyla > Bovidae > Bos > Bos taurus. Next base: position 50,084,829 of record NC_037331.1, read on the forward strand.
CTCAGTCATGTGTATAGCTATGCTAATTTTCAGGTTAATTTTGCCTTGAAGCCCAGGAGAAGGGTGGTGAGGGTATGGTGAGGAAAGGGGACTTGGGCAGGGAAGCTGTGAGTCCCTCAGCACGCACACCAGGCCTAGTTCCTGAGCTTCTCTTCTGCAGCACAAAGTCAGACGTGCTCAGCTGCAACCCAGGTGCAAGACTCAGTGTCCTGAAATGAAGGCTTTGGTGAGGTGTGAGCCAAATAAAAAGCTAATGGAATACTTGCTGAAAGAGTATTCCAGGACTATCACTTACACCATCCTGAGATGTATAGCCCAGCTGTGGTAAAATGTTAGGTAGAAAATAAAGCGACAATTGAGGTGACATCTACATAGACAAACAACAGTGTAAGAAAGACAAGCGTGGCAGTTGGAAGCCTTGTACTGCGTCGGTGGTACTCAACATACTTCAACCTGTCTTTCTTCAGTAGTGTTCAGACATAAAACAAAAATGTGGCTGTGGAAATAGTAGATCCCTTTCTAAAATTTATTCTAAAAATAAATCCTTCGATAGCCTTCCATATGGTTCTTTAAGTGTCTAAAACACAGTCCGTGTTCAGTACATAAACTTCTTAATGAAAACACAGGGCAAATGTAGCATTTTGCCTTTTTACACCATATCTCAAATACGCTTATTTCCTCTCTTTCTAACCATGAAAAAACCCTCACTGAACGTCACCAAAAAAGAGAAAAACACCAGAGATGAGATCTTCCTTTTGAAGGCTGAAAAGGTGCCATTCACTGCTGATGTTATTGAACAGCTAATAAAGAATTTATTGATTGCAGTATCTCATGACACAGTGCCGTATCCATATATATTTAGTCACCTGCCTGAGGATGGTAAGACAATGTCATGGTCCACTCTGTATTTAGAGGAGACTGAATCTGATCTCGTAATGAAAAGTTGCCAGTAATATTTCATCGTAAGCAAAATATCTTTTTATTTTAACTTGCAGAATGGAATTTCTTGTTTCATGTATGAGATTTCTTTTATATTTCTTCTAGTGTATGTGCTCAGTTGTTTCTAATTCTTTGGGACCCCATGGACTGTAGCCCACTGGATTCCTCTGTCCATGTAATTTTCCATGCAAGAATACTGGAGAGGTTGCCATTTCCTACTCCAATATTTCTTAAGACCCTACATTTGTCTTGGTTTAAAAAAAAAAAAAACACTCATGTACATGCCTTTTTGTACAATTTTAAAAAGTAACAAGTTCCTACATATCAAAATAATTAGTTTTATTTTTCCTGTTTTTCATCATACATTTGGCCTAACATGTTGGAATAAGGGGGACACGAGGGATTATGAATACATACCAAAGGTCTCCAGAAACAGTATCTTTCTCTTAAGAGAATGATCTAAATTAGTCTGGATACTCTTCTTTGAAACTGCACCATGAAATCATTGCCATCATTTCCCCTTGTATTTAGTTAGTTTGAATTAAAATAAACTCAATTATATAGTGAGCTATTCTTTTTCAGAAAAGAATGTTCAACATAATGCTTCATAGGAAGGCAGCATGTGTACTCGTTTTTGGATTTTCTTTTTTATATTCATTGTTATTCAAGCAACGCTTAGTTGTGTATAGGTAAAATCACACTGGTTTGGGTGGAAGCAGTCATTTGTGTGGATCTAATTGACTCCACCCATGCTCAGTCTAAGAATGGGCCACAGGACACAAATGCAGCTGGAGGCTCCCTGGGGAGCTGGGGCCTCATCAGGGGGAGCTTCTTACATGGAGAGAGGGGAGGGGGGAGCTCCAGGGTCTGGCCTTGGACTAAAACCTCAAGACTTCAGTGGTGTCATTATGATGGGAGCATTCTGTCCGAGGAGTGAACCCGTGTCTACACCACGATCATAACTGGGGCCTGAGCCAGATATCAGTGTGTGATTTTAACCTGAGAAAGAGCTCTCCTCCCATCTTGGGCTGGACCAGTATGACTCGGCTAGTCTCCCTAGGAGGGCATGTCCCCCTAGATGTTGGCTTTCAGAGCAGAGACAAGAAGAATGAGGATGTGACTTGAATGTGCTCTGTGGTTGGACTGTGAGAACTGAAGCCTTGACCTCAGCCATGAAGCCCTGCTTCCCTCTGGGACTGGATGGATGGAGTGCAGGGTCTGGACCCCACTCTGGACCTGCTGGGTGTGTGTGTGGGGCGGGGGGACACCTGCTCTTCATGCTCACATTGCAAACAACCCTCTGCTATTCACCTGTCACACTGTCATCTGATTTACTGTCCCCTAGTAAGCCTTGCTCAGGTTGACTCTAAAGTCATTTAGTCCCTTTACGGGGTCTTGGGTGACTCAGTATATGACATTCAATTGCACACGTCAACCCTGGTCTTCTGTGTCTATTTTCTCATGAGAAAAAAAGCATCTCACATCAGTCCATGCAGCTTGATTCAGGGATTGGGTCTTGTGTCCTCCCATCTACACTGAGAAAATGAGACCAAGATGTTCCAGTCTCAGTAAGTCACAGACTAAGGAAGAACACAGGTGGCTGGAGGAATGTCAAGGATGATCTTAGCGCTGCAAGGAGTCCTGTCTGCTCTTTCCTTCATGGTCAAGGGCGTGGTCCAAGGTGCAGCATCTGAACATTCTGGGTGTAAGTTTCCCAACTCACTTAGGAGCTAATTGGAAGAACTGTATATTTAAATGGGCTTCCCTGGTGGCTCAGCAGTAAAGAATCTGCCTGCAATGCAGGAGGCAAAGGAGACTTGGGTTCGATCCCTGGGTCAAGAAGATCTCCTGGAGGAGAGCATGGCAACCCACTCCAGTGTTCTTGCCTGGAGAATCCCCATGGACAGAGGACCCTGGCAGGCTGCAGTCCATAGGGTCGCAAAGAGTCAGACACCACTGAAGCAACTGAGTATGCACTTGCATATATTTCCATAATGGGGAACCATGACCCACAGCCTAGTCTGTTTGATAACAATTACATGCCTGTGTAGAGAGATCTTTTCTTCCATTAGTTGTGACCTTTTGAAAGTGAGCAAAGTTGGTTGTGGTTTAACTGTGCTTATACTTTTTTGACACCTCTGCTAGCCTTGTACAGTCTCAACCAGTAGGGCCTGTTTGACTTTAAACAGTTTCCACAAATCAACCAAAATGTGGTTTTGAGCATGTGAACAAAACTGAAGCCTGAGAGGATGAAACCCCATCAGCCACACCAGCGCCCTCCTGCTGCCACTCAGGCTGTCACCCCACCCGCACTGCCCTCCCCTCTCTACCCCTCCCAGGCCAGGGCAGCCCAGGGCGAGAGGGGCAGGAAGTTGGACAGCACAGGAGACGCTGTCCAGTATGGTCCTGGCCGGAAAATCAGCTGCACAAAACTTCTCAGAGATTTGCACATTTGCCCTTTTCTAAATTTTTATTGCTTCCTTTTTAAAATGTAATCTTTATTGTATAGTAGTGTATAGTTGATTTATAATGCTGTGTTAGTTTCAGGTGAACAGCAAAGTGATTCAGTCATACATATGCATATATGCATTCTTCTTCAGATTCTTTTCTCATATAAGTTATCACAGAATATTGAGTAGAGTTCTTTGTGCTATGCAGTAGGTCCTTGTTGATCATCTGTTTTATATTTAGGAGTTTGTATATGTTAATCCTAAACTCCTAATATATCCCTGTTCCAACTTTTCCCCTTTGGTAACCGTAAACCTGTTTTCTAAGTCTGTGAATCTATTCTTTTTTTTAATATAAGTTTATTTGTATAATTTTTTTTTACATTCCATATATAAGTGTTGTCATACGATATTTGTCTTTCTCTGATTTATCTCACTTGGTATGATAATCTCCAGATCCATCCATGTTGCAATAAAATGACCATATGATCCAGCAATCCCACTCATGGGTGTATATCTGGAGAAACCATAATTTGAAAAGATACTTGCACCCTAAAGTTCATCACAGCAGTTTGTGCAATAGCCAAGGTAAGTTTCCCCTCTTGGCTTCTGTACTTACTACATTATTTCTTCCCATTGAATAAATATTTCCAAATCTCTAAGATGAGGGCAATGTATTTTACCTAAAGAGGACTGGTCAAGTTAACATGAACCAAGGGATCAATCTAAGGGCTTACCTCATAGCTCAGTCGGTAAAGAATCTGCCTGCGATGCAGGAGACCCATGTTCGATTCCTGGGGTGGGAAGATTCCATGGAGAAGGAAATAGCAACCCACTCCAGGATTCCTGCCTGGAGAATCCCATGGACAGAGGAGCCTGGCAGGCTATGGTCCATGGGGTCTCAAGAGTTGGACAAAACTCAGCAACTAAACCACCATTGTTTATCTGGTTGGTCTCTTTTTGTTTTCAAATGGGAACCTTTGTTTAATTGCCTAAGAACTTGTTTCATACACACTGAAGCCGATTATACACAAAGAAACAAACAATAAGCTTTTCCAATTTTAAATAAGACAGTGTTTCAATTCTAATACATAAAAAATTTCCTTTAAAGGAATTCATTAGAGGAAATAGAACATCCCTTATTTTTCCTTCCTTCTACCATGAATTTAACTTTTTGTTCTATGTCTGTACTTACAGAAATACACAGAAACACATATAATGAGTGTCCTGTTTATTCGTATTATTACTCAATAGGAAAAATGGTTGAAAGACATGAACAAATATTTCAGCAGAAAAGAAAAAGAAGTTGTAAAACCACACACATAGAATAAGGCAGGATTTCCACCATGTTGACAACCACGGGAGTAGATATGTGGAAACCAGAGTATATACGTAAGAAAAAGACAGATACAATCACAAATTCTTAAGAAAATTCTCTCCGAATCCTTGGAGGAAGCCTTTAGTAAAGAAGCAGTGTTTGTTTTGTCCTGTAGTAGTTTGTTTGTTCTCAGCAGAAAGTGAACCAAGGGAAAGCCATGTGATGCTAGATTACAAAATGTGAGCTCCAGGTTCAGAAAAACCTGAATGACTCTTATTTACAAAATAGTGACCGTGAACAGACAAATTAACCTCTCCAACCTATAAACTGTGAACTCTAACTGTTGCTTCTTCCAGGGGTTCTTAAATGATTAATGGGATTACCTGATGAACAGTAGAAACGGAGTCTCTGTTCCATCTACATCTGATTTCTTTGCAGGGAAGTAAGCTTAGAAATGAATCTCAGTGCATTTGTGTATGTGTGGAATCTATTGTTCCTACAGTAGCTTAGGAACTACTGACAGTAGATATTAATGTTGAGAACTTGCATGGACCAGGCATCATGGACTCATCTAATCCTCACACTCCAGGAGACAGGGCTCTGTAACTTCATTACACAGATGAGGAAATGATGACACAGAGAGCTCGAAGAGCTGTCTGAGATCACACAAGTGCTAATACAGACCCAGGGTTCAAACCCAGGCCCTCGACGGCCACAGTGCATGCTTCATCCTGCACCCGATGCTCCTCTGGTGTTGGCGCAGGTCTCATCAGGGGTTAACACGAGGACCTGGAGTCAGGCTTGTGAGACCCTAGCACAGATCTGAGCACACACAGTGCAGGTCATGCTGGGTGTTATACTGTCACTATCCGAATGCCCCAACCCAATGAGTCTGCCTCTGGTGACTCTGAAAGAGAAGGAACACGGGCACCTTTGTTTGGCTCCTGTTGGACCCGCTCCACTGGTTGTCTTGCAGCCGGTGCCCCAGAGAAAGCAGCATAACCACCATCTCAGTGAAAGACCTAGAAATGTGGTGTTGACCATTATTACATCAGCGCTGAATTTGATAGCCTGGTTATCATGCTGTTTCTCACCTTGGTTAGATTTCATGAAATTAAAGTACACAGACAAAAGGGGGCTTGTGATTCTTTTGTATTTATTGTTCATGTTACGAAAATCTAAGTACAGAATTCGAGCAGCAAAGCTGACTTCTCCAGGGTGTGTGACAGGGAGGGTCAGGGTCGTGGTCTGGGTGGAGGTGCTGAGGGAGGAGACAGGGAGCTGCCCACTGTGTGCGCTCAGGAGTTGAAAGGACTTGGGGGTGGGACAATTATGACATCATAGATAAATACACATCTGAACTGAGATAACCCAAACCAAAAAGCAAGCAGAGACTTTCTGGGACTGTAGAGGATGAAGGAAAGTTGATCTCTCGGTAGCCCCCCCATTACGAGATCTTCCTGTCACAGCAGACGCCTGTTCTCCTAAACACACAGGAAATGATGACAGCAAAGTAGACTGTGCTCAGGAGGAGGAGTAAGAGGTAGGTGTAATAGGCTGCAGAGGTGTTCATGAGCTGCAGCTGCAGGGTACCTAGGAGAAGTCATTTTGGTTAGTTTCAAGTGTTCTTTTGAGAGGAGAGGACATATTCACGGAAGTGGTCACAATGATTTATTTCTGGTGATCTGCAAAGAAGTGGCACCCCAAACCCAAAGAAAACAGATGCAACCACCATGAGCACCACCACCACCAGAACAACTCAGAATCTAGTTGACAATTCAAGTCAATCAACGACCTCAACTAAATTCAACAGAACCTTCCCAAATATTAAAAAGCAAGGTTGTGTTTTTAAAGAATGAGTCCAAATGGGAAAAATATCTATGATAAGTAGCATTTTGCATTTTTTGTGCCATCACATCTCTGAGTAACAATAAGAGGTGACGTTTGTTAACCCCTAACCAAATGTCAAACACTTATTCTGAGAGCTTTGCATGCAAGATTCTAATCTTAGTTAAGTTTTCAAATAACCTATGAGATTATCATTTTCAACCCCTTTTACCAGTAAACTAAGGACAGAGAGAAATAATTTGCTTGGTGTCACACATTTAGAAAGCACCAGAAATCACATTTCAATCCCAGCAACCTGAATCTGAAGAAGGTATTCTTAGCTGCTCTGTAGTCCTGCATTTCCATGTCCAATAAATATCCTAGACATCAAAGTTAAGCATAAACAGCAAGTTGAATTGCTGATGTGGAAGCATCTGAGCCATTACATGTTGTGCACCAATGAGATTCCTATGAAGGGGATCAACCAGGGAAATCTGGTTGTGACACAGTGAGGTGGGTGGAAGGCTTTAGTAAAGAGAACTTTGTACAAAATGGAAGAGAGTGGTTAGTCAAAATCCCCGAAACCTTAGGAGCTCATGCCTCAGTCACCTGTCTTTCTTAGATGTCTAACCTCGTGCCCGTGATGTTCTAGGATAATTGCACTTACTCTCCTTCGAAGTTTTGCCAGAAATATATGATGTCAAGAAGCAATTAACAATGATACTGGGCCTGACTTGCTACTCAATGGACTACAAGGCTGAGTTTTTTCCTGTATGTTTCCCTTTTCTATGCTTTACCTTCATGGAGTCAGAACTCCAGAATCACTAGTATGTGGTGTGGAAAGGATCTCAGGAGGGGACATGCTCATAACTCATGGCCCTGAGTCAGGTCAGATGTTAGCTGAGTTCCAGGCCCCCTGACACACTGGGAACGGAGGAGGGATCAGCAGGACCATTGCCAGCTCTTCTAAATTTACTGAGACCCTTCATGCAGGGAGAAGGGGCCACCAACTAGTACTCATCCTGTGCCAGCTAAATGGATACCCTGTGGGAGACATTCCACATAGGTGACCTTATCTCTGTAATAACTGAGTTGGGTGCAACTGTTCCCAGTTGGCAGAAGAGGGCACTATTGCCCAGAAATAGAAGTAATGTACCCACCTTCGTGCAACTAATAATAAAAGAACTGGGGTTAAAGTGCTGTCTGGGATAATTGGAAATCCACGCACTTATACCCTGCCCATGGGTCCACCCTGTCTCAGGGTCTCAGTTTTAGGATTCTTGCTCTATATCTTAGAGATGGAATAGAGAACTGAGGAAGTGTCTGAACCATGGATTCAGATGGCCTTTGTTGAATCCTCATATCTAGCTATGGAGCTTGGTACAAGGGATTTAAGTAATTTTGGCTAATGGCCCTCATTGAAAAATTATGGGAAAATGTTGCACCACCTCATAGGAGTGTTATGATGAAGAAAAAAAATATGCACATAAGATCCAGCACAACACCTTATGTATATCAAGCTCTCAGCAAGTGTCAGTTCATGTATTAGTTACCAGCAAGGGCTAAAACTCAAAAACAATCTAGAAGCAACTTGATATCAAGTTTCTGCAATTATTACAAACAAAATCTACACAACTGGGTAAAGCCCACTGTTGAAATAATTTGGAGCCTATCAGTTCATCCTCTCATTTAGAGTCATCTTACACCAAAACCAGCGTTTAATGTGTTAAGATGACTCTTCAGGAACAATGGATTTACTTAAAATATACAGTCTATTCTGCAATATCCAGACATTTTGTTTTTTCTACCTTATATCAAGGAAGTCCAAAAGTTAAGTTTATCCAGAGGGAAAAAATGCTGTAACATGACACAAAGGCAGACAAAGACAAAACTTACTGCTTTCACCTTCCAGACATGCCTTTGTAGAATTAGTATCTAGAAGAAAGGAGAGCAGGTATTAATCAATTGTATTGTCAGTCATTCATATATATTATTAGACAGTGGCACAAATGTGATTAACTCTGTGTGCGTTAATATGCATGTATATATAATAGAAGATCTGCTAACACAGACAGGAGAGATACTCTGATTAAATGTATGAACACCACAGTTTCAGGAATAATTGACTTTTTCTTAACATTAACCAAGGAAGTTCAAGAGGTAATTGATCAGGTAAAAATTCATGCTTTCTGCTGCTGCTGCTAAGTCTCTTCAGTCATGTCCGACTCTGTGCAACCCCAGAGACGGCAGCCCACCAGGCTCCCCTGTCCCTGGATTCTCCAGGCAAGAACACTGGAGTGGGTTGCCATTTCCTTCTCCAATGCATGAAAGTGAAAAGTGGAAGTGAAGTCGCTCAGTCATGTCCGACTCATGCTTTCTAAAATATATATATATTATATATATATATATATATATATATGTATACAATAACTTTTCTAATATGCTTGACAAAGGCTTGATAAAGAACATCAAAAAAAAAAAGAGATGGAGAAATTGGAAAACATAAACTAAATGAAACGGGAGCACCGAATATGAAATAGAAAAAGTGAAACAAACTAGATAAAAGTAAAAGATTCTCATATAGTCCAGTTGCTTTTAAACATGGTTGCTTATTAGAAACATATCTGGAGCTCTGGCGAAAAAAAAAGCAATACCTGGGCATTTGTATTTTTCAAAAAATTCCAAGTTAATTCTAATACACATCTGGATTTTAAAAAGTGTTTACAGGTTTTTTTATTAAATGGTAGTTTTGGTGATATAGAATTCTATTATTTTTCTGTTGACCAGTCATGAATCAACGGTATTAAGTGAGTACTAGTTAATGTTAGTGTTAGTCACTCAGTCATGTCTGACTCTTTGCGACCCCATGGACTGTATAGCTTGCCATGTTCCTCCGTCCATAGGATTTTCCAGGCAAGAACCCTGGAGTGGGTTGCCATTTCATAATCACAATAGTGAAAGATGCTTATGAGTTTTCACAATCAATAGCCAAACAAAAAGTAAAAGAGAATTACAATAGCAAGCCATAATGGGAACATGATTAACCTAACGATATAAAACAATTACATACAGTTTGGGGGGTCAAGCAGAGTGACATGGTAAATGGGAGTGCATACATGCACATGTTTTCATCTGCCCAGCCAATCTGAATTATGACATTTTGATTTCATTTGTTTGACTTAGTTTGAATAGGATGCTAGATTTCTAATTAAAAAAAAGTAGATATGCAAAAAGAAACAAATGTTTACTATTTAGCACAAGGAGCTATAGTCACTATCTTGTAAAAACCTATAACAAAAAATAATTTCAAAAGTAATATATGTGTATAAGTGATTGACAAAAAAATTCTATTTTTAGAAATTTGGTAATGTTTAGTGAAAAAGTTGGCTTAAAGCTCAACATTCAGAAAACAAAGATCGTGGCATCCGGTCCCATCACTTCATGGGAAATAGATGGGGAAACAGTGGAAACAGTGTCAGACTTTATTTTTCTGGGCTCCAAAATCACTGCAGATGGTGACTGCAGCCATGAAATTAAAAGATGCTTACTCCTTGGAAGGAAAGTTATGACCAACCTAGATAGTATATTCAAAAGCAGAGACATTGCTTTGCCAACGAAGGTCTGTCTAGTCAAGGCTATGGTTTTTCCTGTGGTCATGTATGAATGTGAGAGTTGAACTGTGAAGAAGGCTGAGTGCCGAAGAATTGATGCTTTTGGACTGTGGTGTTGGAGAAGACTCTTGAGAGTCCCTTGGACTGCAAGGAGATCAAACCAGTCCATTCTGAAGAAGATCAGCCCTGGGATTTCTTTGGAGGGAATGATGCTGAAGCTGAAACTCCAGTACTTTGGCCACCTCATGTGAAGAGTTGACTCATTGGAAAAGACTCTGATGCTGGGAGGGATTGGGGGCAGGAGGAGAAGGGGACGACAGAGGATGAGATGGCTGGATGGCCTCACTGACTTGATGGACGTGAGTCTCAGTGAACTCCGGGAGTTGGTGATGGACAGGGAGGCCTGGCGTGCTGCGATTCATGGGGTCTCGAAGAGTCGGACACGACTGAGCGACTGAACTGAACTGAATGTTTATCTTTGTCAGTTTTTCTAAATGGCCTGTGGATATCTAATAACAATGTATGAGATACAAAATGTTAAATATATTTGTATAGGATATAAGATTAAGATAAATTAATATAAATAGAAATCTATTATATTTAAATTATTAATGACATCATTCAAGATGCTCCCATTTTTATTTTTTCTGTGCTTTGATAAAATATTCTCCGAGAAATGTCAATATGTCTCATTATGATTATATGTTTTTTTCTTTTCCCTTATATTTCTCCTGATTTTTGCTTTAGGTATCTTTGTTTCTTTGTTGTTAGGTGTCTGTTTATGATGTCTATTTCTTTGTGAATTGTACCTGTTTTTTGGTATCATTTTTTTTGAATTGTACTTGTTTTTTGAATTGCATCATTCAAAATATTCATCTTTGTTACATTTAAAAATAAATAGATAACATTTTTTAGAAAGGTAATTGATCAGGAAGGAAAAAAGTGCTATAGGATGTCTTAAAGGCAAACATAAGCAAAACTTACCACTTCCATCTTTCAGACAAGCTTTTTTAGAACCAGTATCTGTAACTTATAAAAGCAAAGGAAGCAAGTATTAATCAACTGTCCACACTCATTATTTTACAGTCAGTGCATATTATGTATAATATGGTGTCTGTGAATATATACATACACATATGTATATAATCTATTGACAGATGACAGTAGAGATGATCAGTAAAACTATAACAATAATGAGCCCCACAATTTCAGATAATTGGTCTTTTCCACTTTACAACAGAGAAGTTCAACAGAAAGAAAGAAAAACTAAAACATGACATAAAGATAAATCTGTACAAAAACTTACTGCTTTCATCAGTCAAACAATCATTTGGAGGCTCAGTAGTAGGAGGCTCAGTAGTAGGGACAAGTGAGGTGACAACTACAAGAAATGAGAACAAGTATTAATGAATTATCTGTGCCCATTATTTGACACTGTGAGTATGTTTCAGCAGTAAAGAATCCACCTGCAAGGCAGTAGTCACAGGAGACACAGGTTTGGTGCCTGGGTCAGGAAGATCCCCTGGAGGAGGGCACAGCAACCCATTCTGATAGTCTTGCCTGGAGAATCCCATGGACAGAGAAGTCCGGTGGGCTACAGTCCATGGGGTTGCAAAGATTTGGACACGACTGAAGCGACTTCGCACACATGCACATATGTTTATACGTGTGTGTATATTGCAATCAGAGAAGGTGATGGCACCCCACTCCAGTACTCCTGCCTGGAAAATCCCGTGGATGGAGGAGCCCAGTAGGCTGCAGTCCATGGGGTTGCTCAGAGTCGGACACGACTGAGCTACTTCACTTTCACTTTTCACCTTCATGCATTGGAGAAGGAAATGGCAACCCACTCCAGTATTCTTGCCTGGAGAATCCCAGGGACAGGGGAGCCTGGTGGGCTGCCGTCTATGTGGTTGCACAGAGTCGGACACGACTGAAGCGACTCAGCAGCAGCAGCAGCAGTATATTGCAATATATATGTATGTGTAATATACATATATTCCCTTACAATGACTTTATTCACTAAAAGATAAACAAACCTCTTATTAACATGCATTGGTTGAGGCAGAAACAATGAAGTATTAAAGTTTTATAATCAACTCTATGTGTTTAAGTTCTCTTTCTCAGTGAAGGTTGGTCAAAAACTAGGACCAGATTAGATTTATTTCTCTGTAAAATCATTTCATTAATATGTACTTCATGTTATATTCTTAGCTTTTATCAAAAACAAAACAATTTTAAGAAACAGCATTGGAAGTTTGCTATAGAATAACATTAACTGAAATGCCATCATTAGCTTTACAGCCATTAGAAACCCTTGGAATGCATTTGTTTCAGAATTGTGTTCAGGTAAAACACATTATGAACTGGAATATCTCTCTAATATGGTAACTGTCACAATGAAACTTATATACTTATTTTTTTCTCATTACAAGAAAAAAGTACTAAAACCTAGTACTTTTAGTGTCCTTAAGTAGGACTCTTAAAGCCACGATTACATTAAACTGCAAATTTGCTTCTGTTCTATTAGAATAAAAATTAAAATTTAGAGCTATTTTTGTAATTTTATTTTTAATTAGTTTTAGAAGAGGATATAAATGGATTTGATGAATATATGAATAGGTACAGCCATGTCATATTTTGGAAAGCAAGTGTTTTCTCTGATGTTATTTCATTTGTTCTTCATTGCAGCCCCAGGACAAAACCAAGACAAGTGTTCAAACCTGATTTGATCATTGGATAAACTAAGAATCAGAGAAGATAAAGACTTACTTCAGAAATTCAGACTGGGGCATAGCAAACATCTATGCACGTTTTATGTGCTTGGTTCCCACGGCTTTAAAAAGGTTTCCTGCTGCTGCTCCTGTGAAGTCGCTTCAGTCATGTCCGATCCCATGGACGTCAGCCCAAAAGGCTCCCCCGTCCCTGGGATTTTCCAGGCAAGAACACTGGAGTGGGTTGCCATTTTCTTCTCCAATGCATGAAAGTGAAAAGTGAAAGTGAAGTCGTTCAGTCGTGTCTGACTCTTAGCAACCCCACGGACTGCAGCCTACCAAGCTCCTCTATCCATGGGATTTTCCAGGCAGGAGTACTGGAGTGGGGTGCCATTGCCTTCTCTGAAAAAGGTTTCCTAGCCACAGGGAAAAGAACAAAATGACTCCTTCTGATGGGCGCTTTGGAGACTTTGGTCTGTTAGGTGAACATGCAGGACATTAAATCCTGAGTCCAGTGAATTACAGGACCACTGTCAGGGCCGAGGCACATCCCAGCTCTCTGCCCACACTGCATGGACATGTCCAGCATCTGCTCACGGGGGCTGCTTTGAGATGTCATGCCTGGATCACAAGTGACCCTAAGTCATCAAGGAAAGTGTATATTCTCTTGACTAATGCATCCTCCTTGGGCAGTAATTCACCCCAGTGTGTCCATCCGTACATCCCTCCAGACCTGGCATGTGCTAGGGCTGCAATAAAACTATCTTGAAAAACCTTTTCTAATAGCAAGAAATGCATTCATTGTGTAATGGGAGTAAGTTTGTACACTTTAACATCACCCAATCTTTGATTACAATTTTATCTTATAGTGGTATGTAAAATACAAATTTCAAAAACCTAAGCCCTTAAAAAACCACCTGGTCAAATTATTCTTTTTGCTGAGCTGCAATTTGGCTCCCTTATACAAAGACCATTTTGTCATTTAATAACTCATTGCTTTGGAATTGTAAAGGAGAACTGAATTGAGAATGACTTTGCCTGCTGAAGGATATTCCTGAAAGATGTAGAAGTGTTGTTATTTCCTGACCAACCAAGATCCCCAACAGTGAAGATCTGTTGTGTGCTTAGTTGCTCGATGCTTTCACATATGTTGTTTCATTTAATCCATACAACAACTCTAACACTTAAACATCATATGATCTTAATATTTTGGAAAATGAAACTGAGGGTGAGAGAAGTAAAATTTTTTCTTTTCTATGTTTCAAGGCCTATCCTATTTTAATCGTATGGGGAGATAGCTACCATTAAATGAAACATCATTTTATCAAGACATATTTGTTTGTTTTTCATTAACACTTAGCCGGAAAGGTGGGTATTGCCTTTGAAAAACAGTGTTTTGGGAGGTTATATTTACATTTATATTCACTTACCTTCTTTTATTGAAGGAAAAATAATCTCTTGATCAATTCCTCCTATATTTTTCTTGTGTTTGACAACACATACATGTTGTTTATCCATGGAGTTTTCGGTCACGGTCAGCCAGCTTAACTTCATGTATGTGTCCTTGGTCTTCATGGTATTTCCCTGCTGGGATGGCAGAGCTCTTTTGTCATTTTTTGCTCTCCAAGAAACTGTAATAACATCAGGGAAAAATTTCTCCAGGAGACAAAGATATGTTCCAGCATTATCATGGTTGATTTCAGCAATTGAAGGAAGAAAAACAGTGGGCTTGGGGGAAGTGTCTGCCTCGAGGTTTCTCTCTGTAGGGGAATATGGAATAGTAATGAAAAAGAATGGTTAAAGAAATACCAACATGTTGTGGCTTGGAAAAACCTAGTGAGTAGTAAAAGAACAGAAGGCTACTGCTCACTATGGCCTTTCATCCACAGTACGTTGTTAGGTGCTTGCTGCTGCTGCTGCTGCTAAGTCGCTTCAGTTGTGTCTGACTCTGCGTGACCCCATAGACCGGCAGCCCACCAGGCTCCCCGGTCCCTGGGATTCTCCAGGCAAGAACGCTGGAGTGGATTGCCATTTCCTTCTCCAATGCATGAAAGTGAAAAGTGAAAGTGAACTCGCTCAGTCGTGTCCAACTCTTCGAGACCCCATGGATTGCAGCCTACCAGGCTTCTCCGTCCCTGGGATTTTCCAGGCAAGGGTACTGGAGTGGGGTGCCACTGCCCTGTCCCTAGGTGCATAGTAGTGTTCTATTTTTAATGGCAAAAGAAGTTCAAGACTTCATGGAACTTGCCCAAAGTCACAGCTGTTAAGTAGCAGAGCTGGATTATAACTTGACCTTCACTTTTTCTCCATATGCAGAGATGGAGTGCATCTTGTGTGCATGCCAAGTCGCTTCAGTCGTGTCTGACTCTTTATGACCTAATGACTATAGCCTGCCAGTCTCCTCTGTCCATGGGATTATGACTTTTAAATATCCCATATAAATACCCCACATCAAGACTTCCAACATTCATGAACATGTTTATTGATTGAATCCATGCTTCCTACAGTGGAAATGTGGAGTCCCAATCACTGGACTGCCAGGGAAGTCCCCATTGATCTTTAAAAATCTCTTTTGTTCTATAATACTGGAGCCTGTTTTGAAGTAGATGGGTGGGTGGTGGGATTAGGGGCGATGGGGGCAATTGGGTATGATGGTTTCTGTATTGGTGAAAATCTTTGCTAGTTTGTAAACTACTTCCCTTTCCCATCCTGTATTTTGCAATTTATGCTCTCTTTGTCCAAATAACACATTCTCATATTCTGCAACTCTGTGGAATCTCACTCTTCATTTAACTGATTCTGGAATGAATCATAAAAATAAATACCCAGAGAAAATTTATTGGTTTTACAAAGCAATATAGTTACTTTTGAGGATGGGAATCAACACCCATGTGTACTTGACACGTGTACTGTGAAGTTGAACTTTGAGCTCCAGATGTGGATCCCATGCCCGATTCTGAAGTGAGGAAATTCTCTTTATTTCTAATTTTATATGACCTCTCAATTTTATACCTGAACCACTCCAGATTTTGGAGTAGAGCAGCATGTTATTTAAAGTGCCTTGATTGTATAATGGTACTTCCAAAACTTCTATTAAAAATGTATTATTAATCCCAAACTCCTAATTTGGGATTAGCAGATACACACTACTGTATATAAAATAGATAAACAATAAGAACCTACTATGTAGAACAGAGAAGTATATTAAATATCTTGTAATAACCTTTAATGGAAAAGAATCTGAAAAATAATACACACACAAAAAAAACTGAATCACTTTGCTGTACACCTGTAAATAACCCAACATTGTGAACTAACTATACTTTCATGTAAAAAAAATGTATTTTCAGAAAGGCTCTTATACTAAACTTATCAAGTAATCTACTTAGAATTTTTCCAAATTCAGAAAATGTTCACAACAGCATATTTTATTTTGGAATTTCATCTGAAATTTTAGCTTGAGTAATAATACACAATATTCTGGCTCTCAGTGTTTTCCCTATAATTTGAATTTGCCCCCTAAGGCTGCTAAACTGCTTTACTGCCAGTTTTCTTTTTTTCCACCAGCTGCATGAAGTATATATCCTGACTAGGGATGGAACCTGTGCCACCTGCATTGGAAGGTGGAGTCTTAGCCACTGGACCACTGGGAGAGTCCTTCGGGGGAAATATCTTAAGAAGGGAGAAATTGGACTTCTCATCTGAGAAGAAAAGACAATTCTTGGGAACTTCTGCCTGTGCAGCAAAGTTCCTGGTTTTTCTTCTAAATCAGTAAGCAGACAGGGTTGATTTTTCACTCATGTTGTAAATAAAGTTGGGTTGTACTGTGCTATTTTAATTTTATACATCTTGCTTTTAGTACAAGTGGTATTTTACACATTGTAAAAGCAAGAGACTGTATTTCTCCAACCATATACTTTGTTGATAGTGATTTAGGTCTTCCCTCTTTTTACCCCCTCTCATTTTTCTTTTACAAACTAAATAATTGAAGCTCTTTCACACTTAAATAAGAATTTTTAATTCATGAGATTTCTATCTATATTTAATTGACTTCACTTCTTGATCATTTTCTTTATAAATTAAAACTTTTTTCTGATAAATATGAGCATGAAGCCCAAGCTTACTGGTTATATATTTTAGAGCCAATAAATGTTGTTGTTAGAAATGATATCAATTAAATTAAAGGATTAAGATTTAAAGCACATACAACAATAGGACATATAAAAAAAAACATATTTTAATCTCATTTTTTCGTGCCGTGTACCAAAGTCTGCTAAAGAGAAACAGATACCTTCCAATTCAATTTTATGTGTGTGAGGGAACCATAAGATAACTTTCCATTTGTTAATAGTACAGCTGCATCCCCTGAAGAATTTCAATTCATCAACAGTTAGGCTACCAACACTCTGCCTCTTGGATGCAATTTTCCCTTTACATTTGAATAAACACCTATCCAACATGTATGACGTGTTAGCCAACAAAACGTACGGTGCTCAGTCGTGTCCAACTCTTTGCAACCCCATGGACTGTAGCCCGCCTGGCTCCTCTGTTCACGGGCTTATCCAGACAGGAATACTGATGCATTAGACAACGTGCTAAATACTTCGTCACACTGTCGCATTTAATTCTCATATAACCCCTGCTGGATAATACTTTTATACTATTTTATAGATTAGGAGACTGAGTCCAGAGAATAACGTCCATGTTCATATACATAGTTAGTGGTGGATCGGAAGTTCGAGGTCAGCCTGACTCCAAAGCCCACTTTCTTTGGAAATACCCCTTCAGCATCAGGAAAGGAGACATGTTAACTCATAAAACTTACCTGTAATGACAAACTTCAACCCTGGGCCAAATACTTTCATGATGATTATGTACATTATACAGTAGCCCTTTATAGAAGTCCACACAGACACGAAGCCAAATTTTTTATAATATTTGTACAGTGTTGTCTATGCTCTCCCTTACTATGTGAATTTGTTGTAAAATCTCTCCTAAATCTCTACATCTAATTCCCATCCACATTCCCATTTTTAGTAAATATAATTCCTATTTAATTATTTCTTACCTTCCATTACCTTGAAAAAAATTATGTTCTTCTGATACCTACCTGTGACAATGAGTTTTGCTCCAACATTGAAGTTTTTTAAGTAACTATTCCACAGTGATTCAAGTCATATCAAAAACTTTAGACTAATTAGCTTCTCTGATTTCTTCAAATTCTAGTAGAACTATGATGACTTGGAATTCAAGACACTGGGCTTCTGGTCCTGGTTCATTTCGCTCCTAACAAGCTCTGTGGTTGAGCAAATCAAGTAAACTAACGCCTTGGGTACCTTATTTATTTGAAAATGACGGTGCTACTGTTAAGTCAAATGAACATCCTTATTAGTGTTTTGGTGAGCTCAAAATGAAACAAGATCTGAAAAGTCATTTGAATAAAAATTATATAGAGGTAAGAGGTTGTAAATATTACTATATTATCATTGATATTATTATTAGTATTTTTATTTGTGATAATTGTGTGGTCCAACATGACATTTTAATATCATGGGAGCAAATCTTGCCTATCTGATGGGAATTCAGTATCTGGGGTTTACAAGTAGATCCATAGCAACTGATGACTTGTTTGCATTCCTCTGTGTTTTGATATGTCTGGGATTCTCCAAGCCTGTATCACAGCTTTTCACACACCCAGTTAATAGGCAGTCATTTGTTCTGTCGTATTTGCTGCATTTCCAGGGTGAACAAAATCAAAGGGAACATTGGCTAAAGCCTAATGTATGCAGCCAGTATATGGAACGTCACTTCTGCTGTCCACAACAAATGGCTTTTTCCCCCAAAACAGCACAATCGATGGGTATCTCAAGATTTTACCAGAAATTTCAGCTTCAAAAAATCTATCCAGTTCATGCCCAAAGTTCAGCTTGCAGCTCCAGGTATGGGCCTTATGACAAATGACCACAAAAATGGCAGGATGCCTGGTACTCAAATTCTCCTTTGTTAAGTTGGATTGCCTCATCCTATCAGCTGAGGGTCACCATTCATGAATGACATTACATTTTGGTGCCCATTGCATTGATGCATTGGGAGCATAAACATATTTGTTTGAAGACCATTTCCTCCATTTTAAAACTGGATATTGAAGGCAATGTCCCCTTTTTACTTCATTTTCCTACTAAAGACTTCCACATGGAAGTTCTTTTTTTTAATTTTGTGGTGGGAAAACATATTTGAAAATTTGGTGTGCTTATTTTAGTCGGTTAATATAGGGTATCTATTCCACTACATTTTTTTCTTGCTGTATTATTTCTTATTTTTAATTCACTTCTTTTGGATTGAGATAGAACTGACACATATTCTGAATGTTTAATAAATGCACATTCATGTGACTTCCATGATCTTTGTGAGGGAAAGAGACGTCATTTCAGTGCTATGATTAAAATCAAGAGCATTGCTGTCATATGTGAGCAGCAATACAAAGTATGAGCTATTACTAATAGTTAGTTACAGAATCCAGGTCAGGCTACAGAAGGGTAAATATTCAGGATATAAAGACATGACTTAATGTTTCAAATATCACATAATGATCCAGTCCTCTTATTTTGACAAGTCTCTACTGGATCCCAAACTTTGCCACAGTAGCTAGTCATGTGACTTTAGGCAAGTAACTAAACTTCTCTAAACCTCAGTTTCTTTATCTATAAAATGGGAATGAAAGGATTACTGGTGAGGAAAGTATAAGGCATTGAAACTACGTATCATGGTGTTCACTGCTAAGTCACTCCAGTCGTGTCCAACTCTGTGAGACCCCATAGATGGGAGCCCACCAGGCTCCCCCGTCCCTGGAATTCTCAGGCAAGAACACTGGAGTGGGTTGCCATTTCCTTCTCCAATGCATGAAAGTGGAAAGTGAAAGTGAAGTCGCTCAGTCATGTCCGACTCTTCTAGACTCCATGGACTGCAGCCTACCAGGCTCCTCCATCTATGGATTTTCCAGGCAAGAGTACTGGAGTGGGGTGCCATTGCCTTCTCCGATCATGGTGTCTATCCTTCAGTAAATATTAACTAATATTAAAATTCTCTTTAATGGCATGGTTTGAGGCCATTTCATCAAAATCTTCCACCAAACAAAAGATACGTTTTTTATAAGCAATAACTATTACACCAAGCTCAACAATCCAAGACATCCTACTTCTGCAGCCATGGACCATAGAAGACAGGTCTCAGTTAAGCCAGAATCTAGAATGCTTTTCCACTAGAATAGAAGCTGTTTGGTGTTGAGACTTGTTCTGTGTCTTGTTCGCCCTTCTGTCTGCAGCTCCCAGCACAGAAACTGTCCTCAATAAATATTTGCTGAGAGAATGAAAGAGCAAAAGAGAATGCCCAGCCATGAAGACACTTTCATGAACTTTGGAGCTGAAATGGCTCATTGAGCTCACAAACTGGTCCATGTCCAGACAAGGACCATCTCTCACAACAGATGAGGTAGTTTAAATTTCAAATAACCTCAGCCTCCTTCTAAGAAGCTAGAGCAATAAGAAGTGAGATTTATCAATGTTGTATAATCATTTACTGTAAGAATTTCCTTCCACTGCTCTTAGGGATGAGATGAAAATCAGGAATATTGGTTTTGCAGGAGATTCAGGAGCACAGTATTTTATCTCAAAATATAGAGAAGATATAGTAAGAAAAATGTTTCTCACTTAATAGACTGCCTATAAGGAAAGGAACTTGAACTAATAACTTATACCAATGTGATGTCATAATATGCTATTTATGTTGGAATATAGAAAGATAAACGAAGCAATAAGACAGACATGTTCAGAATACTTTACTATCTAGCCTGAGTCTATTTTGTGTGTGTTTTCTAGAACACAAATTTCAACTGCTTACAAGCAGGGACAAGAATAAACCATTTACAAGGTGATTTAGTTTCCATATACTGTGACCAATAGCTGTAAAACTACTGTTTAGATGCTGAGACCAAGAATGTGGCAGCCACATCAGGGAGAGCCCAGGTTGTTTCTACAAAGCATCTCTCAGTATTTTATGACTACAGTAAGAATAGAAAAATGATACTTACCAGGAGGAGTTACTATGATGTTAGCTCCTTCTCCAAATATCTTCCTCCAGCCTGAGCTGTCACAATGGTAAAAGCTCCTACAATAACCCAGCCTTTTTCTACCTTTATAAAGTGACTAGAAGTCAAAAAACTTCATACTGGCGGTTTGATCTGAATTCTTTTGGAAGTCCTTGGATATAGGTTTCACAGCATCCAATGTTTTATAAGTTTTCCTCAGATTAGTTGTTATTATTCAGTCACTAGGATGTGTTTGACTCCTTTGCAACCCCTTGGACTGTAGCCTGCCATGGGATTTCCCAGGGAAGAATACTGGAGTGGGTTGCCATTTCCTTCTCCAGGGAATCTTCCTGACTCAGGGATCCACTGGGGAAGCCACTTTCCTCAGATAAATGGACCCAAATATCTGCTTGCCAAGGAGTAGTAATCACTGAAAACATTGATGAAGATGAAAAGGATAAAAACAGGAAAGAACACACCACTGACACCAGCTGGTTACCCACCTGGGTTTCTAAATTTCCAGGAATGGTATTCAAAGAATCAAGACTTTTTTTTTTATTTCCAGGTGTTCAGTTCTGTTGAAACTGCTCAGAGTTTGCATCAGTTGAAAGGCAATTCTCTCTTCACAAACACCAGGGCTGTTTAGCGATTTGGGAATGTATTGCTAAAAGGAGGAAAACCTTCAGTAACTGAAAATGCAAATACCCCATCAGCCATCACACGTGTATACCTGAGAAATGTGAACAAACTCTCCATTCATTGGGCAGCACAATTCTTTACCAAGGTAAAGGGAAATGAGAAAATAAGTCCTATGATGACTTATTTAATATTATTTTTCCTAGGATGAAGGCAATGGCACCCCACTCCAGTACTCTTGCCTGGAAAATCCCATGGATGGGGGAGCCTGGTAGGCTGCAGTCCATGAGGTTGCTAAGAGTCGGACATGACTGAGCGACTTCATTTTCACTTTTCACTTTCATGCATTGGAGAAGGAAGTTGCAACCACTCCAGTGTTCTTGCTTGGAGAATCCCAGGGACGGGAAGCCTGTTGGGCTGCCATCTGTGGGGCTGCACAGAGTCGGACACGACTGGAGCGACTTAGCAGCAGCAGGATAAAGGAAGAAATTTGCAGAATTCTCTTTCCTTTGAAATAATACTTTCATTCAACTAACACTTGAAAACAATATCCATTTCTCTGATAGTCAAAAGAAGTCTCTTTGTGGCTATTCTGTAATTTCAAGCCACTCATTTTGGGGCAGGGGGAAAGAAATTGGCAGGAGCAGCTGAGTACTCCTCTGAGCACAGATGAGCTGCCCATCTGCGAGTACCAGACAGGACAGGCTCTTACTGCCTCCATGTCTACTCCAGATGCACTTGTTCATGGTCTCAGTCCCGTGAGCAATCAGTTCCTCTGCCCCAAGGATGAAAGTAAGAGGAGGTCATGTTGGGCAACTGTCCATTCACAGGAGCTCAGCTCACAGTCCCAACACAATGAGGAGAGATGAAAGATTCAGATGCCAATTATATTTAGATAGACTTTTTTTTTTAAACTGAGAGTTCATGGGAATTTCCTGGCAGTACAGTGGTTAGGACTCTGCACTTTTACTGCTTTTACTGGGTTCAATCTCTGGTTGGGGAAATAAGATCTCATGATCCACAGAATGTCCACAGAAAAAACTGAGAATTCTTTTTTTTTTAATTTTATTTTTAAACTTTACATAATTGTATTAGTTTTGCCAAATATCAAAATGAATCCGCCACAGGTATACATGTGTTCCCCATCCTGAACCCTCCTCCCTCCTCCCTCCTCCCTCCCCATACCATCCCTCTGGGTCGTCCCAGTGCACTAGCCCCAAGCATCCAGTATCGTGCATCGAACCTGGACTGGCATCTCGTTTCATACATGATATTTTACATGTTTCAATGCCATTTTCCCAAATCTTCCCACCCTCTCCCTCTCCCACAGAGTCCATAAGACTGTTCTATACATCAGTGTCTCTTTTGCTGTCTGGTACACAGAATTATTGTTACCATCTTTCTAAATTCCATATATATGCATTAGTATACTGTATTGGTGTTTTTCTTTCTGGCTTACTTCACTCTGTATAATAGGCTCCAGTTTCATCCATCTCATTAGGACTGATTCAAATGTATTCTTTTTAATGGCTGAGTAACACTCCATTGTGTATATGTACCACAGCTTTCTTATCCATTCATCTGCCGATGGACATCTAGGTTGCTTCCATGTCCTGGCTATTATAAACAGTGCTGCGATGAACACTGGGGTACATGTATCTCTTTTCCTTCTGGTTTCCTCAGTGTGTATGCCCAGCAGTGGGATTGCTGGATCATAAGGCAGTTCTGTTTCCAGTTTTTTAAGGAATCTCCACACTGTTCTCCATAGTGGCTGTACTAGTTTGCATTCCCACCAACAGTGTAAGAGGGTTCCCTTTTCTCCACACCCTCTCCAGCATTTATTATTTGTAGACTTTTGGATCGCAGCCATTCTGACTGGTGTGAAATGGTACCTCATAGTGGTTTTGATTTGCATTTCTCTGATAATGAGTGATGTTGAGCATCTTTTCATGTGTTTGTTAGCCATCTGTATGTCTTCTTTGGAGAAATGTCTATTTAGTTCTTTGGCCCATTTTTTGATTGGGTCATTTATTTTTCTGGAGTTGAGCTGTAGGAGTTGCTTGTATATTTTTGAGATTAGTTGTTTGTCGGTTGCTTCATTTGCTATTATTTTCTCCCATTCTGAAGGCTGTCTTTTCACCTTGCTAATAGTTTCCTTTGATGTGCAGAAGCTTTTAAGTTTAATTAGGTCCCATTTGTTTATTTTTGTTTTTATTTCCAATATTCTGGGAGGTGGGTCATAGAGGATCCTGCTATGATGTATGTCAGAGAGTGTTTTGCCTATGTTCTCCTCTAGGAGTTTTATAGTTTCTGGTCTTACGTTTAGATCTTTAATCCATTTTGAGTTTATTTTTGTGTATGGTGTTAGAAAGTGTTCTAGTTTCATTCTTTTACAAGTGGTGGACCAGATTTCCCAGCACCACTTGTTAAAGAGATTGTCTTTAATCCATTGTATATTCTTGCCTCCTTTGTCAAAGATAAGGTGTCCAAATGTGCGTGGATTTATCTCTGGGCTTTCTATTTTGTTCCATTGATCTATATTTCTGTCTTTGTGCCAGTACCATACTGTCTTGATAACTGTGGCTTTGTAGTAGAGCCTGAAGTCAGGTAGGTTGATTCCTCCAGTTCCATTCTTCTTTCTCAAGATCGCTTTGGCTATTCGAGGTTTTTTGTATTTCCATACAAATTGTGAAATTATTTGTTCTAGCTCTGTGAAGAATACTGTTGGTAGCTTGATAGGGATTGCATTGAATCTATAAATTGCTTTGGGTAGTATACTCATTTTCACTATATTGATTCTTCCAATCCATGAACATGGTATATTTCTCCATCTATTAGTGTCCTCTTTGATTTCTTTCATCAGTGTTTTATAGTTTTCTATATATAGGTCTTTAGTTTCTTTAGGTAGATATATTCCTAAGTATTTTATTCTTTCCGTTGCATTGGTGAATGGAACTGTTTCCTTAATTTCTCTTTCTGTTTTCTCATTATTAGTGTATAGGAATGCAAGGGATTTCTGTGTGTTGATTTATACCCTGCAACTTTACTGTAGTCATTGATTAGTTCTAGTAATTTTCTGGTGGAGTCTTTAGGGTTTTCTATGTAGAGGATCATGTCATCTGCAAACAGTGAGAGTTTTACTTCTTCTTTTCCAATTTGGATTCCTTTTATTTCTTTTTCTGCTCTGATTGCTGTGGCCAAAACTTCCAAAACTGTGTTGAATAGTAATGGTGAAAGTGGGCACCCTTGTCTTGTTCCTGACTTTAGAGGAAATGCTTTCAATTTTTCACCCTTGAGGATAATGTTTGCTGTGGGTTTGTCATATATAGCTTTTATTATGTTGAGGTATGTTCCTTCTATTCCTGCTTTCTGGAGAGTTTTTATCATAAATGGATGTTGAATTTTGTCAAAGGCTTTCTCTGCATCTATTGAGATAATCATATGGTTTTTATTTTTCAATTTGTTAATGTGGTGTATTACATTGATTGATTTGTGGATATTGAAGAATCCTTGCATCCCTGGGATAAAGCCCACTTGGTCATGGTGTATGATCTTTTTAATGTGTTGTTGGATTCTGACTGCTAGAATTTTGTTAAGGATTTTTGCATCTATGTTCATCAGTGATATTGGCCTGTAGTTTCCTTTTTTTGTGGGATATTTGTCAGGTTTTGGTATTAGGGTGATGGTGGCCTCATAGAATGAGTTTGGAAGTTTACCTTCCTCTGCAATTTTCTGGAAGAGTTTGAGCAGGATAGGTGTTAGCTCTTCTCTAAATTTTTGGTAGAATTCAGCTGTGAAGCCGTCTGGACCTGGGCTTTTGTTTGATGGAAGATTTTTGATTACAGTTTCAATTTCCGTGCTTGTGATGGGTCTGTTAAGATTTCCTATTTCTTCCTGGTCGAGTTTTGGAAAGTTGTACTTTTCTAAGAATTTGTCCATTTCTTCCACGTTGTCCATTTTACTGGCATATAATTGTTGATAATAGTCTCTTATGATCCTTTGTATTTCTGTGTTGTCTGTTGTGATCTCTCCATTTTCGTTTCTGATTTTATTGATTTGATTTTTCTCCCTTTGTTTCTTGATGAGTCTGGCTAATGGTTTGTCAATTTTATTTATCCTTTCAAAGAACCACCTTTTGGTTTTGTTGATTTTTGTTATGGTCTCTTTTGTTTCTTTTGCATTTATTTCTGCTCTAATTTTTAAGATTTCTTTCCTTCTACTAACCCTGGGGTTCTTCATTTCTTCCTTTTCTAGTTGCTTTAGGTGTAGAGTTAGGTTATTTATTTGACTTTTTTCTTGTTTCTTGAGGTGTGCCTGTATTGCTATGAACTTTCCCCTTAGGACTGCTTTTACAGTGTCCCACAGGTTTTGGGTTGTTGTGTTTTCATTTTCATTCGTTTCTATGCAAATTTTTATTTCTTTTTTGATTTCTTCTGTGATTTGTTGGTTATTCAGCAGCGTGTTGTTCAGCCTCCATATGTTGGAATTTTTAATAGTTTTTCTCCTGTAATTGAGGTCTAATCTTACTGCATTGTGGTCAGAAAAGATGCTTGGAATGCTTTCTATTTTTTTGAATTTACCAAGGCTAGCTTTATGGCCCAGGATGTGATCTATCCTGGAGAAGGTTCCATGTGCGCTTGAGAAAAAGGTGAAATTTATTGTTTTGGGATGAAATGTCCTATAGATATCAATTAGGTCTAACTGGTCTACTGTATTGTTTAAAGTTTGTGTTTCCTTGTTAATTTTCTGTTTAGTTGATCTATCCATAGGTGTGAGTGGGGTATTAAAGTCTCCCACTATTATTGTGTTATTGTTAATTTCTCCTTTCATACTTGTTAGCATTTGTCTTACATACTGCGGTGCTCCCGTGTTGGGTGCATATATATTTATAATTGTTATATCTTCTTCTTGGATTGATCCTTTGATCATTATGTAGTGACCTTCTTTGTCTCTTTTCACAGCCTTTGTTTTAAAGTCTATTTTATCTGATATGAGTATTGCTACTCCTGCTTTCTTTTGGTCCCTATTTGCATGGAAAATCTTTTTCCAGCCCTTCACTTTCAGTCTGTATGTGTCCCCCGTTTTGAGGTGGGTCTCTTGTAGACAACATATGTAGGGGTCTTGTTTTTGTATCCATTCAGCCAGTCTTTGTCTTTTGGTTGGGGCATTCAACGCGTTTACGTTTCAGGTAATTACTGATAAGTATGATCCCGTTGCCATTTACTTTATTGTTTTGGGTTCGAATTTATACACCGTTTTTGTGTTTCCTGTCTAGAGAATATCCTTTAGTATTTGTTGGAGAGCTGGTTTGGTGGTGCAGAATTCTCTCAGCTTTTGCTTGTCTGAAAAGCTTTTGATTTCTCCTTCATACTTGAATGAGATCCTTGCTGGGTACAATAATCTGGGCTGTAGGTTATTTTCTTTCATCATTTTAAGTATGTCTTGCCATTCCCTCCTGGCTTGATGAGTTTCTATTGAAAGATCAGCTGTTATCCTTATAGGAATTCCCTTGTGTGTTATTTGTTGTTTTTCCCTTGCTGCTTTTAATATTTGTTCTTTGTGTTTGATCTTTGTTAATTTGATTAATATGTGTCTTGGGGTGTTTCACCTTGGGTTTATCCTGTTTGGGACTCTCTGGGTTTCTTGGACTTGGGTGATTATTTCCTTCCCCATTTTAGGGAAATTTTCAACTATTATCTCCTCAAGTATTTTCTCATGGTCTTTCTTTTTGTCTTCTTCTTGCACCCCTATGATTCGAATGTTGTAGCGTTTAATATTGTCCTGGAGGTCTCTGAGATTGTCCTCATTTCTTTTAATTCGTTTTTCTTTTATCCTCTCTGATTCATTTATTTCTACCATTCTATCTTCTAATTCACTAATCCTATCTTCTGCCTCTGTTATTCTACTATTTGTTGCCTCCAGAGTGTTTTTAATTTCACTTATTGCATTATTCATTATATATTGACTCTTTTTTATTTCTTCTAGGTCCTTGTTAAACCTTTCTTGCATCTTCTCAATCCTTGTCTCCAGGATATTTATCTGTGATTCCATTTTAATTTCAAGATTTTGGATCAATTTCACTATCATTATTCGGAATTCTTTATCAGGTAGATTCCCTATCTCTTCCTCTTTTGTTTGGTTTGGTGGGCATTTATCCTGTTCCTTTATCTGCTGGGTATTCCTATGTCTCTTCATCTTGTTTAAATTGCTGATTTTGGGGTGTCCTTTCTGTATTCTGGCAGTTTGTGGAGTTCTCTTTATTGTGGTGTTTCCTCACTGTGTGTGGATTTGTACAGGTGGCTTGTCAAGGTTTCCTGGTTAGGGAAGCTTGTGTCGGTGTTCTGGTGGGTAGAGCTGTATTTCTTCTCTCTGGAATGTAATGAAATGTCCAGTAATGAGTTATGAGATGTCTATGGTTTTGGGGTGACTTTGGGCAGCCTGTATCTTGAAGCTCAGGGCTGTGTTCCTGTGTTGCTGGAGAATTTGCTTGGTGTGTCTTGTCCTGGAACTTGTTGGCCCTTGTGTGGTGCTTGGTTTCAGTGTTGGTATGGAGGCGTTTGATGAGCTCCTGTCAATTAATGTTCCTTGGAGTCAGGAGTTCCCTGGAGTCAGGGTTTGGACTTAAGCCTCCTGCTTCCAGTTATCGGTCTTATTTTTACAGTAGTTTCAAAACTTCTCCTTCTATACAGCACCATTGATAAAACATCTACATTAAAGATGAAAAGTTTCTCTATTGTGAGGGTCACTCAGAGAGGTTCACAGTGTTACATGGAGAAGAGAAGAGGGAGGAGGGAGTTAGAGGTGACCCAAATGAGATGAGGTGGAATCAATAGTGGAGAGAGTGGGCTAGCCAGTAGTCACTTCCTTATGTGCACTTCACAACTGGACTGCTCAGAGATGTTCATGGAGTTATACAGAGAAGAGAAGAAGGAGGAAGGAGACAGAGGTGGCCAGAAGGATAAAAGGGGGGAATGAAAAGGGGGGAGACAGATCCAGCCAGTAATCAGTTCCCTAAGTGTTCTCCACCGTCTGGAACACACAGAAACTCACAGAGTTGGGTAGAGTAGAGAGGGGTTAGGGAGGAGACACAGGCGACCTGGTGGAGAAAAAGGAGAGTCCAAAGGGAGAGAGAGCAGTCAAGCCAGTAATCTCGCTCCCTAGTGAAAAATGGGTCCTGAAGATTGGGTTCTTAAAGGTACAAAATTGGTAACAAATACATAAAAGCAAAAATTAAAAATCTAGAGTAGAGTTTGGAATTTCAAAAATATGATGTTAAAGAAAAGAAGAAGGAAAAGAAAGAGAGAAAAAAAGAACAAAGAAAAACAAACATGGTTGCAAAAATTATAAAGAAAATACAGGTACAAAATTGATAACTAATACCAAAAAGCAAAAATTAAAAATCTAGAGGAGAGTTTGGAATTTCAAAAATACAATGTTAAAAAAAAGGAAGAAGAAAAATAAAGAGAGAAAACAAACAAACAAACAAAAACAATGTCGCAAAAATTATAAAGAAAATACAGGTAGAAAATTGATATCAAATGCCAAAAAGCATAAATTAAAAATCTAGAGTAGAGTTTGGAATTTCAGGTATACAATGTTATATAAAAGAAGAAGAGAAAGAAACAGAGGGGAAAAAAAAGTCACAGAAATTATAAAAAAACTATAGATACAAAATTGATAACATATACCAAAAAGCTAAAACTAAAAATCTGGAGTAGAGTTTGGAATTTCAAAAATACAATGTTAAAGAAAAGAAGAAAACAAACAAACCAACAAACAAAAAACAAAACAAGGTCAAAAAATTATAAAAGTACATATATATGAAGATTGCTGAAGAAGAAAAAAATAGGTTTTTTTTTTTTTGCAAAGTAATAGGTTATAAAATTGAAAATTGAAGGAACAATAGAGGACTTAAAAATTTTTTTTAATTAAAAAAAAAGAAAAGAAAGAAAGAATGATCATAAAAATAGTAAATATATATCTAGGACTTTCTCTGTTTTTGTTTTGAGTATTGTGGGTTCAGTTCATTTTTGGCTAGTTCCTTGGTCCGACTTATATTTCTCAAGATCTATAGGCCCCTTCCTATGTAGTCCGGAGTAACCACGGGGTTTTAATCTATTGCCTGTAGCTTCCAAGGTGTTTCCCTCTGTTAAAGCTTCTTCTGTTTGCTGGTCTCTTCAGTGTCTGGTTTCTGCCCTGACACAAAGGGTCCGCCCTGACACAAAGGGGACGGTGGAGGCAACTTTTTTTTTTTTTTTTTCAGGCTCACTTGTTCAGTCGCGCTGTGGGGAGGGAGGGAGGGATGCTGCAAACAAATAACACTGGTGTGCGCTCGCAGTGCCTCAGCCACACTGGGTCTGCCTCCGCTAAGTAGCCTCCCTGTCCACACTGCTCGGGCTCTAGGTTGTTCCGCCGGGAACAATCCGAGGCCGGCCCTGGGCTGCATGTACCTTCCAGGTCCTTCAGTTGGGCCTGCGTTTTGTGCTCTTCCCAGGTCCAAGCAGCTCAGGTGATGAGGTGTTTGGCGAGGGCCAATGCTGTGACTTATCGCCTCCCCGCCACTCGGTTATCTGGGTGTAAAACCAGCGCACCTTCTCAGGCAGATGTTTACCGTCCAGACCCCCAAGAAGTTTTAGTTAGCAAAGAAGCCTGCTTACAGTTTTATAGATAATGTCTCTCTGGGGCTGCGATTTCCCCCTTCCGGCTCTGGCTGCCTGTCACCGGAGGGGGAAGGTCTGCAGCCGGCTATCTCTGTTCAGTCCTTTGTTCCGTGCGCGGGCCTGGTTTCTTAGGTTAGGGCTGGCTTTTCGCGAGGTAGATATCCCACAGTCTGGTTTGCTAGCCCAAATTATTTCGCTCAGATAGCACTCAGGGTATTCAGGCCAGATTCTTATTCTAAGCGATGCAGCCCGCGCCGTGCCTCCCTGCCCAACCCCCGCTTGCCAATGGCGTGTGCAGGCGTCTGCGTTGCTTCTCCGCTGGGGGAGTTACCGTAGGGCTCGAAATCTGCGAGTTTTAATTGTTTATTTATTTTTTCTCCCTGTTATGTTGCCCTCTGTGCTTCCAAAGCTCGGCACAGATTCGGCAGTGAGAAGGTTTCCTGGTGTTTGGAAACTTCTCTCTTTTTAAGACTCCCTTCCTGGGACAGAACTCCGTCCCTCCCTCTTTTGCTCTTTTTTTGTCTTTTATATTTTTTCCTACCTCCTTTCGAAGAGTTGGGTTGCTTTTTCTGGGTGCCTGATGTCCTCTGCCGGCATTCAGAAGTTGTTTTGTGGAATTTACTCGATGTTTAAATGCTCTTTTGATGAATTTGTGGGGGAGAAAGTGTTCTCCCCGTCCTACTCCTCCGCCATCTTGGCTCCTCCCCAAAACTGAGAATTCTAAGTTGTTAGTACTTAGGGCTGTCATATACCCTTTGCATCTATTGTAGTCATGAATGATGTCCCCTCAGTTCCTTTCTGAAAACTTGTCCTGTGATTTTCCTTATTCCAAGACCATGAGCAGAATTATCAGGAGCTTTAGGAATTGTTTGTTTTTCAAAAGGCATGAAAGATTTAAGCAATAAAATGCAAAAGAGTAACTAAAGAGTTATGTAACTAATAAGTTTTATTAAATATAAGAACAGTAAGAAGAAGGAGTATAAGGTTTTACTAAAGGGAATAAAATTAAACCTGGATAAATGGAGAGACATATCATATTCGTGAAGGTAAAGCTCAATGTCATAAACATGCAAACTCTTCTTAAACTCATGTGTATAAATAGACTAATTCCAATGAGACTTAAGGTAACATTTTATTTTTCTGTTCCATGTTGTAAAGATTGAGGCTGAGCTAGTTATATTTACTTTCAATTGATATAAGAAGTAAATATAAAATAATTTTAAAATGTTTATTAAAATAATGATTTTAAATAACTAATTTGGCATAGCAGCTCTTAACCCTTATTGCAAAGTTACTGACATAACATGATAATGGAGTAAGAATACTGAGACACGAATAAAACACAAATCCTCCAAGCATATGTTAATATAAAAATATAATTAAGGCATTTTTAATTTTAGGGAAATGATGGATTGTCTTAAAATTAGTTATGAACTATTAATTATATGTTGGAAGAAAAAATAGCTCTCTATCAAATATCATAAAAGTTCAGTTCAGTTCAGTTCAGTCGCTCAGTCGTGTCCGACTCTTTGGACCCCATGAATAGCAGCACGCCAGGCCTCCCTGTCCATCACCAACTCCCCAAGTTCACTCAGACTCACGTCCATCGAGGCAGTGATGCCATCCAGCCATCTCATCTTCTGTTGTCCCCTTCTCCTCTTGCCCCCAATCCCTCCCAGCATCAGAGTCTTTTCCAATGAGTCAGCTCTTCACATGAGGTGGCCAAAATACTGGAGTTTCAGCTTTAGCGTCATTCCCTCCAAAGAAATCCCAGGGCTGATCTCCTTCAGAATGGACTGGTTGGATCTCCTTGCAGTCCCAGGGACTCTCAAGAGTCTTCTCCAATACCACAGTTCAAAAGCATCAATTCTTCGACGCTCAGCCTTCTTCACAGTCCAACTCTCACATCCATACATGACCACAGGAAAAACCATAGCCTTGACTAGACGGACCTTTGTTGGCAAAGTAATGTCTCTGCTTTTGAATATGCTATCTAGGTTGCTCATAACTTTCCTTCCAAGAAGTAAGCATCTTTTAATTTCATGGCTGCAGTCACCATCTGCAGTGATTTTGGAGCCCAGAAAAATAAAGTCTGACACTGTTTCCACTGTTTCCCCATCTATTTCCCATGAAGTGATGGGACCAGATGCCATGATCTTTGTTTTCTGAATGTTGAGCTTTAAGCCAACTTTTTCACTCTCCTCTTTCACTTTCATCAAGAAGCTTTTGAGTTCCTCTTCACTTCCTGCCATAAGGGTGGTGTCATCTGCATATCTGAGGTTATTGATATTTCTCCTGGCAATATTGAGTCCAGCTTGTGTTTCTTCCAGTCCAGTGTTTCTCATGATGTACTTTGCATATAAGTTAAATAAGCAGGTTGACAATATACAGCCTTGACGTACTCCTTTTCCTATTTGGAACCAGTCTGTTGTTCCATGTCCAGTTCTAACTGTTGCTTCCTGACCTGCATACAGATTTCTCAAGAGGCAGGTCAGGTGGTCTGGTATTCCCATCTCTTTCAGAATTCCTAACAGTTTATTGTGATCCACACAGTCAAAGGCTTTGGCATAGTCAATAAAGCAGAAATAGATGTTTTTCTGGAACTCTCTTGCTTTTTCCACGATCCAGTGGATGTTGACAATTTGATCTCTGGTTCCTCTGCCTTTTCTAAAACCAGCTTGAACATCAGAAAGTTCACGGTTCACATATTGCTGAAGCCTGGCTTGGAGAATTTTGAGCATTATTTTACTAGCATGTGAGATGAGTGCAATGGTGTGGTCGTTTGCGCATTCTTTGGCATTGCCTTTCTTTGGGATTGGAATGAAAACTGACCTTTTCCGGTCCTGTGGCCACTGCTGAGTTAGGTGTGTATTGAGTTAGGTTTGTATTGAGTTAGGTTTGTATTAAAAGGCATCTAAAAGTGTGAGTTATAAAGAACAATGAATGAAGGTCACTCAGTCGGGTCTGACTCTTGAGACCCCATGGACTGTAGCACACGAGGTTCCTCTGTCCATAGGATTCTCCAGGCAAGAATACTGGAGTGGGTTGCCATTTCCTTCTCCAGGGGATCTTCCCGACTTAGGAATCAAATCCGGGTCTCTTGCATTGCAGGCAGATTCTTTATCACCTGAGCTATGAGTAGGGGACTAACTGAGTCCTTGGGCAGAAAATCTTGGAATATGAAGAGGACAGGAGACACCTTTACTTAATGTTTAATTTTTAAAAAGGAGAAATTTGGAGAATTTTTTCTCTCCTTTTTTTAAATTGAAGCGTAGTTGATTTACAATTTGTGCCAATCTCTGCTGTATAGCAAAGTGACTCGGTTTTACACGTATATATGTTCTTTTTTTTTCAACATTGTTTTCCATTGTGATTCATCCCAGGATATTAGATGTAGTTCCTTGTGCAATACAGTAGGATCCTGTTGCTTATCGATTCTAAATGTAATAGTTTACATCTGCCAACTCCAACGGAGAAGGCAATGGCACCCCACTCCAGTACTCTTGCCTGGAAAATCCCATGGGCGGAGGAGCCTGGTAGGCTGCAGTCCATGGGCTCGAAGAGTCAGACACCACTGAGCGACTGCACTTTCACTTTTCACTTTCATGCATTGGAAGAGGAAATGGCAACCCACTCCAGTGTTCCTGCCTGGAGAATCCCAGGGACGGGGAAACCTGGTGGGCTGCCGTCTATGGGGTCGCACAGAGTCCGACACGACTGAAGTGACTTAGCAGCAGCAGTAGCAGCCAACTCCAAATTCCTAGTCCATCCCTCTTCTCCTCCTCCCTGCTGGCAACCACAAGTCTGATCTCTATGTCTATGAGTCTGTTTCTGTTTCAAAGATAGATTTATTTGTGTCGTATTTTAGATTTCACATATAAGTAATATCGTATGGTATTTTCTTTCTTTTTCTGAGTTATTTCACTCAATATGATAATCTCTAGTTGTATCCATGTTGCTGCAAATTGCAGTGTTTTGTTCTTCTTATGGCTAAGTAGTATTCCACTATAGATATGTACCACATCTTCCTTACCCATTCATCTGTCAATGGATATTTAGGCTGTTTCCATGTTCAGGTTGTTGTGAGTAGTGCTGCTATGAACAGAGGGGTGCAGGCACTATTCAGATGAGTGTTTTGTCCTGGTATATGGCCTGGAGTGGGCTTGCTAGGTCATACGGTAATTCGATTTTTAATTTTCTGAGAGACCTCCATACTGTTTTCCATAGTGGTTGTACCAATTTACATTCCCACTGACAGTATATTAAGATTCCCTTTTCTTCACACCCTTTCCAGCACGTGTTATTTGCAGACATTTTAATGATAGCCATTCTGACTGGCATGAAGTTACACCTTGTAGATTTGATTTGCATTTCTCTAATAATTAGTGATGTTGGGCATCTTTTCATGTGCCTAGTGGCCATCTGTATGTCTTCTTTGAGGAAATGTCTATTAAGGTGTTCAGCTCACTTTGCCTCTGGGTTGTTTGTTTTTTGTTTTTGTTGTATGATCTGTTCACATATTTTGGAAATTAAGCCCTTGTTGGTCACATCATTTATAAATAGTTTCTCCAGTTCTATTGGTTGTCTTTTTTTTATGGTTTATTTTGATGTGAGAAAACTTGTAAGTCTGACTAGGTCCCATTTGTTTATTTTTGTTTTTATTTCTATTGCCTTCAGAGACTGACCTAAGAAAACATTGGTATGAGTTATGTCAGAGAATGTTTTGCCTATGCTTTCTTCTAGGAAAGGTATGGTGTCATGTTTTATGTTTAAATCTTTAAGCCATTATGAGTTTATTTTTGTGTATGGGGTGAGAGTGTGTTCTAACTTCATTGATTTATGTGCATCTGTCCAACTTTCCCAGCACCACTTGCTGAAGAGACTTTTCCCCCCTGTTTTTATATTCTTGCTGGAGAACTTGTACTTTTTAGAACATTTCTAGGAATGTATCCATTTCTTCTAGGCAGTCTATTTTCTTGCCATGTATTGAGTAATTATTTGTAGTAATGAGTTATTGCTATTTCTATTTTGGTGGTATCAGCTGTTAACTTCTTCTAATTTCATGTCTAATTTTGTATCTTTGAGTTTCCTCTCTCTCTCTCTCTTTTTTTTTTTCCTGATGAGTTTGGCTAAAGGTTTACCAATTTGTTTGTCTTTTCAAATAACCAGCTCTTGGTGTATTGATCTTTTCTATGATGTTTTTAGTCTCTATTTTATTTTACTCTGATTTTTATTCTCTTTCATTTACCTTTGGTTTTATTTGTTCTTTTTCCTAGTTCTTTTAGGTGTAAGATTAGGCTGTTTGTTTGAGGTTTTTCTTGTATCTTGAGGTAGGCTTGTATCACTATAAACTTCTTTCAGAACAGCTTTTGCTCTATACCACAGATTTTTTTTTTTTTTATGGTGTTTTCCCGTTTTCATTGTCTTCAAGGATTGTTTATTTCCTCTGATTTCTTCAATCACCCCTGGGTTGTGTATAGCATACTGCTTATCCTACATGTGTCTTTGTTTCTCATACATACAGTGTCTCTACCTCTGGCTGTGTCCTTAGAGAAATGACCTGTATAAACAGAGACAGAGAATGGAAACTGAGGGAGGGATCATAAGGGTTCTGCGAGTACATGGAAAAGTAATTATCACAAAGTGCAAAGAAAAACAGTGATATAATAATGCTTTAGTCAGTAATTGGGGGAGAAATTGGATCTCCACATTAAGATTGCTACCTTACACCCATACACAAAAATTCAAAATAAAGTGGATCAAGGAATCCAAAGGGCAAAACAAAGTCTTAACACCATTGGAAAAGTATAAACGAAAATATGTTTATGCTTCAGGCTTTCCTAAAGCTGCAAATAGTTACAGTATGTGGTTGCTGATACAGTAGAGCAAGCTAAAGCCAGTGCATTTACTATCCAATTCCTTGCTGTCTGCAGTCATTGAACTAAGAAGAATCTGAAGCTTTGACTTGTGGTGCGAGACTGTTTTTTTTTTTTTTTTTTAATTCCAAGATTCTGATAGAGAAATGTGATGACCTGGAGAGAAGCAGCACCCAGGATGCAACAAGACAGATGGGGCTTCGGGGTTGGGGATAAGACCATGAACACTATTCTAGTAGGCATTCCTGTGCTAGTGCAGCAAGACTTACAAATCAACTTGAAGAAGAATCACTAGGAGTCTATCAAAAAATGCACATTTTCAGCCTTCATTCCATGATTCTGATTCACTCTGTTGAGTGCCACCCAGAACATGCACTTTTATTCCAATTCAGGTACTTCTGATGCAGGTGGTACGTGGACCACAGTTTGAGAAACACTGTTCTAGAAGCTCAGACACTAGTACAGATTTGGAGGAACCAATGCACAAGAGGCCGTATACACATGAGCTGATATTTCTGTATTTCAATATCAATTTTTCTTCCTTAAACCTGCCCAATAAGGCAGCCAAAATCCTTGGAGATATAACTTTTCAATTGAAATATATACCATTCTTTGATTGTTCACCCAAAGTGTTCTTTAATTTTAATTATTGAGAAAACTATGATCTGATAAGTTTCATTCTAGTTTGGCACTTGGCCTTGTTAATGGTAGGGAGTGGGGGTAGAAAGAAGCTTTGGCTTTACTTGTTGAAGACAGTTCTGGCTGTGGGCTGAACTTCAACAGAGGGTATAAGTAGAATACAACAACGGGGCTCTCTCATAGCTCATTCAGTAAAGAATCTACCTGCAATAACGCAGGAGACCTGGGTTCAATTCCTGGGTCTGGAAGATCCCCTGGAGAAGGAAATGGCAACCCACTCCAATATTCTTGCCTGGAGAATTCTTGCCGTGGACAGAGGAGCCTGGCAAGCTACAGTGCAAGGGGTCTCAAGAGTTGGACACAACTTAGTGACTAAACCACCAACACCTAAAACAATCACTTTTCCCCCTACATTTTCACTAGGTCAACCATGCCCTCGTTGATTATGTAAGAGAGATATCAGTTTTTTCCAAAAGATAAATTGGATACCAGCTTGAGGTTCAAGAAGTCCAAGTTTTCATTCCATCATTTCTCAGTCTTCATACTCCTGGATAATAAAGATGCTCTATTCCCAGGCATTTTCTCTGCATAATCATCAGGTGAATGGTTCAGTATTATCTAGCCTTTCCATTTTCCTCTCCTAAATATCTCCCCTCACAGATAATCCTAGGTTCTCTGTCTGTCTTAAAGAGAAAATAATATGAACTCTACCAGCTTCTGGGAGAGCTGAGAATATGCTGCCTGCCAGACTGCTTGCCTATAGACTGGAGATGGAGGCCTGTTTTTAGGAAAAACTATGGCTATTGTGGGGAGGTAGAAGGTGGCCATGGAATATAAAGTTTGATTCATGGGCATTGAGTTCAGGGGTTTTTTTTGTTTAGAGTAAAAAGAAATTGGGGGAGGAAGTGAAGCAGCTGCTGATATCAGGGCTGTGATTTGCAGCCACAAGCAAAATTTCCAGTGCAGTGTACAGGAAGTCTGAACCAACGTGCTTATCCCAGATAGCACAGTAGTATATGCCGGAATCACTTGCTTGCAGATTTACGATTGTAAATGTATACCTCCTCCCTGTGCCCTTATAGACATGGTATTTTGTTCCACTGATTCCTGATTCAAGCACAGCCTTTGAGTTGTAGCTGTCGTAGTATAAAAGACGTCGGGGGGCCATCCCCTCCTCATGTTTGTACAAGTGGATATAGGTGGCCCCTTGTGTAAGATCACAAGGGAACGAAGCAGTCTCCCCAGTATTACTAGTGATTAACATCAAGTTGGAAGATACCTGCATGACTGCAATGGGAAAAGCAACAAAAAATAATGAGGAAGAAGAAACACTAATTTCTTAGTATGACCCTCTCCTCCACAACCCCCCCCCCCCTTACCCCTACTCCCGCCACACACACATTGCCAGAAAAACAGAAAAATTCCAGGAGCATCCAGGCAACACACTTACCGCGAGCTAGGACAAGCAGAAGCAGTGCTGGGGCCCGCATCCTGCCCCAGCAGTGAGCTAGACTGGGATTCTGAGCAGATGTGACAGGCAGAGAAGTCAGGGAGGATCTCTCTTAAAGACCACCAGGCTCATCCCAGAGTGGGTGGGTGCTGGGGGAGGCCTGGGGAGGAGCCTCGCCTCTCTGCACCAACCCTTTCTTGAGGGCCCCCCTGTGGCAGGCTGAGAGCTGCCATCTCCCCCACATGAGAGGAGAGGCCTGAGCACTGAGAACTCAGAACTGCAAGCAGATGGATCAAATGCAAACTGCGGGGAGGAGAGCCATGGACCAAGCTTGCCTGTTGCCTCGTGGAGTGAGCAGTCCTAAGTGAGCAGGAGCTAAGTTCCCTGTAGTTCAGCATTTCAGTGTTTATGCTGCTGCCACGGTCTTGTCCTGTGACATCTTTATATTCTTTCTCTGAACTACCTTTCCTTTTACCCCTGTAAGCAAACTCGGAGGCAACAACCAGAGAATCCAGTAAGAACTGAACCTGCTTTATTATAAGAAAGTAAGATTGATTATGTCGGTCTTCATTTGACTGTCCTTAAAATTAAATGGATGTGTGTTCGTGTGTGTGCATGTGTTATAAATCTATCGGAGAGAGGATTCATGTTCATCCTCAAGTAAAAGGCTGCCTCATACAGAGTGTCCAGATTTCATGAAAAAATAAGGAGCTTCACAATAGTTGGAACAGACAAACTAAAAACATATATTTTTTCTGAAATCCAGGGACATGCAAATCAAAACTACAATGAGATATCACCTCACCCATGTCAGAATGGCTATTATTGACAAGGCTAGAAATAACGTGTTGCAGATGGGCAGAAAATAGGACCCTTGTGCACTGTTGGTGGGGATGTAAATTGGTGTAGTCGCTATGAAAAACGGTATGGAGTTTCCTCAAAAAGTTAAAAATGAAACTACCACATGATCCAGCAATTCCACTTCTGAGTGTTTATCCGTAGAAAACAAAAACA
The DNA here is from genome assembly GCF_002263795.3 of Bos taurus. Classification (NCBI taxonomy): domain Eukaryota; kingdom Metazoa; phylum Chordata; class Mammalia; order Artiodactyla; family Bovidae; genus Bos; species Bos taurus. The sequence continues at coordinate 50,124,043 of NC_037331.1, forward strand.
CTCTGAGATGCCTGCACCCCTATGTTCACTGTTTAGAACAGCCAAGGCACGGAAACAAGCCAAGTGCCCATCAACAGAAGAATCAAGTACCTGTGGTGTGTGTGTATATATATACACATATATATGTGCAAGTAATCCCATTATGTGGCCCCTAATTATGTCATGGGTTTAGACAGCTCTCCGGCCTGCTGTACATCTCTCCTCTTGACCAGTTCTTTCTCTACCATTCTGTTTCTCTACCTCCCTCTGTTAGTCCATCTCTGTGCACAGATCTTCTCGATTTCCTATTGCTACCCCACCCCCTCTTTCTTTCCAGCTCTGACTTTCTTCCCTCTCTTTCTATTTATCGCTCCTCTGTTTTACAATTTCCTTCCTCGTCTCTATTTCTGTCACTTTCTGTCTCTCTTCTCGCCCATCTCTACCACCTGTCTCTCCTTTTCTAGTTCTCTATTTTTATTTCTTATTGATTTGACCTCTCTCTCTCTCCCTCTCCATTTTCTCTCATGATCATCCTAACTACTTTAAATTTTCTGTGATTCCAACATCTGCGATATCTCAGGATTGGCATCTGGTAACTGACGATTCTATGTTACCATGTTGTGATGTTCCTGGTTCTATAAGGTAAGGACTTTGGGATTATATCCTGCGCGTTTGGAATATCATGTTATGGACTTCAGGCAGTGTTTAATACTGTGGAGTGTGCTGAGTTTTTTTGTCAGCCGGGCATTGGCCCAGTTGTGGAATGCTCTCGCCGGGCAGGTCCAGATGGTGCAATTTTCAGACTTTGCAGTGCTATTCACACCGCATTGTGTGTACCACCCCGAGTGGTTTCAAATCAAAATTTAAAGAATATGGTTGTGATTCCATAGCCATATTTTTATAATGTGGATTTTTAAAACATTTTCCTTAAAGGTATGCATCAGTGAAGAATGAAAACTACGTCAGAGTCCCACATTTCAGAATAAGGATGACTTAGTTCATTAAGGATTTTTTTGTACATTCCTTTACAAAAAAACTTTACTGACATAAACTTTGCCAACAACTTTACTGACATAATGACATATTATGGTAATGGTGTAAGTATATTGAAACATAAATGAAACAATGAAACAGATATGGTCCTTAAAATAGTTTAATATCTAGCCTGAGTCTATTGAGCATGTGTGTGTGTGTGTGTGTGTGTGTGTGTGTTCTAAAAGATGAATTTCAGTGGCTTACAAACAGGAAGTAGTTTTGTTTCCATGTACATCCATATACAGTGACCACTAGCTGCAAAATTGCTGTTCGCATGCTGAGGCCAAGTGTGGCAGTCAGATAAGGGGGACTGTAAGTTTTTTGTTTTTTTTTTCTCAAAAGCATCTATCAGTCTTTCATGACTAAGGTAAAAATAGAAAAAAAGTTACTCACCACAGGGAGCTACTATGAGCTTAGTCCCTTCTCCAAACATCTTCTTCCAACCTGAGCTGTCATACTGGTTCAGGCTCCTACCATGATCTCAGCCTTCTCCTACCTTCATGGAGTGACTAGCAGTTTAACAACTTTGGGCGGGCAATTTGACCTTCTGAGTTCTTTTGGAAGTCCTTGATAATGGGTTTTATGGCATCTGATATATTATAAGTTTTCCTCAGATCAATGGGCCTAAATATCTGTTTTCCATGGTGGAAATTCCATTGACAATACTGATTAAAAATGAAAAGGATAAAAGCAGGAAAAGAAGAGCTTGACAGTAGTAGGTTAACCACATGTTCTGCTTTCCCATATTTCCAGGAAGAGTATTCAAAGAATTAAGAATTTTTTTTAAATTTCCAGGTGTTCATCTGTGTTGAAACTGCTTGGAGTTCGCATCAAAGGAAAAGCTCTTCTGTTCTCACAAACACCAGGGCTGCTCAGTTGGTGATTTGGGAATATATTTCTGAAAGGAGGAAACTCTTCAGTAACTGAAAATGCAAATTTACCAATTCAAGTGCACTCGAGCAATGTGGACAAAGTTCTCCGTTCATTGAGTAACATAATTCTGTTTTGGGGGAAGGGAGAGTATTGTTGACTTACAACGTTGTTAGTTTCTAAAATGAAAACCAATAATACATATTTTGCAAATTATTGGAGAAAGGAGAACAATTTTTTTTTATCTTAAACAACAGAGAAAAGAAAATTCAGAAAAGTGTTTGTCACTTAATAGACCATTTACAACAAAGTGATTCAATTATACATATATACTGCAAGGAGATCCAACCAGTCCATTCTAAAGGAGATCAGTCCTGGGTGTTCTTTGGAAGGACTGATGCTAAAGCTGAAACTCCAATACTTTGGCCACCTCATGTGAAGAGTTGACTCATTGGTAAAGACCCTGATGCTGGGAGGGATTGGGGGCAGGAGGAGAAGGGGACAACAGAGGATGAGATTGCTGGATGGCATCACCGACTCGATGTACGTGAGTTTGGGTGAACTCCGGGAGTTGGTGATGGACAGGGAGGCCTGGCGTGCTGCGATTCATGGGGTCGCAAAGAGTCAGACACGACTGAGTGACTGAACTGAACTGACTGATGTGTGTATATGTATATATATATATATATTCTTTTCCAATATGTTTAATACAGGGTATTAAATATAGTTCCATATATGCCAAAGCCTTTGATGTGTGGATCACAATAAACTGTGGGAGATTCTGAAAGAGCTGGGAATACCAGACCACCTGACCTGCTTCTTGAGAAATCTGTATGCAGGTCAGGAAGCAACAGTTAGAACTGGACATGGAACAACAGATTGGTTCCAAATAGGAAAAGGAGTACATCAAGGCTGTATATTCTCACCCTGCTTATTTAACTTATATGCAGAGTACATCATGAGAAACGCTGGACTGGAAGAAACACAAGCTGGAATCAAGATTGCTGGGAGAAATCTCAATAACCTCAGATATGCAGATGACACCACCCTTATGGCAGAAAGTGAAGAGGAACTCAAAAGCCTCTTGATGAAAGTGAAAGAGGAGAGTGAAAAAGTTGGCTTAAAGCTCAACATTCAGAAAACGAAGATCATGGTATCTGGTCCCATCACTTCATGGCAAATAGAATGGGAAACAGTGGAAACAATGTCAGACTTTATTTTTTGGGGTCCAAAATCACTGCAGATAGTGACTGCAGCCATGAAATTAAAAGACGCTTACTCCTTGGAAGGAAAGTTATGAGCAATCTAGATAGCATATTCAAAAGCAGAGACATTACTTTTCCAACAAAGGTCTGTCTAGTCAAGGCTATGGTTTTTCCTGTCATGTATGGATGTGAGAGTTGGACTGTGAAGAAGGCTGAGCGCCGAAGAATTGATGCTTTTGAACTGTGGTATTGGAGAAGACTCTTGAGAGTCCCTTGGACTGCAAGGAGATCCAACCAGTCCATTCTGAAGGAGATCAACCCTGGGATTTCTTTGGAAGGAATGATGCTGAGGCTGAAACTCCAGTACTTTGGCCACCTCATGCGAAGAGTTGACTCATTGGAAAAGACTCTGATACTGAGAGGGATTGGGGGCAGGAGGAGAAGGGGACGACAGAGGATGAGATGGCTGGATGGCATCACTGACTCGATGGACGTTGAGTCTGGGTGAACTCCAGGAGTTGGTGTTGGACAGGGAGGCCTGGTGTGCTGTGATTCATGGGGTCGCAAAGAGTCGGACATGACTGAGCGACTGATCTGATCTGATGCTGTACAGTAGGACCTTGTTGTTTATATATTTTATGTGTAATAGTTTGTATCTGCTCATCCCAAACTCCTAATCTATCCCCTTCCCAGCCCTTTCCCTTTTGGGAGCTATAAGCTTGTTTTCTATGACTCAGTCTGTTTCTGTTTTGTAAAGAAGTTCATCTGTGTCATATTTTAGATTCCACATGTAAGTGATATCACACTTTGTCTGATTTCATTCAGCATAGCATCTCTAGGCCCATTCATGTCACTGCAAATGGTGTTATTTAATTCTATTTTAGGGCTGAGTAGTATTCCATTGTGTATATATACCACTTCTTCTTAATCCATTGATCTGTCAATGAACATTAGGTAGGTTCCATGTCTTGGCTATTGTAAATATTGGTGCTATGAAACTTGAGTGCATACATCTTTTTGAATTATAGTTTTGTCCAGGTATATGCCTAGGAGTGAGATTGCTGGATCATATGGCAACTCTATTTTTAGTTTTTTAAGGAAGCTCCATAATGTTCTCCACAGTGTCTGCAGCAATGTACATTCCCATCAACAGTGTAAGAGGGTTCCTTTCTTCACCATGTCTCCAGCATTTGTTATTTGTAGACTTTTTAATGATACATTCTGACCAGTGTGAGGTGAATCTTCATTGTTTTTATTTGCATTTCTGTAATAATTAGTGACAGGCAACATGATTCTTTTTTTTTTCTTTTTTTCTTTAATAGAAAATTATTTAATTAGTATACATGTGTTCCCCATCCTGAACCCTCCTCCCTCCTCCCTCCCCACACCATCCCTCTGGGTCGTCCCAGTGCACCAGCCCCAAGCATCCAGCATCGTGCATTGAACCTGGACTGGCATCTCGTTTCATACATGACGTTTCACATGTTTCAATGCCATTCTCCCAAATCTTCCCACCCTCTCCCTCTCCCACAGAGTCCACAAGACTGTTCTATACATCAGTGTCTCTTTTGCTGTCTCGTATACAGGGTTATCGTTACCATCTTTCTAAATTCCATATATATGCATTAGTATACTGTATTGGTGTTTTTCCTTCTGGCTTACTTCACTCTGTATAATAGGCTCCAGTTTCTTCCACCTCATTAGAACTGATTCAAATGTATTCTTTTTAATGGCTGAGTAATACTCCATTGTGTATATGTACCACAGCTTTCTTATCCATTCATCTGCTGATGGACATCTAGGTTGCTTCCATGTCCTGGCTATTATAAACAGTGCTGCAATGAACATTGGGGTACACGTGTCTCTTTCCCTTCTGGTTTCCTCAGTGTGTATGCCCAGCAGTGGGATTGCTGGATCATAAGGCAGTTCTATTTCCAGTTTTTTAAGGAATCTCCACACTGTTCTCCATAGTGGCTGTACTAGTTTGCATTCCCACCAACAGTGTAAGAGGGTTCCCTTTTCTCCACACCCTCTCCAGCATTTATTATTTGTAGACTTTTGGATCGCAGCCATTCTGACTGGTGTGAAATGGTACCTCATAGTGGTTTTGATTTGCATTTCTCTGATAATGAGTGATGTTGAGCATCTTTTCATGTGTTTGTTAGCCATCTGTATGTCTTCTTTGGAGAAATGTCTATTTAGATCTTTGGCCCATTTTTTGATTGGGTCATTTATTTTTCTGGGGTTGAGCTGTAGGAGTTGCTTGTATATTTTTGAGATTAGTTGTTTGTCGGTTGCTTCATTTGGTATTATGATTCTTTACCACAATAATTAGAAATAAGAACACAAGTTCTGTGATGACTTATTATCTTTCATAGGATAAAAGAAGAAATTTGTAGAATACTATTTTCCTTGAATATAGATTCCTTATTTAAACTAAAATTTGAGAGCTAAGACCAGTTCTCTTACGATGAAAGAAGAAATGTCTTCCTGACTGTTCTGTAATCTTAAGCCACTCAATTGGATAAAGAGAAAAAGAAATTGCCAGAAGCAACTGAATGCTCCTCTGAGCACAGATAAGCTGTCCACTTGCCAGGACAGAGACAGGACTGACCCTGATTTCCCCACGTCTGCTCCAGACCCACCCTGTCATTGTTAAATCCCTTACTGCATCAAGCATAGTGCCTTCCCTATGGAGATAAATCTATATGATCGATATTATTGGTACAAAAGAAAAATGTTAAAATAAAGCTGTAATTCTTGAATATAGTGTTTACACTATATTTTCAAAAACAGTTACACTCATTAGCTCCTTTTATGTAAATGATGGTATTTTGAGCCAAGAAACAAGTCTCCACAGAGATGGGGATGTGACATAAGGATGGATGATAAGGTAGAAAATGATAGAGCTGGAATGCAAACATTTATGTAATACCAAGTGCCCACAGTGTGCTACAGAAGGGAACACAGAATCATTCAATACTGCTTTTCATTCTTTTAAAAACAACTTTTAGTTCCTTTTGGAATGTAGTTGATTAATAATGTTCTGTCAGTTTCTAGTGTACAGCAAAGTGATTTTAATTCTAATTTTGCCTATTACCTGCTTGATTTATTTGCTATCTAACACTCAGTGTTCTAACTCTGAAAATGTAGTAAGAACACCTATGTCTCACATCATTATAGGAAGATGCATAGCACAATCCAGATATAACACGGGAGTTCAGTGGATCCGTGACCTGTATCTCCTTCCTCTCTGCTCCTTCTCTTTTTGGAAGGAGGCAGGTCACAGAGATACCACTGAGGGGACCTAATGTGGACTGGGGTACACCCTTTGCATCCCCTTAGTTCCTTGACTTGAATGATATGATTGGTATCTCCTGACAGAAGAACTCTCTGTCAGGGCTGCTAGAGATCTCAGCCTTGCCTCCCAGTATGCACTCTGTGAGGGAGCTTCATGGTCAAGGCTGTGGGGCAGCCACACCCATCTTTGTCCTTCAGGGAGCTCCCCACCCATCTCACACCTAACATGAGCAAGGAAGGAGCTGACTGTAAATGTCCTATATTTCCTGTGCCAAAGAGGTGTGGAAAATTAATGTCAGAAAAGTTTGATTCAAAAATTCATAACTATATACCAATAAAGTTTTTAAAAACTTAGTAAAAATCTCTTACTCTTCTACTCTATCACACTGCCCTCAATGAACATGACCTGGGGCATCAGCACAATGCACAGCCACGCCTTTGCCAGCCTACATCCCTCACTTGGAGAGAGACAGACTAGCTGAAGTGCTTCCCAAAGTAAGTGACGGTCTTGGGACCATTTCTTTCATCCTGGCAGTGATTACCCTGAAAAAGAGATCACCCAAGAAAGATATACTCTAGGTTTCTAAATATGTCTCAGTAGGATTTTCATGCAGAAAAGAGCTAATCTACCACCGTGGAGGTTGCAACTGACATTAAGTGGTATAATTCCAAGACAGAGACATTTTGGAACGGTTATATTCTGCTTTAGACCTGAGAAAACTGATGCCTAACAGCATGAAGATCTTGCCCAAGGTCACAGAGCTCATAAGGGAAAAGCCAGAGTCAGTGAGGGGTGAGAATAGGGTTCACTCCATAGTTGAGGTTCACAGCAGGGGCCCTGGGCTGTCCCTTCCCAGGGACTGTGGACCACGTATTAATAGCTCTGTAAGGACATGGGTGATGAGCTGGTTCTTCTTGTTGGTCACATTGTCACCAGTTCAAAAAATTCACTCTCTGTGGAGTCTGGCATTGGTGTGACTGCAAGAACAGGAAAGAGTTGTATTAGGATGATGGGGAAGATGAAGTAAACGAACATGAAACAGAGCTAGAGTAAGTTTCTGTCCCCTTTAGCTCCACCTCTTCTAACACATACTGGGGGATCTTAGCTTTGAATTAGGCCTTCAGTGAAGGGTTGGGCTCTTTCAGAAGGAAAGCATATATGAATTATACATTTCTAACTGCAAAATGAGAGCTCAGGGAGGTAGACAATGAGTTTAGGAATCTTTTATTAATTGTTTTACCATTGCTATTAAGCTGTACATAAACTTTGACTTTCCACTTGAAAAGGGTCTAAATTCAGCTTAAACTTCAAAAGGATTTTCTTTCTCTCCCTCATACAGCATCAGGGGCTTTTCTGTTTTGGGCTTGAAGAATCAGTGACACAGGCTTTCTTTGTTTTTTTCTTCTTCTTTTCATAAGAAGGTAGTGAATATAGTGATAAGTGATTTGTGTGATTTTCCTATAAATGCAGAGATTAGAGGCATATATTTTTAGCTGTTCAACCTCCTCATTTTATAGAAGAGAGCAGAGTAGCCAGAGATTCACTCAAAAGTCCATATGTGGTGACATTCAAGGAGATGTGTATAACAGGATATTGAATATTGAATAGCTCCCTGTCCTATACAGTAGGACCTTTTTGCCAATCCATTCTATATATAATAGTTTGCATCTGCTAATCCCAAGCTCCAGTCCTTCCCTCCCGACCCTCCTTCCCATTGGCAATCGCACGTCTGTTCTCTGTGCCCCTGAGTCTGTTTCTGTTTCACAGATGGGTTAATTAGTGCCATATTTCAGATTCCACATATATGTGATATAAAAGGGTATCTGTCTTTCTATTTTTAACTTACTTCACTTAGAATGATAATCTCTGGTTGTATTCATGTTGCTGCAAATGGCATTATTTTATTCTTTTTTATGACTGAGTAGTATTCCATTGTGTATATGACCACATCTTCTCTATTCATTCATTTGTTGATGGAAGTTTAGGTTGTTTGCATGTTTGGGCTATTGTGAACTATACTTCAATGAAAATAAATTAAATTTAAAAAAACAACAACAGAGAGAAGTGAGAACCTGATGTCTCATCCAGGGTTAACTGCATCACCATGAGGATTTTTATCAACTCAAACTCATGAGTGCCAGGAATGCCAATAGAGGAGGACACTGAGACATTGCCAATATTTTGCCTGGGCTTCTAACTGCTGTCTCTTCCCCCACAAAATGGTAACAATGGGTGAACAACTTAGAGACTGGGATCAGACATGCACTTCCAGGCTCAGCTTTCAAACATTTTGTGGCAGATCTAGACTGTCCTTCACCCTTGAAATCATTTATGTGACATTTTGTCTGTGCATCCTTCAAGGGAAATGGTCAGATTTTTATCTTTTCAGTCAATACCAGAGCTGTCCATTAGAAGTAAATGTGAGTCACCAATTCAAGCCATAGATGAAAATGTTTTGGCTTCTGCGTTAAAAAAAATGAAGGTTAGGACTATTTTTACTTAGTCCAAGATGTCCAAAATATTTCAACAGTAAGACAATATAAAAATAATTAAAGAGATATTCCACTTTTTTTTTTTCTGTGACTATCTTCAATATATAGCTTGTGTTATAGACATACAGCCCATCTCAGCTTGGGCTCTTGAACTAAATACATTTCAAGGGCTCAATAGCTGGATGTGTTTAGTAGCTGGTGGATTGAGCAGCCCAGATTCTCCTCCAAATGCTCCAGACAAGCTGAACTGGACAATCTTTGGAAAAGTCCCTGCCACCTGCACAGCATTTTCCCTGGGTCAGCTTCAGCTCCCATCAGATTTTATCTGCAGAAGCCCTAGAGTGGGGGGAGTCGTCAGGATACTGAGAGGTCACCCCAAGGCAACCTAAGGGACCTGGAGGCGGTGGCAGTTGCCAGGTTTGGGAGAGCAGTGGGTCTCAGCGCTTTTTGTGCAGATCCCGGGGCTGCGCGCACTGCTGTGCCGATCCCCAGGTAGCACAGTGGTACAGTCCTTCGTCGCTCTTTGCCAGCTTCCTCAAGGACATGGTGCAGCTCTTGCCATCCGCGCCGCGGGCCGCGTTGACTTTATCACCTCTTAGGACCGAATCCCACTGCACATCCCGCTTGGACAAGGCTAGATAGAGAAGCCTCTCAGGGGCCTGGCTCTCCAGTTGGCGGAACCAGTGGACGTAATCCACAGACCTTACTGATCTGACAGGGCATAGTGAGAGCTCCACCCGCGTGCCCCACCATCACGGACCGCTGGAACACCCTGATCTCCTGCTGGATGCCTGCAAGGGATGAGATGAGGGCAGGTTGAGTCCGCAGATCTGGGTGCATCCCGCCCGGCCCACCGGGGAAGCCGCAGGGACTCACCTGGAACCACGAGGGTCCAGAGGAGGGCCAGGCGGCCCAGAACGGCTCTGCCCCCTGCCCCGAGAGAAGAGCCCATGGTGGTGGGGCTCAAGTTGCCCGGAGGCGCCGCACCTGGGTGTGTGATGGAGGTCAGGTCAGGGTCTCAGTGGGTGCTTCTCCCAGGCTACCCAGGGCAACTGATGAGAGAAGTAAGGGAGGGGTGGAAGAGGGAGGAGCCAGAGGGAGGAGACAAGAGTCTGACCACAGGGTGAGGGGAGGAATGGTAAACGAGAAAGTTTGAGAAACACTAACGAATATTGGTGGAATAATGAAATAGGAATACAGAGATCGGTGATTGGGCATCAAATATTCTTTGGCAGTGTGCTAACTGATTTATGTTCATTGTTTTATTAAATCCTGAAACCTTGTGGGATAAATAATATCTTCGGTTTAGAAACGGGGAAAGCTGGGGCTATTTTTTTTGTTTCATTTTGTTTTAACTTTTATTTTAGAGTACAGTATAGTGGATTTACAATGTTGTGTTAGTTTCAGCTGTACAGCAAAGTGACATATATATATATATATGAATATATGTATGAATATTTTCATACATGTATGAATCTGAATCCCTTTTCAGATTCTTTTCCCATATAGTTTATTACAGAATATGGAGTAGAGTTCGCTGTGGTATACAGTAGGTCCTTGTTGTTTATTTTATATATGGTGGTGGTTTAGTCTCCAAGCTGTGTCCTTTGCTTTGCGACCCCATGGACTGTAGCCTACAAGGCTCCTCTGTCCATGGGGATTCTCCTGGCAAGAATACTGGAGTGGGTTGCCATGCCCTACTCCAGGGGATCTTCCCAACCCAGGATCGAACCTGGTCTCTTGCATTGCAGGCGTATATTTTTACCAACTGAGCTCCCAGGGAAGCCCATTTTATATATAGATGCTGGGAGGGATTGGGGGCAGGAGGAGAAGGGGACGACAGAGGATGAGATGGCTAGATGGCATCACTGACTCGATGGACGTGAGTCTGAGTGAGCTCCGAGAGTTGGTTTTGGACAGGGAGGCCTGGCGTGCTGCGATTCATGGGGTCCCGAAGAGTTGGACACGACTGAGCGACTGAACTGAACTGAACTGAACTGAGTGTGTATATATTAATCTCAAATTCCTAATTTATCCCTTCCCCAAAGGAGATAGTTTTTAAGTCACTGCATGCCCAAGAAGAATTAGGTTGGGATTTGAAGCCAGGTCTGGCTGGAGACAAATCTCATGCTCTCTTTGGCCACTTTCTACTCACAGAGCAGTGAATGCCCTGCTAATTTGGGAGGAGAAGACAAACCCAGAACAACCATCCTTGCTGAAAGGTCCTGCTACTATCTGAGCCAGCACTGGGTTGTATCCTCCAAGGGTCTCATCAGAGGGGGATTAAATCTTCCGAATAATATGATAGCTGTGTAGTTTTGGCAAGGAGCTTCACTTCCTTTTTTCCGTCTGTGAAAAGGGAAGTCATGGGGTTGTATGGAGAGTAAACAGGATCATGTGAACACAGTGTGTAGTCCAGTCCCAGAGGCAGAGGAAGAGCTCCAGAAATGGTAGGGCTTATTGTTTACCTTGAACCCAGATGTGTGTGCATGCTCAGTCATTCTGTTGTGTCCAACTATCTGTGACCCCAGGGACTGTAGCCCACCAGGCTCCTCTACCCATGGGATTCTCTAGGCAAGAATACTGGAGTGAGTTGCCATGCCCTCCTCCAGGGGATCTTTCTGACCCAGGGGTCGAACCCAAATCTCCTGTGTCTCCTGCACTGCAGGTAGGTTCTTCACCTTCTGAGCCACTAGGGAAGACTGAATCTGGACAGTTTCTAGTAAATGATGTCTGGGGTCCACTTAACATGGAAATTATAGGGAAGATTGAAGTTTTGGAGAATCAGGTGTGTGTGTGTTCAAAGGAGGACTCCTAAATTGAACCAGGGGTCAGTGAGGACCAGGGGACAGGGCCAGGTCCCCCTATCTCTGCATCATATCCTCAGAAATTTTAAAGGTAGGGCACTGGGAGCGATCAGCTGAAGGATCCACCCGAAATGAAGCTTTGAGAATAAAGATAGCAATCACTTCCAGTTGAAATACAGGTTCCTTTCCAGTTATATTAATTGTTCCCAAGGCCTCCTTAGTATGTACTTTTTTTAATCACTCAGTCGTGTGTATAGCTATGCTAATTTTCAGGCTAATTTTGCCTTGAAGCCCAGGAAAAGGGTGGTGAGGGTATGGTGAGGAAAGGGGACTTGGCTTGGGCAGGGAAGCTGTGAGTCCCTCAGCACGCACACCAGGCCTAGTTCCTGAGCTTCTCTTCTGCAGCACAAAGTCAGACGTGCTCAGCTGCAACCTAGATGCAAGACTCAGTGTCCTGAAATGAAGGCTTTGGTGAGGTGTGAGCCAAATAAAAAGCTAATGGAATACTTGCTGAAAGAGTATTCCAGGACTATCACTTACACCATCCTGAGATGTATAGCCCAGCTGTGGTAAAATGTTAGGTAGAAAATAAAGCGACAATTGAGGTGACATCTACATAGACAAACAACAGTGTAAGAAAGACAAGCGTGGCAGTTGGAAGCCTTGTACTGTGTCAGTGGTACTCAACATACTTCAACCTGTCTTTCTTCAGTAGTGTTCAGACATAAACAAAAATGTGGCTGTGGAAATAGTAGATCCCTTTCTAAAATTTATTCTAAAAATAAATCCTTCGATAGCCTTCCATATGGTTCTTTAAGTGTCTAAAACACAGTCCATGTTCAGTACATAAACTTCTTAATGAAACACAGGGCAAATGTAGCATTTGCCTTTTTACACTATGTCTTAAATATTCTTATTTCCTCTCTTTCTAACCATGAAAAAACCCTCACTGATAGTCACCAAAAAAGAGAACAACACCAGAGATGAGATCGTCCTTTTGAAGGCTGAAAAGGTGCCATTCACTGCTGATGTTATTGAACAGCTAATAAAGAATTTATTGATTGCAGTATCTCATGACACAGTGCCGTATCCATATATATTTAGTCACCTGCCTGAGGATGGTAAGATAATGTCATGGTCCACCCTGTATTCAGAGGAGACTGAATCTGATCTCGTAATGAAAAGTTGCCAGTAGTATTTCATCATAAGCAAAATATCTTTTTGACTTGCAGAATGGAATTCTTGTTTCACGTCTGAGATTTCTTTTATATTTCTTCTAGTGTATGTGCTCAGTTGTTTCTAACTCTTTGGGACCCCATGGACTGTAGCCCATTGGATTCCTCCATCCATGTAATTTTCCAGGCAAGAATACTGGAGAGGTTGCCATTTCCTACTCCAATATTTCTTAAGACCCTACGTTTGTCTTGCCTTTAAAACAAACAAACAAACAAACAAACAAAAAAACCTCATGCACATGCCCTTTTTGTACAATTTTAAAAAGTACATATCAAAATATTTAGTTTTATTTTTCCCGTTTTTCATCATACATTTGGCCGAACGTGTTGGAATACGGGGACACAAGGGATTATGAATACATACCAAAGGTCTCCAGAAACAGTATCTTTCTCTTAAGAGAATGATCTAAATTAGTCTGGATACTCTTCTTTGAAACTACACCACGAAATCATTGCCATTATTTTCCCTTGTATTTAGTTAGTTTGAATTAAAATAAACTCAATTATACAGTGAGCTATTGTTTTTCAAATAAGAATGTTTAACATAATGCTTCGTAGGAAGGCAGCATGTGTACTCGTTTTTGGATTTTCTTTTTTATATTCATTGTGTTATTCAAGCAACACTTAGTTGTGTATAGGTAAAATCGCAGTGGTTTGGGTGGAAGCAGTCATTTGTGTGGATCTAATTGACTCCACCTATGCTCAGTCTAAGAATGGGCCACAGGACAGAAATGCAGGTGGAGGCTCCCTGGGGAGCTGGGGCCTTGTCAGGGGGAGCTTCTTACATGGAGAGAGGGGAGAGGGGAACTCCAGGGTCTGGCCTTGGACTAAAACTTCAAGACTTCAGTGGTGTCATTATGATGAAAGTATCCTGTCCCAGGAGTGAACCCGTGTCTACACCAGGATCATAGCTGGGGTCTGAGCCAGACATCAGTGTGTGATTGTAACCTGAGAAAGAGCTCTCCTCCCATCTTGGGCTGGACCAGTATGACTCGGCTAGTCTCCCTAGGAGGGCATGTCCCCCTAGATGTTGGCTTTCAGAGCAGAGACAAGAAGAATGAGGATGTGACTTGAATGTGCCCTGTGGTTGGACTGTGAGAACTGAAGCCTTGACCTCAGCCATGAAGCCCTGCTTCCCTCTGGGACTGGATGGATGGAGTGCAGGGTCTGGACCCCACTCTGGACCTGCTGGGTGTGTGTGTGGGGGGACACCTGCTCTTCATGCTCACATTGCAAACAACCCTCTGCTATTCACCTGTCACACTGTCATCTGATTTACTGTCCCCTAGTAAGCCTTGCTCAGGTTGACTCTAAAGTCATTTAGTCCCTTTACGGGGTCTTGGGTGACTCAGTATATGACACTCAATTGCATAGGTCAACCCTGGTCTTCTGTGTCTATTTTCTCATGAGAAAAAAAGCATCTCACATCAGTCCATGCAGCTTGATTCAGGGATTGGGTCTTGTGTCCTCCCATCTACACTGAGAAAATGAAACCAAGATGTACCAGTCTCAGTAAGTCATAGACTAAGGAAGAACACAGGTGGCTGGAGGAATGTCAAGGATGATCTTAGCGCTGCAAGGAGTCCTGTCTGCTCTTTCCTTCAGGGTCAAGGGTGTGGTCGAAGGTGCAGCATCTGAACATTCTGGGTGTAAGTTTCCCAACTCACTTAGGAGCTAATTGGAAGAACTGTATATTTAAATGGGCTTCCCTGGTGGCTCAGCAGTAAAGAATCTGCCTGCAATGCAGGAGGCAAAGGAGACTTGGGTTCGATCCCTGGGTCAAGAAGATCTCCTGGAGGAGAGCATGGCAACCCACTCCAGTGTTCTTGCCTGGAGAATCCCCATGGACAGAGGACCCTGGCAGGCTGCAGTCCATAGGGTCGCAAAGAGTCAGACACCACTGAAGCAACTGAGTATGCACTTGCATATATTTCCATAATGGGGAACCATGACCCACAGCCTAGTCTGTTTGATAACAATTACATGCCTGGGTAGAGAGATCTTTTCTTCCATTAGTTGTGACCTTTTGAAAGTGAGCAAAGTTGGTTGTGGTTTAACTGTGCTTATACTTTTTTGACACCTCAGCTACCCCTTGTACAGTCTCAACCAGTAGGGCCTGTTTGACTTTAAAGTTTCCACAAATCAACCAAAATGTGGTTTTGAGCATGTGAACAAAACTGAAGCCTGAGAGGATGAAACCCCATCAGCCACACCAGCGCCCTCCTGCTGCCACTCAGGCTGTCACCCCACCCGCACTGCCCTCCCCTCTCTACCCCTCCCAGGCCAGGGCAGCCCAGGGCGAGAGGGGCAGGAAGTTGGACAGCACAGGAGACGCTGTCCAGTATGGTCTTGGCCGGAAAATCAGCTGCACAAAACTTCTCAGAGATTTGCAAATTTGCCCTTTTCTAAATTTTTATTGCTTCCTTTTTAAAATGTAATCTTTATTTTACAGTAGTGTATAGTTGATTTATAATGCTGTGTTAGTTTCAGGTGAACAGCAAAGTGATTCAGTCATACATATGCATGTATGCATTCTTCTTCAGATTCTTTTCTCATATAAGTTATCACAGAATATTGAGTAGAGTTCTTTGTGCTATGCAGTAGGTCCTTGTTGATCATCTGTTTTATATTTAGGAGTTTGTATATGTTAATCCTAAACTCCTAATATATCCCTGTCCCAACTTGTCCCATTTGGTAACCGTAAAACTGTTTTCTAAGTCTGTGAATCTATTCTTTTTTTAATATAAGTTTATTTGTATAATTTTTTTTTTACATTCCATATATAAGTGTTGTCATACGATATTTGTCTTTCTCTAATTTACCTCACTTGGTATGATAATCTCCAGATCCATCCATGTTGCAATAAAATGACCATATGATCCAGCAATCCCACTGGAGTATATCTGGAGAAAACCGTAATTTGAAAAGATACTTGCACCCTAAAGTTCATCACAGCAGTTTGTGCAGTAGCCAAGGTAAGTTTCCCCTCTTGGCTTCTGTACTTACTACATTATTTCTTCCCATTGAATAAATATTTCCAAATCTCTAAGATGAGGGCAATGTATTTTACCTAAAGAGGACCGGTCAAGTTAACATGAACCAAGGGATCAATCTAAGGGCTTTCCGCATAGCTCAGTCAGTAAAGAATCTGCCTGCGATGCAGGAGACCCATGTTCGATTCCTGGGGTGGGAAGATTCCATGGAGAAGGAAATAGCAACCCACTCCAGGATTCTTGCCTGGAGAATCCCACGGACAGAGGAGCCTGGCAGGCTATGGTCCATGGGGTCTCAAGAGTTGGACAAAACTCAGCAACTAAACCACCATTGTTTATCTGGTTGGTCTCTTTTTGTTTTCAAATGGGAACCTTGGTTTAACTGCCTAAGAACTTGTTTCATACACACTGAAGCCGACTATACACAAAGAAACAAACAATAAGCTTTTCCAATTTTAAATAAGACAGTGTTTCAATTCTAATACATGAAAAATTTCCTTTAAAAGGATTCATTAGAGGAAATAGAACATCCCTTATTCTTCCTTCCTTCTACCATGAATTTAACTTTTTGTTCTATGTCTGTACTTACAGAAATACACAGAAACACATATAATGAGTGTTCTGTTTATTCATATTATTACTCAATAGGAAAAATGGTTGAAAGACATGAACAAATATTTCAGCAGAAAAGAAAAAGAAGTTGTAAAACCACACACATAGAATAAGGCAGGATTTCCACCATGTTGACAACCACGGGAGTAGATGTGTGGAAACCAGAGTATATACGTAAGAAAAAGACAGATACAATCACAAATTCTTAAGAAAGTTCTCTCCGAATCCTTGGAGGAAGCTTTTAGTAAAGAAGCAGTGTGTGTTTTGTCCTGTCGTAGTTTGTTTTTTCCCAGCAGAAAGTGAACCAAGGGAAAGCCATGTGATGCTAGATTACAAAATGTGAGCTCCAGGTTCAGAAAAACCTGAATGACTCTTATTTACAAAATAGTGACCGTGAACAGACAAATTAACCTCTCCAACCTATAAACTGTGAACTCTAACTGTTGCTTCTTCCAGGGGTTCTTAAATGATTAATGGGATTACCTGATGAACAGTAGAAACAGAGTCTCTGTTCCATCTACATCTGATTTCTTTGCAGGGAAGTAAGCTTAGAAATGAATCTCAGTGCATTTGTGTATGTGTGGAATCTATTGTTCCTACAGTAGCTTAGGAACTACTGACAGTAGATACTAATGTTGAGAACTTGCATGGACCAGGCATCATGGACTCATCTAATCCTCACACTCCAGGAGACAGGGCTCTGTAACTTCATTACACAGATGAGGAAATGATGACACAGAGAGCTCGAAGGGCTGTCTGAGATCACACAAGTGCTAATACAGACCCAGGGTTCAAACCCAGGCCCTCGACGGCCACAGTCTGCATGCTTCATCCTGCACCCGATGCTCCTCTGGTGTTGGCGCAGGTCTCATCAGGGGTTAACAGGAGGACCTGGAGTCAGGCTTGTGAGACCCTAGCACAGACCTGAGCACACACGGTGCAGGTCATGCTGGGTGTTATACTGTCACTATCCGAATGCCCCAACCCAATGATCCTGCCTCTGGTGACTCTGAAAGAGAAGGAACACGGGCAGCTTTGTTTGGCTCTTGTTGGACCAGCTCCACCAGTCGTCTTGGAGCCGGTGCCCCAGAGAAAGCAGCATAACCACCATCTCAGTGAAAGACCTAGAAATGTGGTGTTGACCGTTATTACAATCAGCGCTGAATTTGATAGCCTGGTTATCATGCTGTTTCTCACCTTGGTTAGATTTCATGAAATTAAAGTACACAGACAAAAGGGGGCTTGTGATTCTTTTGTATTTATTGTGCATGTTATGAAAATCTAAGTATAGAATTCGAGCAGCAAAGCTGACTTCTCCAGGGTGTGTGACAGGGAGAGTCAGGGTCGTGGTCTGGCTGGAGGTGCTGAGGGAGGAGACAGGGAGCTGCCCACTGTATGCACTCAGGAGTTGAAAGGACTTGGGGGTGGGACATTATGACATCATAGATAAATACACATCTGAACTGAGATAACCCAAACCAAAAAGCAAGCAGAGACTTTCTGGGACTGTAGAGGATGAAGGAAAGTTGATCTCTCGGTAGCCCCCCCATTACGAGATCTTCCCGTCTCAGCAGACGCCTGTTCTTCTAAACACACAGGAAATGATGACAACAAAGTAGACTGTGCTCAGGAAGAGGAGTAAGAGGTAGGTGTAATAGGCTGTAGAGGTGTTCATGAGCTGCAGCTGCAGGGTACCTAGGAGAAGTCATTTTGGTTAGTTTCAAGTGTTCTTTTGAGAGGAGAGGACATATTCACGGAAGTGGTCACAATGATTTATTCCTGGTGATCTGCAAAGAAGTGGCACCCCAAACCCAAAGAAAACAGATGCAACCACCATGAGCACCACCACCACCAGAACAACTCAGAATCTAGTTGACAATTCAAGTCAATCAACGACCTCAACTAAATTCAACAGAACCTTCCCAAATATTAAAAAGCAGGGTTGTGTTTTAAAAGAATGAGTCCAAATGGGAAAAATATCTATGATAAATAGCATTTTTTGCACCATCACATCTCTGAGTAACAATAAGAGGTGACGTTTGTTAACCCCTAACCAAATGTCAAACACTTATTCTGAGAGCTTTGCTTGCAAGATTCTAATCTTAGTTAAGTTTTCAAATAACCTACGAGATTATCATTTTCAACCCCTTTTACCAGTAAACTGAGGACAGAGAGAAATAATTTGCTTGGTGTCACACATTTAGAAAGCACCAGAAATCACATTTCAATCCCAGCAACCTGAATCTGAAGAAGGTATTCTTAGCTGCTCTGTAGTCCTGCATTTCCATGTCCAATAAATATCCCAGACATCAAAGTTATGCATAAACAGCAAGTTGAATTGCTGATGTGGAAGCATCTGAGCCATTACATGTTGTGCACCAATGAGATTCCTATGAAGGGGATAAGCCAGGGAAATCTGGTTGTGACACAGTGAGGTGGGTGGAAGGCTTTAGTAAAGAGAACTTTGTACAAAATGGAAGAGAGTGGTTAGTCCAAAATCTCCGAAACCTTAGGAGCTCATGCCTCAGTCACCTGTCTTTCTTAGATGTCTAAACTCGTGCCCGTGATGTTCTAGGATGATTGCACTTACTCTCCTTCAAAGTTTTGCAAGAAATAGATGATGTCAAGAAGCAATTAACAATGATACTGGGCCTGACTTGCTACTCAATGGACTACAAGGCTGAGTTTCTTCCTGTATGTTCTATGCTTTACCTTCATGGAGTCAGAACTCCAGAATCACTAGTATGTGGTGTGGAAAGGATCTCAGGAGGGGACATGCTCATAACTCATGGCCCTGAGTCAGGTCAGATGTTAGCTGAGTTCCAGGCCCCCTGACACACTGGGAACGGAGGAGGGATCAGCAGGACCATTGCCAGCTCTTCTAAATTCACTGAGACCCTTCATGTAGGGAGAAGGGGCCACCAACTAGTACTCATCCTGTGCCAGCTAAATGGATACCCTGTGGGAGACATTCCACATAGGTGACCTTATCTCTGTAATAACTGAGTTGGGTGCAACTGTTCCCAGTTGGCAGAAGAGGGCACTATTGCCCAGAAATAGAAGTAATTACCCACCTTCGTGCAACTAATAATAAAAGAACCGGGGTTAAAGTGCTGTCTGGGATAGTTGGAAATCCACGCACTTATACCCTGCCCATGGGTCCACCCTGTCTCAGGGCCTCGGTTTTAGGATTCTTGCTCTATATCTTAGAGATGGAATAGAGAACTGAGGAAGTGTCTGAACCATGGATTCAGATGGCCTTTGTTGAATCCTCATATCTAGCTATGGAGCTTGGTACAAGGGATTTAAGTAATTTTGGCTAATGGCCCTCATTGAAAAATTATGGGAAAATGTTACACCACCTCATAGGAGTGTTATGATGAAAAAAAAATATGCACATAAGATCCAGCACAACACCTTATGTATATCAAGCTCTCAGCAAGTGTCAGTTCATGTATCAGTTACCAGCAAGGGCTAAAACTCAAAAATACTCTAGAAGCAACTTGATATCAAGTTTCTGCAATTATTACAAACAAAATCTACACAACTGGGCAAAGCCCACTGTTGAAATAATTTGGAGCCTATCAGTTCATCCTCTCATTTAGAGTCATCTTACACCAAAACCAGCATTTAATGTGTTAAGATGACTCTTCGGGAACGATGGATTTACTTAAAATATGCAGTCTATTCTGCAATATCCAGACATTTTGGTTTTTTTCTACCTTGTATCAAGGAAGTCCAAAAGTTAAGTTTATCCAGAGGGAAAAGAGTGCTGTAACATGACACAAAGGCAGACAAAGACAGAACTTACTGCTTTCACCTTCCAGACATGCCTTTGTAGAATTAGTATCTAGAAGAAAGGAGAGCAGGTATTAATCAATTGTATTGTCAGTCATTCATAAATATTATTAGACAGTGGCACATATGTGGTTAACTATGTGTGCGTTAATATGCATGTATATAAATAGAAGATCTGCTAACACAGACAGGAGAGATACTCTGATTAAATGTATGAACACCACAGTTTCAGGAATAATTGACTTTTTCTTAACATTAACCAAGGAAGTTCAAGAGGTAATTGATAGGTAAAAATTCATGCTTTCTGCTGCTGCTGCTAAGTTGCTTCAGTCATGTCTGACTCTGTGCGACCCCATAGACGGCAGCCCACCAGGCTCCCCCGTCCCTGGGATTCTCCAGGCAAGAACACTAGAGTGGATTGCCATTTCCTTCTCCAATGCATGAAAGTGAAAAGTGGAAGTGAAGTCGCTCAGTCATGTCTGACTCATGCTTTCTAAAATATATATATATATATATATATATATATATATATATATATGTATACAATAACTTTTCTACTATGCTTGACAAAGGCTTGATAAAGAACATCCAAAAAAAAAAGAAGAGATGGAGAAATTGGAAAACATAAACTAAATGAAACGGGGGCACTGAATATGAAATACAATAAGTGAAACAAACTAGATAAACGTAAAAGATCCTCATATAGTCCAGTTGCTTTTAAACACGCTTGCTTTTTAGAAACATATCTGGAACTCTGACAAAATAAAGCAGTACCTGGGCATTTGCACTTTTCAAAAAATTTCAAGTTAATTCTAATACACATCTGGATTTTAAAAAGTGTTTACAGGTTTTTCTATTAAACGGTAGTTTTGGTGATATAGAATTCTATTATTTTTCTGTTGACCAGTCATGAATCAACGGTATTAAGTGAGTACTAGTTAATGTTAGTGTTAGTCACTCAGTCGTGTCTGACTCTTTGCGACCCCATGGACTGTATAGCCTGCCATATTCCTCCGTCCATAGGATTTTCCAGGCAAGAACCCTGGAGTGGGTTGCCATTTCATAATCACAATAGTGAAAGATGCTTATGAGTTTTCACAATCAATAGCCAAACAAAAAGTAAAAGAGAATTACAATAGCAAGCCATAATGGGAACATGATTAACCTAACGACATAAAACAATTACATACAGTTTGGGGGGTCAAGCAGAGTGACATGGTAAATGGGAGTGCATACATGCACATGTTTTCATCTGCCCAGCCAATCTGAATTATGACATTTTGATTTCATTTGTTTGACTTAGTTTGAATAGGATGCTAGATTTCTAATTAAAAAAAAGTAGATATGCAACAAGAAACAGATGTTTACTATTTAGCACAAGGAGCTATAGTCACTATCTTGTAATAACCTATAACAGAAAATAATTTCAAAAGTGATATATGTGTATAAGTGACAAAAAATTCTACTTTTAGAAATTTGGTAATGTTTATCTTTGTCAGTTTTTCTAAATGGCCTTTGGATATCTAATAACAATGTATGATGTACAAAATGTTAGATATATTTGTATAGGATATGAGATTAAGATAAATTAATATAAATAGAAATCTATTATATTTAAATTATTAATGACATCATTCAAGATGCTCCCATTTTTATTTTTTCTGCGCTTTGACAAAATATTCTCAGAGAAATGTTAATATGTCTCATTATGATTATATGTTTTTTTCTTTTCCCTTATATTTCTCCTGATTTTTGCTTTAGGTATCTTTGTTTCTTTGTTGTTAGGTGTATGATGTCTATTTCCTTGTGAATTGAACCTGTTTTTGGTATCATTTTTTTTGAATTGTAGTTGTTTTTTGAATTGCATCATTCAAAATATTCATCTCTGTTACATTTAAAAATAAATAAATAACATTTTTGAGAAAGGTATTGATCAGGAAGGGAAAAAGTGCTATAGGATGTCTTAAAGGCAAACATAAGCAAAACTTACCACTTCCATCTTTCAGACAAGCTTTTTTAGAACCAGTACCTGTAAGTTCTGAAAGAAAGGAAGCAAGTATTAATCAATTGTCCACACCCATTAGTTTACAGTGAGTGCATATGTATGTATAATATGGTGTCTGTGTATATATACATACACATATGTATATAATCTATAGACAGATGACAGCAGACATGATCAGTAAAACTATAACAATGATGAGCCCCACAATTTCAGATAATTGGTCTTTTCCACTTTAAAACAGAGAGGTTCAAAAGATAAATAGATCAGGAAGAAAGAAAGACTAAAACATGACATAAAGATAAATCTGTACAAAAACTTACTGCTTTCATCGGTCAAACAATCATTTGGAGGCTCAGTAGTAGGAGGCTCAGTAGTAGGAGGCTTAGTAGTAGGAGGCTCAGTAGTAGGGACAAGTGAGGTGACAACTACAAGAAATGAGAACAAGTATTAATGAATTATCTGTGCCCATTATTTGATACTGTGAGTATGTTTCAGCAGTAAAGAATCCACCTGCAGGGGAGTAGTCACAGGAGACACAGGTTTGGTGCCTGGGTCAGGAAGATCCCCTGGAGGAGGGCACAGCAACCCATTCTGATAGTCTTGCCTGGAGACCCCCATGGACAGAGAAGCCCGGTGGGCTACAGTCCATGGGGTTGCAAAGATTTGGACACGACTGAAGCGACTTCGCACACATGCACATATGTTTACAGGTGTATGTATATTGCAATATATATATATATGTGTAATATACATATATTCCCTTGCTGCTGCTAAGTTGCTTCAGTCGTGTCCGACCCTGTGCGACCCCATACACGGCAGCCCACCAGGCTCCCCGTCCCTGGGATTCTCCAGGCAAGAACACTGGAGTGGGTTATATATTCCCTTACAATTACTTTATTCACTAAAAGATAAACAAACCTCTTATTAACATGCATTGGTTGAGGCAGAAACAATAAAGTAATAAAGTTTTATAATAAACTCTATGTGTTTATTATAAGTTCTCTTTCTCAGTGAAGCTTGGTCAAAAACTAGAACCAGATTAGATTTATTTCTCTGTAAAATCATTTCATTAATATGTACTTCATGTTATATTCTTAGCTTTTATCAAAAACAAAACAATTTTAAGAAACAGCATTGGAAATTTGCTATAGAATAGCATTAACCAAAATGCCATCATTAGCTTTACAGCCATTAGAAACCCTTGGAATGCATTTGTTTCAGAATTGTGTTCAGGTAAAACACATTATGAACTGGAATATCTCTCTAATATGGTAACTGTCACAATGAAACTTATATACTTATTTTTTTCTCATCACACACAAAAATTATAACCTAGTACTTTTAGTGTCCTTAAGTAGGACACTTAAAGCCATGATTACATTACACTGCAAATTTGCTTCTTTTCTATTAGAATAAAAATTAAGATTTAGAGCTATTTTTGTAATTTTATTTTTAATTAGTTTTAGAAGAGGATATAAATGGATATTATAAATATATGAATAAGTACAGCCGTGTCATATTTTGGAAAGCAAGTGTTTTCTCTGATGTTATTTCATTTGTTCTTCATTGCAGCCCCAGGACAAAACCAAGTGTTCAAACCTGATTAGATTATTGGATAAACTAAGAATCAGAGAAGATAAAGACTTACTTCAGAAATTCAGACTGGTGCATAGCAAACATCTATGCACATTTTATGTGCTTGGTTCCCACTGCTTTAAAAAGGTTTCCTAACCACAGGTAAAAATACAAAATGATTCCTTCTGATGGGCACTTTGGAGCCTTTGGTCTGTTAGGTGAACATGCAGGACATTAAATCCTGAGTCCAGGGAGTACAGGACCACTGCCAGGGCCGAGGCACATCCCAGCTCTCTGCCCACACTGCATGGACATGTCCAGCATCTGCTCACAGGGGCTGCTTTGAGATGTCATGCCTGGATCACAGGTGACCCTAAGTCATCAAGGAAAGTGTGTATATTCTCTTGACTGTAATGCATCCTCCTTGGGCAGTAATTCACCCCAGTGTGTCCATCCGTACATCCCTCCAGACCTGGCATGTGCTAGGGCTGCAATAAAACTATCTTGAAAGACCTTTTCTAATAGCAAGAAATGCATTCATTAAGTAGAATGGGAGTAAGTTTGTACACTTTAGCATCACCAATCTTTGATTACAAATTTTATCTTATAGGGGTATGTAAAATACAAATTTCAAAAATCTAAGCCCTTAAAAAACCACCTGGTCAAATTATTCTTTTGCTGAGCTGAAATTTGGCTCCCTTATACAAAGACCATTTTGTCATTTAATAACTCATTGCTTTGGAATTGTAAAGGAGAACTGAATTGAGAATGACTTTGCCTGCTGAAGGACATTCCTGAAAGATGTAGAAGTGTTGTTATTTCCTGACCAACCAAGATCCCCAACAGTGAAGATCTGTTGTGTGCTAAGTTGCTCGATGCTTTCACATATGTTGTTTCGTTTAATCCATACAACAACTCTAACACTTAAACACCATATGATCTTAATATTTTGGAAGATGAAACTGAGGGTGAGAGAAGTAAAATTTTTTCTTTTCTATGTTTCAAAGCCTATCCTATTTTAATCATATGGGGAGATAGCTACCATTAAATGAAACATCATTTTATCAAGACGTATTTGTTTGTTTTTCATTAACACTTAGCCGGAAAGGTGGGTATTACCTTTGAAAAACAGTATTTTGGGAGGTTATATTTACATTTATATTCACTTACCTTCTTTTATTGAAGGAAAAATAATCTCTTGATCAATTCCTCCTATATTTTTCTTGTGTTTGACAACACATACATGTTGTTTATCCATGGAGTTTTCGGTCACGGTCAGCCAGCTGAACTTCATGTAGGTGTCCTTGGTCTTCATGGTATTTCCCTGCTGGGATGGCAGAGCTCTTTTGTCATTTTTTGCTCTCCAAGAAACTGTAATAACATCAGGGAAAAATTTCTCCAGGAGACAAAGATATGTTCCAGCATTATCATGGTTGATTTCAGCAATTGAAGGAAGAAAAACAGTGGGCTTGGGGGAAGTGTCTGCCTCGAGGTTTCTCTCTGTAGGGGAATATGGAATAGTAATGAAAAAGAATGGTTAAAGAAACACCAACATGTTGTGGCTTGGAAAAACCTAGTGAGTAGTAAAAGAACAGAAGGCTACTGCTCACTATGGCCTTTCATCCACAGTATGTTGTTCGGTGCTTGCTGCTAAGTCGATTCAGTCATGTCTGACTCTGTGCGACCCCAGAGATGACAGTCCACCAGGCTCCCCGGTCCCTGGGATTCTCCAGGCAAGAACACTGGAGTGGGTTGCCATTTCCTTCTCCAATGCATGAAAGTGAACAGTGAAAGTGAACTCGCTCAGTTGTGTCCGACTCTCAGCGACCCCATGGACTGCAGTCTACCAGGCTCCTCGGTCCATGGGATATTCCAGGCAAGAGTACTGGAGTGGGGTGCCATTGCCTTCTCCTGTTAGGTGCTTAGTACTGTTCTATTTTTAATGGCAAGAGAAGTTCAAGACTTCATGGGACTTGCCCAAAGTCACAGGTGCTAAGTAGCAGAGCTGGATTATAACTTGACCTTCACTTTTTCTCCATATGTAGAGATGAGGTGCATCTTGTGTGCCTGCCAAGTCGCTTCAGTCGAATCTGACTCTTTATGACCTAATGACTATAGCCTGCCAGTCTCCTCTGTCCATGGGATTATGACTTTTAAATATCCCATATAAATACCCCACATCAAGACTTCCAACATTCATGAACATGTTTATTGATTGAATCCATGCTTCCTACAGTGGAAATGTGGAGTCCCAATCACTGGACTGCCAGGGAAGTCCCCAGTTATCTTTTCAAAAATCTCTTTTGTTCTATAATACTGGAGCCTGTTTTGAAGTAGATGGGTGGGTGGTGGGATTAGGGGAGGCGGGGGCAATTGGGTATGATGGTTTCTGTATTGGTGAAAATCTTTGCTAGCTTCTAAACTACTTCCCTTTCCCATCCTGTGTTTTGCAATTTATGCTCTTTGTCCAAATAACACATTCTCATATTCTGCAACTCTGTGGAATCTCACTCTTCATTTAACTGATTCTGGAATGAATCATAAAAATAAATACCCAGAGAAAATTTATTGGTTTTGCAAAGCAATATAGTTACTTTTGAGAATGGGAATCAACACCCATGTGTACTTGACACGTGTACTGTGAAGTTGAACTTTGAGCTCTAGATGTGGATCCCATGCCCGATTCTGAAGTGAGGAAATTCTCTTTATTTCTAATTTTATATGACCTCTCAATTTTATACCTGAACCACTCCAGATTTGTAGAGTAGAGCAGCATGTTATTTATAGTGCCTTGATTGTATAACGGTACTTCCAAAACTTCTATTAAAAATGTATTATTAATCCCAAACTCCTAATTTGGGATTAGCAGATACACACTACTGTATATAAAATAGATAAACAATAAGAACCTACTATGTAGAACAGAGAAGTATATTAAATATCTTGCAATAACCTTTAATCAGAGAAGGCAATGGCACCCCACTCCAGTACTCTTGCCTGGAGAATCCCATGGATGGAGGAGCCTGGTAGGCTGCAGTCCATGGGGTCGCTAAGAGTCAGGCATGACTGAGCGACTTCACTTTCACTTTTCACTTTCATGCATTGGAGAAGGAAATGGCAACCCACTCCAGTGTTCTTGCCTGGAGAATCTCAGGGACGGGGAAGCCTGGTGGGCTGCTGTCTCTGGGGTCGCACAGAGTCGGACACAACTGAAGCGAAATAGCAGCAGCAGCAATAACCTTTAATGGAAAAGAATCTGAAAAATAATACACACACACAAAAAAACTGAATCACTTTGCTGTATACCTGAAAATAACCCAACGTTGTGAACGAACTATACTTTCATGTAAAAAAATTTTTTTTTATTATTACAAACTAAATATTTGAAGCTCTTTCACACTTAAATAAGAATTTTTAATTCATGAGATTTCTATCTATATTTAATTGACTTCACTTCTTGATCATTTTCTTTATAAATTAAAACTTTTTTCTGATAAGTATGAGCATGAAGCCCAAGCTTACTGGTTATATATTTTAGAGCCAATAAATGTTGTTGTTAGAAATGATATCAATTAAATTAAAGGATTAAGATTTAAAGCACATAGAAAAATAGGACATATAAAAAATAAACATATTTTAATCTCATTTTTTCTTGCCATGTACCAAAGTCTGCTAAAGAGAAACAGATACCTTCCAATTCAATTTATGTGTGTGAGGGAACCATAAGATAACTTTCCATTTGTTAATAGTACAGCTGCATCCCCTGAAGAATTTCAATTCATCAACAGTTAGGCTACCAACACTCTGCCTCTTGGATGCAATTTTCCCTTTACATTTGAATAAACAGCTATGCAACACATATGACGTGTTAGCCAACAAAACGTACGGTGCTCACTCGTGTCCAGCTTTTTGCAACCCTATGGTCTGTAGCCCGCCTGGCTCCTCTGTCCACGGGCTTATCCAGACAGAAATACTCATGCATTAGACAACATGCTAAATACTTCATCACACAGTCTCATTTAATTCTCATACACCCCCTGCTGGATAATACCGTTATACTATTTTACAGATTAGGAGACTGAGTCCAGAGAATAACGTCCATGTTCATATACATAGTTACTGGTGGATCGGAAATTCGAGGTCAGCCTGACTCCAAAGCCCACTTTCTTTGGAAATGCCCCTTCAGCATCAGGAAAGGAGACATGTTAACTCATAAAACTTACCTGTAATGACAAACTTCAACCCTGGGCCAAATACTTTCATGATGATTATGTACATTATACATGAGCCCTTCATAGAAGTCCACACAGACACGAAGCCAAATTTTTTATAATATTTGTACAGTGTTGTCTATGCTGTCCTCTACTATGTGAATTTGTTGTAAAATCTCTCCTAAATCTCTACATCTAATTCCCATCCACTTTCATTTTTGGTAAATATAATTCCTATTTAATTATTTCTTACCTTCCCTCTATTACCTTGAAAAAAAATTATATTCTTCTGATACTTACCTGTGACAATGAGTTTTGCTCCAACATTGAAGTTTTTTATGTAATTATTCCACAGTGATTCAAGTCATATCAAAAACTTTAGACTAATTAGCTTCTCTGATTTCTTCAAATTCTAGTAGAACTATGATGACTTGGAATTCAAGACACTAGACTTCTGGTCCTGGTTCATTTCGCTCCTAACAAGCTCTGTGGTTGAGCAAATCAAGTAAACTAACGCCTTGGGTACCTTATTTATTTGAAAATGACCATGCTACTGTTAAGTCAAATGAACATCCTTATTAGTGTTTTGGTGAGCTCAAAATGAAACAAGATCTGAAAAGTCATTTGCATAAAAATTATATAGAGGTAAGAGATTGTAAATATTACTATATTATCATGATATTATTATTAGTATTTTTATTTGTGATAATTGTGTGGTCCAGCATGACATTTTAATATCATGGGAGCAAATCTTGCCTATCTGATGGGAATTCAGTATCTGGGGTTTACAAGTAGATCCATAGCAACTGATGACTTGTTTGCATTCCTCTGTGTTTTGATATGTCTGGGATTCTCCAAGCCTGTATCACAGCTTTTCACACACCCAGTTAGTAGGCAGTCATTTGTTCCATCGTATTTGCTGCATTTCCAGGGTGAACAAAATCTAAGGGAACATTGGCTAAAGCCTAATGTATGCAGCCAGTATATGGAACGTCACTTCTGCTGTCCACAACAAATGGCTTTTTCCCCAACAACAGCGCAATCTATGGGTATCTCAAGATTTTACCAGAAATTTCAGCTTCAAAAAATCTATCCAGTTCATGCCCAAAGTTCAGCTTGCAGCTCCAGGTATGGGCCTTATGACAAATGACCACAAAAATGGCAGGATGCCTGGTACTCAAATTCTCCTTTGTTAAGTTGGATTGCTTCATTACCTGCCTCATCTTATCAGCTGAAGGTCACCATTCATGAATGACATTACATTTTGGTGCCCATTGCATTGATGCATAAACATATTTGTTTGAAGACCATTTCTTCCATTTTATAAACTGGATATTGAAGGCAGTGTCCCCTTTTTACTTCATTTTCCTACTAAAGACTTCCACATGGAAGTTCTTTTTTTAATTTTGTGGTGGGAAAACATTTGAAAATTTGGTGTGCTTATTTTAGTCGGTTAATATAGGGTATCTATTCCACCACATTTTTTTCTTGCTTTATTATTTCTTATTTTTTAATTCACTTCTTTTGGATTGAGATAGAACTGACACATATTCTGAATGTTTAATAAATGCACATTCATGTGACTTCCATGATGTTTGTGAGGGAAAGAGACGTCATTTCAGTGCTATGATTAAAAGCAAGAGCATTGTTTTCACATGTGAGCAGCAATACAAAGTATGAGCTATTACTAATAGTTACAGAATCCAGGTCAGACTACAGAAGGGTAAATATTCAGGATATAAAGATGTGACTTAATGTTTCAAATATCACATAATGATCCAGTCCTCTTACTTTGACAAGTCTCTACTGGATCCCAAAGTTTGCCACAGTAGCTAGTCATGTGACTTTAGGCAAGTAACTAAACTTCTCTAAACCTCAGTTTCTTTATCTATAAAATGGGAATGACAGGATTACTGGTGAGGAACGTATAAGGCATTGAAACTACATATCATGGTGTCTGCTGCTAAGTCACTCCAGTCGTGTCCGACTCTGTGGGACCCCATAGACGGCAGCCCACCAGGCTCCCCCGTCCCTGGGATTCTCCAGGCAAGAACACTGGAGTGGGTTGCCATTTCCTTCTCCAATGCGTGAAAGTGGAAAGTGAAAGTGAAGTCACTCAGTTGTGTCCGACTCTTCGAGACCCCATGGACTGCAGCCCACTGGGCTCCTCCGTCTATGGGATTTTCCAGGCCAAGAGTACTGGAGTGGGGTGCCATTGCCTTCTCCGATCATGATGTCTATCCTTCAGTAAATATTAATTAACATTAAAATTCTCTTTAATGGCATGTTTTGAGGCCATTTCATCAAAATCTTCCACCAAACAAAAGGTATGTTTTTTATAAGCAATAACTATTACACCAAGCTCAACAATCCAAGACGTCCTACTTCTCCAGCCATGGACCATAGAAGACAGGTCTCAGTTAAGCCAGAATCTAGAATGCTTTTCCACTAGAATAGAAGCTGTTTGGTGTTGAGACTTGTTCTGTGTCTTGTTCGCCCTTCTGTCTGCAGCTCCCAGCACAGAAACTGTCCTCAATAAATATTTGCTGAGAGAATGAAAGAGCAAAGGAGAATGCCCAGCCATGAAGACACTTTCATGAACTTTGGAGCTGAAATGGCTCATTGAGCTCACAAACTGGTCCATGTCCAGACAATTCCACAAGAGATGAGGTAGTTTAAATTTCAAATAACCTCAGCCTCCTTCTAAGAAGCTAGAGTAATAAGAAGTGAGATTTATCAATGTTTTATAATCATTTACTGTAAGAATTTTCTTGCACTGCTCTTAGGGATGAGATGAAAATCAGTAATACTGGTTTTGCAGGAGATTCAGGAGCACAGTATTTTATCTCAAAATATAGAGAAGAGATAGTAAGAAAAGTGTTTCTCACTTAATAGACTGCCTACAAGAAAAGGAACTTGAACTAATAACTTATACCAATGTGATGATATAATATGCTATTTATGTTAGAATATAGAAAGATAAACGAAGCAATAAGACAGACATGGTCTTCAGAATACTTTACTATCTAGCCTGAGTCTATTTTGTGTGTGTTTTCTAGAACAAATTTCAACTGCTTACAAGCAGGGACAAGAATAAACCATTTACAAGGTGATTTAGTTTCCATATACTGTGACCAATAGCTGTAAAACTACTGTTTAGATGCTGAGGCCAAGAATGTGGCAGCCACATCAGGGAGAGCCCAGGTTGTTTCTACAAAGCATCTCTCAGTATTTTATGACTACAGTAAGAATAGAAAAATGATACTTACCAGGAGGAGTTACTATGATGTTAGCTCCTTCTCCAAATATCTTCCTCCAGCCTGAGCTGTCACAATGGTAAAAGCTCCTACAATAATCCAGCCTTTTTCTACCTTTATAAAGTGACTAGAAGTCAAAAACTTCATCCTGGCAGTTTGATCTGAATTCTTTTGGAAGTCCTTGGATATAGGTTTCACAGCATCCAATGTTTTATAAGTTTTCCTCTGATTTGTTGTTATTATTCAGTCACTAGGATGTGTTTGACTCCTTTGCAACCCCTTGGACTGTAGCCCGCCATGGGATTTCCCAGGGCAGAATACTGGAGTGGGTTGCCATTTCCTTCTCCAGGGAATCTTCCTGACTCAGGGATCCACTGGGGAAGCCACTTTCCTCAGATAAATGGGCCCAAATATCTGCTTTCCAAAGAGTAGTAATCACTAAAATCACTGATGAAAGATGAAAAGGATAAAAACAGGAAAGAACACACCACTGACACCAGCTGGTTACCCACCTGGGTTTCTAAATTTCCAGGAATGGTATTCAAAGGATCAAGACTTTTTTTTTTTTATTTCCAGGTGTTCAGTTCTGTAGAAACTGCTCAGAGTTTGCATCAGTTGAAAGGCAATTCTCTTTTCACAAACACCAGGGCTGTTTAGTGATTTGGGAATGTATTGCTAAAAGGAGGAAAACCTTCAGTAACTGAAAATGCAAATACCCCATCCGCCATCACACGTGGACTTGAGAAATGTGAACAAACGCTCCATTCATTGGGCAGCACAATTCTTTACCAAGGTAAAGGGAAATGAGAAAATAAGTCCTATGATGGCTTATTTAATATTATTTTTCCTAGGATAAAGGAAGAAATTTGCAGAATTCTCTCCGTTGAAATAAAACTTTCTTTCAACTAACACTTGAAAACAATATCCATTTCTCTGATAGTCAAAAGAAGTCCCTTTGTGGCTATTCTGTAATTTCAAGCCACTCATCTTGGGGCAAGGGGAAAGAAATTGCCAGGAGCAGCTGAGTACTCCTGTGAGCACAGATGAGCTGTCCACCTGCCAGGACGAGACAGGACAGGCTCTTACTGCCTCCATGTCTACTCCAGATGCACTTGTTCACGATCTCAGTCCCGTGAGCAATCAGTTCCTCTGCCCCAAGGATGAAAGTAAGAGGGTCATGTTGGGTAACTGTCCATTCACAGGAGCTCAGCTCACAGTCCCAACACAATGGGAGGGGATGAGAGATTCAGATGCCAATTATATTTAGATAGATTGTTTTTTTTTAATTGAGAGTTCATGGGAATTTCCTGGCAGTACAGTGGTTAGGACTCTGCACTTTTACTGCTTTTACTGGGCTCAATCTCTGGTTGGGGAAATAAGATCTCATGATCCACAGAATGTCCACAGAAAAAACTGAGAATTCTTTTTTTTTAAATTTTATTTTATATGTTTACAGAAAAAATTGGGAATTCTAAGTCATTAGTACTTCGGGCTGTCATATACCCTTTGCATCTATTGTAGTCATGAATGATGTCCCCTCAGTTCCTTTCTTAAAACTTGTCCTGTGATTTTCCTTATTCCAAGACCATGAGCAGAATTATCGGGAGCTTTAGGAATTGTTTGTTGTTCAAAATACATGAAAGATTTAAGCAATAAAATGCAAAAGAGTAACTAAAGAGTTATGCAATTAATAAGTTTTATTAAATATAAGCACAGTAAGAAGAAAGAGTATAAGGTTTTACTAAAGGGCATAAAATTAAACCTGCATAAATGGAGAGACAGATGATATTCACAAAGGAAAAGCTCAATGTAATAAACATGCAAACTCTTCTTAAACTCATGTGTATAGATAGACTAATTCCAATGAGACTTAAGGTAACATTTTATTTTTTTGTTCCATGTTGTAAAGATTGGGGCTGAGCTAGTTATGTTTACTTTAAATTGATATAAAATGTAAATATAAAATAATTTTAAAATTTTTATTAAAATAATGATTTTAAATAACTAATTTGGCATAGCAGCTCTTAACCCTTATTGCAAAGTTACTGACATAACATGATAATGGAGTAAGAATACTGAGACACGAATAAAACACAAATCCTCCAAGTATATGTTAATATAAAAATATAATTAAGGCATTTTTAATTGTAGGGAAATGATAGATTGTCTTAAAATTAGTTATGAACTATTAATTATATGTTGGAAGAAAAAATAGCTCTCTATCAAATACCATAAAGGTTAGGTTTGTATTAAAAGGCATCTAAAGTGTGAGTTATAAAGAACAATGAATGAAGGTCACTCAGTTGGGTCTGACTCTTGCGACCCCATGGACTGTAGCACACGAGGTTCCTCTGTCTATAGGATTCTCCAGGCAAGAATACTGAAGTGGGTTGCCATTTCCTTCTCCAGGGGATCTTCCTGACCTAGGAATCAAACCTGAGTCTCTTGCATTGCAGGCAGATTCTTGACTGAGCTATGAGTAGGGGACTAACTGAGTCCTCCGGCAGAAAATCTTGCAATGTGAAGAGCACAGGAGACACCTTTACTTAATGTTTAACTTTTAAGAAGGAGAAATTTGGAGAATTTTTTTCTCTTTTTTTTAAAATTGAAGCATAGTTGATTTACAATTTGTGCCAATCTCCGCTGTATAGCAAAGTGACTCGGTTTTACACGTATATATGTTCTTTTTTTTTCAACATTGTTTTCCATTATGATTCATCCCAGGATATTAGATGTAGTTCCTGGTGCAATACAGTAGGATCCTGTTGCTTATCGATTCTAAATGTAATAGTTTACATCTGCCAACTCCAACGGAGAAGGCAATGGCAACCCACTGCAGTACTCTTGCCTGGAAAATCCCCTGGGCGGAGGAGCCTGGTAGGCTGCAGCCCTTGGGTGCGAAGAGTCGGACACGACTGAGCGACTTCACTTTCATTTTCCCTTTCCACTTTCATGCATTGGAGAAGGAAATGGCAACCCACTCCAGTGTTCTTGCTTGGAGAATCCCAGGGACGAGGGAGCCTGGTGGGCTGCGGTCTATGGGGTCGCACAGAATCAGACACTACTGAAGCAACTTAGCAGCAGCAGCAGCAGCCAACTCCAAATTCCTAGTCCATCCCTCTTCTCCTCTTCCTCCCTGTTGGCAACCACGAGTCTGATCTCTATGTCTATGAGTCTGTTTCTGTTTCAAAGATAGATTTATTTGTGTCATATTTTAGATTCCACATATAAGTAATATCGTATGGTATTTGTCTTTCTTTTTCTGACTTACTTCACTCAGTCTCTAGTTGTATTCATGTTGCTGCAAATTGCAGTGTT
Organism: Bos taurus; assembly: GCF_002263795.3. Lineage (NCBI taxonomy): Eukaryota > Metazoa > Chordata > Mammalia > Artiodactyla > Bovidae > Bos > Bos taurus. The sequence continues at coordinate 50,158,736 of NC_037331.1, forward strand.
TTGTTCTTCTTATGGCTAAGTAGTATTCCACTATAGATATGTACCACATCTTCCTTACCCATTCATCTGTCAATGGATATTTAGGCTGTTTCCATGTTCAGGTTGTTGTGAGTAGTGCTGCTATGAACAGAGGGGTGCAGGCACTATTCAGATGAGTGTTTTGTCCTGGTATATGGCCTGGAGTGGGCTTGCTAGGTCATACGGTAATTCGATTTTTAATTTTCTGAGAGACCTCCATACTGTTTTCCATAGTGGTTGCACCAATTTACATTCCCACTGACAGTGTATTAAGATTCCCTTTTCTTCACACCCTTTGCAGCACGTGTTATTTGCAGACATTTTAATGATAGCCATTCTGACTGGCATGAAGTTACACCTTGTTGTAGATTTGATTTGCATTTCTCTAATAATTAGTGATGTTGGGCATCTTTTCATGTGCCTAGTGGCCATCTGTATGTCTTCTTTGAGGAAATGTCTATTAAGGTGTTCAGCTCACTTTGCCTCTGGGTTGTTTGTTTTTTGTTTTTGTTGTATGATCTGTTCACATATTTTGGAAATTAAGCCCTTGTTGGTCACATCATTTATAAATAGTTTCTCCAATTCTATTGGTTGTCTTTTTTTTTATGGTTTATTTTGATGTGAAAAAGCTTGTAAGTCTGACTAGGTCCCATTTGTTTATTTTTGTTTTTATTTCTATTGCCTTCAGAGACTGACCTAAGAAAACATTGGTATGAGTTATGTCAGAGAATGTTTTGCCTATGCTTTCTTCTAGGAAAGGTATGGTGTCATGTTTTATGTTTAAATCTTTAAGCCATTATGAGTTTATTTTTGTGTATGGGGTGAGAGTGTGTTCTAACTTCATTGATTTATGTGCATCTGTCCAACTTTCCCAGCACCACTTGCTGAAGAGACTTTTCCCCCCTGTTTTTATATTCTTGCTGGAGAACTTGTACTTTTTAGAACATTTCTAGGAATGTATTCATTTCTTCTAGGCAGTCTATTTTCTTGCCATATATTAATTATTTGTAGTAATGAGTTACTGATGTTTGTATTTTGGTGGTATCAGCTGTTAACTTCTTCTAATTTCATGTCTAATTTTGTATCTTTGAGTTCTCTCTCTCTCTCTTTTTTTTTTTTTCCTGATGAGTTTGGCTAAAGGTTTACCAATTTGTTTGTCTTTTCAAATAACCAGCTCTTGGTGTATTGATCTTTTCTATGATGTTTTTAGTCTCTATTTTACTTTACTCTGATTTTTATTCTCTTTCATTTACCTTTGGTTTTATTTGCTCTTTTTCCTAGTTCTTTTAGGTGTAAGATTAGGCTGTTTGTTTGAGGTTTTTCTTGTATCTTGAGGTAGGCTTGTATCACTATAAACTTCTCTCTTAGAACAGCTTTTGCTGTATACCACAGATTTTTTTTGTATGCTGTTTTCCCGTTTTCATTGTCTTCAAGGATTGTTTATTTCCTCTGATTTCTTCAGTCACACCTGGGTTGTGTACAGCATACTGCTTATCCTACATGTGTCTTTGTTTCTCATACATACAGTGTCTCTACCTCTGGCTGTGTCCTTAGAGAAAATGACCCGGATAAACAGAGACAGAGAATGGAAACTGAGGGAGGGATCATAAGGGTTCTGTGAGTACATGGAAAAGTAGTTATCACAAAGTGCAAAGAAAAACAGTGATATAATAATGAGTCAGTAATTGGGGGAGAAATTGGATCTCCACACTAAGATTGCTACCTTACACCCATACACAAAAATTCAAAATAAAGTGGATCAAGGAATCAAAAGGCCAAAACGAAGTCTTAACACCATTGGAAAAGTAGAAATGAAACTATATTTATGCTTCAGGCTTTCCTAAAGCTGCAAATAGTTATAGTATGTGGTTGCTGATACAGTAGAGCAAGCTAAAGCCAGTGCATTTACTATCCAATTCCTTGCTGTCTGCAGTCACTGAACTAAGAAGAATCTGAAGCTTTGACTTGTGGTATGAGACCGTTTTTTGTTTTGTTTTGTTTTTATTCCGAGATTCTGATAGAGAAATGTGATGACCTGGAGAGCAGCAGCACCCAGGATGCAACAAGACAGATGGGGCTTCAGGGTTGGGGATAAGACCATGAACACTATTCTAGTAGGCATTCCTGTGCTAGTGCAGCAAGACTTACAAATCAACTTGAAGAAGAATCACTAGGAGTCTATCAAAAAATGCACATTTTCAGCCTTCGTTCCGTGATTCTGATTCACTCTGTTGAGTGCCACCCAGAACATGCACTTTTATTCCAGTTCAGGTACTTCTGATGCAGGTGGTACGTGGACCACAGTTTGAGAAACACTGTTCTAGAGCTCAGACACTGGTACAGATTTGGAGGAACCATATACACGTGAGCTGACATTTCTGCATTTCAATATCAATTTTGCTTCCTTAAACCTAGCCCAATAAGGCAGCCACAATCCTTGGCTATATAACTTTTCAATTGAAATATATACCATTCTTTGATTGTTCACCCAAAGTGTTCTTTAATTTTAATTATTGAGAAAATTATGATCTGATAAGTCTGATTCTAGTTTGGCACTTGGCCTTGTTAACGGTAGGGAGTGGGGGTAGAAAGAAGCTTTGGCTTTACTTGTTGAAGACAGTTCTGGCTGTGGGCTGAACTTCAACAGAGGGTATAAGTAGAATACAACAACGGGGCTCTCTCGTAGCTCAGTCGGTAAAGAATCTACCTGCAATAATGCAGGAGACCTGGGTTCAATTCCTGGGTCTGGAAGATCCCCTGGAGAAGGAAATAGCAACCCACTCCAATATTCTTGCCTGGAGAATTCTTGCCGTGGACAGAGGAGCCTGGCAAGCTACAGTCCAAGGGGTCTCAAGAGTTGGACACAACTTAGTGACTAAACCACCAACCACCAACACCTAAAACAATCACTTTTCCCCCTACCCTCGTTGATTATGTAAGAGAGATATCAGTTTTTTCCAAAAGATAAATTGGATACCAGCTTGAGGTTCAAGAAGTCCGAGTTTTCATTCCATCATTTCTCAGTCTTCATACTCCTGGATAATAAAGATGCTCTATTCCCAGCCATTTTCTCTGCATAATCATCAGGTGAATGGTTCAGTATTATCTAGCCTTTCCATTTTCCTCTCCTAAATATCTCCCCTCACAGATAATCCTAGGTTCTCTGTCTGTCTTAAAGAGAATATAATATGAACTCTACCAGCTTCTGGGAGAGCTGAGAATATGCTGCCTGCCAGACTGCTTGCCTATAGACTGGAGATGGAGGCCTGTTTTTAGGAAAAACTATGGCTATTGTGGGGAGGTAGAAGGTGGCCATGGAATATAAAGTTTGATTCATGGGCATTGAGTTCAGGGTTTTTCTTTGTTTAGAGTAAAAAGGAATTGGAGGAGGAAGTGAAGCAGCTGCTGATATCAGGGCTGTGATTTGCAGCCACAAGCAAAATTTCCAGTGCAGTGTACAGGAAGTCTGAACCAACGTGCTTATCCCAGATAGCACAGTAGTATATGCCGGAATCACTTGCTTGCAGATTTAGGATTGCAAATGTATACCTCCTCCCTGTGCCCTTATAGACATGGTATTTTGTTCCACTGATTCCTGATTCAAGCACAGCCTTTGAGTTGTAGCTGTCGTAGTATAAAAGGCGTCGGGGGGCCGTCCCCTCCTCATGTTTGTACAAGTGGATATAGGTGGCCCCTTGTGTAAGATCACAAGGGAACGAAGCAGTCTCCCCAGTATTACTAGTGATTAACATCAAGTCGGAAGATACCTGCATGACTGCAATGGGAAAAGCAACAAAAAATAATGAAGAGGAAGCATTAATTTCTTAGTATGACCCTCTTCCCCACAATCCACCACCCCACCCTCCAACATTGCCACAAAATACAGAAAAGTTCCAGGAGCATCCAGGCAGCACACTTACCGGGAGCCAGGACAACCAGAAGCAGTGCTGGGGCCTGCATCCTGCCCCAGCAGTTAGCTAGACTGGGATTCTGAGCAGATGTGACAGGCAGAGAAGTCAGGGAGGATCTCTCTTAAAGACCACCAGGTTGATCCCAGAGCGAGTGGGTGCCGGGGGAGGCCTGGGGAGGAGCCTCACCTCTCTGCACCAACCCTTTCTTGAGGGCCCCCCTGTGGCAGGCTGAGAGCTGCCATCTCCCTCACAGGAGAGGAGAGGCCTGAGCACTGAGAACTCAGAATTGAAAGCAGATGGATCAAATGCGAACTGAGGGGAGGAGAGCCATGGACCAAGCTTGCCTGTTGCCTCGTGGAGTGAGCAGTCCTAAGTGAGCAGTTCAGCATTTCAGTATTTATGCTGCTGCCACAATCTTGTCCGGTGACATCTTTATATTCCTTCCCTGAACTACCTTTCCTTTTACCCCTGTAAGCAAACTTGGAGGCAACAACCAGAGAATCCAATAAGAACTGAACCTGCTTTATTATAAGAAAGTAAGATTGATTATGTCGGTCTACATTTGACTGTCTTTAAAATTAAATGGATGTGTGTTCATGTGTGTGCATGTGTTATAAATCTATTGGAGAGAGGATTCATGTTCATCCTCAAGTAAAAGGCTGCCTCATACAGAGTGTCCAGATTTCATGAAAAAATAAGGAGCTTCACAATAGTTGGAACAAACTAAAAACATATATTTTTTCTGAAATCCAGGGACATGCAAATCAGAACTACAATGAGATATCACCTCACGCATGTCAGAATGGCTATTATTGACAAGGCTAGAAATAACGTGTTGAAGATGGGCAGAAAATAGAACCCTTGTGCACTGTTGTGGGGATGTAAATTGGTGTAGTCGCTATGAAAAACGGTATGGAGTTTCCTCGAAAAGGTTAAAAATGAAACTACCACATGATCCAGCAATTCCACTTCTGAGTGTTTATCCATAGAAAACAAAAACACTAAGAGATGCCTGAACCCCTATGTTCACTGTTTAGAAAAGCCAAGGCACGGAAACAAGCCAAGTGCCCATCAACAGAAGAATCAAGTACCTGTGGTGTGTGTGTATATATATACATATATATGTGCATACAATAATGTGGAAACAGTGTCAGACTTTATTTTTGGGGGCTCCAAAATCACTGCAGATGGTGACTGCAGCCATGAAATTAAAAGACGCTTACTCCTTGGAAGGAAAGTTATGACCAACCTAGATAGCATATTCAAAAGCAGAGACATAACTTTGCCAACAAAGGTCTGTCTAGTCAAGGCTATAGTTTTTCCTGTGGTCATGTGTGGATGTGAGAGTTGGACTGTGAAGAAGGCTGAGCGCTGAAGAATTGATGCTTTTGAACTGTGGTGTTGGAGAAGACTCTTGAGAGTCCCTTGGACTGCAACGAGATCCAACCAGTCCATTCTGAAGGAGATCAGCCCTGGGATTTCTTTGGAAGGAATGATGCTAACGTTGAAACTCCAATACTTTGGCCACCTCATGCGAAGAGTTGACTCATTGGAAAAGACTCTGATGCTGGGAGGGATTGGGGGCAGGAGGAGAAGGGGACGACAGAGAATGAGATGGCTGGATGGCATCACTGTCTCGATGGACATGAGTCTGAGTGAATTCCTGGAGTTTGTGATGGACAGGGAGGCCTGGCGTGCTGCGATTGATGGGGTCGCAAAGAGTCGGACATGACTGAGCGACTGAACTGAACTCAACTGATGTGCATATAATACCATTATGTGGCCACTAATTATGTCATGGGTTTAGACAGCTCTCCCGCCTGCTGTACAGCTCTACTCTTGACCAGTTCTTTCTCTACCATTCTGTTTCTCTACCTCCCTCTGTTAGTCCATCTCTGTGCACAGATCTTCTCAATTTCCGATTGCTACCCCACACCTTTCTTTCCAGCTCTGACTTTCTTCCCTCTCTTTCTCTTTATCTCTCCTCTGTTTTACAATTTCCTTCCTCATCTTTATTTCTGTCACTTTCTGTCTCTCTTCTCGCCCACCTCTACCACCTGTCTTTCCTTTTCTAGTTCTCTATTTATATATCTTATTGATTTGACTTCTCTCTCTCTCCCTCTCCATTTTCTCTCATGATCATCCTAACTACTTTAAATTTTCTGTGATTCCAACATCTGCGATATCTCAGGATTGGCATCTGGTAACTGACGATTCTATGTTACCATGTTGTGATGTTCCTGGTTCTATAAGGTAAGGACTTTGGGATGATATCCTGCGCATTTGGAATATCATGTTATGGACTTCAGGCAGTGTTTAATACTGTGGAGTGTGCTGAGTTTTTTTGTCAGCCGGGCATTGGCCCAGTTGTGGAATGCTCTCGCCGGGCAGGTCCAGATGGTGCAATTTTCAGACTTTGCAGTGCTATTCACACCGCATTGTGTGTACCACCCCGAGTGGTTTCAAATCAAAATTTAAAGAATATGGTTGTGATTACATAGCCATATTTTTATAATGTGGATTTTTAAAACATTTTCCTTAAAGGTATACATCGGTGAAGAATGAAAACTACATCAGAGTCCCACATTTCTGAATAAGGATGACAGTTCATTTTTGTTTATTGTAGCCAGAGTGTCTCCATGTCAGGCATGATTTAATGACAAACCCTAACTTCTGAGGGCGGCAAGGGCAGCAGTCCCGGGAGGTAGTACTGCCCTTGTCTCCACTGGCAGGGAAGACTGAGGTCTTCCTGGAAGACTGGTCCAGGGTCCCACAGCTGGCAGGGGCAGGGCCAGGACTCAGGCGCCCCGTCTGTACCAGCATCCACCCTGGTCCGCACAGGACGGTCGTCTCTCTGGAGGGTGTTGGAGCTTCTGCGATGACAGGTGTGGTCCAGTCACAGCAGTCGGGCTCCACGTGCCTCCAGGTCAGGGCACATTGTTCAGTCCCTTCAAATCATCAAAGGAAACATTTCAACCTCACAAATATGAGCGAATAAACAGTCAGTTGTAAAAGCTGTATTTCTGCTTAATTATTTAACCACAGAAGGAAAAGAGTAGATCTTAAAACTTCATCTCATAAGAAACAAAGATTGTGTATCTACATTCAGTGAGGGATGTTGGTTTGGTGTGGTGACCATTTCAAAATATGTACAAATATTGAATCGTTGTGTTGTGTAACTGAGCCTAATGTGATATTTTATGCCAATTTTATTTTTTAAAATACATTTGTTTAAAAAAAGAAAGGAAAAGTAGTGACTGAATGGAGTAGTTGGGGGCACTGGTGTAGGGACAGACAGATGGCAGAGGCAGCCATAGTGTGGCAAACAGAGGCCCTGCCTGTATCAATGTATCCAACACGCTTCGTCCTCTTTTCCACAGCAGTGTTCAGACATAAAGCAAAATGTGGGTGTGTGAATAGTAGATCCTTTTCTAAAATACTTTATAATAAATTCTTGAGTGACCTCAAGCATGGTCTGTTCAGTGTCACAGCTCATGTTTGTCACATAAGCTCGTGTTTGGTACATAAGCTTTGTTATAAGAACACAGAGTAAAAATGTAGCTTTTTGCCCTTTCATGTTACACCTCAAATATTTGATGTGTTCTGTCTTTTTCTGCATGAAAAGACCCTTCATTGAAAGTCATCAGATGGGTCTCCTTTTTTGAAAGTTGAAATGAAGACACCTACTGCTGATGTTATTGAATGGCTAATAAAGAATTTATTTATTGTGTTATCTCACAGACATGGTATCATATTCCCAAACATTAAAGTGTTGCCTGCCCATGGATCATACGATAGTGTCATGAAGTGAAGTGAAAGTCATTTGGTCATGTTGAACTCTTTGCAACCCCATGGACTGTAGCCTGACAGGCTCCTCTGTCCATGGAATTTTCCAGGCAAAATATTGGAGTGGATGGCCATTCCCTTCTCCAGAGAATCTTCCCAACCCAGGGATAGAACCCAGGTCTCTCTCATTGCAGGTGGATTCTTCCATTTGAGCCACCAGGGAGACCTTGGACTCCCTATATTCAGTGAGACTGAGTCTGATCTCTTAATGAAGAGTTACAGAAAAGTCTTGTGCTGTCTTTCTAATCAAAAGACCTCTTAATATATTGGAATGGCATTACATTGTAAGCAAAATCTCTATTTTGATTTGCAGAATGGAATTTTTGTTTCATGTCTCAGATTTCTTTAGTATTTTTTCAACATCCTACATTTCTCTTCTATTTATTAGCTCATGAACATGCAATATATGTACAATTGTAAAAAGTAATAAAACTGAATATATCAAAATGATTAGTTTTATTTTTCTTGTTTTACATTATACATTTGGCCTAAAGTATTAGAATTACAACAGGAAGACAAGATAGATTGTGAATACATATAAAAAATACCATTTTGTATTATGTATCATGAAATAATCACTTTCTCTTGACATATCGCCTAAAATAGTCTGAGTAATCTTATTTTGAACCAACTCTATGAAATCATTCTCCCTTGTGTTTAGCTAGTTTGAATTAAAATGAACTCAATTATATTATGAGTTGTTTTGTTAAACAGGAACATTAAACTCAATGCTTCATAGGAAGACAGTGTTAACTGTCAGTTTCCTTTCATTATTCATTGTCATTCAAGAAAAATCCAACTGTGTGTGATGGAAATGGTGCTGGTTTGGGTGGAAACTGGCCACCCAAATCTAATCGGCTCCATCTGTGCTTGGTCTAAGAATGGACCATAGAATAGAGGTAAGCTGGAGACTCCCTGGGAGCCTGGGGCCTCACCAGGGGAGCTTCTTATATGGAAAGAGGTGGAGAGGGAGCTCCAGAGTCCAGCCATGGACTAAAACCTCAAGACTTCAGTGGTGTCATCACAATGAGAATATCCTGTGTCAGGAGTGGACCCGTGTCTACACCATGACCATAGCTGGGGCCTGAGTTGGAGATCAGTGTGTGACTTTAATCTGAGAAGAAGCTCTCCCCTGATGCTCAGGCTGGACGAGAAGGCTGTGTGTGGCCAGTCCTCCTAGGAGGGCAAAGACCCCAGATGTTGGCTCTCAGATTTTCCTTTAAAAGGATCCATTAGAGAAAACAGGAAAAATATACAATCATTTATTTTTATCTCTCGTACTATGAATTGAACACTATTTTATGCCTATGCCTTTTATAGAAATACACAGACACACATAGAAATGAGGGTCGTACCTGTTAATATAGTTACCTAATAGAAAATATGGTTAAACAAGAGACAAGAGGAATAAGGATGTGACTTGAATGTGTGAGAGGTCAGACTGGCAAGCTGAAGCCTTGACCTTAGCCATGGGGCCCTGCTTCCCTCTGGGGCTGAATGGATGGAGTGTAGGGCATGGACTCCTACTCTGGACCTGCTGGGTTGTGGGGGACAGCTGCTCTTCACGCTCACATTGCTGAGCTACCTTCTGCTATTCATTCATCACACTGTCATCTGATGTCAGTGCTCCTAGTAAGCCTTGCTTGGGTTGACTCTGAAGTCATTTTGTCCTTTTGGGGGGACTTAGATGTCTCAGTATATGAGATTCCATTGCACAGATGAGGTTAGGGCCTCCATATCTCTGTTCTTATGAGGAAGAAAGCATCTCACATCTGTCCACACAGCTTGGTTCAGGGATTGGGTCTTGGGTCACCCCATCTGCACTGAGAAAATGAATCAAGATGTCCCAGCCTCAGTAAGTCACAGATGATGGAAGACCACCGGTGACTGGTGGAACGTCAGGGATGACCTTAGTGCTGCAAGGAGTCGTGTCTGCTCTTTCCTTCAGGGTCATGAGCATGGTTGAAGGTGCAGCATCTGACATCCTGGGTGTAAGTATCCCAACTCATCTAGGAGCTCATTGGAGGAACTGTATACAGAAACAATGGGGAATCCAGATCACAAAGCCTAGAGTATGTGTGATAACAATCGCGTGCCTGTGCAGAAGGACCTTTTCTTCCGTTAGCTGTGACCCTTTGAAAGTGAATAAAGTAAGTTGTGGTTTAATTGTGCTTATTTTCTTGTGACATCCCAGCTACCCCTTGCACAAACCCAAACAGTAGAGGCTAGTTTGAGCATTTTCCAAGAATCAACCACATTTGACAGAGCAGGTGAACAAAGAAGCCTGAAAGAGTGAAACCCCACCAGCCGCACCAGCGCCCTCCTGCTGCCACTCAGGCTGTCCCCCCCACCTCCCGCCCTCCCTGCTCTGCACCTAGCAGGCCAGGGCAGCCCAGAGCGAGAGGGGCAGGAAGTTGCTGAGAAGCTGGAAACCACAGCAGACACTGCCCTTGGGGCCCTGGTAGGGAAATCAGCTGCACTAAATTTTCAGCGATTTGCAAGTTTACCCTCTCACCTTCTATGCTTAATACACTGTTCCTTCCCAATGAAGAAATTGTTTCAAATCTCTAAGACGAGGGCGGTGTGTTTTGTCTAGAGAAGTCTGATGAAATTCATGAGAACCAAGGAGCTGACCTAGATTAGATTTCATCTATCTTGTGGCTGGTTGTTTATTTATTTTCAGATGGAGACCTCCTTTTGGTTTCACATGAATTTGTTTCACACACACTGAAGCTGAGTGTAAACAGACAAGCAAAAAGCCTTCCCAGTCGTAAATGAGACATTGTTGTAATTCTAGTACGTAAAATTTTCCGTTAAAAGGATATATTAGAGAAAATTGGAAAAATATGCCATCACTTATTTTTTCTCCCTTGTCCTATAAATTGAACATTTTTTTTTATGTCTTTGCCTTTTTTAGAAATACATAGACACACCTAGAAATGTTGTACACATAGACATACATAGTGCTGTACTTGTTCGTATCGTTTCCTAGGAGAAAATATGGTTAAAGGACATGAACATTATTTCATAGAAAAGAAAATTTAATAGACTTAAATATGTGAAAAATGCTTATGCTCACTCATAATAAAAGAAAAGCAAATTAAAATAGCAAACATATACTACTGTTTACTCATCCAATTAGCAAAATCCTGACATTTCACAGCACCCTCCTGGCATTCATATACCTCTGGTACAAATGCAAAATGGTGATATCTCCACTGGCCATATCTATTAAAATGACCAATACACACAGTCTTAATGACATAAAACACTATTAGAATTTTAGCATTTTAAAAGTGTAGAAAAATGTGTAAATAAAACAGTAGTGTATTATGAGGAAATGATTTTATAAGCTATTGTACATTCACCAGCAAAATATGATCTAGCAGTCTAAGCATGTCTACATTTACAGTAAAGGAGCTCTCAGTGGAGAGAAGTACAAAACAATATATTCTGTATGCCACCTTTGAGCATAAAGAGGGAAATTAGAATATTACACTTGCATATATTTATTTATATGTACACTCATATTTACTATAAAGGATGCAGAGAAAACAAAATCATGACTTGAAAGAGGAGGAGAAGTAGAGACTAATGCATTTTTTTAGAGGGTTTTGATTGATTTTGGATCCATGCAAAGATATTATCTGACAATTTTAGAAGGTCCCTGAAATGCAGATTATTTTTTCAATGACACTTCCTGACCAAGGTTCCATTTCTTTAAATAACTATATTTTTTGAAGACGCATAGTAGTCTGTCATAGGACATTGTTTACTTCTAGGTTTCTTCTTGGTGATTATGGTTCATTGGGGGCTGCAGTAAGTGGTGCTGCAGTGAATGAACATCTGGGCACATAAATCTTAGTACATACATTTTGTTTCCTTAGGAAACTGATGAGTGAATGGTAAGATAACTTTCCGTGTAAAGCATGTGGTAGCTTGTGTAATGAACTCTGTGATCGTTCCTTGGTGCCTGAGATCTGAGCTGGCAGTGCTGAAACTATTTCAGTCACTTGATGCCTCAACCCCTGGCTGCACGTTAGAATTACCGAAGGAGCATTTTTAAAGTCTGATACCTGGGCTATGATGAAGGCTGTAACTTTTTTCTTATACAGTTATGTATTTATCTGTTTACTATGTCTATGTATTATTTATTTATCTATCACTGTAATCATTTATTTACAGCTATAATAAGAGAGCCACTGGTATAATGAAACAGCAGCAGGATTTCTGTCAGGTGGACTTGGCCCGTGAAGACTCTGGCACTGCTCTGTGTTTAATTTGGGCATATTTCATAGACTCTCTGGGATCTCCTCTTCTTATCAGCGAACTGGAGATACTAGGTGACAAAATACAGGCTTGGCGATCAGAGAGACCCAGCTCTAAAATGGCTGTGACGAGCACATACCTCCACGTTTTCAACTGTAAACTGTGAACTATAACTGTACCTCCCTCCAAAGGGCTCTAAGAGGGTAAAAAAACTACCTAGTGAAGAGTAGAAACTGAGTCCCTGCTCTATCCATATCTAACCTGTCTGCAGGGGAAATGAGATTAGAGATGGCTTTCAGGGCTTATGGGTATGTGTGGAATCTACTGTTTCTCCAGCAGAGGTACCAACAGTAGAAGCTATAACGCTGTTGAGAACTTGCACGGACCGAGCATGGTTAACTCATCAATTCCACATGCTCCAGGAGATAGGGTGCTGCAACTTTATTACACGGATGAGGAAATGATAGCACAGAGAGTTCCAATAGTTGCCTGAAGTCACACAGATGCTAATAGAGACCCAGGGTTTAAATCCAAGCCCACGAGGGTCAGAGTCTACATGCTTTACCCTCCACTCGCTGCCCCTCTGGTGTTGGTGCAGTTCTCATGGGATTAATGTCAAGAGCAGGTGGCAGTGCCTGTGAGACACTAGTACAGAGCTGAGCACACCCAGTGTAAGTCATGCTGGGTATCACACTGTCACCACAGGAGCATCCCAAACCAATGGGTCTGAGTCTGATGACTCTGGAAGAAAAGGAACATGGGCACCTTTGTTTGGCGGTAGTTTCACTTGGAGCCAGTGCTCCAAAGAAGCACCGTAACTACCATCTCAGGGAAAGACTTGGACATGTGGTGTGGACTGTCATTACGATCAGTGCTGAATTTGACAGCTCGGTTGCCATGCTGCTTCTTACCTTGGTTAGATTTCATGAAATTAAAGTACAGAGACAAAGGGGACTTCTGAACATTTTTAAATTTTTTGCGCCTATTATGAAAATCAATGATTTGAAAAAATGTTATGCAATAATGACATCATAGATAAACACACATATGAACTGAGATATCTTAAACCCACCAAGAAAGTAAAGAGTTTCTGGGACAATAGAGGATGAAGGAAAGTTGACCTCTTTGTAGCACCCCCCTGTCACGAGATCTTCCCGTTACAGCAGACGCCTGTTCTCCTAAACACACAGGAGGCGATGACAACAAAGTGGACTGTGCTCACAAGGAGTACGAGGTAGGTGTGAGAGGCAGAGGTGTTCATGAGCTGCAGCTGCAGGGTACCTAGGAGAAGTCATTTTGGTTAGTTTCAAGTGTTCTTTTGAAAGGATAGGGCATATTATTGAAAGCAGTGGTCACAATTATTTATTTTTGGTGACCTACAATGAAATAGTACTTCTCATACCCCAAACCCCAAACAAAACATGTACAACCACCATGACCACCTCCACCAGGAAAAATCAGAATCCAGTTGACAATTCAACTCCATCAACAACCTCAGCTAAATTCACTAGAACCTTCCAAAATATTAAAAAGCAAGATTATGTTTTTATTGAATGAGTCCAAAGGGAAAAGTTTTGTGATAAATAGCATTTAGCATCCCCTTCATCTCTGAGTAATAATAACAGGCACTATTAATTAAGAAAGTGAAAGTATTAGTCACTCAGTCCGTGTTTGACTCATTGTGACCCCATAGAATATAGCCCACCAGGCTTCTCTGTCCATGGGATTTTCCAGGCAACAATACCAGAGTGGGTTGCCATTTCCTTCTCCAGGGGATCTTCACAACCCAAGGATTGAACCTGGGTTGCCTGCATTGCATGCAGATTCTTGACCATCTAAACCACCAGGGAAGCCCACTAACCAAATATCAAACACTTATTCTGAGAGCTCTGCATGCAAAACCCCAATCTTATTTAAGTTTTCAAATAACCTATGAGGTTATTATTTTCAACCCCATTTTACCAGTAAACTGAGGACAGTTGTCTGGTGTCACACATATAGAAAGTACCAGAAACTACATTTCAATCCCAGCAACCTGATTCTGAAGAACACATTCTTAGCTGCTCTGTAGTCCTGCATCTCATGTGCGATAAATACCCAGACATCAAAGTTAAGCATAAATAGCAAGTTGAATTGCTGATACGGAAGTATCTGAGCCATTACATGTTGTACGTCAGTGAAATTCCTCTGAAGGGGTATAAACCAGGGAAACCTGGCTGTGACACATTGGGGTGGGCGAGAGGTTTTGGTAAAGAGGACATTTCACAAAATGGAAGAAAGTCTTTAGTCCAAAACTCCTGAAACATCAGGAGCTCATGCCTCACTTATCTATCTTTCTTGGATGTCTAACATCATGACTGTGATGTCATAGGATAACTGCCTTTATGCTCCTTTGAAGTTTTGCAACAAATACATGATGTCAAAAAAATAATTAACAGCAACACTGATGATGAGCCTGACTTGGCTACTCGATGGACCACAAGGCTGACTTTCTTCCTATATAAGTTTCGCTTTTCTATATTTTATCTTTATGGAGTCAGAACTCCAGAATCACTAGCACTTGGTGTGGAAAGGATCTCAGAAGGTGACATGCTCGTAACTCACTGCCCAGGGTCAGTTCAGGTGTTAGCTGAGTTCCAGGCCCCCTGACACTGGGGATGGAGGAGGGATAAGCAGGACCAGAGCCAGTGCTTCTAAATTCACTCAGAACTTTCATACAGGGAGAAGGAGCCACCAACTAGTACTGATCCTGTGCCAGCTAAATGGATACCCTATGGAGACATGCCACGTAGGCAAACTTTGTAGTAATAAAGTCGGGTGCAATTGTTCCCAGTTAGCAGAAGAGGGCAGTATTGCTCAGAAATAGAAGTAATGTACCCACATTCGTGCAACAAATAATAAAAGAACTGGGGTTGAAATGCAGGCTGGGATAATTCAGAAGCCCATGTACTTACACCCCTGCCCATGGATCCACCCTGTCTCAGGGCCTTAGCTTTGGGATTCTTGTTCTATCTCTATATCTTAAAGGAGGAATAGAGAACTAAGTGTGTGAACCATTGATTCAGATATCCCGTGTTGAGTCCCCAGATCTGGCTACGTGGCTTTGCACACGGGACTGAGACAGCTTGTATTGACCTGTATATAAACAGGTTAAAGTTCTGAGATATCTTCCCCACATAGCGATTTTCACATGTAAAAAGTTGTCTGTAACTGTTTCCTAGCAATAATGAGCTTGCAGAGCCTGTTCAGGCCACTCACGATTTAAGATAATAATATAACCACATCATCAGTCTACAAAACAGTGTTCATCTTTCTCCTCTCTGTGGGACTGTGTCCAACTCATCGGAAGTGGTATCTCATCATTAAGAATCAAGTTAGCAAGAATGGTGGGGGTGATCACTTCACTTCGCCCTTGTGGAAAATTTTAGCTCTTCTATCAGAAGTCCACTTTTGATAAATTTAAGAATTGTTCTAGAGCAAAGACTGCCATCATGTCCTACCTGCTGTCTGCTGCACACAGGGGAGGTGTTGCTCCAGGACCTTACTTCAGACGTTAAGCTCCCCCATCCATTAAATCATTGATGTCTCTTAAAAAAAAAAAAAAAAAAAAAAGAAAGAAAAGAAAAAATAATTGTTTTATGCTGCTAAGAATAGTTGTTACGTACTTTAAAAATTAGTATGTTTACGAGCCATCTATCCCACTGCTGGGCATACCCACCGAGGAAACCAGAATTGAAAGAGATACATGTACCCCAATGTTCATTGCAGCACTGTTTACAATAGCTAGGACATGTAAGCAACCTAGATGTCCATTGGTAGATGAAAGGATAAGAAAGATGTGGTGCATATACACAATGGAATATTACTCAGCTATTAAAAAGAATGCATTTGAATCAGTTTTAAGGAGGTGGATGAAACTGGAGTCTATTTTACAGAGTGGTAAGCCAGAAAGAAAAAAACACCAACACAGTATATTAACACATATATATGAAATTTAGAAAGATGGTAATGATGACCCTATATACAAGACAACAAAAGAGACACGAATATAAAGAACAGACTTTTGGACTCTGTGGGAGAAGGCGAGGGTGGGATGATTTGAAAGAATAAAATTGAAACATGTATATTACCATATATGAAATAGATCACCAGTCCAGGTTTGATGCATGAAACAGGGCACTCAAAGCTGGTGCACTGGGACAACCCTGAGGGATGGGATGGGGAGGGATGGTGGGGGGGAATACATGTACACCCATGGCTGGTTCATGTCAATGTATGGCAAAAACCACTACAAAATTGGAAAGTAATTAACCTCTAATTAAAATAAATAAATAAAATTTAAAAATACATAAAAATGAAAAAACAGTATGTTTAATCAGCTATCAATGATCTGGGCATCCCCAGGATAATGTTTGCAAACCCATTACTCCAATTTATCAAGATTGATCCTACACGTTCCCTTTGTCACCAGCTCAAGAAGTTTGGTGTTAGCTCTTTTTTTCCCCTTTTATCTTAACTCCCCTTCCCCAACACGGTTATTTCAGCTCTAGAACTTTGCTCTCAGCAGGCTGTGCCTTTGTAATAGCAGTGGCCTTCGCCAAACCACTTAACCTGTCCATGTCTCAGATTCCTCAGGTGAAAACTCCTGAGGAATTATGGTTGTGGTAATTAAATGAGTTAATTTAATACAAATGTACTGTGTAGAAGGGAAATGTTTTTTCCCCCTACCCTCTTAAGTTTTATGGCTGAGGCCTTATAAATTGGATTAACAAAAGACAGATTAATTGGGGGGAAAAGTGAGTTATTCATGTGTACATTGCATAGACATATGGGAGACATACTCAGAGATGGGTAACTCAAAGGGGTCCTTAGAGCTGAGGACCTAACTCGGTTAGGTTTACCTAACTCGGAGGCAGGGAAGAGCCTTTATGGAAAAGCAAATGACTCTTTGAACAGATAAATGGGCCCTTGAGGGGATATACGGGAGAGGTGATGGTGGCTTTGTGTGTCTGGGTGTCTGTGTGTCTGGGTGTGGTGTTGGCTTCTCCTCTTCCAAAAGAGATTATAGTTGCTACCTACAGGGGACTTATGACAGTTGAGTTCTTTGGGGAGGCTCTGCTCTTAAGCAGATAAGGAATTTCAGGAACTGAAATGCATTCAGCTCAAAATAATCCTTATGTTAAGTGGCATATTTGGGGATGGTGTATCCTGATCCCCTTCAATATATAAGACCATTAATAATGCTAGAACATTCCTGACAAGCAGCAAGCACTCTCTGAGTGTGTATAGCTGTGACTGCTGTGACTGTCATGTAGGATCCTCTGTGAGCATCTATAATGGAGGTTTGGGTCCAGCTCGCCTGTACCACAGTTTGTGTCCTTAGAGTTAAAGGTGAGGGAGAACCTTATGCCTTACCACTCCTTCCTTCAAGATTCTGAACCACTAGAGAAAACAGACATAAGAAGCCAGTAGAACCAGATGGAGCAGAGACATGTGGGTAGATGTGATCCCCTGAGTCCCTGGTTCTCCCTGGAAGGTGAGCACTTGAGGACAACTTGACTTGAGCCAAGAAAAGTACAAGGTCAGAGGTCTCTGTCTCAGAGAGCAGATGTTTGCTTCATATTTAAAAATTAGAGCTGCAGTGTTCCTGCTGCCACTGTAAAACCTGAGTTCTTTCTTTCCTGCAGAAGATTATAATTCCTCTGCTCTCCTTTGGCTAAGGAAAAATTGAGTATGAACTGACTTGCTTTCTGTGTTAACCTGATTAACACAGGCCTATTTACCAATTATGTGTGAGCTAAATCACGTTACAGAGTTATGTGTAGCAGCCTGTTCCATGACGGTGGGACTCGAGTGTGCTCTTTCATTTTAAGGTTAAATCTGAATGTCAGCTATTTGCTCCTGCCGGTGCAAGGCAAGTGGAAGCGGGCCTCAGCAATTGCAGGTGGGGTCCTGCAAGCTTACCAACGATGGGAGGGTGTAGACACCCACAGATGATCAGTTCTGCCAGGGACTCGTGGAGTGAATTTAATGCACACATACGCACACAGAGTAAACCGTGTGGCCCTAAGTAGACTCTGCCGGGGATTTTGGTTTTGTTTTGCTTGTGCATTTGCAACATCCTCTGTGGCATCCTCCAGCCATGCTGAATTGCATTCCTAGGCATTCCAAGTTTTCTCTGAGATTATTATTTTTTTGTTTTTATTTGTTTGTTTTTATTGTTTGGTCACCAAGTTACACAGACTTTGAGTCATCCACTCATACTCTGATAATTCTATTATTAAGCTCTAGTAATTTTACTGAACAACACATATGCTTCCTTATGTAGTCAGTTCAGTTCAGTTCAGTCGCTCAGTCGTGTCCGACTCTTCGAGACCCCATGAATCGCAGCACGCCAGGCCTCCCTGTCCATCACCAACTCCCAGAGTTCACTCAGACTCATGTCCATCGAGTCAGTGATGCCATCCAGCCATCTCATCCTCTGTCATCCCCTTCTTCTCCTGCCCCCAATCCCTCCCAGCATTAGAGTCTTTTCCGATGAGTCAACTCTTTGCATGAGGTGGCCAAAGTATTGGAGTTTCAGCTTCAGCATCAGTCCTTCCAAAGAACACCCAGGACTGATCTCCTTTAGAATGGACTCTAATGGTTGGATCTCCTTGCAGTCCAAGGGACTCTCAAGAGTCTTCTCCAACACCACAGTTCAAAAGCATCAATTCTTTGGCACTCAGCTTTCTTCACAGTCCAACGCCCACATCCATACATGACTACTAGAAAAACCATAGCCTTGACTAGACGGATTTTGTTGGCAAAGTAATGTCTCTGCTTTTCAATATGCTATCTAGGTTGATCATAACTTTCCTTCCAAGGAGTAAGCGTCTTTTAATTTCATGGCTGCAGTCACTATCTGCAGTGATTTTGGAGCCCCCCAAAATAGTCTGACACTGTTTCCTCTGTTTACGCATCTATTTCCCATGAAGTGTAGAAACACATATATCTTGACTGATTAAAATTACAGCATATTCCAAGAGAAAGCGGAGAATGGGGCTTCCCTGCTCTGTCTGATCTATTTGTTCTGTAGGTAGGACTTGTATCTTTGGTCTGTACTTGGTCTGTTCATGACATGGAAGCCAGAAGTAACAGAGAACTCTGGCCTTTTAAAAATTTATGTGGAAAGAAGTATAAGAGAGTGAGAAATCTACAAGAAAGGCTATTCATAAACTCTGACCTGTGACGTCATGGTTAAGGATGTGGACCCTACAGTCTAGCTCCCTCGGTTCAAATCCTGGCTCCTCCACTGATTAGCTCTGTGACCTGGGAAAGTGTGCACCGTTTCTCCCCTGGAACAATACAGATGACATCAGTACCCATTGTCCAGACTTATGTTTTAAGAATTTAGAGAAGTAACCCATATGTAGCATGTTGAAGTATGGTCCTTCAAAAGATATGTCCAGGTTCTAATCCCCAGAATGCATGAATGTTACCTTTTTGGAAAAAAAGGGGGCTTTGCTGATTTAATAAAGTTAAAGACTGTGAGACAAGGAGGCTGTCTTAGATTATCTGGAGAGGTCTTAAATCAAATGACAAGTATCCTTACAAGAGTGAAGCTGAGAAAGATGAGATCAACAGGTGAGGAAGTGGGTATGTGGCCAGGGAGGCAGAGATCAGACTGACTCAGCCATAAGTGAAGCGAAGCTAACAGCCACAAGAAGTGGGAAGAGGCAAGGAATTGATTCTCCGATATATTACCTCTGGAGGGAGCACAACCTGTCAACACCTTGATTTCAAACTTTGGCCTCCAGAACTATGAGAGAATACATTTCTGTTGTTTTAAACCAAGTTTGTAGTAGTTTGTTTTAACAGCCAAGGGAAATACTACAAAATACAAACTATGTAAAGTTCCTGGTGTATAGCAACTAATAAATATTAGGCATCATTATAATTTCCCCTGAACTATAGAAAAATGTGGCGTAATGGATCCTGGTTTCTTTGTGGTCTATCCGATCACTTAAGTTACTCCTCCTTGCATGAGGAGTCGCTAGTACCGAGTTGCCAGGAATAGGAGATTTTTCTTTGGCACTTTGGAGAGGGCAGAAGTGTTTGTCAAAGTCTCCAACACTTTCCTTAGAGAAAGGAAATGTTGATGGCAGTTCCTACATTTTGAGCCAAGGCAGAAACACACAGTGCACAGATAATGAAGTTTCTATTTATAACACAGACTTGTACAGATTTCTCCACCAGTAGAACTCTGGCAGTTGGACTACAGATCCCACATGTGTCCAAATATATTTTGTGTGACTTAGACAATCTCAAGGCTTCCTGGAGCTGCAAACACAAGCAGATGGTCCTGGCAGGGGTGACACCACAGCATGTTTGCTGAAAGCGTCCTCTGGAAGCTTCTTATAGGAGAGGGATTTTGCATGTTAAGTAGGGTGACCATGACAATGAGCCTGGTTTGTCTGACTGCCTGGTGTTCTCCTGTTGCATTAGCACCCCAAATGGCTTAGCAGTTGTCACTCTCAAAAATGTCCCAGTTTAGGTGATAAATTCTGTGCTTACTTCAATGTGAAGACACATCATAGGCAGCTTGCCAAGGAGCAAGATCTAAACTCACAGGAAAAGGTTTCCTTCCTAATGAGTTAGGCAATTTTGTAACAGTAGCTCTAAGACTGACAGAGGTAAGGATGATAGATCCATGTGTATCTCTGTAAGATATTTTTTACCCCTCATGGCTGGAAAATTAAAAGGCCCCAAAGACCAAATAGAAACGGATAATGAAAAATCCAGAATTCTAGCAGATACTTAATATTAAAAGTCCTTAACATTGTGGAGAACTTACTACCAGAGTCCCAACCAGTCACAATGGATGAAGGGATTCTTGGAGAACGGAATTCATACTCCAGATCTACCAAGGTTAAAAAAGATATGCTCATTGCTGGTGCTGTGTGACTCGTGGTATGCAGGGGTATACTGTTTCCTGTGGAGCAGTGCATCCCACATCCAGCTGGCCACGCCAACCTGGGCCAACATGGTGAATGAGTCTACAGGATTTCTAACTGACCATTATCCCTACTACATTGGGAGATGGCTGGAATCAAGCTGTAGGGCAGATCCTTCCAACTGGAGGGAGTGAAATGACATCCCATTTTCTGAAACTTTGTGGTGTGTTTGAGATGGCACAGTGGAGAGTTAAGAAGAAGGTAGAAAGATAACAATATTGGGGAAGAATCATTTCAGTGGGAAAATCCTTCTCTCAGTG
The DNA here is from genome assembly GCF_002263795.3 of Bos taurus. Classification (NCBI taxonomy): domain Eukaryota; kingdom Metazoa; phylum Chordata; class Mammalia; order Artiodactyla; family Bovidae; genus Bos; species Bos taurus. Next base: position 50,180,036 of record NC_037331.1, read on the forward strand.
GAGGACACAAAGCCAACAAGAGATTTAGTTGAAAGAGGGAACTATTATCAGAATTATTGGTATGGCTTAGATCCAAATTTGATAAAGTGTCCTTTGAGGGAGTCTAGTTTTCTCAGGATACCATCCTAAACTCTCCAGAGAGGAAGGAAAAAGGTTGGAAAAGCCCAGCCCAGCCATATTTCTGTGATTTCAGAATCTGGGGGAAAGAGGGAGGTTGTACGAAGGGGTAATAGAGGTAAAGGGGAGACCTGGACATGATTGAAAAGTAGGAAAAAAGGTACAAACTATTGTAAGTATCATATAACATGCAATAATGCTATATATTGTTGGTCAGTTCAGTTCAGTCGCTCAGTCATGTCCGACTCTTAGCAACCCCATGAATCGCAGCACACCAGGCCTCCCTGTCCATCACCAACTCCCAGAGTTCACTCAGACTCACGTCCATCGAGTCAGTGATGCCACCCAGCCATCTCATCCTCTGTCATCCCCTTCTCCTCCTGCCCCCAATCCCTACCAGCATCAGAGTCTTTTCCAATGAGTCAACTCTTCTCATGAGGTAGCCAAAGTACTGGAGTTTCAGCCTCAGCACCATTCCCTCCAAAGAAATCCCAGGGCTGATCTCCTTCAGAATGGACTGGTTTGATCTCCTTGCAGTCCAAGGGACTCTCAAGAGTCTTCTCCAACACCACAGTTCAAAAGCATCAATTCTTTGGTGCTCAGCCTTCTTCACAGTCCAACTCTCACATCCATACATGACCACAGGAAAAACCATAGCCTTGACTAGACGGACCTTTGTTGGCAAAGTAATGTCTCTGCTTTTTAATATGCTATCTAGGTTGGTCATAACTTTCCTTCCAAGGAGTAAGCGTCTTTTAATTTCATGGCTGCAGTCACTATCTGCAGTGATTTTGGAGCCCCCCAAAATAAAGTCTGACACTGTTTCCACTGTTTCCCCATCTATTTCCCATGAAGTGATGGGACCACATGCCATGATCTTCGTTTTCTGAATGTTGAGCTTTAAGCCAACTTTTTCAGTCTCCTCTTTCACTTTCATCAAGAGGCTTTTTAGTTCCTCTTCACATTCTGCCATAAGGGTGGTGTCATCTGCAGATCTGAGGTTATTAATATTTCTCCCGGCAATCTTGATTCCAGCTTGTGTTTCTTCCAGTCCAGCATTTCTCATGATGTACTCTGCATAGAAGTTAAATAAACAGGGTGACAATATACAGCCTTGACGTACTCCTTTTCCTATTTGGAACCAGTCTGTTGTTCCATGTCCAGTTCTAACTGTTGCTTCCTGACCTGCATACAGATTTCTCAAGAAGCAGGTCAGGTGGTCTGGTATTCCCATCTCTTGAAGAATTCCCCACAGTTTATTGTGATCCATGCAGTCAAAGGCTTTGGCATAGTTAAGGCACACAGATAAAGCTTCCCAGGTGATGCAGTGGTAAAGAATCTGCCTGCCGATGCAGGAAACACAAGAGATGTGGGTTTGATCCCTGGGTTGGGAAGATCCTCTGGAGGAGGAAATGGCCATCCACTCCAGTATTCTTGCCTGGAATATTCCATGGACAGAGGCCTGGAGGTCTACAGTCCATGGGGTCACAAAGAGTTGGACACAACTGAAGCAACTGAACACCCCCCCCCCACCACACACACACACACATATAGATAATAAAATTATGCCAACATGCTGGGAAGAGTACACATTCACTGGATGAACCAGTTATACCTGGGGAGAAGAAAAGGAGACAGAGATGAGCCATGGCGGGGGTTGTCTCTGTCATTATTCTCTCCAAATTATATTAGAAGCAATAATTTTGAAAGCAGAGATGGGAACCTGACTTCCATGTCCTTGCGCTCCTGTCCCTCTCAAGTGCCATTATTTCTGGATCCTCACAAGGTTCAGGCCAGAACTGTGTTTTCTTTGGTATGAGATTTACTATACTCTTCCTGCCTAGCAGGCAACTGCCAAACTTTGCCTAAAACCCAATTATTATATATTCTGGATCCGTGGATTCAAAGTTACATATTTCCTCATGGGCAAAATAGCGTGAAATTTTAGCAAGTAACTTTTTCAGCCAATCAACAACCCATATATACATGAGGTTAATTGCTCCAGGATAAGCTCAGACTAATCATGGAGTGGAATGTGTTGGGGAGAATCTAATAAACCTGTGGGTACCTGGGAAGAAATGAGTTAGGCTGCATGGAAAGGGTTTATAATAAGGACTCTCTCCCCTTTATATACTCCTCCAGACGACTGTTTCCCAAAATGTGGTCACCAATTGACACTCCAATAAACTTACTGAGCCCAACCTAGACCCGCTGAATCAGAAACTCTGGGAGTGGTGCTGTCTATCTTTGTTTTAACAAGCCCTTTAGGTGATCCTGAGGGACACTGAAGTGTGGTAACCACTTCTCCAGACTCACACCTTTGCCCATGATGATTAAAAGTCATCATGACTATGATTGCTTTGTAGAGGATACAGATGTCAAATTAAAATGTTGTATTCCTGAAAACTCACATAATGTCATACAGCAATTTTATCTTAAAGTCAGAAAACTGGAAGTAAATGACCACTACCATCCTAATAGACCCCATTCCCATCACCCTATCCCATTCAACCAACAGCAGAACAAAGAGGTGGGCAAAACCCAGTTGAAGGACAGACCTAAACTAACCATTGGAGTAAATTATTGGAGAATGTTAATGGTAAAGAAAATTAATTAATCACAATGATATTAAATGATAGTGAAAACTAAAAATAAAAAAGAACTAATATAATGCTGAAATTAAAATCCAATAAAATAAGCTAAAGGTTAGAATCAGAGGAGTACCAGTGAAATTTTTATAAAACTAATAACATCTGGCCTCCTTCATATCAGACAGAAGGGGAAAACAAAAGAGAAGAAACAAAAAGAAGCAAGGTCCCTGATGGAGTGGGGCAGTGGGTGTGCCTTCCCAGGGTCTGGGGCCAAGCCGACCTACTGTTCCTGGTGAAGAAGTGATGGGGGAGCGGGGAGCACACCCTCATCACCTTCCCTTCTACTCAGCCCCTCTCAGGACCTTTCAAATCTCCATAGAAGCCAAAGCAGATCTTCTTAGACCCATAAAAATCCCTGTAACATAAATACCATGTCTGTTACAGCGACAGTGCCTTCATTTGGTTCTTTTATTTATTTATTTTACCAAAGGTACAAAACATTTGGTCTGTGTTGGTTAATTAGGAGTTAATTTGCTTTGAATTGGTTCAAGTTCTTTGCTTTTGTTTTGTTTCCTTGGAATCTTGGCTCTAATCATTTCAGACATACATTTTCCACTAACCATCCAGCAGAGATAAGAACCCTAAGCCCATTGAAATAGCTATTACTATCAGCTGGGTTTAACAACAATTAAAACGGCTCTTCTAAGTTTTGTTAAGTGTTTTTTTCCCCTTCCTTGTCTTACTTTTTCTCTTAAATGAGGAGGCACTATTATAAATATCCAAGAGCACAGACAATACCCAAGCAGCCCACATCATTGCCCGGATCTTGGAGGCCGAGGGGAGAACAAGGGCTTTTAGTTTGACCCATCCAACAGAGTCCACGAGTCCCTGTGCAACTGAGGGTGAACTGCCTACAGCTGTGGCTAATGAGCAGTGATGGCCTGAAAGTTGGTGGGGAGTTTTTTCCTTCTTCCAGAAGAGGCTGGAAGAGAGGTGACCGCCTTCCCGACTACAGATGAGCAGGGTGAAGTGCTAGATCAAATTGGAGGTAAGAATGCAATTGGGGGTGACTACGGCAGGGGCTGCCAGCCTCTGGGATCTAATGCCTAGTGATCTGAGGTGGAGCTGACATAATAATCCTAGACATAATATGCACAATACATGTCATATGCTTGAGTCCTCCCGAAATCATTCCCCACTACCCACCCCGCCCCACTATCCCGCCCGCATTTGTGGGAAAATTGTGTTCCATGAAACCAGTCCCTGGTACCAAGAATGTTGGGGACCTCTGCTCTATGGGATAAAAAACTGATACGTGTATTATTTCTGAAAAAACCCCAAAACTTTTAGAATTCATGTTCTCTTCTACTAAAAGAGAAAAAATAAATGTTGGGAATAATAAAACTGAAGGGGAAATTGTACAGTATTAAATAGGGTTCAGAGTGGGTATGTTTTCATTAATCACATTTTGCTTTGGTAATACCTGCATATAGTACAAAAATTTTAGACTAGTATCAAAAATGCCATTAAGATGAATTCTCCCTTCTATTCCTGTGCCCTGAATCTCAAGATTTTCCCACTCAGGAGGCAACCAAATATATATTGTTAAATTTAGTTCAAAGATTTTTTAAATGTTTTAAGTTGTTGGTCAATTATTCTATATTTCATTTTATTTTATTTTAGGGGAGAGGGCAGACTATGAATTGCCTGTGGTCAGCTTGCTGTGCTTTTTTTCTTGGCAAATGTCTGTAAACAACCTTTCCATAATGCTTGAGCTAATACTTCCATGTTATAAATATACCTGTACTCCAAAATAGGATTTTCTAGATTCTGGGATCAGCATGTGGGTAGAACTTAGAATGTCTTTTGCTATTAAAAACAGCTTGACAAAGGGAATTTTAATAAAATATGTTGGAGATGCTGTAAGATTGACCTTAAGAAAAAACATGAGAGAAGGAATGATAATGATGATGATTATAGATGGTTCCCAGCTGATGATGGTTCAACTTGATTTTTTGACTTTACAGTGGCCTTCCCAGGTGGTACTAGTGGTAAAGAATCTGCCTGCCAATGCAAGAAACTTAGGACAGGTGGGTCAGGAAGATTCCCTGGAGGAGAGCATGACAACCCACTCCAGTATTCTTGCCTGGAGAATCCCATGGACAGAGGAGCCTGGCAGGCTACAGGCCATAGGGTTGCAAAGAGTCACACACACTTAGCACACACACTTAGCACGTGGTGTGAAAGTGAGACACATTCAGTAGAAACCATACTTCAGACTGAGTTTTGATATTTTCCTGCCCTGCTAGTGACACAGCAATAGATACCCTCCTGTGACGCCAGCAGAGTCAGCGAGCCACAGCCCCTGGTCGGCCACACAATTGCAAGGAGAAACAACCCACACTCTTAAAACCATTTTGTCTTTCACTTTCAGCACAGTATTCAGTGATTTACATGAGATATTCAACACTTTATTATAAAATAGACTTTGTGTTAAATGATTTTGCCTAACAATATTCTGAGCATGTTTAAGGTAGGCTCGGCTGAGCTATGGTGTTCTGTAGATGAGGCGCGTGCGTGCGTGCGTGCGTGTGTGTGTGTGTGTGTGTGTGTGTGCGCGCGCGCGCAATTTATTTGGCTGCACTGGCTCTTAGCTGCAGCATGCGGGATCTAGTTCAGAACCTGGAGCCCCTGCATTGGGAGCTTGGAGTCTTAATCACTGGACCACCAGGGAAGTCCCAGATGAAGTGTTTTAAATGCTGTTTTGGCTTAAGATATTTTCAGTTTACAATGGGTTTATTGGGATGTAAATGTCGAAATGGAGAAAGATCTGTATTTATGTAGACTTACTGTGTGCTGAGTCCTTCAATGCATTACTTCAAAATTTGAAGTTTAAATACAGCAACTCATAAATGTATTAGCATGCTTGTTTAAAGGTTCAGAGATTTATCCAAGGCTCTACAATTGGTGACAGCCAGAATTCAAACCCAGGAACTTCTTGTTTCAAAATCTGTGGGCTTTCTCTTTTGCCTATTGTTTTTCAAGCTGGCCCAGGTAATCTCTTACAAAAGGATGACATATGAAACTGCTGAAATCACAAAAAAGAAAACAGAACAGGACTAGTGTTGGAAACAATATGAGAAGAAACCAAATGTAGGCTGGGTTATTTTTTAAAAATCTTGTTAAAAAGAGCTATTCCATGATTAATATAGCATCACAAACCGATACTTCCCTTTTGCAACTGTAACATCTGTAGTAGGTGGTAAGAATTCTCTTGTCACATTAGATCCCCTCTGGGAGAAGAATGGTTTGCCTTTCTGAATGTTTGCACTGTGGTGTCTGCAGTTCCCAGTTTGGTTCACTTGGACCTGGATACTCTGATTCCTGGACGATTGACCTAAGCTTTGTGATTACCGGTGGGGTGGCTGAGATACAATATTTTGATGGTGTTCCAAGAAAAAGAATATAATAGTTGTCTATCGTTGCATAACTCGTTACTTTAAAACTTAATGGCTCAAAACAACAACATAAACTATTTAACGTGCATGTGTGCATGCTCAGTGTGTCCGACTCTTTGCGACCTCATGGACTGGACACCACCAGGCTCCTCTGTTGATAGAATTTTTCAGGCAAGAATACTGGAGAGGGCTGCCATTTCTGACTCCAGGGGATCTTCCTAACCCAGGGATTGAACCTGTCTCTTGCATCTCCTGCATTGCAGGTAGATTTTTTTTTTAAACACTGCATCACCTGGGAAGCCCATCCATAGTTACTATGGGTAATAATTACCCATGCCTCGCCAGTTCAGTCCCTCACAAGTATGCAATTAAGGGCTTGATTAGCTCTGTAGTCATCTCAAGGATGGACCTAGCGAGGATGCACTTCTAAATTCGTTTGTGTGGCTATTGGCAGGACACAGCAGTTCCTCTCCATAGGAAGCTCTCCTCGGGGCAGATCACAGCACAGTAGCTGGCTTTCAGCACAGTGCCAGCAAGCAAGAAACAAGGAAGGGTGCCCAATACTGGATTTATAATTTTCTATAACCTAATCTTAGAAGTAACATTCCTCCTCTCCTTTTCTTTCTTCTCTTCTCTCCCGTTCTCTGCTTTCTGACAAGTCAATACATCCAACCCACATGAAAGGGGAGGGGATGACGTAGGAGCATGAACACTGGGTACTGGGGCTCTTAGGCCATTTTAAGGACTCCTACCACAGAGACAACATACTGCTTAGAACCTGTTGACTTTGTTTCTCCCTTTTGACTGTACACTCTGTAAAAACAAGGACTGTATCTGTTTTGCTTACTATTGTAACATGCAGTACCCAGTGCATAGTCAGTAAATGTTTAATAAATGAACAGAGTGAATAATAAATTTCAAAAGTGGATATGATCATGACTCTCATCTAAGTGAACAACTGCTAAATCTTTTATTTAACTCATCAATTAATCAGAGTACAAAGTAAGATATGCTATGCTATGCTAAGTCACTTTAGTCGTGTCCGACTCTGTGTGACCCTGTAGACGGCAGCCCACGAGGCTTCCCCGTCCCTGGGATTCTCCAGGCAAGAACACTGGAGTGGGTTGCCATTTCCTTCTCCAATGCATGAAAGTGAAAAGAGAAAGTGAAGTTACTCAGTCGTGTCTGACTCTTAGCGACCCCATGGACTGGAGCCTACCAGGCTCCTCCGTCCATGGGATTTTCCAGGCAAGAGTACTGGAGTGGGGTGCCATTGCCTTCTCCGACAAAGTAAGATTAAAAACCATTCAAATAAAAACCTAAAGGACCAAATATTTATTATCAGATAAGTAATGTTGACATGATTTTAATAAATGAGTTCAAACTGACAAAACTGATTAATATTCACAGGGAAATAATCATTGGCCACACTAAACACATGGGATACAATTTGCATTTCTGTGGACAAAAAGTATTCTGCCTACTACATGTTTCTACAATTAGCTTCCCCCTCTAGGTGCTGTAAAGTAATATAGTCAAAGGCGAAGACTCAGATAACCTTTTGGGGAACTAGATAGTGTGCTCACTAAATTTCAAAATCTTGCAAAATTTTTTCTTACAAATGAATTGTACAGACTAGGAGAAAATGCACCCGAGGACAAGGCCAACTAGATAATAGTCATAGCTTTTTTTTCTTTTCAAATTCATGTAAGCAGTTGGGATGCTTAATAGGAGACTCAAGTTTCCTGATGATTAGGAAATAGAGCTTCTTAAGTATGTTAGTTTCTTAGATGTATCTCCATACTTTGATAATACATTCCTGTTCCCTTACACATGGTTCTTGACCTTGTGGAATAGAGAATATCTCTGGCAATGGAGAGTAAAACCAAACCATCCCAATGCTATGGGGGTGCTAGTCTTATAAGTAGAGTCCAAGGTTATAACATTGTATAACACATAAGGTCCCAAGGCTTATGAGATCCAGGGTTCTATCAGAGATTTCCAAACACAGGTGGACCAGCCTTTGTTTATCTTTCTAGGTGGGGGAAGGAATAATGTCCTTGTCAACATTTTGACTCTTAGCTTCTCTCTAAAATCAAAATATGCTGAAGTGAGGCTAGAATAATCTTATTTTGAAGATACTTCTCAGATAACTCTAGGTGGCCAAAGTTTCTTATCCACTGGCCTAGATTATTTTTATTGAACACATTCATGTTTATGTGGTTATGACCAAGATGCATCCAAAAAACTTACTGAGGCCCCTGTATCCACCAAAGAGAAGTTTTATGTAGCTTTTCCTTTGAGTTTCTCCAAGCAAGTATGGAGATAAATGTTTCTTCTCTACTAGGTCATTAATCAAAAAATCTAAAACTCTGAGAAAACACATACTATGCTTTGACCTTAGTTATAAAATCATTACAGAAAGAAAGAAATAAAATAAGAGGTGCAAATACAAATCTCTTCCTATATCCTCAGACCATAGACGATGGTGTTATTGCCCTGATTGATGTAGCCTCAATAAAAATAATTTGTTTTTAGCATCAATCAATGGACATTTTAGCAGATATTTGCAGTGTCCTGCTGGATCCTACTTGAATAAGATAAAGACAATTATGTACATTTTCATACCATACAAATTTTGCTGAATCATTTCACTACACTTAAAAAGCTACAACTGTTTGAAATTCAGATAAATATATGCCACCTGTGGTATTCATTAGCACTGTAATGGCATCATGATTTCAGACATTTCTGTTGATGAATAATAGTTTTCTTGAGACTTTTACCAGCTAGTTTTAATTTTGTAGTCCATAAACTGTAACAGGTAATCTGATTTATTATAAATAAATCATAAAGAGGAGACATTAGAAAGCATCAATTTTAATATCCTTCCTTTATGAGACAGGAAACCAAGACTCTGAAAAGGGGAACTGATACGGGCTGCATTGTGTCCCCCAAAATCCACCTGTTGAAGTTGTAATTCCAAGTATCTCAGAATGTGACTGTGTTTGGATATAGGACCTTTAAAGAGATAATTAAATTAAAACGAAGTCATTAAGGTAATCCTATTTAATTTGTGTTCTTATCAGAGGAAATTTGGACATAGCAGTTTTTATTCTCTTTGACTTGCTGTAACAAAATATTAGAGCTTGGGTGGCTTATTAACAACAGAAATTTATTTCTCATAGTTCTTGAGACTGGGAGGTCTGAGATCAAGGTTTAGGCAGGTTTGGTGTATAGTGGGGGCCTGGTTCATAGATGGCTATCTTTTTGCCATCTTCAATGGTGGAAGGGGCAAAGGATCTCTCTGGGGTCTCTTCTAAGGACACTAATGCCATTCATGAGGACTCTACCCTCAAGATGTATTCACCTCCAAAAGGTCTCACTTTCTAAAACTATCTTCACATTGAGGATTAGGATTTTATCATATAAATTTTGAGGAAATACATTCAGGCTTTTGCAGGTGTGTACAGAGGGAAGGTGATGTGAACACACAGGGAGAAAATGGCCACGGAAGACACCAACTCTGATGCACTTTGTTCTTGTACTTTTTGCCTCCAGAACTGTGAGAAAACAAATTTCTGTTGTTTAAGCCACCTACCTTGTGATACTTTGTTATGGCAGCCACAGAAAACTAACACAGGAAACAAACTGCCCAAGTTTAAAGAGCTAATTAGCTATAGAACTGGGGTTAAAATCCAAGGCTTCTACCTCTGTTTGGTATAATTCACTCTATGTCATGGTGCTATTAATACATAAAAGATTAGTTCTCAAAAAGATTTAGTTATGCAAAATCGTAGTATTATTAGTATACCAGAACAATTTGAAGATTGTTCTTATTCTTCGTTGACCTTAAACATTAGATGATCTCAATGATTGTTGGATATCAGCATGTGTTTGAACATTAGGTTTAACACATTATTACCCTGAAATCCAGACAAAAAATCTTACCGTTTCAGTGTATGAGCCCTATAAGCTATGAAAAACTTTGACACTTGTTATTGTATTATCATAGTCTCATCTTTGGCATTACCTCTGCATCCCAATATCTGAACTTGGTCTCTTACATACTAAGTGTAATGTCGGCAGTTCCGTGGGCACTACACTACACTATTCCGTGACTTTCTCTCTACATAGTTGGAATCCATGACAGCCTACCATTATAGCTGACACCTTAAAATTCGGGGCACAAAAATTTAAACAAAAAGAAAATTTCAGGATTCTTTGACAGTGAGTTTTCTTTTGTCCTCTCTGGATTTTGCTCTTTTCATACTTCCTCTGAAATTGGCTTACTTACCTAAAGTAAGGAACCCAAAGCAAGGTAATAACTGTAATCAATTATATAGAGTGATTAGGAACTTTCATGATCATGAATAATAAGCAAATGCATAATGTTTGTTGTAAAACTGGCAGCACAGATTTTATGTAGGATAACAGATAAAACATGGACTTCCCTGCTGGCTCAGATGGTAAAGAATCTGCCTGCAGTGCAAGGGACCTGGATTTGATTCCTGGGTCAGGAAGATCCCCTGGAGAAGAGAATGGCAACCCACTCCAGTATTCTTGCCTGGAGAATCCCATGGAGATAGGAGCCTGGTGGTCTACAGTCCACAGGGTCTCAAACAGTTCAACATGACTGAGTAACTAATATTAACACACTAACAGATAAAACACAAAACATTGAATACAATATTTGGGACATATTTATACTAAAAAACTCAGAGGGATGGTATGGAGAGGGAGGAGGGAGGAGGGTTTATTTTTAGAAATTTTTATTAGTAAAAAAATTAAAATAAAAATAAAAAAAGAAGAAAGTGAAGAAAAAAAAAAACTATTCACTATTTTTTGAAACTGAAATTTAACTGAGTCTTCTGTATTTTTATTTGTTAAATCCAGCAACCCTAATTTTATAGATTTGATGATAGATTGAATATCAAGACTTTCCCATGTAATGAAGGACTCCATAAGTTTCTCTTTCTAACCTATGCAGGAAAGATTGAACTGAACATATCTGATAATTATTTTCTCAAAGCAGAGACCCATTTACTGGAGAGACAGTGATCTAAATAGGAAATAGATGGTCAATTGACAATATCTTGTAAAAACTACCAAGTGAAAGTGTGAAAGTGTCAGTAGCTCAGTCATGTTTGACTCTCTGTGACTCAGTGGACTGTGGCTGCAGCTTCTCTGTCCGTGGAATTCTTTAGGCAAGAATACTGGAGTGGGTAGCTGTTCCCCTCTCCAAGGAATCTTCCTGACCCAGGGATCGAACTTGGGTTTCCTGCACTGCAGGCAGATGCTTTACCATCTGAGCCACCAGGGAAGATCCAAGAACTAAACATATCTGATGCTTAGTTTCTCAAAGCAGAGACCCATTTATTGGAGAGACAGCGATCTAAATAGGAAGTGAATTGTCAATTACCAACATCTTGTAAAAACTACCAAACCTGTTTACATATATAAAAACAAAACAAACAAGTTTATTGCTTATTCCACTAAGGGAGGTCATTATACTGACAGTAGTTTAGTAGTGTCTCAAGAAGTGGTGGTCAAGGCAAAGTATTTGCAAGGACTGGGGAGTCTATTGTGGGTCTTTCAATGCGGTAGAAGGGATGAGAGATTTGGCAAAATTTATGAAATAGTTGTTTACAGTTGATGGGCCCAGCAAGGGCAAGGGATTTGAAGTTAGCCTTGAAGAATAAATAGTCTTTGATGAGTCCTATAAGTGATCTGTTACTCCGAGGGAAAGTTTAGTGGTTGATTATTTGGATAAGTGGAACATTTCTGTAACAAAGAGCGAACACAACAATAACAGTAACAAAACACATAATTTTAAGCTTTTTGCAATTTCATCTTCCTAAGCAAGAATTTTGTGGAATATGCAAGTCCTGTAATTGCAGAAAGGCCAATATAAAAATCATCTTAATGTAGGAAATAAGCTACATAGCAGTCAATCAGCGGTTCTCTAAGTGTAATCCAAGAGCTACAGGGATGCTGAGATCTTTTTAGGGGATTGACAGAGTTGTCAACTTTCCAATTACACGTTTGTGTGAGGCCAGATTTTCTTCATCTGTTTCAACTGAAACAACATATTACAAAGAATTGAATCAGATGAGAGCCTCTCTTCTATTAAGCCAGACATTAGAGATTTGCAAAAATGTTAATGCTCTTCTTATTACAGTGTTTGGTTGTTATTGTCAAGAACTATAAAAGCTCTGAGGTTTGGCAGATTAACAAGTTAGCTTATCCAATTTAATGGAGGTTGACAGAAGGCATGAGACTTCTGTGTCAGAGTCAAAAGACTTTATTGCTCACAGCAGTACCAGTAGCCAGAAGGTCAGTATATTACGTCAATTTCCCCAGTGGAAAAAAAAAAAATTTCCCCAGTGAACACCAGGTCCCCGGGGTGACATGGATGGGTCTAGATGGATGCCTGTACATGCAGTGAGCTGCATGATAAAGAGAAGGACTGACCTTGAGGAGCCAGTCATTTATCACAAGCAATGAGCAAACCTACTCTTTGTACTGCAGGAACGTGTTACTTTATCCCTCAAGGCTGCTTACTGTCTACCCAACCATGGGAAAATCTGGGTACAGAGCTGTCAAAGGCTTGCATTCTTGGCATCCACAGCAAGATGTCTGGGAGCACAAGACACTGAGGGATGCACATCACTCAAAAGTTATTTTCATAAAAACATCTATGTCAACATATACTGACTATTCAAGAAGGAAACGGCAATGCACTCCAATATTCTTGCCTGGAAAATCCCATGGACAGAGGAGTCCATGGGGTTGCAAAGTCAGACACGACTTAGCAACTAAATAAACAAGAATACTGGCTGTATTATTGCTCTCTTTAAGTGAATAAAGTAAAATTTAAACTTTTTATTAGTTTTAATTTATAACTGATAAGCTAGTTATAACCCTTTAAACAAACTCTAGGGGCCTCAATAATTTTTTTGAGTATAATCTCCCGGGACTAAAAAGTTTGAAAACTACTGTTATAAATAGTTTCTTTTCTCACCATTATAGCTCTCTTGATTTTTTCCATTCACCTTGATTCTAGAGCTAAGTTATTTATTGCTGCCAAGGAATGCCAAGGGATTTATGCAGTATGTGCTCTGACATAATCTCTTTTAAATATTCTCTTGATACCTCACCACTGCTGGTCTCCATCACCCTCCTGGTCCCAAAGAAGGCTGGAAAAACAAGGTGGCTTCTGACCCAGATGGCCCCTGGAGCGCTGAGACATTCCACCCAAGGCTGCTGGCCAAAGTCTGCAGAGTGGCTTTTCGTTCTTCTTAAATGTCAGGATGGAAACAGTTCTGAGGCAGCCTATGATCTGTGCCATTATTTAATTCTTCAGTTCTCTTTAATTAGAAATTCCCTGAACATTTTTTTCCTGGGAATTCTTTGTTGCTCTTAATGTTTATTCAATAAATCTTCCTTTCTTTCAAAATTTTCCAACAGGATTCTTTGGAATGTGATACACACACACACACACACACACACACACACACACACACACACACACACACACACACACACACACACACACACACACACACACATATATATATAGGCTTCCCTGATGGTTCAGATGGTAAAGAATCCTCCTGCAATGCAGGAGACCTGAATTTGATAATGACCCTTGATTATGTTTGTATTTTGACAGCACAGGTCTTGAAGGTTGTCTTTGTATATTTTCTTCCTTAAATTTTCTCAGGAGAAGGTATTCCAAGGAATTTTTACAAAATAGCCACTTTAATGATTCCTTAGCACTGTCTAGATATAGTCACACTGAAATATCTTAAAATTCCAAATAGATAACACCAGCACAGGAGGTTTACTATATAACTAGCACATTTATGTAATATTTCACTAATAATGAGCAGGTATTACTTTCTTTTTAAATAAAAAATTATATTTAATTATAAAAATAGGGGGAAATTAATGTTTAAAATATAATATTTTGGGCAACACAGACTTTAAAGCTAATGCTTCCATTCAAATTCAAGTAGAATACAGGCTAGTAGACTGTGGGTGCCTTTGGGTCAGGAGTTATATCTTACTCAACTTTCTTGCCTGAACATCTAAGAAATCATCTGAGCACACCACGGGTTTTCATTAGGTGTTCTCAGTATTGAAGAGATAAATAATAAAATTTATTAACTGTTAATTTTAATAGAACTCATAAACATCTCCATGGAGTTATCTTCTTACTAGAGCATTTGAACTTCCCCACTCAAGCTTCCAAATCCCTGGACACAATTTCTTAATAGACTTATACCATAGCTGAGTATACTGACATTGTTTGGTTGTATCTGTTGTTTGGTAGAATGATCAAATAATGGCCATCTCATGTGGCTTATCCTAAATAAACCTAGGTCACCATTTATTTTTGTATTATATGTACTTTGATAGGGGTAAAATAAGGCAAAAAAAGAAATCAACAGGTGGATGATCCCTTAAATGAAACAACCTCATAGTGTTTCTGCTGCTGCTGCTGCTAAGTCGCTTCAGTCGTGTCCGACTCTGTGCAACCCCATAGACGGCAGCCCACCAGGCTCTCCCGTCCCTGGGATTCTCCAGGCAAGAACACTGGAGTGGGTTGCCATTTCCTTCTCCAATGGATGAAAATGAAAAGTGAAAGTGAAGTTGCTCAGTTGTGTCCAACTCTTCGAGACCCCATGGACTGTAGCCCACCAGGCTCCTCCGTCCACAGGATTTTCCAGGCAAGAGTACTGGAGTGGGGTGCCATTGCCTTCTCCGCATAGTGTTTCTAGATTGCCACAAAGGGGGTGGATTTGGTGAGGGGTTTACCATGGTATGTTAGAGACATAGGAATCATTTGTGGGTGGATTAGTAAGCAGTAACCAGACAGACTTTGTTTCTGAACCTCTCCTGTTAAGGTGGCCTGTAGGGAAGAGAATATGAATCTGGATTACAGCTCTAAAAGAAATACAGGGCACTGTAGAGTTTTGCAATCCTCTCTGAGGATGGAAGCAAGAAGATGCACAGTGTTTCATTTTGTACTTGGAATTTTTAAAGATATTACTTAGCCCCATTTATGATGGGAAAAGCAGTTCAAGGAAAAGAAGTAGTAACTGAATCAGCAACAACAGTTCTGGCCAATGAGCTCTTCAGTAGTGCTGGCCAAACTTGTTTTAATTATTTCACTGAAACTTTCCTTTCTGGGAATAATGCACTTTTTGGCTGACAGCCTTTTGATTCCTAGAAATGTCTGATTCGCCTCACCTCCCATCTCCAAATAAACACACACAGTTCAGTTCAGATCAGTTGCTCAGTTGTGCCCAACTCATTATGACCCCATGAATTGTAGCACGCCAGGCCTCCCTGTCCATCACCAACTCCCAGAGTTCACTCAAACTCACGTCCTTTGAGTCGGTGATGCCATCCAGCCATCTCATCCTCTGTCGTCCCCTTCTCCTCCTGTCCCCAATCCCTCCCATCATCAAAGTCTTTTTCAATGAATCAACTCTTCGCATGAGGTGGCCAAAGTACTGTAGTTGCAGCTTTAGCATCATTCCTTCCAAAGAACATGCAGGACTGATCTTTAGAATGGACTGGTTGGATCTCCTTGCAGTCCAAGGGACTCTCAAGAATCTTCAGCACCACAGTTCAAAAGCATCAATTCTTTGACGCTCAGCCTTCTTCACAGTCCAACTCTCACATCCACACATGACCACAGGAAAAACCATAGCCTTGACTAGACGGACCTTTGTTGGCAAAGTAATGTCTCTGCTTTTGAATATGCTATCTAGGTTGGTCATAACTTTCCAAGAATATTTTATTGGTTAAAGCAAGTGATACAAGTTTTATTGGATACAAGTGATACAAGTTTCTGGGTGACTTAGAGCAGAAGATGTGTCTAGAATAGTGTATTCTGGACTAGAGTTTTTACTGCAAACCTCACAAGGTAACTCACTGTACATCATGACCCGATCCATAAAGACAGACAGACATACACACACACCTGAAACAGAAGTTTCATAAAGTATTATTTACTTTTGAGATTCAGGATTCACAATAATATTTTTACTTTTTATTCTATTTCATCCAAAAAATGGCCCACTAAACCCACTAAATTGATTTCCTGAATCAGCAATAGATTCCCCACCTACTGTTGGGAAACAAGAAAGAATTCATCCATAAACATATAACATCTTTAATAAAAGTTGATTTAAGAAATGTAAACAGGTGTAATCATCTACAGAAATGAAAATTTGTGGGAGGGCATGCCTGGTGACACAGAAAGGATCAGCAATATTTTGTAAACAATTACATGAAACTCAGGAGTGCCTGAGGGTAGGGTTTTATTGCTGATTAATCTAGGTTGTTTCAGAAGCAGATGCCTTCTATAACTTCTATTTACCCTGTTTCAAATGTATGAAATCCATTACAAAATCCATTACAGAAATATATAATGATTTTTAAATTGTTTTAGCATGTATCATTAATTTTCTGAAACATGATTACTAATAGTGCTTTTAATAATACTTTCCTCAAGAATGTGATTCTCACGGTTGGCAAGGGATTATTGAACATATCGAAAGCAATCTTCTGCCAACTGTGTTTATACATTTCTGTGTCTGCATTTATTTGTTATCTGTGTACCTGTATGTAGGGTATTAAATAATGATAAACCTAAAAGTTAAGCAGGGGAAGAGGACAGTTGAAACTTTAAATAGGATAATCAGGGAAGGTCTCAATGAGGTGACATTTGTGTTAAGATCTGAAGGTGAGGAGAGAAAGACATGTGGATGGGAGGAAGAGTTTTCCAGGCAGAGTGAACAGTGACTGGAAAGTAACTGATGTTGGAGCTTGTCTAGTGTTTTGGAGAAGCAGCAAGAAGTGAGTAGTAGGACATGAGAACAGTCACCACAGGACAATTGTACGAGATCCTTTGAGCCACAGGAATGATTTTGCTTTTACTTGGAGTGAAATGTGAAGCTACTAGCGGATTGGGAGCAGGGGTATCATAAAAGCTGTCCTCCATTTGTACAGGGTGCTATGTGATATACAGACGAAATGGGGTGGAGACAGTGTGGGAGCGGTGAGACCCTTTACTATGACCATTACATTTATTGTGGAATAACATAGTAATGTAACTTACCATGACCTTTGTAATTGGGCATCCCTGGTGGCTCAGATGGTAAAGAATCTGCTTGCAATGCAGGAGATCCAGGTTCTACCGCTGGGTTGGGAAGATCCCCTGGAGAAGGGAATGGCAACCCACTCCAATACTCTTGCCTGGAGAATCCCGTGGACAGAGGAGCCTGTTGGGCTACAGTCCATGAGATCTCAAAGAGTCAGACACGACTGAGCAACTAACATTGTAATAATCTGCACAAAAGATGATGTTGGCTTGGGTAGGGCAGTAGCGTGGAGTGGGTAGAAGTGATAGGACTGTGGATCTATTTGAAGGGGTAATTGGTGGTATTTTCTTAAAATTGGACATAGTTGTGAAACAAAGAGAAGTTGAGGTTGACTGAGGATTTTGTCCTAAGTTACTGAGGAGCCCTTGTAGATTAATTAGAAAATGATGAACAGCTCGGTGGAAAAATGCATCATGATGTAATTGAACATAGAAAGTGATTTTCCTTAAAGTATTTTTTAAAGTAAATCTTTATCCAAGAAAAGTGCACAAATTGTAAGCATACAGCTGGGTGAATATTCACAAAGTGTACAAAAGACACCCATCTAACCAGCACCCAGATTCAGAAACAAAACATTACCTGCATTCATTATCATTCATTCCCCCTTCCTAAAGTAATTCTTTTTCAATTTAACTCTGCATTTATGCTAAACATTTTCTGCACAGCAAATGATGTGGATGTAGAGCGATGGGCCACTGAGGAGGCGATATCTTTAGAAATCAGGAGAGGGAAACTTAAGAAACTCACCTGCAACCATGTGACAGGAATTAGTCATCTGCTTGATCTCATGAAATTCATACTGAAAAGTTCTTTCCTAATAATACAATGTGAGACCGACAGATAGTAAAAATAGACATATTTTCTACATAGGGTTCAAAATTAGAAAGTTCATAGGAGTTGCTAAAAAAATTTAAAAAGAACCCTGAGTTGACAAAAAAAGAAACTTACATAAAAAGTAAAATTGAATGTACTAATGTCTAATGATCTGTACTTTCAAAGTAAACTTTTATTATCTAGAAAGCTTGGTAAAGGTGAGGATAAAAATAAGATTTAGATGCTGAAACTAAACATTGGATTTGGAATACAGAAACTATAGTTTTAGTTTTTCTCAGAAGTTACATATGAAAAAAATCCATGAGCTAAAGTGGGTGTGAGGGACTTGGGATAGAACAGCAAGGAGAAAAAAGAGATGAAATGGAGTTCCTAGATGACTGCTTGAGTCCTCCTCCCAGCAACTCACCCCCACCCCAAACCTGGAAATAAAAATCTTGCGTTTTGAAAGTGAAGACGTCTCTTCCTGTAGATGCTGAAAATGTGAATTAATTCTAAAAGTTAATTGCAAAATTATTTTGATAGCATCAAAAATGTTAAGTACATCTAAAAGGTCACACTTTTTATTGTTTGTAAAAAAAAAAAATGGCTGTCAAAATTAAAATTTAATACTAAGAATAGTGAATGTTGACTCCCTTTATTAAAAAAATGTGAAGAGAATAATATGCTATAGTTACTGTCCTAGGATAACTTTATTTGTTTTGCCTCTTAATATTCATTCCTCCTCCTTTGGGTAAGGCACCTCTATTTTGTCCTGAGGAAGGTACTTAATCCTCACTGTGTACAGTCTGGTAAGAGAGGAAGGTGCCTTGTCCTTTTCTGGCAGCAAGTGGGCTTGTGCACCAGCGGAAGCTGTCCAAGCCCTGTCTCCTGGAACAGGAATCTTGAGCTCAGTGACCAAACAGAGGACACTATGCAATTGATGCTTTTTCACTGGGGAGGTTGCTCCTTGAAGACATTGTTCCTCATCTCCTTGAACTGCCCTGGTTCTCGCTCTTAGATCAATCCCTCAACTTCTCACTTACCTTTGGGAGCCCTCACTTCATATCCTATAAGCTTCCCTTTTTGCCTAAATTAACTAGAATTATTTTCTATATTGTGAAACCAAAGAACACCAATTTACAGTTTAATACTATTTATCAGAGAAAGACCACCTTTCCAAAATTTTTGCTAGTAAGTACAATTTGATTGAATATTGAATAAACTTTTGGAAGAAGACCAGGAAATATTTCATACTCACAGATAGAAACTTTTTAAGGTAAAAATATTCAATAGTGGCATCCTGTTCAAAATACGTAGGTTCTTAAGAATAAATTTAAGAATCCCTCAAGTAGAATATTGGAGAAAGAAATGGCAACCTACTCCAGTGTTCTTGCCTGGAGAATCCCAGGGACAGGGGAGCCTGGTGGGCTGCCGTCTATGGGGTTGCACAGAGTCAGACACAACTGAAGTGACTTAGCAGTAGCAGCAAGTAGAATATGTGCATACACATCCACACACACACACAGAAGAAATGCAGTTACCAAGATTTTCATTTTAATGAAGACTAAAGCAGCAAGTATTAGCTGTTTTCATACTGCCCCAACTTTTAGAGGCAGGGTCTACTCTACTCTTCATTGACAAGAACTTGATATTTATTCTTTGATGCCAAAGAAAGTGAACTAAATGATTTTTCCAGGAAAAAGAAAACCTCTCTACTGTGTCTTTTTGGAGTCCTTATCCAACCATCACTTAAACTTTATGAGCCATAAAATGAAACTATTACAAATCACATGTAAATATTCTTTTAAATTTATGTTCAAAATAAGGCCTTTGTGGTCAAGTACAAGAATTTTGAAGTAAAAAAGACTTCGATTCAGACCCTAACTCTTCTGCTATAACATTGAGGAAATTAATTGCCTGCTTTGAACCTAACTTTCTGTAACAGGAAAATATCAATAATTACACCTACCTATTTGTAAGGTGTTCATAGCTGGTATTATTATTAATAGTTGTATTCATAGGTAGAAAATAATACTTCAAGAAACTACTTCTTACTGTATAAGAAGTCGGCTTATAAAATTTGCATATTTCTAGGATAAGCGTATGGAGAAGGCAATGGCACCCCACTCCAGTACTCTTGCCTGGAAACTCCCATGGATGGAGGAGCCTGGTAGGCTGCAGTCCATGGGGTCGCTGAGGGTCGGACACGACTGAGTGACTTCACTTTCACTTTTCACTTTCATGCATTGGAGAAGGAAATGGCAACCCAATCCAGTGTTCTTGCCTGGAGAATCCCAGGGGTGGGAGAGCCTGGTGGGGTCTATGGGGTCACACAGAGTCAGACACGACTGAAGTGACTTAGCAGTAGCAGTAGGATAACCGTAAACTCCGGGAGTTGGTGATGGACAGGGAGGCCTGGTATGGTGCAGTCCATGGGATTGACTGAGTGACTGAACTGAACTGAGGATAACCATGGGCTTCCCAGGTGACACAGTGGTAAAGAATACACCCGCCAATGCAAGAGACACATGTTCAATTCCTGGGTCGGGAAAATCCCACAGAGTAGGAAATGGCAACCCACTCCAGTATTCTTGCCTGGAAAACTCCATGGATACAGGAGCCTGGCAGTCTACTGTCCATAGGGTCGCAGAGAGGTGGACATGACTGAGTGACTGAGCGCACACAAGGATAACCTTAAACGAAAATAGATTTTCACATTTAAATTTGAGCAATGGCTATATGGTAATTGAGGTTATTTTTAGGAAAAGCAGTGTTCTTGATTTTTGAAAATAATATAGAAAATTTCTTATTTCTGATTGAAAAAGACATCTGTAAAGACTTCATGCTGACATCACAGGAATTCATCTATGCAAATATAATTTTTTACTTCTTCTTAGGCAATATGGAAGGGAAAAGAAACACTTTAAAACATTTAAGGCATGATTGGAAGTGCTCGAAATCCAACTAAGGCCCTTTCAATGATTAGCAGAAAGCAGCTGGCAGAGCCTATGGATTATAGCCAGAGACTCCATCAATATGTATTGAACTTGTTCTTCCCAGAAAGGCACCATACTTAGTTGTTAATATACCCAGATACTCCTTATATCATCTTTCTCAATTTTGTAAGTGGCATTCCGTCACTTTGAGTCTGAGTCCATGTCTATTGAAGACAGTTATTAGGCATGAAAATTCAGTGGCTAAAACCAGAAAACAGACACAACAGATACGTCATACCTTGTTAAATTATCTAGATATTTTATCCTTCAAAGGTCAACTTAAAAAGATAATCATGCTCAGAATCTTCCCAAAGAGATTGTTGAAATTAGCCCTCATAACAGGTGAATTCTAAGAAAATGGTGGCCATCAGCCTTTAAGAATTATCCAAATAAGAGACTTACTATGTAAAATATTTCATATTCAAAAAATATTTCAACAGTTCTAATTCTATTTTGCCTGTTTTCTCTAAGAGATATTGTCACTACATATTTATGTATTAGCTTATTGCAGAAGTATCATTGCTAACGGAGATTTTAGGCACATTCCCTTGATGTCTACTAAACCTTCCAGTTGTCTTCATGGGGTTGTCTGGTTGCCCTTTTATTAATGTTCTAATCATCTTCAAAAGTACTTACAGATACATCTTTCTGACACAAGAAGACTGCACGCTCCATGAGGTCAAGAACAGTATCAGTTGTGTTGACTGCTGTATTCTAGTTAGTAACCATACAGAGACTGGCACCAAATTAGTACTTAACCAGTATTTGTTGAATGAATCTCAAACTTGTGGAGGCTCCATGCACTGGTAAGAAACCAACAGTGCAATACCCCTATGTTTGTCTTTTTTTTCTTAGCTTTTGGTGTTAACACCCTGCACCCACAGTGTTCCATCAGAAAGCCTGTCAGATGACTGAGAAACCTGGAGGCTAAAATTACTCAAGCCATGTTTGCCATGTATTGATATCTGTATGCCACACCCTGCAGTGAATCTGGCCCCACCTTAAATAACGTCACTGCAGGCACATAATGATGTGAGTGGCCATTGTGTGCGAACATGCTCTTGAAATTTTTTAAAAATTAAATACTGCAATGTGATGACATTCACCCATCCTTCATTTAATTTCAAATCTCTCTCTGAAAGTGCTGTTTATTTCTTAGTCATATGATTTCTACCAAAAATAAAGACATAGATGGTACCCTGCCTTCCCTGGAACCATCTGTATGAACTACCCAACATTGTTTTCCAAAAAAGAATGTGAATCCAAAATCATATGATGAATATTTTGAAAGTGATTTTGATTCCTTTCATCACACCCCCCACAGTTATTCATCCCAAAAGGAAAGACGAAATGTCAGTATTAAGTGTCCCCATGTGACATAAGCTTTATGTCTAATAAAGGATATTAGATATTTTAAAGATCTAATTTAACTTTCACAACAATACTAGCTAGTATATAGGTATTCCTTACCCTTATTTGCACACTGTTAGTTGTTCAGTCATGTCCGACTCCTTGTGACCCCATGGACTGTAGCCCACCAGGCTCCTCTGTCCATGGGATTCTCCAGGCAAGAATACTGAAGTGGGTTGCCATTCCCTCCTCCAATTTGCTCAAGACTACTGGAAATGAACATCCCAAGGGCACATGGCTAATGACCGTCAGAGCTAGGATTTGAATCTGCCTGTTTGATTTGAAAACCTGTACTATATTCCTGCCAACATCTCAAAGCAGTAAGTGTACACTGGAAATCACACAACTCCAGCAGAGATGCAAATTAGTTTAAATATCTTCTTTTCTCAGCTGTATTTTAATTACTGTGCTGTTATCAGCCTTTTATAGTGGTGAGAGTTGATAGTGTGGGAGACCCCACAAAGGTAACTGTTTAGAAAGGAAATTGATGATATGCAGTTAAAGCTACACAAGTGTTTAAGTTACTCTTTTTCTTCTTCAGTTTCAAAGTTTATTTAGTTCCAAAAAGGCAGAATTATTGAAATAAACTTTTCAGTGTGTAGAAATGGTCTCTCAGGGAAAAATTTCCTTGCTATTGAAAACATTTTTGTTGGAACAGAATAAAAAGGTATCAGAGAAGCCCGTCTGAAGAAATGAATTGACTCAGCAATTCTGTACAGCCACAGTCTGAAAGATTTGTGAATCTGGGTAAACATTTCTGAAGGAAATCTAACATTTCAGAGTTCCAGCCCAGTTTGGGGGCATATTTTAAATAAACATTTACCAGGCAATACTCTTTCTGTGACTATAGTTTCTTAAAACATTGAAACAATGGACTAACTTTTACACAGGGCGCATAAACAGTCTTTCCAAGGAGTTATGTTGACTGGGAGTAGATATACTGTAATTTCATTATCTATTACCTCGTAAGACACAGGTTAAAAAATAATAGTATGTAATAAGACATTTGGCTTCCCAGGTGGCCCATAGTGGTAAAGAACCTGCCTGCCAATGCAAGAGACATAAGAGACACTGGTTTGACCCCTGGGTTGGGAAGATCCCATGGAGGAGGGCAACCTACTCCATCATTCTTGCCTAGAGAATCCCATGAACAGAGGAGCTTGGAGGGCTGTGTTTCATGGGGTCCCTCAGAGTCAGGTTCGACTGACTCAGGATTTTGGTATTTATGTTTGCTGCTAAATGTTTTCCTTGGGGGGCAGTAGAGGGTTGTTGTTCAGTTATGCAGTGGTGTCCTACTCTTTGTGACCCTATAGACTGCAGCACACCAGACTTCCCTGCCCTTCACTATTTCCCAGAGTTTGCTCGAACTCATATCCATTGAGTCAGTGATGCCATCCAACCATCTCATCTTCTGTCGCCCCCTTCTCCTCCTGTCTTCAATCTTTCCCAGCATCAGGGTCTTTTCCCAATGAGTTGGCTTTTCACATCAGGTGGCCAAAGCATTGGAGCTTCAGAATCAGCCTTTCCAATGAACATACGGGGTTGATTTCTTTTAGAATTGACTGGCTTGATATCCTTGCTGTCCAAGGGACTCTCAAGAGTCTTCTCCAGCACCACAGTTCCAGGGCATCAAAACTTCAGTGCTCAGCCTTTTTTAGTGTTCACATCTTACATCTGTACATGACTACTGGAAAAACCATAGCTTTGATTATATGGACAATTTTTGGCAAAGTGATGTCTCTGCTTTTTAATATGCTATCTAGGTTGTCATAGTTTTTCTTCCAAGAAGCAAGTCTTTTATTGTCACGGCTGCGCCCACTGTCCACAGTGATTTTGGAGCCCAGGAAAATAGAGTCTATCACTGTTTCCTTGTGTCCTCATCTATCTGCATGAAGTGATGGGACCAGATGCCGTGATCTTCATTTTTTGAATGTTGAATTTTAAGCCAGCTCTTCTCTTTCACCTTCATCAAGAGGCTCTTTAATTCCTCTTTGATTTCTGCCATTAGGGTGGTGTCACCTGCATATCTGAAGTTATTGACATTTCTCCCAGAAATCTTGATTCCAGCTTAAGCTTCATCCAGCCCAGCATTTCACATGATGTACTCTGCATATAAGTTAAATAAGCAGGGTGACAATATACAGTCTTGATGTACTCCTTTCCCAAATTGGAAGCAGTGCATTGTTCCATGCCTAGTTTTAACTGTTGCTTCTTGACCTGCATACAGGTTTCTCAAGGTCTGGTATTCCCATCTCTTTCAGAATTTTCCAGTTTGTTGTGATCCACACAGTCAAAGGCTTTAGTGTAGTCAACGAAGCAGAAGTAGATGTTTTTCTGGAATTCTCTTGCTTTTTCTATGATCCAGTCGATGTTGGCAATTTGATCTCTGGTTCCTCTGCCTTTTCTAAATCCAACTTGTACGTCTGGAAGTTCTTAGTTCACATAACTGTTGAAGCCTAGTTTGAAGGATTTTGAGCATTACCCTGCTAGAATGTGAAATGAGTGCAATTGTGCAGTAGTTTGAACATTCTTTGGCATTACCCTCCTTTGGGATTGGAAGGAAAAATTGAACTTCGCCATTCCTGTGGCCACTGCTGAGTTTTCCAAATTTGCTGGCATATTGAGTGCAGCACTTTCACAGCATCATCTTTTAAGATTTGAAATAGCTTAACGGAATTCCATCACCTCTACTAGCTTTGTTCATAGTAATGCTTCCTAAGGCCCACTTGACTTTGCACTCCAGAATA
This sequence comes from Bos taurus, assembly GCF_002263795.3. Lineage (NCBI taxonomy): Eukaryota > Metazoa > Chordata > Mammalia > Artiodactyla > Bovidae > Bos > Bos taurus. Next base: position 50,205,348 of record NC_037331.1, read on the forward strand.
TCTGGCTCTAGGTAAGTGAACATACCATTGTGGTTATCTGGGTCATGAAGATCTTTTTTGTATAGTTCTTCTGTGTATTCTTGCCATCTCTTCTTAATATCTTCTGCTTCTGTTAGGTCCATATCATTTCTGTCCTTTATTGTGCCCATCTTTGCATGAAATGGTCCCTTGGTATCTCTAATATTCTTGAAGAGATCTCTAGTCTTTCCCATTGTACTATTTCCTCCTATTTCTTTGCACTGTTCTGTTAAAAAGGCTTTGTTATCTCTCTTGCTATTTTGTGGAACTCTGCATTCAGATGGGTATATCTTTCCTTTCCTTCCTTGCCTTTCTCTTCTTTTCTCAGCTGTTTGTAATGCCTCCTCAGACAACCACTTTGCCTTTCTCATTTCTTTTTGATTACCACCTCCTCTACAATGTTACGAACCTCTGTCCATAGTTCTTCAGGCACTCTGTCTGGATAGATCTGATCTGATCCCTTGAATCTATTTGTCACTTCTACCATATAATCTTAAGGGATATGTTGAGGTCATACCTGAATGGCCTATTGTTTTTCCCTACTTTCTTCAATTTCAGTCTGAATTTTGTAATAAGATGTTCATGATCTGAGCCACAGTCAGCTCCCAGTCTTGTTTTTGCTGACAGTGTTGAACTTCTCCATTTTTGGCTACAAAGAATATAATCGATCTGATCTGGTGTGGGAATATGTTTGCTTCTAAATGTTTTCCTATAGGGAGCAATAGAGGGAGACTACAACAGCTGGGAGGGATTGGGGGCAGGAGGAGAAGGGGACAACAGAGGATGAGATGGCTGGATGGCATCACTGACTCGATGGACGTGAGTCTGAATGAACTCCGGGAGTTGGTGATGGACAGGGAGGCCTGGCATGCTGTGATTCATGGGGTCGCAAAGAGTCAACATGACTGAGCGACTGAACTAACTAACTAACAACAGTAAAGTTGAGGTAGAGAAGACACATTTATGAAAAGTCAATTCTAACACAGATTTGTCACATAACTGGTGAAAAATATACATGTGGTATGTGTTTATAAACTGTAGCAATTCAGAGACTCTATAAATATGTGGATATTTATATATACACTCATACATGATATCCATTTCTTCTCATGTACATACAAAATTGTTGAGATTTTATTTAGCTTGTTTTCATAAAATAATAGTCCACAAAAAGTACAGAAGGTGAGGTATAATTTCCATAGTTATTTGAAGAGTGTTTTAACCCCAATATTCATCAGACATTTACAATTCAATGTATCGTAATTGAATGTTTTCTTCTATACAAGCACAATAAAGAAAGATTATATTTATTCCAGTAATTGAAATGTGTTGTCAAAAATAGCCGTATTTACATCTGTATTCTCATCTTGCATTATTTTTGACTCTTACAAAGGGCTTTATGTGTTGTTTTAATTGAATTATAATCTTGTATTTTGGCCCAGTTGTACTCAAATTTTAATTCTACTTTAATAAGACCTACTTAATCTAAATCAGTGTCTAAGATGAACTTTGCATATTACCTGAATTATCTTTTTCAGATATAGGGATTTTAGATAAATTAAATTTAGAAACTTTAAGACATCCATAGTTCTTATTTTTGTTTTTCTACCTTCTGGAAAAGGAAAAGGGAAGGAAATCAATTTTTACTGAATATCTGTTATGTGCTGTTCCAGGTAACTTGGATAAATATTATCACAGAGTCATTGTTCTTATACAAGTAGATGGAGCTAATATTACTTGACCTCGTTCAGCCCAGGACAACTTGACTAAGCTTACTCCTTTCAATGAATCTTGGATTATAAAAACGAGACTGCCATATGGTTATTAACTATTTTGTTAATTTGAAATAGCATATTTCAGAATCTTAGATTTTAGAACAGTGTCTAAATACCTATCTGTGGCTTGCATTTCTTTATACAACGGCATCATATATTTATTCAGCATAAGTTTATATTCCTTGCCACAAAGCAGAACTCAGTACTTCCTGAAGTAATTTCGCCTATGAACTACTTTCGCGCTAAGAAGCTTTTTCCTAATATAGAGTAAGAATTTTCTCCCTCTAAAATCCAACTTTTGGTTCTGAATTTATCCCTGGAGGTCATGTAGAAGTTGATGCAACAAAGTACCAAAAACTGGATGGCTTACAACAATAGAAATTTATTCTATCTCTGGAGGCTAGAAGTCCAAAATCAAGGAATTGGCAGGGCCATTCTCTCACTGAAATTTCTGGGAAAGAATCTATTCCATGCTCTTTTCGTAGTTTCTGGTGTTGCCAGCAGTCCTTGTTTTTTTTTTTTTTTTTTTTTTTTAGCTTTAGATGCGTCTCTCCCATCTCTGGCGCTTCGCAGGTGGCCAAGTGGTAAAGAATCTGTCTGTCCGTGCAGGAGACAGGGTTTTGATCCCTGGGTCAGGAAGATTCCCTGGACTAGGCAGTGGCAACCCACTCTAGTATTCCTGCCTTGAGAATCCCATGGACACAGGAGCTTGGCAGGCTGCAGTCCAGGGGCTGCAGAGTTGGACATGACTGAGTGACTGAGCACACTCCCATCTCTGCCTCCATTATAATATGGTATTTCCCTGTGTATCTGTGTTTGTATTTTCACTTCTTATAAGACACAGATTAGGGCTCACCCTAATTATGTCATTCTAGCTTGACTATATCTGCAAATACCCTATTTCCAAGTATTATCATGTTCACAAGTTCCATGGGTTAGAAAATACACATATCATTTAGGGGGGCATAATTCAGTCCATAATTCAGCTTATTACAGTTCCACTGTTTGAATTACTAATTGAAGAGCAAAAAGGAGAAGATAAAGGTGAAATAGCTCCACTTTAAAGAATCTCAGACTAGTTAAAAAAGGTCCATATAGAATTAGAACATGTTGAAAGTGATTGGAAACAAAAATGCTATGAGACTAGAGGGGAACAAGTGATCCATTCTGATTAGGCAGGCGGAGCACTGAATAGTTAGTACTCTGTGTGTTTTAAATATATTTAATTTCCTAATTTATAATGGGAACATTATTGTTTGCCCCTTAATTTCATTTTTTACTTTTTATTTCTATTTTTTTGTGACAAATCAGGTAATATTTTCCTAATGTATTATATCTTTAGTGTTTGCTGACAAAGACTTTCTTCATCTCAAACTTACATAGCTATTCGTCAGTAATTGTGGGGACATAATGGTCAAGCTCAATTTTTGTTTTCAAATTCTTAATCTACATTGTGGAAATTTAAACTTCATTATGTAAAAATGATAATGGGAAATTACAGCAACAATAATAATCCTAGATCTAGGAATCATCATGTAGGAAGAATAGGAAGTTAGATGTTTACTTAGAAATTCATTCTGATTTTTATCTTCTCTGATTGCTGTAGCTAGGACTTCTAAAACTATGTTGAATAATAGTGGTGAAAGTGGATACCCTGTCTTGTTCCTTATCTTAGGGGGAATGCTTTCAGGCTTTCACCATTGAGAATAATGTTTGCTGTAGGCTTATCATATATGGCCTTTACTATATTGATGTAGGTTTCTTCTATGCCCATTTTTTGAAGAGTTTTAATCATAAATGGGTGCTGAATTTTGTCAAAGGCTTTTTCTGCATCTATTGAGATTATTATATGGTTTTTATCTTTCGGTCTGTTAATATAGTATATCACATTGATTGATTTGCATATATTGAAGAATCCTTGTGTCCCTGAAATAAATCCAACTTGATCATGGTGTATGAGCTTTTGATGTGTTGCTGAATTCTGTTTGCTAAAATTTTCTTGAGGATTTTTGCATCCATGTTCATCAGTGATATTGGCCTGTAGTTTTCTTTTTTGTGTTGTCTTTTGGTTTTGGTATCAGGGTCATGGTGGCCTCATAGAATGAATTTGGAAGTGTTCTTTTCTCTGTAATTTTTTGAAAGAGTTTTAGAAGGACAGGCATTAGCTCTTCTCTAAATGTTTGATAGAATTCTCTTGTGAAGCCGTCTCTCCTGGGCTTTTGGTTTTTTGTTTTAGGAAATCCTTAGTTCAGTTCAGTTCAGTTGCTTAGTCATGTCCGACTCTTTGCAACCCCATGAATCGCAGCATGCCAGGCCTCCCTGTCCATCACCAACTCCCGGAGTTTACCCAAACTCATGTCCATCGAGTTGGTGATGCCATCCAGCCATCTCATCCTCTGTCATCCCCTTCTCCTCCTGCCCCCAATCACTCCCAGCATCAGGGTCTTTTCCAATGAGTCAACTCTTTGCATGAGGTGGCCAAAGTATTGGAGTTTCAGCTTCAGCATCAGTCTTTCCAAAGAACACCCAGGACTGATCTCCTTTAGGATGGACTGGTTGGATCTCCTTGCAGTCCAAGGGACTCAAGGGTCTTCTCCAACACCACAGTTCAAAAGCATCAATTCTTTAGCACTCAGCTTTCTTCACAGTCCAACTCTCACATCCATACATGACCACTGGAAAAACCATAGCCTTGACTAGACGGACCTTTGTTGGCAAAGTAATGTCTCTGCTTTTTAATATGCTATCTAGGTTGGTCATAACTTTCCTTCCAAGGAGTAAGCGTCTTTTAATTTCATGGCTGCAGTCACCATCTGCAGTGATTTTGGAGCCCCCAAAATAAAGTCTGACACTGTGTCCACTGTTTCCCCATCTATTTCCCATGAAGTGATGGGACCAGATGCCATGATCTTCGTTTTCTGAATGTTGAGCTTTAAGCCAACTTTTTCAGTCTCCTCTTTCACTTTCATCAAGAGGCTTTTTAGTTTCTCTTCACTTTCTGCCATAAGGGTGGTGTCATCTGCATATCTGAGGTTATTGATATTTCTCCCGGCAATCTTGATTCCAGCTTGTGCTTCTTCCAGCCCAGTGTTTCTCATGATGTACTCTGCATATTGCTACAGCAATCAGAGAAGAAAAAGAAATAAAAGGAATCCAGATTGGAAAAGAAAAAGTAAAGCTCCCATTGTTTGCAGATGACATGATACTATGTATATAAAATCCTAAAGATAGTATCAGAAAATTACTAGAGCTAATCAGTGAATTTAGCAAAGTTGCAGGATACAAAATCAGTACACAGAAATCACTTGCATTTATATATACGAACAATGAAAAATCAGAAAGAGAAATTAAGGAATCAATCCCATTCACCATTGCAACAAAAAGAATAAAATATCTAGGAATAAACTTACCTAAGGAGACAAAAGGACTGTACACAGAAAATTTTAAGACACTGATGAAAGAAATCAAAGTTGACATAAACAGATGGAGAGATATTTCATGTTTCTGGGTAGGAAGAATCAATATTGTGAAGATGACTATATTACCAAATGCAATCTACAGATTTAATGTGATCCCTATCAAATTACCAGTGGCATTTTTCACAGAACTAGGGCAAAAAATTTCACAATTCCTATGGAAACACAAAAGACCCCAAATAGCCAAAGCAGTCTTGAGAAAGAAGAATGGAGCTGGAGGAATCAGCCTTCCTGATTTCAGATTATACTACAAAGCTACAGTTATCAAGGCAGTATGGTACTGGCACAAAACAGAAATATAGACCAATGGAACAAGTTAAAGGAGGCAAGAATACACACTGGGGCAAAGACAGCCTCTTAAATAAATGGTGCTGGGAAAACTGGACAGCTACATGTAAAAGAATGAAATTAGAACACTTCCTAACACCATACACAAAGATAAACTCAAAATGGATTAAAGATTTAAATGGAAGACCAGAAAATATAAAACTCTTGGAGGGAAACAGGCAGAACACTTGACGACGTAAATCGAAGCAAGATCCTCTATGACCCACCTCCTAGAGTAGTGGAAATAACAAAAGTAAACAAGTGGGACCTGATTAAACTTAAAAGCTTTTGCATAGCAAAGGAAACTATAAGCAAGGTGAAAAGACAACCCTCAGAATGGGAGAAAATAACAGCAAATGAAACAACTGACAGAGGATTAATTTCCAAAATATACAAGCAGCTCATACAACTCAATGCCAGAAAAGCAAACAACCCAATCAAAAAGTGGGAAAAAGACCTAAACAGACATCTCCTCCAAAGAAGACATACAGATGGCCAACAAACATATGAAAAGATAAACATCGCTCATTCTTAGAGAAATGCAAATCAAAACTACAGTGAGATATCACCTCACACCAGTGAGAATGGCCATCACCAAAAAGTCTACAAACAATAAATGCTGGAGAGAGAGTGGAGAAAAGGGAACCCTCTTGCATTGTTGGTGGGAATGTAAATTGATACAGCCACTATGGATGATGGTATGGAGATTCCTTAAAAAATTAGGAACAAAACCACCATATGACCCAGCAATCCCACTTCTAGGCATATACCTTACTGCTGCTGCTAAGTCGCTTCAGTCGTATCTGACTCTGCGCCCTCATAGACGGCAGCCCACCAGGCTCCCCCGTCCCTGGGATTCTCCAGGCAAGAACACTGGAGTGGGTTGCCATTTCCTTCTCCAATGCATGAAAGTGAAGTCGCTCAGTTGTGTCCTACTCCTAGTGACCCCATGGACTACAGCCTACCAGGCTCCTCCGTCCATGGGATTTTCCAGGCAAGAGTACTGGAGTGGGTTGCCATTGCCTGAGGAAACCAAAATTGAAAAAGACACATGTATCCCATTGTTCATTGCAGCACTATTTACAATAGCTAGAACATGGGAGCAACCTAGGTATCCATCAACAGATGAATGGATAAAGAAGTTGTGGTATATATACACAATGGAATATTGCTCAGTCATAAAATGGAATGCATTTGAGTCAGTTCTAATGAAGTGGATGAACCTAGAACCTATTATACAGAATGAAGTAAGTCAGAAAGAGAAAGATAAATACCATATTCTAATGCATTTATACAGAATCTAAAAAAAGAATACAGAAGAATTTATCTACAGGGCAGCAAACAGACATAGAGGATAGATTTATGAACATGGGGAGAGGGGAAGATAGGGTGAGATGTATGGAAAGAGTAACATGGAAACTTACATTACCATATGTAAAATAAATAGCCAACAGGAATTTGCTGTATGGATCAGGAAACTCAAGCAGGGACTCTGTATCAACTTAGAGGGGTGGGATGGGGAGGCAGATAGGAGGGAAGTTCAAAAGGGAGGAATTATATGTATACCTATGGCTGATTCATGTTGAAATTTGATAGAAAACAAAAAAATTCTGTAAAGCAATTATCATTCAATTAAAAATAAATTAATTAATTTTAAAAAAAGAAATAAAATCCATACTGATCTTTAGATGATGAATAAGTGTCCTTTAGACAGAAAAGAGGAATAAGGCATTCTTGGTAGGAAAATGATACAAGGAAAAAGTAGAAGTAAGAGAGAGATTGTTTGGAGTTGATGTGTTTGCAATTAGAAAGCCTACAGTTGGAAAAGCAATTTGGAATCAGATTGTGTAAGATCTTTGTATGCCAAACTGAGATGTATGGGCTTTGTTCTTTAAGAAACTAGGAACCATGAGAGTCTATTCTCTCTATAAATGATAAACCTTCCAACACATGAAATAGCTTACATATTTCTCTTGAGATTGTCTTCTGCACACAAATCAGTCAGTTCAGTTCAGTTCAGTCACTCAGTCGTGTCTATCTTTTTGTGACCCCATGGACTGCAGCACGCTAGGCCTCCCTGTCCATCACCAACTCCCGGAGTTTACTCAAACTCATGTCCATTGAGTCGGTGATGACATCCAACCATTTTATCCTCTGTTGTCCCCTTCTCTTCCCACCTTCAATCTTTCCCAGCATCAGGGTCTTTTCCAGTGAGTCAGTTCTTCACATCAGGTGGCCAAAGTATTGGAGTTTCAGGTTCAGCATCAGTCCTTCCAGAGAATATTCAGGACTGATTTCTTTTAGGATGGACTGGTTGGATCTCCTTGCTGTCCAAGGGACTCTTAAGAGTCTTCTCCAACACCATAGTTCAAAAGCATCAATTCTTCGGTCCTCTTCACATAATATGATTTGACTTTATCACTTTTGGATAATTTTTCTGTGAACATACTTCAGTTTATATGTGGCAGTTATTAAATATACTTTATTCTATTTCCTTTTGCATTTTAAAAATGCTGCTTTCACATGTGTAATTTCTTAGATTTTACCATTTCCCCCCCTTTTTTTCTCTCTCCTCCCACCATACACACAATACATCCCAACACATACAAAACATCAGAATTTTATCTTATTAACTGAGTAGATACTTTATTAATTATATTTTTGGTGAATAAAGTGATTGATTGCTAGTATCAACAAAAAATTTGTATTTGGTAGCAATGCTACAGACCTCTTCTTATCCTCTCCAACAAAGCATCAAGGTGGCTAATTTTTTACATGTCTGTAATGAGGTGATGCCCAAAATCAAAAGTGGGCAGTAGCCAAGCTCTGAATTGGGAACCGACAATTAAAATATCAACTTCTAAAATTCCAAAGTTTTAAAATCCTGAATACAAAAGGATAAATTATGTGGAAACTTTCAATAATTTTATTCTACAATTTTCTTAAAGTTGGTCCTACAATACAACAAAACCATTGCTTTGGGTAGTATACTCATTTTCACTATATTGCTTTATTTTCATTAAACCAAAATAGAAAAAAAGATCAAGTAAGCGTTACCTACTTCTGATATCCCTTCTGTTGTCTCCAACTATGCCAAATATCTTTAGTGCCATTATTGTTAGCTTGGGAAGCCATGTAACAACCTTTTCACATGTACCAACTTAAACAGGGAGAAAACAATGGCTAACTGTTACAAAATAAGGTAGGGTAGTAGCAAACATGCCTCAGGTGGTTTAAGTGAATTCCTTGAAAGTTAGCCAGTGGAAATTTGGAAGATTGGGCAACATGTTGCCTTTTGTGATCAGTGGGTGGCATCATTTTTAATAATGAATCTTGTCCATACAAGCAAATGATTGTTTTTGAAACAATAATAACAAATATCCAACAAAGTGTATCTAAACATGATGAAAACTAAATTTAAAAAGTAGATATTCGTGATTATAACTGAATACTAAAACTAATGTATCTAAGTCTTAGCTTTGGCTGAGGCCTTGTAAGCATGTGCCAATGTCTCCCATATATCAAATGAGGTGTGAGATTAGCCTATGGTACTTGCAAAGGAGATGATCAAAAACTAGTTCTGAGTAGGTCTCCACCCATGTTGATGATCCAAAAGGGCAGAAATGGAGATTAGAAGAGGAATTAGGGGAAAGCTATCAGAGAACTGTAAGTCTACTACCCTCTGCTTTTTTATTCTGCCTTGAAAAACAGGCATTGAAAGAACCAGCGAGCTTGGCATGGTTCTTCCAAGTTCTTGCTTCTTGCAGACCCAGTGGACCCAGTCAAATGAAAGGGTTAGGAGGCTGGCTGTGGTTGGCTGGTTGGCTGCTCTGATGGTGGAATGAGAAGACATTGATCCATGGAGGCAGTCTGTTTTTCCAGAATTTGTTGGGGACAAAGAATGTGTGAGTTTCTTACAAACCAGATGAGGGAAAGGAGAAGTAGAGGAGAGTAGGTGAGGAGGCTTTACCTGGAGAGATTCTCTCTCTCAGAAGAGAGAAGCTGGAGGTGCACCCTGAAAGTCTATGGGCCCAGGTAAGAATCATGGGCAGTCAATCAGAGGTGGTGCATTGCCCTGCACCACAGGAAACTTGGATAAGTCTTCCCAGTAATGGGCTTCCCTCCAAAGAAACTTGAAAATCATTCCCGAAGAGAATAGAGCTTTCAACACCTGCCAAGTCCAGAGAATTTTGCATATAACATTATAATACTTCCAGGTATACAGCATAATAACTCATAATTTGCATATATTATAAAATGATATCTTCAGTAAGTATTATTAACACCCATACCCATACATACTTACAATTTTTTTCTTCTGATGACAAATTTTAAGATCTAGAACAATAGTAATTCTAAAGATTAGGTTTGGTTGCAAGTGATGGGGAAATCAAACCCATAAGCATAAGCAAGATTTTTATCTACCTCCCACACACTGTAGCAACATGCAGTGACTCTATGGTGATCAGAGCACCAGATTCCTTCTGCATCATTGCTTTGCCATCCTGAATACCTGGCCTCTTCATCTTTTCTAGGTGGCTGCTTACCTTCTGGTACCAGGGTCTGCGCTACAGCTAGTGGTAAGGAAGAATAGGGACAAAACACATCTTCTCCACGTAAGGATGTTTTCTAGAAGTCATACAGTACGTTTTTGCTAAATCACATAGGCCAGAATTTAGTGACATGAGCCTAGCTAGCTGCAAGGAAGGCTGGGAATAACCTTTAATCTGGATGACCACATACCTTAATGCATTTTTGGGTTCTGTTACCAAGAAGAATAGAAGGAATGATGTTGAAGTGAAAACTAGCTGGGCCTTTGCATTTTACATTTATGTCAGAGATCTATTTTCCTCAGATTATTTTTGAAAATGTTATTGACTTGTTTATAAAATATTTTTAGATCTCTCCTTATATATTATTTTATAATTATTGACCAACCTAGACTGCATATATTAAAAAGCAGAGACATTACTTTACCAACAAAGGTCTGTCTGGTCAAAGCTATGGTTTTTCCAGTAGTCATGTATGGATGTGAGAGCTGGACTATAAAGAAAGCTGAGCACTGAAGAATTGATGCTTTTGAACTGTGGTGTTGGAGAAGATTCTTGACAGTGCCTTGGACAGCAAGGAGATCCAACCAGTCCATCCTAAAAGAAATCAGGCCTGAATATTATTTGGAAGGACGGATGCTGAAGCTGAAATTCCAATATTTTGGCCAGCTGATGTGAAGAGCTGATTCATTGGAAAAGACCCTGATGCTGGGAAAGATTGAAGGCAGGAGGAGAAGGGGTGACAGAAGATGAGATAGTTGGATGGCATCACTGATGTGATGGACATGAATTTGAGTAGGCTCTGGGAGTTGGTGATGTACAGGAAAGCCTGGCATGCCTCAGTCCATGGGGTCACAAAGAGTCAGACACTACTGAGTGACTGAACTGAACTGAACTGAAACAGTATTATAAATGTCAGTAATGATAGAGTTATTTTAAAATTTTTATTTTCACCATAATCTATAATATGATCTGCTTTGGTTTTAAGTAAAATATACTGAATAAATATTTTCCATGCTATTTGTTTATAAAAGAAAACTTTGTATTAAAGACTCAAATATATTGAGTAATGAAATAAGGCATATTATGCCACCACTTAGACCATCCCTCTTTGTTACTCTTTATTAATCACCCATGTCAAACTCCTTCTCTGAAATACATTGAAAATGTCACTGCTGAAATAATTTCCCTGGAGGAGTTGTTGTTCAGTCACTCAGTTGTGTCCAACTGTTTGTGACCCCATGGACTGTAGCATGCCAAGCATCCCTGTCCTTCACTATCTCCCGGAGTTTGCCCAGATTCATGTCCATTGAGTTGGTGATGGCCATCCAACCATCTTATCCTGTCTTCTGCTGCTCCTCCTGCCTTCAATCTTTCCCAGCGTCAGGATCTTTTCCAATGAGTCAGCTTTATGTATCAAGTGGCCATTAAGTGGCCAAAGTATTGGAGCTTCAGCTTTAGCATTAGTCCTTCCAATGAATATTCAGGGCCCTGGAGTACAGCTACAATAATGTCACTTCTCCATGTAAACGTCTTAATAAGTTCCTCATTTCCTATGGAACAAATCCAATCATTTTAGCCTAGAATCTGTTGCTTCCCACGGTATTATCCAAAACATAACCTTTAGGTCTGTCTTTCGTTTTATCTTTTTAAACAATCACCCTTTGTGGAAATATCCCATACATCCCATAAACACCTGACGCTTTTAGTCCTCTCTACCTTTGCTAATGAGGTTGTTTTTGCTTAGACCAAGCACCTCCCCACCTCTCCCCTTACATGCACTGCCCCCTCAACTTCTTTTTCTTCTACGTATTTTATTATTCTGCAAGGACCTATGAAATGCCATTTTCTCCATGAAGTGTGGCCAAGCATCAATATTTTTTAAACTTATTTCTATAGGTCAGGTCTTAAGTAGTTTGTACATCCATTATTCTCTTACCACACATACATTTATTAAATAAATAAATTTTATTTAATTTTAATTCACCCACGGGTGTGTCGTCAGACTCTTTGTGACCCCATGGAATGTAGCCTCCCAGGCTTCTCTGTCCACCGGATTTTTTCACAGTACTTTGTATTTTAAGTAGATGTAGTAAATATTTATTGAATTAGTGACATAATATTTTGTCTTCTCTATGATTTAGTGCTCCTCGGAAGCAAACTTGCATTGTTAAGAGGTGAAGAAGCATATTTAGGCTCTTGTTTTTTACTTCCAGTTAAAATCTAGTTCCAGACAATAGGAAGTAAATGGTATTACTACTAGAAACCAAATGAGTCATTCATAAACTGATTCAGAATCAGCTTTACATCTTTTGCAAGGACACCAACAGTAGCAAAAATATAATACAAACTCCACATATTCTGTCCTCATAAAGAATGTATCTTTATTAGTCATTCTTTAGCATTCCTTCAGCATGATAGTTCCCCAGTGTGACAGTTTAAATTTATAGACAAATCTATTTTCAACAATCAAAAAAGAAAAAAAAGTTGGGTATTTTGTGTTTGGATAAACCTGATTAATATCAAGTTTGGGCAACACTCAGAATGATAATTAAGCTTGTGAATACTTAGATAACTTGTGAATGCATAGAATAAAATGTGGTAGTTATCAGAAGGTGTAAACTATAAGTTACAACAAATTAGATTTGCTTTCTCTTTCAGTTACCTTAGTGGAAAATCAGGGAAACATTATGTGCACATATATCTTGATTTCTTTGTTATTTGAAAGCATTCTTTATGAAATGTAGAACAGCAATAAAAGAAAGAAAAGAGAGACAGAAGTCACCATCTAATAATCACTTCTCTTTGTTTTTCCAAATTCTCTCCAGTTCATTTTCATTATCTTATTTAGTCAGCAAATGTTTGTTGAACATGCTCCCTCACCTCACCTCCTCTCACCACCCGGGGACCCCTGGCAACCACTAATCTTTTAATCCTGTCCATAGTTTTAACTTTTCCAGAATGTCATGCAGTTGGACTCATACAATATGTAACCTTTTTAGATTGACTTCTTTCACTTAGTAACATGCATTTAATGTTCCTCCATATCTTTTCAGCTTGATAGGTCATTTGATTTTGTGCTGAATAATATTCACTGTTTGGGTGTACCACAGTTTATTTATCCATTCCTCTACTGAAGGATATCTTGGTTGCTTCCAACTTCTGCTGAGTATAAATGAAGCTGCTGTAAATATTTTGGGAAAGTCTTTATGTGTACTTAAGTTTTCAGTTCAATTGGGTTAATATCAAGGAGTACAGTTGCTGGATTTTATGGTAAAAGTGGCCTTAGTTTTATAAGAAAGAACCAAACTGTTTTTCAAAATGGCTGCACTATTTTGCACACCCACCAGCAATGAATGAGAATTTCTATTGCTTCCAAGCTTACCAGCTTTTGGTATTACCAGTGTTCCTAGATTTTGGCCATTCTAATAGGTGGGTAATGGGACTACTTACCTTTTCAAAGACTGCTGACCCTATTGGTTATACCTAATGCATACTTCTCTGGCTGTTATAAATTCTGAAGCAGCGTGGTCCCAAAGCACCTGTCAACTTTTGTTCATCAATCCTTTGCAGTCTTAGTAACAAAGTTTAGACTAACAATTGCCTTTATTGTTTTCTCTAAAATCTGAAAAATGATATTATCTGAAAAACAAGGCAAATTTTATGAGATAAACTGGTTTTTAGCAGACTGTATCTTTACAGGATATCTGGGTAGTTTAGAGCTTCCATTACATGTATCTTTTGTCCCTGGGCAGTCTTGTGATTTGCCTTTTGCCCCTATCTGCTTGGACAGTCCATAGATCCAGCCCCAAATCACCATCATTCATTTTTATCCTCATCAAGACAAAACCTTATCACTCTATTCTTAGAGGACTTCCAAAGTTTGTTTCAAAACCAAGATTCTACAATTTTTGTTTTATATAATTAAGAGCTAGAGGGAGATGTCCTGAATGGATAGCTTTGATATTTATTTATTTGTGATTTTTCCCTTAAATAACAATAGTTTTTAATTGCATAATTATGGTGGAACAGAGGAGTGGTAGCTACAGCCTTAACTTGTTAACTATTTTTAAAACAACATTGCTGCTGCTGCTAAGTCGCTTCAGTCGTGTCCGACTCTGTGCGACCCCATAGACGCCAGCCCACCAGGCTCCCCCGTCTCTGGGATTCTCCAGGCAAGAATACTGGAGTGGGCTGCCATTTCCTTCTCCAGTACATAAAAGTGAAAATTGAAAGTGAAGTCACTCAGTCATATCCGACTCTTAGCGACCCCATGGACTGCAGCCCACCAGGCTCCTCTGTCCATGGGATTTTCCATCTGTTAATAGCATCTACACATGTAAATATTTAATTAAATTTTCCTAAGTGAAATCTTCAGTGAATCACAAAGCAACCCTTAACTACACTGAGAAAATTTCAAATTTATAATGCCAGAAAGGCACCCTAGATTTAACCCCTAGCTTCCCTGACTGAACACAAAGCCCTAGTTCTGTTATACTTTTGTAGTTCCTAGAGCAGAAAGTGCAGGTTAGATGTTACTCGTGATCAGACCCTTTTCTATGTAATTTGAATAGCCTTTATCCAACCAATAAAGGGAGAAGAAAAAAAATCCCTGGCAAATTCAGAATTATTTGTGATATTTAAAAAATAATGGTTAATATCAACTGAGTCTGTGGACATACACAGAAAAACTAGTTTCCAAAGCAACAGTAACCAAGTTGCCCTTATAAATTCAACTATGTGAATTATTTATTTCTAGAGATTTTTCAGTAAGGATAATAAAACCAAGTACACAGTAGCTATTCCATATTTTCAGCAGCTGCCATTTAAAAAGAAAATCATGAGGCATTTAGAAGAATAAATATTCTGAACCAGCTCATTTGTGTGTTATTCTTCCCATTTACCTCATTTTCATGGCATGGGAAAAATTGTGCACAGAAAGAAATGAAAGGTGACCTTTTTATGTCATGTACAGGTTAAGGAGGCATGTTTTCTCAACAGAGATACACAGCTAATGAACATTATCTAAGCACCATCCCACCACAAGACTCTTTAGATATCTGAGCAAAGAGATAGCTCTCGTTGTTCGTGAAACAAGGTCCCTTTCTCTATTCTTTCTGCTGTTAAGTGGGTAGTGATTCAGTGAGTAGTAGGAGAGAGGTGATTCCATTAGCTGGGATCACAAAGACTCAAGTTTCATATGCACTTAAGCAACCTGTGACACC
Organism: Bos taurus; assembly: GCF_002263795.3. Classification (NCBI taxonomy): domain Eukaryota; kingdom Metazoa; phylum Chordata; class Mammalia; order Artiodactyla; family Bovidae; genus Bos; species Bos taurus. Next base: position 50,220,719 of record NC_037331.1, read on the forward strand.
CACCCCCCATCACTGAGGGATGTTTTTGTTCATTGTCCTTCCACAGGTCCCTTAGAATGATCTCTGGGCATGTCTTTCATTCTCTCCAAGCCTGCCTTAGCTTCCTTTAAATCTGTTTCCTCACAGGCAAAGCTGAATTGGTGGTATTGAGTATTCAGTACTTCCTGTATTGGCATCCCTTAGGCACAGGCTTAAAATCTTTGTCTTTCTGTTTACTCTCTCTTGTCTCTCAAAGTGTAGCACAAAACCCACAGTAGCGTGGAGGGCATCTTGCTCAGTTTTCCCAAGATTATGAGGCCATGTTTCCCCAGGTTGCTAGGGTTTTCCCTCAGCTCTGTCGATGGTTCGCTGCTACCAGTAACAATATGTAGAAAAGGTTGATTCAAGAACTTCAGTCTTGGATATTCTCTTTTGTACAGAAAAAAGTAAGAACGATGGAGACATAGCATCACTGTTCAGTAACATTTCGTGTATATCTGTCCTTAAGAATGTAGTTGAATTGAGCAAAATCAAAACCTGTATCTTTGCTGTACCTACACACTGAAAACATGGATAAATTATTAGAATTGATTCATATTTTGTAATTTTTAAAAATTTGCTCTAAGATGCAAAATACTTGGTTCATGCAAAATAGGACACAGACATTTATTTAAGGAGATTTGAACTACATTTCTTCTCCCTCAGGTGACACTCAGCTTATAATTATTTTTCTAAAGCACATATTTTGACATTTAGCAATTACTTAGTTTGTGATTGATCAATTGAGACTCCCCAATATGATGATGAATAGTTGACTTTGAAAGATAGCTACATTCCAGTGAAATGGTAAGACTTTGATACCTAAATAAAAGGCAGTAAACAGCTTGCTGTCTCACTACTGGAGTGGCACTCACTCCAAATATTAAGAACTTCTGACTTTTATCAGCTTACAGGTTCTAGTTTTTCTCTAAATTTCAGTGGCTGGGTATGACAACCTTAGAAAAGTGGGTGTCAAATACAAGTCCTCCTCTACTCCTGGACATAGGATCTCAGGATTGCTCCTGAGGAAAGAAAAAGATCTGAAAACCAATTTTGCTAAGGATGCATCAATATAGAGATGTACTAAGCTTTATCATCAATAGCTTCTGCTATCTGTCTTATCCCAGTACATTTTGCATGCATTATTTTACAACTGCAAAGAGGTAAATGGATGAGTAAATAAGTATTAGTCACAAGTACTTATCCAGTTTACCACCATTAGACTGCAACAAGTGTGAAATAAATCTGTTTTGATTTAATAATCTGAACTAGCTCAGTTAAGTTCAAGATGGCAACACAGGGTAAGTATTTATCACTGAGAAGAATGTCAGGAAGAGAAGGGCACCCAGGGAGAGACATGGAGGCCAAGCTAGGGAATGTTGGAGAGGATGACAAAAGTCTACTTCTCCTGCTGAAAATGCTTGGACTGGGGAGAGAGTAGGGAGTCATATAATGGCACATATTAATCATAGTTGTTACAAATAATTCATACAAATATGAATGAAGTGAACCGAGAACTTCCAGATTTTCAAGTTGGATTTAGAAAAGGCAGTGGCACCAGAGACCAAATTGCCAACATCTGTTGGATCACAGAAAAAGCAAGAGAATTCCAGAAAAAAATCTACTTCTGCTTAACTGACTATGCTAAAGCCTTTGACTGTGTGGATCACAACCAACTGGAAAATTCTTCAAGAGATGGGAATACCAGACCACCTTATTTGCTTCCTGAGAAATCTGTATGCAGGTCAAGAAGCAACAGTTAGAACCAGACTTGGAACAATGGACTGGTTCCAAACTGGGAAAGGAGTACGTCAAGGCTGTATATTGTCACCCTGCTTTTTCAACTTATATGCAGAGTACATCATGCAAAATGCTGGGCTGGATGAAGCACAAGCTGGAATCAAGATTGCCAGGAGAAATATCAATAACCTCAGATGTGCAGATGACACCATGCTTATGGCAGAAAGTGAAGAGGAACTAAAGAGCCTCTTCATGAAAGTGAAATAAGAGAGTGAAAAGTTGGCTTAAAACTCAATATTCAAAAACAAAGATCATGGCATCTGATCCCATCACTTCATGGCAAATAGGTGGGTAAACAATGGAAACAGTGACAGACTTTATTTTCTTGGGATCCAAAATCACTGCAGATGGTGACTGAAGCCATGAAATTAAAAGATGCTTGCTCCTTGGAAGAAAAGCTATGATCAACCTAGACATCATATTAAAAAGCAGAGAGATTACTTTGCCAACAAAGGTCTGTATAATCAAAACTGTGGTTTTTCCAGTGGTCATGTATGGATATGAGAGTTGGACTATAAAGAAAGCTGAGTGCCGAAGAATTGATGCTTTTGAGCGGTGGTGTTTGAGAACTCTTGAGAGACCCTTGGACTGCAAGAAGGTCAAACCAGTCAATCCTAAAGGAAATCAGTCCTGAATATTCGTTGGAAGGACTGATGCTGAAGCTCCAATACTTTGGCCACCTGATGTGAAGAACTGACTCATTGGAAAAGACCCTGATGCTGGGCAAGATGAAGGCGGGAGGAGAAGGGGATGACAGAGGATGAGATGGTTGGATGGCATCACCGACTCAATGGACATGAGTTCGAGCAAGCTCTGGGGCCTGGTTTGCTGCAGTCCCTGTTGTCGCAAAGAGTCAGACATGACTGAGTGACTGAACTGAACTGAGATATAAACGAAAGCCCTATTTATTCACTTAAACTCCAAACTTTCTCATTTTTCTGGCTATCCAAATTTCACCCATTGTGTGAGTCTGTAGTTTTGTTTGTTAATTCATTCATAAATTTGAGGAGCCTTCCTGTTTATCAAGAGTTATTTTAGACACAAAAAATGGGGTACTAGTTTGCCCAAGATTTGCAGTACAGTAAAAACATTGTATTAAAGATCAACATATGAGTGGGGAAAAAGAAGATGAAACTGGAGAAGTTTAATTTACCAGGAAGCATTTGAGCTGTGAAGAAAGGGGAGAGCATTTCAGTCTGAGAAAACCATCTGATGAAACCCAGTGATATGCATGAAGATGGTGTGCTTGAGAGTACCCCCATATGTGTGGTTGCTTGGCAGGCCTGAGGACATAAAAAAGAAAGAAAGAGAATGAAGATCTACAGGCAGGCTGGAGAGGAAGGGCTCGGCAAGCCAGGGTTTGACAGTTTGGATTTTTCACTTGGACCCTTAGGAAGACCTGGAATTTTTTTAATGTTGAGGATTAACCTGCTCAGATTTGTATCTTGGAATGAAACATAGGTTGGAAAGAGGGAAAAATGAATAAAAAGAGACCAATAGCCAGGCTAAATATTTTTGTTTCTTAACTGGTGCACTGATGGACTCCCTGAGTGTTTGAGGAAAAAATAAATATCCACTGAGAAATTAAAAATATTGATGTGGGACTCAGAAAAAAAATGGAGGTATATAGGGGTGACCAACAATATCAGTTGGGGGAGATGCCTAGGAAAATGGAGAAAATAGGATGGGCTCTAGAAAACACCAATATTTAGAAGTAAGCAAAAGATAAGAAACCAGCAAAGAGTCTAGTGGAATGGGAAAAAAAACCAGGAGAATTTAGTGTCCATGATCCTGATGGAAGTACATTTTAAGAAGGAAAGAAAAAATGAACAAAATAAAATGATTCATCAAGGTGCCTACTGATGATCATTGGTTCTGTCTTTAGAAGCCATTACTACTCAGAGTGACAGCAGAGGGAATCAATCATGGGTGAAGAGAGGAGAAATAAAAGGTGAAGATGGGGGTGGAGGGAAGAAAAATGTGGGATTGCAGCTGAAGTAGAAGGTAGTGTTAGGCCTTGCTTTTAAGCATGCATGCTCAGTCACTCGGTCATGCCTGACTTTGCAACCTCCTGGACAGTAGCCCACCAGGCTCCTCTGTCTATGGAATTTTCCAGGCAAGAATACTGGAGTGGATTTCCACGCCCTCCTCCAGGGGATCTTCCTGACCCAGGGATTGAACTCTTGTCTCCTGCTCTGGATTCTTTACCACGGTGTCACCTGCAAAGTCCTTTTAAGCATGGGAGCAGATAAACTTGTTTATAAATTTCAAGTCAATAGAGAACTTCAGAAGAGAGAGAGACAGAGAGAGAGTACTTGATGGATCAAATCCCAGAAAAGTCCCTAAGCAAGGAAATGTCACTAAATTGGTAAAGATGCTTTTATGAGAAGAACTTCGAAGTTTAAAAAATTCTTAAAATGGAGGAAGAGTAGGGTTTGAATTGGAAATTTATTCATACATCTGCCATCAAAAAGTTGATTTAATTAGTAAGAGGGGATAAAACACTCAATTTCACTCGATTTGAAAACCTACTGTTGATATTATTTGTAAATTCATAGATTATAGATTTGAAAGGGGTTTGAAGAATCTCATAAAGTTTCGGTCAGGTCAGTAAGGTGCTGAGAGAGGAGGAAAGTCATGACTTGGGGCCTGTTTCTCTGGATCTTGCTACTAGTGGCTGCAGTGGTTGATGGAGGAGGGGTGCACCTTTCTGCTTCCTCCTGCTGCTCCCGTCACCGCAGGGAGGTCCAGGTGGTAGGTGGGAGGGGATGGGGGCTGAAATGGGCCTGGATTCTGCTTGCAAATGTGTTGTGGACTTATTTTCACTACTTATGATTGGTGGTCTCTCTGTCTGCAAAGTGATGCAAGAGTCATTTGAGCCCTATAGCTGATAATCAAAAGCGCTTTTTTAAAAGTTAAGTTGGAATGAGATATTAGAAGTGTCAGATGCAAGTAAAGTGATGACACCATAGCACCTCCTTTGTACACAGGAACCTGTATTTAACATCAGGACTGTCACAAGCACTCAATATTTTAAGAATCTAAACATTAGTAGTAAACAATTTTAACGCCACTTCATTTAAAAATCTGGAGGAGGAAGTAGCAACCCACTCCAGTATTCTTGCCTGAAAAAATATCCCATGGACAGAGGAGCCTGGTGGGTCGAAAACAGTCAAGTGCAACTGAGCATACACACACTTTTAAAAATGTATTTGTATTAAAAAATATGTACTTCTAAGATACTTTTAACTCTGAAGAATATTTGGTGTTTGACAGTTCATGAACTGCTTTGCAATTTGAAAAGAAAATAAAATTTTATTGATTATAAAAATAATGCATACTATAATTAAAACATTAAAATACATAAAACATTTAAAATTATATAAAATGCTACCACCTAGAGATCAGTCTTGTTCATATTTAGGCAACCATCTCCTCAGATACCTCTGTAAATGCACATGTGCACATATATGCTTATCAAAATTTCATTAAATCTATATTTTTAATGATGTTATAAAACTTGATTTTTTAAAATTTTTTTTAAGTTTCAGAATTTAATTTCCAGGAATTGGAAACCATGGCTTCTAAATGTTCTTTGTACTTTAGCTTACACTGCAACATAGATGAAGTGAAGTGAAGTGAAGTCGCTCAGTCGTGTCCGACTCTTTGCCACCCCATGGACTGTAGCCTACCAGGCTTCTCAGACCATGGGATTTTCCAGGCTAGAGTACTGGAGTGGGGTGCCATTTCCTTCTCCAGGGGGTCTTCCCGACCCTGGGATCAAACTCGGGTCTCCCGCATTGTAGGCAGATGCTTTACCCTCTGAGCCACCAGGGATGCATTTGGTGAGTTAGAGGAAAGTGAAGCAGAAGGTGGATGTGGGAGCCAGCACCCTCAATCCCAGGGACCTCTAATTCCCTCCTCTGCTCAAAGGGCCAAGTGCCCTGTCCTTGCTCCACCCTTGAAAACCATTGTTCCTTCTCATGGGGTCACATGAGTTTGTTCCATGTGTTCTTGTGTGTACACTGTTTTGACTTGCTTACTGGTCATGGATTCCTGCTTCTCTGTTAACCTTTCTTCTGTTTTCCAATGAAACCAAGATTAAACACCTTAGAGATGTCTCTCTGGATAAAGATAGCTGAAGGAGACCAGACATCCTGAATGGCCAGGCTAATATCATGTGTCCATCTAAATTTCCTTTCAGATCAAGTCTCCTGACTTATACCTGGAGCCAAATGAGCACCAGGCAGTGACCTGAATCCTTCCTGAAAAGGAAAGTACACAGGAACCCAGAGGAAGAAGATAAGGGCAAAAATTACATCTTGGTTACAAGCCTGGGATATAACATCTATCACTGGTTTTAACAGTTGGTATCACATATTTTGTCAATTTTTACCAGTTTGTATTATTATTTTTTTAAGAGATACTCTCAAAAGGGTCTATTTGTTAATCAGTTCAGTTGTTCAGTCATGTCTGACTCTTTGCAATCCCATGGACTGCACACACCAACTTCCCTGTCCATCACCAACTCCCAGAGTTTACTCAAATTCGTGTCCATTGAGTCGATGATGCCATCCAACCATCTCATTCTCTGTCGTCCCCTTCTCCTCCCGCCTTCAATCTTTCCAGTGTCAGGGTCTTTTCCAGTGAGTCAGTTCTTCGCATCAGGTGGCCAAAGTTTTGGAGCTTCAGCTTCAGCATCAGTCCTTCCAATGAATATTCAGGACTGATTTCCTTTAGGATGGACTGATTGGATCTTCTTGCAAGTCCAGGGGACTCCCAAGAGTCTTCTCCAACACCACAGTTCAAAAGCATCAATTCTTCGGCACTCAGCTTTTTTTCTTTTCCGGCTCTCACATCCATACATGACTACTGGGAAAACCATAGCTTTGCCTAGACGGACCTTTGTCAGCAAAGTAATGTCTCTGCTTTTTAATATGCTGTCTAGGTTGATCATAGCTTTTCTTCCAAGGATCAAGTGTCTTTTAATTTCATGGCTGCAATCACCATCTGCAGTGATTTTGGATCCCAAGAAAATAAAGTCTGTCACTGTTTCCATTGTTTCCCCATCTATTTCCCATGAAGTGATGGGACCAGATGCCATGATCTTAGTTTTCTGAATGTTGAGTTTTAAGCCAACATTTTCACTCTCTTTTTCACTTTCATCAAGAGGCTCTCTTAGAAAGTGAAGATGAGCTTTCTTTTTACTACTGTACATTTGGAAGGAAAGTGGCCCAGTCTTGAAATTGAAAGTCACTCAGTTTTGTATGACTCTTTGCCACCCCATGGATATATAGTCCATGTCATTCTCCAGGCCGGAATACTAAAGTGGGTAGCCTTCCCCTTCTCCAGGGGATCTTCCCAACTCAGGGATTGAACCCAGGTCTCCCACAGAATCACAGGCTGATTTTTTACCAGCTGAGCCACCAGGCAAGCCCAAGAATACTGGAGTGGGTAGCCTATCCCTTCTCCAGGGGATTTTCTCAACCCAGGATTTGAAGCGGGGACTCCTGCATGCAGGCAGATTCTTTACCAGCCTAACTGCAAGGGAAGCCCATTTTGTTAATAGCTAGTCTTTTTTTTTTTTTTTGTATTATACTTTCAATTCAGTGGCACCTTTGAAGTAAAATAGTTTTTCTATGTGCATTCCCATCAAATCAAGACAGCCAAAAAAGCAGTTTCTTTTCATTTGCTGATATATGGGGAAGAAACTGTTTTTGCTTTTTATAGAAACTAACATTAAAATTTAACTTTTTGGACCTTTTGCAGAATAGCTAAATCATGCTCTAAGATTAGCTTTACTGCAGGGTTAATAATCTCTGAGAATACTCTAGGTTTGATCAATTTTCTTCTTTTCCTTTTTAAGAAATTTTACTTATTTATTTGTCTGCACCAGGCCTTAGTTGCAGCAGGTGAGAGCTTCACTCTTTTTTTGTGGCTTGTGAGATCTAGTTCCCCGACCAGGGATTGAACCTGGCCCCTCTGCATCAAGAACGCAGAATCTTAGCCATTGGGCCACCAGGGAAGTCCTTTGTATTTTTTTAACCCATATTAAAAAAAAATTGTTTTAATTTTTAGTTTTTATTTTGTCTGTAAGTATAGTTGATTTACAATGTTGTGTCACTATCTGCTGTACAGCAAAGTGATACATTTATATACATACATGCATTCTATTTTAATATTCACTTCCATCACAGTTTGTCCCAGGACATTGAATACAGTTCTCTGTGCTATAGAGTAGGACCTTGTTGTTTATTCATTCTAAAAGTCAGTTTGCCTCTACCCAACCCTGAACTCCTAGCCCATTCATTTCCCTTTCCCCTACCCCCTTTTCAACCACAAGTCTGATCTCTATATCTGTGAGGCTGTTTCTGCTTTGTGTGTGCATGCGTACTAAGTCACTTCAGTCGTGTCCAACTCTTTGTGACCCCATGGACTGTAGCCTGCCAGGCTCCTCTGTCCAAGGGGATTCTCCAGGCAAGAGTACTGGAGTAGGTTGCCATGCCTTCCTCAAGGGGATCTTCCCAACCCAGGGATCGAACCCATGTCTCTTATGTCTCCTGCATTGGCAGGCAAGTTCTTTACCACTAGCGCCACCTGGGAAGCCCCTTCTGCTTTGTAGATAGGTTCATTTATTTCATATTTTAGACCCCACACATAAGTGATATTACATGATATTTGTCTATCTCTTCCTGGCTTATTTCACTCACTAATATAATCTCTAATTACATCCATATTGCTACAAATGCCATTATTTTGTTCTTTTTTATGGCTGAATAACTTCCCATTGTATATATGTACCACATCTTTATTCATCTGTCAATGGATAGTTAGGTTGTTTCTATGACCTGACTATTCCAAATAGTTCTGCTATGAACATAGGAGCGCATGTATCTTTTTGAATTAGAGTTTTGTCTAGGTAGGCTTCCCTCATAGCTCAGATGGTAAAGAATCTGCCTCTAGCGTGGGAGACCCAGATTTGAAACCTGGGTTGGGACGATTCCCTAGAAAAGGAAATGGCAACCCACTCCAGTATTCTCACATGGAGAATTCCATGGACAGAGGAGCCATGGACTACAGTCCAAGAGTCACAAAAAGTTGGACACAATTGAGTGACTAACACTTTGTCCAGGTATATGCTCAAGAGTGGGATTGCTGGATGTATGGAATTCTATTTTTAGTTTTCTTAGGAGCCTCCCTAGTATTTTCCCCGTGGCTGCACCAACTTAACATTACCTCTAATAGTGTAGGAGGGTTCCCTTTTCTCCACACTCTCTAGCATTTGTTATTTGTAGACTTTAATGATGGCCATTCTGGCCCATGTAAGGTGTACCTCATTATAGTTTTGATTTGCATTTCTCTAATAATTAGCGATGTTGAGCATCTTTTCATGTGCCTACTTGCCATCTTTCTGTCTTCTTTGGAGAAATATCTATTAAAGTTTCCTGCCTATTTTTTATTGGGTTGTTTAATTTTTGTTGTTGAGTTGTATGAGCTGTTTGTATATTTTGGAGATTATGGGCTTCATCATTTCTTAAATTAAGGGATGATTCAGCCTTCTTTAATCTATGGCCTTTGCCATTTTCTTCCTTTTCTCCAATATGCATACACATTGAAAAATTATTTTCTATATAAAATGTTATAATTGTTTCTTTAAAAATGACTGAAAGTAAATGAAATAATATTATCAGTTGTTCTGGTTGAAGGAAATATTAGTGTCTGTTAATGTTATTCTCTATGCTTTCTCAACAATTTTAAATATTTCACAAAAGAACTTTTTACTGTAATACTTTTATTTTGACATAATTTAACATTTACTTAAAAATAACAAGAATAGAACACAGAATTCCTACATACCCTTCGCTCAAATTCTCAAAATTGAATACTTTACCATACTACCTTTACAATTCAGTCTTTCTACATATACTTGTTTTGTTTTGTTTTTTCTGAGTCATTTGTAGTAAGTTGCATGTATGATATTCTTTTACCCCTCAATTCTTCAGTGTACATTTCCTAAAAATCAAGGTCATTTATTACAGTACATTTACCAGAAATTAATACAATGTTTGGATTGTATTGATACAATACTAGTTGCTATTCCAGTTTTCTCTATAATACCCTTTTTAGGGGAAGGAAATCCTGGACCCATGTTGGCTGTCAAGTCTCCTTAGTTGTCTTAAGTCTAGAAGCATTTTTAGTCTTTCTTTCTTGTCATGAACTTGGTATTTTTGATGAGTATAGATCAGCTATTTTTGCAGAATGTTCTTAAATTTGAGTTTTCAAAAGAATTTTTTAAGATTTGAGAGACTGTGTGTTTTCTGTTTCTCAAACTAACTTAAGACTGCATCTAACTCTGAACTCATTTCCCTTTAACCAGCCCTGGGTCTCCTCTGCATCCTATTTCCACAAAAGGTGTCATCATTTACCAGTTTTTAACCCAGAAACCTAGGAGTTGCCCTCCTCTTTCTTATCCAGGTAACATGATGGAGATATTATCTCATAACACTTTATATAGAAAATAATTCTTGTGTGTGTGTGTATTGCAGAAAAGAAAGACAATGGCAAAAGTTGTAGACTAAAGTAAGCTCATAGGAGTCCCTCTTCTCTATCCCCACTGCCATTCATGAGTCCAGGCTTTCACTTTCCATAGCCCCCAGCCATCTCCACACCTCCACAGTCTTTCATCCTTAAATCTCCCCCAAACAAATCTTAAACATAAAATATAAATCTTCCAGTGCTTCTGTGTTACTAAAGTAATTTAAAAATTGCACAGTTTATGGGCTAAATCACCAGTGTCTTTTCAGTGTATCAGAGCCTATGTTCTGGGCTTTAACTCCCAGCCATCCCTCTCTTGCCTTCTCATGCTCCAGTCACATAGAAATACTTGAAAATTTCCAAACAATCCTGTTGGCTCCTGCACCTGGGCCTTCACATATACCCATCCCTTAGTCTTAAGTACACTCCTCCCTCTCCATTCATACATTCTTCTTTATTTAGCTAGCAGCAACTTGTCTATTAGAACTCAGCTCAAGTGGTCTCTCCTCTGACAATACTTCCCCAACCTCTTCCCCACCATGAGCAGTGTGATTTTGTTTTTTTTCTACGAGCTCTGGGAAAACAAAACAAACCCTATAACAATTATAACTGCTGTATGATACTTTCGGGTATGAAACTATTCCTGAACCAAACTAACAGTTCAGGAGCCAGTATGCCACCCTAAGGAGGATAAATGATTCATTTTCTTTACTCTCTTTGTTTTGTCCTGCAGTGGTTAGCTTCATCTCTGACTGCTCTAAGATATTTACCTGTATGACCGGCTATGTGAAGTTTTTTATGATTCTTTATTTCATTTATAGCTCTCAAACAGGCTTTTCCTTCTGAGAGTGGACTGCTGGCTGTTTTTTTTTTTTTAAAATCACATCAGTGCTAATTATATGTATGAATGGTAGCAACGATACTACCATGAAGATTAACTGCTTGGGGGGGTGGGGAAACAGATTTGATGTGATGGGTATTGTCAATGTGTTCTAGAAAATGCAATGGTTGGTACAAACAGTTTCTGGGCCTCTGGCTAGGCTTTCTCTGCTCTGGGTCATTCTATGAGTAGCGTACTGCCTGGAACTCAATAAATATTTATGAAATAAACAGTGCTTTTGTTAAGCCTAAGATATAATCAGGCCTGTAAAGGAATGAGGAAACTATTATTCAAATTATCTGCTTCAAAGAAAAGACTCAGCATTTAGTACTACAGGTTTCAAAACTAATTTTGACATGGTTTCACCCAGGTTCCCAAGACTAAAGTCAGACCCTTGCACTGAACCCTGTTACAGCATGTATTTTCTACAAAGTTACTCTAGCCTATGTTTAGTTTCTAGTTTATATTCCTGTAAGGCAGTGATTTTTCAAATCTGCCTTCATATGAGAATCATCTGAGATGGTTTGAAAAAAATACAGATGCCTGGAACCTATCCCCTAGAGGTTCAGATTTAATTATCCCTATTTATTTTTGGAAATTAGGCATTTTAATATGAAGTGTTAGTTGGTATTGGGGGGAACAACCTTTTTATTTTATTTAATGTATGAATAATTTTTGTTTAATTGGACCTTTGTATACTTTTTTATTTTCCCAGATTTCATGAGGCTGTTGAATAAGTTATAACTTGTGTAATCACTTTTATATAGAATTACTATGTTTGGCATATATTTTCTTCAGAGAATAGCAACATGGGGGGATTTAATAATTTAAACAGCATTTAGTGATTTGAATTCCCACATAGGATTCCTAGGAAAACATAGGTATAACTGATGATGCTGAAGTTATCGATACAAAAATAAAGACTTGTCCTTAGCCACTACACTGTTGTGAGTGGTGTATGAAAACTACTCATGCATTTTCTGTGAGTTCCAGGAAGAATAAAGCATATAGGACTTCTAGTAGCTAAGACTCTGCGTACAGTTTAAAGTAAATGAATGGTCTTCAACTTATGAATAATTGAGTCATCTAGTTCTTCTTTAGGTGGCCACATGTCTAATATTTTCAAGAAATAAAGATAGCTTTCACTGACACGACAGTAAATTAAAATAGTTAACCTCTATTTTAAACCATCATATTGCATAGTAATTGCCACCATGGATTGGCTACTTCACTAATGTATAGTTTAGATGTCAACTCAAAACGTGAAATCAGGAAACATGTTCATTTTATTAAATGTTGGTTTTTCCATATTGTGGTTGCTATTTTGTTTCTAAAATCTTAGTCTAAATTCAGTATATTTTGATCAGATCAGATCAGATCAGATCAGTCGCTCAGTTGTGTCCGACTCTTTGCGACCCCATGAATCGCAGCACGCCAGGCCTCCCTGTCCATCACCAACTCCCGGAGTTCACTCAGACTCACGTCCATCGAATCAGTGATGCCATCCAGCCATCTCATCCTCTGTTGTCCCCTTCTCCTCCTGCCCCCAACCCTCCCAGCATCAGAGTTTTTTCCAATGAGTCAACTCTTCGCATGAGGTGGCCAAAGTACTGGAGTTTCAGCTTTAGCATCATTCCTTCCAAAGAAATCCCAGGGCTGATCTCCTTCACAATGGACTGGTTGGATCTCCTTGCAGTCCAAGGGACTCTCAAGAGTCTTCTCCAACACCACAGTTGAAAAGCATCAATTCTTTGGCACTCAGCCTTCTTCACAGTCCAACTCTCACATCCATACATGACCACAGGAAAAACCATAGCCTTGACTAGATGGACCTTTGTTGGCAAAGTAATGTCTCTGCTTTTGAATATGCTATCTAGGTTGGCCATAACTTTCCTTCCAAGGAGTAAGCGTCTTTTAATTTCATGGCTGCAGTCACCATCTGTAGTGATTTTGGAGCCCAGAAAAATAAAATCTGACACTGTTTCCACTGTTTCCCCATCTATTTCCTATTAAGTGATGGGACCAGATGCCATGATCTTCATTTTCTGAATGTAGAGCTTTAAGCCAACTTTTTCACTCTCCACTTTCACTTTCATCAAGAGGCTTTTTAGTTCCTCTTCACTTTCTGCCATAAGGGTGGTGTTATCTGCTTATCTGAGGTTATTGATATTTCTCCCGGCAATCTTGATTCCAGCTTGTGTTTCTTCCAGTCCAGCGTTTCTCATGATGTATTCTGCATACAAGTTAAATAAGCAGGGTGACAATATACAGCCTTGACGAACTCCTTTTCCTATTTGGAACCAGTCTGTTGTTCCATGTCCAGTTCTAACTGTTGCTTCCTGACCTGCATACAGATTTCTCAAGAGGCAGATCAGGTGGTCTGGTATTCCCATCTCTTGAGGAATTTTCCACAGTTTATTGTGATCCACACAGTCAAAGGCTTTGGCATAGTCAATAAAGCAGAAATAGATGTTTTTCTGAAACTCTCTTGCTTTTTCTATGATCCAGCAGATGTTGGCAATTTGATCTCTGGTTCCTCTGCCTTTTCTAAAGCCAGACTGAACATCAGGAAGTTCACGGTTCACGTATTGCTGAAGCCTGGCTTGGAGAATTTTGAGCATTACTTTACTAGTGTGTGAGATGAGTGCAATTGTGCAGTAGTTTGAGCATTCTTTGGCATTGCCTTTCTTTGGGATTAGAATGAATACTGACCTTTTCCAGTCCTGTGGCCACTGCTGAGTTTTCCAAATTTGCTGGCATATTGAGTGCAGCACTTTCACAGCATCATCTTTCAGGATTTGGAATAGCTCAACTGGAATTCCATCACCTCCACTAGCTAGTATATTTTGATGGGGCACATGAAATATGAAAAAAAGGGCTGATGAGATTACGTTACTGTCATCTAGCTTATAAAAGCTTTTATCCCAGATAAGTATGCTAAGTCACTTCAGTCGTGTCCGACTCTGTGTGACCCCATAGACGGCAGCCCACCAGGCTCCCCCGTCCCTGGGATTCTCCAGGCAAGAACACTGGAGTGGGTTGCCATTTCCTTCTCCAATGCATGAAAGTGAAAAGTGAAAGTGAAGTCGCTCAGTAGTATCCGACCCTCAGTGACCCCATGGACTGCAGCCTTCCAGGCTCCTCCATCCATGGAGTTTTCCAGGCAAGAGTACTGGAGTGGAGTGCCATTGCCTTCTCTGCCAGATAAGTATATTAAAGAGTAAAATTAGGGTCATGAAAATGTTTTCATTGTGTTTCAAGTGACTGAAACCCTTTGCGTTGCAGAGAGAAGAAACGGCAAGAGTGCTAAGAATAACTTAAAACAGACCAGATTCCAGGCCCTCTTTCTAAGGCATTAGGACAAAAGCTACTTTTGATATCAACTAACTCTTGCAAAATATTGTTAACATTTAAGTGTAAATGAGTTTGAAACATGTTCACTCTGTGTTTTTTTAAAATACAATCATTAAAACACTGGCAAAGTGTGGAGAACAGAAGTCTCCAAGCACCACCTGTGCACAGAAGTGCGGGCCTTGATTCCGCCTTTCACATGGGCCCAGACTTTTTAGCATGATGTTCTAGTAGGAAGATTGTTCCTAAATATTCTCTCCAGCAAAAAGGAAAGTATTAGTAAGCTTGATCAGTGGTTTGCAATATGTGTACTATTTCCAAAAATAATGGGAAGTCTTAAATGTGTCCTAACTCATACTGGAACATAATGACCATAAACCAAGTAAAAGATCTGCCTCAGAAGTTATCCATATCCCTACGATGGGAACTTGCCAATATCCACATGGTGGGAACCTCCTTGCTTGTCACCCAACTACCTTCCCTTTGGCTCTGACTTTATGATTAGAAGGTGACAGGAACAATTTGCTACTAGGATTTTAATTCTTCTTTTTTTTTTCAGTATTCATTTATGAGAAGACATTCTATTTCTGTGGCTCAGTTTCCTCATCCCCTTTTATTTGAGTATGCAAATATCCCCTTTACAATGATCTATAAAACAGTGATGACTATCACACATGGAGCATAAGGATAATACTTTACTTCCCAACAGCACTAAGAGCCTTGATTTGGATCAAGTAAATATAACTAGCCAAATTGAAAACTCCATAATCTGTTCTTGTTGTTTGGTCACCCAGTCATGTCTGACTCTTTGTATCGCTATGGACTGCAGCATGCCAGACCTCTCTGTCCCTCACCATCTCCTGGAGTTTGCCTAAGCTCATATCCATTGCATCGGTGACGCCATTCAGCCATCTCATCCTCTGATGCCCTCTTCTCCTTCTGCCCTCAATCTTTCCCAGCATCAGAGTCTTTTTCAATGAGTTGACTATTTGCATCAGGTGACCAAAATATTAGAGCTTCGGCTTCAGCATCATTCCTTCCAATGAGTATTCAGGGTTGATTTCCTTTAAGATTGACTGGTTTGATCTCCTTGTTGTCCAAGGGACTCTCAAGAATATTCTCCAGCACTAAAGTTCAAAGGCATCAATTCTTTGGGGCTTAGCCTTCTTTACAGTCCAGCTCTCGCAACTGTATGTGACTACTGGAAAGACCATAGCCTTGACTACACGGACCTTTGTCAGCAAGGTGATGTCTTTGCTTCTCAACACACTGTCTAGCTTTGTCATAACCTGTAGATCAATTGTCAGTTGACATTTATGATGAAGAAAATCATGCCTTCCAGGCATACATGAGTTTTCTTTTAAAAAACAGCATGGTCACACTTAGATTTCTCTGTGTTTCTGTTGTCTGGCTGTGGTGGGAGAGAAGGGGGAATTGTCACAGTTCCTACTTGCTGAGAGTTTCTGTTGGAGAGTACCATAGTTTTCCTTCATCTGTAATCAGGGAGAATTGTCTAAGACCAGCAGTGATATAAGTTAATGAAGACTATGGCACTTTGGAGAGTGCCATAGGAGATATCTTGGAAGGTTCCTCTGTCTTCATAGGGATTGTGTATTCAGACATGGCTTATAATGCTGATCTAGGAGATTTGGAATGGAAACTGGCAGGGGAAGGAGACAGTTTCTATCAGTCTGTATGTTCATTTTCCCCATATCAGTATGATACTATAGAAGGGTAAGGGCTGTCAGCAGCATTAACTGGATTCATTTGCTTAAGAGAAGTGGATACAGTTGTGACAAGTCATATGAAAGTGACTTTGTTGAAATTTTTATTCAGCTGAAGGCCAAGCAGACTTGCTGCTTTTCAAAGAGCAGGAGATTAAAAAGACTATTGCAGCCAGGGTAGGCTCAGATGCTCAGAAAATAGAAAGAATCCATTTTCCATCTCCAGAGTTTGTAAAATTGTATAGGTTGTATCTTGATCAGTATTTTAAAAAATAAACTAATTTCAAGAAAAAGTATTATTTGGGTGGTCTGAGGACATAGGGCTAAACCTTCAGATATTGTAGCACATTTTGATGGTACAGGAAAGGACTCCTTTCCTGTGCCATCACTTTCATCACCAGAAAGTGTGGCCTCACTCACAGATGGAAAGAATGGATCAGCTTTATGCAAAAATCTCAGGCATTTCTTGTGTTTGGAATGTGGAGTATTATAGGATTTCAGGCTATTCAGATGAGAAGCAATGAGTACCCAGCTTTGATGCAGGATACAGGATGCTCGGGGCTGGTGCACTGGGATGACCCAGAGGGATGGGATGCGGAAGGAGGTGGGAGGGGGATCCAGGATGGGGAACACATGTACACCCGTGGCAGATTCATGTCAATGTATGGAAAAACCAATACAATATTGTAAAGTAATTAGCCTTCAATTAAAATAAATAAATTTATATTAAAAAAGAGAAACAATACTATTGTATTATAAACACTTTAAAAAATAGGAGATCATTTCCTAAAATCCTTCCACTGTCTGTTGGTGGTCTGCTCAGCACTCTGATTAAAGAAAAAAGAAACAAAATGGTTTTGTCGAAAGGGTGCCGTCTTCATCTTGTCTATTTTAAAATAAAGATTTATCCCAATATATTTTTCAAGTACTCTAACTACCTCCAGATGAAGCACCCTGAAACATCATTAATTTGTATATGATGTAAATTCGAACATAATATGATCAGTGATTGGCTGTCACCAGACTTCTTATTTCATTAACTTAACAAATTGTTGCCCCATTTATACAGCTGAAGGTTTTGGACCCTTCTTAACAGTGTATGATGGATTTTTACTCTGTAGTTAAAATGTGTTTCAGAACTAAACACTAGAGCTTAGGACCCTACATATTCCCCATTTTCCTCTGAATATATGTGGAAAGGAAGAAGTTATTAAAGGGAAATATATCAGATTTATAGATACTATGATTCAAATGGAAGAATGGTAATGATAGTACTGAGACTGAGCTGAGCTTTCTTTGAAGACCTTACCTCTGTACGTGGGGTCAAGGGGTGAAGAGGACTGGAGATACTGATTGTAGGTATGAGAATCTGGATTTTTCAAGTTAAAAGTGTTTGTATTTTTGAAAATTTGTCTCTTCTATACTAACTTTTTTGGTGGGGAGAGGGGTAGAATAAATGCTCAGTTTCTCAATTTTCTTTCCCCACCCCTTCTTCATTCTCTTCTTGCCAGATGGCATATGGGCACCTAGAAATGTTTGAAACCTCATGGTATCAGAGGGAGAGTTGTCTGGTCTATGTGCTGACCTGGGGAGTTCTCTAACATCTCTGAGTATGTTTCGTTCTCTCTGGGATTTATGATACTCTAAGTAAACAAATCAATCCTAAAGGAAATCAACCCTGAATATTCACTGGAAGGACTGATGCTGATGCTGAAGATGGCCACTTTGGCCACCTGATATGAAGAGTCAACTCACTGGAAAAGACCCTGATGCTGGGAAAGATTGAAGGCAAAAGGAGAAGTGGGAGGCAGAGGGTGAGATGGTTAGATAGCGTCACCAGCTTCATAGACATGAACCTGAGCAAACTCTGGAGATAGCGGAGGACAGGAAGGCCCGGTGCTGCTGTCCTTGGGGTCACAAAGAGTCGAACATGACTCAGCGACTGAACAACAGCCACAAAGCAGTGGGTTCTGTTTGTATTTAGGGCAAGTCAGCAGCTGTTGCTTCTGATGTCTGTGATCCTTGTGATGGCTTCTGGCTACTTGCCTTACGAATCTATGACTCCAGGCACCTTTTCAACACTTTTCTTTTACTAGTTCTCCCTGGGTGGAACTTCTGGATCTTTCCTCGAGTTGCATAAATCCTGAATAATCCAAAGCAAATTCTCATTTGAGACCTTTCTTTTTATCTGAACACAGCTAATTGCTGTATGTTCCCAACAACAGTTACCCAGTATCGATGCAGAGCACATTGGTATCAGTTCTAAGAGAAGTGTAATTACTATTTGCCCTCAGCTCTCACCAACTCTCTTTCCCTCCATCCCCTCCCTACTCTCAGCCAAGGTTTTTATGGTGGGAGAGGAGCAGGGCCAAAACATTAACAGAGGCTCCACACTCACCTCACCTTTCTCTCCTCTCACCCTCTCCAGGCTGTCACCTCCTGTGTGACAAGAAAGGCCTCTAGGAAGATTACAGTCTACATCCTTTCAACCCCATGGCTTGTAGCAAATCTCTGTGCTTTATGATTCTTGTTCTTTAAAGGAAAGCTTTAGGAATTTAGGAAACCCTTTTCTTTCTCAGGTGCAAAGCTTTGCATTAAGCCTATGCTTTCATGACCAACTGTACCTAACTTCTTAAAAGTTTATTTTGAAACCTGAAAATGAAGACTTTCTTCTTTGTTCTTGGCTGGTTCTGCTTATGCTCTGAAATAATGACCACTTCATCCTTGATGGGTAAAGACTTGGATAACAGGAATTACCCCCAAAGTGAAAATTATATCAGATGGTATTTCAAACTATTACTCTATATTACAGTTATTAACAACTTCTAGTTATTTCCAAGCATAAGTATATTCTTTTCCAGGACAAGCATTATAGGCAAGTTATAAGAGATGAAAGAGTATTCCATGATTGAGTGAAATTATCCTATGAAACAAGTTTAAGGAATATAGATTCTTCTACTTTTTAAATCATATGAAGAGAGGGCCTGAGAAGAGGATTGAGTTGATGTGTTGGTGGTATCACATAATAAGTATGAGGTTAAATTTATATGTTGGTGATATTATGTGACTGATATTACTCCTACTCTCTCAAAACCTCTCTGTGGTGCTCTAACATCTAGATTTGGTGACAGACAGCTGAGAACAGCAGGACTGAGTTACTCATTAGGAATAACTCTGGAAAATCAGATTCAAGTAGGGACTAACTTCCTGGCAACCATATTTGCCACCACTGTGTGCATGCATGCTAACTCATCTGAGTCTTGTCCGACTCTTTGTGAGTGGACTGTGGTCCGTCAGGCTCCTCTGTCCATGGGATTCTCCAGGCAAGAATACTGAAGTGGGTTGCTGTGCCCTCCTCCAGGGGATCTTCCTGACCTAGGGATTGAACCCACTTCCCTAATGTCTCCTGCATTTATGATCAATGTCAAGATAAGAATGAAAACAGAAATTTGCTATGAAATATCCAAAAGCATTTTAATATCTCCTTTCACTTTAGAAGGCAAGTACTTCTAAGCAGCAACTTGACTTGTTCTGAAAGGATCAAGAGTATGTACTCAGAGTGTCAATGTTTTCTTATTGCGTCACAGGAGAAGTTTTTGTCTTAATAATTAGATTGAGACTTTAAGAGGAGTGGCTATGCCACAGATATGTCATGTATCTCTGAAAATGTCTAGGCAATATTAGCCATGTTCTAGATAAGTATATTATACTCAGTAGATTAATCTATAATTTCATGGTACAAACTCACAGAAAAAGTTTTAATAATTTTGCATGGTATATGGAATTTAGAATTTCCTTTGAACTTTGCAAATGGATGGGAATTAGATAAAAAGGGAGAAAAGGTTATATTCAGTAAGAAGACTGCTGCTGCTGCTGCTGCTACGTCACTTTAGTCGTGTCCGACTCTGTGCGACCGCATAGATGGCAGCCCACCAGGCTTCCTGTCCCTGGGATTCTCCAGGCAAGAACACTGGAGTGGGTTGCCATTTCCTTCTCCAATGCATGAAAGTGAAAAGTGAAAGTGAAAGTGAAGTCGTGTCCAACTCTAGTGACCCCATGGACTGCAGCCTACCAGGCTCCTCCGTCCATGGGATTTTCCAGGCAGGAGTACTGGAGTGGGGGTGCCGTTGCCTTCTCTGAGTAGGAAGGCTAGTGACAGTGAATACAATGATTATGAGAGGGTGAGCACATCCATTTGACTGTATTAGAGACTGAAAATGGAAGGGAAAGCCAAATGCTGGAATACTCAAAAGCAAGCAACAAAAGTAGTGAAGTGACATTATAGAAGCGGGTGAAGTCTGTACTTTCTTCCACCCAGTAGCACAAAAGAAACACATTGGATGCTCTCTGACTTTGTACCAGCTCTCCTTAAATTTTTCAAGAAGACTCTAGAGTGTATCATGAGTGGCTCTGTTTTATGCTGCCAATCTTGTTTTCTATCTAACTGCTGCGATGAACCTGAACAATGGCTGCATGTGTCCTCTGCTGTTGCAATGACATCATCGCTCATCTCCAATGTAGATGTTGTGGCTTGGCACCCAGGTCATGGTCCTATCTCCTGCTTTTGTTGTGCTTCTAATGTCTGTAACATTCGACTCTTCATGGTCCTATGGCTAAAGTGGGACTACTCCCACTATGTTACACTGTTACTTGGTTAATGAAGCAGCAAGCTCTCTCTTCTCAGGGCCTTGCCTAAAATTGTTGTTCAGTTGCTCAGTCGTGTCCAACTCTTTGCAACCCCATGGACTGCAGCACGCCAGGCTTCCCTGTCCACCACTATTTCCCAGAGCCTGCTCAAACTCATGTCCATTGAGTCAGTGATGCCATCCAACCATCTCACCTTCTGTCATCCCCTTCTTCTCCTGCCTTCAAACGTTCCCAGCATCAAAGGTGTTTTCCAGTGAGTCAGTTCTTTGCATCAGGTGGCCAAAGTATTGGAGCTTCAGTTTCAGCATCAGTCCTTCCAAAGAACATTCTGGACTTGACTGGTTTGATCTCCCTGCTGTCCAAGGGACTCTCAAGTGTCTGCTCCAGCACCACAGTTCAAATGCATCAGTTCATGACTCCCAGCCTTCTTTATAGTCCAACTCTCACATCCATACATGACTATTGGAAAAATCACAGCTTTGACTATACAGACCTTTGTCGACAAAGTAATGTCTCTGCTTTTTAATATACTGTCTAGGTTGGTCATAGCTTTTCTTCCAAGGACCAAACGTATTTTAATTTCATGGCTGCAGTCACCGTATGCAGTGAGTTTGGAGCTCAAGAAAATAAAGTTGCCTAAAATTATCACAGCCTATTTCCCCATGGGCTCTGACCACAAAGTGTAGAGGGTAAGGGAGAAAGCCAGAAAACAGTTTTGATTTACACTCACTAAACTGTTGTATTAGTTAGCTACTGTATAACACATTATTCCAAAACGTAACTACTTAAAGAAAAGTACTATCACATGGTTTCTGCCAGTCAGGAATCAAGGCATGGCTTAGCTGGGTCCTCTGGCCCAGTGTTCCTCATCAGGCAGAGTCAAGGCATCAGCTGCTGCTGCTGCTGCTAAGTCACTTCAGTCATGTCCGACTCTATGCAACCCCATAGACAGCAGCCCACCAGGCTCCCCCATCCCTGGGATTCTCCAGGCAAGAACACTGGAGTGGGTTGCCATTTCCCTTCTCCAATGCATGAAAGTGAAAAGTGAAAGTGAAGTCCCTCAGTCGTGTTCGACTCTTAGCAACCCCATGGACTGCAGCCCACCAGGCTCCTCCACCCATGGGATTTTCCAGGCAAGAGTACCGGAGTGGGGTGCCATTGCCTTCTCTGCAAGGCATCAGCAGGGGTCTCATATCAAGTCTCACCTGAAGGAGGGCTCAGGTCTCCTGCTAACCAGTTCCTTGTCAGATTGGCCTGTCTTAGGGCAGCTCAGAACATGGCAGCTGGCTTCTCTCAGAGCACATGAGGGAGAAAGCAACTGAGAGCTAGCAAGACATAATTCTCTTCCTTTTGTAAACTAATCTCTGAAGTGACATCGCTTTTGCTATATTTTATTTGTTAGAAGGAAATCGGTTGGTCCAGGCTGTATTGAAGGGGAGGGAATTACCAAGGACATGAATGCCAGGAAGGAAAAATCACTGGGGCCATTTCAGAGGCTGCCTTCCACAACTTTTGAGAATTTATCATCTTTTCAGGTGATTGTATCCTTTTGTTTCTTGAGGTGATTGTATCTTGAGTTTCTTGTAGAAGTACCAGGCAAACTCAGAAATATCTGAATTTGTATAGTCTCTTATTCTCAGGTTTGCTTTGTAATTACTTCAGAAATAAAATCTGGCAGCAATATATGAGGTGAATTAAAGTCTGTGTGTGGTTGAAGCAGTAAACTCAAGGACAATTGTAATAGTCCTGACAGGAAGTAATGAGTAAACCAAAATGGTGGTAGGGAGCTGAAAAGGAGGCTATACATGCAGAACAGGCAGAAAAGAATGACTTAAAAATCATTGCTTCCAGTCTGGATATCAAAAGTGAGAAAAAAAGGAACAGCGATGACTTGGATTCACAGATGGCTCCAGGGTGTTGATGACGTTTATGAAAAATTGGAAAACTTGGAAAGAAATCAGGTTTGGGGGAAAATGGTTAAAATGGATATGCTAAATTTGAGTTTATGTTTAAATTATGAGTGAGCAAATATGACTGGTCTAGTTTTGTGCTGCTTGGCCTCACACATGCAAAGGTGTAGAAAAGAGTCCCATGACCTTGGGTTACATAAGTTCTAGAAGGCCAGGGAGAGTGACTGAAGCTAGGGACAGGGGTCAGGACTGGAGTTGTGGACTTACTTCTTTTCAATATAGAAACCTTGAGAAGAGATGGAGTCAAAGGGAAGGCTCCAGTTTGGCTAACAGGACACAGAAGAGCCCTCAGATAAACCTTAGATTTGATATCACTTTGTGGTTTACAAAATGCTCTGACTTACGCTCCTCTTTTACAGCTTTGCTGAGCAGTTGCAATCATCTCCATTTATGCATGAGCAGAGGAAGGATGACCAGACCTTAACCGACCTGCCTAAGATCATACAGCTTGTAGCTAAGAAAGCTGAGATTTCACTCCAGATCTTTTGATAACCTGCCCACTTCCTTAGACCTGCTTTTTAAGGTATGTGAAGTAGTAGAAAAGAGAGAAGTTTTAGACTAATATGGCACTGTGAAAAATTCAAAAGCAGAGATTTTTTAAGGAGGTTATTAATAATCTCAAACACTGCAAAAAATTTTAGAGAACTGTTATAGGAAAAAAATGGAAAATAAGAATTTTATACTTGAGTAAAATGAATCAAGTTTTTTTGCACTTGTGAAGAACTGCACATGCGGAGCAAGTCGTGTAAGCTTTTGTCCATTCTTGATCCTTAGGAAGAGTAATGTTTCCAAGAGAGTTGCCAGAGTTCTAAGTGGTTAAGTCAAGATTATAAACAGCACATTCAACGGGTGACTATGCAATTAGATGTTTTACGTCAGAATAGCAAAATCTCCATTTACAAGCCACACCAATAGAAATCCTTATTTCACCAATGTAAATTGAGGCTGAAACCTATCTTCATGAGCTGAATCAGTGAACATTTCTGTCACTTTTGGTACTTTAAAACTAGAGTTTCTTCCTTCCCTCTTTCCTTCTTTTTTCCCCCCCCCCCCCCAACCTTTTCATTCTGTTAATTGTATTTGGCCGCACTGGGTCTTAGATGCATCGTACAGGACCTTTGGTCTTCAGTGTGGGACCTGTAGTTGCAATGTATGAGCTCTTAGTTGCTGTATGTAGGGTCTAGTTCCCCAACCAGGGATCCCTGCATTGGGAGCATGGAGTCTTAGCCACTGGATCACCTGGGAAGTCCCTAGAGTTTCCATGGAAAAGTTGGAAAACCTTATGTATCCTAAATCTTACATAATTCATGATTCTTAGTATTTATTAACATAGAAAGGACACATTTCTTTTTTCATGGTGTTGAGTTTTATTGTGTCAGACTATAATAATGTAAAATGAACTTCCTTGAAGTTTCTTGGCATTTCTAACAATGCCCTAATTAGAAATATTATATTAAAAAATGTGGCATCATTTTCTCCTTTGGGGCATGAGGAAGTTTTCATATAGAGGTATGTTTAATTTACTCTGAAGAGTGGCTCATTTATCATTATCTCTGAAACAGCATTTTCTGATTTTAAAGGTTGTATCGAAGTCTGTGTCATGAAGATCATTTTTGTATAGGTCTTCTGTGTATTCTTGCCACCTCTTCTTAACATCTTCTGCTTCTGTTAGGTCCATACCATTTCTGTCTTTTATTGTGCCCATCTTTGGCTTCAACAGTACGTGAACTGTGAGCTTCCAGATGTTCAAGCTAGATTTAGAAAAGGCAGAGGAACCAGAGATCAAATTGCCAACATCTGTTGGATCATAGAAAAAGCAAGAGAGTTCCTAAAAAACATCTACTTTCTGCTTTATTGACAACACCAAAGCCTTTGACTATGTGGAACACAACAAACTATGGAAAATTCTTAAAGAGATGGGAATACCAGATCACCTGATCTGCCTCCTGAGAAATCTGTAGCAGGTCAAGAAGCAACAGTTAGAACTGGACATGGACACATGTACACCCATGGCTGACTTATGTCAATGTATGGCAAAAAACCACTACAATATTGTAAAGTAATTAGCCTCCAATGAAAATAAATAAATAAACTTTTTAAAAAGCACTGGACATGGAACAACAGACTGGTTCCAAATAGGGAAAGGAGCAGGTCAAGGCTGTATACTGTCACCCTGCTTATTTAACTTATATGCAGAGTACATCATGCGAAATGCTGGACTGGAGGAAGCACAAGCTGGAATCAAGATACACACACACACACACACACACACACACACACACACACATGTGGTGTGCTATGCTAAGTCACTTCAGCCATGTCTGACTCTTTGAGACCCCATGGACAGTAGCCCGCCAGGCTCCTCTGGTCCATGGGATTCTCCAGGCAAGAATACTGAAGTGGGTTGCCATGTCCTTCTCCAGGGGATCCCAACCCAGGGATCCAACCCATATTTCTTGTGTCTCCTACATTGGCAACTGGGTGTTCTTACCACTAGTGTCACCTGGGAAGCCAAATATATATGTATATATGTATACACATACACATATATTTGTCATTTCGTGCTATTTTAAACATAAGTATTCTTGTTTTCAAAGTGATAAAAAATATTTCCTTATTTAAACAACCCAAATTCTGAAGCAGTTAGAACTTTACTGCAAAGAACATTGACTTAATTCTTGCGTGTCTGCACAAAGAGGAAAGCAAGGCCAGTCTGCAGATCTCGGCCTCCTCTTCCCTGTGAGATGGTTAGCCTGTGATTTATGGTGGGGCAGGGTCATTTCTGTCCAGTGAGTCACTCATCAAATGAGTGGACTGCAAACACGACAGCCTTGACATTGACACTGCCAGCATTGCATGACCACTCCACCTGCTGCAGGGAAACAAAAGAAGGTGAAGAGAAGCAGAAAAGCTTTATCTTAAAGATCTACAGTTTGCTACAATGGAAAGCTCTCAGTGCTTATGACAAAAGGAAATTAAATAACTTTTACAGTTAAAACCCAAATCCAACAAGCAAAAATGAGACCAACCAAACAAAAACCCCAAAAGTTGTTTTTTTTTTTAAAAGCAACACTTCAAAATTATCAAACAAGAGATGTGGTGATTTAAAAATGTCTGAGCAAGGCATTTTGATGCAGCTGTTTCACTAACTTCTCCCCTTTCTCCTCTTTCCTCCCTCTTGACCTTTATTATTTTCTCCCCTGTTCCCTCATTTTCCCTCTTCCATCCTCATTCCTCCTCTACCTCCCTACCCCTCTTCCCTGCAGACTTCTACCCTTCAGTTTCTATATCAAATTTTTTCAGTGTTAAGAAAGGGAAATTTATCACAGGAATTAAGAAGTCTAGAGAAATAGAATGGAAATGCCTGCAGGCCATTTTGAGAATCATCCATAATTTGAATTTAAAAATTGCCACAAGCACAATTTTATTTGTCATGATGCTTTCTTTTGTTTCTTCTTTTTGTTTTTCAATTCCAGCAACATATTTCTCAGTTTCTTCAGGATTTAAAATCTTAACAGATTGATCTTCCCTCATGAGAGTAAGTTCAATGTTTCTGCCACCTGTCTGAATCATCCAGAAGGGCCTTGATGACCAGCTTAATGATCAAATGGTCCATTTCAGGGGTTTAATAAGTATAGTTCTTCTCTAAAAATTCATTCTGTGACTTGCCACCTGGCCTATGACATTGGCCTTCTGGCATGGTATGTGCCTGAGGGATCAGTCTCCCAAGTGATGGGAGGGTGAGGGTGAAGGGGGTTGAATGAGAGCCAGTCCCTCCCAACAAGAACGAAAGCTCAGATCAAATGCCCAGGAGACCTGTGGGGGTAAGACTCCCAACCCAGTCCTGGCATCCAGCACAGAGAGTGTTCATAGGTCCTCTGTTCTCTCCGAACTCATTTACATTAGAGTCAAACAAAGAGTAAATAAAACAAAGTACTTTCTGGACAAATATAAGTCAAAACTACTGTAGAATTTCTGTTTTGTAAAATGCTATAAAGGTGGCTATTTTATTGCCAGTTTCTCTTGCAAACTGAGGATTGTTAGTATAAGGAATATTCTTTGGAAAGCTTGTCTTTTTCTACATTAAAGTCTTACAGAATATGGAAATGACCAAAAGTATTAACATAAAGTTTGATTATGGGTATTTTGTAGGAAATAATTCAAAATGTCAAAAGAATTTTTATCCCAGAGTTGTTAGTATAGCAAAAATGTGTTACAGAAATGCGTAAAAAGGAAGCTATGGCTCCATAAATCATGGTGTAAACATGCAGTGAGATTTTGTGCAGCTACTAAAAATGATTCTTTCCAAGTTTTCAATGATATATGGAGATGACTTAGAAAAAAGCCACAGTGTATTTTGGCAGCAAGTGAAGGAATGTGGTCAATCTATATTTATTGATGTGGAGCCATCTTCAAGACAAATGAGGTAGCAAGTAGAATTTTTCATAGTCACAAGCTTTGTTGTATGAAAATATAACTTCACTTTCCTTACCATAGTATCTGAATCTTACTTCCCTTATCTCTAATGGAGGAAGACACAATCAAGTCATTTCTTAGGTAGACTCTGTCAAATGCAATGACTTCTTAGTCATTACAATGTTTAGGCTGAAACAAATGAAGTATTGGGTGCTAGAACTCTGCTACAGTTGATCATGAAAATCCAGATGCCTTTGCCACGGTGTTTGCTGCAAGGTATGTGTTCATTACCTGTGCACTCAACTCTGTAGCCAAACCTCACTTTGGTTTCAGCTGAAACAAGTGACATTACTTTGCCAACAAAGATCTGTCTAGTGAAAGCTATGTTTTTTCCAGTAGTCATGTATGGATGTGAGAGTTGGACTATAAAGAAAGCTGAGAACTGAAGAATTGATGCTTTTGAGCTGTGGTGTTGGAGAAGACTCTTGAGAGACCCTTGGACTGCAAGGAGATCCAACCGGTTCATCCTAAAGGAAATCAGTCCTGAATATTCTTTGGAAGGACTGATGCTGAAGCTGAAACTCCAATACTTTGACCACCTTATATGAAGAACTGACTCATTGGAAAACACCCTGATGCTGGGAAAGATTGAAGGCAGGAGGAGAAGGGGATGGCAGAGAATGAGATGGTTGGATGGCATCACCGACTCAATGGACATGAGTTTGAGCAAGCTCCGGGAATTGGTGAAGTACAGGGAAGCCTGGTGTGCTGCAGTCCATGGGGTTGCAAAGAGTTTGACATGACTGAGTGGCTGAACTGAACTGATACAGAATTTCCAGGAATGCTAGAAATGTAATTTGTTCTTTTGTTATATTTTCCAACCTTGCTGGTGTGTAATGGAACACATATGGGGTTGGAACTATTTGGAAATGGAACCATAATTCAGCATCATCCCCGTAACGTTGGTCATGTTGGTCTACTGTTTGAGGTTATTGGCATAGTACCAGCACCATGGTAACTATTAATTGGTTTTAATGATGCAATTTTATTATTTAACTGATTGAAAAAAAGAATGACTTTAGGAGTTAAGTTCTCTTTCCAATTATGTCAGATTTACCTGTGTGGAATTACAAATATCCCTCAGAATGATAACAACTGTCAAATGAGACAGTGCAGTCAATTAGCAGTCATTCAGAATACCCATTGAGTACCATGTGCAAGACAATCAAACGGAAATTGATCATGTCTTATATTTGCACAATGCTTCATTTTATAGGACATGCCTGTGAATTTCCTTACTTGACCTAAAAAGTTTATGAAGTAAACTAGGAGAAAGTCTCATATTATAGGTTAGAAACAGGAGTTCAGAGTTGAACTTTTTGCCCTAAAATACACTGGTAAATGGTAAACTTGGAACCAGTACTCAGCTGATTGTACCTGGGATGCTGTTTCTAATATTCCACATTGTCACACTTTCTGTTGGCTTTGTAAAGAGGTTGCGGTAGGGAAACTGGATAAAACCTTGGGAGTGTGAAAGTGATGCCTCTGGGTGTGGAGGCTGCAGGAGGGCCTTCTAAAAGGTGAGGCTGGTGGAGCTAAGGGCTCCTTCTTTCATCAGCTTCCCCAAATCACCTAGGACCGGCCCTACGTGCATGCATATGTGTGTGCTAAGTCACTTCAGTCCTGTCCAACTCTTTGTGACCCTATGGACCATAGCCCACCAGGCTCCTCTGTTCAAGAAATTCTCCCAGCAAGAATACTAGAGTGGGTTGCCGTGCCCTCCTCCAGGGATCTTCCCAACCCAGAGATCAAACCCATGTCTCTTATGACGCCTGCATTGGCAGATGGGTTCTTTATCAGTAGCACCACCTGGGAAGCCCCAGCCTCTGTAAGTACATTCCAGCTCGGGTTGTGTTTTTTCTTTTATTACTTCCTGCCCCATTTTTGGGGGGTCTCCCTGGGCTTCTCTGGTGGCTCAGATGGTAAAGAATCTACCTGCAATGCAGGAGACCCAGGTTCAATCCCTGGGTCAGGAAGATACCCTGGAGAAGGGAATGGCCTTCTGATGGGTTACAGGCTATGAATCACAATGAGTCGGGCACGATTGAGTGACTAACACTTCTGGTCAAAAAAATACCCTGACCATTAGAAAAAAGTTACAAGTTGTAGGTATCAGATCCCCCAAGATGCCATTTGTCAAACACTATCAGAAACTGTAGCACTTGGGCGTTTCTTCGTCTTCAGAATAACTCAGTGAACTTCTACCTCTGATTTGCAAACAGAGCATCTCTATAAAGCCAGAGACCTCATTAGTGCACATCAAAGGATGACAAAGAGGAGGAAAATAGACCCAAAAGTCTTCTGAAGACCTAAAAGTCACAGCTTCCCTGCTAATATTTTATATTTTTAATATTTGCCACAGTATTTGGGAATCATTCAATAAGCCTTGATTAGACTTACATAAAGACAGCAGGCTTTCTGAAATCCCAAGTGAGGAGTGGGTGGTTAAAAGGAGGCGACTAGAACAAGACTGTCTGTGTAACAGAGTATGAGCCAAATGAGAAATCCAATGCACCTCTTCTGCCAGTTTTTAGCATAAGCCCAACATCCAACGTCAACAAAGGGAAATAACAAAGGAATGAAAACAAGAAACACTCGTGTCTTTCACAGTAGAAAACAATGAAGGTAAATATTATGCTAAACAATTTTAGATGTATTCTGTTAGCCTTATGAAAGAAAAGCTAGCTGTTTAGAAAATCATCAGGCTTCTCTTCGTCCAACACGCTTGGCAGTGGGGGTTTTTCCCATGTGTCTCCGTTGGGAAAGTGTTTTCATGTTGGTGGCTGCTAAGCTGAGTCAGCACATTGTGATCATTAAGCTGAAGTCATGGGTCTAGTTGGTTATTGTCTGTATATGTATTCATTTATACTTGGCTCTATTCTAAAAATGCTTTGAGGGGGCAGCACCCAATCGCTCACTGTACTTTGTGTCTTGATCCTCTCTAGTCAATTATTAAAAGCACAAGTGATCATTTCAAAGGCTGCTTGGATGATGAATAGCAGAGTACAGATTTTATCATTATAACTAGGAAAATAAGCAAGAATCCTTTCTTAAAATATTAAACTAATGGTAGGTCTGTAGCAGCTTCAGCCATAGATGAAGGGTAGACAATTTTGGGGGCTTCCCAGGTGGTTCAGTGGTAAAGAACCTGCCTGCCAATGCAGGAGATGTAGAGACATGGGTTCAATCCCTGGGTCAGGAAGATCCCCTGGAGGAGGGCATGACAACCCACTCCAGTATTCTTGCCTGGAGAATCCCATGTATAGAGGAGCCTGGTGGGCTATGGTCCAGTGGGTTACAAAGAGTCAGACATAACTAAAGTGACTTAGCACACATGCAGACAATTTTAATTAAAAATAATGAGCAGTGTGCTATGCTCCAAATGGTCATGAAGGCCCACTGAGACTAATGTGCCCAACCACCCTACTCTTGGTATCACCCCAGAAATATTTTCCTGTGATCCTCAACTTTAGAGAATTTTAGTCCAAACCATTGCCTCTTGTACCAGTAAAAGTACAGCATAGAGACAGTGGGATATGTCACTAGATACTGAACAAGATATTTATATAATTGCTGACAGTTCTGTTCAATCTAATTTTAATCTTGAACTAATTTGGACTCTGCAAATCTGTTATGGCAGAGTTGAAAAACTGGTTAAACTTGAAGTCTCTATCTTCAGAAAGAGGGGTTTGAGGACCGCTGCAACTGCCTTCTAATTAGTTTTGTAGCTAGTTCAATGGACGTGGATAAGTCACTAAAACTCTCAGTGCCTCAGTCTCCTCGTTTGAAAGTGAGGTAACAACAATACCTGTCTCATCACCGTTTGAAATAATACTTACAAAATGCTTAGCACATTGTGAATGAAACTTGTTGATATTGGCCATTATTACTGTGTGTGTGGTACGATCTTAAGCTTTACAGATGCCAAGATGTCTGCGTGTCTTTGAGCTGCTATAATAGCCAGGCAGAAAGGGTGAGGAAGCTCTCTGGGATGTCTTTTATAAGAGCGCTAACCCCATGCATGAAGGCTTCACCTTTATGACCTAATCACTTCCCAAAGGCCCCTCCTCCAAATACCTTCACATTAGGGATTAGAATTTTGTCATATAAATGTTGGGGAACACAAACATTCAATCTATGGCACAAAATGATTAAAATAGTCTACCCTTAAGGAGCTTGTATTAGTCTGGATTCTCAGGAGAAACATAAACAACAGGATATGGATATATCCATCTATTGATCTATATACCTATATGTTACATAAGTATATACAGAAATCTCTATGTATATGTGGGGAGAGAGAGGGGAAGAAAGTGTAAGGAATTGACTTCTGTGACTATGGAGGCTGAGAAGTCAGAGATCTGCAGTTGGTAAGTTGAAGACCCAGGAGATCCAATGATATATTGTCACAGCTCAAAGATAGCCAAAGAGAAAGAATTCTTTCTTACTCAGCTTTTCATTCTATTCAGGCCTTCAACAAATTGGATGAGGCCTACATACACTGGGGAAGATGATCCACTTTATTCCATGTACCAATTTCCAACATACCCAGAAATAATGTTTAACTGAATATCTGGGCACCCTATGGCCCAATCAAGTTGATGCACACAATTAACATTTACAGAGCTTTTAGTGTGACATGGGAGATAGATACATGAATAAGTAATTACAACTGAATGAGGAAAGTGCAGTAATAGAATAATATAAAAAGAGCTATGACATTTGAGGAGGAAGATGCTAATCAATCAGGGGTAGTTGGACAAAGTTTCTAGCAGTTCGGATACTTGAATTGAGTCTTGAATTTTGGAAAGTAGTTTTCTACATATCCAGGTATATATAGAGGGGGCATGGAATTTTAGGCCATTTCTCACCTACTTCGCTGCTAACATACTAGTCCAAGCAGCTATCATTTTCACTACACCATCCCATTAGCCTTCTAGCTTTCCTCTTGCTTTGATTGGTGTTCTTCTCTGATGAATTCTTCATCCAGAAGCCAACAGGGAGCTTTAAGTCCACAAATGAGCTCATTGGACATTGCTGTCAATGCTCCAATAATTTTCCATCATACTTAGTAGAAAACTTGAGGTTCTAACACTGCAATGCCCCATATGATCCATTTTCTATGACTCCTCATAACTTTTCTAGTCCAATTTCCTGGAACTTTCCTTCTCTGTTGATACTGTTACCTGGAGCTCCTACGTGAATCTGACAAACCTGCTTTGATCTCAGAGTATTTGTTTCTATCTGGAATAATTTTCCTATAAATATTCTTATGACTTCCTCTCACTTCATTCAGGTCTCTGCTTGAAGTTAGCATCCTTAAATGGCTCAACATCCCCGTTATCAGTTTATCCTGCCCCCTGCTTTTTTTTTTTACAAATACTGCAGCTTTTTTTTATTGTCTGAAATTTACAGAATTCTAAATGCAATCTTCTCCCTACTCCCACAGCATACAAAATTCACATTGAAATGTGAGATAGGTAAGCATTCTGAAAAAGGATTAAAGATCCTATGAAACCTGTGAACAGCATAGTCTTTGTACAATTATTTTCACTTTCTCCTCTTAAAATGCATAATGAGGCAAATGCATACATATCAACTCCCTGCAACTTATTTCAATTGAGTTATAAGAATTTTAAATGCCAAGAGAGATGCCCAACTATAAAGATACAAATCTATTTTACAGAAGATGGCCATTACCATGAATTTAACTTTTTTAATTTATTTTTTTTAATTGGAGAATTTTGTTTTACAATGTTGTGTTGGTTTCTGTCTTACAATAATGTGAATCAGCCATAATTCTACAGATATCCCCTTCCTCTTGAGCCTCTCTCCTCCTATAGGTCATCATAGTGCCAGGCTGGGCTCCTTTTGCTGTATAGCAACTTTTCACCAGCCATCCATTTTACACATGATAGTGTACATAGGTTGATGCTAATTTCTCCATTCATCCCACTCCTTCCCTCGCCTACTGCATCTTCAAGTTTGTTCTCTACACTTGAGTTTCCATTCCTTCCCTGCAAATAGGTTCATCAATACCATTTTCTAGATTCCATATGTACATACTAATATATGATATTTATTTTTCTCTGACTCACTTCACTCTGTATAATGGGCTTTAGGTTCATCCACCTCACTTGAACTGACTTAGATTCATTCTTTTTTGTGGCTCAGTTATATTCCATTGTATATATGTACCACATCATCTTTATCCATTTATCTGTTGATGGACATCTGGGTGGCTTCCATGTCCTTGCTCCTGTAGATAGGGCTGCAATGGGTATTGGGATGCATGCATCTTTTAGAGTTGTGGTTTTCTCAGGGTATATGCCCAGTAGTGGGATTGCTGGGACATATGATAGATTTATTCCTAGTTTTTAAAGAAATCTCCATATTGTTCTCTATAATGGCTGTATCAGTTTACATTCCCGCCAACAGTGTAGGAGGGTTCTCTTTTCTCTACATCCTTTCCAGTATTTATTGTTCGTAGCTTTTTTTTTTTTTTTAATGGCCATTCTGACTGTTGGAGGTGATAATTCATTGTAGCTTTGATTTTCATTTCTCTAATAATTAGTGATGTTGAGCATCTTTCCATGTGTTTATTGGCCATCTGTATGTCTTCTTTGGAGAAATGTCTGTTTAGGTTTTCTGCCCACTTTTTTAATTGGGCTATTTGTGTTTCTGATACTGACTTGTATGAGCTGCTTATATATTTTGGAGATTAATTGTCAGTTGCATTGTTTGCGATTATTTCCTCCCATCCTGAGGGTCGTCTTTTATTCTTGTTTATTGCTTCATTTGCTTTGCAAAAGCTTTTAGGTTTAATTAGGTCCTATTTGCTTGTTTTTGTTTTTACTTCAGGAAGTGGGTCAAAGAGGATCTTGCTGTGATTTAGGTCAGAGAGTGTACTTCCTATGTTTTCCTCTAAGAACTTTATAGTTTCTGGCATTACACTTAAGTCTTTAATTCATCTTGAGTTTATTTTTGTGTATGATTTTAGGCAGTGTTCCAGTTTCTTTCTTTTATGTGTAGATGTCCAGTTTTCCTAGCACCACTTATTGAAGAGGCTGTATTTTCTCCATTGTATATTTTTGCCTCCTTTGTCGAAAGTAAGGTGCCCATAGGTGTGTGGGCTTATCTCTGGGCTTTCTATCTTGTTCTATTGGTTTCTATTTCTGTTTTTGTGTCAGTACCGTACTGTCTTGATGTCTGTAGCTTTGCAGTATAGTCTGAAGTCAGGATAGTTGATTCTTTAAGTTCCGTTTTTCTCTGTATTTCCATACAAATCATGAAAATTTGTGTTCTAGTTCTCTGAAAAATATCATTGTTGGTGTGATAGAGATTGAACTGAATCTGTAGATGGCTTTGGGTTGTATAGTCATTTTTCATAATATTGATTCTTCTAATCCAAGAACATGGTGCATCTCTCCAACTGTTTATGTCATCTCTGATGCCTTTCATTAGTGTCTTATAGTTGTCTGCATACAGGTCTTTTGTCTCTTTAGGTAAATTTATTCCTAGGTATTTTATTCTTCTTGTTGCAATGGGAAATGGAATTGTTTCTTTAATTTCTCTGAGTTTTCAATGTTAGTGTATAGGTATGCAAGGGATTTCTGTGTATTAATTTTTTATCTTGCAACTTTACTGTATTCATTGATTAGCTCTAGTAATTTTCTTGTGGCATCTTTAGGGTTTTCTACGTACAGTATCATGTCATCTGCAAACAGTGAGAGTTTAGTTCTTTTCCAATTCCTTTTATTTCTTTTTCTTCTCTGATTGCCATGCCTAGGACTTCCAAAACTCTGTTGGATAATAATGGCAAGAATGGACAATCTTGTCTTGTTCCTGATTTTAAGGGAAATGCTTTTAGTTTTTCACCATTTAGATTAATGTTTGCTGTTTATTTGTTATATATGGCCTTTATTATGTTGAAGTAGGTCCCCTCTATGCCTACGTTCTGGAGAGTTTTTGTCATAAATGGATACTGAATTTTGTCCAAAATTTTTTCTGCATCTATTGAGATGACCATATGGTTTTTATTCTTCAGTTTATTGATGTGGTGTATCACACAGATTGATTTGTAGATACTGAAGAATCCTTGTATCCCTGGGATAAACCCCACTTGATCATGGTATATGATCTTTTCAATGTGTTGTTGGATTCTGTTTGCTAGAATTTTGTTGAGGATTTTTACATCTATGTTTATTAGTGATATTGGCCTGTAATTTTCTTTTTTGATTGGTATCTTTTTCTTGTTTTCTTATCAGTATCTTGCTTTCTTTTGATTTGTGTGTTTATTGTGGTTTTGCATATATCTAGAAAGCTCCCTGAGATGATGCTTGAGTTGAATGTTGAGGGATGAATTAGCAGGGAACAAATTGGGGAGAAGATAATCCCAGATCAAAGGACATGCATGTGCTCTCTCATCAAGAAGCAGAATGTCACCTTGGAGAAATGCAGGTGGTCCTGCTGTGTGGGTGAATGAGAGAAAGGAGGACAGAGAGGAAGACAGGGGAGTCATCTGGGGAACACACAAACTGGGGACCTGCAGGCTTCTGCTTCTCCTGTTCATATCTACCAGCACCCCATCCTTAACTGTGAGTTGCTAGTCTCATATTTAATGTCTCACAACAGTATTTCTCAAGATTTTTTTATTGTCCCCCCACCCAAGGAGTCTATTTAAATATATTTTCCTAATACTGCTGCCTATGAAATTTTAATACCAGAGGTATGGCCTTTCTGGTTTATCTACTGTCCATTTTGATCTATGCTTATGTATAAAAATGAAATTTTCTCTGCTCTGAGTGCCAATTTTTGCCTCTGTTGAGAATGTATGTTTATACTATTCTCTGACAGTATGATTCTCTCTGTCTCCCTCTTCCTCAGACAAACAGTTTCTAGGGAGAGCATCTGAATATCACAGAATATCACGTATGTGACAAGAATTGAACCACTTTCATATGCTATTAATTAAATTCACACAAATCACAGAGATTTTTCTTTAGCTAGTGCTAGAGGTTAACAGCATCTTACTAATTCTGCCCCATTTTTTGTACCATGCATGCCATGTGTGCTCAGTCGTGTCTGGCTCTTTGCAGTGAAAAATCCCATGCAGTGAAATCCCATGGACTATGGCCCACCAGGCTCATCTGTCCATGGGATTTCCCAGGCAAGGTTATTGGGGTGGGTTGCCATTTCCTTCTTCAGGGGATCTTCCTGACCCAGGAATCAAACCCAGGTCTCCCGCATTGCAAGCAGATTCTTTACCATCTGAGCCACCAAGGAAGCTATTTTATTTATTTATTAATTTTTTTTGTGCAGGGACCACCTTATTCTGTACCAGTGCATCTTAAGTGGTATTTGGGACTCTGAAACGTTTCAAGGAATGTTGGATACCAGATTCCTAGAGTCTGCCTTGAGTAATAACTCATTGATTCACAGGTTACTTACCCTCAAAGTCACTGCCTCCCAAATCCACCAAGGCAACAAGCTGGAGAGCACAGAAGGGAACAAAAGGGCATGTAAGAAATGAACCTCAATACTACACTCATTGCAGCAAAGCTTGCAGGTTTTTAAAAAATCATTTTCTTATGCAGCATCTATTTACATTTAATCTATTTTCTAAACACATGATCGATTTGAAGTGGCAAAATAGAAAGGAGAGAAAAGGGCTAATGCAGGTGAGACATAACAGTAAAACACAGAAAAGCAGTGACAATCACATCTATTAATATGAACACACATCAGTCTAAGCCCTGTTAACATAGCCACAAATAATTTCAGGTATGACATAAGCAGAATTTTACTGTGTTTATAATGTCCCTAGATGATTACCATATCACCTTTTATTTAGGGAGAGGGAGCATATGAACCTTATTTTCCAGAATTTCCAATCAATGTTATTGAAAGTTATTTGCTTAAATTAATAAAGCTTCATATAACTGGAAAATTTAGCTATTCATATAGACATGAGGTGGAGAAGGAAATGGCAACCCACTCCAGTGTTCTTGCCTGGAGAATCCCAGGGACGGGGAAGCCTGGTGGGCTGCTATCTCTGGGGTCGCACAGAGTCGGACACCACTGAAGCGACTTAGCAGCAGCAGCAGCAGCATAAACATGAGGATTCTGGATAGCATCTGCCTTTAATAATGGTAGGAGCTATAACATTCAATATAGCACCAAGTTCAAAGCTCCCATGAGACAAAATAATAGACTTTGTTCATTTTGAATAATGATATGTGAATGAATCTGAAATGAAAAGTTAGAGTTCTTGGTTTACATGTCTAGGATTTTAAAAATGTAATCCAGTATCCTGAGTAGCTTTAACACTGGTCAGCACAAGCTGTGATAAAAGCTGTAATTAATTCCCTTAGTGGTAATGATAGAAACTCAGTATACAGAGATTTATTTGCATCAATATATGTAGATGAGTTGACTCAGTGATTGAGCAATGTTATGTAGCTAGCAGAATTGCGTTCAGGTTAAACAGTTTGTCAAGAAGCATCTCCCTGCAGAGATAATAAGCCATTAGGATAAACTTACTTTGAGCTAATCTATTATTTGAACTTTATTGAGAGAAAAAATAAAGCAATGCCTTCCTTACCAGCAAGGGACTGATGATCACTATCAAGAGCCCTGGGATCAAG
The DNA here is from genome assembly GCF_002263795.3 of Bos taurus. Lineage (NCBI taxonomy): Eukaryota > Metazoa > Chordata > Mammalia > Artiodactyla > Bovidae > Bos > Bos taurus. The sequence continues at coordinate 50,258,766 of NC_037331.1, forward strand.
AATCAAACAAATTCCATTTGTTGAATATAGTTGAGAGGTAGGGATGGGGTGGAGGGGCAAAGCCACCCTGAGCTCACAGATTATTGTTATTTTTTATTGAAGTAGAGTTGATACAATGTTTGTTAGTTTCAGGTGTGTGGCAAAATAATTCATATATATGTATATGTGTATATATATATACATATATATATATATGTATATATACACATGCACACACACATTTTCAGATTCCTTTCCCTTATAGGTTATCAGTATATTCAGTATAGTTCCCTGTGCTATGCAGTAGGCTCTAGTTGGTAATCTATTTTACCAATACTATACTATATACTAGTTTATACACATATAGTATATGTGTACACACTATATACTAGTGTGTACATTTTGATCCCCAGCTCCTAATTTATCTTCCTCGCCTATCCCCTTTAGTAACCATAAGTTTGTTCTCTAAGTCTGTGGGTCTGTTCCTGTTTTGCATATAAGTTCATTTGTATTATATTAAATTCCACATTTAAGTAGTATCATATGATTTGTGGTTCTCTGACTTAGTATGATAATCTCTAGGTCCATCCATGTTGTTGCAAATGGCATTGTTTCATTTTTTATGGCTGTAATATTCCATCAAATATATATATATATTATATATATATGCATGCACACACACACACCACATCTTCTTTATCTATTCATCTGCTGATAGACATTTTGGATTGCTTTCATGTCTTGGCTATTGTAAATAGTGCTGCAGTGAACATTGGAGTGCATGATCTTTTTTAAAAAGCATAATTCACGGATTATTTTTTTATGTATTTTTTATAACCAGGATGTCTCTTTTGCTTGTATTATCAATAGAAAGATGACAATTTGGTTAAAAAAAAAGTGCACTTATCCTTTTCTCTATTCTTTTAGTTCTTATATCCAATCCCCCAGCTTGAGTGGACTTTTCTCAGGATTGATTGAGTCAGGAAATATCAGAATGATTGAATTAGTTGCTCACAAAGAAACAGCCTGAGAGATTTAAAAATAAAACTGACCAAAAGTGAAGCTTAAAAAAATCTTTTTTAACATAAGGTGGTATGATAAACACCATCAGAGAACTTTGAAGTCTCCAAGGAGAGTTACTATGGAAGAAGAAGGAACAGCACCAAAGGGAAGGGGTGAGAGTCCACCAGTTGTTCTTGGCTACTGCTGCTTTCCTCTCTGCCTGTGCAGATCCTGAAGTCTGCTTTCTAAACAGGGCTCCCTTGTAGCTCAGCTAGTAGAGAATTAGCCTGCAATGCAGTAGACCCTGGTTCAGTCCCTGGGTCAGGCAGATCACCTGGAAAAGGGAATGGCTGCCCACTCCAGTTTACTTGGGCTTCCCTGGTGACTCACACGGCAAAGACTCAGCCTGCAGTGCGGGAGACCTGGGTTTCATCCCTGGGGTGGGACGATCCCAATGCTCAGAAGGCCCTGAAGAGCTCCCCGGAGATTCAGAAAAACTTTGAGAAAAGGATGTCTGGTGATCTAACATAAAACCTGAAAAAAGGGAAGGACTGGATTAAATGCTGTAAGAGTTACAGTAACAAGAGACAGACTTGCATTAGTTAGGTTATTTGCCCTATTTCCTTTACTTCTAATTAACTATGACAACCCCACAAATAAAATATTAAGCTTCAAAGATTTCTAAATCTTGGAGAGTCATTCTTGCATCAGCAACTTTTGAATTTCAGGTAGTGGGTTTCAAAAGGTAATTTCAAGGGTTAATATTTTTAAAATGGAGAATTTGAGGCTATTTATCATGTTTCAGTTCAATTCAGTTGCTCAGTCATGTCTGACTCTTTGTGACCCCATGAATCGCAGCAAGCCAGGCCTCCCTGTCCATCACCAACTCCTGGAGTTCACTCAAACTCATGTCCATTGAGTCAGTGATGCCAACCAGCCATCTCATCCTCTGTCATCCCCTTCTCCTCCTGCCCCCAATCCCTCCCAGCATCAGAGTCTTTTCCAATGAGTCAACTCTTCTCATGAGGTGACCAAAGTACTGGAGTTTCAGCTTTAGCATCATTCCTTCCAAAGAACACCCAGGACCAATCTCCTTTAGAATGGACTGGTTGGATCTCCTTGCAGTCCAAGGGACTCTCAAGAGTCTTCTCCAACACCACAGTTCAAAAGCATCAATTCTTCGGTGCTCAGCTTTCTTCACAGTCCAACTCTCACATCCATACATGACCACTGGAAAAACCACAGCCTTGACTAGACGGACCTTTGTTGGCAAAGTAATGTCTCTGCTTTTCAATATGCTATCTAGGTTGGTCATAACTTTCCTTCCAAGGAGTAAGCGTCTTTTAATTTCATGGCTGCAGTCACCATCTGCAGTGATTTTGGAGCCCCCCAAAATAAAGTCTGACTGTTTCCCCATCTATTTCCCATGAAGTGATGGGACCAGATGCCATGATCTTCGTTTTCTGAACGTTGAGCTTTAAAGCCAACTTTTTCACTCTCCTCTTTCACTTTCATCAAGAGGCTTTTGAGTTCCTCTTCACTTTCTGCCATAAGGGTGGTGTCATCTGCATATCTGAGGTTATTGATATTTCTCCCAGCAATCTTGATTCCAGCTTGTGCTTCTTCCAGCCCAGCATTTCTCATGATGTACTCTGCATATAAGTTAAATAAGCAGGGTGACAGTATACAGCCTTGACGGACTCCTTTTCCTATTTGGAACTTGTCTTTAAGCTCTCTACTTCCTGATTTATATAGCACAGTTGAATTCTGGTTCTTTCCTCTTTCCCTGAATGCTAGTTATGTTCACTTGTTCCTCACCAGAACCCACCTCAGTGTATACCCCATGGTTCTTTTTGGCAACTCTTCTTGCACTAAATACTCTATCTTGACTTTTGAACACAATAGGGGAAGGAGACAGTACAATGATTTGAGACAGTAACATTGAAACATATACATTCAGTTCAGTTCAGTCGCTTAGTCGTGTCTGACTCTTTGCGACCCCATGAATCATAGCACGCCAGGCCTCCCTGTCCATCACCAACTCCCAGAGTTCACCCAGACTCACGTCCATCGAGTCAGTGATGCCATCCAGCCATCTCATCCTCTGTCATCCCCTTCTCCTCCTGCCCCCAATCCCTCCCAGCATCAGGGTCTTTTCCAATGAGTCAACTCTTTGCATGAGGTGGCCAAAGTATTGGAGTTTCAGCTTTAGCATCATTCCTTCCAAAGAAATCCCAGGGCTGATCTCCTTCAGAATGGACTGGTCGGATCTCCTTGCAGTCCAAGGGACTCTCAAGAGTCTTCTCCAACACCACAGTTCAAAAGCGTCAGTTCTTCAGCGCTCAGCCTTCTTCACAGTCCAACTCGCACATCCATACATGACCACAGGAAAAACCATAGCCTTTACTAGACGGACCTTTGTTGGCAAAGTAATGTCTCTGCTTTTGAATATGCTATCTAGGTTGGTCATAACTTTTCTTCCAAGGAGTAAGCGTCTTTTAATTTCATGGCTGCAGTCACCATCTGCAGTGATTTTGGAGCCCCCAAAATTAAAGTCTGACACTGTTTCCACTGTTTTCCCATCTATTTCCTATGAAGTGATGGAAAACATATACATTACCATATGTAAAATAGATAGCCAGTGGGAATTTTCTATTTGACACAGGGAACCCAAAGTTGGTACTCTGTGACAACCTAGAGGGGTGGGTTGGGGAGGGAGGTTAAAGAAGGAGGAGGTTGTTGTTATTGTTCAGTCACTTAGTCATGTCCAACTCTTTGTGACCTCATGAACTCAGCATGTCAGGCTTCTCTGTCCATCTCTCTCTCCCTGAGTTTGCTCAAACTCATGTCCCTTGAGTTAGTGATGCCATCCACCTATCTCATCTTCTGTTGCCTACTTCTCTTCCCCTCAATTTTTCCCAGCATCAGGGGCTTTTCCAGTGAGTCAGCTCTTCCCATCATGTGACCAAAGTATTGGAGTTTCAGCATCAGTCCTTCCAATGAATATTCAGGACTAATTTCCTTTAGGATTGACTATTTTGCTCTCTTCACAGGCCCAGGGGCTCTCAAGAGTCTTCTCTAGCACCACAATTCAAAAGCACAAATTCCTTGGTGCCCAGCCTTCTATATGATCTAACTCTCACTTTCGTACATGAATATTGGAAAAACCATAGATTTGACTATAAGGACCTTTGTCAGCAAAGTGATGTCTCTGCATTTTAATACATTGTTGATGTTTGTCATAGCTGTTCTTCCAAGGAGCAAGCAACTTTTAATTTCATGGCTGCAGTCACCATTTGCATTGATTTTGGAGCCAAAGACAATGAAATCTGACACTGTTTCCACATTTTCCACATCACTTTGCCATGAACTAACAGGACTGGATACCATGATCTTAGTTTTTTGAATGTTGAGTTTTAAGGCAACTTATTCAATCTCAAAGATGGAGGGGATACACACATACACACACCTACACCTATGACTGATTCATGTCTATGTGTGGAAGAAACCAACATGATATTGTAAAGAAGTTATCCTCCAATTAAAAGTAAAATAAAATTTAAAAAAAAGTGTCTTAGGAGTTCAACCTTATTTCATGGATTGAACTAGCATCCATATACTATAAGAATTCTATATGAAAGAAAACAGCTTTCTAAAGAACATTTTTTACACTAACAATGCCCATTTATAACAGAAACTAGAAATATACTCTTTATGGCTTTCTACAGTATGGAAATCCCACAGGTTTTATTTGTATCTATGTTTATCCAGAAAGCATTTTACTTACCCCTTGTTTAATTCTGCTATAAATGAGTACGGAGAGAATGAAGAACCTATAAACTCTCTTTGTCATGATGGATGACCTGCCAACATCCAGTTTACAAAGTTACTTTCAGATATATACTATAGCAGAACCACATGGCAGTGCTATTTTGGTCTTTATTTAGGTGAAAATATTTTATTGTCTTTTAAATTCAGGATTCATGTTGATGTATGGCAAAACCAATACAATATTGTAAAGTAATTAGCCTCCAATTAAAATAAATAAATTTATGTTTTAAAAAAACTTAAAAAAAGAAAAAAAATTCAGAATCTATATTATTATCACTGAAACTAAATTTTAACACACTTCAAATATTAAAATATATAAAACTTTTACAAAAAAGTAAAAACCTAAGTGTATAAAAACAAGCTTAGTGTATAAACTAGGATAAGGTCTAGACTTTTCCTGTCTGCCCACACCGGTGGCTGAGATGGTAGTTAAAAGCTTAGGTCTTGGTGATTTTGGGGTGATCCTCCTAGATCTGCCTGATGTCCTATATGATCTCTGTCAATATTATATGGAGCTTTCCAGGTGGTTCAGTGGTAAAGAATCTACCTGCCAATGCAGGAGATGCGAGGGACTTGGATTCAATCCCTGGGTTGGAAAGATCCCTTGAAGTAGGAAACGGCAACCCACTCCAGTATTCTTGCCTGGAAAATTCCATGGACAGAGGAGCCTGGTGGGCTACAGCCCATGGGGTCGCAAAGAGTCAGACACGACTGAACACAGCACAGGATATAATAGAGACTGGAGAACTAGAGAGGGCGTGGTAGGAGTGTGGAGCAGGGTGAGAAAGTGAGGAGGGAAGCCAAGATGAAGGCACAGGAGGGAAAAAGATAGGAGAAGGGTGAAGGAGGAGGAGAAAGGACAAAAGGGAAGGAATTAAGAACAAGATACTTCTAAATATTTTTTTCATACTTTTTCAAATAAGCCTGTGTCTTATTTGATAACTTTGAGGATTTTTGTTTTTAACACGAGTTTCTTGTTTGGTTGGTTAGTTTGGATTTTTGTGTGTTTATTGGTTTATTTTATTTCATTTAAAGAACTTTAAGAGTTTTTTCATCCTGCGGGACTTTAAGAAGCATTCCCTGACACCTATTTAATGAGAATCATTTATGTTCCACTCTGCTTGCCCTTACTTCTGTCACAGCATTTATGACTTTGTTTGTCTTATCATGTCAGTTGTCACCAGAAGGGCAAGGACTGGTCTGTTTTTGTTTGTTTTTAATGACATGCATTTGCCAGAAAATAACCTTTTCTATAAAACAGAATCCTGCACATGAAAATTCTTAGTACACAATATTCAAGAGTGTAAGGAAAGTACAAAAATATGAGAGTATTTCTCATACAAAAATATGAGAGCAACTCTACTTCTTAAGAACATGTGGGCATAAATGTGGCTTATTAAAGGATGTGCACAAATGATCTCCCTTTGATTCTCCCTTTGAAACACTCCCTAATTGATCACACATTTGTTGAACCACTCTGCTAGATAGTTAATACTTAAAAACTGGAGAATTTTTGGAGTTAGCAGAACATCTGGAAGCTGTGAAAATTGTGATTTTGAATGAATTTCTAACTATATATTCTCTCCACTTTGCTCAAAAGTGTTTCCATATAGTCACACTTGTCTCCAATTTCTACCAAACCTGAATATCATGGAATTTTACCCATAGCACTCTTACTTCCTACAGAAACCTAGAAACTTAAATGTTGGTCTTTCCTGCTTCTCTCGAGCCCATGTCTGAGTCCTGGAATTTATTAGTTTCTCCTGCTATAGCATTTTCATCCATTCATCACTTTGCCTGTATCTATGATTTGGGAATTTTAAATCACCTTTTAATTCATTTATGCATTCATTACTCATGTGCTCAACAAACATTTATTGAGTTGCCTTACCACCACTAGAGATAAAGGCGAATAAGTAGTTGTTCCTGCCCTGAAGAAAATTACCATGGAGGAAACTGTCAAACAGTCCATTCAATACAGTGCCATGAATGCTGTTGATTAATTCAAGTGGTTTTTGAGCTCTTACTCTGTCCCAGTACTGTGCAAGGTAGAAGTTATCAATCAGTTCAGTTCAGTCGCTCAGTCATGTCTGACTCTTTGCAACCCCATGAATCGCAGCATGCCAGGCCTCCCTGTCCATCACCAACTCCCGGAGTTCACCCAGACTCATGTCCATCGACTCAGTGATGCCATCCAGCCATCTCATCCTCTGTCGTCCCCTTCTCCTCCTGCCCCCAACCCTCCCAGCATCAGAGTCTTTTCCAATGAGTCAACTCTTCGCATGAGGTGGCCAAAGTACTGGAGTTTCAGCTTTAGCATCATTCCTTCCAAAGAAATCCCAGGGCTGATCTCCTTCAGAATGGACTGGTTGGATCTCCTTGCAGTCCAAGGGACTCTCAAGAGTCTTCTCCAACACCACAGTCCAAAAGCATCAATTCTTTGGCACTCAGCCTTCTTCATAGTCCAACTCTCACATCCATACATGACCACAGGAAAAACCATAGCCTTGACTAGACAAACCTTTGTTGGCAAAGTGATGTCTCTGCTTTTGAATATGCTATCTAGGTTGGTCATAACTTTCCTTCCAAGGAGTAAGTGTCTTAATTTCATGGCTGCAGTCACCATCTGCAGTGATTTTGGAGCCCAGAAAATAAAATCTGACACTGTTTCCACTGTTTTCCCATCTATTTCCCATGAAGTGATGGGACCAGATGCCATGATCTTCGTTTTCTGAATGTTGAGCTTTAAGCAAACTTTTTCACTCTCCAGTTTCACTTTTATCAAGAGGCTTTTTAGTTCCTCTTCACTTTCTGCCATTGCTATATAAAAGGGGCATCTAAATATGGGAAGGGGAAATCTTCCAGAGAAAGTGATCCTAAGCTAGGTCCTGAGTGATGAGGAGGGTCTAACAGAGAGGATCAGGGGCAGAGGAACAGGGAGGAACATGTTCACAGCAGAAGGAGCAGCACAAACTTGTGGCTGCCAAGGGGGAAACACAAGGTAGGGGCTGGATTGCGAGTTTGGGATTAGCAGATGAAGCAAGAAATCTCTGCTTAGGAGCATTGGCTACCCTTGGCTGTGGCTGGCCCTTAAAGCTGGAGGATTGAGTATTGCAGCAACACTTATCAAATCTGTGTTGAATAAAGGAATAGAGAGAAATAAGGCTGGCAAGACAAGTATGAACAAAATCTTAAGAAACCTTTTAAGTTATGCTAAAGAGTTCCCTCGTGGCTCAGAGGTTAAAGCATCTGCCTGGAATGCAGGAGACCCACGTTCGATCCCTGGGTCGGGAAGATCCCCTGGAAAAGGAAATGGCAACCCACTCCAGTACTCTTGCCTGGAGAATCCCATGGAGGGAGGAGCCTGATAGGCTACAGTCCATGGGGTTACAAAGAGTCAGACACAACTGAGTGACTTCACTTTAAAGTGTTTGGACTTCATCTTGACAATTTGGGGAGTCCATTGAAAAGAATGGTAGGCTAAGGGGAGCTGGAATAGGAAAGAGGTGTGATCAGGCTTTTATTTTAAATTTCCTGTTTTGATGTTACCATCAATAATGATATGGATGCAAGTGGAGGCAGGGAGCCCGCAAATGAGGTTCTGGCTGTAATCTAGATCTTAGTAACCCAAAATGTGGTCCTGGACATACAGCATCATCTGTATCAGCCAGAAGCTCATTGGAAATGCAGAAGCAGGTTACAGCAAAACTTCTGAGTTATATTTTGCATTTTGATAAGTTTAGCAAGTGATTTGAGTTTGTATTAAAATTTCAGCTGCACCAATGTAGACTTTATTATGTTCGTGGTAGCAGGGCTAAGAAAAAAGGGAATATTTGAGAGGTATTTCACTGAAACAGTCCTTTAGATGTTTTGAATTAATGAATGAGAGGGGAGGAGAGCTGGGCAGATGTGTCTCTAAGTGAAGAAAAGGTTTAGGGAAAGATCTGGTATTGATCTCTTGGGCCTGTACTTTACAAAATTGATTTGTAATTATTCACAGAAGTAATAAAATTGTTACATGGCTAATCTCTGCTTTGAAAACTGTAGCCAAGGGAATGCTTAGAATTATAGGAAATATCATGGAGTTAAAAGGCTCTATAGCTAGCACTTTTTAGATTACATCCTACCTCAAAGTTTCTCTTCATGGCAACATATCAGAGCCTGAGACAATACTTTGTCTTAGTTCAATTTAGCATGAGTCTAGCAGATCAGAAGGGGAGAGGGAAAGGAGATTACAGAAGAGAGAGAGAGACAGACACAGAGCCAAAAAGAGAGTCCAAATCCTCCCCCCACCCCACAAAAAATTTCATGGAAGTAATAGCATTTGAGCTGGATATCGAAAGAAGAATCTGATTTGAATAAGCAGAGATAAGATAAATGGAAGTGAACACAGAGATCTGTTTGTCATCAGCAGGTAAACAGTGTATGAACTGAACAGACTGGTTAAGCTGGGGCATTGGGAGTGTAGGAAATAAGGCTGAAAATATAAATATTGATCAAGGTGTGGCAGAACTTAAAAGCCAAGCTAAGGAGCATGGTTTGACTTAGTTGGGAATGGAAAGCTATGAGAATTGTGATTTTCGACTCTTGGCTACCATTGGAATCATCTGGGAAGTCTTAAAAACATCAATACCTGAGCCTCATCCCTGTTAACTCTAATTTAGTTGTTCTGGATTGTAGCCAAAGCATCAGGACTTTTGAAAGCATTCCCATGTGATTCTAAGATCAGCCAAGCCTGAGAACTACTGCACTAGTGCACTAAAGGGCTTTGAGGAAAGTAGTGATATTACCGGGGACTAGTTTGTGCTCTCTTTGTGTCTCCGGGAAACCAGTAAGTAGTTTACAGCAGATCTGTTTCTGTTTGTTCGTGTTTTATAAAGCTGCACTCCAGAAGACCCATAGGACTGTTTGAACAGGGTGCTGTGGGTGTCAATCCTGAATTCAAGGAAACGTGGACTTCTCCTTTTTACCACTTGAAGTTATGGCTTTAATATGATTGTTAAGAAAAAAAAAAAAATACTGTGTTGCCTCTTTCCAGAAACCAGCTCTGCGTAGCTCTGAAATCAAGTTTTTATTGGGTGATCTTTATTCCACCCTTTGTGTCTGCTCATGACAGAGAAATGACAAGAATTGCCAGGTTTTAGAATGTATAATCTCCTCAGGTATTTTTTATAAGTCAGTAGGAATCCCCACTTTTCCCTTGCCTACCTTCCCATCTAGCCCTACATTCTAAGAAATGTGTTGTTTGTACTGAAGTATCCATGGCAGAGACACCTACTGTCATAAAATGTGTATACTCTTCATAGATTATCAGTTGGAAATTTGATAATGAAAACTTTGCATATTGAATTCTAGGCCCATCGGTGTGACATTGGGTTGTTCCAGTAGTATTCTATGCCAGTAGTACGAAGGACTAATTTTGTACCTTATATACGTGCTTTATATACTTTCAACTACATTATCATATTTACTATTCAACAACTCCACAAGGGAGGTCATATCCCCATTTTACAGATGAGAAGAATGAGATTTAGAGGGATTTTGAAGTGACTTGTGCAAGGTCATAGAGCTAGTAGATGGCAGAATGAAACTGGAGTGCAGCAGTTATTCTGCTTCCCTTTGTGTTCCTCATATTATACATATTTTATGTTTTAAGGAGTTGGCACATAATTTCCTTCTGTTACATCAGTCTCAGAAATTTAGGACACTTAAACAATCCTGTTTCTTTTAATATATTTTTAGATTATATTAAACCCTTTAAAAATGTCATATACATTTTTAACATATGTGCCTTGTAACTAATGAGATAGATTAATTTGCTATGTTTGACAAACCCTTGACATATTTATTTTTTAAATCTCAGAGGGTGCCTTGTATTTACTATATACTAAATTTTGGGGGAGTCCATTCATTTCACAGGTTTGATTCCTATCTCTTTTCAGCCTCTAGCTTTCAGACTGATCTTTTTGAATCTACACTTTTCTTATGCCATTCTATTATTCTGATTTATCATATTGGATCTCCTAATGGTTTATTTTACAAAACATGTTTTCAGAATCTGTTATTGTGTCAAGAACTTTGGGAGTACAATGATCAGTATGATTGCAAGTTGTTTTTTTTTGTTTTTTTTTTTTCCCAAATTGACCCTCAGTTTCTAGAGGTCAATGACAAGTGCCTGATGAAGTTCAGGAGAGGCTACAGCGTTCTATATATGAGCTGTTGATAAGGTTTTATGTCCAATATTCATCCTGACTGTGCCCATTTCTTGGCCTTATTTGTTGTCACATTATATAGCTTGAATAAATAGACTCCAGTGCACTTTAGATAATTTCTTATAAGAAATAAATAGGTCAAACCTATTGTAAATCTTACTTTATAAATCTGACAAGTTTAATTTTTATTCTTTAATGAATATTTGTTTATTTTCCCATATTAAAACAAATTGTCATTGTATCTGCTGACATAGCCTTGTTATATCTTACTTGGGATTTATCTCCATCTGCATAGAATTCAGTTGTCTACAATATGGCACTGTACTCTCACTTCCAAATCATAACCATTTGCAAAATATTCAGTAAGACAGATCTCAGCACCAGTATTCTTCATGTATCAGTTTTGCTGAGTGGGCACTGAGATTCTGTGCAGGATAAAATATGATTCAGAGTGACAGACTTTCAGGGAAAAAATTGTTTTGGGTTACAGTTAAACTAGAGAGTAGATTTGAGGTTGCAAAAGTCACTGACTGACTAAAAATAACCATTACAATAAGTATTTATTTACTAATTATTAAGATAAATATAAATGAGTTTCGCGTATCTGTCATAGCTATATAAGATCTACCATTGCAGATTGGCGTAGTGGAACCTTCCTACATTCTACAGGTCAGAGCTCCTGATGACAACAATGTAGAATCAGAATTTTGGCAAGAAACGTGGGAACCTTAAAGTATCAAAAAAAGTTTAGTAGAGTCTTTGATATTCAAGAAAATATTCCTTGAGATTCATTTCTGGTAATCAGAGTAATTTCACAAGTTGAATTGGAATTCAGAGGAGGTGCTATTGTGCCTCACACTCTAATCACAGCTCCCTAAGTCACATCAGATTCACAGACTGCCACTTCTCTAAGGTTCTGATACTGAGGTTCTTTTACTGGTGCCAACTCTTCCAGGCTCCTGTCCTCTCTGAGCTTCTCTTTCATCACAGCAACCCACGCAGTCATTTAGCCCATCCCACACTGGCCCTGCCTATTGACTTCTTAGTTTTCATGGTCCATCTTCACCCACAAGTTTCTCCCCATCAATCTGGTATAGAGATAGTCAAAATCAGATTCTGACTTCCAGTCCTTATTTCTGGTCCTGATTTTGCCAATAGTTACTATAAGATCTTACTTATTCCCTCATGAAGTAAGGTAAGGTTTCCCTGGTGGCTCAGATGGCAAAGAATCTGCCTGCAATGCAGGAGACCCTGGTTTGATCCATGGGGTTGGGAAGATCCCCTGGAGAAGGGAATGGCAAGTCACTCCAGTATTCTTGCCTGGAGAATTCCATGGACAGAGGAGACTGGTGGGCTATGGGGTCCAGGGGGTCACAAAGAGTCAGACATGACCAAGAGACTAACACACACATGAATATATCATTGTCTCTCCATTGTGAAGTGAGAGTTGCATAAAATAGTCTCTATACTTCTTTTTAGCTCTGAATATTTTGCTTTTCTGATTAAGTACAGACAGAGTAAAGGGGAGTTGCACTTGCAAAAGAAGTGTATGTTCTACCAATTTTTGCAGCTTTTTTATTTTCAGTTTTAATGTAACTGTAGTGGCTGAATTAAGTTTCTCTTCCAACTTTCCATAGCATTTATCTGATTGGATGTATTGATGAATGACAGGAAAGCTGCTAAAGAGAAGTTTAAAGTTTAGCATATTAAGGAATTGCGTTATTATATCAGTTAATAATGTGGATGGATGTAAGTAACATCCTGCATGAGAAAATGTAGAATTTTTTCAGCAAATCTTCAGTTCAGTTCAGTTGCTTAGTCATGTCTGACTCTTTGTGACTCCATGAATCACAGCATGCCAGGCCTCCCTGTCCATCACCAACTCCCGGAGTTCACCCAGACTCATGTGCATCAAGTCAGTGATGCCATCCAGCCATCTCATCCTCTTTCATCCCCTTCTCCTCCTGCCCCCAATCCCTCTCATCATCAGGGTCTTTTCCAATGAGTCAACGCTTCACATGAGGTGGTCAAAGTATTGGAGTTTCAGCTTTAGCATCAGTCCTTCCAATGAACACTCAGGACTGGTCTCCTTAAGAATGGACTGGCTGTATCTCCTTGCAGTCCAAGGGATTCTCAAGAGTCTTCTCCAACACCACAGTTCAAAAGCATCAGTTCTTCGGCACTCAGCTTTCTTCACAGTCCAAATCTCACATCCATACATGACCACTGGAAAAACCATAGCTTTGACTAGATGGACTTTTGTTGGGAAAGTAATGTCTCTGCTTTTTAATACGCTATCTAGGTTGGTCATAACTTTCCTTCCAAGTAGTAAGTGTCTTTTAATTTCATGGCTGCAATCACCATCTGCAGTGATTTTGGAGCCCAGAAAAATAAAGTCTGACACTGTTTCCCCATCTAGTTGCCATGAAGTGATGGGACCAGATGCCATCATCTTTGTTTTCTGAATGTTGAGCTTTAAGCCAACTTTTTCACTCTCCTCTTTCACTTTCATCAAGAGGCTTTTGAGTTCCTCTTCACTTTCGGCCATAAGGGTAGTGTCATCTGCATATCTGAGGTTATTGATATTTCTCCCGGCAATCTTGATTCCAGCTTGTGTTTCTTCCAGTCCAGCGTTTCTCATGATGTACTCTGCATAAAAGTTAAATAAGCAGGGTGACATTATACAGCCTTGACGGACTCCTTTTCCTATTTGGAACCAGTCTGTTGTTCCATGTCCAGTTCTAACTGTTGCTTCCTGACCTGCATATAGGTTTCTCAAGAGGCAGATCAGGTGGTCTGGTATTTCCATCTCTTGAAGAATTTTCCACAGTTTATTGTGATCCACACAGTCAAAGGCTTTGGCATAGTCAACAAATCTTAATTCAGGTTAAATTTAAATATACACATTGCATAAAATTGGGGAATCATCCTTGATGAAGGGCTGACACCTTGATCCAGCTTAACTAGCCAGCTTATCCCCCAGTTGTGCTATAAATATTGCTACCTCTTTGACCACTGAAGTGCTTTCTCTTCTCCTTTTTTCCACTAGTTTAATGTTCTGACTAATCTTCAGGACCTCTCATGAGTTCTAGTTGTTTTGTTGTTGTTATTCAGTCACTAAGTTGTGTCCAACTCCTTGCAACCCCACGGACGGGAGCACGCCAGGCTTCCCTGTCCTTCACCATCTTCCCGAGTTTGCTCAAACTCATGTCCATTGAGTTGATGACACCATCCAGCCATCTCATTCTCTGTCACCCCCTTCTCCTCCTGCCCTCAATCTTTCCCAGCATCAGGGTCTTTTCCAATGAGTAAGCTCTTTGCATCAGGTGGCCAAAGTATTGGAGCTTCAGCATCACTTCTTCCAATGAATATTCAGGATGGATCTCCTTTAGGATTGACTGGTTTGATCTCCTTGCTGTCCAAGGGACTCTCAAGAATCTTCCCCAGCACCACAGTTTGAAAGCGTCAATTCTTCAGCCCTCAGCCTTCTTTACGGTCCACCTATCATATTTTGGGGAAGAGATTATTTTCTAGCATCCCAAACCCATAATAGCCTCTTGTTCCTTTGAATTTCAAGAACACAGTTTTCTGCTCCAATTATTTTGTTGTCATTTATTTTTATTTATTGCTAGATGAATGTATCCTGTCTTTCCAACTAGATTTTAAGTTTATTGCAGAGGACCATGTCATGGCACTTTTCTGTTCTCAAAATCTGGCTCAGTGCCCAGCACAAAACATCACCCAACAAAAGCTTATTGGTGGTAATAGCAAATAATTCCATGAAAATCACTTAAATATTCTTGACAGCATATTATTTAAAAGATATATTGTCTGCCTCTCCTTTGGCAAGAACATCATATATTCATTCACAACGAAACTAGCCTTGTGGCCCCGAACACCAACTAATGGATAAGCAAAAGCTGAGTCGACTGAACGTTTGCTGTGGACATGAAAGTGTTTCGTAACTGTCAAAGTGATTGTCTTAATCCTTCCAGTCTGTTAAAACAAAAGGCCACAGACAGTGCAGCTTATAAACAACAGAAATTTATTTCTTACAGTTCTGGAGGCTAGCAGTCCAAGACTGGCACGCCAACAAGGTCTGGTGAGGGCTCTCTTCCAGGCTGCAGACTGCTGCCCTTTCACTGTGTTGTCCCATGGCACAAGGGGCTAGGGATCTATTATAGGACACTAATTCTATTAATAAGCACTCTGACCTTGTAATGTGATCACCTCTCAAAGGCCCCCACCTCCTAATGCTATCAACTTTGGGGATTAGGATTTCAACATATGAACTTGGGAGGAGCACAAATGTTCAGGCCATAGCAGTGGCCAATATTGACAAGCTAGTAGATAGCACAGAACTTTTATGTGGTGTTTAATCCTGGAGGTATTACATGTTATCAAGAGCCCTAACTATATATCTGTCTCTATATGATTAAAAAGAAAATACAGAAGAATAATAGCGTACATTGCTCAAGATTGCACAGCTAACAAGGGAGAGAGCTAGGATTTGAACTTCGCCTAAGTTCAAATGAAGAGACATCTGACTCCTGATTATAAAGTGAATATGACATGAAATAAGTTGGTTCTATATTCTATAATGACTGGCTAGATATGAACAAGTAAAATGTATTTTAATTAAAGACATTTGAGTATTTGGTGGCTTTTCCAAATGAGAATAAATGCCACATGAGAGCTAGAAAAGCCCTTGTGAGGAAGAGCATTCTGCCAGCTCAAGGTCAGCCTTGAGTTCCTTTCCCATCTTTAAGTTATTTTCCATTAGTGTGAAAGAAGAAGCAGGAGTCTGGCTGAAGTGAAGAGGGCCTTTCATCTTCCTAGGCAGGGGAACCACTTGGGAAGGCTGGCTGATGAGAGCTGCGGGGGAGCTGAGCCATTTTAAAAACACATGAAAGTAAGAGCTTAAGAAAGAATTTTTATGAGGATGGTAAAGTTGAGGGTGTATGCTTATGCACGCATGCAGGAAACGTGGGTTAAAACTGATCAGTGATTAAAATTCCTTAGACCTTTAAAATGCAAATGATCTGAAAAATGCCATGTTTTTGAAAAGTAAGCACTCTCATTTATGGGAGCTACAGCATGGTACTCAATTCTAGACAGTATCTAAAGCTGCATGAAATCCACTAGATAAAACTATTGCCTACTGGAGCTTGGGAAAGAATTCCATTGATTTCTCACCCCTACCTTTTTGTCCTTAGAAAGTGATGGGGCAACTAAAATTTTCCTTTTTTTTTTTTTAATTGTAGGAAAATTGTTTTACAATGTTGTGTTGGTTTCTGGTGTACAACAACACAAATCAGCCCTAATTATATATATATATTCCCTCAGTCTTGAGCCTCCCTCACTTGCCCCATCCCATCCCTCTAGGCCATCACAGAGCCTAAACTTTTCTTTTCTCACCCTTTGTGTCGAAATGGCACAAATGCCTCAGTGAAAATTTCGAAGCCAGTGTCATAGCAGTAAATTCCAATTCACTGTCCTGGTTTTTGGAGATTGAAGTCAGGCGCACATATTTTCAATGACACCCATTTTTCCTTTGTCCTTCTCTGCTGCTGCTTTCTCTCACTAACGCATGCTGCCAGCCAGGTTCTTCAACATGAATAGTGATGATTCCGATTTTCTCACTGGGACCCTCTAATTACAAGGCTAAGTCTGAAGAGTTTGCTTTATTTTGGCACTCAGGGTGGTGACGCAAGATTTAATTCTCTCCTCGGGCTATCTAATTAATGAAATGCTCTAATTTTTGTCAGGATACATTCAGCAGGGGTTTAAATAACTAGTTCTCAAAGAGCTCTATTTTGCTATTGTCAAAAACTGTTCTGTAAATCTGCTAAAAATATCCCAGGATACAGTAAAGGGAATGCACAGCTTCCTCCCCTTGTGAAGATATGGTGAGTTCCTCTTGCGTTTGGCTGTTTTAAATATATGTCAAGAAGTGTGGGAGGAAGGAGGAGTGAAATTTTTGTCACCAAAAAAGTACAGGGCTCAAGTGACTAAAGATGTACCTTCCTTATCTACAGGGATGGGAGAAAAAATGAGTTTAAAATTTCTGGGCTCATTCTTCTTTTTCTCTTTCTCTCCTTTATTAAGTCTGCATTTTCTACCAAAACAGATGAATTTCACTGCAAAACAAATTCACTAGAGTTGCAATCTTCTTCTAAGAAATTAAGTAGAGAATTTTCCTTTTGGTTGTGTTTTAAATTCCACCATGATGAACAATCAGGGATAAGAAATCCAATAGATTGGTGTGACAAGAAACAGAAATTATACCTTGGATATCAAGAAATAGACCATTATTTTGAAAATATCTCCATAATGCAAAGATTCCCAAACCTCAGTTATGATCCACTTACAGACTGATATATTCTATAGAAATGCAGTGAAATAAACAGCATTTTGCATCTCTGGTTCACTGCAATGAAATTTGGTTCATGTGTCTTCTTTTAGAAAAAAATTATCTTAGGAAAAGAATTCATTAATTCTATGAGTATTTATGAAGCATTTTATATATGCCAGACAGTGAAATTTGGCTCATGTATTCTTTTTATTTTATTTTAGAAAATTGATTTATTCACTAAATATTTACTGAGCATTCTATGTAATAGGTAATATTCCAAGTTCTCAGAAGCAGGAGGGAAAGAAAGGCAAAAATATCTTTTTTTTATAGAGTGTGTGTTATAGTTGGGGGGACAAACAGATATATCGGCAAAATATACATTACATGAAATAGTGACAAGTGCTAAGGAGAAAATTAAAATAGAGGAGGGGGAATATGAAGTGTCCTGGGAAATGACAAGTTTAGAGAGGGTGGCCAGAGAAGCTTTGGTTGGGGAATTCACATTTACTTAAAAACTGAAAAAAAGTGAATCTGATAAAGGGGGAAGTATGTTCCAGGCAGAGGGCCAGTGCAAAGGCCCTCTGAAGTGAGGGCAAGTAGCAGACTTGAGACACATCAAGGAGACCAATGTATGGAGCAGAGTAAGAATAGAGGAGGGCCTGATCACGGAGGGGTTTACACATCATTATGAGGACTTTGTCTTTTGTTCAGAATAAGGTAAGATTTTTGAGTAAAGGAAGATTTAAGACAAAGGAACAACTTGATATGACAAGTTGTAACAAGATGCTCTGGCAGCTGTTCTGAGAATAAGGTGAAGGAGAGGCAAAAAGCAAAGCAGGGACCCAGGTTAGAGGTTGTTGCAGTGATCCCAGGGAGAGATGATGACGCCTTGGACCAGGGGGTATCAAGGGAGGTGGGATGTGGACCAATTTTGGAGATATGTTGATGCTATAGATGGCAGTATCTATTGTTGCCCAGAATGATGTATGAGAAGGAGAATGAAGAATGACCACAGCACCTAGAAGGATGAGGCTGCATTTACAGAGATGGTCAGGAATGTGAAAGGAACAAGTTTAGGAAGAGATGTCAGTAGCTCAGTTTTGGACATGGTTTGAACAAAGTTGAGAGGTTCCTGTAAGGCAGTTGAGTGAGATATCAAGTCTGATGTTCAGGGAAAGTTTTACTTCAGAGATAAATACATTATCTCCAAAAGGCATAGTGTTTGGCAAGATCTCCAAGGGAATGAGTATGGCTGGAAAAGAGAGGACTAAGGACTGAGTCCTAGGGCACTTCTACACTTTGACTTCAGGGGGATGAAGAGACATCAAAGAAAGAGACTCAAAAGTAGTGACTAAAGGTGTAGGAGGAGAGACAGGCAAGTGTGTTGGGTTAACTAGGGTTCTCTGTGCAGAGGCCAAGATCGAATTAAACATTCAAGTATTTTACTAGGGGAAATGCCTACAAGAGAAAGTGGAGGAGGGAGCTACATAAGACTGGGACAGCTGACAGGCTGCCATGATAGTCTGACCACAAGCAAAGTAGTTGTAGGGGAGTGGAGGTTGAACAGCTGTGGTTTAAAGTGGGCTCAGCAAGTCCACTGGGAAGTTCTCAAGCCAAAGTCAGTTGTCTGAGTGGTGCTGGTTTCCTCGGAATGGTTCTGTCTTGATTTCCTCACCATAAGCAGCCACTTGGAGGCTTGGCCTCACACTCTGTACAATTATGACAAGGGATTTCATGGGCAGTAGTTGGGGGTCCTTGGTATTAAGCTCCCTCTGCTGCTGCTGCTAAGTCGCTTCAGTCGTGTCCGACTCTGTGCGACCCCATAGACGGCAGCCCACCAGGCTTCCCCATCCCTGGGATTCTCCAGGCAAGAGTACTGGAGTGGGTTGCCATTTCCTTCTCCAGTGCATGAAAGTGAAAAGTGAAAGTGAAGTCGCTCAGTCGTGTCCAACTCCTAGCGACTCCATGGACTGCAGCCCACCAGGCTCCTCCTTCCATGGGATTTTCCAGACAAGAGTACTGGAGTGGGTTGCCATTGCCTTCTCTGAAGCTCCCTCTAGTTGGAGTTAATGTTTTCACACCTGCCAAAGATGGTGACACAATTACTTCTGTGACAAATAAACCTGAAACTTTGTGTCTTAAGCCAACCGTTTATTACTGTACATCAAGGCTGTGTGAATTGACAGCTCAACTAGGTGGTTGTTGCTTGATACCACTCATCCAGTTGCAATCAGATCTTGGCTGGATCTGCAGTCATTGAAAGCTGGGCTGAGTTGAAAGGCCAAAATGGGTTCTATTTTTTTTTTTAATAAAATTGTATTTTTAAAAATTTATTTATTTTTAACGGAAAGATCATTGCTTGCAAATATTGTGTTGGTTTCTGCCATACATCAACATGAATCAGCCATAGGTATACATATGTCCTCTCCCTCTTGAAATGCCCTCCTGCCTCCCACCCCATCCCATCCCTCTAGGTTGTCACAGAGCCCCAGTTTGAGTTCCCTGAGCCACACAGCAAACTTCCATTGGCTATGTCTTTTACATATGGTAGTGTATATGCTTAACCACATGTTTGGCACCTCAGTACTTTTCCCTTGTGCCCCCTGGGCCTTTTACATGGCACATCACTGTTCCCAAGAGGCAAAAGAAAGAAGACGCTGCTTCTACTAAAGGCTCGATCTAGAGCTTAAAATGTTATTTCCATTAGTCAAAATAGATTCTATTAGTCAAAACATTGACAAGCTAGCCTAGATTCAAGGGGGTGGACGAATAGATACCGTTTCTCAGTGGGGGAGTGGCATGCATGTACAGAAAGAAGAAGACTTGATCACAGTTATTTTTGAAGATAAGCTATCACACCAACTGAAAATATTTGAATAGAGGAAAGGATAATCAACTATGGCAAATACCAGTAAGTGGTCATTAGAAGTGAGGATGATATGTATTTAACAATGTAATGTTAAAAAAATATTCCCTGTAATGGTATAGGCAAAAGTGACTGAAGAGGTTTGAAGAGTATAGAGGGAGAAATGTTGGCACTAGGGAGTATGTACATATTTTTTAGAGTTCTTTGTAAATGAAATGAGAAGAATGAGACAGTTGCAGAAACAGGATGAAGGATCAAGGAAGGGTTATTTTAACCTGTGAGAAGTAGTGTCATGTATATGGTCATCGTGATGATCAAGCTCGGGGGAGGGGAATTGATGATGAAAAAGGAAATATTGTTGAATGTTTTCCTTAAGCAAGCAAAAGAGGGTTGAACTAATGTATAAGAGGAGGATTTGGCCTTAGGTGTAAGGACAGCTTATGTGTACAGATGCAGGTATTTAGGTATATATCATTGGAGAACTAGGGAATTTCTCTTCTGATTATGTTTCATTTCTCAGTGAAATAGGAAGCAAGGTGATCACTGTGAATAGGGATGAGAGAATACTTGACATTTTGAGGAACCAGGAGAGGCATGAAAGGCATCCAGAGAGTGGGAGAAGGTATTGATTAGGAGTAGAAAGATTGCTGTACAGTCTTAGGAGGCCTCTGAGGTTTATGAACGTAAAGGGTGACCAGTCAACATAGGTCTATATTTTACTCATGCATATTCATCAGAACATAGACAGACTAGTCTATGGGAGAGATGGATTTAAGTCTGGCTGTAGTTTAGCCAAGGGAATAATACAAAGCTAGAGAGAGATCCCTGGGTTCCCAGGTGGCACTAGTGGTAAAGAACCCACTCGCCAATGCAGGAGACATAAGAGATGAGGGTTCAATCCCTGGGTCGGGAAGATCACCTGGATGGCATGGCAACCCACTCCAGTATTTTTGCCTGGAGAATCCCATGGACAGAGGAGTCTGGCTGGCTGCACCCCAGTGGGTTGCAAAGAGTCGGACACAAACTGAAGAGACTTAGCATGTAGAGAGAGCTATGTAGACACATGCAAAGGGGTGATTATAATAATTTATCATGGAGTTTAAGATGTTGACTTTGGTCACTAGCATACTGTCCTTCTCAAAATGCTACACTTTTGTGTTTGTGGCTTTTAAAGTTTTTCCAGTGTTTTGTATTCCTTCTTTTATTCAGTGCACTAAAACATCCCAGCATTTGAGTAAGCTTGCCCAGAAAGCACTGACTTACTAGCCTTTGAAGTGTTGGACCAGAACATTTTTAAGGGTTTCCGGTGCTGCTCTGATACTCTGTGATTCTCCTAAGGATTAATTGTATACCTGTTATGTGCAGTTCTCTATAGGAGGTGTTCTGGGATTTATAAAGAAATTTTTGTTGTACTCTCTGACCCCAGAATGATTATGATTCAGTATCTTTTAAAAGTAAGTTTAAAATATAGATGTGCTAAAACTTAAGTATTTAGTAATCGGTGAAAATTGATATTTATTCACCTATTAGTTCTGGTCATATGAAACTACTTGGGTGGGCTAACCCCATAAATGTCCTGACCCTATCACGTCATTGGTAAACTCAAGAGTCCCAACAATTTTGCCTCCCAGAAACCTAGTCAGAGGGGAGAAAATTGGCTTGTTTTACTTTAATAGCACATCTAAAAAATACTGGATTCAAAGAACTTGTTCATGTAGGTTGACTGGGAAATTGGGAAGCCTTGGGCACTTTGATGACTCCAAGAAGGAAAGAATATTCTCCTTTTGCTGTCCTGTAAACATAATCACAGTCTTTTTTTGTGTGGAAGAAAATATGAGTAGTATATAGGCCATTTCTATATTCAGCCCCTGCACTAAACTGGGACACAGCTGATGTACTCATTGCAGGCAGTACCGACTGCTGCAGATGGACTTCGCCTTTATCAGCTGGCGTATTCATTAACTTGACAGAGATGATTGGTTTCATTGTGCCACATTCTGGTTGTTTGATGTTTAAAGTCCTGGTGTTACTCTAGCTACTTTG
The DNA here is from genome assembly GCF_002263795.3 of Bos taurus. Taxonomy (NCBI): domain Eukaryota; kingdom Metazoa; phylum Chordata; class Mammalia; order Artiodactyla; family Bovidae; genus Bos; species Bos taurus. The sequence continues at coordinate 50,281,054 of NC_037331.1, forward strand.
GGCCTTCAGGCAGAAAACATCATCACCACAGAAGTTTATTACTCTTGACATTTGTATCATGCAGAAGACACCAGTTCAGGGTTAAAGCCCAGCGTATGCTGGCACAGCTGGGAGGCTGTGGAGAGGGTTTTTTCCACTACATCTAGGTTTTATAGGGGCAAGTGCCATAGTAATGTCCAGGTGGGTTGGAGTTATTCTCCTTCCATAGACAAGAAGGAGTATAAAGGACAGAAGTTATTCTCATGTTGCTGGAATGCTACACTTTAAGAAGATCTCATCTAAATATTTGAAAAATGTACTTTGCGGGAAAGAATTCATGGCATAAATGAATGCTTCATAATATGTAAATGTTTGCCTCAAAGTCCTTTAAATATTCAACTACAGCTGCATTTTAAAATTGCCCAGTTTACCAAAAATAGTTTTTATATTTATTGTATAATGAGTTGTAGGAGAACATTTATTTCACACTTGCTGCTGCTGCTGCTAAGTCACTTCAGTCATGTCCGACTCTGTGCGACCCCAGAGACAGCAGCCCACCAGGCTCCCCCGTCCCTGGGATTCTCCAGGCAAGAACACTGGAGTGGGTTGCCATTTCCTTCTCCAATGCATGAAGGTGAAAAGTGAAAGTGAAGTCACTACTTATTACTAAAACTAAAAAAAAAAAAAGGGAAGAAAGGTTACGGGTCAAATTTGCTATGCTCAAATTGCAAATAAAACATAACCAAAAAAACGCTCTGCAGGAGTGTATTCTATACAAACACAAAAACGGCAACAACAGCAAAAAAAAAAAAAAAAAAAAAATCACATGTCTGAATCAGAGCAAATAAAGCTAGATCCATAGCTCAGGCAAACAGGTGGGCAGGCAGGCAGGTAGGTGGGCCCAAGAGAAGAGACGTGGGTGGGCAAGCTGGCAGGCTGCTCCATCCGTGTGCAGGGAGGATTTCTAGGCAGGGTCCAGATAGTAGCAAGACAGATTGGGAAGAAAAGCATCAGAAATATGGCTGGAGGACTTCACTGTTAAGCAGAGGCTATTTGTTTTCTTTATTTGGGCAAATCACCTGCTACATGAGGGTGGTCCTGGCCCAGAGGGTTACAAAGAGCCAGAAAAAGTCAGGAGTTCAAGTGAATTCTACCTATGATGAGAGATGCTAAAGTTACCCCTAGCCCTGCCTTGTGAATCTGAAGGAAAGGATCACTAACACATCTTTGCTTTATCTCTGGGAGTTGATGAAATCAGAAATAACCTGCAGTTTCTGCCAGGGACTTTAATCATGCGACAAATGTCACTGGAGATTGAGGCAAGTACATGGCTCAGGAGTCCAGGTGACCGTCCTTAAGGTCATAGAAGACCTTAATGTATTGGAGGTCAATTGCTCTTGAGATTCCTACTTGAATGTCAGTCAGTTAAACACTGATAAATAAATCCTATGGATAATATTTTTGAGTTTATGAGAAAAGAGTTGATTAACTGAAAATAGTGGGGAAAAAAGTAATGGATATCAGGAAGAGTGTTGGGCTTTTCAGGAAGGGGGCAGTGAGGAGGCAAGGGGGTGGCTTCTTTCCTTTTTGGGACTAAAGTTCCACCCTGAGGATGTAGAAGCATCTCACCACTAACCCAAGCATAAAAGAAACAGAACCCATGGGGCCAGGTGAGATTTCAGGTGGTCCACACGTTAAAGATTGTCTGCATGTTGATGATCTGGAGTGATCTGGATGGGTGTTGTGCTCCTTGTAGGAGATGAGTCCATTCTCCTAAGAAATCTAAATTCCTTAGCTCTTACATCGTATTTGGCTTCCTAATTTTCAGCTGAGGGAAACAGAAAGCAAATGGAGTTTTTCAGCCCCAGATGGTGGTCTCTGCTTCCAAAGAACATTTATTCATTTTCTGAGTGAATTTTCTTAGTGCTGGCTATGGCAAATTCTGAAGGGCTACAAAGACCTAGAAGAGGTTGGGTGAGTGGAATAACCCCTTCACTGACTTTCTTCACACTCCTCTGCTCATCTTCTCATCCTCAGTCCTCCACTGGTCATTTCAGTTTTGAAGCTCATCACAGCTCCACTTTGGGCCTCCTTATGGCCTGTTTCCCCTTAGGAATCTCACCCATTCTTAAGGCTTCAGATACTGTTCATGTACCAATGATTTCCAAACATGAAGCTCTACCTCAAGTGAAAGTGAAAGTGAAGTTGCTCAGTCGTGTCCAACTCTTAGCAACCCCATGGACTGTAGCCTACCAGGCTCCTCCATCCATGGGATTTTCCAGGCAAGAATACTGGAGTGGGTTGCCATTTCCTTCTCCAGAAGACCTTCCCAACCCAGGGATTGAACTTGGGTCTTCCACATTGTAGGCAGACGCTTTACCATCTGAGCCACCAGGGAAGTACCGTTTGAGCTCTACCTCAGTGGTTCTCAAAATGGGATCCCTGAACCAGTATCAACAAACTTCCACGGCATCAACTACACACTCGTTAGAAATTCAAATTACCACCCCTTCTCTCCCAAAACTTGTGAGATTAGAAACCCCGACAGTGACAACCTATGGCTTAACCAGCTCCATAGGCATCTCTGATGCTCACTAAGGTTTGAGAACTACTGCTCTAGTTTGTCCTATTTTTGTGAGCTCCATGCTGGTGTTGCTGACCAACTACAATTTCGTAGATGTCTAACAGACATGTGCAAGATGGAAACCATGATCTTCCCCCATCTCCCAAACTGTTCCATGTTTGGTATTTCAGATTTTGGTAAGTAATATTATTATTCAGTTCGTTAAGTCAGAAACCTGAGGGTCCCCCCTGAGGGTACATGAGCAAAAATAAAGACCATTGGTGGTAGTGTTTGGGGCAAACTTCTCTATTCCAGCTAGTTTGATCTCTTAACTAAAATAGAAGTATTTGACAAGTTAATCTAATTTGTAAGTAAGAGTTGAAATGGCATATGCCTGTGTATTATTGGCCAAAAGTTTACTCTCCAAATTTTAAAAAATCAAAAAAGGAAAAATAATGACAAAGTCTAATCTTCACCCATTCCCACAGAAAAAGCCTCAGAAAAGACTATGACTCCCAAAGGCATAGGGGAAAAGATGGTTAGTTATATAACTTAGTCCAGTAAGAGTCCATTTAATCTCTGAGGGTCTGGAGACAGAACTAGAAGCCATCCTTTGCATGTTGACTTTGATGCTGTTACAGACATGTGTCTGGATAGTTAAGAATGTAGGAGTCCACAGAAAAGTGGATCCGGTCAAAAAGGAAGTATCCAAGACCAAGAAATCTGAGGTTTTCCAACAGTTATGCCACTATTGAGGATTTGTTCATAATTGAGAGGAGCTGGTCGGTGTCCTCAGTTTCACAACAGGGGACCAGAGTTAATTTGTTCTGGTTTGAATGTCTTTCCCATGCTCTTTCTATGCTAAGTATTTCTACTTTCTGTTATCCTTCATTTCTTTACCTGTTAAACAGACCTGCCTGGTAAAAATCTATTTTCTGTTTATCTTAGAATGTTGCACATCCCTCAATATTATAAAGGATTGTTGTGGCTTTGACGTTTGTTTGGTCTGTTGAAGTTGGACCCAGGGGAGAGGAAATCCAAAGTGATACCTTTAAATGGGGAAAGTGAATGGAAAGAGAATTTACTCAGTCATATCCGACTCTTTGTGACCCCATGGACTGTAGCCTACCAGGCTCCTCCGTCCATGGGATTTTCCAGGCAAGAGTACTGGAGTGGGTTGCCATTTCCTTCTCCAGGGGATCTTCCCGACTCAGGGATCAAACCTGGTTCTCCCGCATTGCAGGCAGATGCTTTTCCCTCTAAGTCTGAGCCACCAGGGAAGCCCTAAGCCATCAAAGAAGCCCTTAAATAGGGAGATACTGGTCAAAGACTACAAACTTTTGGTTATAAGATGAATAATTTCTGGAGATCTCATGTACAGAATGGTGACTATAGCTAAAAACACTATATTATACAACTGAATGTTGCTGAGAGAATAGATCTTAAATGTTCTCACCACAAAAACATAATTGTAATATGTGAGATGATAGGGTTTTTAGTTAATGCTATGGGGATAATCAAATCACAATATGTAAATGTACCGAATCAACATATTGTAAATCCTAAACTTTCACAAAATTTGTTGTTTAGTCGCTGAGTCATGTCCAGCTCTTTGCGACCCCATGAACTGTAGCCATTTGCTTCTCCAGGGGATCTACCTGACCAGGGATCGAACCTGGATCTCCTACATTGCAGGCAGATTCTTTACCACTGAGCTACCAAGGAAGCTCAAATTATACAGAGTTACATGTCCATTATATCTCAATAAAACTGGTAAACAAACTGAAAATTATAGCTTTGAGGCAAAGATATCAAGTCAAAACCTTCAAAGAATGCCAAATGCTAATAGCAAAATTCACAGGGCAAATATAAGGAAATGAGTGGGAAATGAAGCAGGAAAGACATCACAGCAGGAAAGACAGTAAAAATATGAACAAGTAAAATACATAATAATGATTGCTAATGAGAAAAAAAGCATGGAAGAAAAATTTGCAGGGTGGGAAGGGAAGAAATGAGCTCTATGACTCTCAGAGGAGAGCAGGGCAAGCTGAAGAAACAGCCTTTCAAAGACCCTGCAATGGGAGCCTGCCCAGTAACCCCCAAAGAGGAGAACAGGGCTGGAGTTGAATGCCCAAGTCAGTCAATCAATCAACAAATCAATCAATAGGAGGTGAAGCCAGAGATTTGGGTGGTGAATCAAGTCATTAAGAGCATCGTGAATGACCGTAAGAACTTCAGTTTTTATTCCAAGTGTATTGGGAAGCTATAGTTGTTGGGCTTTTATCAGAAATGTGACATGATTTGGCAGGAACACCCTGGATGCTGAATTGAGATCAGACTGAAACAGAGCAAAATTTGATTCCTAAGGCTAGAGAGGAGGCAAAGACATGATACCAGTGTGATTTGGTGGTGATTTAGATTAGACAAGTGACAAGTGATGGAGATGAGAACTGACTTGAGTGTGAAGACATGAAGCTCTAGTAGATTTCACTACATGGAAAAAGTTCACAAATACTTTGCAGATTTTCTGCAAATGAGATGGCATCAACAATATCTAGAGATCTTTCAAGCCATATTAGCCTCTTAGGGACTCCCTGATATAAAGATACTGAAAAGGGCAGAGGGTATTCCAGTAGAAGTCAAACACTTCTACTGGAGGAAATGCCAGCCTCTTGCCATTGACTGGGGCTAGAAGACAGTCAATAATCTGCCTGAGCATGGTTGTTGGAAATAGGGAAATAGGATTGTAACAGAGCCACAAAGGCCAGGTGCAAAGCACCTGATGTCGCCTAATGTAATTAGCTCAATGATAAAGATGCACAAGCATGTGGCGGGATGAAAATTTGAATTTGTAGCCATATGTGTCCCCTTTAGAGTGATATTTTCTCAGCAGGATGGAAGGATGGAATTGGAGAGGTGAGGGAACTGGTACAGAAAGTCAGAACACATGGAGTTGAGCATTTGCCTCTGAGCCAAAGCAGTCAGATTCCCCTTCCAATTGACAACATACCAGGAGCTCTCAACTTTGTTCCAGAAGGTTCTTTGTTCTTCTATTTGAACGTACATCTGCTAGCTAACAGCTTGGAAATTTGAGCATGTAATTCTCTTTCCTGCCAAATATCAGGCCTTCCTGCTAGACTCACGACTAAATGATTGCCAAGTAGCCAATTAGTCTTATCTCTTTTGCAAAGAGACACCAGCTATATTTTCACACAAAAAGGAACATTCCCAGTTACAAAACCCACAGGAATACAATGACAATGGGAAGGTTGGAAAGGGGGGAGAAGTGATTATTTAGGAGAATGAGGGTGGATAATACAAACCCATCATTAAAATTGGAATATTCCAAGAACCTAATTCAGGTCCCTTGTCCTCAAGGGATGATAAAAGGCTCATCAGAAAATTATAAAACATCATGGAAGGATCTAACAAAGGATGCTACTGCTAAGTCACTTCAGTCGTGTCTGACTCTGTGCAACCCCATAGACAGCAGACCACCAGGCTCTGCTGTCCCTGGGATTCTCCAGGCAAGAACACTGGAGTGGGTTGCCATTTCCTTCTCCAATGCATGAAAGTGAAAAAGTGAAAGTGAAGTCTCTCAGTCGTGTCCGACTCTTCGCGACCCCATGGACTCCAGCCTACCAGGCTCCTCCGTCCATGGGATTTTCCAGGCAAGAGTGCTGGAGTGGGGTGCCATTGCCTTCTCCGAACAGAGGATGATTTCTACCTAAATCAGTGAAATATTCATAATGTCTAGTGACAGAGACATTCTGTGCCTACATTTTTTTTTCATTGCTTTAACTGGCTCCTATGATATTCCAGATCAAATTGACCATGAATCTCCATCTCTTCAAGACTATTTGCACATTTTTCTTCAACTAGAAAACACTTATCTCCTACCTTCTCCACTCTTAAGCTTTTCTAGTGTACTCACATTTAATTGCATAGGATTAAAACATTATGTTAAACTAAATCAGTAAACCTCAAAATTTATTGTCATGAGATGCAAGCCAAGGGCCATTAAATTTTCCCAGGACATAAGGCTCTTTGAGACAGACACAAATATATAAGGACCCCAAGCAAGTCTCCTCAGTCATAAGGGCTTTAGGAGAGTAGTGGACTGTGTTCCTAGGCAAGCTTTCTGAAGGATTAGCACAAACTCCAAAGTCCTGAATAATTCTCCTAAAAGGAAAACTAAGATGCTTAAACCTTAAAGCATTAAGCAAGACTACATAATAAAGAGCCTTTAGGATTTTCGTTTTATACTCCCAACTTTTGAGATCAGGTCAAGAGGGTCAGTGTAACCATCCTTGGTTCTGAAACGGTGTTGACATGGAGGTAATTCATTTATTTTAAAATGTCTACTAATGTCTACTGGATTCCCAATATCCACTTGTGTGACTTGAATCAGTGATGGCCCACAGCTCTTTGGTTTATGACTGTACTGTGAATGACTAAAATGTAGATTGGGCTGAATAGTTTCTTGGTTATTAAACTTGTTAGAAAAGTTACAATGATTTTAATTTTTTTTTAAATTTTATTGTATAGTTGATTTAAAATTTTGTGTTAGTTTCAGATGTACAGCAAAGTGATTCAGTTACACATATACATATGTGTGCATATGTGTATGTGTGTTAAGTCACTTCAGTCATATCTGACTTTGTGATCCCAGTGACTGTAGCCTGCCTATAGGCCTCTGTCCATGGGATTCTCCAGGCAAGAATACTGAAGTGGAGGTATTCTGCCCTCCTCCAGGGAATCTTCCCAACCCAAGAATTGAACCTGAGTCTCTTAAGTCTCCTGCATTGTCAGGTGTGTTCTTTCCACTAGCGCCACCTGGGAAGCCCATATACACATATATTCTTCCCTTTTCAGATTATTTTCTGATATAGGTTATTACAGAATATCAAGGAAGGTTCCCTGTGCTACTTGTTGGTTATGTATTTTATGTATCATAGTGCGTATATGTTAATCCCAAACTGTTAATTTATCCCTCCCCCTCACATTTCCCCTTTGGCCACCATAAGTTTGTTTTTGAAATTTGTGAGTCTATTTCTGTTTTGTAAGTTCATTTGTATCATTTTAAAATTAGATTTCACATATGAGTGATATCAAATGATATCTGTCCTTTTCTGTCTGACTTAATTCACTTAGTATGATAATCTTTAGGTCTGTTCATGTTGCTACAAATAGTATTACTTTGTTCTTTTTATACCTGACTTGTATTCCATTGTATATATGTAGCACATCTTCTCTCTCCATTCTTCTGTCCGTGGACACTTTTAGGTGGCTTCCATGTCTTGACTATTGTAAATAATGCTGCAGTGAACATTGGGATGTGTGTTTCTTTTCTAATTATGGTTTTCTGTGGATATATGCCCAGGAGTAGGATTACTGGATCACATGGTAGTTCTGTTTTTAGTTTTTTAAGGAACTCCCATACTGCTCTGCATAGTGGTTGTATCAATTTACATTCCTATCAACAGTGTAGGAGGATCCCATTTTCTCCACACCCTCTCCAGAATTTATTGTTTGTGAACTTTTTGATGATGACCTTTCTCATTGGTATGAGATGATACCTCACTGTAGTTTTGATTTGCATTTCTCTGATAAGTAGTGACATTGAACATCTTTTCATGTGCTTTTTGACCATTTGTATATCTTCTTTGGAGAAATGTCTGTTTAGATCTTCTGCCCATTTTTGGTTTGGGTTGTCTACTTTTTTGACATAGAGCTGCAGTCCCTTGTTGGTCACTTCATTTGCAACTATTTTCTCCCATTCTGTGGGTTGTCTTTTCCTTTTATTTCTGGTTTCCTCTGCAGATACAGTGATTTTCAAACTTCCCAGTCCTTAATATGTTACTCCATGTCTGAACCCCCTGAACTACTGTGAGAATCAAGTTAAAAAAATAAAGTGTAACAATGATGAGAGAATGTTGGAGAAGGAAGAATAAAATAATGTGCAGCAAAATTAGCCATAAAAGAAAGAAAGAAAGTCATTCAGTCATGTATGACTCTTTGCGATCCCATGGACTGTAGCCTACCAGGCTCCTCCATCCATGGGATTTTCCAGGCAAGAATACTGGAGTGGGTTGCCATTTCCTTCTCCAGAATTAGCCATATAATATGTAAATATGATCAAGTTCAAAAAATGTTTTAGGAAGAAGTAGACTTTAAAACCTGAGGGAAAAATTTTAAGCTGAAAACAGAATCAAGACTTCAAAGATGATGAAATGTTGATGTCAATTTAGTAAAAATAAGTGTCTATACAATATGGTGGAAAGTAAGGGTCTGGTTCTTTGCATAATTTAGATTAGGGAAACATAATATGGTCTATACACACATGGAATACAACCAGCTAGCAAGGGTATTATCTCAAAGAATTATGCTGGAGCCAGATGAGATTACTGAGGACAACAAACCACTCCTTTTAATGCATTTTCACACTTATAGCAAGAAGTGCATATAAAAGTCTAATTTCCCTACTTTATTAGGGACTATCTCACCGGAAACCTGGATGGAGTCAAAAGAGAGATAATGTCTGCAAAGATAAAAATGTCTGCAGGTTTTGTATAAATATGTAAATTTCTAGATGAAAAGGAAACTATCCTTGCTGGAAAGCTGATTGTGTTTCTTTACAGAGAAACTTCTGAACACTTTCATCCCTCAGTGGAGCTGCGGGTTTCTATTGTTTGTGACGGAAGGACGCATATCATAGATCTTGTAGTAAAACAAATCAGTAAATTCTTTAACACACAGCAATAAGCCTGGCACTGTTCTTGTTACTCCCTAAGTGCAGGGACAGGTGAGAGGTAAAAGGGAGTTAACACAAATCAATTGACAAAAATTTTTAACAACTTAAAATATAAACCTGACTTTAGACTTCATGAACATGAGCGTCACAACAAACAGGAGAACCAATGGAAAAAAAAAAATCTATTGGATATTTGCTAGGTTGGACTATATGAGATATTCCTGGCAATTCCCACAACATATAGTGTTGGTGTTCCCACACCCTAAACACACACACAACCCCATGCAAGAAAGTTCTTGTGCAGGGGTGCAGCCCTTCGGATCTTCAGTGGACATAACAACCCTGCCAGTGAAACAGTGTGCTTAGTGCCTGTTCCCATGATTGTTACTGGGTGAGCCTTGGCAAAGAAAACCAACTTGTCAAAATAAAGACTCCCATCTCTTCTTAGAAGCCAGGATTTGAAGGAGATAACTGTGTGCCCGTGAGATGGTGATAAAGGACTGACATATTTTCAGACTAACCTAATCATTTAAAGCTCTGGCTTTGAAACAAACGATCAGTGGAAAATGCATTCTTGCAGAACTATGCAGCTGCTACTGTTGCTAAGTCGCTTCAGTTGTGTCCAACTCTGTGCGACCCCATAGACGAAAGCCCACCAGGCTCCCCCGTCCCTGGGATTCTCTAGGCAAGAACACTAGAGTGGGCCACCATTTCCTTCTCCAATGCATGAAAGGGAAAAGTGAAAGTGAAGTCACTCAGTCATGTCCGACTCTTAGCGACCCCATGGACTGCAGCCTACCAGGCTCCGCCATCCATGGGATTTTCCAGGCAAGAGTACTGGAGTGGGGTGCCATTGCCTTCTCCAAGAACTATGCAGAGGTGCAGGCCAAATAATTGCTGTATGTGGAATGGACTGGGAGAAGGCCATGTTCATCATGATGTTATGGTTTATTGCCTTGATGATACTTAATCTGTCCCATCCTGTGTTGTCAGTATGTTCTCTAGTAACAAGTCCTCCATGATAAGTAGTCATCAAGGAATATTGCTTCAACAATCCTGATTAAAGAATGTGGTCACAATCACGGTCACTATTTGGCCCATAATGAATTTTTCAAAAGCAAATGTTGTTGCTCTGTGCTTTGTATTTTCAGAACATATCACTGTCTAATGCGTTATCCTGCTCACACTGCAGATGTGAAAAAGCCCCCCTTCTGCTTTCCACTTAAATGAGCTCCACAAACCTTACAAAATGGGTCATCAGGAAGTCAAACCACTGAGTTCTGGGGAAATCTCATTTTGAGAAAGAAACCACTGTGAAATAATTGGCTTTAATCCAGTGTGAAAATCATCTCAATCAGAATAGACCCATGAAGAACCAACCAAGACAAATTTGCAATCCTCCCAGAGTTGTCTTGTTCTTCCTAATCTTCTTACATTTCAAGAGGGGATAGAAAAATAATCTGGCTTTCTGTCTGACTCTGATGAATGCTTCCTTAGGTAAATAATTTACTGGCTGCGTCCACATCAGTGGCTTAGTCCAAATTCATCGAGGAGTGCCTCTCATCAGTGTTCCACCCAGATGGGTCACCTGGGACTGAACTCATTGGTCTCAACCAAGGATGCTGTTGTGGGATGAGCAAGACCCTTCTCAACAATGCAGTATCATCACCAACAGGGAAAAAGTCCTGGAGTTGAAGCCCATGTGGGCCCCTCAGTGGGAGGTGTGCATTAAAAACAAATCCACTCTTGTTTTTCAGTATATGTAGCCAAGGTAGTTTCTGAGTGAGAAAAATAATTCTTCTAAATTTTGCTCTTGCAGATTGGCTTGTAGAAAGGAGATTTACCACCTATCTGAAAATAGCACCCTCATTGCAGCTGTTACACCACCACTAACACTAGTGGTTTGGTTATCAGTAAAATTCTGTACATTCAGAAAACCTGTGTCCAAAGTCTCCTTTGTGTAATCTGTATCTGTTCCTTGGCTTATGCATGTCAAAGAGATTTTCTATATGTTTATTTTGGAATATATTCCACAAGTGTGAACCTTTCAGCTGAGGAACTGATAATGTCAGAACACTAAAACTGTCTCTAAAATAATCATTCGTAGGTACATGAAATCAAAAGGAATTTCCAGGTGCTTTATATTCTGTCACACACACACTCAAGAGTGGGTATTAAATGTATCTACAGTCAGAATCTAGGATGAATTTTAGCTTTCTTCGTTTGCCTGTTTGCTTGTAGATCCATCCACAACCTCCAGCTCCTCAAGCTATCGCAGGGTACCAGGTCCTCCAGACTATGCATCCAAGGATCTCTTGCCAACTAGCTTCCTATCAGCTTGGCTAATGGGAGGCCCAGGTGGGAGACTGAGAATGAGTGAAAAGGAGAAGCCAAGGTGTCGTCCCTCCCTTTCAGCTTTAGGAAGCATCTTCAGCTGGGGCTACACTTCCGTAGTTCCAGCTACTATAATGCAGCTGCTCCCAAGGCTCAACCCCTAAGGCAGTGAGGAGTAAAACTCTTTCCTACCTTGGTCCCTGCAGCTCTGTAAGTGGTATATAGCTTCTTTTTGTCCCACCTTTCGATTGCCTGCCCAGCCTATTTTCCCTTGCAGCTCTTCCAACACTTCTAAACTAGTGTCCACACTAAATTCCTTTTGTTGTATTACCAGGCATAGGTCTGTTTCCCTGAGTAGACTCTGGCTATACCATGAACCTAAATGTAGCCAGTTCATTTGTCTGAGAAGTAAAACCCATAGCATCTGGCACTGATATCTAGGAGTTTATATGTGAACTTTTTACCACTGAAAGAACATTGCTTCCAAAATTACTAACATGTGCAGTCAGATCAGATCAGCCGCTCAGTCGTGTCCAGTCATGTCCGACTCTTTGCGACCCCATGAATCGCAGCACGCCAGGCCTCCCTGTCCATCACCAACTCCCGGAGTTCACTGAGACTCACGTCCATCGAATCAGTGATGCCATCCAGCCATCTCATCCTCTGTTATCCCCTTCTCCTCCTGCCCCCAATCCCTCCCAGCATCAGAGTCTTTTCCAGTGAGTCAACTCTTCACATGAAGTGGCCAAAGTACTGGAGTTTCAGCTTTAGCATCATTCCTTCCAAAGAAATCCCAGGGCTGATCTCCTTCACAATGGACTGGTTGGATCTCCTTGCAGTCCAAGGGACTCTCAAGAGTCTTCTCCAACCCCACAGTTCAAAAGCATCAATTCTTCAGCGCTCAGCCTTCTTCACAGTCCAACTCTCACATCCATACATGACCACAGGAAAAACCATAGCCTTGACTAGACGAATCTTTGTTGGCAAAGTAATGTCTCTGCTTTTGAATATACTATCTAGGTTGGTCATAACTTTCCTTCCAAGGAGTAAGCGTCTTTTAATTTCATGGCTGTAGTCACCATCTGTAGTGATTTTGGAGCCCAGAAAAATAAAGTCTGACACTGTTTCCACTGATTCCCCATCTACTTCCCATGAAGTGGTGGGACCGGATGCCAAGATCTTTGTTTTCTGAATGTTGAGCTTTAAGCCAACTTTTTCACTCTCCGCTTTCACTTTCATCAAGGGACTTTTGAGTTCCTCTTCACTTTCTGCCATAAGGGTGGTGTCATCTGCATATCTGAGGTTATTGATATTTCTCCCGGCAATCTTGATTCCAGCTTGTGTTTCTTCCAGTCCAGCGTTTCTCATGATGTACTCTGCATAGAAGTTAAATAAACAGGGTGACAATATACAGCCTTGACGTACTCCTTTTCCTATTTGGAACCAGTCTGTTGTTCCATGTCCAGTTCTAACTGTTGCTTCCTGACCTGCATACAAATTTCTCAAGAGACAGATCAGGTGGTCTGGTATTCCCATCTCTTTCAGAATTTTCCACAGTTTATTGTGATCCACACAGTGAAAGGCTTTGGCATATTCAATAAAGCAGAAATAGATGCTTTTCTGTAACTCTCTTGCTTTTCCCATGATCCAGCGGATGTTGGCAATTTGATCTCTGGTTCCTCTGCCTTTTCTAAAACCAGCTTGAACATCAGGAAGTTCACGGTTCACATATTGCTGAAGCCTGGCTTGGAGAATTTTGAGCATGACTTTACTAGTGTGTGAGATGAGTGCAATTGTGCGGTAGTTTGATTGAGCATTCTTTGGCATTGTCTTTCTTTGGGATTGGAATGAAAACTGACCTTTTCCAGTCCTGTGGCCACTGCTGAGTTTTCCAAATTTGCTGGCATATTGAGTGCAGCACTTTCACAGCATCATCTTTCAGGATTTGGAATAGCTCAACTGGAATTCCATCACCTCCACTAGCTTTGTTCGTAGTGATGCTTTCTAAGGCCCACTTGACTTCACAGTCCAGGATGTCTGGCTCTAGGTCAGTGATCACACCATCGTGATTATCTGGGTTGTGAAGATCTTTTTTGTACAGTTCTTCTGTGTATTCTTGCCATGTCTTCTTAATATCTTCTGCTTCTGTTAGGTCCATACCATTTCTGTCCTTTATCGAGCTCATCTTTGCATGAAATGTTCCTTTGGTATCTCTGATTTTCTTGAAGAGATCCCTAGTCTTTCCCATTCTGTTGTTTTCCTCTATTTCTTTGCATTGATCGCTGAGGAAGGCTTTCTTATCTCTTCTTGCTATTCTTTGGAACTCTGCATTCAGATGTTTTTATCTTTCCTTTTCTCCTTTGCTTTTCACTTCTCTTCTTTTCACAGCTATTTGTAAGGCCTCCCCAGAGAGCCATTTTGCTTTTTTGCTTTTCTTTTCTATGGGGATGGTCTTGATCCCTGTCTCCTGTACAATGTCACGAACCTCATTCCATAGTTCATCAGGCACTCTATCTATCAGATCTAGGCCCTTAAATCTATTTCTCACTTCCACTGTATAATCCATAAGGGATTTGATTTAGGTCATACTTGAATGGTGTAGTGGTTTTGTCTACTTTCTTCAATTTAAGTCTGAATTTGGCAATAAGGAGTTCATGGTCTGAGCCACAGTCAGCTCCTGGTCTTGTTTTTGCTGACTATATACAGCTTCTCCGTCTTTGGCTGCAAAGAATATAATCAATCTGATTTCGGTGTTGACCATCTGGTGATGTCCATGTGTAGAGTCTTCTCTTGTGTTGTTGGAAGAGGGTGTTTGCTATGACCAGTGCATTTTCTTGGCAAAACTCGATCAGTCTTGGCCCTGCTTCATTCCGTATTCCAAGGCCAAATTTGCCTGTTACTCCAGGTGTTTCTTGACTTCCTACTTTTGCATTCCAGTCCCCTATAATGAAAAGGACATCTTTTTTGGGTGTTAGTTCTAAAAGGTCTTGTAGGTCTTCATAGAACTGTTCAACTTCAGCTTCTTCAGTGTTACTGATTGGGGCATAGACTTGGATTACTGTGATATTGAATGATTTGCCTTGGAAACAAACAGAGATCATTCTGTCGTTTTTGAGATTGCACCCAAGTACTGCATTTCGGACTCTTTTGTAGTTTTTGCTTATCCTCTGATGAGAGGAAGATATTCTCTGATCATTCTAAATAACCCAGAAAAACCTACTTGCTAACTTGAGTGCAATCTATTTGATAAGAGGTACATAAATATTACTAAATCAATGGTTCTTAATCTAGGCTTCCATTGGTGTAACTCAAGAGAATTAAGCAAATCCTGATGTACAGGTTGTATCTCAAACCAACAAAAATGAGTCTCTGGGAGGAGAACCCAGACATTAGTACTGTATAAAACTTTCTAGATGATTCCAGCATACAGCCAGGATAAGAACTACCTGTTGTTTCTCCGTCTGACCTGATTGCTGGTGAATATAAATGAGTGAGTCATTCACAGATTCTGCCAATTGCTGCTGTTTCTCATCTGCCTGTTGGTGCTACTCCTAGAACTCGTTCTGAGCTTAGGAAACCAGTGGAGCCCATCCCTTGACAGTAGTGCTTGTGAGTCGTAGTAAAGTTGTTGGGGTTTAGCACTTGTGGTGGCCCACTGCCATCATCATTCCCTCCCCCTTTGAACTTTTAGTTCAAAGCATTGCTTTTACGAAGGCTTCCTTGACCATCTCCACCTTTGCAAACTTCCAAGAATGGTGAAACTGCCTGGAGAGAAGCTAAAGTGGGGTTGTTAACACCAGGTGTAAGAGGTAGCAGAGTAGAAGTTTATTTCAAAAGTCTTAAAAGTTATTTTCTCAATTTGACCAAAAGTGGTTACTTAGGCTTATTTTTCTGCTAGAATGTTTCACATTTTAAAAATTCATTATTTTATATAACTATTCTAGTCTGTATTCTGTTACTTCAAGAGATTATAAACCTTCTCTTGCCACTGTGTTTCTTATCTTGGTTAGTGGAGCCACTGTCTCCCAATGCCCTAAATCAGACATTTCAGAGTTATCCTGGAGTCCTACTTCATTCTTACACTCACCTCATCACTACCACATACATATCCATCCAATCAATCATCAAGTCCTGTTGATTTATTTATTTATAGTCTTTATTTATTTATTCTTAAATAAAACTCAGGTTTATCTCTTTATTTCTGTCCCTTCTGCCATTAACTTGGCCAAGGCCAATGGTTCTCAACTCTGACTGCAAATAGAATCGTGTGTTGTGTGTGCTAAGTCACTTCAGTCCGGTCATACTCTTTGTGACCCTCTGGACTGTAGCCCTCTAGGCTCCTCTGTCCATGGGATTTTCCAGGCAAGAATACTAGAGTGCTATTTCCTCCTCCAGGGGATTTTCCCGACCCAAGGATTGAATCTGTCTCTAACATCTCCTGCGTTGTCAGGCAAGTTCTTTACCACTAGCGCCACCTGAGAAAAATCATCTTGGCTAGCCTTAAAAATGTTTGTGCTCAGGCCACATCCCAAACCAATAAAAACAGAGTTTCTGAGAATTATATATTTTTTAAAGCTTCCCATGCGATTCCAGTGAGCAGTGAACTATGAGACCCACTAGCTACGGCTCTCGGTTGCTTTTTTTCTTTTTTACTTGGATTCTGGTAGCAACTTCCTAATTGGTCTCTTAGTATGGCATCACTCTAAGTTCATTGTTTGCATTGCTGCCAGAGAGATCCTTCCAAAACGCTAATCTGGTTACATTACATGGTAGCTTGAAATCCTCAAGCAGCTTCTCATTGCCTACAGGTAAATAATCTCCAGACAACTCTGTGTAGCATGTAGAAAAAAAAAATGCATGCTTGGAGACAAATCAAATCTGGAGCTCAAATTTCACCTCTACCTAAGCTGCATGATCTAGGTAAATCAGTTCATCTATTTGAGCTGTAATTTCTTTAGCCATAAACTTTCTTATGGAATAATGTATATAAAATACTTAGAACAGTGTCAAGCACAAAGTGTTGATTAGATAAAAAATAGTTATTGTATGAGTAGTGTGTAAGTCTTCCCCATGCCCTACCCCTGGCTGCTGCCTAGTTCTCCAGTCTCATTTTTCCCCCTTCTTCAACTGCCCTCTAAACTCCCACTCAACAGACCTACTGTAGAGTTTCAACATTAGGCCATTTCATGGCTGCATTCCTGTGTAAGCCTAGCCAGTCCTACTCACTACTTGAACTTCCATTTCAAAGCATTGCTTTTATGAAGGCTTCCTTGACCATCTCCACTTTTGCAAACACCGTTTTCTTTTGTGTAGCTCCTATTTATGACATTGATACTATCTATTTACTTCTCTATCACTAGATTATGAGCTGCTTTAGCACAGAGGCTGCTTTATGCATTCATATCTCCAGTAACAAGTATAGTGCTTGGCACATCATAATGTTTGCTACATGACTGCATGACTGAAAAATAGCAATCAATCAAAGACCCCAAGTATCCAAGACAATTTTGAGGAAGAAGAACAAAGCTGGAGGTATCACATTCCCTGATTTCAGAGTATACCACAAAGCTACGCAAGGAGAGACGTAGATCTTTGGAACAGAACAGAGGTCCCAGAAATGAACTCACACTTATATGGGCAACTAATCTCTGATAAAGGAGTCAAGAATATACAACAGGTTAGAGATAGCCTCATCAATGCATTGTTGGAAACTGGACAGCTACGTCAAAATAATCACACTGCACTACTTTATCAGAGTATATACAAAAAATAAATTCAAAATGGATCAAGACTTGCGTGTAAGACCTGAACCCATAAAACTTCTAGGAGAAAACATAAAGCAACACAATCTTCCACATTAGTCTTGGTAAACTTTTTTTGGATCTGTCTCCTCAGGCAAAGGAAATAGAAGCAAAGCTAAATAAATTGGACTACATCAAACTGGGCTTCCCAGGTGGCGCTAGTGGTACAGAACTTGCCTGCCAATTCAGGGGACTTAAGAGGCATATGTTTGATCCCTGGATCAGGAAGATCCCTGGAGGAGGGCATGGCAACCCATTCTAGTATTCTTGACAGGAGAATCCCATGGACAGAGGAAGCAGGCAGGTTATACTCCATAGGGTTGAAGAGTTGGACAAGACTGAAATGACTTAGCACAGATGCACAGCAAACTAAACTTTTGCAGAGTGAAGAAAACTATTAAAATCAACAAAATGAAAAGGCCACCTACTGAATGGGAGAAGATATTTGCTAATGATTTATCTGATAAAGGGTTAATATCCCGAGTATACAAATAACTCATGTAATTCAACATCAAATAATTGTTTTTAATGGGCAGAGAATCTGAATAGATTTTTCTCAAGGAACACATACAGTTGGCCAAAAGGTACATTAAAAGATGCTTAATATCACTAATCATCATGGAAATGCAAATCAAACTCACAGAGAGATATCATCTCACACCTGTGAGAATGGCTGTCATCCAAAAGACAGTAAATAACAAGTGTTGGTGAGGATGTGGTGATAAAAGGAGCCTCCCTGCCTTCATGGTGCGAATGTAAAGTGGTGCAGCCACTGCTGAAAACAGGAAGGATATTCCTTTAAAAATTGAAAATATGCCTACCACAAATCCAGCAAGTCCACTCCTGAACATTTATCTGAAGAAAATGAAAACACTAACTAGAAAAGATACATGTACCCCTGTGTTCATTGCAGCATTATTTACAATTGCCAAAATGTGGAAGTAACCAAAGTGCCGTAAATACATGATTGGATACAGAAGATGTGGTACATATATACAATGGAATAGCATTCAAGTATAAAAAGAATAAAATCTTGTCATATGCAATAACATGGATGGACCTAGGGGGTATTATGCTAAGCGAAGTAAGTCAGACAGAGAAAGACTGTGCAGTTTCACTTATATATGGAATCTAAAACCTGAAACATAAGAAGGATAAGAAAGCTGTGGTACATATACACAATGGAGTATTACTCAGCCATTAAAAAGAATACATTTGAATCAGTTCTAATGAGGTGGATGAAACTGGAGCCTATTATACAGAGTGAAGTAAGCCAGAAGGACAAATACCAATACAGTATACTAACGCATATATGTGGAATTTAGAAAGATGGTAACGATAACCCTGTATACGAGACAGCAAAAGAGACACTGATGTATAGAACAGGCTTATGGACTCTGTGGGAGAGGGAGAGGGTGGGAAGATTTGGGAGAATGGCATTGAAACATGTGAAATGTCATGTATGAAATGAGAAAAAAAAAAAAAGAAAAAGACTAAACTTCTAGTATGACCAAAAAAAAAAAAAAAACACATACCCTTTCTGCAACACTTTAGCTACAAATATATTCCCTTAAACTCTTAACACGTGATTTCCCCTTTCTCCAAAATAAGTTATATTACTGTAATCTATGTAAAAAAAAAAAAAAAGAAACCATAGTCTGTTATCAATGAAAACACTGAAGCCCCCAGAGGGGGAAAAAATAAAAAATAAAACCTGAAACAAAACAAATGAACAAACATAAGAAAACAGAAACAAATTCATAGATACAGAGAAGAAACAAGTGACAGTCAGAGGTGGGGAGGAGGGTGCAGGAGAAAATTAGGTGAGGGAAATTGAGATGTACAGACTTTCAGTTGCAAAGTGAATGAGTCACAGGTGTGAAACGCACAGTGTGGGGAATATACTCAATAATTACGTAGTATCTTTGTGTGGTGACAGTTCATTAACTTATTGTGGTGGTCATTTTGTAATGTATAGAAATATCTAATCATCTCATTGTGTAACAGGAACGGACAGTGCTGTAGATCAATGATACTTCAAAACAAACCAACTAACAAACTCAGAAAAAGATCAGATTTAAGTTTATTGGAGGTGGAGTGGGAAGATAGGGGTAGGAACTAAGTGAAGATAATCAGAAATTACAAACTTCCAGTTGTAACACACATAAGTACTAGGGCCGGGATGTCCATATGATAAATGTAATTAGCATTGTTGTATGTCATATATGGAAGTTTTTAGAGTAAATCCTAAGAGTTCTCATCACAAGGAAAAATATTTTTCTATTTCTTTAATTTGAGCTGATGAATGTTCCCTAAACTTACTATGATAGTCATTCATAATGTATGTAAGTCAAATCATTATGCTGTATACCTTAGACATATACAGGGCTGTATGTCAATTATATTGCAACAAAACAGAGGCAGGGGAGAAATTAGAGAATAAGTTCAAGGACTGACAAGGACTGACATTGCTAACTTTTGAAGGCAATGCTATACTGTGCAGAACACAACCATCTTTTTCCACAGAGAGATTCTGGTGTCCTTTGAGAGATGTTACGGGGGTGAAAAAGACCATAGTTCACATTTATTGTGGTGCAAATTGTGGTTTTTTTTTTTTTGGAGGACAAGGCTCTTGAACCAGAATAATATCATCTTAACTCCACTATTTGCTAGTTATATGATGGTAGATGAAAGGTTTAACCTCTCTAAAGCAAAACTTCCTCTTCTATAAGATGGGACAATAATACCTATTGTGGTGCTGATATAATGAATAACATGACACGATATATGTATATAATTTATTTATATAAATAAATTATTTACATGCTGCTGCTAAGTCGCTTCAGTCGTGTCCAACTCTGTGTGACCCCAGAGATGGCAGCCCACCAGGCTCCCCTGTCCCTGGGATTCTCCAGGTAAGAGCCCTGGAGTGGGTTGCCATTTCCTTCTCCAATGCATGAAAGTGAAAATTGAAAGTGAAGTCGCTCAGTCGTGTCTGACTCTTAGCAACCCCATGGACTGCAGCCTACCAGGCTCCTCTGTCCATAGGATTTTCCAGGCAAGAGTGCTGGAGTGGGGTACCATTGCCTTCTCCAAATTATTTATATATATATATATATGTATATATATATGTATATTATATATATATATAAATTATTTGTTTTTTTAACTTTTTTTTTAATTTAATTTTTTCTTTTACTTTACAACATTGTATTGGTTTTGCCATACATCACCATGCATCTGCCACGGGTGTACATATGTTCCCCGTCCTGAACCCCCCTCCCACCTCCCTCCCCATACCATCCCTCTGGGTCATCCCAGTGCACCAGCCCCAAGCATCCTGTATCCTGCATCGAACCTGGACTGGTGATTCGTTTCTTATATGATATTATACATGTTTTAATGCCATTCTCCCAAATCATTCCCCCCTGTCCCTCTCCCACAGAGTCCAAAAGACTGTTCTATACATCTGTGTCTCTTTTGCTGTCTCACATACAGGGTTGTCATTATCATCTTTCTAAATTCCATATATATGTGTTAGTATACTGTATTGGTGTTTTTCTTTCTGGCTTACTTCACTCTGTACAATAGGCTCCAGTTTCATCCACCTCATTAGAACTAATTCAAATGTATTCTTTCATTGTGTATATTTGATGTAGTAAGTTACCATTAAATGGAAGGTATCATAATTATTATTATTATAAAGAAAGAGTGTTTTATCAGATTTCATTTCTATTTTTTGTTTTACATAGCAAAATTGGTTTGATTTTCTTGATTTGGTGATTTAATAAAAATATTCAAATCAGTTCATATGAATACAGAAAACCCACATATGAGCAGCTACTATGCCAAATATTTGAAATTACTTAACTGACCTGAGTTTATACAAATATAGCAAAAAGTATCACTTGTGGGTAGTTAGGACTGTTCTCCCTGACCTGTTGCTTGGTTCTTTTCTCTGCCTCTAAGGAGATATCTTGTCCCACCTCAATGGTTACCATGGCAGTAGTGTACTTTTGTCAAGAGATAAGAAAGCGGTCGTCTATTGCTATTACTAATATTCCTGAATTATTTTGATTATAAAAAGGTAGTTTATGACTTGATTTAATATTCTTATATTTTTTTACTCTCTCATTCTTAACTTCAAAGATACTAATACATTTCTCATTGGTTTTAGAACATTAGCAGCTTCTGCTTACTCCCTTCTGAAAGAAACTAAGGTCCTGAAATTTAGATTGTATAACTCAAAATAAGATGTGTAATTTTCAGTTGTATTTTTCATCTATTTATTATTTAAGTAATATTTCCCAAACCTGAGTAAAGATCAGATTAGTTTGGAATACTAAAAACATATGCAGAGACTCCTTATATTAGAATCTCTGGATATATATATCTTCAGGACATATAATTTTCAAACCTCTTCAAGTATCCAGGTTTAGGATATTTTGCCTTACAGATTTAGTATATATTTTGCACACAGTAGATACATAGTAAAGATTTAATGAGCTCAATTGCTATGTATTAGAATAAGATGTATTACTCAAGACATAGCTGTTCTACTGTTCTTGTTTCTCAATTTATGTCTTTGGTCAGCATATGATATCATATTATTATTTGGGTCAATAAAAAACTCGATGGTTTATAGATTTGGAAATTCCTCTTTGGATTTAGTGAAGGTTTGCAGAATATTTTGTGCCAAGCACCATGCTCAGAATGTGGAATAAAGATGGGAAATTAAAAGATGAGTGGTACCTACCCTTAAAGACTTACTACTGCCTAGTTTGGAATAATAACATAGAACCAAATAATACAAGCGTTAGTACACTGAAAGTTGGAAATGTAACAATTTTAAATCTAGCCACTCTTAAGATTCCAAATAGGACCATGGGATCAATGGTCTGGATTGTGGCACTTTTAAATCTCATCCCAGTCATAATGCTCTTAGAATATCCTCCTGGGATAAAATAGCAAGCAGACAAAAATGAGATGCTTTAACAAAATATGTAAAGTCTGCTTCCTTCTTTGTGGTGACATAGTATTTTGAACACCTGTTTGTGCTTACCATCTTTTTTGTTTGTTTATTTCTATGATCTTTCCAAGCATTAGTTTTTCCTATCTACTAAATGAAACTGCTGGACCATAATTTTGATTTTAGTTTAGTTCTATGATCCCATGAATTTTAATAGTGAAGGGAAGTCAAACTGGATCACTGAAGTCCCCAAATAAAATTTCCTTTTACTAAGAAAAAAATGCTATATTCGGAGACAAGCTAGGAAACTGTCTAGGCTCATTTTACTAACAAGTGTCTTGGGCCTAGAAAGAAAACAGAAAAAATACCCAAATCATGTAATTGATTAATTGGCAGAGCCAGGACTAGAATAAAAATATACCTTTTAATTCTCATTTCAATGCACTTGTAACTATGGGGTGTTTGTGTGAATGTATGTATGTATACAAGTGCACTCATACTTTGTGTGGCTGTTACACCAAGATAAGAAATGCGGAAAGTAATTTACTCTATCTTAATACCTTTACTGAGAAGTTAATTTTTAGTCTATTTGTGAAACATCTGCATTAAATAGCTGTAAATTCAAATGCTGCTGTGGGCCTGTAAATAACAGCAATGTGTGCTTTGGGCTGGCTGTAATAGAAGTCATAGAATAGGAAATGGTGGGGGCATGGCATACCAAGAGCATATTCTTAAGTTTAGTGCTGATTTTTCCACATGGAACTGTAGCCCCCAAATTGATAGATCACCTAGGTTTTCAGGAAAATCCAGAAATATGGACTTTTGTGTGAAATCTTCACATTTTTAAATGCTTTTCAAAAAGTATTTAACAGTGTATGGGATGAACAAAACACATTTGTAGGTTGAATCCTGTCTCTTAACTGTCATCAAAAATGACAAAAATAAACTTGTCAACATAAAATAAATACATTCACTGTAATTTCTAAGTTTTAAAATGAACCATTAACAAAGTATTCATGACTCTAACCAGGGAAGTGACTCCTGCATTGATTACCAATTATTTTGACAACATAGTGGGAGCTTTACACATCAGACTTGCCAAGATGAATGTGATCATTGTAGGAATAACTTTCCTTCAGTCTTTTGCTATGATTGACCTAAAGCTAGTTGTCTTGCTTTTGTTGTATTTAATTCTGTAAATAGTCTAGGTGTGTCATATCTAAGTGCATACTGTTATTAAAGATTACTTAGAAATCCCCCAAGAAACTGCATTTTCATATAAATGGTACAGTACCTACATAAAACACAACATTTGTGAAGTGAGCTGAAGACTTTAAAGATCATCCTGAGGCCTTTATTTCGGTCTTCTCCCCACATATCCACACATTAGAGACTTTTTTTTAATTAAAGAAATAACCCAGATTAAAATTATACCCTACAAGGAAGAGCTACATTTTAAAGAAGAAAGAAAGCCAGATCATGCACTTTTGCATCTAATATCTAAGATCAGGGCATTTAAAATTATATTTGAGCACTGGTTATTTGGCTGCCTCATGCCTATTATCTTTCCTGTTTGTATTTTATCTGCCTCCTCCTTTACTCAAATTTATCCTCTAGTTCATGCAAAGTGCTGGGCTAGATGAAGCACAAGCTGGAATCAAGATTGCCAGGAGAAATATCAATAACCTCATATATACAGATGACACCACCTTTGTGGCAGAAAGCGAAGAAGAACTAAAGAGCCTCTCAATAAAAGTGAAAGAAGAGAATGAAAAAGTTGGCTTAAAACTCAACATTCAGAAAACAAAGATCATGGCATCCGGCCCCATCACTTCATGGGAAATAGATGGGAAAACAATGGAAACAGTGAGAGACTTTATTTTGGGGGGCTCCCAAATCACTGCAGATGGTGACTGCAGCGATGAAGTTAAAAGACTGTTGCTCCTTGGAAGAAAAGCTATGACCAATCTAGACAGCATATTCAAAAGCAGAGACTACTTTGCCAACAAAGGCCCATTTAGTCAAAGCTATGGTTTTTCCAATAGTCATGTATGGATGTAAGAGCTGGACTATAAAGAAAGCTGAGTGCTGAAAAATTTATGCTTGTGAACTGTGGTATTGGAGGAGACTCTTGGGAGTCCTTGGACTGCAAGGAGATCAACCAGTCCATCTTAAAGGAAATCAGTCCTGATTATTCCTTGGAAAGACTGATGCTGAAGCTGAAACTCTAATACTTTGGCCACCTGACTCCTTGGAAAAGACCCTGATGCTGGGAAAGATTGAAGGTGGGAGGAGAAGGAGATGACAGAGGATGAGATCACAAACTCAATGGACATGAGTTTGAATAACCTCAGGGAACTGGTGATGGACAGGGAAGCCTGATGTGCTACAGTCCATGGGGTCACAAAGAATTGGACACGACTGAGTGAAGGAACTGACCCGAACTGAACTGAATCCTCTAGTTCAAAGGAACTGTCTAAGGGATAAAAGTCCCCAGTGAAAGAACCTTTGTAATCCTAGGCTCTACTTTGGAAAGCCCTAAACAAATGTTTCTGGTGGAAAAGAAGGGGCATATTTTCACAGCAAGAGGAAAGAGATTTCCCAAATAGAGTACTCTGACAATTAAGTCCCAAAGATGATAGAGCCCTGGCTAAGAAATGATGACATTTCTGGCCTTTGGCCTGTGACTCAGTGAGGAACCAGTGTGTGATTAGGGTTGTGACCAAGGCCTAGATAATCTTTATCCCTTGCCTGGACAATGGGAATTCTTGGTCTAGGGCTGGTTTCACTGTGTGTTACTGTTGTTTTGGGAATGTATGCAGCAGCATGACACTGGCACCAAATCAAGAACTGGCCCAGGGCAGGCAAGCTGGTGAATGCATTTCAGCATGACACCTCTCCATGACTCCTAAAGGCTTTGCCCACTTGGGCAGAAGATGAACCAGAAGGCCAAGCCAGATCTGATGGTGTTTTCTCTGGCAGGATACGTAAGTAATCTGACACCAAAGATGAGCACTCTTTTTCTTGTAAAGGGTTGGGGAAGAGTTAATTTACTTTTGGGGCCCAGCTAATATCCATGGTCCTAAATATATCTGAAAATCACATCATGAATATACTAGGACACAGTTTGTCAAAATTACTTCATAAGGGTTCATATTAGTGTAGTCACTGGAAGTATTATTGGAGAATTTTTCAGTTGGATCTGTGCCAAGTATTTTGTATTGAAAGGGTTCAGAAATGCTGTTTTTCATAGCTCAGTTGTACATTTAAAGGAAAATATCACTTAAAATCTATGAATTGGTAAAAGGTTCCCTGAGCTATTTAAAAGGGAGATTTTGTCTCCTAAATTTGTGCAGTGAAGTGAATCTGGCTATTTTGCTAAATAGAGAGCTTAGGTTACATTATCAAATAGATAAATCTAGCATATAATGAATATGCTAGTTTTGTGATGATAATAAATTCCTCTAATGTCCTTAGAAAGTTTCCCCCTCTTGCCACTGGTTTGATCATTCTCCCTATAATCTCCTCCATGCGATTAATCTATTTAGCATCTTCAGTTCAGTTCATTTGCTCAGTTATATCCGACTCTTTGTGACCCCATGGACTGCAGCACGCCAGGCCTCCCTGTCCATCACCAACTCCCAGAGTTTACTGAAACTCATGTCCATTGAATCGGTGATGCCATCCAACCATCTCATCCTCTGTTGTCCCCTTTTCCCACCTTCAATCTTTCCAGCATCAAGGTCTTTTCAAATGAGTCAGTTCTTCACATCAGGTGGCCAAAGTATTGGAGTTTCAGCTTCAGCATCAGTCCTTCCAATGAATAATCAGGACTGATTTCCTTTAGGATGGACTGGTTGATCTCCTTACAGTCCAAGAGACTCTCAAAAGTCTTCTCCAACACCACCACAGTTCAAAAGCATCAATTCTTTGACACTCAGCTTTCTTTATAGTCCAACTCTTACATCCATACATGACTACTGGAAAAGCCATAGCCTTGACTAGATGGACCTTTTGTTTAGCACCTGCTTCCTGTATGATACAAAATAACTTACATCTAATTGATATTTAATTATCAAAAAATTTGAATTAATTTAGATTAATAAGGTTTTTGTCATTTTCTTCGCATTAGTTCACACTTATTTCTGTCCTCTCTCTCCTCTCCTCCGTTTATCTCAGACAGTCTGCTCTCTTCCTGACCACCTAGCACTGTGTAAATGGCTAATGTTAAGCGAATACAATCAGTCAAGCACTGGGCTAAATTCTTTTCATGAAGTATCTTATTTAATTCTCATAACATCCTCATGAAGTAGGTACCATTGTTATCCCATTTTCAGTGGATCAGGAACCTGGAATTGTCCATTATGACAGAGCCAATAAGAAGCTGAGCCGATAGACCCACTTTTGACTCTTCCCCATCTCTCTGGGGCCCCTCAAGTGGGGAAAAATTTTCCATGGTGATTTTTGCTCTCATGTCACTTCTCTGGGGACTCCATACCGTCTATGAGGTTGTGCAAAGTGCCAGTGAGGAGTCAGAGAACATGAAGAAAGACTATGTCCTGAGCGAGTCCTTTGACAGTCATTAAATTCTTATGACAGTTTTTTTTTTTTAATTTATCGGCATATAGTTGCCTTTTTATTGGCATATAGTTCTGCTGTACAGCAAATTGAATCATCTATATGTATACACATATCCCATTTTTTGGATTTCCTTCCCATTTAGGTCACCACAGAGCTCTGCATAAATTTCCCTATGCTATATAGTCTGTTCTCATTAGTTATTTTATACATAGTAGTGTGTGTGTGTATATATATATACATATATATATGTATATATATGTCAGTTCCAATCTCCCAATTCATCCCACCCTGTTTTTTTCCCTCTTAAAGTCCATACATTTGTTCTCTGTGTGTCTGTCTCTATTTCTGCTCTGCCAATAGGTTAATTTGTACCATTTTTCTAGATTCCACATATATGTATACTAATATATGATACTTGTTTTTCTCTTCCTGACTTCACTCTCTATGGCAGTCTCTAGGTCTATCCAGTTCTCAGCAAATGGCACAATTTCTTTTTTTATGGCTGAGTAATATTTTATTGTATGTATGTACCATAACTACTATATTCCTTCCACTGTGATGTGTGAAACTTGTGTTTTTTAATATATAAATGAGTATAGTCAGATTAATGCCGTGGTAATGCCTGTTTTCCTCTGTAAATAGTTAAGTATGTACACAAGGCACTACTTAGTTTTTAATTTTATTCTTAAAGCATTCAGTTTTATTTTCAATTTTATGTTTAGTTGTGAGTTAGATCTGAAGATGTGTACAGATAGTTCAGATTTCTGTATTGCACATAATCATGCTATTCAGCATTGATGCTGTCTTGTATTATGTAAATAATAAAAGCCATGCATAGAGGGGGGGAAAATGTCTTTCATGTACATTTAAGTTGCTTCCATGTACTGACTATTGTAAATAGTTCTCCAATGAACACTGGGGTGCATGTGTTTTTGGAATTATGGTTTTCTCTGGGTATGTGACCAGGAGTGGGATTGCTGGATCATCTGGTAGTTTTATTTTTAGTTTTTTAAGGAACCTCCATACTGTTCTCCATAGTGGCTGTATCAAGTTACATTCCCAACAACAGTGTAGGAGGGTTCCCTTTTCTCCACACCCTGTCCATCATTTATTATTTGCAGATTTTTAAAAAAGACTTACTTAATTATGTTTAGTTGTGTTGAGTCTTCATGGCTGCTCTCAGGCTTTCTCTTGTTGCGGTGAGTGGAGGCCACTTCATTGCCATGCTCAGGCTTCTTGTGGTGGCTTCTATTGCGGATCACAGGCTCTAGGCATTTGGGCTTCAGCAGTTATGGGGCACAGGTTTAGCTGCCACACAGCATGGGGGATCTTCCTGGAGCAGGGACTCGAACCCATAACCCCTGCATTAGCAGGTGGACTCTTAACCACTGTGCTACCAGAGAAGCCTTGTTTGTAGAATTTTGATGATGGCCATTCTGACTGGTGTGAGGTGTTACTTCATTGTAGTTTTGATTTGTGTTTCTCTAAAAATTAGTGATGTTGAGCATCTTTTCATATACATCTTGGCCATATGAATTTATTCTTTGAAGAAATATCTAATTAGGCTTTCCACCCATTTTTTGATTGAGCTTTTTTTTTTAGACATCGAGCTCTGCAAAGAAACGGCAGAAACAAGAGGAATCGATTGATGTCCAAGTAGCAACTGTATTTTCTTTTCATTTAATTAAAGTGGCAGTTGGTCACTCTTTTAAACTTAAACATATTTGGGAGAGAAAAACACTTCCAATGTTCAGTTCTCCTTTATCTGCTCTCTTTGTTCCCAGTGTTTCCCCTGAGTGAGCAGTTCTGGAAAGAGAAGCTCTTCCCCCACTCCCAACCCCCCAGCCAGCTGCTCATTTCTCTTGATTTTGTCACCAAATTCTACTCCCAAGTTTGACAGTTCACAATTTGCCATAATGGAACAGATAAACTTGTTTCTTGCACGAGTCAATTTAAATGAAATTAGCCAGCAAATAAGGCCCTTTACTCTTTGCAAAGCTTTTTTTTCAAGTTCATTATCTTGTTAAACTGTCAAAAAATTAATTAGGATAAAGTGATTGACAGGAAAGAACTGAACCTTTGTTTAAAGCACAGATGCCCCTTGATAAATCAGTACCAGAAATTATTGCAAAAGAAAAATTGCAGTATTTATGTGGACCAGGAACAGATTGTGGATGTTGGTGGTTGCTAACCTCTATCACATCAAATTTTTTATCTGACTTTCCCATCAGTGTATAAGCTGGACAGCCGATCTAAACTCACCTTTCCCCAATAAAAAACACTTCATTTAGTGCAGTTTCAGAAATAATTAGCCATCTGTTCCTTTTACTCATTGTGCAATAGTAAATAATAATGGATCCTAGAACAAGTATGCCTTTTCTCTCATTTCAAGTGAATCCTGTGGATTTATAAAATTTAGCTGTTGCTGTAGCAGCTATATCACAGAACTGCTGCTGCTGCTAAGTCACTTCAGTCGTGTCCGACTCTGTGCGACCCCATAGACGGCAGCCCACCAGGCTCCCCCGTCCCTGGGATTCTCCAGGCAAGAACATGGAGTGGGTTGCCATTTCCTTCTCAAATGCATGAAGGTGAAAAGTGAAAGTGAAGTCGCTCAGTCGTGTCCGACTCCTAGTGACCCCATGGACTGCAGCCCACCAGGCTCCTCCGTCCATGGGATTTTCCAGGCAAGAGTACTGGAGTGGGGTGCCATTGCCTTCTCCATATCACAGAAATAGTTTCAGAAAATACTGGGGTATCTTTTCCCTTAGTCCTTCTTAGCTGATGCTATCTTTTCCTAATTGCTGATTCATTTTGGTTGTGTTGATGTGATATCAAATACTGTTTGAACCCTAGGAAATGGTTCCTATTTCAAATATACAGACATAAATATGTCTTGGCCATTCTGTGTTTACTCAAGGTCAGCCTTACTGTATAACAGACCCTGGGCTGAGATCTTTAAATACATTATCTCATTAAGTCCCAGTGTATCAATGCTAGGATTCCAGTCCAGGTCCACGTACTCTAAGACCCAAACTCCTAAATCATCCCACTCTTCACAGATGATGGATGGATCCAATGACCATCATCACTTAACTGATTTTAAGTATGGAAGAGTTAGGGAGTTACAGAATGTATCAGTCAATTTTTGTTATAATAATTCTGTGTAACAAACCAGTAGCTTCAAATAACACTACTTGGTTGTTCTTGCTCATATACATATCAATTGCTTTAAGATTAGCTGAGCAAAGTTTAACTGGGCTGGGCTTAGTCTTAACCTACAGCTTGGGCCCAGGTCTGCTCCACAACTCTTTCATCCTGTCCTCCATGATCAGTGGGCTGCCTAGAGCTTTTTCTTCTCAGAGTATTAACAAAAGTGCAGCAGAGGTGAGTGAAAACACATGATGCCTCTTAGGGTCTAGACCTGGAGCTGGCAGTCTATTTCTACTCATGTTCCATGGACAAAATAAGCCACAGGGTACATCTCACCAGGAGTGAGATGGAAGAAATATACTCAGCTTTCAGTGGGAAGGACTACAATATCACAGGGCAAAGAGGGATACAGGGAGCAATGGACAGTGACAGGTGAATAGACTTTCCATGAGGAGACATGGTTAAGAAAATAAGTTTTCTGCATTGATCATGTGAATGAATGTTCATACAAAGAAGAAGGAAGACTTGACCTCAGTTGATCAGAGAAAAAGAATCTAACATTCTATTCCTGATTCTCTTGTATAGAAATGAGAGAGAAGGTCCAAAATGTCTCAGGGATTTGGGCTACAAATGGACCTGATGAACAGTGATGTTAAGGCTAAGAAGATCAGCAAAGAATTTTGTTACAGCCCTCTATGCTTCCGAGATAGAACTGGCTGACAAGTCAGGGTATAATATTTGTGAAAATGAGAACAGTTGGATTGGGAATACATGAAAATGGGATTTACAGAACTGGTAGTCTGAAAAATACTCTTAGATGATTTTAAACCTCACTAACTAGTATAGAGGAGAAGGCAATGGCACCCCACCCCAGTACTCTTGCCTGGAAAATCCCATGGACGGAGGAGCCTGGAAGGCTGCAGTCCGTGGGGTCGCTAGGAGTCGGACACGACTGAGCAATTTCACTTTCACTTTTCATTTTCATGCATTGGAGAAGGAAATGGCAACCCACTCCAGTGTTCTTGCCTGGAGAATCCCAGGGACGGGGGAGCCTGATGGGCTGCCGTCTATGTGGTCACACAGAGTCAAACACGACTGAAGTGACTTAGCAGCAGCAGCAGCAACCTAGTATAGAACTATAGACTCCAGGTTGAAAGGGATTTTACAGGTCCTTATGTTTAATAATTGTCTCTGTAACATGAAGCCTCTATTTAAACATTCCCTGGACCATCATTTGTAAATCCTTTTTGAACAGCTGTTTTCCTTGTTGTTGTCATTATAGAGTATCCCATGTGTCTACCCTGCTTCCGGGTGAGCCAGCAAGTGAAAGCCACCCAAAGATGATAAACTCAGGAATTCTCCTCTCCTTCCTGGGTGATGAAGCAGTCTTGTGCAGGATCAGCTTTACAGGGTCTTATGCTTAACAGGGTCCCAAGCCTGACTTAATACTCTGCAGGTGCCATCTTGAATTTTTAAAATAATTTTTCAACAAGAGACTCTGCATTTTCATTTTGCTCTGGGCTTCACAAATTGTGTAGCCAATGTTGATCTAAGTTATCACCATCACTGTTCATTCCTGAGTTAGTTCTCCCCCTTGATACCTGCTCCTTATGATTCCACTGGGACAACTCTCCTTTCTTTTTACCAGATTTGGTGCCTGCTTGACTCTGTATTCCATGATCTCTTGGTTTCACGGTTGCCTGGTGGAGAGATTTTGGTTTTAATGGCAAGATTCCCTAAGTCTGCTCCAGCTGGACCAGGCTGACACCTTACTTCCTCCCCAACAGGAAAGAGATTTTGACTGTGACCCACAGGGCATTCTTCCTTCAGCTAAGCTCAGCTCTGCCCCCATCCATCTTAGTGCTCCCCCCAGGACTATGCAAAAAAAAAAAAAATCTGATTCTTCACTTTTTGAAGCCAGCCCGTCAAAGTAGAGTTGAGGAGTGACTTGGTAGAGAGACACAGTTCAGCTTCCGGGAAGGCCTGGTGGCACCTGGCCATTGACAGGAGTAAACAGAACACGCTCGGTCCACGTTGTTATCACCTTCCTCTTTCAACTCATCTTCATACGTTGGCTGTGGTGACTTGGTGCTCACATGCTTGAAGTCCGAGTGGTGAACTCCATCTGTAAAAAGCCTTGTCATCCTCCTATAATAACAAAATAATAATAGGTATCCTTTATGACAAAAGGGACATTGAAGATATAATAAGCATCCATAGTGCTTAGTCACTCAGTTGTGTCTGACTCTTTGTGACCCTTTAGACTATAGCCTGCCAGGCTCCTCTATCCATGGGATTTCCCAGGCAAGAATACTGGAGTGGGTTTCCATTTCCTTCTGCAGGGGATCTTCCCGACCTGGGATCAAACCTGTGTCTCCTGCATTGCGGGCAGATTCTTTACCACTGGCCACCTAGAAAGTTCATTGTCATCCTCCTATTAATAACTGAATTAAAAAACACAAAACAAGATTCCTTGCACTGAAGACCATGTCTTTCTCATAAGTGTATATTTTTAATGCAACTCTTAAGGTCTGTGATAGAAGGAAGAGTCCAAACAGGAGACTTCATCAGACATTTTGAACAGATGTAGTTTGAACTTTCATATTTGATGCCATATTTTTGAAATAGTATTTGATGCTCACATTTGTTTTGTTTTGCTCTTTGCTTGCAAAAGTAGCACTTGTTCTTGAGGAAACTTAGAAAATAACTTCAAAACTGCAGAGAAGAAAATAAACACTTCCTACAACCCCTCCTACTAAAAATAACTTTAGTTAACATGCAATTTAACATATCTTTTTTTTCTATAAACATACACATATATCTTAAAATACAGTCTTATGAGCATATAACAGATGCTTAAATTTTTATAAGTAGATTTTACAACTTACTGTTTTTCTTCCAAAATTTTATCAAGAGCATTTTCTAATTTGACAGGCTAATTCAAGCCTAAAGCTGTGCAGTGACACAATTGTATAATTCTGTCAAAAGCAGTCGATTCAGGAGGGAAGAATCAGAATGGTCTATTTGGAGTTATGTAGGCCAAAAAACGGGTTGATTTGCTCACTGTCTACTAACACAAAGTTAAATTCGATAATCATTTGGCATGCTGGTGATGTGTGATCAGAGGCAGGGCTTAGAATTTAAAGTACTGTACTGTTTTAATAAGCACTCGGCTCTTTTGGGTCCTTTTTTATACTTTTCAGTAAAGACTGCTGCTGCTGCTGCTGCTACGTCACTTCAGTCGTGTCCGACTCTGTGAGACCCCATAGACAGCAGCCCACCAGGCTCCCCCGTCCCTGGGATTCTCCAGGCAAGAACACTGGAGTGGGTTGCCATTTCCTTCTCCAATGCATGAAAGTGAAAAGTGAAAGTGAAGTCGCTCAGTCATGCCCAACTCTTAGCGACCCCATGGACTGTAGCCCACCGGGCTTCTCTGTCCATGGGATTTTCCAGGCAAGAGTACTGGAGTGGGTTGCCATTGCCTCCTCCAAAGTAAAGACTAGGAGTTCTGATTTTAAAGGATTCAGTTCAGAAGGGAAGATTTTTATCTTCTTTATTTATTTATTTTTTTTTTATCAGAGCTGGAGATTTTATTTTTTTTTTAATTTAATTTTATTTTTAAACTTTACAATATTGTATTAGTTTTGCCAAATATCGAAATGAATCTGCCACAGGTATACATGTGTTCCCCATCCTGAACCCTCCTCCCTCCTCCCTCCCCTACCCTCCCTCTGGGTCGTCCCAGTGCACCAGCCCCAAGCATCCAGTACCGTGCATCGAACCTGGACTGGCGACTCGTTTCATACATGATATTATACAGGTTTCAATCTTCTTTAATGAGTTGTAAAAACATGCAAAATAACATTCTGAGGCTATTGAAAGTTTCTAAGCCAGGAAGGGTCAAAAACAAAAACAAAACCCAGAAGTATTTTGATTTGCTGAAATTTTTTGATTGATGTTGATTAGAGTTACAATTTTACAACTAAGTGCCCTTTCTTTCCCTTCTAAGCTTTTCATCTTCAAAGATGCAGCAGTATATGAGTATCCCAGTATTAATTTTTTGGTCAGTAAAGAGTTGTTCATTTAAAATCATTTTTGAAAGACTCAGGTCCACTGTGAACTTAGTGATCATACTTTAGTTGTACAACTGCACATGATAAATTTGTGTTCAGAGAAGGATTCCTGTGAGTGATAAGATAGTGTCGGCTTAAAAAAGCACACAACATGAGAGCTGTGAATAGTTTTATTGGGGCAGCATGAGGACTGAGCCCAGGAGACAGCACTTCAGATAGCTCTGAGAAACTGCTCCAAAGAGGTAGGGGAAGGACAGTATATCTGTGACTTTGGTAAAGGGGGAGTACATGCAATCAAGCATGTATTTTTGAGAAAATTTCTGCTGGTCTCATGAAGATTCTACTAGTCACAATAAACAGTTTTCACCATGAAGAATTTTAGCATTTCTCTAGATGTGAGGAGATATAAGAATTGGGCTCATAAAATCAGCTTCTGGGAATATCTAACTATCTGAAGGCATGGCCTGCCAGTTTTCCAGGATCACAGAGTGCCCCACTTCTGCTCTCCACCCTGAACTCCTTGAGAGGGTGTTGGAGGTCAGAAGCAGCAGCAGCACATGATTTAATCCTTGTAGAGGTAGATGACAAGGACCCACGGCAAGGGCCAATTTGTGGCTGTTAATAGGAAGTAGTAATACAGGTCCCATGAATATTGTTATTCTCCCTCTCTCTCACAGGTGCACACACAAACACACACACAGACTAGAGTGCATTTCAAAGTCATCCCTGGAAAATTTTCCTAGCTTACATTCACAAGTACCCTTCAAAGAGCTAGATATGCTTTGATTCATTTAGTGAAAGTAAGAAGCAGCTTAACATTTGAAGAGCCCAACTATACTCCAAAAATCTCTTGAGATTTGTTGTTGTTGTTTTTTATTTTATTTTATTTGGGAGGTTTTAACTAACTTTACATTGTTCTTCAAATTTGACTCAATTAAAGATGAGTGACTGAACTGAACTGAACTGAAGGTACAAGTGGGTTACAATCGACCATTGATAGTACATAAATTTGTGAATGTGCCTACAGTGTGGGAGACCTGGGTTGGGAAGATCCCCTGGAGGAGGGCATGGCAACCCACTCCAGTATTCTTGCCTGGAGAATCCACATGGACAGAGAAGCCTGGCAGACTACAGTCCATGGAGTCACAAAGAGTTGGACACAACCGAACGACTAAGCACAGCATACAGTGATCCTTAGAGTAACCATAAAGCAAACAAAAACAAAAGTAAAACTCAAAATTTCTGGACACTAATTTCTGAATTCTTGCTTTACTCTATAAAACATGTGACAGATATATTTACTAATATTGATACTGAGCATCAAGTTCTTTTCTCCTCCCTATCCTTTCTGCATTCCTTGTGTAGATTTCTTTGATAAAATGAGAGGTAACAATAAATTGCTTTTCTATGTGTCTCTAAGGTAATGCAGTAAAAACTTCCATGCTTATTTGCTAAGTGCACATTTGCAACCTGTACTTAGATGTCACTTTGACCTCATGCAGCCATGTAAAGAGGAATCTGTATTTGTCATTATATATTTTGGACTAATTTTTATGCACAGGACTACAGTGCATTCTGAAGGAGATCAGCCCTGGGATTTCTTTGGAAGGAATGATCCTAAAGCTGAAACTCCAGTACTTTGGCCACCTCATGCGAAGAGTTGACTCATTGGAAAAGACTCTGATGCTGGGAGGGATTGGGGGCAGGAGGAGAAGGGGACGACAAAGGATGAGATGGCTGGATGGCATCACTGACTCGATGGACGTGAGTCTGAGTGAACTCCAGAAGTTGGTGATGGACAGGGAGGCCTGGCATGCTGCGATTCATGGGGTCGCAAAGTCGGACACGACTGAGCGACTGAACTGAACTGAACTGCCAGTGTATCCAGATTTAGAGTCTGAGTCATTCTTGAAATGCCTTTATAATACTGAGTACTTACTCAAAACATCTCTAGAATTCATTCTGTGGAAGTTAGCTTGGTGTTTTAACGCACAGGTCTGGTCCCAACTACCCCTGATTTTGAATCCCAACTCTTATGTCATTTGGGGCAAGTTTCCTCACTTCTTTAATCACGTTTTTTAAATGGAAACAAAAGAATTCATAAGTTATTCGATAGTCATGAGGATTAAGTGAAATAATGCATACAAAACACATGGTACTGATTAAAATATTAGTTCTCTTATTGCATCATTCCAGATCAGTTTATGAGCAAGAAGGTGAACTCATTACTTCATAGCCATTTTTTTTTTAATCTTACAGCGATATTCCCCAGACTTATCAGCCACTTTAGTTATAAGACTTGTATTTAAATGACTTTTGACTGTGTTTGAAAAGCAAACTTGCTCTTAATGGTAACCATTTCCTTACCTTAAAAAACTATAGAAAAAAAATTTTAAGTTTAATAGACTCAACACAGGCATTTTGAGGAATGATTCAAACACACTATTCAAGTCCAAGCATCTTTAAGAAAGAAATAATCATAATATTCAAGAGAAAGGAAGTAGATGGCTCCTTTGTTCTAATAAATCCTGCAGACATTCATCTTTATTTTGGCCAGACCCCTAATCTCCTACAGCAGTGTGTAAAGTCCTAGAAGGTGCAGCGCAGGTCTTTTTCAGTGTTTCGTCTCCAGCGTTTAGATACGGAGAGGAAAACATAAAGACTTGATTTAAAGGTGTTTTTCTATTCACACAGAAAGAGAAAGCACTAGTAGTTGCTTAGAGATTCGATGGGGTGACAAAGGAAACAGGAACAAATGAGCAGTGTCTCTGACTTCCCATCAGCAGAGTCTTCTGGTGGTGCACTGAGCAATGGTGATGAACATCGAAATTGACTGTAACAGTGGCTCAGATCTTAGGTGGACTGGCCACGTGAGAAGTTTGGGATATGTGTGGCAGACTGGCTTAAAACAGGAATGAACTCACAGAATTGGCATCACCTGAACTCTGCCTCAAGCTAACTTCTTCCTCTCAACGCAGAAAGGCTAACTGAGCACGTACTAATTGCCCAACACTGTACATGACCCTAAGAGAGACAGAAAAGAAGCATAACTTATGGCCATCACCTTCAGCAATGTGCAGTTTTTTGCTTTTATTATCTTCTCTATCTGGGAACTGTACTTTCTCCCCACCCGCAGGCTTATTGTCAAGTGCCATGTGGATATTTCTGTCCCACTCACTTGCAGTTGAAATGACTTTTCTCTGAACATTCTTATCCTCTCACTCGGTTGTCCTTAACTTCCCAGCTTCAGAGCTGCAAAATTCCCCCCGAGACTTCAGACTAAAGCTCAGTGACTTCCATAGGGAGCAACTAAACTAATAGGAAAGGTGAAAAGTGGGGATGGGAGAAAACATTACCACAAGCACCACACATTAATCTGCAAGTGTTTTATAATTCATCTCTCTTTGACTCTGAATATTCCATCTGTGCTTTGCAATATAATATAATGCTTATAAACAAAATTAATTCCATAAAGTTAATGAACATGAATATCCAAGAGAATGGTAGGCACATGGAGAAATCTGAATTAGACTAAGCCATGCCCCCATTAAAAGATGTTGAATGCACTTGAGTTGCCTTCCATGTAGGAGCTATAGTTGAAATACTGCTTCCAATCTACAGTACTTTTCAGTCCCCAAGTGAAAATAAACATGGCACAAGGAAAAATAAGATTAATAATGATAGCAAAAGAAATTAGAGTGGTTATTAGTATATTAATCGAATAGCAGATGGAAAAGCAAAACAAACAATAGCCTGCCAGGCTCCACGGGAAACATCTTCTAAATATTTTAGAAGAAAATTTAAAACAACATGTGGTGCTGAGGTATATGGATAACATATTTTCTGCTATCCTAAGCTTGGTAGTGACCAAAATAGACCATGAATTATACCACTGTGAGATGTGAAATTAGAAATTGTACAGAAGTCCACCAGCTATTTAATTGGGAGTGGCCTTTCTAGATAACAAAATAGATACTACTAAGCTTTTAGGGTCAATGTTATTTTAATTATCTTGAAAGAGAGTATGTATGTGTGTAGATATGTGTGTGTGCTAAATCACTGCAGTCAAGCACGTGTATGCACGCTTGTCAAATCCTGCTGTCTTTCTAGCCATGTGTCAAGGTCATATGCTGTGGCCCCCATGGCCCCAGGATAACAGTACAATTTCTGTGGCTCAGAAGCCCGTGGGCAAATTTGCCCTTGGCTGCAATTGCGAAGACTTCAGGGTGCTTCCTATGACCTGTCAATATTGACCCCACTCACAGTTGAAGCCTATGAAACGCAAAGTGTGTAATAACTCACAATTTAGCAACAATCATAAACACTGCTTGAATCAGCCAGGTGCTAGAAAATGTACCCAAATATATGAAAGCATTTGTTCCCTTGTTCATTTCCATAGGGAATAATTCTTTTCTGATTTCCTCATGCATTATTTTCTAAAATGTAAGAAAATTTCTGTATAATGAAGAACACTCCAGAATGTGTTATGTCCCTACAGATGTCTTGCTTATTTTAAAATGGACACAAAGATTGACAAAGATCCCTTCTCACCCTGGAGCTCCTGGGTGAGAGGGACCTTCATCAATCACGATGTTACAATAGGGTAGGAGCAGTAATACAGGTATGGAAGATGTGCTGTGGGCCCATAGGTGAAAGAAGCTTTAACTCTGCCTGAGAATGTGAGGGAAAGACTCAGGGAATGACCTTTAAGTTTCAGTAAGAATTCTCTTGGGAAAGAGAAAAATTCTTTCAAAACAGAGAAACTAATTGGTAAATTCTTTGCATAGTATATGTTCATTCTTCAGACTGTCTTTCCCAGTTGTGTGCTGGAAATCCATCCTTACCTGAGTCTTCCAAACTAGATTATTCTTCTAGGCTGCCTTTTAACCATCACTCATAGCTCTTATCACTGTTTTAGTTATTTACTTTTCCATACTCCCTCTTGCTGTTCAGTTGCTAAGTCATTCTGACTCTCTGAGACCCCATGGACTGTAGCATTCCAGGTTTCCCTGTCCTTCACTATCTCCTGGAGTTTACTCAAACTTATGTCCCTTGAGTTGGTGATACCATCCAATCATCTCATCCTCTGACACCCCCTTACCTCCTCCTGCCCTCAATCTTTCCCAGCATCAGGGTCTTTTCCAAAGAGTCAGCTCTTTGCATCAGGTGGCCAAAATATCGGACCTTCAGCTTCAGCATTAGTCCTTCCAGTGAATATTCAGGGTTGATTTCCTTTAGGATTGACTGTTTGAACTCCATGCTGTCCAAGGGATTCTCAAGAGTCTTCTCCAGTGTCACAGTTTTAAAGCATTAATTCTTCGGCACATAGCTTTCTTTTATGGTCCAACTCTCACATCCATACATGACCACTTGAAAAATCATAGCTTTGACTGTACGGACTTTAGTCAGCAAAATGATGTCTCTGCTTTTCAATATGCTGTCTAGGTTTGTCATAGCTTTTCTTCAAGTGATCAAGCATGTTTTATTTCATGGCTGCAATCACCATCTGCAGTGATTTTGGAGCCCAAGAAAATAAAATCTGTCACTGTTTCCACTTTTGCCCCTTCTATTTGTCATGTAATGATAGGACCGGATGCCATTATCTTAGTTTTTTAAATGTTGGATTCAAATATCCTCTGTAGGTACTACTTTTCTGAGTGTTAAAATTCCTCATTTTAGGATTCCTAGCCCAATGCCTGGCATTTGGCAGCCATTCACAGAATATTAAATGAAATAATGAATGTTTGAAATAGTCTAATAAGACATTACTGTGGGGGACATGGTAGTCTGAGCCAGGTTGCAGTGGGTCTTCATGGTGCTGTTGAAGTTACTGATGAGGTTACTGATGTCATCATGTGCTGGGCAGCAGGGAGTCAGTGATTGAGCAGTGGATGGACATGGTGCCTTATTTGGCACTCAGGCTATGTATTGTATGGGGAGTGACTGGCAGCTTGGGGATGTGTCCCCAATCTGCTTTCCCGAGTGAAACAGATGTGGGTAGCGACTGGAGTTCACCACCCTGCAGCTTGGTTATGGGCTGCAGTGGTGGGGGCAAGAGGGGACAAATTCTGAAGAGTAACATCTATGGGATTTCTAAGCTAGTCACCAAACTGGCATCTGAATCTAGATTGCTGAGTTTCAGAGCATGGAGTGGAGGCATAAGAAGGTAAAAACAAGAGGGGGCCTGAAAGAATTCCCTGTGCTGAGCAGCATGCCGCCCCAGTGGATGCTGACTGGATGCCACCTGCCATTAAGGATGGTGGAAGATGGGTGGGTAGAGAGAAGAGAGCAAACAC
Organism: Bos taurus; assembly: GCF_002263795.3. Lineage (NCBI taxonomy): Eukaryota > Metazoa > Chordata > Mammalia > Artiodactyla > Bovidae > Bos > Bos taurus. The sequence continues at coordinate 50,321,554 of NC_037331.1, forward strand.
AAAAAGACTTTGGTTTGGGTAACCTGCTGAGTACTGATGCAGTAACACATTACAGAGGGAAGGAGGAGAAGCAGCAGCTTGCAGAGCAACAGTTGGACTGTACAGCAGGGAGGTAGGATTAGGGGGCAGATAGTAACTTCCCAGTTGGGGAAATTAGGCAAATCAAATTTCTGCATTGTGTTTTAAAGCTGATCTGTGAAAATCATTTTATTTTACTTGTAAAAGTAACTTTTTATGAGCAGGAATGTCTTAGCTGTGTTCCTAGTGCTAAGAGAATTTGTTAAAATATTTTATACCATTTTTTCTAATTAGAAGCAGATTAGGGAGGTCTGAGCCCATGGCCTAAGAATCTTCAGGTTGCTGAGTAAGATCAGCCTCCTAGGGCAAATGATTTAAACACTTAAGTAAGCTTTTTCCTATAACAAATATTTTCCATATAATTTCCTGTAATAAATATTCATAGTCTCAAGATTATAAATCAGCAGAACTTGGAACCACCTACACAAAATGTTCAGTATAAAAAGGAAGAAAATAGATCAAAACCTAATTTTATAATAAGTTATAGACTGGGTATAGCTTTAAGATACATTTTATGATAACTGGTAAATATTCTTGAATCTTCTCTCTTATCCATGCAAAGAAAGGTTAACTGTTAAACCAGGGCTGTTCACTATCAAAATTAAGTTCATCAACAGCTTTGTTAACTTTCTCTTAATTTTTTTGCCAAAATAATTATGGCCTATGGATTTGAATTGGATTTGATACTGTTTTGATCATCAACTAGTCAAAGATAGTTGGGGTCTATCACACTCTCCCCATACTGAATGAAATATTCTGTTATTTTGTTTCTCTCCTCTTGCAGTGGTTTTTAATTTTTTTTGGTCTGTTTCTTTTTCTTTGCTTAAAATAGGAGTCAGTTCTTGTGCCAAAGAATAGGAAAAGTCCCAGGAAGAATTTGGCATTTTTTCCTAGAGTGTACAATTTACTTGAGGAACTTGTCAGTTGCAAACTGGGGGAGGCTAATTAATTTAACACATTTTTGTATTAAAATAAATATGCTATATTATGGTAGAATAAAAAAGTCATGAGAATTTTTACATATTAAAAAAGAACAGCACATAAAACTTCAAATAGCTATTGAGTTGGCTGCCAGCATTTTCAGCTTCTTACTCCATCTATGGATGAAGTATCATGCTTCCTAAAGCTGGTCTTATATGGGGCATTTATACCCATCACTCTGGGTGCTGTTTTAAACCAGCCTCAAGAAGATGTCATAACAGAATCAAGAGCCCAGAAATAAACCCATGCATATACGGTCAGCTAATATTTGACAAGAGAGCCAAGAAAACTTAATGAAGAAAAGACAGTCTCTCCAATAAACGGTGCTGGGAAAATTGGATATTCACATGCAAAAGAAGGAAACTAGATCCCTATCTTACGCCACTCATAAAAACTAACTCAAAATGGATGAAAAACCTAAATGTAAGACCTGAAACTATAACATTCCTAGAATAAAACATAGAGAAAAAGATTATTGACATGGATCTCAGCAGTGAATTTTTGGATATAATACCTAAAGCACAAGCAACAGAATAAAAAATAAACGAGTGGGACTACATCAAGCTAAAAAGCTCCAGCGCAGCAGAAAAAAGTCAAAAATAAAATGACATCATATGACATGGGAGAAAATATTTACCAACCACACATCTCATAAGATGTTGATATCCAAAATATGTGATACTCTTACAACTCAGTACTAAAACCCACAAATAATCCAATTGACAAATGGGCAAAAGACTTGAATAGATAATTTCCAAATAAGATATTCAAGTATCTAACAGGTACATGAAGAGGTGTTCATATCAATAATCATCAACAAAATGCAAATCAAAACCACAATTTTGGGTCTCCCCTGGTGGCTCAGAGAGTAAAGAATCTGCCTGCAATGTGGAAGACCTGGGTTCGATCCCTGGGCTGGGAAGATCCCCTGGAGGAGGGCATGGCAACCCACTCCAGTATTCTTGCCTGGAGAATCCCCATGGACAGAGGAGCCTGGCAGGCTACAGTCCATGGGGTCGCAAAGAGTCGGACACAACTGAACGACTAACCACAAAGCCACAGTGAGATATCACCTCACACCTGCTAGAAAAGCTATCATCAAAAAGACAAGAGATAACAAGTATTGGTGGAGAAGAGAACCCTTGTGCATTGTTAGTAGCAATGAAGGTGGTAGGTCCCATCTTCACTATGGGAGACAGTATGGAAGATCTTTAAAAAGAAAAAACCATAAATTCCACATCTGGGTATATATCTGAAGGAAATGAAATCACTATCCCAAAGAGATATTTTACCCTATGTTCACTGCCGCAATATTTACAATAGCCAAAATATGGAAACAACCTCAGTGTTCACTGACATATGGATAAATAAATATAGCATCAGTTCAGTTCAGTTCAGTCGCTCAGTCATGTCCGACTCTCCGCGACCCCATGAATCGCAGCACACCAGGCTTCCCTGTCCATCACCATTTCCCGGAGTTCACTCAAACTCATGTCCATCGAGTCAGTGATGCCATCCAGCCATCTCATCCTCTGTCATCCCCTTCTCCTCCTGCCCCCAATCCCCCCCAGCATTAGAGTCTTTTACAATGAGTCAACTCTTCACATGAGGTGGCCAAAGTATTGGAGTTTCGGCTTTAGCATCTGTCCTTCCAATGAACACCCAGGACTGATCTCCTTTAGAATGGATTGGTTGGATCTCCTTGCAGTCCAAGGGACTCTCAAGAGTCTTCTCCAACACCACAGTTCAAAAGCATCAATTCTTCAGCGCTCAGCCTTCTTCACAGTCCAACTCTCACATCCATGCATGACTACTGGAAAAACCATAGCCTTGACTAGACGAACCTTTGTTGGCAAAGTAATGTCTCTGCTTTTGAATATGCTATCTAGGTTGGTCATAACTTTCCTTCCAAGGAGTAAGCATCTTTTAATTTCATGGCTGCAATCACCATCTGCAATGATTTTGGAGCCCAAAAAATAAAGTCTGTCACTGTTTCCACTGTTTCCCCATCTATTTCCCAATTTCCCAATCTATTTCACAATTTTATGTATCAATTTTGTCTTATTAAATCTAGAAATAAAGATGTCCAACAGCCCAAAGCAGTGTTTTTACTATGTTTGCCACCTCAGCCCTACCACGCCCTCATCATAGAATCTGAGACCTATAAAATGACAGTGTTTATCTCACCACATAATAATTATTTCATGTTTTTCCAAAATGTGAGTGCCCTGAGAGCGGGCTTTTTTTCCCCCATAATTATTTCTATATCCCCAGTTTCTAGCTCCTGCCACAGGGTATTTAATACATGTGTGGTGAAGGAATGAATACTTGAATGAGTCTTACGATCTCCAGGACAGACCATAATTCATATGCTCATAGTATTCTGAGAGTGACCCTGGGGTTACCCTCACATTTAGTCTGGAGTGAAACTGATCATTATCACTAGGTGATACACTGGGCTGCAGATTTACAGAAGAACAAGTCTTGTCATGGGGCAGGAACAAGGAGAGTCTCCTGGGAAATCAAATCTCAAATCTTTAGTGACTAAAGGAGCTAGATGTGTTACATTAAAGAAGTGTATGGGCTGAAAGCTCACTGGGAGGAGAGACCCTGTCCATGATTATACCCCCTCTGGCAGCTAGGAAAAAGGGCTGAAAAATAATACATTTAAAATAATGTGCTTCAAATATTCTGTCTACTTACCACAACTGAGTTTTCTTGCAGTTGAAGCTTGTGTCATTATGCCAATAACTTGTTATGACCAAACAGACTGCATCATTCAGATCATGAGAATATTAGGTCATCCTTACCACAGTGCATTTTATCCAGCATCCAGACATGGTCTGAGAGTTAGTATGCTTTTTAACTGATGGAGAACGAATTGACAGTGCAAATAAGGTGAGTTTTGCACTTGGATGATCAACCTAAACTACGGGGCAAGTGACTGTTCTAAGATTGAAAGAGGAGAGGACCATCCACTCAACAAACACTAGAATTCCATGTTATGTGCCAAGCACTATTCCAAGTAAAATAAAGGGAAGAATGAAATATGAATAGTATACCAAGTAAATATTAAAAATATTTGCTTTCCAATAACTTGTCTGTTTAAGAAATTTGATGTATGGCAAAACCAATACAACATTGTAAAGTAATTAACCTCCAGTTAAAATAAATAAATTTATATTTAAAAAAATTTTTTGAAGTTTGATCAGCTTTATGCTTTGTCATTTGGTCCTTTACCTAGCCTATACCACCATGAAGAGTGAGGGTGAACATTTTCTCTCTTCTGTATTTGTCTGATGAGAGATCTGAGGCATCAGTGCAGTAATAGAACAGTAACTTTCATGTTCCTATTTCAAACTTAAGTTGCAGGCAATGTGAAGATAGATTATAGGCTTAGTATGTCCTCATGAAAACTCTACTTCTCACACTGACCACTTGTGTGACCCACGGACAATGTACTTAAGCTCTCTATGACTTAGTTTCCTCATCGGTGAACAGAAGTAATCTGTTTATTATCCTACCTACTTGCCTGAAAATACTATGTTGAAGTGAGATGATCTGTATGCAATGTTCAGAGGAATACTTGCCATCCAGGGTATCCTCACTGAAGGTGAGTTGTCATTTCCTGTAACCCTGTAGTAGATGCAAGAAACATAAGACTAAATATATTTTTTAAAAATACCATTCTTGGAAGTGGATTTATAAAAACAGACAAATAGACAATACTTGGGAATGGGAAGTTAAGACCAGAATGGTTGACAAAGAGCTAAAATCCACAAACATTATTGGGATTATTAAACATTATTCATCACATCCTCACAACTGTGCTAGATGCTAAGGAAGATAGAAATGGCCCCAAAGCTCATTTCCATCCTGTTTAGGACATCAAGGCAATAACAGATGGAAATAATTCAATAGCAAAAGACTGATACAACTGTTTAAGGCTATGACAAAAGTAAGGTCACAATATAGTATTATATTAAAATAAATAATTAAAATTCATATTTTATAGTCATAACTTTAAAACAGCCTATGGAATTTTAGTGTTGACTTAAATTATTTATATTGTAATATAATATAAGTATGTACAAACCTAAGCCAGGTATGCTCTGTATGTTTTTAGCTCTTGCTACTGCTAAGTCGCTTCAGTCGTATCCGACTCTGTGCGACCACCCAGACGGCAGCCCACCAGGCCCCGCCGTCCCTGGGATTCTCCAGGCAAGAATACTGGAGTGGGTTGCCATTTCCTCCTCCAATGCATGAAAGTGAAAAGTGAAAGAGAAGTCGCTCAGTCATTTCCAACTCTTAGCGACCCCATGGACTGCAGCCTACCAGGCTCCTCCATCCATGGGATTTTCCAGGCAAGAGAACTGGAGTGGGTTGCCATTGCCTTCTCTTTTAGCTCTTACATAGCTATAAAACCAAAACAGATTTATAAATTAAATATGAAAAAATAAACAGTCATATATTCCCATTAATAATCATCAGGCTAATGTGGTAATATTATTTTACTAAAACCAAATTGGCGCAGATTCTTTTGAGTTGTACGTACTTCTATGACTATGTGCTGAATGAAGGCATAATTCTCCAATCACTTTTCCTTGTTTGAGCTAATGGTAATTATTTCTGCATATGGAATACCTTGCTTTCATTTAGTTTCACTTAATGCAAAACTATCATTTGCATACTGTCCGCCTATGTACTTGTCTTATTAGCTTCTTATGATTAAAATGGTACCTCTTGGAGTCATATACCCAACTGGGGATTCATCAGATGATGTAAAGCGTGCCTGTATGTTTCAGATAATCTTTGACATGAAATGCACACGTACGTATGTAGTCACAAATAAGTTCTCATAGGGAACTAAAAATACTTGAGTCTAGATCTGAGGCTGAGTAAGACTACAGTAAACAATTAATTGCTAAAAGGAATTTTACAAAGAGAAAATACAAGTACTATAGAAACTCAGACAGGAAAGATCATCTTGTGTTAAGATGATGAGTGAGGCAAAGCTTATGGAAAAGACAAGACCTTGGAATCTAATTATTGTGGTACAAGAGACCTTCAGTCATGGTCTTGGAGGCAAGTATGTAGAGGATGAAAGACGAAGTATTACCTAAGTACAGATGTTAATCCTTAACCTATGAATTTTTTAAATAGTGTGCAGAATTCATGTGAGAGAGTAAAGAGAAAGAATGCAGGATGAAACAATATTGGGCAAAGAATTTGATTTATTGAAATATACCTTAATAAGGAGGATAAAAAATTTAGGTTTTCTCCCCTATGGTACAATTAGGCAATGGCTCTGGCTGATTCATAAGCAGCTCATTTTAAGGGAAACCCTGTGTTAGAGGGAATATTCCTGTTGTGACAAGAAGGGTTTAGTGTTTATTGAACTCACCAGCCTTGAGATGCCCTTGCTATAGACAAAATGAGAGAATGTTTGCTCCCAGACTGCAGATCCTAGTGGTCCTTCACTGTATTGATTTCTTGCTTGTATAGCATATGTTGCCAGTTTTAAAACCAGTAATACTAGTATACAGTGTATTCATAATGCAGAATTCTTAAAAAGGATATATCTACTGTGTAACTGTAGAGGGTAGCTTATAAGATGTGAATTGTGAACTGAATTATGCCTCCCCTCAGTTCATAAGTTAAGCCCCAGTGTGACCATACCTGGGCATACAGTATTTATAGGCTTCCTAGTGCTCAGATGGTAAAGCATATGCCTGAAATGCAGGACTCACAGGTTCAACCCCTGGGTTGGGAAGATCACTGGAAAAGGAAATTGCAACCCACTCCAATAAACTTGCTTGGAGAATTCCATGGACAGAGGACCCTGGCAAGCTACAGTCCATAAGGTGGCAAAGAGTTGGACACGACTAAGACCTTTTAGAACTAACACCCAAAAAAGATGTCCTTTTCATTATAGGGGGCTGCAATGCAAAAGTAGGAAGTCAAGAAACACTTGGAGTAACAGGCAAATTTGGCCTTGGAGTAAAGAATGAAGCAGGGCAAAGACTAATAGAGTTTTGCCAAGAGAATTCACTGGTCAGCGCAAACACCCTCTTCCAACAACACAAGAGAAGACTCTACACATGGACATCACCAGATGGCCAACTGAAATCAGATTGATTATATTCTTTGCAGCCAAAGATGGAGACGCCCTATACAGTCAGCAAAAACAAGGCTGGGAGCTGACTGTGGCTCAGACCATGAACTCCTTATTGCCAAATTCAGATTTAAATCAAAGAAAGTGAGGGAAACCAGTGGACCATTCAGGTATGACCTAAATCAAATCCCTTATGTTTATACAGTAGAAATGAGAAATAGATTTAAGGGACTAGATCTGATAGAGTGCCTGATGAACTATGGACTGAGGTTCGTGACATTGTACAGGAGACAGGGATCAAGACCATCCCCAAGAAAAAGAAATGCAAAAAAGCAAAATGGCTGTCTGAGGAGGCCTTACAAATAGCTGTGAAAAGAAGGGAAGTGAAAAGCAAAGGAGAAAAGGAAAGATATACCCATTTGAATGCAGAGTTCCAGAGAATAGCAAGAAGAGATAAGAAAGCCTTCCTCAGTGATCAATGCAAAGAAATAGAGGAAAACAACAGAGTGGGAAAGACTAGAGATCTCTTCAAGAAAATTAGAGATACCAAGGGAATATTTCATGGAAAGATGGGCACAATGAAGGACAGAAATTGTATAGACCTAACAGAAGCAGAAGATATTAAGAAAAGATGGCAAGAATACACAGAACAACAGTACAAAAAAGAAAATCTTCATGACCCAGATAATCACGATGGTGTGATCACTCACCTAGAGCCAGACATCCTGGAATGTGAAGTCAAGTGGGCCTTAGGAAGCATCACTATGGGGATGGTCTTGATCCCTGTCTCCTGTACAATGTCACGAACCTCGGTCCATAGTTCATCAGGCACTCTATCAGATCTAGTGCCTTAAATCTATTTCTCATTTCTACTGTATAAACATAAGGGATTTGATTTAGGTCATACCTGAATGGTCCAGTGGTTTCACCTCAGTGGAGGTGAAATAGCCAGTTGAGCTATTTCAAATCCTAAAAGATGATGCTGTGGAAGTGCTGCACTCAATATGCCAGCAAATTTGGAAAACTCAGCAGTGGCCACAGGACTGGAAAAGGTCAGTTTTCATTCCAGTCCCAAAGAAAGGCAATGCCAATGAATGCTCAAACTACCGCACAATTGCACTCATCTCACACGCTAGTAAAGTCATGCTCAAAATTCTCCAAGCCAGGCTTCAGTAATATATGAACCATGAACTTCCAGATGTTCAAGCTGATTTTAGAAAAGGCAGAGGAACCAGAGACCAAATTGCCAACATCCACTGGATCATCGAAAAAGCAAGAGAGTTCCAGAAAAACATCTATTTCTGCTTTACTGACTATGTCAAAGCCTTTGACTGTGTGGAAAATTCTGAAAGAGATGGGAATACCAGACCACCTGAGCTGCCTGTTGAGAAACCTGTATGCAGGTCAGGAAGCAACAGTTAGAACTGGACATGGAACAACAGACTGGTTCCAAATAGGAAAAGGAGTTCATCAAGGCTGTATATTGTCACCCTGCTTATTTAACTTATATGCAGAGTACATCATGAGGAATGCTGGTCTGGAAGAAGCACAAGCTGGAATCAAGATTGCTGGGAGAAATCTCAATAACCTCAGATATGCAGATGACACCACCCTTATGGCAGAAAGTGAAGAAGAACTAAAGAGCCTCTTGATGAAAGTGAAAGAGGAGAGTAAAAATGTTGGCTTAATATATATGGAATTTAGAAATATGGTAACAATAACCCTGTATATGAGACAGCAAAAGAGACACTGATGTATAGAACAGTCTTTTGGACCCTGTGGGAGAGGGAGAGGGTGGGATGATTTGGGAGAATGGCATTGAAACATGTATAATATCATATATGAAATGAGTCACCAGTCCAGGTTCGATGCACAATACTGGATGCTTGGGGCTGGTGCACTGGGACGACCCAGAGGGATGGTATGGGGAGAGAGGAGGGAGGAGGGTTCAGGATGGGGAACACATGTATATCTGTGGTGGATTCATGTTGATATATGGCAAAACCAATACAATATTGTAAAGTTAAAAAATAAAATAAAATTTTAAAAAAGAAAAAAAAGTTGGCTTAAAGCTCAACATTCAGAAAATGAAGATCATGGCATCTGGTCCCATGACTTCATGGCAAATGGATTGGGAAACAGTGGCTGCCTTTTCTGGGCGGGCTCCAAAGTCACTGCAGATGGTCATTGCAGCCATGAAATTAAAAGACACTTACTCCTTGGAAGGAAAATTATGACCAACCTAGACAGCATATTAAAAAGCAGAGACATTACTTTGTCACCAAAGTCTGTCTAGTCAAGGCTATGGTATTTCCAGTGGTCATGTATGGATGTGAGAGTTGGACTATAAAGAAAGCTGAGCACTGAAGAATTGATGCTTTTGAACTGTGGTGTTAGAGAAGACTCTTGAGAGTCCCTTGGACTGCAAGGAGATCCAACCAGTCCATCTTAAAGGAGATCAGTCCTGGGTGTTCCTTGGAAGGACTGATGTTGAAGCCAAAACTCCAATACTTTGGCCACCTGATGCGAAGAGCTGACTCATTTGAAAAGTCCCTGATGCTGGGAAAGATTGAAGGTTTGAGGAGAAGGGGATGACAGAGGATGAGATGGTTGGATGGCATCACTGGTTCAATGCACATGGGTTTGGGTAGACTAGGCCTGGCATGCTTTAGTTCATGGGGTCACAAAGAGTCAGACATGACTGAGTGACTGAACTGAAATGAAGCAACTAACACACACACACTCAATTCATAAGTTGAACCCCAGTGAACAGAGTATTTACAAGGTGATTAGACATAACTGAGATCATAAGGGTGGGGCCCTAATCTCATAGGATTGGTGGTTTTATAAGAAAATCTCTCTTCCTCTCTCTCCCCTCTCCCTCTCCCCTCTCTTCTTTCCCTCTCTCCTCTTCCTTCCTCTCTCCTCTTTTTTCCCTCTCTCCTCCTTTCTCTCTTCATCCCTCCCTCCCTCCCTTTCTCCCTCTCTGTCTCTGCCTCTCACTCTCTGGTTCTCTCCCTCTCTCCTTATCATGTGGGGACAAAGCACAAAGGCAGCCATCTGCAAACCAAGAAGAGCGCCTTCACCAGAACATCACTTTGCTGGCACTCTGAGAAATAAATGTCCATTGCTTAAGCCACCCAAGTCATGATATTTCATCATGGTAGCCTGAACCGGCTAATACAGTGTTATGTGAAATTATTTTCAAGTAAAATGTTCCGTTTTCTCTTATTTTCATTTTTTTTTAATACACATTCTTTTGTCTAGTAACAAGGCCTCTCACTTGAGAGCATAGATGAGGGTATGAGAATTTTGTCTGGTTTGAGTTTATTCCAGACTGTCTTATGAAGGCAAGAAGCTACATTTATATTGACCTCTAGAATGTTACTTGCAGTATAATTTCTAGGCTGCATAAACCTGTACTCACTGGTGAAACCTGATTCAGGTTTCTGGCAACATTTGCAAAATTACTCCAGGTGCCAGCCAAGTTCTTTCACCCAGGAAGAAGAGAAATTTCATAGGTTTTATTTTACATATGAAACTTAATTCATGTCTCCCGAAACTATAAAATATGGAGACTAAATATAGTCCAACAAGAGTATGAAATGTGAATGAATAGCAGCAGAAACCAAATTTGTAAAAGAAGAGGAAATGGGCTGAACCAGAAGCCTTCGGCTTATTTAAATTCTCTGTATGACATTCCCAGAGATCTGCCTGGACAACAGAATGAAATTCATGATTATGGAAATGGGGAGGACGTGAGTGCAGGGCATGCTCTTCTGAATACTTTCAGTGAAGACTTGTCACAGGTCTAATTGACCTTTCCTTCAGCTGTGGACTGTCACAGCACCATCAGAGGAGTGATTTCTGAGGGGAAACCACAGGAACCTTTGTGGAGGAGGAGGGCAGGCCTCTGTCAGGAGATAAACAGCCTGGAGGCTGGCCGTGCTCACCCTCAGCTTTAACGCATTTCAATTCACTTCATTACCCACAACTTGATTGACACAGGATGACTTCTCGTGTTTGGATTCAGATTGTTTCTGAAATCTGTAACAGGTGGATAGCATGCTATTTCTATCCTTGAAAAGCAGAGCAAAGCAAAGTGGTGGGGCTCTGGTTCCCAGCCCAGGGAGGTATTCCTTGATGGAGGGTTTATGTGAAGGTCAATCAGGATGTGACAAAAGGTGGGTGTTTTTCCAGGTATGAAATTTAGTCCATCAACAAAACTCCCATTGTAGCACGAGGTTAAAACAATCTTTTACAGAGATGGTATCTACTTCTGGGGCCTTATTTGGTGGTAAAGCATAATCCGAGAGCCTTATATCTGATACAGGTGGTCCTCTAGCTTTATTAGTGTTTGCTGTTCGTTGGCTCGGTCATGTCCATCTCTTTGTGACTCCATGGACTGCGGTACACCAGGCTCTCCTGTCCTCATTATCTCCCTGTGTTTGCTCAAACATGTCCATTGACTCAGTGATGTCTTCCAACCATCTTATCCTCTGTCGCCCCCTTCCCTTCCTGTCCTCAATCTTTCCCAGCATCAGGGTCTTTTCCAATAAGTCGACTCTTTGCATCAGGTGGCCAAAATATTGGAGTTTCAGCTCCCACATCAGTCTTTCCAGTGAGTACTGGACTCTCATAAGTCTTCTCCAGCACCACAGTTCAGAAGCATCTTGGCATTCCACTTTCTTTATGGCCCAGCTCTCACATCCATGCATGACTGCTGGAAAAACCATAGCTTTGACTATATGGACCTTTACCAGCAAAATGATGTCTCTGCTTTTTAACAAGCTATCTAAGTTTGTCATAGCTTTTCTTTCAAGGAACAAGTATCTTTTAATTTCAAGGCTGCAGTCACCATCGGCAGTGATTTTGGAGCCCAAGAAAATGAAGTCTTCCATTGTTATCATTGTTGCCTCATTTATTTGCCATGAAGTGATGGGGCTGGATGAAATGATCTTAGTTTTTTTGAATGTTGAGTTTTAAGCCAACTTTTTCACCCTCATCTTTCACCTTCATTGGGAGACTCTTTAGTTCCTCTTCACTTTCTGTCATAGGGGTGTTGTCATTTGCATATCTGAGGTTATTGGTATTTCTCCCAACACTGTTGATTCCAGCTTGAGCTTCCTCCAGTCCAGCATTTTGCATGATGTACTCTGCATATGTCCATCACTGACTCAAGAGACATGACTTTGAGCAAGCTCCAGAAGTTGGTGATGGACAAGGAAGCCTGGCATGCTGCAGTCCATGGGGTCACAAAGAATCAAATACAACTGAGTGACTGAACTGAACTGAACTCTGCATATAAGTTAAATAATCAGGGTAACAATATGCAGTCTTGACATACTCCTTTCCCAATTTTGAACCATTTCGTTATTCCATGTCTGGTTCTAACTGTTGCTTCTTGACTTGCATACAGGTTTCTCAGAAATCAGGTAAGGTAGTCTGGTATTCCCATCTCGTTAAGAATTTTAGTAGTGTTTAGGCTTATCTTTCCCATCTGATTTTCAGTAGAGTCCACTCAGGAACCCATTCTGAGACTGCCTGGGGACTGGGTTTCCCTAGTTTCACCATCATGACCCTCTCAGGGGCATGAGTCATGTTACTGTGCCCATGAAGTGTGGGGCATGTGAAGCTTGGTGCCCTTTGTAGCCCTTGATTGCCCTCTGCTGTGCCAGGCACACAGGAATTGCCCCCTTGCTGGTTTGCAGGCCTGTGTGCCAAAGTGTATCATCAGGGTATTTGTACTCAGAGGTCTTGCTACTTCTCTGATTCTATGTTAAAAGATGGACATTGATCCCCTGTGAATTCAGATCCTCCCAAACCAACCTAATACAGCTCGTCCCTCTGCCCCATGTCTGGATTTATAGTCTGTCTTCACACTGCTAATTCTTAACCCCAGCTCCCAAGATACCTAGTCACTACCTGCTTCCTCTCTGACTACCCTCGTTCCTTGCGGCCCTGCAAAACCACCAGTCTTGATAGCCATGGGTTCTCTATTTCCTGAATCTTTTCAGGGTCATGTCCCCTTTGTCAGTCAAAGGCTTTTCTTCTGTCTTTTGTAAGAACACCCTTCCCTCCAGCAGACAGCTCATAATTGAGCTGATAAATTATTGTCTTGCTTCATTATCCTGTCTTATGGTCATTCTTTCAAATGGATAAGGCTGAATGCCACCTACCATAGTAACTCCAATCAACTTTCTAGGTTCTCTCCTTAAATGCCACTCCATTTTCTGGAAAAAAGAACAGAACAAAGGAGCTGGGCCTCAGCAAAATTGTGACGATTGTCTTCAGCTTTGGTATTTATCATCTGCATCCTGGACTCTCTCGCTCTCCACTAAATTTCCCTCCCTCTCCTCTTGTGGTCCCTTTCCTCTTCTCACCAAAAGGGCAGTAGACATGGAAATGCCTCCTTTATGCAGTTGCTCAGTCACTAAGTCGTGTCTGACTTTTTGCGACCCCATGGACTGCACCAAGCCAGGCTTCCCTGTCCTCACTATTTCCCGGAGTTTGCTCAGACTCATGTCTATTGAGCTGATGATGCCATCCAACTATCTCATCCTCTGCTGCCCCCTTCTCCTCCTGCCCTCAATCTTTCCCAGAGTCCTCAGGTAATGATGTGCTTCACATAAACATTAATTTTCCAGGCTATTGAAGCTTACCTTAGGTGATAACTTTCAAAAGCTATAATGCCTTTGAACAGAAAGTTTCTCAACCTCCATTACATTGTTTCCTGTCTTTGAAAGCATGAATTCAAATTCTTATCTCTTTTTCTTGTAATATATCAAATCAATAATCTTTCAAAAAACTTATGTAGAGCATCCATCATTACGTGAGAGGTTCAGAGATACAAAGATGAGTGCCCTAGTGCTCTTTACCATTTCAAGAGTTTAAGGTCAGATTAGGATGAAGATACTGAAGATGAATTGCTACAGTCCAGAGCAAAGGAGAATGTATGAGGGATGTGAACAGGGCACGGATGGGCCATTGATGGGACACAGAGAAGTAGCAGCGGCCCTGCAAGAATGGATGATGAAGTGCCAGGATAAGGTTCTCAGAGGGCTGGTAATCTGTTATTAAGGACACTGCCCTCCTCAGAGAGTCCACACTGGTCTGCATTTTGAATTCTCCTGTCTGTTAAGAAGGGTTCTGATTCTCCAGTTCTCTGACTACAGCCAGGTTGTCAGATGCCATGTCTTGCTCCTAGCAGACGCATCCCCTCTTAATTTACATTTCTAATCATCTGTGAGCCAGGAAGCCTCATAACCAAGCCCCTTAGAACCAGAACTCCCTTAGAGTAAATAGGCTCTTAGCAAGGCTCCCAGGGGCTCTGTTAAGATAATGGGAAAGAGGGTTGTTTGATTGCTTATTTTGATTAGAACATTTTGATTGCTTTGTACTTCTTTCCTGGTTCTAGTTGGCTTAGAAGTTTGGTATATAAGCAACCTCTAAATGAGAAGTCATTATGAATTTGTATCAGGAGGAGAAGTTTTTTTGTTTTTGTTTTTTTAAGAAATTACATTTTCTGCCATTTACTTATCTGTTTATTTTTGGCTGCTCTAGGTCTTCATTGCCACGTGCAGGATTTCTCTAGTTGCAAGCAGGGGCTACTCTCTAGTTGAAATGTTCAGTCTTCTCATTGTGGTGGCTTCTCTTGCCGCAAGCATGGGCTCAGTAGTTATGGCTCACAAGCTTAGTTTCCATGAGGCATGTGGAATCTTCCCAGATCAGGGATCAAACCCATGTCCCCTGCACTGGGAGGCAGATTCTCAACCACTGGACTACTTAAGAAGTCCCAGGATTTTAAAATAAAGGAATTATTAATATCTGTACTTAATGGGCATTATGTACCAGATTCTTTACCTTTATTATTTCTTTAGCCCTCACAATAACCCTGCAATATACATAAAATGGTCCCCATTTTATGAAAAAAAAACGAATACTCAGAGACTGCAGTTTACTGCCCTTTGTATTGTCAGACAGATTTCCTGGCTTCCCTGTCCCTCATATCCTTCAGCTATAAAACGGGAACAGTACAACTGTGTATCTCTCAGACTTGTTGGGAGGATTAAACAGGTGAATAAATGTGATTATAACTAAAGTGCCTGATACATAGTAAGATTCAGTGGTAGATGCTGTTATTATTGTCATGTTGGTGTTGTTACCAAAGTCATGTAGCTACTTAGAAGCAGAACCAAAATCTAAAGTCCATCCCACAGCAGGTACTCTGATACTAGGGAGAACTGCTCTGTAGAAGTGATTTTGCTCAGCATGGCTTGTGCTGTTTGGGAGGCCACCACCTGCCCTGTGGTAAGCCATACGAGGACAGGCATGGGGTTATACCCTTACCTTGACTCCTGTCCTTAGCCATACGAGGACAGGCATGGGGTTATACCCTTACCTTGACTCCTGTCCTTAGCAGTGACTCCTCAAGACTCACTCCAAGGGCAGTGAATTGTGACATTTTATGATAAGGTTGTAAGCAATGACTTCATGCTACTTTTGAAGTCTGTCTCAAGTTTTGTTTTGAAAAACCAGGTGTGTGCATGCTTAGTCACTAAGTCGTGTCTGACTTTTTGAGACCTCATGGACTATAGCCTGCCAGGCTCCTCTGTCCATGGGATTTTGCAGGTAAAACATACTGGAATGGGTTGCCCTCCTCCATGGGATCTTCCTGACCTAGGGATTGAACCCACATCTCCTGCATTGGCTGGTGTGTTCTTTACCACTGAGTCACCAGGGAAACCCCCTTGAAAAAGCACAAGAAGTACCAAAGTCTTCATCACCACAGTTTTTCCCTTCTTAAGGAGATGAATTTTGGAACTTTAAGATGCAGAACTTGAAGATGCAGAATTCCAAGCAGAATGTTGGATGTCATTTTATTGTAAAATAACATCCCAGACTGTGATGTGCTCATCACATTCATGACTGAGATTGACAGATTAAGAACAAACAGCATGCTTCTAGTCATCCCAAGTTTCTCTCTTTAGAACTGATTGTTTACAGCATGGACAGGACTTGTGATAAGTATTTGCATGGATTTTACTTGGTCGTTCTCTTTAATTTCTTAAAACTTAAAAAGGAATGTTAGCATGAAATACATCATTCCACAAGTAATGCTTTCTTCCCCTGTATTGTTTTTCAATATTAAAAAAGAACTTTGATGATGGTCTAGAAGTTATCTGGAGCATAGTCGTTTGAAATTTCAATAAAATCCTGATCTGTGATGAGAGAATGGTGATTCCTTTTTCCTCTCCTTTCAGAAACCCCCATGACAAAAGTTAAAAGCCTCTCAGCTTAGTATAAAATGTGATTCTTATCACAGAGCACTTATTAGCTATTATTCTTGCATGATTCTATGCAAAACATGATTCTGTGCATATATCCCTGGACAAATATTTATTTAATTGAATTAAATCTTGTTATCCTTCCCTATCTATCTCTGCTCTCTAGAAACCTAGTATAAATTAAAGAAACGCTGGCTACTTCTAGCATGACATGAGTGATACCAATGTTTACATTGTGAATTTAATGTGGAGTGAGTGTTTCCACAACCCTGTCGCAGAGATGCATTGAATTTGTCTCATTTAAGCATTTAGGAATATCGCTCCCCACTTTTTAAAAAAATAGTCTGTGAGGAATTCTAAGGTGAAATGGGACATAAAACCATACCTGAATGAAGCAAGGGACAGTTCTTGGCAAATAGGATGAAAGAGAGTGTCAGGGGAGTTAGAGTGGCAGGTAGCCCAGCGGAGAGGTGGGGAGACGGTGTGTTCTGAGGAGCCTGGAGGTGCCTGGAGAAGGATCAGACTAGCAAGTCCTCAGTTTTTTGATGTTTAGTCCATTTTCAACTTAAAGAAAACTGGGCCATCAATACAAATAAAAAAAGCCCTTTGTCTTTTTTTATTCTTTTCACTATAATTACCAATTTTATCTGGAGGAAAAATCTATATGTTATTTGGAGGGCAGGGACCAAAGTAATTTTCACAAGGATTCAGTCACCTGCAGAAAATAATTGACTATTTCTTCAGGTCTGAGAAAGTGGAATCTGACCTTTTGAACAGGCTGGTTGATACGTGGCCACACGGTTTTTTTGTGGGTTGTGGGGCTGCTTGATGTTTGATGCTGGTAGACCTGGAGGCAGGAGCACGCAGGACAGAGAAAGCGGAGAGGCGTTTCATGTCTGAGAAGGCCTTATGCAAAACTCGAGGAGCCCATTTCCCTGCAGCATCCTCCGCAGAATGAAGGGTGCCTCCGTGCAGGGAGATGCCACCAAGAAAGGGGCGCCCTGGATGACACCTCTGCCACTCACTTGCTCAGCAGCTTCAGCATGATAGGGAGCTGTGTGAGGGCAGGAAAGCCTCAAAGCCAGCCAAAGGGAAGAAACTTAAAGCAGCATGTGATCTTTATTTCAGTTTCCTGCTAATCACCTGCTTTGTTGAAGGTCAGCTGAGCTGGGGACCCGGTTCTGCAGATTTGGGATTTAGTGAGTAGGACAGTATCATTAGCACAGCTGAAGAACGGTACCTCTTTGCAATCGCCTGAAACATTAGTCGGCAGACACAAAGAGCTTAGAAATAGGAGATGAGATCAGGTACCTTTGACCTTACATAATGCCATACTGAGCATGCAGAAACATGGTGATCTCTGGCTCAAAGGGACTGTGGCCAGAGATGGCAAAATTGATGAGGTGAAGAAGGGCAGATGATAGATAGTCAGGATCCTGCAAACCCAGGAAGCTGCCCGTGTTCGTCACTGGTCTTCCCACTGCCTCTTCTGAAGCTTTCTGGGCCTGCCTTTATAATGACTCATCAGCAACATCACACTCAGCCACACTATTTGGAGTGCAAGGAGCTACTTTTGTACACATGAGAAATCTCTAAGTATCTAACAGCAAACAGGTCAGCCTGTTATAGGTTCAGATTGGCACTGTTAGGCTTAAAGGTGGTTGTTTTCACCCATCATGCTTTTCTGCCCTGGAGCAGTCACTATGAGCTTCAGGGTGTGAGAAAAGCAGATTGTGCCGGCACCTTCTCCCAGGTGGCAGGCAGGAACCGTCTTCCCCATCCTTCTCCAGCACCTTACGTTGGATGTGCACCTGGTGCTCATGCCCTCGAGTCTCTAGATACGGTTTCCTCTCCAGGAAATGAACTTAATTCAGCTTTGTAATCTCTCCACTTCCAACTCCTGCTTTAATCAACTCAATACTCTTCCTTCCACACTCATTAGTCTCCTTTCATCATTCACTTTTTTTTTTTTTTTCCTGATCCATTTCACTTTTGGCCTCGTGGTTTCATTTCACTCCCAAAATGTTTCTTTGTACACAGTAAACAAGAGTTCACCCATGACACATATGGCATTGGAGGGGTGGGGTGGGTCATCATAGTAGTGGCAGGGGGTGAGCAGAATAAACAAGTTCATGGTATTGGAGTGTAAAGCATTGTGAGAGAGATGAAAGAATCTAAGGACTGTAAAACTACAAGGCTTAAAAAAAAATCATAGTCAAAGAGTTGACTTGTTTTGAGTATATCCTCCTAAAGGCCGTTTAGCCTGTGCTTAAACACCTTATGTGATTGGTGATTCCTTACCTTTAATATACTTATATGATATTTCGGAGCTTTAGCAGACTAGTCTTTCTCAGAACCGAAATTTGTCTCCTTATGGCTTCTATTTTTTGGTCTTTACAGGTTAACTGTGGAATCCTAAAGAGGGGACAGGATTTCTTTCCCTACTATGTGTAAAAGTTGGAACCTTCTTTGGGAAAAATATAGGAAAAACAAAGAAGGGCCAGCTTGTGAGGAAAGGAACCAAGGGGCTCTTGGTATCCAGCCCAGCTTCCTAATATAGGACAGGGGCAGGCTGCCGGTTACTGTAGGTACATGCTGTTAAAATTGCTGCTGTAATGAATGTTTGTATCTCCCTAAAATTCTTATGTTGACACTTGAATCCTCAATGTGATGGTATTTGGAAATCTGTATTGGAGATGGATTTCTCTCAGGCAACAGAAGTCCAGAGGTGATGCTGACATCAGTACTCATAGACGTCAGGGCAAGGTCTCTGCTATCTCCTGGTCTTCCCATGATGGTCTCAAGATGGATGCTGAAACTCCAAGTGCTTGTTCTATATTTCAAGCAGAAAATAAAGAAAGGGCAAGTGCTGCTTACACAGGGAGCAGAGTTTCCTCTGATATCCTCAGCCAACATCCTTTTGGCTAGAATTATATCGACAGCCATGCTGAACTGCAGGAGAAGCTAGGAAATATCACTTTTTAGCTGAGGATGTGGCTATCCTTTAAAAACAAATAGTTTTGTTTTGTTTTGTTTTTTTTAATGGAAAAGAGGAAAAGAGGCCGTTGGGTAGGCAACTAGCAGTATTTGCCGAAGTGTGTCACTAGATACACTGTGTCCTTCCTGGACGTGCGTAAAACCCCACGCAGTGTTCATTACAAATGCCAGGACTCTTACAGCCAATAAAATTCGGCTCTGGCTAGTCTGAGCAGAGAAGGGTTTATTAAAGGATATAGGTAGCTCACAGGCTTGTCTGGGAAAGCCAGAAAAACCAGCTTGAACATAATCAGCCACAGACACAAGTATGAAAAATGCCCAGTGGCCTCATAGGATTTCTTTCTTTCTTTTCTTTTTTTTTCTTCTTTCTTTGCTGAAAGGACAGTGCTGGACCCATTGTCTTCTACTGGCCTAACATGCTATGACCAGAAACTCTACCATGACTGTCACAGAAGACCCAGGTCCCCCTTGTCGCTGCCTGCTTAGAGTGCTCTCTCCTCATGTTACTCACTTCCTTATCCAGGCCTTTCCCACCCGGGGCTTCAGAGCGATCTAGTGGTTACACGCCTGCATCCTCACTGCTGAGCATCTGGGAAACACAGGCCCAAACTTTCCAGCCTCTCTGGTCCAGGAAGACAAGCAAGGAAGGGGTTGGATGGATGTTGAGTGAGCCAATGTCTGGTATCTATTAATGTTACTGTTTTTGAAACAGAGCAGGCTAGGAATCACCTGGTCACAGATGAACCAATACTGAAAGCCAATTGTTTCCCATGACTTTGAAGGGAGATTTGACTGAAAAAGAAAAAAAAAAAAAAAAATCATCTGGTTCCAGAAAAGAATGGCTCCCTGTGAGAGAAAGAGAATGACACACTCTTTTCAATCCTATTTTCTCTTCTGCATTACATGGTACATTTTCTAAAAGATAACAGATGGGATTCCTATATTCATTAAGGAGGAAAAAAGAACTCTTCATCTTCATCTGCTAGTGTTTTAAATAGGGGAAATACGTAGTATTTACTGCTATCCTTTGAAGACCCTTTGAAGATTTTAATTAGCACTGAACGTGTTATTCCATCTGCTTAAATGAGTTAGACCACATGGTCCCAAGGCCTCTCATTTCATGCTGATGAACTGATCCACTGGGTTTCCTTGGTTGGCATCAGAAAAATCCTCAACTTGAAAGACTCCATACATTACACAAGAGTTATCTTCATTTTATAAAGATTTATAATAAATATTATATAGTATATATACTATATAATATTTATATTATATATTATTTATAATAAATATTTTATAATAAAAGAGCATACATCTAAATATATGTATAAAACATATATATAGATTTAAAAAGTTTTTTTAATGATTCACATACTGTCTGACTTCAACCCAACTTCCCACAGTGCAGTAATCCCTGATATGTCTCTTTTTTTGAACATGTTATGACACTCTATATTTCATGGAACACTTTGACATTTTGTTTTATGATTCTCTCTACCCTGTGAGATAAGAGTAGATAATATCTTTAATTAAAGATAGCAAAATGAAGGCACAGAGAGTTCCAGTGATTTGTCCCACAAAGTTCACAAGTTCCAAAGAGATTTGCCTGACCCTGTAATCTAAATCTTTTCATTCATATCCTGGTACTCTAGCCAGCAATGAAAGCTTAGTCATCAAAGGGAGAATTCTTCCATCTTTAGGAAGATTATTTTGCATCAATTGGGCTTTACAAAGATTCGTCTAGTCAGGCTATGGTTTTTCCTGTGGTCATGTATGGATGTGAGAGTTGGACTGTGAAGAAGGCTGAGCACCGAAGAATTGATGCTTTTGAACTGTGGTGTTGGAGAAGACTCTTGAGAGTCCCTTGGACTGCAAGGAGATCCAACCAGTCTATTCTGAAGGAGATCAGCCCTGGGATTTCTTTGGAAGGAATGATGCTAAAGCTGAAACTCCAGTACTTTGGCCACCTCATGCGAAGAGTTGACTCATTGGAAAGGACTCTGATGCTGGGAGGGATTGGGGGCAAGAGGAGAAGGGGACAACAGAGGATGAGATGGCTGGATGGTATCACTGACTCGATGGACGTGAGTCTGAGTGAACTCCGGGAGTTGGTGATGGACAGGGAGGCCTGGCGTGCTGCGATTCATGGGGTTGCAAAGAGTCGGACACGACTGAGCAACTTATCTGATCTGATCTGATCTGATCTGATCTGGGCTTTACTGAGGTTAGATCTGAAAGGTAGTGCATGTTAGAAATGCAATTTCAGTAATACGGCAGTATGACATGGTGGTTTTTACCATTGGGAAGAGACAAATGTGGGAAGGACTTCCACATCAGCTTCCTTTTAGCTGAGCCACCTTGAGCAAGTAACTACTTAATCTCTGCGAGGCTGAATATTCTTCTCCATGTAGGATATAAATAAAATTTGCTCATATAGATATGTAGCACATATTCTATGTTGCCTGGAAAATCAAATCATTCTATTATTTGACTATTTGAATAAATTGAGTTCCACAGTCCCTGGGTTGGGAAGAACCCCTGGAGTAGGGCATGGAAAGCCACTCCAGCATTCTTGCCTGGAGAATTCCATGGACAGAGGAGCCTAGTGGAATATGGTCCATAGTGTCAAAAGAGTCAGATATGACTGAAGCGACTTAGCATGCACACCTATATTTATTTTAAGAATATTAAACATCTACCCTGAGAGGATTACTGTTCTAGAGTAATGGAGATACAAAGATTAATTAAACAAATTCCTGCCTTTATGGTACCAAAAAGACGTGGTGGGAGCAAGGAAGGATAGAAAGTCTCTGTAGGTGATTTATTTCTTGAGCTAAGTCCTGAAAGCTTGACTATGTTAGTCTCTGTGGGCCTGAGTTCTCGAATCATTATCTTATCTAGGTCAGTTTGCGGGATAAAAGAAAAACTGAAACATAAAACCATCTACTGAAAATATTAAAATGACTTTTCATTTGAGTTGAGTTAGAATTTCAACTACTTCAAAGGTGTTTGGGGTCGATTATGTTGTTTATAGAACACACTTAGGAAAATCAGGTAATAGTTCCATTATATTGAGGAATTGGCTGAGACATGAAGAAGTTAGGTCTTCTTCAAAGTTACTTAAATACTTCAAGGTAAGAGGCAGTTCAAGTCCTGAGCTAGATGCTTAGGACATAAATGTAAACACAATAAAATCCCTACTTCTATAGAGCTTTGGACTTCACCACTGGACTCACAGGTAGACATGTTGATTAACCACATACCAGAGTTGTTAGCTTCCCTTGTAGCTCAGTCAGTAAAGAATCTGCCTGCAGTGTAGGAGACCCCCTAGGTTCAATCCCTGGGTTGGGAAGATCCCTTGGAGAAGGAAATGGCAACCCAATCCAGTATCCTCGCCTGCAAAATATCATGGACAGAGGAGCCTGGTGGGCTGCAGTCCATGGGGTCGCAAAGAGTCCGGCATGACTGAGTGACTAACACTTACTTACTTAGAGTTGTTATAATTAAGGGGCACAGTTTAATTCATATGTAACTGATTACATACATTAATAATTACTTTAATTTTTCAATTTTAATGTCAGATACATTGGAATAACCAAAGTACATTTTACTTCCTTGCTTTTAAAGTATTTTTTGAGAATGCAGATTCTTGGTTTGCTTTTTTGACCTTTGTCTTTACTGAGGTATAATTTATCTATAGTAAAAGACATAGATCTCAAGTGTTCGTTCAATATGTTTTGACAAATGTATGTACCTGAACTGAAGTCAACCAAATTAAGATATGGGACACTTCCTGCACCCCAAAACAGTTCCCCATGGTCTTTTCCAATCAGTCCTCCATCCATACCCCTGTCCAGACAATCATGCTTCAGATTTTTAGTTAAGCATCGAAAGTTAGTTTTACCTCTTCTTGAATTTCACTTAAATGAAACCATAGAATATGAATTCTTTTGTTCAACATAATGTCTG
Organism: Bos taurus; assembly: GCF_002263795.3. NCBI lineage: Eukaryota > Metazoa > Chordata > Mammalia > Artiodactyla > Bovidae > Bos > Bos taurus. Next base: position 50,344,981 of record NC_037331.1, read on the forward strand.
TGAGATTCAACCATATTATTGCTTGTATCAATAATTCCTTTTTAAGGGCAAGTCATATTCTATTACATGGATATATACTCTCCGTCTATTCTCCTGTTGATGAGCATTTGAGTTCTTTCCAGTTTGGACTTGTTAAGAAGGCATCCATGAACGTTCTCATACAGGTCTTTTTTGTAGACATGTGTATCCATTTCTTTTGGATATATACCCCGGGAATGGAATGTGGTCTAATGTGGTTTTAATAAAAAGAGTGTGGCTAATAATACTATCATACAGCTGGCTCTGATCAACTGTACTAATATGCTTGTATATACCAAAGAGTAGCATAGGTAGTCCAAAGCAGCCACAAAATAACTCTAGATTTGAGTATGGAATTTTCTCATTGTATTTGTGTTCTTTAACCACATCTAAGTGTCTACATCATCTTGCATTTTATTAAGTATGAAAAAAAGTTGGCCCAAGATAGAAATTTGTCAAGAATAATATGTATAGATGCATGAAAGTTGGCTGACATTTCATTTATCCCAAATAATAAATACCTATCCACTATGTTACCAAAGGAAGCCCAAATTTTATAGTGTTTGTACACTGGAAAGCACAGTTATCAGATTTTAGTTTAGCTACCATGGAAAGCTTTATCCCAACCAGACTTTTAACAAGATAGAACCAATGTTTTTTTGACTCCCAAAGAGAGAAATGCGGTGTGTTTAGCTTGAAATATTTATCTGCTTGTTTCTATCCTTTTATACATTTTGTCTATAGACATCCTATGTTTTCCAATACAAATTAATCCTTCCATCCTTTATTCAACGAGTGAGTTTTGAGTACTGACTCTGAACAAGATTTGTAGAACATCCTAAAAATAAAGCATTGATGTTCAGTTCAGTTCAGTCGCTCAGTCGTGTCTGACTCTTTGCGACCCCATGAATTGCAGCATGCCAGGCCTCCCTGTCCATCACCAACTCCTGGAGTTCACTCAGACTCATGTCCATCAAGTCAGTGATGCCATCCAGCCATCTTATCCTCTGTTGTCCCCTTCTCCTTCTGCCCCCAATCCCTCCCAGCATCAGAGAATTTTCCAATGAGTCAACTCTTCGCATGAGGTGGCCAAAGTACTGGAGTTTCAGCTTTAGCATCATTCCTTCCAAAGAAATCCCAGGGCTGATCTCCTTCTTTGCCAACAAAGGTCCATCTAGTCAAGGCTATGGTTTTTCCAGTGGTCATGTATGGATGTGAGAGTTGGACTGTGAGGAAGGCTGAGCACCGAAGAATTGATGCTTTTGAACTGTGGTGTTGGAAAAGACTCTTGAGAGTCCCTTGGACTGCAAGGAGATGCAACCAGTCCATTCTGAAGGAGATCAGCCCTGGGATTTCTTTGGAAAGCATTGATGTAAGATGGTTCAAATTGATGTAAGATGGCTCAAATCTCTTCTCCCATCATGGAACTAGCAGTCTAATGGAAATAGATGTTAAACACTATACATAATCACTTATCAAAATAAAATTGTAATGGGCTCTATAAAGTATATGGTGTAAAAGTGCATGTAACAGGGCTGTGAAATAAGACCTGAGAGCTGGGCAGGAGTCACCTTTCATATCTTCATCCTCATGTGAGAAGAAGCCACTGAAGTAATCAGAAGAGCGGCATGATTAGCATCGAATTTTATAAGTTTACTCTGACTGCAGAGCAAACACTGCAAAGAAAATGCTGACTTACATCCCTTTCTGGACATCACCTTTTCATTGCCACAGTCTACCACACCCAGGAACAGGCAGCATTATCTTTGTGCTTCTTCTGGGCTTACACTTCCATGCCTACCCTGATTCTTCTGCATCAGAGCCTGTTCAAGAGGAGGGACCTAAATTAATAAACAGCTTTAAGCTAAGGCTCCAATGGAAGAGAGTAGATAAAGATATTACCACTGTCCTCTCCCTCTTTCCTCTGGCCCCAATATGATAGGAACCTCCAAAGTACAAAGGAGTGAAGAAAGGGAAGTTTTAGTCATTCGGGTCAGCCCAGGTGGAAAGATATTTTGAATGTGGGTGGTCAAGATGTTCATCACACCATATATTCTATCAAAATAATCAAATAAGTCATTTAATCGACACACTATTGTCCTAGAATATGTTTCTTTATCATTTTGAGAAGGATCTAGTGGCAGGATCAGTTTCCATAGCGGATTCTCATTGTAGCAGCTGGCTGCCCACTCTCTTCGTCACATCCAAAGCACACAGTCCATTTCAGATCATATACAAACTCCATCTATCATGAAGCATAAGGGTATCTGTTTTCCCTGGTTCCTGGAGCTGGGTGAGCAGAGCCCATGGTTTCATTTGCAGTCTCATTCTCTGTCTGGGTGTTTTTTTTTTTTTTTTTTTTCCATTGTCTTCAAGAATTTTACAATGGTTTATCTAGCTATGCTAATCATCGGTAATCTTGGAAAGATGAAGACTAAGTAGGTGAGAGGGAGATGGTCAGGAAGAAATCTACCCCAACAGTACTGCACTCCTGCCTTTTAAAGGAGTGCCAGTGGCTGAGAGTTTCAGCCACGAAGGACCAAGAGGGAGACCAGAGGGTATCCTTGATGTGCAAGTCCTTACACTGTGTTTCAAAGCTACTGCTGCTGCCCCTGAGGGAAAGCCACTGACACGTGCACTGATTAGCCCCCTGTGGTCTGGGAGGAAAGCTCTCCCGGGCAGCCCTTGGCAGGAGAGGATATTGCACGCACAGCCTTTCAGGCCAGTACTGAGCAGTAGTAGTATTTCCCCTAGGGTCTGGGGAGTGATGCATTATAGAGAATGTTGCCAGAAACAAGCCCCAGATATGGAATTAGCATCCACCTCCAGTAGCAGCTTTTGGCTTATTTGTTAGAGACACTATCCAAGGGGAGGCATAATTCACTTCTGAGCAGCTTGAACTAATATCATTGTTTTTCTCTAGCTTATATATCAACTTCACACTAGAATTAGAGGAGATAATCTTTTCTCCTTTCTCTAGCAAGCCAATTACAATAGTCCTGCCAGTGCCTGGGTATTCTCAGCAAGATAAAATGCCTAAGAATAGAGGACGCACCTTGCATTCTGAAAATGGTGAGGTTTCCAGATGGAGCTTGGTAGGAGGTGCAGATAATAGCAACCCTGGCTTCCAACAGGAGACTCTTCTCATGCAGTACATTGAACATCATCCACGGAAAGGCAGGCATCCCCTAATTGGATTGAGCAGGCCATTAGTGACCCACTCACTGGGAAATTAAAGGAAAATAAATGTGTGTGCTAATCTATTACCAACGGAATTTAATAAATAGCCTCTCCACTTTACCACCTTTGAATTAGAGGTGGAAGGCATAGAAGCGAAAATAGCACACTTGTCAAAACACCCAGTGCTTTAGTGTTTGGAGCAGTATAAATGAGGCTGAGAAAGAAAATTGCTAGGGCAGCAGTTCAGAAAGTCACATTATTTGCTGCTCTTCTGTCTCTTACTTTCTTAGCAAGAGCTGGTAGAATACATTTGTCCTCAGGTCTTAGTTGTTGTTTAGTTGCTAAGTAGTGTCCTACTGTTTGTGACCCCATAGACTGTAGCCCCCAGGCTCCTCTGTCTCTGGGATTTCCCAGGCAAGAATACTGGAGAAGGTTGCCATTCCCTTCTCCAGGAGATCTTCCTGACACAGGGATCAAGGCTGCATCTCCTGCATTTGCAGCAGGTTCTTTATCACTGAGCCACCAGGGAAGCCCTTAGGTCTTAGTAGAGGAAAGTATTTGACATCAGATCAGTTCGGTTCAGTTCAGTGGCTCAGTCGTGTCCGACTATTTGCGACCCCGTGAATTGCAAAACACCAGGCCTCCCTGTCCATCACCAACTCCCGGAGTTCACTCAAACTTACATCCATCGAGTCGGTGATACCATCCAGCCATCTCATCCTCTGTCATCCCCTGCATTCAATTCTATAAGAGAAAGCCATTCATACTTTGTATAATGTATTATTTATTTTACTCATGTATTGATTATGATTATTATCAATTGCTCATTTGTTGATTCAAGTATCTGTGATGTATACTAAACACTGTGCAATATCTGGGTATAGGATTAGCCTTCATGGGCTTTCTTCTGGGTAGCAGTTCTTAGACTTTAACATGCATCAAAGTCACTTGGAGAGAGTCTAACTCAGTAGGCCTGTGGTGGGACCTGAGAATTTACATGTCTATCAAGTTGACCAGTGATGCTGATACTGTTGATTGGGGACCACACTTTGAGAAGCAGTGGTCCAGAGTGCTGAGTTGCCCATTTAAATTACTCAGGGAGAGATTAAAAATCTTGAGATTTAGTCTTTACCTGAGACTACACAAACCAAAATACCTTGAGTGGAACCCAGGCATCCAAATTTAAAGACTCTAGAGACCAATCAGTGTATGCGTGCTCAGTCATGTCCAACTCTGTGACCCCATGGATTGTAACCTGCCAGGCTGTCTGTCCATGGGATTTTCCTGGCAAGAACACTGGAGTGGGTTGCCATTTTCTCCTCCAGGGGATCTTCCCAACCCAGGGATCAAACTCACATCTTCTGCATCAGCAGGCGAATTCTTTACCAGTAAGCCACATAATGGAGGGTCTATACGTCAATAGTCATGTAGGAAAGACAGAAAAGCCAGAAAACCAACCATAAGTTAGAGGAATCAGAGAGGAGGCAGTAGTAGAGAGTGTGAGTGAGAGACTCAGATGACTCAAAAATGGAATTAACCATGGAATGAATATTTCAGGTAGACTAACCAGCATGTATGAAGGTCTTGAGACTGGAGAAAACTTGATCATTTAAGGGATTAGGAAAGAGCTAGCAGGGGTTTGGGTCATAGTAAGTGAATGGTAGAATTGTCAAGTTGTAGTTGCAAAAGTAAACAGTAATATAGAGACTTGCAAGTCAAAACCAAGCTTTTAGGGAGACCAAGAAGCCATTGCCTATTCCAATTTGCATTTGAAAGATCATGCTAGCTACTGAAAATAGATTGAAAGGGCATGAGAGGGAAAAGGGAGACTAATTAGGACCTTAAGAGAGTTCATCAAACACAAGGTGATGCTGGCCTGGATGGAGTGGCAATAGAGATGGAGAACTGGTAGATTTTAATTTATGTTAGAGACAGAATTAATAGAACTTGCTAACAAACAGTAGGTGGAGTGTGAGAGACAAAATAAGCAGAATGATTCACGGGTTTCTTGCTTTGGCAGGTGATAAAATGGTGATACCATTTATTAAATGAGAATGGGATAGATTTTAGGGGGGAAATCAGAATTTCTCTTTTAACATATTAAATATGTTTCCTGAGTGATAAAGAAAAGGTCAGTTTTCATTCCAATCCCAAAGAAAGGCAATGCCAAAGAATGCTCAAACTACTGCACAATTGCACTCATCTCACACGCTAGTAAAGTAATGCTCAAAATTCTCCAAGTCAGGCTTCAGCAATACGTGAACCGTGAACTTCCAGGTATTCAAGCTGGTTTTAGAAAAGGGAAAGGGTGGGATGATTTGGGAGAATGGCATTGAAATATGTATAATATCATATATGAAATGAATCGCCAGTCCAGGTTCGATGCACAATACTGGATGCTTGTGGCTGGTGCACTGGGATGACCCAGAGGGATGGTATGGGGAGGGAGGAGGGAGGAGGGTTCAGGATGGGGAACACATGCATACCTGTGATGGATTCATGTTGATATATGGCAAAACCAATACAATATTGTAAAGTTAAAAAACAAAATAAAATTTAAAAAAAGAAAAGAAAAGAAAAGGCAGAGTAACCAGAGATCAAATTGCCAACTTCCACTGGATCATGCAAAAAGCAAGAGAGTTCCAGAAAAACATCTATTTCTGCTTTATTGACTATGCCAAAGCCTTTGACTGTGTGGATCACAATTAACTGAGGAAAATTCTGAAAGAGATGGGAATGCCAAACCACCTGATCTGCCTCTTGAGAAACCTGTATACAGGTCAGGAATCAACAGTTAGAACTGGACATGGAACAATAGACTGGCTCGAAATAGGAAAAGGAGTACGTCAAGGCTGTATATTGTCACCCTGTTTATTTAACTTATATGCAGAGTATATCATGAGAAACACTGGTCTGGATGAAGCACAAGCTGGAATCAAGATTGTGGGGAGAAATACCAATAACCTCAGATATCTATCATTATATCTACTTCTGTGGGCAAGAATCCCTTAGAAGAAATGGATAGCCCTGACAGTCAACAAGAATCTGAAATGCAGTACTTGGGTGCAATCTCAAAAATGACAAATTGATCTCTGTTCATTTCCAAGGCAAACCATTCAAAATCACAGTAATCCAAGTCTATGCCCCAACCAGTAATGCTGAAGAAGCTGAAGTTGAATGGTTCTATGAAGACCTACAAGAGCTTCTAGAACTAACACCCCCAAAAATGTCCTTTTCATTATAGGGGACTGGAATGCAAAAGTAGGAAGTCAAAAAATATCTGGAGTAACAGGAAAATTTGGCCTTGGAGTACAAAATGAAGCAGGGCAAAGGGTAACAGAGTTTGGCCAAAAGAATGCACTGGTCATACCAAACACCCTCTTCCAACAACAAAAAGCAAAGACTCTACATGTGGAAATTACCAGTTGCAATACCAAAATCAGATTGATTATGTTCTTTTCAGCCAAAGATGGAGAAGCTCTATATTGTCAACAAAATGGTTGTCTGAGGAGGCCTTACAAATAGCTGAGAAAAGAAGAGAAGCTAAAGGCAAAGGAGAAGAGGAAAGATATACCCATCTGAATGTGGAGTTCCAAAAAATAGCAAGGTGAAATAAGAAAGCCTTCCTTCAGTGAACAGTGCAAAGAAATAGAGGAAAACAATAGAATGGGAAAGACTAGAGATCTCTTCAAGAAAATTAGAGATACCAAGGGAACATTTCATACAAAGATGGGCACAATAAAGGACCAAAATGGTATGGACCTACAGAAGCAGAAGATCTTAAGAAGGCATGGCAAGAATACACAGAAGAACTATACAAAAAAGATCTTCACCCAGATAATCACGATGGTATGATCACTCACCTACAGCCAGACATCCTGGAATGCAAAGGCAAGTGGGCCTTAGAAAGCATCACTACACACAAAGCTAGTGGAGGTGATGGAATTCCAGTTGAGCTATTTCAAATCCTAAAAGATGATGCTGTGGAAGTGCTGCACTCAATATGGCAGAAAACTTGGAAAACTGAACAGTGGCCACAGGACTGGAAAAGGTCAGTTTTCATTCCAATCCCAAAGAAAGGCAATGCCAATGAATGCTCAAACTACCGCACAATTGCACTCATCTCACAAGCTAGCAAAGTAATGCTCAAAATTCTCCAAGCCAGGCTTCAACAGTACAGGAACCGTGAACTTCCAGATGTTCCAGCTCGATTTAGAAAAGGCAGAGGAACCAGAGATCAAACTGCTAAGATCCGTTGGATCATCAAAAAAGTAAGAGAGTTCCAGAAAACATCTACTATGCCAAATCTTTTGACTGTGTGGATCACAATAGACTGTGGAAAATTCTTAGAGATGTGAATACCAGACCACCTTACATGCCTCCTGAGAAATCTGTATGCAGGTCAAGAAGCAACATTTAGAACTGAACATGGAACAACATACTGGTTCTGAATTGGGAAAATAGTACATCAAGGCTGTATATTGTCACCCTGCTCATTTAACTTATATGCAGAGTAGATCATGAGAAACACTGGGCTGGAAGAAGCACAAGCTGGAATCAAGATTGTGGGGAGGAATATCAATAACCTCAGATATGCAGATGACACCACCCTTATGGCAGAAAGTGAAGAAGAACTAAAGAGCCTCTTGATGAAAGTTAAAGTGGAGAGTGAAAAAGTTGGCTTAAAACTCAACATTCAGAAAACAAACATCATGGCATCTGGTCCCATCACTTTATGGTAAATAGATGGGAAAACAATGGAAACGGTGACAGACTTTATTTTCTTGGGTTCCAAAGGTAGGGCAGATGGTGACTGCGGCCATGAAATTAAAAGTCACTTACTCCTTGGAAGAAAAGTTATGACCAACCTAGACAGCATATTAAAAAGCAGAGACATTACTTTGCCAACAAAGGTCCATCTAGTCAAAGCTATGGTTTTTCCAGTAGTCGTGTACGGATGGGAGAGTTGGACTATAAAGAAAGCTGAGTGCTGAAAAATTGACGCTTTTGACCTGTGGTGTTGAAAGACTCTTGAGAGTCCCTTGGACTGCAAGGAGATCCAACCAATCCATCCTAAAGGAAATCAGTCCTGAATATTCATTAGAAGGACTGATCCTGAAGCTGAAACCCCAATACTTTGGCCACCTGATGTGAAGAACTGACTCCTTGGAAAAGACCCTGATGCTGGGAAAGATTGAAGGCAGGAGGAGAAAGAGAAAACAGAGGATGAGATGGTTGGATGTCATCACTGACTCGACAGACATGAGTTTGAGCAAGCTCCAAGAGTTGGTGATGGACAGGTAAGCCTGGCATGCTGTAGTCCATGGGGTCGCAAAGAGTCAGACACAACTGAGTGACTGAACTGAGAACTTTCTATCTCTGCGCTCTCCCACTTATTTTTCCCATCTGTGCTTTGTACTACTCCACTCTACTGGCATGATAAATGCTCCTTTCAGATTTGCAGTCAAGACCTAACTTTGATCCCAGTTGTATTCAGTTGCTTGACCCTTAAGAAAGAAAACTCCACAGATGGCTCCAGTACTCACAGAGCTTTATCACATCCTCACACAAATCCCATATCCCTGCTATAGTGAAACACTTGCTGTTTTCTAAACATAAATGGAGGTGGACATGAAAGGGATTCCTCCCCACCTCCCCATCCTGTTCCCTGCCACCTCCTAAGATCACTCTTATTTGTCCTTGAGACAAATTCTCTCGGTAGCCTTCCCTTGTCCTCTTACACTCCTTTCAAGTACAGATTCTCCTTTGTACTTCTCTACTATCTTATCATGTCTATGGCAGCATTTCTTCCACTCTTACAATATTACTTTCCATATCTTCTATTAGACTGTGTACTCTGTGAAAGGATGTACTATGGATTGTCCATGTTTTTACATATGTACTTCCTGGTATATAATCTATATGCAAGTATTAAAATAAGAACTATGAATTAAATAGTCAATAATGAAAATTAATGTGGATGTTATTAGACCAAGCTACATAAAATTTTATAATAGGTTTATCATTGAAAGAAAACTTTTCAGTATGTTCTTAGACTAGAATTAACTGCTCAGATACTATAAGTAATTAGTATTGTTCTCCAAGAAAATAAAGGATATAGTTTTATGGAAAACAGATGCCTAGCATGTACAGGTAACAAATGTCTTCAGCAGACCCTTCTTGTCTTCCAGGTAAAGATCTCAGTGAGACAGTCAATGACACTGAAAATCTGTTTCTTACCTGTTTCTCTCAAGAGGCAGGTCAGGTGGTCTGGTATTCCCATCTCTTTCAGAATTTTCCACAGTCTATTGTGATCCACACAGTCAAAAGATTTGGCATAGTCAATAAAGCACAAGTAGATGTTTTTCTGGAACTCTCTTACTTTTTTGATGATCCAACGGATCTTAGCAGTTTGATCTCTGGTTTCCTCTGCCTTTTCTAAATCGAGCTGGAACATCTGGAAGTTCACGGTTCCTGTACTGTTGAAGCCTGGCTTGGAGAATTTTGAGCATTACTTTGCTAGCTTGTGAGATGAGTGCAATTGTGCGGTAGTTTGAGCATTCATTGGCATTGCCTTTCTTTGGGATTGGAATGAAAACTGACCTTTTCCAGTCCTGTGGCCACTGTTCAGTTTTCCAAATTTTCTGCCATATTGAGTGCAGCACTTCCACAGCATCATCTTTTAGGATTTGAAATAGCTCAACTGGAATTCCATCACCTCCACTAGCTTTGTTTGTAGTGATGCTTTCTAAGGCCCACTTGACTTCACACTCCAGGATGTCTGGCTCTAGATGAGTGATCATACCATCATGATTATCTGGGTGAAGATCTTTTTTGTATAGTTCTTTGTGTATTCTTGCCATGCCTTCTTAAGATCTTCTGCTTCTGTAGGTCCATACCATTTTGGTCCTTTATTGTGCCCATCTTTGTATGAAATGTTCCCTTGGTATCTCTAATTTTCTTGAAGAGATCTCTAGTCTTTCCCATTCTATTTTCTTCTATTTCTTTGCACTGATCACTGAGGAAGGCTTTCTTATCTCACCTTGCTCTTCTTTGGAACTCTGCATTCAAATGGGTATATCTTTCCTTTTCTCCTTTGCTTTTCACTTCTCTTCTATTCACAGCTATTTGTAAGGCCTCCTCAGACAGCCATTTTGCTTTTTTGCATTTCTTTTTCTTGGGGATGGTCTGGATCCCTGTCTCCTATGCAATGTCATGAACCTCCATCCGTAGTTCTTCAGGCACTCTGTCTATTAGATCTGATCCCTTGAATCTATTCGTCAGTTCCACTATATAATCATAAGGGATTTGATTTAGATCATAGCTCAGTGGCCTAGTGGTTTTCCCTTACTTTCTTCAGTTTAAGTCTGAACTTGGCATTAAGGAGTTCATGATCTGAGCCACAGTCAGTTCCTGGACTGGACATTGAACAACAGACTGGTTCCAAATAGGAAAAGGAGTACGTCAAGCTGTATATTGTCACCCTACTTTTTTAACTTATATGCAGAGTACATCATGAGAAATGCTGGGTTGGATGAAGCACAAGCTGGAATTAAGATTGTGGGGAGAAATACCAATAACCTCAGATATGCAGATGATACCACCCTTATGGCAGAAAGTGAAGAGGAACTAAAGAGCCTCTTGATGAAAGTGAAAGAGGAGAGTGAAAAAGTTGGCTTGAAGCTCAATATTCAGAAAACGAAGATCATGGCATCTGGTCCCATCACTTCATGGTAAATAGATGGGGAAACAATGGAAACAGTGATAGACTTTATTTTGGGGGGCTCCAAAATCAGTGCAGATGGTGATTGCATCCATGAAATTAAAAGATGCTTACTCCTTGGAAGGAAAGTTATGACCAACCTAAACAGCATATTAAAAAGCAGAGACATTACTTTGCCAACAAAGGTCCATCTAGTCAAATCTATGGTTTTTCCAGTAGTCATGTATTGATGTGAGAGTTGGACTATAAAGAAAGCTAAGCGCTGAAAAATTGATGCTTTTAAACTGTGGTGTTGGAGAGGACTCTTGAGAGTCCCTTGGACTGCAAGGAGATCCAACCATTCCATCCTAAAGGAAATCAGTCCTGAATATTCATTAGAAGGACTGATGCTGAAGCTGATGCTCCAATACTTTGTCTACCTGATGTGAAGAACTGACTCCTTGGAAAAGACCCTGAATCTGGGAAAGATTGAAAGCGGGAGGAGTAGGGACGACAGAGGATGAGATGGTTGGATGGCATCACCGACTCAATGGACATGAGTTTGAGTAAACTCCAGGAGTTGGTGATGGACAGGGTGGCCTGGCATGCTGTAGTCTGTGGGGTTGCAAAAAGTTGGAAACAACTGAGCGACTGAACTGAACTGAACCTATTTCTCTACTATTTTTCTTGTTACTCTTTCATTTCTTCTGCCTGGACAGCTTTCTTCATTCAATTAACACCTGTTTATCCTTCAAGTCAGTGTAGGCATCAACCCTCCCCAGAGATCTTCCTGGGCAACCTGAACTTTGTGACCCCTCTCTGTGCTGTTTGTGAGCTATGCTCATACCCCTACCATAACCCTTATCACAGGGGCCCCCAACTTCTGGGCTGCGGACCAGTACCTCGAGGTGGCATTAGATTAGAAATAAAGTGCACGATAAATGTTATGCACTTGAATCATCCCAAAGCCATCCCCTCTACCCTGGTCCACGGAAAAATTGTCTTCCATGAAACTTGTTCCTTGTGCCAAAAATGTTGGGGAATGCTGCCTTAGCAGACTTGCAATATTAAACCCAATGATAACTCTCAGAGCCAATTTTAGTAATTGTGCTGAAGGAAACATGTAAACTTGATTTCCTAAGCAAAACAGAATATAAGCTATTTTTGTAAGCCTTGTTTCCATGGAAATAACCATCAACATGGCAGGAGGGATTCATTATGACTGTATTTGATATAGTTCAACAAACTTGTATTTCTCTCCCATTTCTTTCTCTAAAAAGATTCAGGATTTACTTAGCAATTGACTCCTTACATGATAATTGATAGAATTATTACTTGAAGTTGATGGAACTAGAAACTATTACTGCCAGTGAATACAATAGCTTTTATTTTCTGCCATGACTCCTAGGCACAACTGCTATTTACTTCAGAGTATAATTTAAGAAAAAATAATTGTAATGTTAATAATGAGGCTCTAATTAGATATTACTTCAATCCCTGCTGCTTAGAACAAAAGAATGTCTTAGATCAGAAAAGGGATGTTTAAGTCTTGTTCCTATTTCCTAATATAAATTGATGCGCTTCATGTCAATAAATCCTCTTGACATTTTGCAGCCGTGGCACTAAATCACCAATGCATCCGTGTCAAATGAAAAAGCTGCTGAAAGTAATGCTATTAAATGATGATTTTTAGGTCCTGTCACCAACTTTGAAATGTACTCTTGATAAGGCATTGGATTTATATGTTAATGGGTGTATTTCACCAATCCCACCTAATATATCTGCTACAGCCTATACCATAAATTTATTAAACCTCCAAGGACCCTTTGACTCAGAGAAGTTTTGAAATAAATCAATGAAAATGAGCACAGCCTATTTTCTGAGCATGGCACATGATGGCTGTTTGACAGAATGAGCACAGTGTTTGCTTGTTTTTAATCCAATAATATCCTTTAATTTTTCTTGCACGTTGTGGAAAGCACTCTGATAGACTACAGGAAATCTACTCAGCTATTTCATACACAAAATGAGGCCCAAAGTGCTGAAAGGGGATGAGGAGCATCTTCACAAATTAGTTGTCCTCCTTTCTAAAAAATGAGGCTTCCTTTTTCCTTTTAACACCAAATCTAGATTTCTCCAAGGAGTTTTACATAACCCCAGTGCCAATTAGTCTGATGTGGCTGTCCTTATAGGTATTTGTTCTGTATTATTATTATTATTTAACTCATAAATCAAAAAAAGTTTTCAAGGATGAGCATGAATAAGCAGTTACATTTTGTCCCAGTAACTCTGAAGGACTTCTAAAGAATACTAGTAATCCTTTTTTTAAATTTGTTTTTATTTATTTTCAATTGGAGTATAGTTGCTTTAAAGTGTTTTATTGGTTTCTGCTCTACAACAACATGAATCAGACATGTGTCCCCTTCCTCTGGACCCTCCCCCCAGCCTCTCCCTCCCATTCCACCGTTCCAGGTTCCAGGTTGTGACAGCCCAGGATGAGTGCCCTGTGTTATATAGCAGCTTCCCACTAGCTGTCTATTTCACACATGATTGTGTATATATGTTAGTGCTACTCTCTCAGTTTGTAATTCTTTATGAAGATACACAATACTGAGACCTAGCTGCGCTAGTGATAAAGAACCTGTCTGCCAATACAGGAGACCTAAGAGACATGGCTTCTATCCTTGGGTCAGGAAGATCTCCTGGAGAAGGGCATGGCAACCCACTCCAGGATTCTTGCCTGGAGAATTCCATGGACAAAGGAGCCTGGCAGGCTACAGTCTACAGGATCACCAAGAGTTGGACACAACTGAAGCGACTTAGCACACACACAAAGATAGCTGGAGCTGAGTCACCTCCTCTTATGCGCCCACCCCCACCAAGATTGCCCTGCTTGCTCTACTCTTTGCTCCATATCTCTGCTTCAGGAGAGGACAGATTGACCTGGCCTATGACACAACTTCCTCAGCCTCTTGAGAATTATTTTGACATTGAAATGCTTTGTAAAGTCTAAAAGGAAGGGTTTTGAAGTGGGTTTTTTTTTCCTGTAGACATTTTAGTGCAAGGTGCAATATACAAATATACATATTATATATATATATAGGGACTATCTGTGTGGTTCTTTGCCTGAGAAAGAAAGGCCCTAAACACAAGTGCAGGTTTGTTGTTGTTGCAGTTTTTGACAGGTCTAATGGTACACTTAGACTGTTAGAATTGGACATGGAACAATTCAATGGACATGAGTATGAACAAAGTCCAGGAGTTGGTGATGAACAGGGAGGCCTGGCGTGCTGCAGTCCATGGGGTCACAAAGAGTTGGACATGACTGAGCAACTGAACTGAATTGAATGGTACAACTGGTAGAAATTTTGTAGTTTTTGCTTATTTATCCAGAGACATCCTGCTAGAAGCTCACAGTCTCATCATCATCTGTAAGTCACCTCAAAATGGACAGCAATGTTCCCTTTGATGTCAAGAAGGAGCCCTTCCCCAGATGAGGGGATTATTGTAAACTCAGGGTCAGGATATCCTCACACACAGTAACTCAACTAAACTCATTATTCTTATTCCCCATGGCATGACAGAAAATATACTTAAGTCTTTGCTTACAGTTTACATTGCCCGAGTTCAAAGAATTTCAATGCCATAGGTCAATTTTCAGTTCAAAAGTTGTTTACCCAAGGGTCAGGTATTAAGACATGAAAGAAACCAGTTTAGTAAAAGCATGAACATCATTTGAGGCATAGTTCATGAAAGCAGCTTTGCTGGAGAGCTCTGTTGGGTGTGGGCAGGAGCTGGATACCTGTAAACATGTGGCTGGAAGTTTCTATGGATGATCAGTGGATCAGCCAGTGATCACAGTAGGGATAGCCAGTCTGGAAAGGAGGGTGAGCAGCCTCAAGAAGAATGAGGTTTTTCAGGGGAGCCCCAAGTAAAGGCAGGACTCATCAAGCTGTGAAGGAGATTATTTTAGGGGCAAGCAAGACTTGGTTATCTGGAAACAGGCAAAGCCTCTTCAGACTGAAAAGACTGTTACTGCTAAGTCGCTTTAGTCGTGTCTGACTCTGTGTGACCCCATAGACGGCAGCCCACCAGGCTCCCCCATCCCTGGGATTCTCCAGGCAAGAACAATGGAGTGGGTTGCCATTCCCTTTTCCAATGCTTGAAAGTGAAAAGTGAAAGTGAAGTCGCTCAGTTGTGTTCGATTCTTAGCAACCCCATGGACTGCAGCCTAGCAGGCTCCTCTGTCCATGGGATTTTCCAGGCAACAGTACTGGAGGCTTGAGACATCTGTTGCTGGCCCAGGGACATAGCTGTAGCCTCTATCCCGGAAGGTGGAACCTGGTAAGGGTGGGGGCTTTCAGGAGCAATGGTAGGTTGCTGGAGTTCCCTCACCTGGAGTTCCGCAGTCCTCAAGCTCTGAGTTCTAATGTAAAGACTCTAGTTTAGACAGAGAGCAACATGTGAATAAACTCCTGCTAGTAGGTATGACCTGGGGGTCCTGGAGATGACTAGGAAGTCAGGCATCAGGGCCATGCTGTGAGGAAATCCTAAATTCAAAGATAGGGGTTAGGCCCCCCTATGTGGGGTTGATGGATAAAATACAAGACACCCAGTTATATTTGAATTTTAGAGAAACAATAACTTTTAAATATACATATGCCCCATATATTGGACAGAATATACTTATATCCCTTCAAAGTCCATTGCTTAAAATACAAATTTAATTGGGGTCCTGTACATAATTTTATTAGTGAAATCTGGTAACCGTATCTATATTCCATACTAAGGGAATGGATTTACCTTCACCTGGTAGTGAAGCATTCAGTTCAGTTCAGTTCAGTTCAGTCGCTCAGTCGTGTCCGACTCTTTGCGACCCCATGAGTCGCAGCACACCAGGCCTCCCTGTCCACCACCAACTCCCGGAGTTTACCCAAACTCATGTCCATCAAGTCAGTGATGCCATCCAGCCATTTCATCCTCTGTCGTCCCCTTCTCCTCCTCCCCACAATCCCTCCCAGCATCAGAGTCTTTTCCAATGAGTCAACTGTTCACATGAGGTGGCCAGAGTACTGGAGTTTCAGCTTTAGCATCATTCCTTCCAAAGAAAACCCAGGACTGATCTCCTTTAGAATGGACTGGTTGGATCTCCTTGCAGTCCAAGGGACTCTCAAGAGTCTTCTCCAACACCACAGTTCAAAAGAATCAATTCTTCAGCGCTCAGCTTTCTTCACAGTCCAACTCTCACATCCATACATGACTACTGGAAAAACCATAGCCTTGACTAGACAGACCTTTGTTGGCAAAGTAATGTCTCTGCTTTTGAATATGCTATCTAGGTTGGTCATAACTTTCCTTCCAAGGAGTAAGTGTCTTTTAATTTCATGGCTGCAATCACCATCTGCAGTGATTTTGGAGCCCAGAAAAATAAAGTCTGATACTGTTTCCATTGTTTTCCCATCTATTTCCCATGAAGTGATGGGACCAGATGTCATGATCTTAATCTTCTGCATGTTGAGCTTTAAGCCAACTTTTTTTCTCTCCTCTTTCACTTTCATCAAGAGGCTTTTTAGTTCCTCTTCACTTTCTGCAATAAGGGTGGTGTCATCTGCATATCTGAGATTATTGATATTTCTCCTAGCAATCTTGATTCCTTGTGCATCTTCCAGCCCAGCGTTTCTCATGATGTATTCTGCATATAAGTTAAATAGTGGATCTTAAACATGGGGATGTCATGATGAAATCTGTATCATATCAAAACTTTCTGTCACCAGGGTGGAAGGTGGACATATGTAAATAGAGAGGATCTCGGAGCTGGGGAGAAATCGTGAAGGACTCTGTTACAAAGACGTAAACTAAAACACATGCCATTTTGGGTCAGACCAGTCATCTATTCAGTCCAACATTCTGTCTGTCAGTAGCACCAGCAATGACAGTTTGTAAAATAGAATGACATGATAAGAAAAGCATCAGTCTCAAGTCCTGAGACCTAACTCTCAGTCTTTATGAAGGCCACTTGAACCTGTACAAATTACTTAACCTCCAAACATGTGAGAAGCCTCAACACATAAAAGCTTCTATCTACAGGTCTGTGTTGTGTTCTCAGTTATTAGGGACATTTCCCCAAAGCCCCTAACACATTAAGCTTTTGTAGCCTAAGTGCACAAATGCTATAAAGCTAGAAAAACGTTATTTGTCTTCACCCTCAGAATCCTCTTTGTCTCTCAAATCAGATCGCTCCTTCTCTCTTCTTTCCTTTTGTTCTGACTCTGCACCCAGTGTCTGTGTCTCCTCCTCTCCCTCTCTGCCTTGTAAGTGATTCCCTCCTCCTTGCTCCTGCCTGTGCAGTCCATTTTCTCTTTACTTCTTATAACTTAAGAATCTGCATATGCTTTTTCCCTACTGAAATGCCATTTTACTCCAGCCTCTCCAGTAAGGCTGCTTAGTCTCTTTGTCCTGCTTAAAGCTCAGTTTTGTAGGAAGTGTGTTTTCACCTTTCGCACCTGGTTGTGATACTGATCTGTTCACATACTGCTCTCAGAGTGTGAAGCCCCTTACCCAGCATTTAACTGTGGCTCCCTCTAGGTGGCTGTATTCTTTAGCCATTATTATTTGTGTCTTTCTATATCTTTGTCTCTTATAGACCAAATGCTCCTCCTCTCAGCCGCAAGGTGTAATTTTAATTTCAAATTCAAGGAATTAAACAAACAAATGATGTTAGTATACTTTTTAAAGTGATACATTTAGATTTTTTTCTCTGGCCCTGAATAATATATCTGGATGAAAGGAGAAAAAAAGTCACTACATTGTTTGGGTTTTTCTGAATATCCAGAATGTCTGCTGTGATCCAGTCAGGAAGACAGAAACCACTTTGAATATTTAGAATGTGTGCTTAGTCACTCAGTGGTGTCTGACCCTGCGACCACATGGATTGTAGCCTGCCAGTCTCCTCTGTCCATGGAGATTCACCAGAATATTTAGAATAGATGAAATTAAATACAGGGAATCAGTTACAGAGGATAAGACTGAAAGGGACCGGTGAGGCAACCCAGAGGTTAATGACCTCAGGAAGGGACTGTCACCCTTAGGCTGAAGAGACAAAGGGAAATCAAGGTGTTAGCAGAGCTCAGGGGCTGGCGCCACCCACAGGACGCTGGAGCCATGGGTGTAGGGGAGGCACCTGTCCAGTGGGAACCGGAGCCATGAAACCCAAATGGCCTCGGTCTGGCCTGTACTCCAAGCAGAGTGGGATGGGTAGGAAAGTGCTCTGGCCTCTTCCTTCCTCTTGCCCTCCAGCCTCTGTCAGATTCTGCCATTGCTCTCACCCAGCTGTAAATCAGAGGACACAGAAGCCTAGCTAGTGTGTACATATCTGGGACACAGTGCTGAGCAGGAAATGCTGGAAACTGATCTGAGAACAAGCAGGTCTTGAACTGACTACAGGTTTCTTGTGTAGATAGTCTCTCTTGATTCATGACTACTTGTTTATTTATTTACTTGATTTCTCATTTCTCAGGGGATTAGAGACAGACTCATCAACTATTACTTTTCCCCTATTTCCATGTGGCATCACAGAGACATGCCTTAAAATCATAAAAGGGAATAAAGAAACAGAAATGCAGTCATTTATAGGTAAAGCACAATGACCTTGAAAGCAACGCTTTCTCTGCATAAAGGAAGCTTCAGCATGTGTTAGCTTGAGTATAGGTACTCACTTCCATTTGAAGATATACCTGTAGATACTTTATCCTCCAGCTGTTTCTATATAGAATGTTTAATTTCTCTGAGTTTGTGTGATTGCACATATGTCAGGAGAGGGGCATTGGGGGGTGGTAATGCATCTGGCTTTCAAGATCAATGGAAAAATGAACTTCTGGGGAGAAATGAGCAGTCTGATATGTGTGCCTTTGTTGATGATAAGATTTTTTTATGCTGTTTTCATTAACCAGTAAAACATGAAGTCCCCCAGGGAAAACCTGCTGCTGCTGCTGCTAAGTCACTTCAGTCGTGTCCGACTCTGTGCGACCCCGTAGATGGCAGCCCACCAGGCTTCCCCATCCCTGGGATTCCCATTTCCTTCTCCAATGCGTGAAAGTGAAGTCGCTCAGTCGTGTCCGACTCTGGCGATCCCATGGACTGCAGCCTACCAGGCTCCTCCGTCCATGGGATTTTCCAGGCAAGAGTACTGGAGTGGGGTGCCATTGCCTTCTCCGAGAGAAAACCTAGTTAGGTACATTTCCACTTTACACCAGAGAATAACAAGCCTATTGTGTGTAAGACTTGAGACTTCACATAAGAGAGGCAGCCTCTGTTACTAGGGCATACAAAGATCTGTTCACATTGTGGTTTGTAATGGTACCTTTAACTGTTCTGCACAGATTATTAGAAAAAGTCATTTTTCCAAATGTGGATGTGGTATTGAGCAGGAAAGCCTCTCTAAGTGCCACAGAAGTTGATTCCCAGTGTCCAAGACTAGCATACAGTGGGGAGGAGAGAGAACCGAGCAGGAGCTAAAGCCAAATTTTAATCACTTGTTGGACCCATTTTTGAGATAAATTCCACATTTAAAATATTCATTTATTCCTAAGATGTAAAAGTGGACACTACTGGTGAAAAATATTCTGCAAGAACTAAAACATTTTTTAATGCACAGTAGCTACTCAACAAATGGGTGCTGATTAATATTGCACAGGGAGATCAGGAATAATAAGAACGAATAGTATAGCACTAAATGTATTGATGAGGACACCAAACATTTCACCAGTGTGGGTAGGGAGGAGGAACAGGCTGCA
The DNA here is from genome assembly GCF_002263795.3 of Bos taurus. NCBI lineage: Eukaryota > Metazoa > Chordata > Mammalia > Artiodactyla > Bovidae > Bos > Bos taurus. The sequence continues at coordinate 50,364,673 of NC_037331.1, forward strand.
ATCTAAGATTTCAAGGAGGGAACAGATGGTAAGATGATAGACAGCTACTGGAGGCCATTTGTTCTAAAACAGATAGAACACTTGTAGGTAAGGAAGGAGAAAACAGAACAATAGTTAAATACTAGCAGCAGGATCAGGAGATGTTTTTATTTTCCTTTTAGCCTGGGAAACCAGTGCATATTTGAAGGCAGAGCTTAAAGATCCTATAGGAAAAGGGAGGATGAGAGAGTGAATAACTGAGAGATCAAAACCTTGGGTAAGCTAAAAGGGGGGATCAGAGAGGATTAAAGACATAGGTTTCAAGGATTCTTAGAGCTAGGCTTGGAAAGATGTGAAAGCACTTTTTTTTCTTTCGATAGTGATGAAAAGGAAAAAGAAATGAGCTTATAGCAGATACTGTTTCAGAACAGAGCTCATCACTTTGGTGAGACTTGTCCTCATCAAGAGATTGGAGATTAGACATAATGATCAGGGGATGGCAGGACTGTGGGTCAGAACCAGGTACAGATAGAGAGATGAAATCTACACAGGACAAGAGAGCATGGTACCCATCAGCATGACAAGAAGCTGATGGTCTAGTTACTTCTACATGGCTACTATAAGGGATGTAGCAAGGGAGAGAAGATTGGAATTCACATATAAAGAGAACAGTAGAAGAGAGTCTGGGGGCAGGTACTTGCAGCACTGGGGCTTCTAGTCAAGGTTTTAGCAATGGGATGGTGGTTTAGACAGAACTTTAATAATCAAGACTAGTAGGGAGAAGTGATTTCTGAGTAAGATGGTGTCCACCATGAACAAGAGAACAAAGCAGAAGCTCCATTAGTAACACCAGCCATAGAGTCAGAGTGGAATCAACAAACAGCACATTCACTTATCTTGGTACAATGTTGCTTGAGCTATTGCTCTAACTTGAAGCAAGATCTATTCTGAAGTCTCAGATAGTGAGCTGGGATCATGTGACTCTTCATGAACATACCGGGGGAAGCAGAGTCAGAAGAAGCAAGAGTTGAAGGCTTTCCTCTGGTCAGAAGAGCCAAGAGTAAGTGCCGGTTGTCAAGACCTGGAGAAGTAGAGATTCAGGTTTGAGACCAGGGAAAATTGTTCTTTTGGCCAGAAAGCACAGTCTTCAAGAGAGGCTTGAAAGGATTGTCAAATAGCAGAGACAGCCCAGTTGACATAAGATGCATGAATTCATAGTGGGCCAAATTCACCCTCCTTTCATGTAAGAAAACAAAGATTTCATTCTCATAAAGCTTCCTCTCATAATATGTTTAAGAAATGTATCAGCTTCACTTTAAACCCTTTAGTTAGCTTTGCATCTACTTTGATTCAATATTAAGAAGTATTTCAGTCCTTGAATGATTCTTCTAATATTCTTGGAACAATGCATTATATTACTGAACAACAGAAACTGAACCGTTGAGATTTTCATTTTGTATACAAGTGAAATGTATCCTTATTTCCAAGTATTCAGTTTTTCAACCTAAAATAGGCTTTCTTTTTTTCTTTCAAAAACTAAATTTCATTTGGGAAAGGGCAAGAGCATGATGCCTAAAAAACAAAGCATAAAGAACAATGTGCTGACTTTGAAACTGAGCGGAAACAAATTAGTGAGAAAGAAATCAGATGTTAAATAAAAGAATGCTGAGTCCTCACAGCCTCACAGTTTGAGATAGTTGGCTGGAGAGTGTCTTCTAACTGATTGATTTGAATGTCACAGGAACGGAATTAAAATATTTGCAGGCTCAATGGCTCATCACTCAGTTGTAGCAAGAAATAAAATTGGTTGGGTATGAATTCCTCTCAAAGTTGTTCCAGTTATTGCAATAGGACATGGTCTTATGATCATTTTCTTTCCAGCAGATGATCGAATTGTGCTCAGCCAGTTTGGTCCTCATAGAAATCAAGCAATGTAATTTGATCTTATTATTTTAGTTAATTGATGACAAAAACTGCTGACTGCTATGTCACTAATTGGGTAATATTTATTAAAAACAAAACTGAAGCAGACAGGAAAATAGCTAAGTCAGTCATGTTGAATGTTATATACATCCATCTTACATCTTAATTTCCTTGTCATTAAATAAGTGAATTGACACTTTGTCAAAACATCAGTGAAGTCCTTTAAAGTCTTTTTATAAAAGCCTATATAAAAATACCAAAAAATATTATTAGGAGAAACCCACAATTTTGACTCTCATTCGGGGTTTTCAATAACAACACTTTGTACTTAGGTCAAAATTTTCTTTTATGGGAATTGAAAAGCTAATGAATAACAATTTGCCTATTTCACAGAGCACATGAAATTACTTCTAATTTCTCCTATCAACCCAATTAATTAAATTTATTGTTTGAGAAATAACTCAAGGGAATATTAAGAATAAAGATCATTATTAAATTGAATTTAGGCTCTCATTCTGTGGTAGATGTCAGCAAGTCCCTTTAAGGGATATCAACAGACAGATAATAGAAGCCAGTATGTCACCAAAGGCCATTTTGTCCCACTCATTAAATGCTCTAAAGATATGTATTTTCCAGGTTTCAAGTTTTAGTTAATATGTTTATATGTTTAGTTAATATGTTTATACTAAAATAGGTCTATTTTGATGCAGAAATAATTTATTGTATACATCACAGAAAGACTGAATATGTGAGTAGGAAACATTAACTTGAATATAATTCTGACAGTTTTAAGTTGGTTTTGGTATTGCTCCCATCTCTGGCATCTCTGAAAGGAAACTGTATTCTATTTTTTTTTTTTTCATGTGGTATGAACATTCTGTTTCAGTACTTAAATACCTCTATGGTTTCCTCTTACCAATCAGACAAAGGCTAAAAATATTTAACTTCAGATTCTTTGTGGTGTGTCTACTACCTACCAGTTTAGCACAGATTCATACCACTCCCTTCCACAGACAGTGGTTGTTTCCAATACCCATTCTCCCCTTCTCCATTAGAAATAGAACCGTGAGGTCTAGCTGGCACCACCAGTTTTCCAATTATAGTAACTAAACCTGTATCTTAATTAATACAGACATCACATTTTTAAGAGAGAGGAGGAAGTGTACTTGGAGGAAAAAAAAATAAAAAACCCTAAGTCTTTAACCCTGAACTTACCCACACCCTCTTTGCTACATTAACCTAGGATCACATCCTGCTCTTGTTTCTTTTCCATCAAAACTCAAAAAGCCATTAGACTTCTTATTATAAAAATACATGGACAGTACTTCAAAATAAAGTGATTCATGAGTGTAAGCAGTTGCAAGTTAATTCATCTTGAGCTCATACACAATATATGAAGTAACAAAAGCAACAGAACACCAAGAACTTTGACTTTTAGTTGTTGCTGTTCAGTCACTGAGTCGTGTCTGACTCTTTGCGATGCTGTGGACTGTACCAAGCCAAGATACTCTGTCCTCCACAATCTCCCAGAGTTTGCTCAACTTCATGATTGATTCAGTGATGCTGCCTAACCATCTCATCCCCTGCCACCCCCTTCTCCTTTCACCTTCAATCTTTCCCAGCATCAGGGTCTTTTCCAACAAGTCGGCTCTTCGTATCAGGTAGCCAAAGTATCAGCTTCGGCATCAGTCCTTCCAACGAGTATTCAGGGTTGATTTCTTTTAGGATTGACTGGTTTGATCTCCTTGCAGTCTACGGAACTCTATCAAGAGTGTTCTTCAGCACCAAAATTTGAAAACATCAATTCTTCAGTGTTCAGTCTTCTTTATGGACCAATTCTAACATCTGTACATGACTACTGAAAAACCATAGCTTTGACTATATGGACTTTTGTTAGCAAAGTGATGTCTCTGCTTTTTAATACACTGTCTAGGTTTGTCATTCATAGCTTTCCTTCAAAGGAGCAAGCATCTTTTAATTTCATGACTGCAATCACCATCTACAGTGATTTTGGAGCCCAAGAAAATTAAATCTGTCACTGCTTCCACTTATGCCCCCCCTTTTTATTAATTTTTAAAGTTTTGTTGAAATATAGTTGATTTATAACGTGTTAATTATGCTGTACAGCAAAGTGATTCAGATACTTACATATAAATATATTATTCTTTTAATATTCTTTTCCACTATGTTCTGTCACAGAATATTGAATATAGTTTTTTGTGCTACACAGCTGTTGTTGTTTAGTTGCTAAGTCATGTCCGACTGTTTGCAATCCCATGGACTGTAGCCCGCTTGGTACCTCTCTCTGTATATGGGGTTCTCCTGGCGTGAATACTGGAATGGGTAGACATTTCCTTCTCCACAATCTCTCCCCTTTTATTTCCCATAAAGTGAGGGGACCAGTGCCATGCTTAGTTTTTTTAATGTTGAGTTTCAAGCCAGTATGTTCACTCTTCTCTTTCACCTTCATCAAGAGGCTCTTTAGTTCCTCTCCTCTGTCTGCCATTAGAGTGGTATCATCTGAGTATCTGAATTGTTGATACTTGTCCCAGCATCTTGATTTCAGCTTGTGATTCATCCAGTCCAGCATGTCACATGATGTACTCTGCATGTAAGTTAAATAAGCAGGGAGACAATATACAGCCTTGATGTACTCCTTTCACAATTTTGAATCAGTTCATTGTTCCATGTCTGGTTCTAACTGATGCTTCTTGACCAGCATACAGATTTTTCAGGAGACAGGTAAGGTGGTCTGGTACTCCCATCTCTTTAGGAATTTCCCACAGATTGTTGTGATCCACACAGTCAAAGGCTTCAGTATGGTCAATGAAGGAGAAGTAGATGTTTTCCTAGAATTCCTTTGCTTTCTCTGTGATCCAACATATGTTGGCAATCTGATCTCTGGCTCCTCTGCCTTTTCTAAGTCCAGCTTGTACATCTAGAAGTTCTCAGTTCATGTACTGTTGAAGCCTAGCTTGAAGAATTTTTGCCTAACCGTGCTAGCATGTGAAATGAGCACAACTGTATGGTAGTTTGAACATCCTTTGGCATTAGAATGAAAACTGACCTTTTCAGGCCACGGCTGAGTTTTCCAAATTTGCTGGCGTATTGAATGCAGCACTTTAATAGTATCATCTTTTAGAATTTTAAATAGCTCAGCTGGAATCCTGTCACTTCCATTGCTTTGTTCCTAGTAACGCTTCCTAAGGCCCACTTGTCTTCACACTCCAGAATGTCTAGTTCTAGGTGAGTGACCACACCATCATGGTTCTCCATGTCATTGCAACCTTTCTTATATAGTTCTGCTGTATATTTTTGCCATGTTTTCTTAATCTCTTCTGCATCTGTTAGGTCCTTACTCTTTCTGTTCTTTAGCATGCCCATCCTTGCATTACTTTGTTAACAAAGGTCCGTCTAGTCAAGGCTATGGTTTTTCCAGTGGTCATGTATGGATGTGAGAGTTGGACTATAAAGAAAACTGAGTGAAGAAGAATTGATGCTTTTGAACTGTGGTGTTGGAAAAGACTCTTGAGAGTCCCTTGGACTGCAAGGAGATCCAACCAGTCCATCCTAATGGAGATCAGTCCTGGGTGTTCATTGGAAGGACTGATGTTGGAGCTGAAACTCCAATATTTTGGCCACCTGATGTGAAGAGCTGACTCACCGGAAAAGACCCTGATACTGGGAAAGATCTCCTCCTGAGGGCAGGAGGAGAAGGAGACAACAGAGGATGAGATTGTTGGATGGCATCACCGATTCAATGGACATGGGTTTAGGTGGACTCTGGGAGTCGGTGATGGACAGGGAGGCCTGGCGTGCTGCGGTTCATGCGGTTGCAAAGAGTCAGACATGACTGAGAGACTGAATTGAATTGAATTCAATTGAATCCTTGCATGAAATGTTCCCTTGATATCTCCACGTTTCTTGAAGGGATCTCTAGTCTTTCCAGTTCTATTTGTTCCTCTATTTCTTTGCATTGTTCATTTAAGGACTTCTTATCTCTCCTTGCTATTCGCTGGAACTCTGCATTCAGTTGGGTGTATATCATTCCCTTTCTCCCTTGCCTTGCACTTCTGTTTGTTTCTTAGCTATTTGTACAAACAACCATTTCACCTTCTTTCATTTCCTTTTCTTGAGGATGGTTTTGGTCATTGCCTCCTGTACAGCGTTACAAACCTCTGTCCATAGTTCTTCAGGTACTCTGTCTACCAGATCCAATCCTTTGAATCTATTTGTCATCCCCAGTGTATAATCATAAGAAATTTGATTTAAGTCATACTTGAATGGCCTAGTGGTTTTCCCTACTTTGCTCAATTTAAGCCTGAATCTTGCAATAAGGAGCTCATGATCTGGGTCACAGTCAGCTCCAGGTCTTATTTTTGCTGACTGCATAGAGCTTCTCCATCTTCAGCTGCAAAGAACATAATCAATCTGATTTCGGTTTGACTATCTGGTGATGTCCATGTGTAGAGTCGTTTCTTGGGTTGTTGGAAAAAGGTATTTGCTACACGCAACATGTTCTCTTAACAAAACTGTTAGTCTTTGCCCTGCTTCGTCATTTTGTACTCCAAGGTCAAATTTGCTGGTTATTCCAGGTATTCTTGACTGCCTACTTTTGCATTCCAGTCCCCTATGATGAAAAGGAAAACTTTTTCTTGCTGTTAGTTCTAGAAGGTGTTGGTCTTCCCTGGTGGCTCAAACAGTATAGAATCTGTCTGCATTGCAGAAGATCCAGGTTTGAACCCTGGGTCAGGAAGATCTCCTGGAGAAGGGAATGGCAACCCACTCCAGTATTCTTGCCTAGAGAGTTCTATGGGCAGAGAAGCCTGGCAGGGTACAGTACATGGGGGTCACAAAGAATCAGACATGACTGAGTGGCTTTCACTTTCACTAAAAGATGTTATAGGTTTTCATAGAACAAGTCAACTTCAGTTTCTTTGACATCAGTGGTTGCGGCATAGATGGGTTACTGTGATGTTGAATAATTTGCCTTGGAAATGAAACAAGATCATTCTGTTGTTTTTGAGATGGCACCCAAGTACTGCATTTTGGGCTTTTGTTGACTATGAGGGGCTACTCCATTTCTTCTAAGGGATTCTTGTCCACTTATAATAGATATAATGGTCATCTCAGTTATATTCGCCCATTCCCATCCATTTTTGTTCACTGATTTCTAAGATGTAAGTGTCCAATCTTGCCATCTCCTGATCATGTCTGATATACCTTGATTCATGGACCTAACATTCCAGGTTCCTATTTAATTTTGTTCCTTCGAGCATCGGACTTTACTTTCACCATCAGACATATCACTTTGGCCCAGCCTCTTCATTCTTACTGGAGATATTAGTAACTGTCCTCCACTCTACAAATCCTCAGAAACTACAATATCCAGTAATGTGGATCAGCACTACTAAAAAGGAAAGATCAGTGGATACCACAGAATCATCATTACAACTAAAGACTCTGCCAGCTGCTCCTAGCAAAAATTCAGCAATACCATATCTCTCTGGGGTTATATTCTAGCTTCTTTTTGCATATTTTTCTGGGTTTTGTACATATGTTTATATTTAAGGTAGACATTTAGAAAATTTTTTATACATCTTAACCAATCTTCTTATATTTATCAAATCTAGAGTTGAAAGACCCATCCCCCTCAAATAGATGCCATTAAGAAAATGTATCTGGTAGTCTCCCAAAGCAATAGAAATAAAAACAAAAGTAAACAAATGGACTTAATCAAACGAATAAGCATTTGCATGGCAAAAGAAACCATAAACAATGAAAGACAGCCTACAGAATGGGAGAAAATATTTACAAATGATGTGACTAACAAGGGATTAATTTCCAAACTATATAAATAGCTCAAGCAACTTAACAACAAAAAGCTGAACAACCCAATAGAAAAGTGGGCAGAAAACCTAAATAGACTTTTCTCCAAGGAAGACACGATACAGATGACCAATAGGCATATGAAAAGATGTTCCACATCACTAATTATTAGAGAAATGCAAATCAAAACTACAAGGAGGTACCAGCACACACCGGTAAGAATGGCCATCATTAATAAGTCTACAAATTACAAATGCTGGAGAGGATGAGGAAAAATGGGAACCCACCAACACTGTTGGTGAGAGTATAAATTTTTTCAGCCATTATGGAAAGTGGTATGGAGATTCCTTTTAAATCTAGAGTAGCCATATGATCAAGCAATCCCACTCCTGGGCATATATCTGAAGAAAACTCCAATTCTAAAAGATACATGCATGCTAGTGTTCATAGCAGCACTATTTACAACAGCCAAAATATGGAAGCGACTTAAATGCCTGATAGATGATTGGATAAAGAAGATGTGGTGTATATACACAATTGAATACTACTCAGCCATAGGGGAAAAAAAATGAAACAATGACATTTGCATCAGTGTCCATGGACCTAGAGATTATCATACTGAGTGAATAAGCCAGATAGGGAAAGACAAATATCATATGATATCATTTATATGTGGAATATTAAAAAATGATAAAAATGAACTTACGTGAAGAGAAATATTTAAAAGGTAATGATAGAGCACTTTTCACAATTGAAAACTTACCACCTTTAACTTGTGTAAACCTAATGAGTTCAACATCCAGCAAATAAAAAGAAATTCCATTTCAAAACATATCACAGGGAAATCCAAAGAGAAAATGAAACATGAGCAGAGAGAAAAGACATGCTAGCTAAAAGGAAGGAATAATTAATCTAATGGCCTGCCTTCTCAATGGCAAAAATGCAAGGCAGAAGACAAGAGAATTAGTAGCCTCAATCTTCTGAGAGATAAACAACTCTCAATTTAGAATTGTATACTCGAAATAAACACTCAAAAAGGAGAGTTAAAGAAGCACATCTTTAGAAAAACAAAAATTGAGCATTTACTACCAATAGATTCTGTGTTCAGCAAAAATATAAAGGATAGATCTTATAAAGATAAAAATATTTTACCAAAAAGAAGTTCTCAGATTCAAGTTCTAATAAATAAAATATTTTAAAAAAGAATAAATCGAAACAAATATTGAACAAATAAAAACATTTATTCTCAATATAGAGACTAAAAATAATTGAAAGTTGCAACAAACTATAAGCTAATTAATAAAACAGCATGAAATCTAAAAGTGTGGTAATGTGTGCTATAAAATCCTAGAGGAAAACACAGGCAGAACACTGTGACACAAATTGCAGCGATATCTTTTCTGATTTGTCTCCCAGAATGATGGAAATAAAAACAAAAATAAGCAAATGGGAATTACTTAAACTCAAAAGCTTTTGCACAGCAAAGGAAAGAGTAAACTAAATGTAAAGACAACCCACAGGGTTTCTCTGGCAGCTCAGTAGTAAAGAATCTTCCTGCCAATGCAGGAGACATGGGTTCTATCCCTGATGTGGGAAGATCCCACATGCCATGGAGCAACTAAGCCCATGTGCCATAACTATTAAGCCTGTGCTCTAGAGCCCAGGATTGGCAACTACTGAAGCCCACCCACCTAGAGCCAGGGCTCCATAACAAGAGAAGCCACCACAATGAGAACCTCGTGCACCACAGCTAGAGAGTAGCCCCCATTGACCACAACTAGAGAGAAAAGCCCATGCAGCAACGAAGATCCAGAACAGCCAAAAATAAATGAAAAGAACTGAATAATAGTAAGTCTACCAGCTTAAAGAATACAAGAGGAAAAGCAGGACAAAGAAAAAGCTCAAATTGCTGGTAGAGATTAACCAAAATATATGCAAACGAACTGATTCTTCTGCTGTTAAAATACATAGATGTCAGACTGGATTTAAGAAAATAGTCCAGCTCTAGCTGTGTATAACGGAAAAGGCAATGGCACCCCACTCCAGTACTCTTGCCTGGAAAATCCCATGGGCAGAGGAGCCTGGTAGACTGCAGTCCATGGGGTCGCTAAGAGCCGGACACAACTGAGCGACTTTCATGCATTGAAGAAGGAAATGGCAACCCACTCCAGTGTTCTTGCCTGGAGAATCCCAGGGACGGGGGAGCCTGGTGGGCTGCCGTCTATGGGGTTGCACAGAGTCGGACACGACTGGTGACTTAGCAACTGTGTATAAAAGCCATACTTGAAACATAAAGACACAGACAAGTGGGAAAGGATGAAAAAAATGATATACCTGAAAAGTGTTAATGAAATGAAAGCTGGTGATGTTAATTTATACTGCACAAATCTAAGTTAAGGCAAAAAGCATTACTAGAAATAGAGTAGGGCCTTCCCAGGTGGCGCTAGTGGTAAAGAATTCACCTGCCAATTCAAGAGACAAGAGACACAGTTTCGATCCCTGGGTGGAGGAGATCTCCTGGAGTAGGAAATGGCAAGCCACTCCAGTATTCTTGACTGGTAAATTCCATGGGCAACAAGCCTGGTGGGCTACAGTTCCTGGGGCTGCAAAGAGTCAAACACAGCTGAACACACACACATGAATAGAGAAGTTCACTGAATAATAATCAAACAAACTTTCAGTTCAACAGAAGGATATAACAATTCTAAGCTTTTAGACACTAATAATAACATAACTTGAATTCTATTATGCTAGTAAAATAATTATACCACTAATAAAATTTTAAAAATAACTTGTCACTGGAAAAAATCAATAGATTAATATCCATATGCAAAGCTGTTCCTTAATGCCGTTTTACAGGTTATTATCTGTTTTGATTCTCAACGCTATTTAGCCTCATCAGGTAGGTTGTGGACTGTTCCCTATTTTTCTATGCCAGGATTAGAATCACCTCCCTCAAATGTTCGCCAGAATTTATCTCTAAAACCCTCTGTGCATAGCATCTTCCTTCTATGAAGATTTTTTAAAACTGTTTACTGGTTTTAATACATACAGATCGACTCACAATTTCTATTTTGTCTTGAGTCAATTTCATTTATTATTTTATGAAAAGAACCATTTCTTCAGAGTTTTCAAAAACTGGGGCATCAGAACATTTTAAAAAATCTCTGCTGTAGCTGCAAACTTTCATCCTTTAAAGTGTTGCTTTGAACCTTATCTTTTGTTTTAGTGATCAGACTGTCCAGAATTGTCAATTTTTTGATCTCTTGGAAAACCAGTTTTTAACTTTGATGTCCTTTTCTAGCTCATTATCTTCTGCATTTATTTTCACTTTCTTCTTCTACTTTCTTTGAGTTTATTTGTTTGTTCTTTACCAGCATTTTAAGATAAATACCTAGCTCATTAATCTTTCTCATAAAGTGTTTCACTCTAAAAATTTCCCACTACATAGCATTTACCAACATTTCCAAAGTTTTGAGTTTAAACTTTTTCTTTATTCTGTAATTCTAAGTAATTTTTAGTTTCCAATTTGTTTTTTTCTTTAACTCATGCACTATTAAAATGTTTTTAATTTCCAAAATTATCTTTGTTTTGTTCTGTATGTATATACATGAGTGTGAATTTTATTTTTATTTTTTAATATTAATTTAATTATGGTCAGAGATGGAATTCCATGTGAAATCAATTCTTTGGAAATTACTCTAACTTCCTATATGGCCAAAGCATTGTTGTATTTTGGTTGATGTTCCGTGTAACTTGAAAAGAACTGGGTCCAGGGTTTTTATTAATTCATAAGGTTAGTATTTACCAAACTTTCTATATGATAAGAGTCATTTGAGGCTCTTTTTAAAAATACAGCTTCTGAATCTCTCTTCTGGAAATTCTCATTCAATAAGCCAGATCAGAGAAGTTTGGGAAATCCTGCAGTGAGCTAAGCAATTTTGTTGTTCCATTTAGATTTTCCTTATTTGTACTGATCTATGTCAATCTGATTTATCACTTATTGAGATAACTGTGTTCAATTATTTCAGTAAGCACGTAGATTTTTAAATTTTTGCTTTTAATTTTGTCAGCTTTAAATATATGCATTACACACACACACACACACACATACACACACACTCACCCACCTATCCATTTGGTAGGTCTATTAAATTCTCTTCAGCTTCAGTTCAGTTCAGTTCAGTTGCTCAGTCGTGTCCGACTCTTTGCGACCCCACGAACCGCAGCACACCAGGCCTCCCTGTCCATCATCAACTCCCAGAGCCTACCCAAACTCATGTCCATTGAGTCGGTGATGCCATCCAACAATCTCATCCTCTGTCGTTCCCTTCTCTTCCTGCCCTCAATCTTTTCCAGCATCAGGGTCTTTTCCAGTGAGTCAGCTCTTCGCATCAGGTGGCCAAAGTATTGGAGTTTCAGCTTCAACATCAGTCCTTCCAATGAACACCCAGGACTGATCTCCTTTAGGATGGACTGGTTGGATCTCCTTGCAGTCCAAGGGACTCTCAAGAGTCTTTTCCAACACCACAGTTCAAAAGCATCCATTCTTCTGCATTCAGCTTTCTTTGTAGTCCAACTCTCACATCCATACATGACCACTGGAAAAACCATAGCCTTGACTAGACAGACCTTTGTTGACAAAGTAATGCCTCTGCTTTTTAATATGCTGTCTAGGTTGGTCATAACTTTCCTTCCAACAAGTAAGAGTCTTTTAATTTCATGGCTGCAATCACCAACTACAGTGATTTTGGAGCCCCTCAAAATAAAGTCAGCCACTGTTTCCACTGTTTTCCCATCTATTTGCCATGAAGTGATGGGACCGGATGCCATGATCTTAGTTTTCTGAATGTTGAACTTTAAGCCAACTTTTCTACTCTCCTCTTTTACTTTCATCAAGAGGCTCTTTAGTTCTTCTTCACTTTCTACCATAATGGTGCTTATATGCCATCAAAATATGGCCAAACCTGGAGGCCTTAATGCCAGTATCAAAACCCTCTACTGGAAAAGACAATCCATAGAGCTGATACATAAAATATTGGTATCATTCAAAGGGATAGAAATGAAGCATCTCCCTTAATTCAGTGGTTTATTAACACAAAGAGCATTCAATTCAGTTTAGTCGCTCAGTCATGTCCGACTCTTTGCGACCCCATGAATCGCAGCATGCCAGGCCTCCCTGTCCATCACCAACTCCCAGAGTTCACTCAGACTCACGTCCATCGAGTCAGTGATGCCATCCAGCCATCTCATCCTCTGTCGTCCCCTTCTCCTCCTGCCCCCAATCCCTCCCAGCATCAGAGTCTTTTCCAATGAGTCAACTCTTCGCATGAGGTGGCCAAAGTACTGGAGTTTCAGCTTTAGCATCATTCCTTCCAAAGAAATCCCAGGGCTGATCTCCTTCAGAATGGACTGGTTGGATCTCCTTGCAGTCCAAGGGACTCTCAAGAGTCTTCTCCAACACCACAGTTCAAAAGCATCAATTCTTCGGTGCTCAGCCTTCTTCACAGTCCAACTCTCACATCCATACATGACCACTGGAAAAACCATAGCCTTGACAATACAAAGAGAAAGATTAAGCATTTTACAGGATTTATGAGTTTTCTGCTTCCATAGGTATTGTTTCTAGATTCATAGAAGAGTTCTTTGCATTGAATACTTATTTATGGCTCTGTATTCAGCCAAAATATTGTATAGTAATTAGACTTCATTTAAAATAAATAAATTTTAAAAAAAGAAATGGCTTATTTTCAGAATAGTATCTTGTTTGCACTAATGTGTCTACTTAGAAAGAGGAGGAAAGCTTGTGTGTGTCACTAGGGTCTACATTATTCTGGCAATTTCTCTAAATGTGTTCTTGGAGGACCATGCAGCCTGCTTCTCTTATTCCACATCTGAGATACTCCCCTCTGAAACATCCTGTTGGTGATTATGTAGACCCAGCTGTGGAGAGTGGTTTACTGGAAATGTTTGTAAAACAATTAAAACTTTCATCATGCCTCCTAACCTCCTGTCTTCTTAACATTAAAACCACCCTTTGTAATTTCCTTGTTTTTCTCACATTGACTGGATCTGCAGGGAACATTTATTCATGCCGTAGCAAACACAGTTTAACTGGTAGTTTGGCTGACAGAACAGCTTTGTTTCTGTGCTTGTGTAACCCCCACTTCTGACAGCAGAAGTTGAGAAACAAGTCTTCTTAGCAAACTGCCTTTGCAATGCCAGAAGACAGAGCCATCTTGTTATTTCAGGAATATAAAATTGGTGGAGGGTTACTTCATTTTTCATTTATTGACTTAAGGACGAATAACCCAATGTAATATTACTTCAGAAATCAATAGATGTAACACTGTAGTTAACTTTCAAACAATAAAAATAAAGTTAAAAAAACAACAACTGTTCTTTCATCTGGTAGCAGTGGCTTTAGGGCACTATAAATTGTCCTGCAGGACCTTCATAGGGCCCACAAAGACTGAGAAGAGTAATGAGGCATGTCTATCCAGAGAGAGGCTAGATAAACATGGTTTAAGATTAAATTGCTTCCCAGCAAAGCAAGAGTTATTAGATCACCTTTTGCAGAATCAGTCATTTTTATAAATACAGATACAGAACAAGTAAATCATTGGACATTCTTCTTCAACTAGAAACAGGGTGGTTTGCAATTGCTATTGCAGGGGGTCTTGGTTTATAAAACAAACAAAAAATTAAAACCCAGCAACCAAATGAAAACTGTGAGGGCTCTTCTCCTCAGATAATTCTGCTTCAGATACTTCTGGACTTTTAAGGGGAAACAATGTTCTGTTGTGAAAATCCATTTTGGGGCTATTTTTCATCTTGTTTTTAACTCCCTTGTAGCATTGTTCAAACCACTGTCCCCAGAACAAAAAAGATGTAACACCACTTTTTAAATGACACTGTCTTCCTAGTTCCCTGTTAGGCCCTTAGCAATACACATCATTCTCTGTATTCTGTATTTTGAGCAGGAAATTATTAAAAAGGAGTTCATGATCTTTGTACCATCCACTGAATGTAAATCTTAAGTGGCACTTGAAGCCAGTATCAACCCCTTTGGTAGCAGTCATCTTTGTAAGCTGTACCATCCTGGTGAAATGTAGGAGGAAGAGGAAACTGAGAGGAAGCCTCTGGGTCTTTCTAAAGAATGAGTGGACCTTACAGCTAGAGAGCCAAGCTACGGGTTAATTTAGTCCTTCTGTTTCCTACAAGTACACTGCAAGCTTGTTTTTACATTTTTCATGTGCTTGATGAGTATCTGTCTTTATACCAGAGGCCCTTAATAGGTTTCTACAGGAAGACAAGTGACTTAGGAGATGGATTACATTAATTTAGGAGTGTGCAAGCTTGGCCCTGTCCTGCTCTATCCCTGTGTGATCTTGAGCCTTGAGTTCTCCAAAGATAGGGAAACTAATCCTTACCAGCTGCTTTTGGGGAGGGGGAGATCAAAAGTATAAAGTAACTGAGCTCCTCATTAACAAAAATCATCTATCAATGTGTATTACTCATTATGGAAAAGAATTAGCCTGTCCACAATTTGGTTTCATTTTGCTTTTGATTAATTGTATCATGTATTGTCAACCAGGACTCCACAAGGAAATGCAATTAGCCTCATCAATGTTAATGATGACTGAGAGTTGACAGGAGCCAGATGTCTATACAGAATTCAGGGGAAATAAACTTATGTTCTAGTTTAAAGGAAGTAGCAATTGCTCAATTTCCCTGAAATGTTAAACTTTAAAGAGCTCACTTATAAAGAAGTCAAAAACAAGAAGTCAAGATGATAAAGAAGTGAAAAAAATGTATACACAAAGAAAAATTAAAGAAATAAAGTATTTGACAGGAAAAATAGAGAACTGAGATTGAAAAGTAATAATGGTTTGCAATCCTATAAGGACTCCATGTTTTGGGGCCAAGTTAAGCAATTCTGGGCTTGTTTTCTCTTGTTTCTCTCTCCCATGTTTACTCTTTTGAACAGGCCCAAGCCACGCCTTTCATTTCTTCATTTATGTACTTCTTTAATATATTTGTATTATCTGCTGTGTATAAAATCTATGCCATGTGTGTGAGTGATAGAAAAATACACATGACATAGTCACCTGTTCTCAAAGGATACAAAGTCTCAGTAAGAAGAAAAAGACATGAACACAAACCACTCCTACTTAAGGAAGTATGAGAAAAACAAATACAAGAGAGACAGGAAAGGAAAGGAGTTTATTTCCTTTCCAGCCAGACTTCAAAGGAAGTCTTTGAAAAAAGTTGTTTCCATCTGACTCATGCTTATTTCCCATCACTACTGAAAAACTCATTAATTCTTATCCAGATAAATTGAGTAATGTTGAAATTAAGATAAATTGGTATAACAGCACTAAGTTTCAGATTATCTCCATTTCTTCCAAGCAGAAAAAACATTCCGTGCTCTTGGCTGGTCTCTCTTTTGAGAAGTCACTCTTCAGCTCCCCTAGACATGTCCTACTAAACAAGTGTCACTTCTTGTGCACTGGCTTGGGTTGCAATCCTTATAAACCTCGATACTTTAATGACTTCCTGCACTCCATACTGGATCTTGTTTGGGAAATAACACTAAAGATTAATGTTACTTGCCATCTGCATTGATCACTTCTCAAAGTTGTGTTGGAAGCCTAAATGATCAAGTCAGGTTATGCCCATGATGATATGAGGAACAAAGGAAATTTAGTCACTAAGCCTCTGCATGAGAGCAGGACTTGATAAAACGAAGACACCTCCTCCCAAAAGGATGGGGACATAGACTGCATGTCAAGTATTTAGGGATTACAAATTTTTTCCCTTTCATAAAAGTCTTTCTTACTCCTTTTTGACAGGAAGAAATGGCAAGAGAGATAAATCAGTACAGTTGTTTTTCCAGAATAACAATAACATGCTTTCTTTGGACTTTGTTCATAACCTCACTGAACACTCACATCAATAAACTGAGAGACAAAGTCTTCTCATAGAAAAAATATACAGTGTGCCCAGAAATAAACCCACGCATATGTAGTCAACTAATCTTTGTCAAGAGCACTAAGAATGCACGAAGAAAAGATAATTTCTTCAATAAAGATAGTTTCTTTTTTTCAGCAGGAAAAACTGAATATCCACATGCAAGAGAATGAAATTGAACACTTATCTTACATTATACACAAAAACCAACTCAAAATGGATTAAACCGTAAGTGTAAGACCTGAAGAAAAACATAAGACTCCTAGAAGAAAACATAAGGAAAAATCTGCTTGATAATGATTGTCTTGGCTATGATTTTCTTTTTGGGGGGATATGCAAAAGTACAGAAAACAAAAGCAAAAATAAACAAGTGGGACTACATCAAACTAAAAAGCATCTTTACAGCAAGTAAACAATCAGAAAAATGAAAAGATGACCTAGAAAGTAGGAGAAAGTGTCTGCATACTCTATCTGATAAGGGGGTAATATCTAAATATATAAGAAACTTATACAGCTCAATAGCAAAAAACAAAACAAAACTGATTTTAAAGTGAGAAGAGGACCTAAACAGACATTTTTGCAAAGAAGATAAACGAATGGAAGATATACAAGATATCTATATTTCAATAGATGTACGAAAAGGTGCTCAACATTGCTACTCATCAGGGAAATGCAAACCTAAACCACAGTGATAAATCTCCATATACCTGTTAAGAGAGCTGTCATCATAAGATAAGACAAATGCTGGTGATAATGAGGCAGAAAGGAGAAACGTGTATGCTGTTGCTGAGAATATAAATTGGTACAGGCATTATGAAAAATAGTCTGAAGACACGGCAAAAAATTAAAAATAGTACTATCACATGATCCAGCAATTTCACTTCTGGGTGTGTGTCTGAAAAAATAAAATCACTGTCCCAAAGGGCTCTCTGCACTCCTACATTCATTGCAGCATTATTCACAATAGCCAAGACACGGTCACAACCTAAATGTCCATCAGCAGATGAATGGATAAAGAAAATGTGGTATATGTATACCGTGGAATAATACTGAGCCATAACAAGAAAATCTTGCCATTTGTGACAACATGGATTAACTTGGAGGGTATTATGATAGATGAAACAAACCAGACACAAAAGGGCGCATACTGTATTATTTTACTTATATGTGGAATCTAAGAAGTTGAGCTCATAGGATGAGAAGGTGGTAACCAAGGCTGGGGGTGGGGAAAATAGAGAGAGATTGATCAAAGGGAATAAACTTTCAGTTATAAGATGAATGTGTTCTAAAGATCTAATGTACAGCATGGTGACTATAGTTAATAATCATCAAGTTTTACATCTTAGAGCATATTCTACAACCTAACTATATATAATTTTTATTTGCCAATCATACTTCAATAAAGCTGAAAATAAGAAGAAAAACATACAATGTCATGTGAAAGGTGCTATAAAAAAGCCAGAAAGGCAGAGAAAATCATGAAATAAGGCAAATCATTCTCTTTGGGAGGGTTTTCTTCCATGAAAGAGTCATTCTTCTCCTTTGTGAAGTTGATACTTCTCTTTGAATTAAATAAGAAATTTTTGTGTGTTGAAGCTAAAGCATTATTATTTGTTGAGTGCCTATTTCACGGTAAGCATTTATATGCTTTATTTAATCCTTATATCTACTGTGCAATATTACCCTCATTTCACTGGAGAGAAAATAGAGGTTCCGTGAATATCTTGATTCAGGGTGTCGGATTAGTAAGTGCTGAAGGCACAATTCATACTCAGGACTGTCTCACTTGAAATTTGTACACGTTCCTGTAGGTCATAAAGCCACAAGTCATAATGCCTTCAGGATAATGGCTTTACCTTAATCCTTGGGAGTTAGTTGTGGTCACAGTGGAAGGCAAATTTAAAAATCGAGGAAAATCATACAGTTCTCCAAAAGTGGACATAAAATGAAGAGGATGGCTTGCTAGCATACAATTAAAATTTGATGCTTATTAATACATCATGCATCAATTTTCTAAACTCTATTGAAAATGTTGAAGTGTGGAGCTCATGTCCTCCTATACTCTTTTCTGGCCTTGTATATTTGTTCTGGAGTGCTTCCAGGAACAGTCACTGAAAGGACTCTGGTGTTTGTGATGTTTCTGAGGAGTTTGGCAAGGCTCAAGTTCATGAGCTGTCTGTATTTTGGCTATCGTTGTTCTGCTGACCTGCTCTCATTGGCTTTTGACTTTCCTGCCTGGAGTTCCATTCTCTCCATGACATTATACTTGACTTTACACAAATCACTTAACCTTTTACAATTTCTGCTTCAAAAGAAACAGGATGGAAATCATCTTCAGAGTTCCTGTAGCCCTAAAATTTCATAAACTAAAAGTTAACATTCTCTTTTTATTTTTATAGAACAGATTTTTATGGATTAATTTTGGTTGGCTAAACAGTTATTTTTAGAATTTTCAGTGAAATTCCAGCAACCCTGGAACAAGTGTGAAGATTTTCAAGTTGGTTATTCATCTATTGTGAAAAAATAGATTATTCAGTGTTTGTAAATTCAGTTTATTAATTTAAAATTAACTTGCATAACCATTAAATATGTAATATCAGGTTAAAAATAAGCCCCTGTTTAAGTCCATAGAGATTTAGTTGAACTCAAATCTATTTTTTGAGGATTAAAGACAGCACAATCTAAACTGTAATATTATGTAGTCTAAATATAAAACTAAGCAATTAAGATAAGGTGAAAAACTCTTTATGATGTTCATGTAAGGTTTTATTTCTTTTTTTTTTCCCTTTTTAAAAAAATATTTTGCTTGTCCTCACTGAAAAAAATATTAAGAACATCTTACCTGTATAGTCTTCCAGTTCAGTTCAGCTTAGTTGCTCAAAAGTGTCTGACTCTTTGCGACCCCATGAATTACAGCACGCCAGGCCTCCCTGTCCATCACCAACTCCCGGAGTCCACCCAAACCCATGTCCATTGAGTCGGTGATGCCATCCAATCATCTCATCCTCTGTCGTCCCCTTCTCCTCCTACCCTCAATCTTTCCCAGCATCAGGGTCTTTTCCATTGAGTCAGCTCTTCACATCAGGTGGCCAAAATATTGGAGTTTCAGCTTCAACATCAGTCCTTTCAATGAACACCCAGGACTGATCTCCTTTAGGATGGACTGGTTGGATCTCCTTGCAGTCCAAGGGAATCTCAAGAGTCTTCTCCAACACCACATTTCAAAAGCATCAATTCTTTAGCATTTGGCTTTCTTTATAGTTCAACTCTGACATCCATACATGACCACTGAAAAAAACCATAGGCTTGACTAGATGGACCTTTGTTGACAAAGTAATGTCTCTGCTTTTGAATATCCTATCTAGGTTGGTCATAACTTTCCTTCCAAGGAGTAAGCATCTTTTAATTTCATGGCTGCAGTCACCATCTGCAGTGATTTTGGAGCCCCCAAAAATAAAGTCAGCCACTGTTTCCACTCTTTTCTCATCTATTTCCCATGAAGTGATGGAACTGGATGCCATGATCTTCGTTTTCTGAATGTTGAGTTTTAAGCCAACTTTTTCTCTCTCCACTTTCACTTTCATCAAGAGGCTCTTTCGTTCTTCTTCACTTTCTGCCATAAGGGTGGTGTCATCTGCATATCTGAGGTTATTGATATTTCTCCCAACAATCTTGATTCCAGCTTGTGCTTCCTCCAGCCCAGCGTTTCTCACAATGTACTCTGCATATAAGTTAAATAAGCAGGGTGACAATATACAGCCTTGACATACTCCTTTTCCTATTTGGAACCAGTCTGTTGTTCCATGTCCGGTTCTAACTGGTGCTTCCTGACCTGCATACAGGTTTCTCAAGAGGCAGCTCAAGTGGTCTGGTATTCCCATCTCTTTCAGAATTTTCCACAGTTTATGGTGATCCACACAGTCAAAGGCTTTGGCATAGTCAATAAAGCAGAAATAGATGTTTTTCTGGACCTCTCTTGTTTTTTCAATGATCCAGCTGATATTGGCAATTTGATCTCTGGTTCCTCTGCCTTTTCTAAAACCAGCTTGAACATCTGAAAGTTCACAGTTCATGTATTGTTGAAGCCTGGCTTGGAGAATTTTGAG
The DNA here is from genome assembly GCF_002263795.3 of Bos taurus. NCBI lineage: Eukaryota > Metazoa > Chordata > Mammalia > Artiodactyla > Bovidae > Bos > Bos taurus. The sequence goes on from NC_037331.1 coordinate 50,385,483, forward strand.
CATTACTTTACTAGTGGGTGAGATGAGTGCAATTGTGTGGTAGTTTGAGCATTCTTTGGCATTGCCTTTCTTTGGGATTGGAATGTATAGTCTTTATGGTTTGCAAAACACTTCCATATGTAGCAGAGCCACATCTTATTGGGAATTATGTCCTAAAGTCATTTCATAAAGTGAAAAATTACATATGGATAAAATTACCCATGAAAATATTAACCCATGAAGGATGGCATGCATGATTTTATACATTTAAAATATATAATACATATGTATGAAGGTAATATCTGTAGTATAAATTATGCAGTTAAAAATAGTATACACAATTCATTTCTAAATTGTATAAAAGAGGCACATAGTTACATATTTTAATTTGTAGGAGAATGCATATTATTTGTAAGCATAAATGTAAAATGATGCCACTCCACTGTATGGATTTCACATCTGTAGCCCATAGGTGAGCTGCTGCTGCTACTGCTAAGTCACTTCAGTCAGGTCCGACTCTGTGTGACCCCATAGACGTCAGCCCACCGGGCTCTCCTGCCCCTGGGATTCTCCAGGCAATAACACTGGAGTGGGTTGCCATTTCTTTCTCCAATGCATGAAAGTGAAAAATGAAAGGGAAGTCATTCAGTCGTGTCTGACTCTTAGTGATTCCATGGACTGCAGCCTACCAGGCTTCTCCATCCATGGGATTTTCCAGGCAAAAGTACTGGAGCGGGGTGCCATTGCCTTCTTCGATAGGTGAGCTGCAGATTACTATATCTACATACCTATATAAAGAAAAATGTGGCTTGGAGTAGTGTTAAAACTTTTCTAAAGCCTCAAAGCTAGTAAGCTGCAAAGCTACAATTCAGATCTTTAAAACTTCAGGGGCTATTGTCTTTCTACTACCTCATATTTGGCTCTTTATTTATTTCACTTTCTGTTTGAAGTATATAAACTTATTTTTCAACTTCACTGAATTTTTCAGGTTTTTTTTTTTCACTACAATTTTTTTTCTCAAATAAATTTCTTCTCCATGTCATCCATTTCACTGATAATTCAGAATGAGAAAAGTGCTATTATATTTGATAAGAAAAATCTATTAATTAGAATGAATTTGACTCACCCATGGACTCACATTCTAAATTTCCTATTATGCTACTTTAAATGTGTGAGACATTTTTGGGGAAACTTTTTGATTACTTATAGTTCCACTTCTGAAACAAGAGTAGGTGAAGTAGGTATTTAACTGCAGGTAAAAAAGGTCACTATTTCCTCAAGTCTGGCCCAAAACTCGTCTTAAAATTTCTAAGCAAATGTGGGTCAGCCTATGTGAATAACATCTTGATTCTTATCTATCGATATATCAAGACTCATTTCAAGAGAAACTTTGTGTTTAACCCCACACAATGCCTTTTGCTTTCTTGGTCATTTGTTTACTTCTATTGTTCTCTTAGAAATAATAGCAGTTTGTATGCTTTGGAGGTGCACATTGTACTTAAAGAGATGGCTTATGAGAAAACCAATTTTGGTCTGCCCCAAGACCAAGACATAGAGTTATAAACCTTGACCACAATTCATATCAATTAAGAGTCTGGATTTACAGACTAGGTAGAATCACACCCTAACCTCCTTAGCCATTATTTTCCCCCTAGGAAGTAGCATAGCAGCAGATTTGAAATGTAGATTAAATAAATAATGCAGTTGTAAATGTATTAAGGTGAAAGTTATAAATATATTAATTGACTAAGTGTTGGAAATCAAGAAATTGTGTTTATGGGATTTTTCTTATTCCAACAGCTTGTATGTTGCTTTTCCAAAGCAGAGCACACACACTATCATTTTAACTCTTTCTCTTTTTATCTTCCTATACATTGAACCACACAGACATTTCTAAACTTAATAACTGTCTCAACCTATTATTTTTCAGAAGAGAAGTTGAGTTCTCCCAGTGGTAAATAATCTCCCTGGGAACATCCAGAGTGGGGCTAGAGTGAAATTTTTATTAATTATTGATTCATGAAGAGGTAATGAGAACCTCCTGTGTGTCAGGAATTTTTGGTCTTTTTTTTTTTTTAACCACACTGCTCCTAGGACAACTGGTATGATTGCAGTTTTATTAGAAATGTGAAATAATAAGTGAATGGTACAAGACTTTGAGGCTTCCTCCATGACTCAGTGGTAAAGAATTTGTCTCCCAATGCAGGAGACACAGAAGATGCAGGTTCAATCCCTGGGTCAGGAAGGTCCCCTGGAGGAGGGCATGGCAACCCACTCCAATATTCTTGCCTAGAAATATTGAACAGAAGAGCTTAGCAAGCTACAGCCCATAGGCTTATAAACATTCAGAAATGACTGAACACACACACACATATGAGAGATTTCAGGTCTTGGTTAATGCGAGAGACTTGCTGATGATAATTCCCGGGAAGAGAATTCCCAGGAGTTGCCTTCCTTGCTGCCAGACTGAAGATAGGCAAGAATAGATGGTAAAAAGGAAATCTGGGGCAAGTAAAACTTTACTCTCTCACTATGTGTTTTCTTTGGAAGAAAAAAACATTCCATGGCCCCAAAAGTTGGCAATTAATGAAAAAAGAGAAAAAACATACAAGGAAGCACAGGAATTGTAGATTGTGTCCTCTTAGGGCCAGCTTCTTGGGCATGAGATCTATACAGCCGCTCAGAACCACATTTAAAAGGTTCCCTGTGCATAATTTCATGCTGTGCAGGTGCCATCTTGGAATTCTCAATAAATTTTCAACAGGGGGTCCCAGATTTCAACTTTTCACTGGGCCAAAAAAATTAGGTAGCCATCCCTGCTCTTCTCTTTGCAGGGTCTCTTCTGCCTAGCTTGTACACAATTCTGACTTTCCTCACCCTCTCCTGCTCTCTTTGAAGTGAGCCCCACTGCCAGGACCAGCTTCTTTCATCCAAACACATCCTTAATGTAGATTAGGTTTGCATAATAAATTCTCCCTCTGGAATTCAGCTTTAGATAGACTCATTTGGGAAAATGGAATACTGATTGATATACAACTGGATTTTTCTATTTAGTAATATTTTGACAAGGCTCTCAAGAGTTCCTTGGACTGCAAAGAGATCCAACCAGTCCATTCTAAAGGAAATCCATCCTAAATATTCATTGGAAAGATGCTGAAGCTGAAACTCCAATACTTTGGCTACCTGATGCAAAGAACTGACTCGTTGGAAAAGACCCTGATTCTGGGAAAGATTGAAGGCAAGAGGAGAAGGGGTGACAGAGGATAGGATGGTTGGATGCCATCACTGACTCAATGGACATGAATTTGAGTAAGCTCTGGGAATTGGTGATGAACAGGGAAACCTGTCATGCTGCAGTCCATGGGGTCGCAAAGAGTCGGACATGACTGAGTGACTGAACTGAACTGAATATTTTGAAAATCTGCTTTTGTAGCAGTGAATATCTGCCTTGTTCTTTTTTAAACCAGTAAAATCCATATATAACCCAGACGATAAGCCCATTGTGAACTCCCTAACTCCTAGAAATCTGGTCAAATTTGGTCCAAACCCCAATTTCAGCATCCTGTGAGAGAAATTTCATGGTTTCCTCTAGGTCCTGTGCATATCTTTAGGATCTTCATTTGGGTATGTCTTTGTGCTGTGTTAGTTCAGGACAAAGGTCTGCCTGCTTCATCAGTTTCACAAAATGTCTGATAATATACATTTTGTGATTTGTGTGTGTATTTTACTAAAGATTTGAGGAGACTAGGGCTGGAGGGAGAAGTTCTTGAAAGGGAATAAACAGTTCTCTGCAATATAGCTGATCTTTGTTCTCCATCTCTCCCATCTCCCTTCTTTCTCCAAAGTAACAAGTGCACATTTGCTCTTGTTTTACAATAAAAATGTTCATCAGTATCAATATTCTACCCAAAGCACTTTCCCCCATCAAACATTGTTTCCATCCTAAGAGAAATGTTTGTTAAAAGCATTTTTATAACAACAGCCTGAATAGTTAGCGGTAGTTTTCCCAGAAAGGTGGAAATGCAGAGACATTTTCCTTATAACTTACTTTTTATGTTTTTTGGAATGTTTATACAAAATTATCATCCAAAGACTTGCCTTTTTCAAACTGGGCTTGAATATGTATTTCAGATATTACTGCAGTGTATTTTTGTTGAATTATAGTTGCTTTACAATGTTGTGTTAGTTTCTGCTGTACAGCGAAGTGAATTAACCATATGTATACATATATCTCCTCTTCCTTGGGTTTCCTTCCCATTTAGGTCACTGCAGAGCATTGAGTAGAATTCCCTGTACTATACAGTAGGTTCTCATCAGTTGTCTATTTTATACATAGTAACGTATTTATGACAATCCCAATCTCCCAGTCCATCTCACCCTTCTCTTCCCCACTTGGTATCCATACATTTGTTCTCTACATCTGCGTCTCTGTTTCTGCTTTGCAAAGAAGCTCATCCATACCATTTTTCTAGATTCCACATATATATATATTAATATACAGTATTTGTTTTTCTGACTTCAGTCTGTATGACAGTCTCGAGGTCCATCCATGTCTCTGCTAATGGCATAATTTCATTCTTCTTTATGTCTGAGTAATATTCCACATATATATATATGTATACACACCATCTTCCCTGGTGGCTCAGACGGTAAAGCGTCTGCCTACAATGCGGGAGACCTGGGTTCAATCCCTCGGTCAGGAAGATCTCCTGGAGGAGGAAATGGCAACCCACTCCAGTATTCTTGCCTGAAAAATCCCATGGACGGAGGAACCTGGTTAGGCTATAGTCCATGGGGTCACAAAGAGTCCGACACGACTGAACGACTTCACTCATATACACACCATATCTTCTTTATCCATTCCTCTCTTGATGTATATTTAGACTGCTTCCATGTCTTGGCTATTGCAAATAGTGCTGCAACAAATATTGGGGTGCATTTATCTTTTCGAATTATAGTTTTATCTGGGTATATTCCCAGGGATGGGATTTGGGGCCATATGATAACTCTATTTTTAGTTTTTTAAGGAGCCCCATACTGTTCTCCACAGTGTCTGTATCACTCTACATTCCCACCAACAGTTTAAAAGGGTTCCCTTTTCTCCACACCCTCTCCAGTTTTTATTGTTTATAGATTTTTTGATGATGGCCATTCTGACTGGTGTGAGGTAATACTTCACTGTGGTTTTGATTTGCATTTCTCTAATAATGAGTGATGTTGAGCATCTTTTCATGTGTTTGTTGGTCATCTCTATGTCTTTGGAGAAATGTCTATTTACTAATAGACTTTCTTCCCATTTTTTGATTGGTTTGTTTTTTGATATTGAGCTATATGAGCTGTTTGTATATTTTGGAGATTAATCGCTTGTCAATTCCTTCATTTGCAAATATTTTCTCCCATTGTGAAGGTTTTCATCTTATTTATTATTACTGCCTTATTCTGAAGTTCTTTGTAATCTTTTTTTTTCTTTCTCTTCTAAAAATATTTATTTGTTATGAAAGAAGCTGCTTTTCTGTGGGTCACAGAGAAACTTATTTTTTATTTCATCTTAAGAAAAGAGTGAATGAATTTCTGCATCTTTCAATTGTAGAAGTTTTGTGGGAAAATATATTATAGTGAAAGCAATATTAGAAAACCCTTAAACCATCAGTTCCCACTACAACATGTACTCATTTAATATTTTTCATAAATATCGTATTTTGAAGGGATGCTTACATGAGCTGGTGATGTATTTTCAATTCATTGATTACCTTTGTACTGATTTATTTCGACTCCATTGATATGTGCTACTTAATTACAAATATGCATAGAATAATGTATGGGTTTCATCTTGTTATACAAATAACTTTCCCAAAGAGCATTGTTTATGAGAGTCAAGCACTCTGTTTAGAGTCAGAAAGAGTGATTTATATACTGTTCTGCACTAACCAGTACTTCATGCATGGATGGTCATTTCTCTCTCTTAATTGAAAACTAGCCAATTAGCCTACATATAATTAGTTTGCACATCAAGCAGATGAGCTATTGAAGAAAAACAGCATCTAATGTAGTATCAATTAAGGGTCAATCTGCTGAAGTAAACAAGCTCATACAGACTTCTCTGCTCCAAAGAAAAAGGAGAAATAGTTTTTAAAATACAGTTACAAATTCATAATAACCTTATACCATATCTAAAAACTAACTTAAATCATAGGCTTAAAATTACCAAGCTTAAAAAAAAAATAAGAGAAAAATCTTTGTGAACATAAGTGAGTCAAAAAATTTTAGAGATACAACACCAAACATAATCCATAAATGAATATATTAAAAAATTGGAATTTGTCAAAAATTTTAAAACTCTTCTCTTTGAATGACATTAAGACAATGAAAAGATAAGTCATAGGTTAGGAGAAAATATTTGCAAATCATGTAGTTAATTGTAGCATCTAGAATGTATAAAGAATCTAAAATCCCAACAATAAGGAAACAATAACCCAAATTTTAAATAATGGGCAGAATATTTGAGCAGATACTTCACCAAAAAAAAAAATTTTAAAAAGCATATGGAATGCAAATAAGCATATGAAAAGATGTTCAGCCTCCTGAGTCATTGTCATCACAGTCGCATCTAAATCTGCAACCCTGTGGACTTTGCAACCCCACAGACTAACCCGCCAGGTCCCTCTGTCCATGGGATTCTCCAGGCAAGAATATTGGAGTTCCTTGCTACTTCCTCCTCCAAGGGGTTTTTCCCAGCCCAGGGATCTAACCAAGTCTCCTGTGTCTCCTGCATTAGCAGGCAGATTCTTTATCATTGAGCCACTAGGGAATTCTTCCTGAGTCATTGCTGCTGCTGCTGCTGCTGCTGCTGCTAAGTCGCTTCAGTTGTCTGACTCTGTGCGACCCCATGGACTGCAGCCCACCAGGCTCCTCCGTCCACGGGATTTTTCAGGCAAGAGTACTGGAGTAGGTTGCCATTGCCTTCTCCGCCTGAGTCATTCAGTTCAGTTCAGTTCAGTCGCTCAGTCGTGTCTGACTCTTTGCGACCCCATGAATTGCAGCATGCCAGGCCTCCCTGTCCATCACCAACTCCCAGAGTTCACTCAGACTCATGTCCATCGAGTCAGTGATGCCATCCAGCCATCTCATCTTCTGTCATCCCCTTCTCCTCCTGCCCCCAATCCCTCCCAGCATCAGAGTCTTTTCCAACCAGTCAACTCTTCGCCTGAGGTGGCCAAAGTACTAGAGTTTCAGCTTCAGCATCATTCCCTCCAAAGAAATCCCAGGGCTGATCTCCTTCAGAATAGACTGGTTGGATCTCCTTGCAGTCCAAGGGACTCTCAAGAGTCTTCTCCAACACCACAGTTCAAAAGCATCAATTCTTCAGCGCTCAGCCTTCTTCGCAGCCCAACTCTCACATCCATACATGACCACAGAAAAAACCATAGCCTTGACTAGACAGATCTTTGTTGGCAAAGTAATGTCTCTGCTTTTGAATATGCTATCTAGGTTGGTCATAACTTTCCTTTCAAGGCGTAAGCGTCTTTTAATTTCATGACTGCAGTCACCATCTGCAGTGATTTTGGAGCCCCCCAAAATAAAGTCTGACACTGTTTCCACTGTTTCCCCATCTATTTCCCATGAAGTGATGGGACCATAATCTTCTTTTTCTGAATGGTGAGCTTCAAGAAGGAGATGTAAATAAAACCACAAAGAGCTACTACTATACACTATAAGAATGGCTATGTCTCTTATGTATGGTCAAAGCAAAAATTATCAAGATAATTATAACTGGTGCTATACTACAAGGAGAAACATCGAAATTTTTCTACCCACATTAAATAAAGCCTGCAAACCTCTAACCGAGAGTTTTTAACTAGAAATCTAAGTACCTCTAGAGGCTGAATGACTGGACTTCCAGAGGCCTATAAAATTCCTTAAGTTAGAAATAAAATTGTATGTGCGTGCCTATATATGCATTTTGAGGGTGAAGGAAACAAAGATATCATTGTTTTCAGTGAGGTCATTTAAACAAAAACAGCAACCAACAACCAAAAAGTTTAAGAACTCACCCTAACTGATAGCCTCATTGACCCAAACAACAGAGGAAGCTGAATGAGGCAACCGTGAAACTGCTGAAGAGGAAGAGACATTGATAAAAGTAAGGTCCTTTGGAAGATAAACTCACAATTGAAAATTATAAATCACACCAAAAAAATCCTTGCCATGTCAAAAGATTCATACCTTGGAAAGATTCACAAATGCTAAAATTTAAGATAGCATTCTGCGTTTTAAGTATGTTCAGATTTCTCAGAGAGATATGGAAGTGAATAACATCCTGGAAATAAGACTATAAAATTAACAAATCAGAGCACAAATATATGAAAAGAGACCAAGTGTAAATAATAGAAATGAAAAAATGGTTCTTAAACATAAAATAGGACCTTAGATAAAATAAAGAGTAAGCTAGACATAGGAAAATAAAAGTAGTCCCTAGAACAACTCATTCAAAATACAATATAGGAGTAGAAGGAGGTGGAGAATATGAAAGAGCCATGAAAGAAAACAAAGGGATAGATTGAGAAGTTCCAAAATATAAGAAAGAATTCAAGAGTAGAGATAATGGAATGAGAAAATATTTGCAAAAATGGTATCTGAAATTTTTTCAAGAATTGAGGAAAGACATGAATCCTCAGATTCAGAAAAATCTTGCCAACTGAACAAGGTAAATAAATAAAAAAGAAATATACTACTAGACATATAATGGTGAAATGTCAAACTATCAAGTATAAAATGCAAATATGAAAAGCTACTAGAGAGAAATTATAGATTACCTATAAAGCAATGACACTAGATTGAACATGGGCTTCCTGTTAGCAAAAACAAATAAATGTCCAAAGATAATGAAATAATGTATTCAAAGTGCTAAGGGAGACTAATTCTTGTTCAAGACAAAGTGCAAAACAAATACATTTTCAGGCACATAAAGACTAAGACTTCTCACTACAAGATTTAGTAGCAAAACTGCCAACAACAGCAAAAAAATTCAAAAAGAAAATACAGGGGCAACAGTGGGCAAAGAAATTGTTTAAAGATGTAAATTCATAAGTATTGACCAGGAAAAAATATCCTGACAATAATTTATGGGGGCTGAAAATGGGCCTGAACTACAATTCATGCCAGCTGTAAGGAGGCAGTTTTATTGTTTTGGAGAAGGGTAAAAATACCTATTCGATTTTAACTATTATCTTGTTTTAATAAAACAAGGGAGTAGCTCACATTACACTCAGGTATTTTGTGAAGAAGATTTCTTGTACAATCATTTCTAAAAATGCCTTAATTTTTTCCTTTAGAAATTAGTAATCTCTTTCCAAGTGAAAGAAACAGTTGATTTATGGAAAATGAGATATTAATTGAGAACATGTCATTTTAACTATCTTCTGGATTTTCCAAGAGCACAGGATGGTATGAATTTCAATATTTATTAAATGAACTGTCTCCTAGCATTAAATAAGAATTACTTAATTAGAATACATATGGATTAATCACAAAACTGCTAATAAAAATAATTTCCAAATTTAAAAAATTAGTTATAATGGCATATTTACATAAGTAGGAAGCAGTAAATAATTCTGCATGGAAGGAAGTTCTGCATTGTAAAGTATCACCACGACCTAAGGTCAGACTTGCTAGCTATATAAAGAATGCTATGTAAGCATAGCCCTGGAGGACAGGATTGGGGATATTCATGGATCTGAGGACATCTGAATCTGATGTTAAACCATAAAAGAAAGCAGAAGCCAGGCCTGGAGAAAGGGAAGCTGTTTTGGGAAAGAGGAAAAGCATATCACGATAGGCTTAAGTGGAAACTCCCAGGGCATTACTGAGGAGAGGCAACAATTGTCTTCCATCGTTTTACTCTTAATTGAAGAGAATGTATTTTTAGAACTTGCATGTTGGGAAAGTATTACTAATCTTTTACTTTTAACTTCACTTTGTTCCAAATGGCTTCCTGCTCTCCTACCCTCACCCCTACCTAAAGCAACTTGTAATTTATAACTGACATCTCACAATTTGCCTGTTATATGTAGAGCATTGGATTAATTAACTAATTAGGGGAAGAAAGAAAAAAATAAAATCACAACTGCAATCCCTAGTATAATTTCTAGAAAAGAAAAACAAACAAACAAAAAAACAAAGCTATCTGCCATTGTTTTGTATTGATTATCTATCAGAGATTGCCTGACCAGAGTTTAGAACTGTATATCTGAGAACTTTGTACATTTTATACCATATACACTGTGCCTAGATTTTATTGGTTGCAGTGAAAAGTATTTTTCATGAAACTGAATCATAAACATGATTCTCCCTTAACCTTCTTTGGACAGAATGGGCAACATCTCAGGTTTTAAAAGAGGATAATTTAAAAATAAAAGCAAAAAACAGGATAATCTTAGTAATTAAAAAATGAAAAATCAAATCTTTATGTGAATAAAAGAGAACAATAATAAAATCCCTAGTCTATTTTGGAATCCAATAAGAAATGTAACACTTTTTTTCATGTTCAGATACTAGGAGATAAATCATTAAGCTAATGGTTGGATACCACTCAAAATGAACTTTGGTTTCTGTAGGATGACAAGACTGGCATCTAGTTGCTGCTGTTCAGTCATTAAGTTGTGTCCAACTCATTGCAACCCCATGGACTGCAGCCCATCAAGCTCCTCTGTCCTCTACTATCTCCTGGAGTCCACCCAAACCCATGTCCATTGAGTCGGTGATGCCATCCAACCATCTCATCCTCTGTCATCCCCTTCTCCTCCTGCCCTCAATCTTTCCCAGCATCAGGGTCTTTTCCAACGAGTCAGCTCTTCCCATCAGATGGCCGAAGTATTGGAGCTTCAGCTTCAACATCAGTCCTACCAATGAACACCCAGGACTGATCTCCTTTAGGATGGACTGGTTGGATCTCCTTGCAGTCCAAAGGAATCTCAAGAGTCTTCTCCAACACCACAGTTCAAAAGTATCAATTCTTCGGTGCTCAGCTTTCTTTATAGTCCAACTCTGATATCCATACATGACCACTGGAAAAAACCATAGCCTCGACTAGACTGACCTTTGTTGGCAAAGTAATATCTCTGATTTTTAATATGCTGTCTAGGTTGGTCATAACTTTCCTTTCAAGGAGTAAGCATCTTTTAATTTCATGGCTGCAATCACCATCTGCAGTGATTTTGGATCCCAGAAAAATAAAGTCAGCTCATGTTTCCACTGTTTCCCCATCTATTTCCCATGAAGTGATGGGACCAGATGCCATGATCTTAGTTTTCTGAATGTTGAGCTTTAAGCCAACTTTTTCACTCTCCTCTTTCACTTTCATCAAGAGGCTCTTTAGTTCTTCTTCACTTTCTGCCATAAGGGTGGTGTCATCTGCATATCTGAGGTTATTGATATTTCTCCCAACAATCTTGATTCCAGCTTGTGCTTCATCCAGCCCAGCATTTCTCATGATGTACTGTGCATATAAGTTAAATAAGCAGGGTGACAATATACAGCCTTGATATACTCCTTTTCCTATTTGCAACCAGTCTGCTGTTCCATGTCCAGTTCTAACTGTTGCTTCCTGACCTGCATATAGATTTCTCAAGAGGCAGGTCAGGTGGTCTGGTATTCCCGTCTCTTTTAGAATTTTCCACAGTTTATGGTGATCCACACAGTCAAAGGCTTTGACATAGTCAAAAAAGTAGAAATAGATGTTTTTTTGGACCTCTCTTGCTTTTTTGATGATCCAGCAGATGTTGGCAATTTAATCTGTGGTTCCTCTGCCTTTTTTAAAACCAGCTTGAACATCTGGAAGTTCATGGTTCACGTATTGCTGAAGCCTGGCTTGGAGAATTTTGAGCATTACTTTGCTAGCTGTTAGATGAGTGCAATTGCGCGGTAGTTTGAGCACTCTTTAGCATTGGAATGAAAACTGACCTTTTCCAATCCTATGGCCACTGTTCAGTTTTCCAAATTTGCTGGCATATTGAGTGCAGCACTTTCACAGCATCATCTTCCACGATTTTTGAAATAGCTCAACTGGAATTCCATCACCTCCTCTAGCTTTGTTCATAGTGATGCTTCCTAAGGCCCACTTGACTTCACACTCCAGGATGTCTGGCTCTAGGTGAGTGATCACACCATCATAATTATCTGGGTAGCGAAGATCTTTTTTGTGCAGTTTTTCTGTGTATTCTTGCCACCTCTTATTAATATCTTCTGCTTCTATTAGATCCCTACCATTTCTGTCCTTTATTGAGCTCATCTTTGCATGAAATGTTCCCTTGGTATCTCTGATTTTCTTGAAAAGATCTCTAGTCTTTCCCATTCTATTGTTTTCCTCTATTTCATTACATTGATCACTGAGGAAGGCTTTCTTATCTCTCCTTGTTATTTTTTAGAACTCTGCATTCAAATGGGTATATCTTTCCTTTCCTCCTTTGCTTTTAGCTTCCCTTCTTTTCACAGCTATTTGTAAGGCCTCCTCAGACAACTATTTTGCTTTTTTGCATTTCTTTTTCTTGGAGATGGTCTTGATCCCTGACTCCTGTACAATGTCATGAACCTCCATCCATAGTTCATCAGGCACTCTATCAGATCTAGTCCCTTAAATCTATTTCTCACTTCCACTGTATAGTCATAAGGGATTTGATTTAGGTCATACCTGAATGGTCTAGTGGTTTTCCCTACTTTCTTCAATAAGTCTGAATTTGGCAATAAGGAGTTCATGATCTGAGCCACAGTCTACTTCCAGTCTTGTTTATGCTGACTGTATAGAGCTTCTCCATCTTTGGCTGCAAAGAATATAATCAGTCTGATTTCAGTGTTGACCATCTGGTGATGTCCGTGTGTACAGTCTTCTCTTGTGTTGTTGGAAGAGGATTTTTGCTATGACCAGTGCATTCTCTTGGCAGAACTCTATTAGCCTTTGCCCTGCTTCATTCTGTACTCCAAGGCCAAATTTACCTGTTACTCCAGGTGTTTCTTGACTTTCTAATTTTGTATTCCAGTCCCTATAATGAAAAGGACATCTTTTTTGGGTGTTAGTTCTAGAAGGTCTTGTAGGTCTTCATAGAACTGTTCAACTTCAGCTTCTTCAGCATTACTGGTCAGGGCATAAACTTGGATTATTGTGATATTGAATGGTTTGCCTTGGAAACTAACAGAGATCATTCTGTCGTTTTTGAGATTGCATCCAAGTACTGCATTTTGGACTCTTTTGTTGAACATGATGGCTACTCCATTTCTTCTAAGGGATTCTTGCCCACATGATATAATGATCATCTGAGTTAAATTCACCCATTCCAGTCCATCTTAGTTCGCTGATTCCTAGAATGTCGATGTTTACTCTTGCCATCTCCTGTTTGACCACTTCCAATTTGCCTTGATTCGTGGACCTAACATTCCAGGTTCTATGCAATCTTGCTCTTTACAGCATCGAACCTTGCTTCTATCACCAGTCCCCTCCACAACTGGGTGTTCTTTTTGCTTTGGCTGCATCCCTTCATTCTTTCTGGAGTTATTTCTCCACTGATCTCCAGGAGCATATTGAGCACCTACCAGGCTGGGGAGTTCATCTTTCAGTGTCCTGTCTTTTTGCCTTTTCATGCTGTTTATGGGGTTCTCAAGGCAAGAATACTGAAGTGGTTTGCCATTCCCTTCTCCAGTGGACCACATTCTGTCAGACCTCTCCACCATGACCCATCCATCTTGGGTGGCCCCACACAGCATGGCTTGGTTTCATTGAGCCCTTTCCTTTGATGAGCCTCAATTTTGTGGGGAACAAGGGCAGAACAAGAAAAGGAATGAAGTTTTGAATAGAGAGGTTAATCATAAACTCGGTAGAGGAAATCAGTTTTCAGTAGACTCAGATTCAACACCTTCTTCCCAATCTAGAGTAGTATGCCCAAATTAAATGCATTCATATTTCTGCTAAGAAATGTAGAGATGATTCACAGTGAGTGGAATAAGTTAAGACTATAAACAACTTTGTAAACATTTACATGGTTTTTGTGCCAAGAGTTCAGATCAGATATTGTCACCAATATGAAAAACTTTTGGGTTTCAAAATTATAGATAAAGTATTGTGATCTTGTATTACCTTCAGGAGAGCAGGGTGGTGAATAAAGTTTACACTTTCTTCAGTTGAGAAAAATTGGTCATTGAAACTCCTATCATAGAATAGTCACTTCTTATCCTAAATAAGCCCTCAGTGTATTCTGAATGGGCTTTCGTGGAAGTCTAGAAGTTAAATAGGTTAATAATGTAAGTTTTTGTCTACTTTATTATTATTATTGTTAAGCCACGAAGCACATATTAGTTCTATTCTTATTGGCTTTTAATAAATAAAATAGAACAGAATTAAATTAAATGTTAGTATCAATCTGCCTTTTTCACTAGGCTACAGACTCTGTTGCTGCTGTTTTTCAGTTGATCACATTATTTATGTGTGCTCTTCTGGCCTGTTTCCCATCTGGTTTTCCTCTCTTAGATGAGGGAAAGAACACCAAGGAGCACGTCCCATCCCAGCCAGACTCCACTGACTCCTCATCGCGTACTTCTCTGGACACAACAAAGTGTCAGGCAGAACAGCCATAGCATACTATGCTCAAGTCTCCACTCACGGTTTATAAGGCAGGTGAGTACCAGCCACACCTGCCTCTCTCCAGTCCTACCTGCAGTAGAGGGATCTTCCATCAGCCAAGCTTTGCTCTCAAGCATAAGTTTAAGTGGGTCCTTTCCACAGGATAAATTTTGAGTCACCTCTGTGGCCCCCGTTAATCCTAGATAAATTTGAGCCACCTTTTACTTAAGCTTCCTTAAGTCAAACTTAAGGAAACTTAAGTTTACTGAGCACCCTTAAATTCTACAACTTATAGCAGGGAAAGTACATCTCTTCCAGCTAGGCACTGTACTAACAGAGGGGAGTCACCATGAGGTATGCACAATAACATAAATTTATTTTTATCATGAACTTTTTTTTATCATATTACCTTTGTATATATTTCTTGCCTTTGCTGGTTGACAGCCTTAGAGTAAAAGTAAGAGGGTTAAGAGTTGTTAGGTCAGGACAACTCCCCCTACAAAGAATTATGAATGTTTTAAATACCAGATATATTTAAAAGGATTATCCTCATGTTTCAGTTTTTCTTGGTAAAATATTTATAAGATAATTGAGGTCTTTATTGTATTAAGTCTTACGGGAAATGACACATAAAAGAATAAAACATTGTTACGTCTCTCAGGGACAGTTTGATCTAGAAGGGGCAAAGGACACATTAGTAAGTTATTAGAATGTTCCTCGGAGAAGGCAGTGGCACCCCACTCCAGTACTCTTGCCTGGAAAATCCCATAGACGGAGGAGCCTGGTGGGCTGCAGTCCATGGGGTTGTGAAGAGTCGGACACGACTGAAGCGACTTAGCAGCAGCAGCAGCAGAATGTTCCTACTTAAGGATTAGAAGGAGGAAACATAGTCCCCAGATATAGAAGGCCAGGAAGAGAAGTAGAAAGAGCACGGCCAAAGCAGAGTAAAGTGCTGCAGGACATCAGGTGTGGCTAGAACAGGAGTGTTGGAAGGTTGCAGATGAACTTGGAGCTGCAGGTGAAGAATAAACGAGTCAATAAAATAGGCATATAGAGTCACTCCCAGGAGTCCAAAGTAAAGTAGTGCTATTAGGAATCAGCAACTTCACAGCAAATATCTTTCAGATGCACAAACGAGAAAAAAAATAGCAAAACCTGATTAAGGTGCTTTGGGTTGAGCCAAGCATTTTTAGTGATCTTTGTAAACAAATAAGCACAAGATTAACCAAGGCTGGGAAGTAGGGAACATGTGCAGTGTGTGACTCTAACTGATAACAATAGCACCAGGGCTGTGGCCATGGACTCCTGAGCCAGGCTGCTCGAGCTCAAGCCCTGGGCCCCAGTACTTGCTGTATGACCCAAGACATTGATGTAATGTTTTTGCACATCAGTCTGTTCATCTATAAAATGAGGATAGTAAATACACCTTTTGTAGGGTTGTTCTGAGGATACATTAGTTAAGACATGTAAAGTTCTTAGCACTACACCTGGTACATAGCAAGCATGAGAGAGGGAAAGGGAGGAGAAAAGGGAGGAAGAAAAACCATTGACTTAGGAGAAAAATTAAACACTCCCTTCGAGTGAGCAGATATTTGGGCCTAAGGCGTCATTTCTTTTTCCAAGTAATACCTGAATTATGACTGTTACGATGACAGAATCCAGGCTTCCCGTAGATGGTGCAGCCAGCCAGCAGAAGCCAATTAATCTCCACCACCGCAGGCAAAAAGCTCGGGCTGCTCACTGAGACCTGCTTCCATCTCCTGAAGCATCTGCCCTGCTTGTGTTTGCAGGGGGTCAGGATTTCAGTGAGCCTATGTCTTCCCCAGTGATGTTGCTATTTTGGGAATTTTATAGATTGGCACTAAAAAGAAAAGAACTGTGCAGGCCCACAGTGGTTGGTGTGTTTGTTTTTGTCTTGTTTTAGAGCTGGAAGAAACCTTGAAGCCCCAGGAGCCAAATGCCTCTCATTTAACACTAGGAGATCCTGGGGTGAGAGGGCTTTGGTGTCCCTGACCTCAGCAGTAAGGAGACTCAGAAATGTGTCTTTCCTGAATGTTTCTCCTCCTTTTTATGTCAGTGTTTTATTGATTCAAACAGAAAGTTAAGCTTTTATGACCTTGGGGCAAGCCATTGTTCTAATATTTGATGCTGTTAAGTCACTTAAGATGAAAAGGAAGTGGAAAAAGCATATTAACATGAAAATATGATACCATTTTTTTCTTGGCTTGGGTAATCTTGAACTGTTTCTCTTCTGGAGTCAGTGTGATACTGTTGTATGAACATGATATTTAGGGTCAGAAATCAGGGTTTGATTCCAGAAGTTACCAATTATTAATCTGGCCTTGTCCAGGCTACTAAGCTTCTTAATTAATAGGTGTAATGATATCTACCTCCTAGAATTTTGAGAAGATTAATCAGCTAATTAGAAGAAATAATAAGTGTTAAATCTATAAAACACAATAGAAATTCAGGAAAGGTAAGTCTCTACCCAAGTCTGTCCTTTCCTAAGAGACAAAGTTTTAATGAGGACACCACTTAATTTTAACATGAATATAATCACTTCTTTGTTAATCATTTCCTCCTAGATCGAAAACTGACACAGAGCTCATTTTTCTTCTCTCCATCTGCTTGCTAATTTATAAAGTGAGGAGATTGGATTGGATTTCACCTCCAATGTCCTTCCAGAATCTTCTTTCTAGCTTTTCTTTAGCCTAGCAAAATCTAGTTTATCCCAGCCATCAAATTCTCCTCTTTGCTGAAAGAGAGTGAGTTAAATACTGTGTGTGACTAGAAATAAAAATGTCTCACAATTTCTCCTCTATAAAAGCACATTTTTCCATTTTTGTTAACTGTAGAGCACATGGTAATGGTAGTGTTAGTTGTTCAGTTGGGTCTGACTCTTTGTGACCCCATGGACTGTAGCCTGCCAGGCTCCTCTGTCCATGGAAATCTCCAGGAAGGAACACTGGAATAGGTGGCTATTTTCTTCTCCAGGGGATCTTCCTGACCCAGGGATTGAACCTGGGATTCCTGCAAAGCAGGCAGATTCTTTCCCATCTGAGCCACCAGAGAAGCCTCTGGTGAGCTCTATACAATCCCACAATTTATTACTTATATAATATTATGGTTTTTGCCACTCTCTCTGTTCTACTTCCTTCCTCTCTCACAATCTGATAAGAGAAGTAAAGAGTTCATTAATAAAAAAAATATGTAATGAGTTCCATCCAAAAAAAAAACCAATATAGTGATCATAGTTTATGTTCCAGATCATAGTTTATGTCCCACTGCACCTCCATTCAGCCTTATGTGACTCAGTCTTTTCTGACTGGAGCTGTACCATTGAAGGCTCGTGCCATGTATGTGGTCAGAAATTCTGGGTGCTGTTACTACCACCAGTACAGATTTGGGAACTTCTTCTGAACTCCTGACTGATGGGAAGAACTCAGTACCTAGGCGTGGGCTAGACTGAACAAGAGAAGAATCTGGCTCCCCCGGTGGTCACCTGAAGTGGCTGAATGACTCAGCTAAGAATCATGGAGAGGTTGTCAGCTTATGGGGCAGAATTTTGCCAGTGGGAGAGAAGATGGAGCCAGGGCACAAAGTGTTCTTGTCTATCTTGCCTTATCCCTGGTTCTGGAATGTAGTCACTTTATCAATCTCTGGAGATGACTCATGAAATTTGAGCAACCAGACACATTTGGTAACCGATGTATTCACCTTGATAATACACTCTTTGTATCTCCTGTCTGTCACTGATTGAGTTCTCTGAGAAGCAGTCTCTAGGACAAAGTCTGGTGAGCTGTATTTGGGACTACTCTTCAATCACTGGAAAAGATCCCAATGCTGTGAAAGATTGAAGGCAGAAGAAGGGGATGACAGATGATATGGTTGGATGGCATCACCAACTTGATGGACGTGAGTTTGAGCAAGCTCTGGGAGTTGGTGATGGACAGGGAAGCCTGGTGTGCTGCAGTCCATGAAGTCACAAAGAACTGGACATGACCAAGAAACTGAATTGAGCTGACTTCAATCAGTGCCTATAGAAGAGAAGAAGAAGCAGTTTGAGCAAAGGAAGAAGTTGAGTTGTGGTATAGGCTCAAGAAAGACATCAGCCACACCTACAGATGGCTCTGAAGCTTTGATGGCCCTCCAGAATTTTCCCAAGTAGACCCAAGGGAACTGGGCACTTTTCCTCCTATATCAAGTAGTCACTGGATGTGGGCAGTCCTGGGAAAACAGCGTGACCTTACGAGAGGCAAATACTGAAGAGGGTGGACAGTTGAGTAATAAAAATGTAGCTTGGTCTCTCAGATTTAGTTTTCAGTCTGATACAGTTGACACAGTAATGTCTGATTTTTCCAGCCCCATAATGATGTCAAGAGGCTGAAAGAATATACAGGCCAACCTGGAAGATATTGCAAGTTTGGGTTCAGACCACCAAAATAAAGCAAGCCACACAAATTTTTAGTTTTACAATTCTTATAAGGGCTTCTGTGGTGTCTCAGGTGGTAAAGAATCTGCCTGCAATGCCGGAGGCCCAGGTTCAATCCCTGGGTCAGGAAGATCACTGGAGAAGGGAATGGCAACCTACTCCAGTATTCTTGCCTGGAAAATTCCATGGACAGATGAGCCTGGTAGGCTGCACTCTTCACAGGGATGACAGAGTCAGACATGACTGAGCATGCACGCGCAGTTCATATATTTACAGTATGCTGTAGTCTATTGTGTGCGCAATAGCATTATGTCTACAAGAACAATGTATATATGTTAGTTTAAAATAGTTTATTGTTAAAAATGCTAACCATCATCTGAGCCTTCAGTGAGTCATCTTATTCCAGTAGTAACAATGAAGATCACTGATCACCAAAACAAATATAATGAAGATTTTAAAAAGTTGAAATATTGCAAGAATTACCAAAATGCAATATAAAGACATGAAGTGAGAAAATGGTGATGGAAAACCTGCACCAATAGACTTGCTTGATGTAGGGTTGCCACAAACCTTTAATTTGTAAGAAATGTAGTATCTGCTAAGAACAATAAAACAAAGCACAATAAAGCAAGGTATGCCTGTGATGCATGTCAAGACTTTCTACTTAATCACAAGATCCCTGGTAGCAAATTCTTGTTCTTCCCCATCATATTCTTTAGAGAATGTGCAGAGCAATGCAGCAGTGATGCCATCCCTTGAGGTTCATTGCCAGGGCCGTACGGTATCCTTACAAATGCAGTGATACTAGAACACTAGGAAGTTAAAAGTTCAAATGTCTCTCTTGCCATCCCCCCACCACCACCCCCAGGTTTCCTGATTCTTCACCACTGGAAAGTGAGGTTCTGCTGCTGTAAAGGTTTTAGATCTTTCAATAAAAGCAACAAGACCATAGTATTGCCCAACCCCAGGTACCATTGTTAATTGGACTCTAAATGGGGCCTCCTGGGGTTATGCTGTGTCATAGCCTTATTGATAGGTGCCTGAGAGCAAGAAAGGCACCTTCTATGTAGTAAGAAGACAAGCATGGAAGGGAAGACATTGGGAGTCAGGGCAGTGAAAGGGAGAACTGAGATAAAAGGTCAAAAGGAAAAGAGCTCTTCTACTTCTTGTTTCCAATAGGTTTAGCCTTGGTTAATTATATTGTCTAGGTCTCCCCAAGAAATATAAGAGTAACACACTGCACACCATAGAATAGCTAACATCAGAGCAGTATCACTCCTACCTGTGACCTATTGCTTTGCTACTTTCCCTTCCATCTTCTTCCTTCTGAAACAGAGGCAACTTCCTTCAGTGGGATTTATACAAGTTTCTCTTTTGACCTATGTTTGAGAAAGTGATGTTCATAATTATTAGAATAAAAGTCTTATTCCCTTAAGTCCTACAATTAAAAAGACCTTCATTCTGACTAAGAATGGAAAATTAGAACATGACCCACTCTTACTTAATTAGCCCCCACTTTTTCTGCCAAGATTTAATTCTCCAAGTCTTTTGAAATGCAACATGTTAGAAATGAAATAACACAGAATCCTCAAGCACTCTCAGGGGAGGGATGAGTAAAAGTCTATTTTAAAAAGGCAAAAAGTAATGGGAAAATAATTAAAGGAAACATCTCTGACATGTTAAAACTAAAACAAACCATATGCTGTGGCACTAAATTATTTCCTGTAGCCCTAGATGAGGGCTGAGTAGGGTGATCTTCCTTTCCCTTTAGAAGACTATGCTTTGGCTAGCTCTTCTAGGCATCACATGGTCTGATTCCCTCTGACCTCAGGGCTCTGGGTGACTGTCCTGCCCCTACTATCTGCCACTGAGACTGCCACAGAGCCAGCAGCAATTACTGCAATGTTGGGCAATGACCTACTTTCTAGTTTTGTGAACCAGTAAAACTAATTTAGTGCTCTCTTTTTAAAAGCACAGACTTCATTGATTTTTTTTTCAACAGATCAAGGCAGCCACCCTAGACCAAGGCAACACTGAACAGCCCCTAAGAAAGTATCCTGTGATGAACTGAATTGCATAGACAACTAAATATGTGTGTCTACAGTGTATTCTTTATCAGATCTGTGCATTCGGTCTGAAATAAAATATTTGTAGGTTAATCAACAGAGTGCCATTTCTAATTCATCAATTGAAAGGAAATGGTAAGTTGCAAGGAACCAAGTCTAGGGATTGTCAATGCTGGTCCAATAGGTGGTCACAAATTTGAGGTAATTTGAAGAACATCCAAATGTTAATTCTGCATAAAATAAAGAATCATAACATGTCATGAATGGAAGGGCCATAGAAATTATCTAGTTCATTGATCTTTAACTGCTGGGTAGGCTGTGGAGTTGCAGATGGGGAGGTTGATTGGAATCGCTGGGAAATTTTCAAAGTATACACTCAGATTGTATAGAACCTTCCAACTCAGCCTGAGTGTACACCAGTCTAAGAGGATAGTGAGGTGGTCTCAAAATATTTTAGAATTCTGATGAATGACTCCCTATCTTCCTAGAGAACCCACTGCTTTACAAAACGAAAACAAAAACTGAGTCCCAGAGAGGTGTGCTTTAACGAAAACCACAAGGTAATGAAACATAAAACTTGGACTACTGAGATATTCTGGTTCCAAATTCAAACACTAGAAATTTATTTCATTCTTCTTAGAATATGATCAAATCACTTATGAAATTTAGAGACGACATCAGTGCCTAGCTGAACTACTTACAGGTGATGTGAATTGATTGTTAATTTGAAAACAGATTATGAAGTTTCTTCAAATGTTAAGGTTTTTAAAAATGTTTACTATTTATTTGATTGTGTTGGATCTTAGCTGTGGTGTGCAGGCTTAATTGCCCCGTGGCACGTGGGATCTTAGTTCCCTAACAGGGATACAATCCGAGTCCTCTGCATTGGAAGGTGGGTTCTTAATCACTGGGCCACCAGGGTAGTCCCTCAAATGTTAAGATTTTATACACACGAATCATCAGTGGCTTTCCTCAGTGGGTTTTGTTCTAGTATGTCTTTTTACCTAAAATGAGCATTCCATATATGCAAGTGGGTTTCTTAAAAATAGCATATAGTTGGGTCTTCTTTTAAATGTAACCTGCCCTCTACCTTATAGTTGAAGTGATTAGACTATTTACATTTTATCAATAATCAATATTGTTGCACTACCTAGTTTGTTTCTTTTTCCCCTCTTTCTGTCTTTTTGAGGGAACAAGGAGATTAGTGGAGTAATTGATGTGTAATTCTGTTTTTCTACATTATTATTTTTATTAGCTGTGTCTCTGTCGACATTGTTGCTATTGCTTTTTAGAAGTTACTCTAGGGCTTCTGGGCTTCCCTGGTAGCTCAGTCAGTAAAGAATCTGCCTGTACTGCAGGAGACCTGGGTTTAATTCCTGGATTGGGAAGATTCCCTGGAGAAGGAAATGGCAACCCACTCCAGTATTCTTGCCTGGAAAATCCTATGGACAGAGAAGCCTGGCAGGTTACAGCCCATGGAGCGCAAGAGTCAGACATGACTTAGCAACTAAACCACCACATGGGGGTCATATATGTTGACCCATAGCTAAGGCTAACAGTAGACATTGTTTTTATTTTGGTTTAGACAGTCAAACACTGCAAGCCAGAAGCCAACGGGATGACATCTTTGAATCATTGAAAAAACAAACTATCCCTCTAGAATTCTACACTTAGAAAATTTCTTTCAGAAAATGAAGTGAAATAAAGACTTTTGATATTTAAAGCTGAAAAACCATGATAGTGCAGGTACTGACCCAGCTGTAAAATTCCATGACAATGGGTGCAGGAACAGGACCATTGTAAGTGCAGTGATTATAAAGAACTTAGATTTTACACATGGCCCAGTGCCCATGGGATACATATCTGAGGCCAGTGATAAAGACACAGACCTGGCTGCAATTAAAAATGGAAAGATATGCTTTTCTAAAAGCTGATATGAGACTTTGGAGAGTAATCAAGACTATGTGGGCTTCCTAGGTGGCTCAGTGGTAAAGAATCCACCTGCAATGCAGGAGACACAGGAGAAGTGGGTTCAATCCCTGGATCAGGAAGATCCCCTGGAGGAGAAAATGGCAACCCACTCCAGTATTCTTGCCTTGGATATCTCATAGACAGAGGAGCCTGGCAGACTATAGTCTATGGTGTTGCAAAAGAGTTGGACACAACTTCACGACTAAACAACTGCAATAAGACTGTGATGGTACTTTTTTAACAGAATACGGTATCAGAAACGTTGAGAGATACTTTGTCCAAATATTCCCCCATTTGGTAGTGATTTAGATTATTTTATGACTTCATCTGGAAGTCTCACAAAATATTTTTTTTGATGTTGAAAAGTCATTTTATTTTATTTTTTTTAATTTATTTATTTTAATTGGAGGCTAATTACTTTACAATATTGTATTGGTTTTGCCATACATCAACATGAATCTGCCACGGGTGTACATGTGTTCCCCATCCTGAACCCCCCTCTCACCTCCCTCCCCATACCATCCCTCTGGGTCATCCCAGTGCACCAGCCCCAAGTATCCTGTATCCTGCATCAAAACTGGACTGGCGATTCGTTTCTTATATGATATTATACATGTTTCAATGCCATTCTCCCAAATCATCCCACCCTCTCCCTCTCCCACAGAGTCCAAAAGACTGTTCTATACATCTGTGTCTTTTTTGCTGTCTCGCATACAGGGTAAAGGTGTCTTTGGTGGGGGCTGAAATCCTGCATTAGCTGAGGGGAAAGAACAAGTAAAAATATTAATTTGTTATGAACTTTTGTCATGGATGTGACCAGTATTTAATTCTCTCTCTAGTATTTGAGTATTTTCCTTATTGTGTCCCACCTCCCTAGGGTAGAAGTCAGAAACTCTTTCCTAGCCTTTCTTGAAGCTAGTGTAAAAATAGATATATTACATGAGATTTTGATTTGGAAAGACGTCAACATGATGAAGAAAGGAAACCTTTGGGAAACCATTGCCTGGAAAGGATAATCAGAGAGACAACTTGTTTAAAGAGAAGCAGTGATGTAAGTTCTAGAACTGAGTGCCAAGCAGCGTGGTAAGTTGTATATCTGTGCTGAGTAACAACAGGAGAAAGGACTCAGCTGGATGTATGTATGGTTTGGGCATTGTTCTTGGTTCCGTAGCTTCTAAGGCCCATTCTTTGAACACCTAGAGAATTTGCGAGCTGCCTGATTTCCTTTAATACATTCTTTTACTGTGTAAACCAGTATGATAGGGTTCTATTCTTTTCACTCAAGAATGCTAGCTGGTACATTTCCTATTGTTAACCTGATTTTTACTGCCATAATCCTAAATGTACCTCCCCAAAACATTTTAGCACTCTGTCATTCCCCAAAGTGCTAAATTTTCAGAATTCTGACTTTCTGTTTTCATGCAGTCAGTTGTTGGATAAAATGTTTTTCATAGTGTTTCTGACACAACTTCAAAGAGCCTTGTAAATCCCACAAGACCTCAACTTGGCAAAAATTGAACATCTTTTGAGTAGCCCCAGAGGAATGTTGAATAAAGGTATATTTGTAAGAGTCAGATAGTTCTATTTTCTTTCCTTATTGGGAAGAGAACATTTGGGAGGAATTACATAATCCTCTTATACACTCAGGATGCCTGGTCAAAACCCACATGGTTCAACATGAAGACTGCCAAAGGTACCTGGAAGAACATTGAAGTTTTGGTCATCTAGGCAACCACTCTTATTTCAACAATGTACACTTCACAAAAACAGGAGAATAATTTATAAAGAAATCAACTCAGAGTCTTTGCCGCATGAACAGAAAGGAATTTTGACTAACCAAGAAACTATGTTGAAAGAAATTAGCTATTTAAGTGTGTGATACCACTTAAATTTCTCCTCTGTTTTAAGAAATAGAACAAGCAGTCTTGAAATGCAAGTTTTCTCTAAAATGTTTAAACTCAGTTTGTAATTGATCAAAAATTCATATATGTAGTCAGTATAATTGGTTTACATAATTTCATCTTTATAGACAATGTTATTGGAGTATTATTGATTTATAATGTAGTGTTAGTTTTAGGTGTACAGCAAAGTGATTCAATATACATATACATATATTCATTCTTTTTCAGAGTCTTTTCCCATATAGATTATTACAGAATATGGAGTAGTGTTCCCTGTGCTATACAGTAGGTCCTTGTTGGTTATCTATTTTATACTAATATATAGTAGTGTGGTTTTATTAATCCCAAGCTCCTAATTTATCCCCCCCTTCATTTCCCCTTTGATAACCATGAGTTTATTTTCAAAACCTGAGTCTGTTTATGTTTTGTAAGTAAGCTTGCTTTGATCAAAACATCAAAACATGTGATTTCGTCTTTTAATAGACTTTATCTCCTAATGCCTCCAGGAGAGTATTTCAGTGTCCCTTTTCCCCTCCAGGGGCCCCCTTGTTCTATTCACCTTTATAGCAGTCATACATCTTATGTCCTTCACCACATTCATCCTACCAGGAGAGGAGCAGATATGTGTGTGCATACATATGTGATTGATAATGCTTAACTATTAACTCTTTGACAAGTGTTTGCTTTTCAACTTTAAGCCTAAGGATGGATTGATATGAGAGTCTGCCTCTAGCTTTCATGTCACATGTACATTTATATCCCTTGTGACGATATCAGCACCAGTCACAGCCAGCAGATAAGGCAGTAACATAGATTGGCATTGCCTGTTTCTATCTCAGAGCTGGGTGTACATTTACAAGTATTTCTCAGCAGAGAAGAGCTGAAAGTCAGTCTCTGAGGCCTTCTTGCTAAGCAATACTGTGCAAGAAATATCAGAGATTTTAAAAATAAAAATACAAAAGTGAGTCTGAGAATTCATTATAACACATATATGACATGTCATTCTTATAAAAAGCCAGGATGCTCATCACGGTGATGTTATCTGCCTCCTATAAGAACAGGGGCATCCTCTTCCTCCTCCTCCATAAGCATCCTAGTAGCTTCCACCAACTAGGTCAGTGGAACACTCCGTGGTCAAATGGCTCACCAAAGAGCTCAAGAACACAGCCACTTCATCCATCCTGACTCCAGATTTGGAATAACTGTTATTTATCTTTGTTACACTACATGATAATTTAAAAACAATTTCATCTCCAACTTTTTCGGGAGGACAGCAGGAGAGGAACTGTTCCTACCTGGTAGGTGGGTCTCAGAGTTAAGAGAGGTACCCAGGTGACACATCTAGGAACGCTGGAGAAGGGACTTAGATGGATGACCAGTCTAGCACTCTTTCTACTACACCCCTCCCCCTGTCATGCATCTCCTCTGGAGGGGACACACACACACACACACACTATAAGATATGATGAATACTGACTGAACTAGCCCTTGTACAAAGAATACATTCATAAGGAGCTGCAGAAGCATCATGATGGGTTAGAAAGACAACAAAACTCTTTCACTAGGTAGGGAAGGATCGATACCTACTATGTCCTAGGCACTGAACTGGGCTGGGCTACAACAATGCATAGGGTTGACAGGGTCCTATCCAGGGTCCTCCTGGAGCTAACCTAACCATTAAGAGAGTGAGAACACTTGAGCATTTTAGCAGCTAAGGTTTAGGCTCATGGTTGCTTATGACTGGAACTGTTTCCCCCATTACTTTCTGCCTTATGCTATAATTTTCTTTTGAAAAGTCTCTTCTGTAGCTGGCTATAAATCTAGAGGGCAAAGATCACACATTTTTATAACCACCATGTCACATTTCAAGGGAGGAGTAGGGAGGACAACGTGTGAAAAATTCCAGACATAACTCTGTAAAGGGAGTTGATAGCCATCTGCTGCATTGTTAGTTTTGACCTCCCTAAATCACTCCACCAGTTCCCACTAGAGTCATGTTTTCTTTATATAAAACAATTTACCCACAAAAAAATGTTGGGGAGGTTGTACCTGTAAAATGTGTTTGGGTCTATCAAAATTGTGCAAACAAAATATTTGAGATACTCATCCTGTGTAGGCAAAAACACGGTACCTGGCAACTACTTCCTAAAGATACCTGTGTCCTAGACACTGAACTGGGCTGTGCTGTGCCACATGTGGTATAAACACTGCTCGTGCAGTATAGCTTTTATTTCTCCGGAAGCAGGTGAGAGCAAACAGCCTCCAGATGCCCAGAGTGAGGAAGGAAGAGCTGACCTTCTGCATCTTTTTCCCCTTCCTGTTTCAGCATCTACCATATCCATGCCCTACAGTGCAGCAGAAATGTATAGGAGTATTGTACACTTTAGTATTTAAATTCAGCAAACCTTCATGCATATCTACTCTGTGCCAGCAGTCATAACACTGATTATGTTTCACAAAGATTTTCATAAAGAGCTTCTAATCTATAAGAGAGATATGATACCTACATAGAAAGGTAGAGTTTCTAAAGTCAAAGTCGCTCAGTCATGTCCGACTCTTTGTGACCCCATGGACTATACAGTCCATGGAATTCTCCAGGCCAGAATACTGAAGTGGTTAGCCCTTCCCTTCTCCAGGGATCTTCCCAACCTGGGGATTGAACCCAGGTCTCCTGCATTGCTGGTGGATTCTTTACCAGCTGAGTCACCAGGGAAGCCCAAGAATACCAGAGTGGGTAGCCTATCCCTTCTCCAGTGGATCTTCCTGACCCAGGAATCAAACCAGGGTCTCCTGCATTGCAGGTGGATTCTTTACCAGTTGAGCTACCAGGGAAACCCTATAGTTTCTAAGTTACTAACAAAGTGGCATAGAGCCACATAGGAAATGGATAAAAAAGAATGTTAGAGGCAAGTGACTTAGCACACACACACATAAAGTGGAATGGTGACCCAGAGGGGACAATGCTACCATTTCCTTGGATTAGTAAGAAAGGCTTGGATGAATAGTCAATTTTTAAGCTGAGCCTTGAAGCATGGGAGGGAAATGACAAATTATTAACTCAAATAATTAAGAGATAATTTATTTGTTCAACCAATATAGATGTATCCTATATTTTAGTACTTTGGTAGTTGTTGGAGATACAGAAGAAAATAAAACAAGTCCTTATCCTGATGAAATTTAAGTTCTAGTGGGAGAAATAGGCACTCAGTCAATAAAATACCTTATTTCCCAGCCACCCCTCACATGTTCTCTATGTTGCATCCTTCCTGAACTACCAGCTGCTCTATATTTGAGCCATTTTCATTCATATCTCTCAGGTGTTTTTTTTTTTAACTTACAAAAATTTTCTCCAATTTCCAGCCTGATTTGTAATTTCCCTCCTGTTGTTCAAGGCTCAGCTTAAAAATTGAGTCTCCATCCAAGCCTTTCCTACTGATCCAAGGAAATGGTAGCACTGTCCCCTCTGGGTCACCATTCCACTCTATATGTGTGTGTGCTAAGTCACTGCAATCACGTCCAACTGTTTGCAACCCTATGGACTGTAGCCCGCCAGGTTCCTCTGTCCATTGGATTCTCTAGGCAAGAATACTGGAGTGGGTTGCCATGCCCTCCTCCAGGGGATTTTCCCAATCCCTCCAGGGATTGAAGCCACATCTCTTCCATCTCCTGCAGCAACAGTTGGGTTCTTTACCACCAGTGCCTCCTGAGAACCCCATAACACTCTATACATGGGCTTACATTTCTACAGGTGTAAAAGTGAAGTACAATGTTCATATATTTTACATATTTATATGGCTTTTCTCCCATTAGACAAGGAATTTTTCAAAAAAGGGGCCATGGCTGATTCCTTCCATGCCCTTTACCTAGGAGAAGAACCATACATGGAGCTATAATAGTATTATCAACCACAATTATAACAATAACACAATCTACCAACAATGTGCCAGGCACTCTAAATGAGTGAGTTGCAAGCAATCCTTTGTCTTCTGTATTTTATTATTATCTCCATTTTATAAATGAAAAAACTGAGACTGATAGAATTTACATGATTTACACAAAGAAATCTAGTAAGGAATACATATCTGATGAATAAATAAATAAATAGATTTTAATTTTACTTTAACAAAGAACTCTCTGAACACAGACTCATCCTTAAAAATTAGATATCCATAAGGCTTAAGCATCTGTTCAAAATGTTTTGAAAATTGAGAAATAGTGATCATTATCATCATCATAAATCATCAGCAAAATCTGGTTACATATCAAGTTTCATGGTACTGAATGATGCACTGTATATGATTTTAAAACTAAAGCGTAAATGATCTGCATGAAGGAACTCTTGCATACAGTTCCCAGAGGAACATTTGAAAGCCTCAGCCTTTATTTTCTCTTGGACACATATTGTCTCCAATTTTAAAGACAGCTGTTAGAAGGAAATGAGGCAAGGGATTTAGGGGGCAGTCATGAGACTTAAAAATAGAAAATGGCATTTTTTTTTCTTCATGCAGTGTCTCCTTTCCTTCCACAGTACAGTATACCACATCTATGACCACACAGCTGATACCCATCAGCTCTTGAAAAATCGTTATGGACACAGTAGCTCATTTTCATAGTTAAGACAGAAAAGTTGGACCCAAAGAATTCACCTTTGGATGACTTAACCAGTTTGTGTGCATTGCAAAATCTCAGGATTCACCGGATTCTTATGTATTCTTTTGCTTATTGAGCTTGAATGAGGAACGACAAAAATCTGAACTTGTCAATTCCTATTGTCTGCAGCACTATGGTACTAAATTTACCTGTAAAATCTTTGAATTTCTTCTAGTAAAGGTATCACCAAAAGGTAAAACACTGCTGCTTTTCTGTTTAACACAGCCTTCCTGGTATTCATTTCTTTCAATAAAATTCTCTCTCTTGATATAGAAACAGGAAATAAAGCAGATTTTGACCATTCTATCTAAGGTCATTTTCATCAGCCTACTGCCTTAGCCTTCATGATGCCAATAGCGTTCGTTTTGAAAAGTTCCTTTCGGTCATTCTGAATAAATGAGCCGTTAGAAATCCAATCAATGATGATGAGCTTGGGTATTATAAACAGTCATGCTTTGAATCTTGATATTTTGAAAAACATCCATATTATCAGGCTAGGAAAATGTTACTTATTAGCAATATTAAGATGGTTATAATTAAAGTCCATATAATTTTGCCTGTCACCTAAACACATAGAGATAGGTACTCAGCCATTTCCCTGCATAGAAGGGGGCTGGCCAGAAACTCACTACCTGTAGTCAACCTTAAAATTAGTAAGAAAGCCTTTAGAGAAGAAAAGATTAATAGAAGAGGTATGTAGCGAGCCCCTTCCTTGAGTAAATTAAAACCCTGGAGAATCTGATTTCTTGTTTCAGAAAGAGCTAAGAACTGTAAGTCAAGGACCATGACTGTTAGAACTGTGCAGCCGTCTGAAATGTTTGTAAAATCTCTATGTTGGTTTATTTGTTACCCCCTTTTTTTAAATTTATTTTAATTGGAGGATGATTACCATACTGTGATGGCTTTTGCCATACCTTGATAAGAATCAGCCGTAGGTATACATGTGTCCCCTCCGTCCTGAACTCCCCTCCTGCCTCCCTCTCCACCCTGGCCCTCCAGGTTATCATGGAGCACTGGCTCTGGGTGCCCTGCTTCATACATCGAACTCACTGCTCATCTATTTCACATATGGTAATATATGTGTTTCAATGCTATTCTTCCGAATCATCCCACCCTCTCCTTCTCCCACTGAGTGCAAAAGTCTGTTCTTTACATCTGTGTCTCCTTTGCTACCCCGTACATAGGATCATTGGTACTATTTTTCTAGATTCCATAGATATTTGTTAATATATGGTATTTGTCTCTTTCTGACTTACTTCATTCTGTATAATAGACTCTAGGTTCATCTACCTCATTAGAACTGACCCAAGTACATTCCTTTTTATGAGTTGAGTAATACTCCATTGTGTATATGTACCACAGCTTCCTTATGCATTGGTCTACTGATGGACACATAGGTTGCTTCCATGTCCTAGCTATTGTAAATAGTGCTGTAATGAACATTGGGGTACATGCATCTTTTTCACTTCTGGTTTCCTTGGGGCATATGCCCTGTAGTGGGATTGCTGGGTTGTACGGTAGTTTTCTTCCTAGTTTTTTAAGGAATCTCCATACTGTTTTCCATAGTGGTTGTATCAGTTTGCATTCCTAGCAACAGAGTAAGAGGGTGCCCTTTCCTCCACACCCTGTCCAGCATTTATTGTTTGTAGACTTTTTAATGATGGCCATTCTGACTGGTGTGGGATGATACCTCATCATGGTTTTGATTTGCATTTCTCTAATAATGAGTGATGCTGAGCATCTTTTCTTGTGTATGTTAGCCATCTGTATGTCTTCTTTGGAGAAATGCCTGTTTAGGTCTTCTGCTCACTTTTTAATTGGGTTGTTTGTTTATTATGAGTTGTATTAAAACCCTTAAAACTAGATGGGAAGCATAAAGAAAAAGTGGTGGGTTATAGATGAACCTTAAAGAGGAAGCAAGAGAAGGCAGCTACTATGATAGTGCATGTGTGTGCGTGCTCAGTCGTGTCTGACTCTTTGCAACCCCATAGACTGTAGCTCACCAGACTCCTCTGTCCATGGGACTCTCCAGGCAAGAATACTGGAGTATTCTCATACTCCATGCCCTCCTCCAGGAGATTTTCCAGATGCAGGGATTGGAACCATGTCTCTTGCTTCTCCTGCACTGGGAGGCAGATTCTTTACCATTGCACCACCAAAGGTGGTGGTTATGATGGTGAGCAGGGAACAGAAATTCCATAAGGCAGGCTATTAAGAAAGGTAGAATGAAAACTCTTAAGGAGGGACTGATACTGCTTCCACAGGCAGAATATCTTCTTCTTCAGGGAAGCTTCAATTCTGCTCTTAAGGCAACTGGTTAGATGAGATAATCTCCTTTATTTAATGTCAACTGATTGTACATGTTAATAACATCTACAAAAACCCACAAGGGTTTTGAAACCATTGTATAAACAGAATCATGGCCAGCTTAGACCAAAGGAGATGGAGATAGGGTAAGGTAAAAGTGGGCTGTTGGATTTCCAAAATTCTATACTTAGAAAGTGAGCTGATAGAGCTCCTTATTTGCAAGCATGTGCTACCCTTGAAGAAAAAGCAGTGGCTCCAAGGATAGAGGCAAGATTGCAGAGGCCAAGGGCTCAGAGGCAGAGGCAAGAGCTGCGGGCAGAGGTGTCTGGAGCTGCAGTGGGCCCAGAGCTGTGTTGAGCTGCAGAAACTGAATGGAATTTGCTCTGCTGGATTTCAAGCTTGTTTAGGGTGGTTTTTTTTTTTTTATTCCTTCCCTTTCCTCCTTTTTGGAATGTGACTGTCTATTCTATGTGTCCCACTACTGTTTTGTAGAAACTGAAAACTTGTGTCCTAGTCTCTTAGGCCTACAGATGGAGCAGAGTTTTGTCTCATATCAGTAATACCAGAGTCTCACCTGTACCTGACTGGGTTAATTTAGATCATAAAATTTGGAACTTTATAAACTGATGATAATTGGATGAAATTGTAAACTTAGACTTAATGCTGTAACTGGTTGAGACATTTGGGGGTATTGGGATGGAGTGAATGTATTTCACACACATGGAGTGAATTTGGGGGGGGCAGAGAGTGGACTGTAGTGCATTGAATAGTGGTTCCCTGAAAAGATATGCTCACATACTAATATCTGGAACCTGTGAGTGTTACTTTCTTTGGAAAAAGTGTCTTTTTAGATGTAATTAAGTATTTTGTTGTGACTAACCTAGATAGCATATTAAAAAGTAGAGACATTACTTTGTCAATAAAGGTCTGTCTAGTCAAGGCTATGGTTTTTCCAGTGGTCATGTATGGATGTGAGAGTTGGACTGTGAAGAAAGCTGAGCACCGAAGAATTGGTGCTTTTGAACTGTGGTGTTGGAGAAGACTCTTGAGAGTCCCTTGGACTGCAAGGAGATCCAGCCAGTCTATCCTAAAGGAGATCAGTCCTGGGTGTTCATTGGAAAGACTGATGCTAAAGCCAAAACTCCAATACTTTGGCCACCTCATGCGAAGAGCTGACTCACTGGAAAAGACTCTGATGCTGGGAGGGATTGGGGGCAGGAGGAGAAGGGAACGACAGAGGATGAGATGGCTGGATGGCATCACTGACTCGATGGACATGAGTTTGAGTGAACTCCGGGAGCTGGTGACGGACAGGGAGGCCTGGCGTCCTGCGATTCATGGGGTTGCAGAGTCGGACACGACTGAGCAACTGAACTGAACTGAACTGAGCTAAAGGATTTTGAGATTAAATCATCCTGGATTATCCTCAATTCAGTGCAAATATCCTTATAAAATACACACATAGCAGAGACACACAGAAAAGAGGAGAAAGGCATGTGAAGATGGAGACAGAGTGGTAGAGTCACAAGACCATTAATACTCATTGCCACTGGAATCATGGAAAGCCAAGAAATGGAATTTTCCCTAGAGCCTCTGGAGGGATGAGAGCCCTGCTGATGCTTTGATTTTAGAACTCCACAACTGTGAAAGAATACATTTTTTGTTGTCTTAAGCCTCCAAGTCTGTGTTAATTTGCTACAGCCTTCTTAGGAAATGAATACAGTCACCAGTTCAGTTCAGATCAGGTGCTCAGTGCTAGCTGACTCTTTGCGACCCCATGGACTGCAGACACCAGGCTTCCCTGTCCATCACCAACTCCCGGAGCTTACTCAAACTCATGTCCATTGAGTTGGTGATGCCATCCAACCATCTCATACTCTGTTGTCCCCTTTTGCTCCAACCTTCAATCATTCCCAGCATCAGGGTCTTTTCAAATGTGTCAGTTCTTTGTATCAGGTAGCCAAAGTATTGGAGTTTCAGCTTCAGCATCAGTCCTTCCAATGAATATTCAGGACTGATTTCCTTTAGGATGGACTGGTTTGATCTCCTTGCAGTCCAAGGGACTCTCAAGAGTATTCTCCAACACCACAGTTCAAAAGCATCAATTCTTTGGCACTCAGCTTTCTTTATAGTCCAGCTCTTACATCCATACATGAGTACTGGAAAAACCAAAGCGTTGACTAGACAGATTTGGTTTGGCAAAGTAATAGCTCTGCTTTTTAATATGCTTTCTAGATTGGTCATAACTTTTCTTCCAAGGAGCAAGTGTCTTTTAATTTTGGCTGAAGTCACCATCTGCAGTGATTTTGGAGCCCCTAAAAATAAAATCTGACACTGTTTCCACTGTTTCCCCATCTATTTCCCATGAAGTGATGGGACCAGATGCTATGATCTTAGTTTTCTGAATGTTGAGCTTTAAGCCAACTTTTTCACTCTCCTCTTTCACTTTCACCAAGAGGCTCTTTTGTTCTTCTTTGCTTTCTGCCATAAGGGTGGTGTCATCTGCATATCTGAGGTTATTGATATTTCTCGCAGCAATCTTGATTCCAGCTTGTGCTTCTTCCAGCCTAGCGTTTCTCATGATGTACTCTGCATGTAAGTTAAATAAGCAGGGTGACAGTATACAGCCTTGATGTACTCCTTTTCCTATTTGGAACAGGTCTATTGTTCCAGGTCCAGTTCTAACTGTTGCTTCTTGACCTGCATACAGATTTCTCAGGAGGCAGGTCAGGTGGTCTGGTATTCCCATCTCTTTCAGAATTTTCCACAGTGTCTTGTGGTCCACACGGTCAAAGGCTTTGGCATAGTAAATAAAGCAGAAGAAGATGTTTTTCTGGAATTCTCTTGCTTTATCAGTGATTCAATGGATGTTGGTAATTTTATCTCTGGTTCAAATTGTCCCTAAGTGATACAAAGTGTACATGGGTTTCCCTGATGCAGTTTTTCAATAATGTGCCAGAGCATGCACAAGAGTGATGTCCCCTTCTGAAAAGTCACCTTGGATCTCAGAAACATTACGCTAAGTAACAGAATCCATGCTCACTCATGACATACTATGTAATTCCATTCATATTCCATTATAATTTACCCTGTAGAAAGCTGACAAAACTGTAATGCCAGAAGGTTGATCAGTGGTTGTCAGGGACTTAGAGGATTCTACAGTAGGGTATGGGGAGGTATTCAGGATGATGGATGTAATCAATATCTTGATTACTTTGGTAGTTACACAACTGTATAAGTTTCTCAACACTTAAATTATATACCTTAACAGCATATATTTTACTGTATGTAATGATCTTGACTTCTGGTGCTGTAGGTTTATATAGCTCTGCTTTAATATGTTTGGAGCAAGTATTTTGAAATGATGTGAATACCAGTCTCACATTGATATGTATGCACAGCTGCAACTCACTTGATTTTCCTTCAATTTTTATCTGTATTCTGATATCCATTCATTCTCAAAGAACAGTTATTTTTCCACCATCGAAGATATTCAAAACAAACCACTACATGTTCTGCCTTAGTTTCTAAATAGTTGAAAAATTATTTTGCTTATTGAAGTAAGTATATAGTATCTAAAAGTGCCACTTTGTTTAGTTTTAATTTAATGAATATTTAGCCGACTCTTAGCGACCCCGTGGACTGCAGCCTACCAGGCTCCTCCATCCATGGGATTTTCCAGGCAAGAGTACTGGAGTGAGGTGCCACTGCCTTCTCCATCTAATATGGAAGACATATGCTAAGTGCAGGGCTGGAACTAAGAGTGGTTACAGGGATAATTAAGAAACAATTCGTCTATAGTTAGAAGTATAAAATAGGAAGCAAATAAGTTTAATACAAAACAGATTCAAACCAAAAGCTTTGGGGTCTTAGAAGAGGAAGAAGTTATATCCAAATGGGAGGATCTCTTTTAAGTAGATGAGATGGAATTGAAACTAGCAAATGGATGATTGTAGATTTCAACAAAAAGAGGAATCCCAGGCGGAAGGAACTGTATGGGCAAAAGGCCATGCTATGGATTAAATGTGTCCCTACCCCTGCCCCTAATTCATACACTGGGGCCAACTCCTCAGTGTGATGATATTTGAAGAAAGGGCACTTGGAAAATTGTTAGGTCATGAGGGTAAAACCCTCATGAATGGAATTATTGCCTTTATAAGAGAAGGAGACAAGATATTTCCTTCTCTGCTCCCCACTATATGAGACTACAACGAGAGGACCACTACCTTTCAACCAGGAAGTTGTCTTACCAGACACCTGGGTCTCCTGTCCCTTGGACTTAGACTTCCCAGCCTTCAAAACTATGACCAATAAATGTTTGCTTTATAAGCCACCAGTCTGATAATTTTCTGTAGCAGCCTAAACTGAGTAAGACAGTACAGAAATAAGAACATACTCAGGAAACAGTCAGTAGTCTCTTTGACTAGTAGAATACATGCAAAGGAGTGGGAGAAAAACTAGAAAGGGGATTTAGGATAGTTTCCTGTATATATCAAATCCCAGTTGGGAGATTTGTGCTTAATTCAGGGGTCAGTGGGGAGTTGTTAATGCAGTGCTTGAGAATTTTGAGAATCTTGTGAAAATGACAGATGCATTGCTCCAGAAAAGTACACAGGTGTACAAAGTATATGCTGTATACTGTTTCAGGAGTTTCACGAACACCTAGAGCTCCTCCGGGGCCTTCCTTCCCTGGGAACCCTGCATTAAAGAAGTTTTGAGAAAGAGCCTTACTCAAGGGAATTATCATTTCATGTTATTTTAGTTAATTCCTCCATATATGATTAGAATGGAGAATTACATTGATACGATTTATGAACTAAAAGTTGGTTTTCTTAAAGTGTGGCCTTTGTTAGAATCACCTACAGGGCTTATCAAACATCCATATTCCTAATTCCTACCCAGATGTACTCAGAGTCTCTAATGGTAAGACCAGGTGAGATGCCTTTTTTAAATTGGAGTGTAGTTGATTTACAATATTGTGTTAATTTCTGGTGTACAGCAAAGTGAATCAGTTATACATATATTATCCACTATTTTTTTTAAGATTCTTTTCCCATATGGGTCATTACAGGGTATTGAGTAGAGTTCCCTGTGTGATACAATAAGTCCTTATTAGTTACCTATTTTATATATGGTAGCATGTATGTGTCAATCCCAATCTCCAAATTTATCCCTCCCCCACTGTTTTAAACCAGCACCAAGCTGATGCAGACATGACTGAAGCGTCTTAGCAGCAGCAGCAGCAGCAAGCTGATGCTGGTGCCCACTTCACTTAGAGATCAGCTTCACGAGTAATGAAGAGGGTACAGTCATTTCTCAGTATCAGTGGTGCTGGGGGAATTGGCTTGAGGTCCCTGAAGATACCAAAATACACAGATGCTCAAGTTCCTTATGTAAAATGACACAATGCAGTTGGCCCTCCATATCCCTCCATATCCATATCCTTGGATGCAGAGAGCTAGAGAGCCATCTGTATTGTGGTGGACATTTGTTTTCGACTTACCAATAAAGCATGAAAGAGACAGAAATAATTCAAGGGGAAAAATACAAAGGATTTTTTTTTCAACTCCACCAATTCTCAAGACACCCTCTGCAGTCAGTACCAATTTAAACTAAGCATAGAAACATCTTCAGCTGCAGTGTGATAGGAAGCATGTATCCTGGGGAAAACTGGCTCCTTTACATTAGCCAGAACGTGTAAGAGGAACATTAGCATCACATAGTCATAGTGTTGGAAGCTACTGATGGGTCCCAGTGGATGAAGATAAATAGTCATCATCCTTAACCTTAAAATCACCTGCTAGAGCAGCCAAAGTAGTTTCTGAAATGTGTCTTAATCTGAAGAGATCCAAGGTTTCACTACTTATCAATCAATCTTTCCAGGAAGGATTTTGCAAAATGGCAGTCATTGGCAAGGTTCTAGAATCACTAGGATATTTTGCTTACCAGAACTCTACTTTCCTGGTGGTGTTTTCTTTGTCTTTTTTTTGTAAAACAATCACCAGGACTGTATTCTAAAAAAAAAATGTTGTTGATCCCAAGCTTGTTTTTTGATTTAGAAATTCCACACATTCACTCCTAGTTAGGGATACAACATTTTATGATTTAGTATTAAAATACCAAATCCATGTATTTCAGTTCCTAATTTTTTTTAAATTAAAGGAACAAAAGGGAGCGTGTGTAATAGGCTGATTGAGGAGTTAGTTGCTAAATGAAGCTATTAATTTCATTTTCCTGACATCACAAAAGTGTTCATGGAATTTTACATAGCAAGCACACATACTATCTGTTCTTATGTTTGGTTCCTCCAAGAACAAAGACTCACGGTATTTGCATAAACAGCCATTTTTATTCTTTCTTAGGTATTAAGCTAAGCTAAGCTAAGTCACTTCAGTCGTGTCCGACTCTGTGCGACCCCATAGACGGCAGCCCACCAGGCTCCCCTGTCCCTGGGATTCTCCAGGCAAGAACACTGGAGTGGGTTGCCATTTCCTTCTCCAATGCATGAAAGTGAAAAGTTAAAGTGAAGTTGCTCAGTTGTGTCTGACCCTCAGCAACCCCATGGACTGCAGCCTTCCAGGCTCCTCCATCCATGGGATTTTCCAGGCAAGAGTACTGGAGTGGGGTGCCATTGCCTTCTCCATTCTTAGGTATTGGTAGTATGTATTTATTGTTTTTGACTTCCCAGTACTCCTTTTCCTCTTCTTCTGGATATAGCAAGCTCTCTTCTTTTGAACAGCTCTTCCTTCCCTGCTCTAGCATGAGGTTTGACTGGAAGCTGTCAATCACAGAACTCCACTCTCATGGAGGGCCACCTGATTGTCCTGGAAATGGGCAAGTCAGAGTTCTTCCCAAAGATTTTTTGCACTAGAGCTGGGGTAGTTAGGAGAATAGTGATAGGGAGGTGAAAAGGAATTCTCTTCTCTCTGATGATGAAGCTATTAGTGCATGCAACCAGAGAGGCTGATAGCCATGTATTCAGCCACACTGAGAGAGCTTATCAGAAGCAAACAGCAATGAAGCTATCATTTAGGAGGACAGGTTGTTTTAAGCAATTCCTTTGACTAAGAGCCATCCTAATATGCTTCAGTCCTCTGCTACCTAATGTTGGTGGCCACTGGCCACGTGTGGCTCTTGATCACTGGAAACATGGTTAGTCCAAATTGAGTTGTTCTATATGCCTCAATAACAGTGGATATTGAAGACTTGGTGTGAGAAAAAAAATGCATATAAAGTATTTCATTAATGATTTTTATAATGAACATGTGAAATATATTGAATATATATTTAAATTAGATTTTAATTTCATGTATCCCTTATTTTTTAATGTGGCTTCCAGAAAATTTTATATTACATGTGAGTCTCAAATTATGTTTCTATTGAAACAGCACTGCTCACTAGTGTAATCTGTGTTTTTGATTTGTTTAGCTACTTGGGGCGAGGCGTGTACCACTGGCAGCCTGTGGAGCCCTAACTGATGCTGAAATCAGTAACTGGAACACAGGCAGTGAGAGAGAGAGATCTAAAATGTGGAACTGGCTACATTCAGGTGCAGAGTGGGCTGGGAGGTTTTCTGCGTCATGAGGCAGGGAATTCAGTAGCAAAGCTGTTAGTTAATCATTACAGGTTGTTTATATGATGTGACTATTCTCACTAAGCTCGAATGTCACAGAAAAAAAAATTGAGATTTTGGGGGTATTGGCTACTTGCAAGCTTCAATAAGGTGCTACAAGAGGGGGAATATGTGGTCAATGCAGAGGTTTCTGAAGTGGAGCAGGAATAGCAGCCTGGCACGGCTGTGTAAAGAGGCTATTCTGCCACTGAGCATGCCCTGGATTTCACAAAGTACCCACTGCACTGAAATCCAGCCATGGTGTAACCAGCATGAATAAGCCAGTTCCCATAAATGTTCACAAAACATTGCTACCCACGTAAAGTGATGGCCCTTTGTCTGGGTTACAAAGGAGATTGTGAACACCTGTGGCAGAGGGCCTTGTCCCGTCCCTGCAGCCTGCCACACTGAGACAGAGACCAAAGTTAGATGCACTAAGATGAGGCCCAGGGGGATGGGCAGTGCCTACTGAAGAGTCACCAGGAGATGGAAGCTGTGAAGGAGGAGTGGATCCAGATTCAAGCATCTTGACTGGTACGATTACTGGCTTCAGTCCTATCAGACAGAGTTCCTAATAGGCAGTCCTAGGGTTTTAAGGAGGGTCTTTTGTCACCACCGCCATTCCCAAAAAAGAAAGAAAGCATACACATTAGGAATCTAGGACTGACCACTGCCTGGGCCATTCTTTTTTCATGCTCCATCTCACCAACAACAGGAAATGCACAGCTAAGGAAGCATAGCAAAGATACTGAGCTGTCCACCAAGATATTTTTGCCCTTCTTCATGTACCCACCTTGATTCCCTTACAGGAGTTTTGTGGTCCTTTGTCTAGTTATCTGTAATGGCAAATGAGAGGAAATGATACTTCCTTCATTCTGTCCTCATGCTCATAAAAAGCCTTCTAGTATTAAAAAGCAAAGACATCACTTTGCCTACAAAGGTCCATATAGTCAAAGCTATGGTTTTCCTGGTAGTCATGTATGGATGTGAAAGTTGGACCATAAAGAAGGCTGAGCACTGAAGAACTGATGCTTTCAAATTGTGGTGCTGAAGAAGACTCTTGAGAGTCCCTTGGACTGCAAGGAGATCAAACCAGTCCATCCTAAAGGAAATCAACCCTGACTATTCATTGGAAGGACTGATGCTGAAGCTCCAATGCTTTGGCCACCTGATGTGACAAGCCAACTCATTTGAAAATACCCTAATGCTCAGAAAGATTGAAGGCCAAAGGGGAAGGGGGATGCAGAGGATGAGATGGTTAGATAGCATCACTGATCACTGGACATGAACTTGAGCAAACTCCAGTGAAGGACAGGGAAGCCTGACATGCTGCAGTCCATGGGGTTGCAAAGAATTGGACACAACTTAGTGACTGAACAACAGCAACCACATGTACATCTCCATGATCTTTCCCACTTCTGGCTGACAGAGGCGCAGAAAAATGTTAGGAAAACTTTGGGAACCATGTGTTGAAGAAGGCAAAACTGCAGCTCTCTTGGACTATTATGTAAGCAAGGTATAAACTTCTATATACACGTTTGGTTCTATTTGTTGTCACAGCCTAACCAAATACATCTTCCAGTATAAAGATCCTCCCAAATGTCCATGATGACAAAAGCCACATAGAACACTAAGCAAATCGAATCTCTCTAGTACATAGCAGACAGACCAGACAAACCAACTTCTCAGTAGATAATCCATTGCCATAAACTCTCCCAACAGAAGTAACCTGCTTCCTTATACAACAGGGAAGCCATTGTGTGCTACTTCCCTGCCCTCTGCTCCTACACAATGGTCTTTTCTGAATGAAAGATTTTGTTAATCAATATTTCTTCTGTTTGTATGTTATATATGTTAGGGGTTGTTAAATTTCTCACTTGGAACATGGTATCAGGGATTACAAGAAGTCATATGAAGACTTGTTTGAGAAAAATGGACGTTAAACAGACATCATGGACTCAGAGATGGGTGCAATAACTGGGAAGAGGTAGAGGTTGTGTTCCACTGGAATATATGTGGAATTAAGGTATAATCATTGCAATAAGTTACAAGAGAGAATTTCAACAATTATTTATAATTGTAGAGGAGAGTATTTGTATGTTAGACACTGTTCTACAAGAGTTCAAGCTTAGTAGAAGCATTTGGGTCAAGGCCTACATAAAAATTTCTGGGCATCATCAAGAAGCTAGGCTAAAGAACCATGAAAGGAGTAATCAAAATTGAAGATAAATATTTTAATCAAACATCATTTTTAAAGACTTGAGTTTAACATAATAATGTTATTCATCTGGCTATTTTACAAAATTTCACAGCACTTGATGAGTTCAGTTCAGTTCAGTCACTCAGTCGAGTCCAACTCTTTGCGACCCCATGAATCGCAGCACGCCAGGCCTCCCTGTCCATCACCAACTCCCGGAGTTCACTCAGACTCACGTCCATTGAGTCACTGGTGCCATCCAGCCATCTCATCCTCTGTCGTCCCCTTCTCCTCTTGCCCCCAATCCCTCCCAGCATCAGAGTCTTTTCCAATGAGTCAACTCTTCGCATGAGGTGGCCAAAATACTGGAGTTTCAGCTTTAGCATCATTCTTTCCAAAGAAATCCCAGGGCTGATCTCCTTTAGAATGGACTGGTTGGATCTCCTTGCAGTCCAAGGGACTCTCAAGAGTCTTCTCCAACACCACAGTTCAAAAGCATCAATTCTTCGGCACTCAGCCTTCTTCATAGTCCAACTCTCACATCCATACATGACCACTGGAAAAACCATAGCCTTGACTACACGGACCTTTGTTGGCAAAGCAATGGCTCTGTTTTTGAATATGCTATCTAGGTTGGTCATAACTTTCCTTCCAAGGAGTAAGCGTCTTTTAATTTCATGGCTGCAGTCACCATCTGCAGTGATTTTGGAGCCCCCAAAAATAAAGTCTGACACTGTGTCCACTGTTTCCCCATCTATTTCCCATGAAGTGATGGGACCAGATGCCATGATCTTCGTTTTCTGAATGTTGAGCTTTAAGCCAACTTTTTCACTCTCCTCTTTCATTTTCATCAAGAGGCTTTTTAGTTCCTCTTCACTTTCTGCCATAAGGGTGGTGTCATCTGCATATCTGAGGTTATTTATATTTCTCCCGGCAATCTTGATTCCAGCTTGTGTTTCTTCCAGCCCAGTGCTTCTCATGATGTACTCTGCATAGAAGTTAAATAAGCAGGGTGACAATATATAGACTTGATGTACTCCTTTTCCTATTTGGAACCAGTCTGTTCCATGTCCAGTTCTAACTGTTGCTTCCTGACCTGCATACAGGTTTCTCAAGAGGCAGGTCAGGTTGTCTGATATTCCCATCTCTTTCAGAATTTTCCACAGTTTATTGTGATCCACACAGTCAAAGGCTTTGACGTAGTCAATAAAGCAGAAATAGATGTTTTTCTGGAACTCTCTTGCTTTTTCCATGATCCAGCAGATATTGGCAATTTGATCTCTTGTTCCTCTGCCTTTTCTAAAACCAGCTTGAACATCTGGAAGTTCACGGTTCACGTATTGCCGAAGCCTGGCTTGGAGAATTTTGAGCATTACTTTAGCGTGTGAGATGAGTGCAATTGCGCGGTAGTTTGAGCATTCTTTGGCATTGCCTTTCTTTGGGATTGGAATGAAAACTGACCTTTTCCAGTCCTGTGGCCACTGCTGAGTTTTCCAAATTTGCTGGCATATTGAGTGCAGCACTTTCACAGCATCATCTTTCAGGATTTGGAATAGCTCCACTGGAATTCCATCACCTCCACTAGCTTTACCAAGTAAAACAAAAGGAGCTGCAGCGCTCCTCTGAAATCGGCATCTTCAAGGTATCAATATATTTGGTGAATAAGAATGAGGAAAATGACATTTTCATTAAATTATTGAGGGATCATTAGAGGCATCAACGTCTACTTGTATAATAACACTGTCTTTTGCTTGGATATTATATTGAATTTTTTAAAAAATAAAAATGCATGTTGTTTTCATTTAAAAAATTGTTTTAGCAGAATTATCATCACAGAGAGTAAAAGAAAACATTCACCTGATGAAAAATTATTAGCCCAAAGACTTACAAATTATATTTTGAACTTAAGTTTCAACAAAAATGAGTCTTTCCTACTCTTGAAATAAAGCCAGCACCCACCCCTGATTGGTATTTCAGGATCAAAGGCAGTCTCTGAAAATTCTATTTTTCTCAAGTTCTTAAGGTCTTGAATACAATTATCAAGACTACTAAACCAAGAAAATCCTCTTTTTGAGAGTAGCAGACTAAATTAAAAGGATGCACTTTTGTGGTCAGCCATCTCCAAGACTCTTTACTGAATGAATGTTAAGTTAGCAATAGAACAAAGAAGCAAATGAGGACCTGTAAAATCAATGTCATACACTCCACTTGTTTCCGCATTGTCCAGTCCCCATCACCTCCCCCTGAACTTGACTGACCCAGTTTCTCTTACAGAATGTAATTTCTGTTTGGTCTTCCTGGATGCGATATGGTAGAGAAGAAGGGAAACTGATGAATCATTCTGATTCTACCCCATACCTACTTTGGGCAGCTTAAGTAAATCTCTCTGAACCCATTTATCCCTTTCTAATATAGAGACAATAATTTTTGCCCTGAATTCCTCATAAAGTTATTGGGATTAACATGAAATTTACTTATAAACTATAGGTTATTTTACAAATATGAAATATATTTATTATATAAAGAAACTTTTAGAGATATTTAACTACTTGACAGAATAACCAAAAGGCACATAAAAATAAGAAACACTATCACATGAAATAAAAAACATGAGCCCTATTTCTGGCAGTTTGACAGATTAGATATCCTGCACAGGCGTCCCAACTCAAATAACTAAAATTCTTCATAATAAGAAACATCCTGTAATGCATCTCTGAACTGACACAAAAAGAAAAATGTTGAAGACAGAAATAAATAGAAAGTAGTAATGACAGAGGGAAGCAGGAACATAAATGCAAAAATTCTTAAGATTATCATATCAAATCTAGCAATATGTATAGATAGATAGGTAGATAGATATGACATATATATTTTATATTCTGATATATGTATATCCCCTGGAAGAGGAAATTGCAACCCACTCCAACAGTCTTGCCTGAAAATCCCATGGACAGAGGGGTCTGGCCAGCTACAGTCCAAATGGTGGCAAA
This sequence comes from Bos taurus, assembly GCF_002263795.3. NCBI lineage: Eukaryota > Metazoa > Chordata > Mammalia > Artiodactyla > Bovidae > Bos > Bos taurus. Next base: position 50,430,193 of record NC_037331.1, read on the forward strand.
GAGTCAGACATGACTGAGCAACTAAGAGAGATAGAGAGAGATGTATATCATGGATAATATATAATGATTAATTGCTATTTATTCTATGAATATGAAGTTAGTTTAACATTCAAAAATCTTCCTGTTCTAGTCAACATGGAGGAAGTGCACTGCAGCTTATCTCTCCTACTGATTACAAGTAAAAACTGAAAAATATGCAAAAAGAAACTACTTAGGACTGAGAATATTAAATAGCAGTTGGAATATTGAGAAAAGTCAAAACTTGAAAAATGACGAGTATAGCAGTAGTGAGTTTCTGAGTTTTTATTTATTTATTTATTTTTTTACACACATATACATTTTCTGGGTTTTTTTTCCTCCCTCCTTTAGCTTTTGTCTTTGATCCAAGGGTGGATTGAATTGGAAAACTACAAAATTGGAACAATCAGCAAAAATTTCAGGGAGAAGCTCATCTTTTTGGCTATAGAGGAAGAACAAAAAACTGCTGCAAATTATAAAGTGAGGAGAGAGGCCACTGTCTCTGTCTCCCCCTCACCTCCTCCCCAGCCCTGTAATATAATCATACAGAAATTTAAACTGTCATAAATTGAAAGTCTTATAGTTAGTGATTTTGAGGCCCACACCTCAGTGAGAATGATTGCATTGGAAAAAAGTGAAAAATTCAGTTTCTGTTCACTTCAGCTTCTCTTTCTGATATTATTGTATGAAGAATTAACTTTCAGAACATTCATGTAGAAATTTCTTTGTACAGAAACTATTTAGATTGGCTGATGACATACAAGTAGGACCTTACTGTGCTCTGATAAGGGCAGATCTGTGTAGACTTGAGCTTTGAGAACATGATTTAGTCTCTGAAATAAAAATGACATTAGTAGAACTGATGGGGAGAAAGGTTTGAAACAACTAAATACAGCAAACATAGAAAGTGGGACTATAGAGTAAAAATCCAAATATTTCGCTCACATCAGACCTCCTTCAAATTCTTCCTTAGTCAAGGATATAGGAGAAAACATAGTTTACTTCCAGATAGTTCAAATGAAGAGACTTTAAGGAAAATGCTCCTTAGAGAAGTGCGAGCAAGATGACAGGAACAAATATGACTGAGTAAAAATATATATGGTTCTGTATTTACAGTGGCTCAGTTGGTAAAGAATCTGCCTGTAATGCAGGAGACCTGGATTCAATCCTTGGGTTGGAAAGATCCCCTGGAGAAGGGAATGGCAACTCACTCCAGTATTCTTGCCTGGAAAATTTCATGGACAGAGGATCCTGGAGGCTACAATCCATGGTGTTGCAAGAGTTGGACATGACTGAGCAACTAACACTTTCACTGTCTGTGATTGAGTGAAGCACCCAAAGCTGCCCGCCCCATCCCATGCACCCAGCAAATAGGGAGGAAAGAGTGTTGCCTGAGACCCATGAGACCTGGGGCCATGGTGAGGGGCTGCCTGCCAGAAGCTGCAGTCACAGGAGCTCCTGCCACAGTCTCAGGGTCAAAGCAGAAAGGATTAAGGAATAAAATACCCCCTTCTCTTCTCCCACCATTCCCTCTTATGCTGGTGCCGCCCATTGGCTGAACCCAATCTGAAAGCAGTGAGTGAGAGGAAGGCAGAGATTGGAGTGGGATAAGGGTGGCAAACAGAAAAATACAGGGATGCACCTGATCACATCACCCTGGCTCTTTTATGACCTATAAATTGCCTCTTTAGTTGGGGTTGTCTTTTATGCATCATTCATTTCTCCTTCAATCCTATGGAATTTAGAGTTGGGATGTAAGGGCTTGGAAACTTCTGCCTTCAGTTCTAGGACAGAGATAAAGGGAACAAGATGTGCACAGGTTTCTGCTATATATCAGTCTTTCCCTGTCCTGAAATATCAGTAAAGGAGAAAACAGGAAGAAATTTTAGCTCGATTCTCCCATCCCTGCTTCTGCACTGCATATATCCCAGAGGACACACATTAGCCCTTCCTTCGTCCTCATTCTCTGTCTCTCTCTTTGTCTCTCTTTCTGTCACAAAAACACCAGAGGTCAATATGTGTCCTTTAAAGAAAGTGACGGTAACTATAGCCATGAAATTAAAAGACGTTTGCTCCTTGGAAGAAAATCTATGACAAACCTAGGCAGCATATTAAAGAGGAAAGACATCACTTTGCTGAAAAAAGTCCATATAGTCAAGGCTATCATTTTTTCAGTAGTCTTGTATAGATGTGAGAGTTGGACCATAAAGAAGGTTGAGCACTGAAGAATTGACGCTTTCAAATTGTGCTGAAGAAGACTCTTGAGAGTCCTGTGGAGATCAAACCGGCCAATCCTAAAGGCAATCAACCCTGAATACTCATTAGAAGGATGGATGCTGAAGCTGAAGCTCCTATACTTTGGCCACCAGATATGAAGAGCCAACTCATTGGAAAAGACCCTGATGCTGAGAAAGATTGAGGGCAGGAGAAGTGGGTGACCAAGGATGAGATGGTTGGATGACATAATCAACTCAATGGATATGAATTTGAGCAAATTCTGGGCGATAGTGAAGGCCAGGGGATCCTAGTATGCTGCTGTCCATGATGTCTTGAAAAGTCAGGTACAATTTAGTGACTGAAAAACAACGAACAAATGAAATGCATACCACAGGTTTACATACAAAGTCTTTTTTAATGATACCAAAAAATCATAAGAAGAGAATTTCATTTTCTTTTTTCTTTTCTAACTGGTAATGAATGATTGTAAAGATGATATAACTATTTGTAGACTATGGGATCAATTATTTGGAATAGCTACAAGCCTTTCACCCTAGTATTCTGGCAAGTGTTAGAATTCAACATCTAGACTCAGTTTTCCTTTTTGTTTCCATTAAAACAGATCCACACCTTTAGGCAGAAGACATCAGGAAGAAGACCACATTATTGTTTCTGCAAACATTTCTTGAGAAGTTAGCATGTGCCAGGCCTGTGCTATGTATGTGTTTTATTTGCAGGCTTAGAACTGGGCACAGAGCTAGGAAGTTCCAGAGTGCAGTTACCAACTCAAACACTCTGTGTTCCTCGATTTCTCTACCATTCTATATCCATCTGAAAAGAGTAATCATAACAGTCATAAAACAAGCTGGCCATTTTTTAAATAAAGCAGAACTTTTAAAAAGAGACCAGAAATTGAAATTTGTGTGTAGGTCTCTGATTTTTCTTATTTCTAATGTTTTTGGAGGGAAAAATCACAATATATCAATTTGGACAGTAAAACTGTTCTGCACGACTTTGCTTGTTGGTTTCAATGGAAAGATTTATAGCAATTTTTTTTTTTTTGCACTATCTATATTTGGGTCTGGATCTCAATCCTCCCAGATAAGATTGCAATTCCAAATTGTACAAACACAGTTCCATAGTTGTGAGAAGCTTTTCTGAGCCTTCACAGTTTGATGCCACAAATTGCCAGACAGCCTGCTTTTAGAGTTTAAATAGATCACCTCCCTTTGAACTTTTATCACATTCAGTGAGGCTGTAGCTATATAGCGCAAAAATAATCTTGATGGGACTAAAATACTATCAGCCTCCATCATTTATCCTACATTCTGCTAATAATCTAGGTGTTTTCAAATATATGGGTTGATAGCATAAGGTAAGTAATATATCTGGACACTTTAAAGCTGGGGTCAACAAACTATGGCCCATGGGCCAATTCTGGCCCACCACTTGCTTTTGTAAATATCATGTTATTAGAACACAGTCACACCCACTCATTTATGTCTTGTCCATGGCTGCTTTCACATTATAACAGCATAGTTAAATGTAATAAGCCCCCTACATATGAACCTTCAAGTTACAAACTTTCAAAGATGCAAGTGTGCAGCCACATGTCCAGTCACGGAGGTTAGTTCATGTGTCTGGCCTACAGTGTCATGTGTAAGCATCCTCGACAAGCAGTCGGGATTTGTGGACCATGTAGCACTCAGTGTACAATGTCTTTATTTCAGGTGCAGGATTCTGGAAGCAAGCATAGAAGCGGCAGTGACGTAGCTGCTAAGCAGTGATGTAGTGTACTGCTAAGAAGCCCAAGCAGTAACAATGGAAACAAAAGTGAAAATAATTGAGAGTGGAGTGAGGTAAAAAGATGGAATTGGGGGCCCAGAGAAAGGATGAAGAGAGACAAGAGGAAAAAGAAGTAACTGAAGAATCAAAAAGATTCACGATTCAGGACATGGGGACAAGAGATTTTCTTTATTTGAGGAGGCTCTGTTGTTTTTGAGGAATAGGACCCAAACGTAGAATGGTACATGAAGTTTGCAGCAGCCAGAATGCATTGCATTCAGAATGCAATCCAGTGCTACCACGTCACCCATGATGAGAAAAAAAGAGCTGATACCCAGATATCACTGGATCATTCTTTCTAGAGGGTAGATAGAATTGAATCCAACAAGGAACCAGAATCTGTGCCATTGTAAGGCATCAATAAAATTGCAACTTGCCCCTCGTCTCCTATTGCTGACGATCCTTCAATCCTACCCTCCCACTTCCTCTCCCTCCCCCAGTCAGTAACTCTTCTTGCCTATTCATTTGATGTACGCCAGCTGTTGTACTGAACTACTTTACTTTTAAATGTACTGTACTGTAAGACAAAAGACATTTTCTTTATTTTTTTGTGTTTGTTTTTTATGTATTATTTCTGTGAAAAGTATTATAAACCCATTACAGTACAGTAGTATATAGCAGATTGTGTTATTCAGGTACCTTGGCTAACTTTATTAGAGTTTATTAAACTTTATTAGACTTATGAACAAATTGGACTTATGAACATGCTCTCAGAACAGAACTGTATACAGGGGGACTCAACATAGTTAAGACAGAGACTGTGGAGGCAACATCCAAAATATTCACCATTTTATTTTTTAAAAAATGGTTTGCTTTTCCTGAAAGTTCTCCATTTTATTGGATTTAGTTTGATTTTGCTCTTTCTTAATAATAGGATCAGGAAGTAAAAAAGTTCCCTCATTATTCCTTTTATTTTCTTTGGTGCATTTAACCACTCTGAGCTAGTTATTACATCTCAACAAACCAGAATCAGTACTGTTAGCTGTAAACCTGCCCACTTTATAAAGTATATGTAAAGGGTCATGTAGTAATAATAGGATATGTGCAATTCTTGTTAAGCAGAGTGTGAGGTGGTTCAAAAGGAGCTGGAATAATTTTCCATCTCATGAATTTCAACCATGCTTTGGATAAGGTGGGCCACAATGAGTTATAGGCAAGGTTTGGGAATCACACCTGGGTTCAAGCCCTGGCGTTACCAGTTATGAGCTGTGTCTGTCCCCTGCCTATGTCAGTTTCCTCCTCTGTACATGTAGTATCCGTCTCATTGGGCTGTTAAGAGGATTAAATTGGATTGAAATGACTATGCTTCGTGTAGTGGTGGCGCATAGTAAATTCACACATACTGCCATTGGTGACTTAAGAGAGGAATTAAAAAGACAAAGTCAGGAATGAATGAAGAAAAAAAACTTAACACCACCAAAAGAATGAGAGCATTTTTTTCTGTATTTTTTGCCTTAACACTCCAAATTCTAGAGTTAAGAAATAGTTCTCTCTTTAGAGACAAGAGCAAATGCTTCAAATGTAAGATGTTTTCATAAATCAAATTATCCAGAAACTTAAGGGTTTGCTTGTTAAGTTGAACAAACAGAATTTGTGAAACCTACAGATGTTGTGATCACTCTCGGGGCTCATTTCAAACCACACAGATCTTGAATGAGATGTGAATTCCTCCTCAGTGCATGTGTACACATAAGCAATAGCTGATTTTATAAGCTTGAGAAGCATATTTGCTTTCAGCAAGAAATGAGCTCTTACTTGGAAAACTGGCCTAAAAACCTATTACTTCAGTGGATTCATTTTCATTTATTTCCCAACAGGTAATGGAATTTTCTTGGAGTATTAAGAGATAGTGCTTCACTGAGGCTGGGTATTGTCTCATTTACATGCTAATATTTTTATCTTCATCTTAGATAGTAATATAATCGTGCTCTATAAGGCTTGCTCTGCACCCAGAATTTAATTAATGACGTGTTTGCATAGTCAAGATAGAAAGTTGAAATGAGAAAAGTTTGGCATCACATAGCTTTAAAGTCCTTGGCTGTTTTTGTAATTTCACTCATTTATTCATTCAGTTATTCATTGATTTAACAATGTGTTAGACACTTGTGTGTATAAATACATAAATGGAAACACATACCCTTGCCTCCAGGGAGGTTACACTCTAATAGGGATACAGAGGCAAACTGAAAGAATCCTTCTAGTTGTAATAAACTAATGTCTAAGTACATTGGAAACATATGAATCCAAAGGGAAAAAAGATACCTTGCACAAAGGCAGTGTCTAACTGAACCTTGAAAAATGGGCCGACAAATGTGCAGGGCATGCCAGGCAAGAAACAGCATGTCTCAAATGTTAGTGGAAACTTAAAGTGGCTCATTACTCTCAGAAGGTAAAGTGTTAAGTGGGGAGAGGGGCTGGAGGTGTGAGACAGGTGTGAGTGGAGGTTGGACAAGGTCCTAATCATGGAAGACATTGTCAAGCAAAACACTCCAGATCATTCCTGAAGGAAACCAGAAGCCATAGGGAAATTCTGAGCTATACAGACAGGGATCAGATTTTCACACCAAGCTGTGTGATAGTGAAATAAGGCCATAAAGGGGGCAATCAGAAAGTGAAAGTGTTAGTCTCTTAGTCATGTCCTACTGTTTATGACCCTATGGATTGTAGCCCACCAGGCTCCTCTGTCTGTGGAATTATCCAGGCAAGAATACTGGAGTGGTTTGCCATTTCCTTCTCCAGGGGATCTTCCCAACCCAGGGAACAAAGCCAGGTCTCCTGCATTGTGGGTAGATTCTTTACCAGTTGAGCCACTAGGGAAGCCCTGGGGCAATCAGAAAGTGACCTAAAAGGACAAGGGGGCAAGTGATGCCAAGGTCATGAACTATATAGATATCCATGGTGATAGAGATGGGAATCTAAAATGAAAGTTATTTAGCAGACAGGATCTTTAGAAGGCGGGCTTCCTAGGTGGTGCTATCCACCTAGGTGGTGGTAAAGAATCCACCTGCCAATGTAGGAGACTCAGAAAATATGAGTTTGATCCCTGGGTCAGGAAATCCCTTGGATAAGGAAATGGCAACCCATTCCCACTCCAGTGTTCTTGCCTGGAAAATCCCATGGACAGAGGAGCCTGGTGGGCTACAGTCCATGAGGTCACAAAGAGTTGGACATGATGGAGCGTGCACACACACACACACAAACACACACACACACATCTTCAGAATATAAGGATTGATAAGATGTGAACTTTAAAGGAGGAATGACTTTAAAGGATGATACCCTAATCTCTGGCTTGCACAGCTAACAAAGTTTTATTTATAAGATAAATTCAGTAGAGGCAACATGGGGACAAGGTTTAGGATCACTGTGGAAGATGATCATTTCTGTTTGGGAACCCATCACTGCAGCATTTTTAAGCAGAGATGCCTGATAGGCAAATAGAAATGAAATTTGGGGATTAAAAAAAAGTCTGGACCAATGTTACAAATATGGGAGTCATGGATATTTAGGTGATACTTGATGTGCGTAAACTTAACTGAGTTAAGGGATCCCAGCTAGCCTATAAAACATTACTTCTGGATGTGTCTATGAGGGTGTCTCTGGAAGAGAGTAGCATTTGAATCTGTACTCTGAGTGAAGTAGGTCTAAAAGATTACTCTCACCAAAATAAATAAGCATTATCCCATGATGAGGGCCTGAGGAGGGAGGGGAAAAAGGGTGAATTCCTTGTCTCTGATTGAGCAGAGACATCCATTTCCTCCTCCTCTTAAATACTGGCATTCCTGCTTCTGGGGTTTTAGGCTAATACCAAGACTCACTTCATTGCCAGAACCCACCCCCAAAACCCAATCCTCAGGTTTCCAATTGTTGTTGATGTTCAGTCTCTAAGTTATGTCCTACTCTTTGTGACCCCAGGGACTGCAGCATACCAGGCTTCCCTGTCCTTCACTCCCAGTTTGTTCAAATTCATGCCCATTGAGTTGGTGATGCCATCCAACCATCTCATCCTCTGTCTCTTCCTTCTCCTCTTGCCCCCAGTTTTTCCCAGCATCAGGGTCTTTTCCAATGAGTTGGCTCTTCACATGAAGTGGCCAAAGAATTGGAGTTTCAGCTTCAGCATCATTTCTTCCAATGAATATTCAGGGTTGATTTCCTTTATGATTTACTGGTTTGATCTCCTTGCTATTCAAGGGACTCTCAAGAGTCTTCTCCAACACCACAGTTCAAAAGCATCAATTTTTTTGGCACTCAACCTTCTTTATGGTCCAACTTTCACATCCGTACATGACTACTGGAAAAACCATAGCTCTGACTATATGGACCTTTGTCTCTGCTTTTTAAATATGCTTTCTAGGTTTTTTTCATAGCTTTTCTTCCAAGGAGCAAGCATCTTTTAATTTCATGGCTGCAGTCACCATCCATGGTGATTTTGGATCTCAAGAAAATAAAATCTGTCACTGCTTCCACTTTTTCTCCTTCTATTTGCCATGTAGTGATGGGACAAGATGTCATGATCTTAGTTTTTTGAATGTTGAGTTTTAAGCCAGCTTTTTCACTCTTCTTTTTCACTTTCATCAAGAGGCTCTTTAGTTCCTCTTCACTTTCTTCCTTTAGACTGGTATCATCTGCATATCTAAGGTTGTTGATATTTCTCCTGGCAATCTTGATTCCAGCTTGTGCTTCATCCAGCCTGGCATTTCCCACGATGTACTCTGCATATAAGTTAAATAAACAGGATGACAACATACAGCCTTGTCATACTCCTTTCCCAATTTTGAGCCAGTCCATTGCTCTATCTAACTGTTGCTTCTTAATCTCATACAGGTTTCGAAGGAGGCAGGTAAGGTGGTCCGGTACTCCCATTTGTTTAAGAATTTTCCACAGTTTGTTGTGATCCACATAGTCAAAGGCTTTAGCGTAGTCAAGGAAGCAGAAGTAGATGTTTTTCTGGAACTCTCTTGCTTTCTATGAGCCAAAAAATTTTGGCAATTTGATCTCTGGTTCCTCTGCCTTTTCTAAACCCAACTTGTACATTTGAAAGTTCTCAGTTCACGTACTGTTGAAGTCTAGCTTGAAGGATTTTGAGCATAATCTTGCTAGCATGTGAAATGAGCACAGTTGTATGGTAGTTTAAACATTCTTTAGCATTGCCCTTTTTTGGGACTGGAATGAAAATTGACCTTTTCCAGTCCTGTGGCCCCTGCTGAGTTATTCAAATTTGCTGACATGAACATGCAGTTTTCCAAACTTGAGTGCAGCACTTTAACAGCAACATCTTTTAGTATTTTAAATAGCTCAGGTCTTCAGGCTCAGACTGAATTACACACATACATCTTTCTTGTTCTCCAGCTTGCATATGACATACCGTAAGACTTTTCTTGATCTCCATATCATATGAGCCAATTTCTATAATAAATCTCCTCAAGTTATCTATATGTATATATCCTGCTGGTTTGTTTCTCTAGGAACCCTGACTAAAACAGACATTGTGGGTGTGGATGAAAACACACAGGAAAATGTAGTCTCAGAATAAAGAGGAACTATAATGGAACCCCAGAGTGCTTCAGGGAGAAAAATAAGGAGACTGAAAATGACCCAAAAAAGAGCATCTTGGAGACCATTGTTGACTTTCCAGATAATGATTTTAATGGGAGGTAAGCCAGAACACAGAAGGTTGGTTGCAGAATGTGGGAAATGTTTGCAGGATGCTGTGGGGACAGCAGGAAGCTTGACTGTAGAGAGATCATCTAAAGGGGCAATGAATGAGCCAGAGGGCTGTTTGGGATGGGAGAGGAATGGCCAATTAAAAGGGCAAGGTCAAAGGCTTAGAAAAATAGATGTTTATTAAGTAAAGAAGTATATATTTTATTTAACTTAAAAAAAAGATGAGTCCAATTTTTAAATGAACAGTTTCATGGAAAAAATGATGGGTGATTATACTTGATGTTAAATAATCATATTCAGTATAGTCTTTTTTTTTTAAATTTTATTTTATTTTTAAACTTTACAATATTGTATTAGTTTTGCCAAATATCGAAATGAATCTGCCACAGGTATACTTTTAACTGGAAGTTTTTCCTCATTTAAGTAGGCTTTTAAAGTTACTTTTGGTGTGATAAGAATGAGTGTGGTTTGCCAAACACAAGGAGCATCTGAATGGTAGAGTCTCTCTGAGTTGGGATGGAAACAGATGTGTTCTCTCTGGAAGTCATAAACACTGTTTATGTAACATAAGATCCATCATAACCTTGTCAGTGCATGAAGAACTTGCTTTTGAGTAATGAGTTGTTCTTTAATGAAGCATGTTGTTAAGCATGTTTGGGGGACACTCAACCAACACTGGAGACAAGGTTTTTAATGAGCAGCTCTACAAATCTCAAAACTAAGAGAAAAGATGCTCATGGAACCAGATTTCTCTGCACCACTGCTACTGCTGCTCCAACCAGCTCAGCACTGGCCTCATTCCTGGAGCAGAGGTGCTGATGGCTCAGAGGCAAGACAGAGAGTCATGGTCAGGTCCTTCCCTGGGGGGTTTCAAGTCTTTGAGGCAAGTTTGAGCCAGCTCTGAATGGACTGTGATAGGTACTAGAAGAAGACAAGAGAAATAATAGAGAGGAAAAACCTAGGATTCATAGAGATGTGGAAAAGGGCAGGGGCTGCAGCTGAAAGACAGGGGAAGATGAGAAATTACACAGTGCCATTTTGCCTTGGACCAAATAATGCTTAAGACAGTTTCTAGCTTAGAAGATACAAACAATTTACCCTAGAAAAATATATCTAAAATTTTAAGTATCAATCCATTTATTGATCAATACATGAAACATAATTTTATGGCCAACCCAATAAAAACAGATATTTCCTAATAAAGGACTATATGTATTTTAAACTAGTCTTCATTTGCCTAGTAGTTCTGCCAGCATTTGTCTACATGGTGCTCTGTGGGCATGCTTAGTCACTCAGTCATGTCTGACTGTCTGTGACCCCATGGACTGTAGCTCACCAGGCTTCTCTGTCAATGTGATTTCCCAGGCAAGAATACTAGAGCAGGTTGCCATTTCCTCCTCCAGGGGATCTTCCCAACCCAGGGATCAGACCTGTGTCTCCTGAATTGGCAGGCATATTCTTTACTACTGAGCCACCAGGGAAGCTTTGTCTATATTACCTGATGACTTCTATTAGTAATTTCAGTAGCAATTTACCATAAATAATAAAATCTACTTTTATTTTAAATCAGAGTAAATAAACATTTTCTACAAAAATTCCTTTGTATTTATAGGAAATTCAAAAAAGATTAAAAAGTATTCCCAAAATTGCCACTCATTTGATATTATACTTCGTGACAGGTAAAAAATATTTTTAAATGCCACAGCAAAAAAGTAAAATATCAACCAAAGTGAAAATTCTATTGTTTCTTTTCAAGCCTGATTGAATTCAGTTTTTTTTAAAACTGAATTCAAAAATATGACAAGAATATGAAAAATCCTTAGATATTAAGGCTAAGTCCTAAGCCATATAAGGATCAAATTTATACTCCAGTTCTGTGTTTTTAGAGGGCAGATGGCATATATCACTTCAGGGCTAGAAATGCTGAAACCGCTAAAGTGACAACTGAGGTTTCCTAATCTTAGAATGTGAATTGTTCACATCTATTTTTTCTGAAAGCTTGATCATAAAAACAGGGGGAAAAAATATAAAAGGTCTTTGCTATCTACTTCTGAATGTTCTGTGATTCTGCAATAAATCATGTCATTAAATCATTTTTTCTTATTCATACCCTGACAATTTGAGCATATGGAAAAAAATTACTGTAATTAATGAGAAAACTCAGAAAGTCACAATCATATTTAGGGTAAAGATGTAGGTTACATATGCTTTTGTCTTCTCACAGATTTATCCAGACTGAGAAGACAAAATGAAAAGTATTCAATTAGAGCTATGTGCAGCATTTTAATTCTCATCAAAGTTCACTCAACCGATTTATAATTTATAATGTCAGCATGCCTTGTTTGCTAGATTACTTACCTAGGCATATTTCTAGTGTGTTCAACAGCTGTCCCGTCCTTTCCTGTTTAACTCAGAGTGTGTTGAATGGATAACTGCACTTGCTTCATTTTTCCTGAACATGGGTGTTTGCTTTTTTTCCAAACACACCTGTATGCGTCTTTCCCTCTACAGCATTTGGCCTAACAGGGTATTCCAGGTCTAACAGTAGAGGATCTCCTTTATTGAAGAACAGGAATAAAAAACAAGGGGTTCCTCCAAAGTATATTAATTTGAGCTGATACACTGATTAAAGTAGTCTATCTGATTGAATGTGACCAACACTGTTTCTCTTGTCTTGGAAGAATAAAGAGCTGAATAAAGAAAGGGAAAGGGGGGGGAAATAGCAAGCAGAAGAAAGAGATAAAAATGAACAAATAAATGAAGACAAAAGGAAAGTCATGCTCACAGAACAGCAGTGCCTAAAAATATTAAAAGTAAATTTATATGATGCACACCTGCAGCCTGCAGGTAGGGCTTTCCCTGTGGCTCAGTGGTAAAGAATCTGCCTGCAGTGCAGGAGACTTGAGAGACATGGGTTCAATCCCTGGAAGATCCCCTGGAGAAGGAAATGGCAACCCACTCCAGCATTCTTGCCTGGGAAATCCCATGGACAGAGGAGTCTGGTAGGCTACGGTCCATAAGGTTGCAAAGAGTCAAGAGATGACTGAGCACATGAGCACATACCTGCAGGTATCATTATGCAAGCAAAACATTTTCAATGAATTGTTGCTCATGTCATTCGCCATATTTGGTGCTATTTAAATAATGACTAGTGAAGAATAACATGGTTGTCTTAGTCTAAGAGAAGATAGCTTCCATATGAGGAAAATAGCCCTTTTACAGACAGGAATGCCTAAATTTGATTGTGATAGGAAGATGTCAGCTCAACTTCAACCAACCTTCCTCCTGGGTCAGTGGTCCAAAATAGTCCCACAGTTTTTAAACCTTGTAAGTATTTCACATAGGTTCTTATAAGTTCTTTTTGTTTATTGTACCTAATGCAAATCTGCATCATCACGTTATTACCAGTTAAAAATAATAAGTTGGTTTCTAAGGACACCAATAATTGACAAGACACCTAAACCACTTTTGCAAAGAGGTCACATTTAAACAGAACAAAGAAATTGGAGGAGAGCAAGGCCAATGCACTGATTTTGTTTTTTCCCATCATTGACATTGACAGATTACATTTTTGTAGCATTGACAAAGCTAGACAGGATATTAAAAAACAGACCTATCATTTTGCAAACAAAAGTCTGTATAGTCAAAGCTATGGTTTTTCCAGTAGTCATGTATGGATGTGAGAGTTGGACCATAAAGAAGTCTGTGTGTGGAAGAACTGATGCTTTCAAATGGTGGTGGTGGCGAAGATTCTTGAGAGTCCCTTGGAGTGCATGGAGATCAAACCAATCAATACTTTTTTTTTTAATTTTATTTTATTTTTAAACTTTACAAAATTGTATTCGTTTTGCCAAACATCGAAATGAGTCTGCCACAGGTATACATGTGTTCCCCATCCTGAACCCTCCTCCCTCCCCATACCATCCCTCTGGGTCGTCCCAGTGCACCAGCCCCAAGCATTCAGTATCGTGCATCAAACCTGGACTGGCAACTCGTTTCATACATGATATTATACATGTTTCAATGCCATTCTCCCAAATCTTCCCACCCTCTCCCTCTCCCACAGAGTCCATAAGACTGTTCTATACATCAGTGTCTCTTTTGCTGTCTCATACACAGGGTTATTGTTACCATCTTTCTAAATTCCATATATATGCATTAGTATACTGTATTGGTGTTTTTCTTTCTGGCTTACTTCACTCTGTATAATAGGCTCCAGTTTCATCCACCTCATTAGAACTGATTCAAATGTATTCTTTTTAATGGCTGAGTAATACTCCATTGTGTATATGTACCACTGCTTTCTTATCCATTCATCTGCTGATGGACATCTAGGTTGCTTCCATGTCCTGGCTATTATAAACAGTGCTGTGATGAACATTGGAGTACACGTGTCTCTTTCAATTCTGGTTTCCTCAGTGTGTATGCCCAGCGGTGGGATTGCTGGATCATAAGGCAGTTCTATTTCCAGTTTTTTAAGGAATCTCCACACTGTTCTCCATAGTGGCTGTACTAGTTTGCATTCCCACCAACAGTGTAAGAGGGTTCCCTTTTCTCCACACCCTCTCCAGCATTTATTGCTTGTAGACTTTTGGATCGCAGCCATTCTGACTGGTGTGAAACGGTACCTCATAGTGATTTTGATTTGCATTTCTCTAATAATGAGTGATGTTGAGTATCTTTTCATGTGTTTGTTAGCCATCTGTATGTCTTCTTTGGAGAAATGTCTATTTAGTTCTTTGGCCCATTTTTTGATTGGGTCATTTATTTTTCTGGAGTTGAGCTGTAGGAGTTGCTTGTATATTTTTGAGATTAGTTGTTTGTCAGTTGCTTCATTTGCTATTATTTTCTCCCATTCTGAGGGCTGCCTTTTCACCTTGCTAATAGTTTCCTTTGATGTGCAGAAGCTTTTAAGTTTAATTAGGTCCCATTTGTTTATTTTTGCTTTTATTTCCAATATTCTGGGAGGTGGGTCATTGAGGATCCTGCTGTGATGTATGTCAGAGAGTGTTTTGCCTATGTTCTCCTCTAGGAGTTTTATAGTTTCTGGTCTTACATTGAGATCTTTAATCCATTTTGAGTTTATTTTTGTGTATGGTGTTAGAAAGTGTTCTAGTTTCATTCTTTTACACGTGGTTGACCAGTTTTCCCAGCACCACTTGTTAAAGAGATTGTCTTTAATCCATTGTATATTCTTGCCTCCTTTGTCAAAGATAAGGTGTCCATATGTGTGTGGATTTATCTCTGGGCTTTCTATTTTGTTCCATTGATCTATATTTCTGTATTTGTGCCAGTACCATACTGTCTTGATAACTGTGGCTTTGTAGTAGAGCCTGAAGTCAGGTAGGTTGATTCCTCCAGTTCCATTCTTCTTTCTCAAGATAGCTTTGGCTATTCGAGGTTTTTTGTATTTCCATACAAATTGTGAAATTATTTGTTCTAGCTCTGTGAAGAATACCATTGGTAGCTTGATAGGGATTGCATTGAATCTATAAATTGCTTTGGGTAGTATACTCATTTTCACTATATTGATTCTTCCAATCCATATACATGGTATATTTCTCCATCTATTAGTGTCCTCTTTGATTTCTTTCACCAGTGTTTTATAGTTTTCTATATATAGGTCTTTAGTTTCTTTAGGTAGATATATTCCTAAGTATTTTATTCTTTTTGTTGCAATGGTGAATGGAATTGTTTCCTTAATTTCTCTTTCTGTTTTCTCATTATTAGTGTACAGGAATGCAAGGGATTTCTGTGTGTTGATTTTATATCCTGCAACTTTACTGTAATCATTGGTTAGTTGTAGTAATTTTCTGGTGGAGTCTTTAGGGTTTTCTATGTAGAGGATCATGTCATCTGCAAATAGTGAGAGTTTTACTTCTTCTTTTCCTATATGGATTCCTTTTATTGCTTTTTCTGCTCTGATTGCTGTGGCCAAAACTTCCAAAACTATGTTGAATAGTAATGGTGAAAGTGGGCACCCTTGTCTTGTTCCTGACTTTAGAGGAAATGCTTTCAATTTTTCACCATTGAGGATAATGTTTGCTGTGGGTTTGTCATATATAGCTTTTATTATGTCGAGGTATGTTCCTCTATTCCTGCTTTCTGGAGAGTTTTTATCATAAATGGATGTTGAATTTTGTCAAAGGCTTTCTCTGCATCTATTGAGATAATCATATGGTTTTTATTTTTCAATTTGTCAATGTGGTGTATTACATTGATTGATTTGCGGATATTGAAGAATCCTTGCATCCCTGGGATAAAGCCCACTTGGTCATGGTGTATGATCTTTTTAATGTGTTGTTGGATTCTGATTGCTAGAATTTTGTTAAGGATTTTTGCATCTATGTTCATCAGTGATATTGGCCTGTAGTTTTCTTTTTTTGTGGGATCTTTGTCAGGTTTTGGTATTAGGGTGATGGTGGCCTCATAGAATGAGTTTGGAAGTTTACCTTCCTCTGCAATTTTCTGGAAGAGTTTGAGCAGGATAGGTGTTAGCTCTTCTCTAAATTTTTGGTAGAATTCAGCTGTGAAGCCATCTGGACCTGGGCTTTTGTTTGCTGGAAGATTTTTGATTACAGTTTCAATTTCCGTGCTTGTGATGGGTCTGTTAAGACTTTCTATTTCTTCCTGGTCGAGTTTTGGAAAGTTGTACTTTTCTAAGAATTTGTCCATTTCTTCCACGTTGTCCATTTTATTGGCATATAATTGTTGATAGTAGTCTCTTATGATCCTTTGTATTTCTGTGTTGTCTGTTGTGATCTCTCCATTTTCATTTCTAATTTTATTGATTTGATTTTTCTCCCTTTGTTTCTTGATGAGTCGGGCTAATGGTTTGTCAATTTTATTTATCCTTTCAAAGAACTAGCTTTTGGCTTTGTTGATTTTTGCTATGGTCTGTTTTGTTTCTTTTGCATTTATTTCTGCTCTAATTTTTAAGATTTCTTTCCTTCTACTAACCCTGGGGTTCTTCATTTCTTCCTTTTCCAGTTGCTTTAGGTGTAGAGTTAGGTTATTTATTTGACTTTTTTCTTGTTTCTTGAGGTATGCCTGTATTGCTATGAACTTTCCCCTTAGGACTGCTTTTACAGTGTCCCATAGGTTTTGGGTTGTTGTGTTTTCATTTTCATTCACTTCTATGCAAATTTTGATGTCTTTTTTGATTTCTTCTGTGATTTGTTGGTTATTCAGCAGCGTGTTGTTCAGCCTCCATATGTTGGAATTTTTAATAGTTTTTCTCCTGTAATTGAGATCTAATCTTACTGCATTGTGGTCAGAAAAGATGCTTGGAAAGATTTCTATTTTTTTGAATTTACCAAGGCTTGATTTATGGCCCATGATGTGATCTATCCTGGAGAAAGTTCCATGTGCACTTGAGAAAAAGGTGAAATTCATTGTTTTGGGATGAATTCATTCAAGTATGAAGGAGAAATCAAAAGCTTTTCAGACAAGCAAAAGCTGAGAGAATTCTGCACCATCAAACCAGCTCTCCAACAAATACTAAAGGATATTCTCTAGATAGGAAACACAAAAACGGTGTATAAACTTGAACCCAAACAATAAAGTAAATGGCAACGGGATCATACTTATCAGTAATTACCTTAAATGTAAATGGGTTGAATGCCCCAACCAAAAGACAAAGACTGGCTGAATGGATACAAAAACAAGACCCCTACATATATTGTCTACAAGAGACCCACCTCAAAACAGGGGACACATACAGACTGAAAGTGAAGGGCTGGAAAAAGATTTTCCATGCAAATAGGGACCAAAAGAAAGCAGGAGTAGCAATACTCATATCAGATAAAATAGACTTTAAAACAAAGGCTGTGAAAAGAGACAAAGATGGTCACTATATAATGATCAAAGGATCAATCCAAGAAGAAGATATAACAATTATAAATATATATGCACCCAACACGGGAGCACCACAGTATGTAAGACAAATGCTAACAAGTATGAAAGGAGAAATTAACAATAACACAATAATAGTGGGAGACTTTAATACCCCACTCACACCTATGGATAGATCAACTAAACAGAAAATTAACAAGGAAACACAAACTTTAAACGATACAATAGACCAGTTAGACCTAATTGATATCTATAGGACATTTCATCCCAATCAATCCTAAAGGAAATCAGTCTTGAATATTCATTGGAAGGACTGATACTGAAGCTCCAGTACTTTGGCCACCTGATGCAAAAAGCCGACTCATTGGAAAAGACCCTGATGTTGGGAAAGATTGAAGGCAAAACGAGAAGGGGACGACAAGGATGAGATGGTTAGGTAATACCACTGACTCAATGGATATGAATTTGAGCAACTCCGGGAGATGGTGAAGGACAGGGAAGCCTGGCATACTGCCACCCATGGGGTCACAAAGAGTTGGACATGACTTAGCAGCTGAACAGAACAGAACAACTTACAAAGTAATTCCCTGTGAATGACCTCACTTATGCCTTACAGCAATTCAGTAAGAGAAATATTATGCCCATTTTTATTATGTGGGCATTGAGGTTCAGAAGGGCAGCAAGCTTCCTAAGTTCATGATATTAGTAAGTGGAAAAACCTAAGCCCACATTTTTTGCTTCCCAATTCCATTCTCAGTCCCTCCTCCCTTCCAGCAGGGCTGGCTCCAATGATGGCTGAAGCCTAATACCTAGATGAGGCTTGGACATGGGTCATATGAGTGCTTTAAGTCACAAAAGCATGTTCTGTTTACTTCGGGGATCCTCGGTGTCTAAAAATTCAGATATTGAACTTATAATAACTGCATCATTGAATATCTTTAAATTGGAAAGTCTCCCCCTAGATATCTTTCCACTTTCATCAAAGGCCATTTTCCTCTGAGTCCCTCACTGTGATGTTTTCCTGCTCCGTTGAGCCAGTTCACAATGGAGGCTGCAAGATGAAATTTTCCCTATGGGACGCTTCTCAGACCTCCTGTGTGCTCGTCCTGGTTGTTCAGATCTGTTGTTTCTCGCGGGCAGCTCCACAGCTCAGAAAACACTCACAGGAGGCAGGCTTGGGTAGGGGTAAGAGAGTCGCGAGAGGTAAGGCATCACAAGGAGGTGACGTGGTCCTCCTTCTCCACAGAGCTCCACGTGTTAAGAAGCAGGGGTGGCGGGCATGGCAGGAGTGAGGAGGAAGCACTGCAGGGTGGAGCGGGAGCTGTGATATGATCACGTTAAGGGCAATACTTCATGATTTCTGACACTCTGTACCGTGTACTGTTCCTGTATGGCTGCATGAACAATGCGGGTCCCTCTAGGATTCCCAACTCCTGTTATGATGACAAAAGCACCAGAAGCCACAGGGGCCTATTTTTTCCTTAATGTATATCATTTAACTTTCGCAATTTGACTACTGTGAATAGATGCCATAAAGAAATTTTCAAAGACATGAGTGGGAGCTGTGAATGGTAGAAACTAAAGAATCAGCTCACATGCTTAACAATTCTATTCTAAACAACCAAGAAGGTGTTTGGAAAGGAACACAGAGCTCTGCCTTTAAATTGCCCAATTTTCTATAAACATATAATTTTATTAACAGTTCACATGGATGGACTGTTCTAGGAACCATGCCAACAACACTGGGTCTGCCTTGCTCCCCTAAATGCATTGCACTCACTGGGCACAGGAATCAGGAAAAAAAGACTTCACTGTGACTAAGAAATCTCTAGAAACCTTTTATTCTTTCCAGGAGCCCCTCTGGGACACAACCTTCAAAATCATCCCAAGACATCTCATCTTTTACCAGGGAATGTGGCAAAAACTGTGAGCTACAGGAAAAGAACTAATAAATGCCATGCAAAAACAAAGGCCCTCTGCCTTTCTAACGAAAGTTGCCAATCAAATATCAGAAAATGTGTGTGCACACTCCTGTATGTGTGCTCACATGCAGGCATGCACGCACACCCATGTACCAGGACAACATACTATTATACAGAAGCTTCAGATAATCTTTTAATATAGTGTCTTCTGATGACACAATGCCCCATTTTTCTGTTTTAAAAATTCGTATCAGTCTGAAGCTCTCTTATATTTTTCAATAGCAAGTTATGTTTACAACTCTGTATTACAGTTTATATTATGGATAGTGAATCTGAAAGGACAAAATGCTTACCTGCCTTAATTTTAGCGAAATACTAGCAACCACAGCAGGAGAAGGCAATGGCACCCCACTCCAGTACTCTTGCCTGGAAAATCTGGGCTGCAGTCCATGGGGTTGCGAGAAGTTGGACACGACTGAGCCACTTCACTTTCACTTTTCACTTTCATGCATTGGAGAAGGAAATGGCAACCCACTCCAGTGTTCTTGCCTGGAGAATCCCAGGGACGGGGAATCTGGTGGGCTGCCGTCTATGGGGTCGCACAGAGTCAGACACGACTGAAGCGACTTAGCAGTAGCAACCACAACTCTTAATTTTGTTGTCACACGGGGAATTGGTAGGAGCTATTTGGTCCCACTGATACAGCTTCTGAGTCACAACTGAAGTAATGACTCAGAAGGACATGGATATTTCTCCACGTTAGTAGATCTTCTTGTTCCTGTAAATCCTTGTTCCAGGATTGTCAGCTCCCCTTCAATGCTGGTTCTTCAAACTTCAGAACATAAAGAGGCAGCTGGTAGAGGGGTTGTGTGTGAACACTCTGAAATCAATTGTGTGCGTGTGTTAGTTGCTCAGTCGTGTCCAATACTTTGAGACCCTATGGATTATAGCCCACCAGGCTCCTCTGTTTATGGGATTTCCCAGGCAAGAATACTGGAGTGGGTAGCCATTCCCTTCTCCAGAGGATCTCCCTGACCCAGGGATAGAACCTGGGTCTCCTGCATGGCAGGCAGATTCTTTACCATCTAAGCCACCAGGGAAGCCCTGGTGCAGACAAAAACTTGGCTTTAGCACTTGGAAGCTGTGTAACCTCGAGCCGGTTGCACTTTACTAAGCCTCTTCTCTTACTAATAAAAGTGAGACAAATAACAGCAGCTTCTTTACCTGGTTGCTGTGAGGATCGAAGTAGGTTACCCAAGTGGTTCTGATATGACCCACCTGGACTCCCCCAACCTCATGTTACCCAATCTGCAGCTATCCCTCTGACCTTTTTCCTACCACAATTCCCCTTCTCTCTCCACTCAGGCACACTAGGCTCCTTCTCCATCCTGAAGCACACTGGGCCCACTCCCTCCACAGGGTCTTTGCATTGCTGCTCCCAGGGCCGAGAACCCTCAGTTCCTGATATCTACATGGCTCTCCTGCACCTTGATGGAGGGCTGTTGCTTAAGTGCCACCTTACCAGAGAATCCTACTGTGGTAGGTAGAATAATCCCAATTCCGCCCTCCCCCTTCCTGCTGCAGCAAAGAGGTTGACTTCCTAATTCTTGGAACCTGTGACTATGTTACCTTATATAGCCAGATAGACTACACCTGTGATTCAGTTATAGCTGTTGAGGCAATTCTCCAAGGCTGTGTGGGTGGGTCCAATAGAAACAGGGGTCCTTATAAGAAGGAGTGAGTGGAAGAAGG
Organism: Bos taurus; assembly: GCF_002263795.3. Taxonomy (NCBI): domain Eukaryota; kingdom Metazoa; phylum Chordata; class Mammalia; order Artiodactyla; family Bovidae; genus Bos; species Bos taurus. The sequence goes on from NC_037331.1 coordinate 50,451,465, forward strand.
GGAGGAGATCTGAAGATGTTCCCGTGCTCGCTTTCAAAGTGGAGGAAGCCTCTAGAAGCTGAAAAAGGCAAGGAAATGGATCAACCACCACCCACCTCCCCCTCCTCCTCCACCCCTCACCCACCAGAACATCTAGAAGGAATGCAGCCCTACCAATCCATTTCAGACTTCTCACCTCCAGAACTGTAAGGTAATAAATTTGTATTGATTTTGACCATTAAGCTTGTGGCTACTTGCTACAGCAACAATAGGAAACTAACAGATACTCTCTCACTGTCTAGATAAAATTGCTCCCATCTCTGCATCCACACCATGGCTTTCCCTTCTGCTTAACCTGGTGGATATACTTTCTTAGCACTTGATCAACACCTAACATAGGTTTATTTGTCTGTTTTTGTCTCACCTTACTAGAATGTAATCTTCATAAGAGAGAGGTCTCTGTTTTGTCCCTGGATTTGAAAAGAACCTGGAACATAGTAGGTACTCAGTAAATATTTCTTGGCTAAAAGAAAAACCTGACATGAAGTAACCCCTCCATGATGGATTGTATCTGCAAGTACAAAACTTCTAAACAGTGAGCTGCAGCCTAATTGCTACTTTACAAAAAGAGTTCTCAGTGTGCCTGATGTCCTGCTCTCCTGGGCCCTTGAGTCGGCAGGTAGAGTGGCCTGGTCTATTTATCCAACTGTGCCATTCAAATAATATCATATTCTATGTGTGGCAATAATGGAAAAGGATGTTGTAAGGCATATTTGAAGTCATCAACAATGACTGCTCTGGAAAAATCAGGACTTGTTTTTTCAAGAGCCAAGGATTCCAGAATACAGTTGTATCCTGAGCATGAAGCAGGTCTTAGTTTGAAGGTGATGTCAACAGATAACCCTCTTTTCTTATGGAATCCCTTTTCAGGTTGGAAGTGACTTCCTATGGTAGAAGGCTTACTGCTGCTGCTGCTAAGTGAGAGGACCTCATCAATGACTTCCAATGAGTTTTCAGGGTTCAGTCTAAATCATTAGGCTGAACTCCCATACCTTTGCTGTCTCCCCACTAGACAGTCACTTTTCTTGACTAGCAAGGCTGTCTGTTTCATCCATGTGCTCAGATGCTCAGTCATGTCCAACTCTTTTGTGACCTCATGGACTGTAATCCACCAGTCTCCTTTGTCAGTGGGATTTTCCAGGCAAGAATACTGGAATGGGGTACCATTTCCTCCTCCAGGGACTCTTCCCAACCCAGGGATTGAACATACATCTCTTATGACTCCTACATTGGCAGGTGGATTCTTTACCACTGAGCCAACTGGGAAGCCCCTGTTTCATTTATACTGACCAACTATTTCAAACAGGTTCCCTGTCACTGATACAAGGATTTTCCTTCCTTGACTTTTTTTTTTTTTACTCCAAGTGTTGCAGGATTATTTATTAGCCATTTCTAGTCTTACACTGTCACAGGATAAGCTGACTGCTCTAATAATCAGCGCTGCTCAGTTCTGGAATTTGCTGAACCAAATGTCAATGCTGATAGTGACCATACTGCTGGAGAAGCAGAGTTCATGAGATTAAAGCTATTTAGTGCTGGCCGCCTGTATTGATTCACGTATTCACTCATTGATCTACTATAGAACAGTCTTATGGACTCTATGGGAGAGGGAGAGGGTGGGAAGATTTGGGAGAATGGCATTGAAACATGTAAAATATCATGTATGAAACGAGATGCCAGTCCAGGTTCGATGCACGATACTGGATGCTTGGGGCTAGTGCACTGGGATGACCCAGAGGGATGGTATGGGGAGGGAGGAGGGAGGAGGGTTCAGGATGGGGAACACAGGTATACCTGTGGCGGATTCATTTTGATATTTGGCAAAACTAATACAATTGTGTAAATTTTAAAAATAAAATAAAATTTAAAAAAATCAATAGATAATTACTAAGCATCTACTACATGTTGGTCCCAGGGGATAAATATAAAACAAGATAGACAGTATCTTTGATGTAATAAACATTACAGCCCAGAGAGAGTTAGATATTGACAACTAATGGCAAGCATGTTGAGTCTACAAAGAAGAAAACCAAGATTCTAGATGAATAGTCAAAGTGTTAGTCTCTCGGTCATGTCTGGCTTTTTGGGACCTCATGGATTATAGCCCGCCAGGCTTTTCTGTCCATGGGTATTCTCCAGGTAAGAATCCTGGAGTGGGTTGCCATGCCCTCCTCCAGGGGATCTTCCCAACCCAGGGATTAAACCTAGGTCTCCCACATTGCAGGCAGATTCTTTACCACCTGGGCAATCAGGGAAGCCCTAGGTGAATAAATAACTTATTTTACTATTCGACAGATGTTTGATGAGTGGCTACTATGCATAAAGGATATTTATTAGATGTTGGGGTTTCAAAAGTGAGTAAGACTAGAAAAGTCTCTGACCTAGTAGAATTTACAGTCTAGTAGGGGAAAGAGAAATAACAAACAGATAAATAATAAACATCAAGGAACGATAAATCCTGTGAAAAAGCATAAGAAATAAGGTTGAGGGAAATGGTGAGTGGGTAGTTGTATAAAGACATCTTGAGATGATATCTGAGTTGGCCTCTTTCTTCTAGAACCAGCCTCATCTTATCGGACTTCCTGGGAAGTGGCCTTAGGAGCAGGAAGAACATTCGGAGATGTCCCCAGATCTTGCACTTGCTTTGCAGTGCCAGTGCTGTCATCATCTAGTGGTAGGTCCTCTGCACAATCTGGGAAGGCTATTCACATTGCCACGAATTCTCTGGAGAAGCTTGTTGTATCCTTTTATGTGCACTAGCAATCCTGTAGTAACTCAATTTTTTTTAATAACTTATTTTTGGCTGTGCTGGGGGGTCTTCACTGCTATGTGAGCTTTTCTCTAGCTGTGACCAGTGGAAGCTGCTCTCGAGTTGCTGTGCCAGGGCTTCACATTGTGGTGGCTTCTGTTGTGGAGCACAGGATTGAACTCATGTGTCCTGCATTGGCAGGCAGATTCTTCCCCACTGAGCCACCAGGGAAGCTTGTAACTCAACTTCTAATAAAAACTTTCGAGTACCTTTATATATATATATATATATATATCTTTATGTATATATATACCTTTATACATATATATATATATATATATATGGAGAAGAAATCTGAGTGAGGGAGTGCTTAAATGAGATGCAAAATGTTAATCTGTCTGCAAACTTCTGGCCCAGGCAAATTTTCTTCTCATGTTCATCTGAGGATAATACTTCGTTTATGGAATGATTGGCACGAGAACTTTATGGTGAATGAGCCTTAGACTGAAAGTTGATCAAAGGATAGATATTTATTGAACTTCTATTTGCATGGCTACAAGCTCAGGAACTAGAAATCATAACCAGAAGGGTTTTTCTCTTGTTGACTTTCTCTACCTGAAATGAACATTTAAAGCTGAGTCCTGGTGATTTAAGACAGACAACATCTCCTACATATACCTTTCTCTGAGCAATGCTTCCCCAACTGAAAAAAGGTGTTCCTGACACCCAGACACTGTGCTCTGGGCTCGTACACACTTGTAATTCTGTTCTTAGTGTCATGACTTACAGCTGTTTGGTTATATCTCCATGGGGGAGGGGATTGTTTCTCTCTGAATTCCCTTTGCCTTACACAGTTTTTCCCAAAGTTCCCAGATAATATGGCTTACCTTAGGGCACTTGTTAAATTACCTGGATTTTCTGGCCTCTCCCTGGAAATTCTAATGGAGTAGTTCTGAGCTAAGGCCTAGGAATCTTGTTGTTTTAACAAGCATTCCAGGTGATCCTTATCATCAAGCAAGATTGGGAAATACTGGCCCAGCATGTGGTAACACTAAGAACATGTGATTGAGTGAACTAAAAAAACTACACGTGAACAGAACTTTCTTTTGTCTTTTTATATCAGATAATCATCAAATAAATATAGTACTGCAAAAATACACTCCTGTGGTGTTGGAGAAAACTCTTGAGATTCCCTTGGACTGCAAGGAGATCCAACCAGTCCACCCTAAAGGAAATCAGTCCTGAATATTAATTAAAAGGACTGATGCTGCTGCTAAGTTGCTTCAGTCGTGTCCGACTCTGTGCGACCCCATAGACGGCAGCCCACCAGACTCGTCCATCCCTGGGATTCTCCAGGCAAGAACACTGCAGTGGGTTGCCATTTCCTTCTCCAATGTGTGAAAGTGAAGTATCTCAGTTGTGTCTGATTCCTAGCGACCCCATGGACTGCAGCCCTCCAGGCTCCGCTGTCCATGGGATTTTCCAGGCAAGAGTACTGGAGTGGGGTGCCATTGCCTTCTCCTGTTGTGGTTGCTAGTATGTCACTAAAATTAAGGCAGGTAAGTCCTTCTCCAGGAAGGACTGATGCTGAAGCTGAAACTCCAATACTTTTGCCACCTGATGCGAAGAACTGACTCACTGGAAAAGATTCTGATGCTGGGAAAGATTGAAGGCAGGAGGAAAAGGGGACAACAGACGATGAGATGGTTGGATGGCATCACCAACTCAGTAGACATGAGTTTCAGTAAACTCCAGGAGTTGATGATGGACAGGGAGGCCTGGCGTGCTGCAGTGCATGGGGTGGAAAAGAGTCAGATGCAACTGAACTTGGCCTCTGATACGAAGAATTGTTTCACTTCCCTGGACATGAGTAAATTAAGAAATTAACAAACTGGTAGTTGCTGCTGCTGCTGTAGCTATCTGTCAATAATCCACTCATAGCTTTGTACTTCTCAGCTAGGTGATCCTACTTCCCAGGGAATATATGGCCATATGGCCATGTCTGGAGACACTGAGTTCTTCCAACTGGAGAGATGCCATTAACATCTAGATGCTGCTAAATACCCTACAATGCACAGAACAGCCCTCCTCACCAAAGAATTATCCTCAAATGCCCAGAGTGTTGAGACTGAGAAATCCTGTATTAGACTCAACAAGAAGCTTTAAAAAATCCTTATGCCTGGGCCACTCCCTAAACCAGTTATCTCTGAATGTCTGAGGGTGGGACTCAGGTATTGTTTGAGCTCTGCCAGTGATTTCAATATGCCCCCAAGGCTGAAAGCCATTGCATTAAATCCAAAATTTGCCATCTATTGGCTGGGAAATTAGGCATGGAACCTCCCAGTTTCTGTTTCTTCATCTGTAAAATGAGAATAACACCTACATCAGAGGGTTATTATAGGGATTAAAGAGATAATGCATGCAGCAGTGCCCTGTAACTAAATATACAAAAGTAAGGCATGATTACTGCTCTCTGTTTGGGTGTCAATCCAAGCGGCAGAACTGGGTAAGTTACTTAACACCACGGGTATATTGTTGCATGCAAATTCATTCTTGTATTTTTTTGCCTAAAATATGTTCTGCATATGCCAAAGAAGTTAGAAAATTCATATGCTTAGGTGAGTTTTTTAATGTTATAAAGTCTTCCACTCTCTCTACTTGTTCTCTTTGATATGTTTGAATTTATTTGTTGTTGTTCACTCCCTAAGTCATGTCCATCTCTTTGCAATCCCATAGACTGTAGCACACCAGCTCCTCTGTCCTCCACTATCTGCTGGAGTTTGCTCAAATTCATGTCCATTGAGTCGGTGATGCTATCTAACCATTTCATCCTCTGCTGTCCCCTTCTTCTTTCTTCAATCTTCCCCAGCATCAGGGTCTTTTCCGATGAGTCAGCTCTTGAATTTATATGAGGCTTTAACAAATCAATCCCTCTGTTTTTTTAAAATAATACAGTTGGACCTGCAGTCCCCCAGGGACCTCCCTATATCTACCGACAGAGCACATCTGGGAAGGCCACCACTAATCTTGTATAGCCACATCTGGAGCTAAGAGTAGGAGAGGCTATAGAAATGAAGAAACCCCATATGATTGAGGAGAACAAAGGTTACATGCTTTGGAGCATAGGTTAAGACAGATGAGTTAAGGCTAAGAGTCCTGTGGTAACATGTTACTTCATGGTGTGGTCCATAGACCAGCAGCAGCCTCATAGCTGGGTGATTGCTGGAAATACAGTGACCCAGGACCTGACCAGAGGTAGTGCATCAACATAGGTGGTTTAATAAGATGCTCAGGTGATTTGTAGGCACTTTAATATTATAGAACCATTACTCTAGAAAATGACACATGTGATATTAGACAACTCAGTTCTCCCAAACATCAAGCATGCAACAGTCTTGGGTAAATCCATGTCTGTTCCATGTCTCAGATGGATTCGGATTACTGCCAACTGCTGCACAAGAAAGTTTCAATTTGTTAATTCTCCCATCCTTTACCACCTCTAGCAGCCACTCTAGGTTATTAGATAATGACCTTAGATCGTATTAGGTGATGAACTTGATAAAAGTTTAGCTAGAAGATAATTATCATGTATTTTTGCCAGCCTATCTTCTGAAGCATTTGTTTTCATTATCCTGAAAAATAGTTTGCCTGGCAATAGAAGGGTTAATTCACAAGCTGCCAAACTGGTTTCTTTTGTACTGAGAGGTCTAGTTGGCTCATCCTTCTTGCTGAGAGAGGCAGTTAATCAGTATATAAAGACCTGCGATTGATGTGGCATAACTTCAAAAGGTGCATGGTTTATTTCTCAATGCAAAAGCCTCCTGCTCCCTGAGAAGCAGGCCAAGAGTCAGGCACATTCTCCAATCGCTCCCTGTTGCCCACCTGCTGCTTTCAACATCACATATCTGTACCCTAGGGCCCTACAGCTTCTCCTACTTCAGACTTTCGGTACCCTCTTAAAAGTGTGTTTGTGTTGAAGGGGCCTTTGTTCTAAAATGACATTGGTACCCAATACTTAGATTTAAATCAGCTATGAATTCCCTCCATTAATTTCTATTTCACCTTTTGTTCAAAAGTCTCCCAACATTGGCAATTACGTGCGTTATTACAAACTATATGCAGCAATTCAAATCTCCACCCAGGAAATTAAAACAGTTCCCAGTTGTTTGGATAAAGAATTATTCTGACGTGAGGGAAAGGTATATATTTCACATGACAAAGAAAATATAAGAACATTTATAAGTTCAGAAAGGAAAACACAAGGCCCTTTAAAAGAGTGGGGGGAAAAGCAAGATTTACATTTTGAGGAATCAAATGCTACAAAGCTTTTGAAAATTAGGAGGCCCAGAGAGGGATTTTTTTTTTTTAATTCCAGTCTCTCGTGTTGGGCTTCCCCGGTGGCCGAGCAGTAAAGAATCTGCCTGCAATGCAGGAGACCTGGGTTGGAAAGAACCCCTAGAGGAGGGAATGGCAACCCACTTCAGTATTCTTACCTGGAAAGTTCCATGGGCAGAGGAACCTGGCAGGGCTACAGTCCATGGGATTGCAAAGAGTCAGACAAAACTAACGTGACTGAGAGGCACACACGCACTCTTGAGTTATTTAAGAACCCAAACCTGGCTAATCTACATTTGTAGGAAGTATCAGTAAGCTCGCCTACCATGTGGTATACATGAATTAGAATTCTTACAGTTCAGTAAGCAGAGTAATCAGCCTCCAAATGGTCCAAAAATAATTTTAATGGTGTAAAAATACATTGCATTTTAAAGTTAGTATCTTTCTTGTATTAACAATCTTAAATGTATCAATATGTACACAGTATAACCTTAAAGTCACACTTGTGTTGATTTAAAGGCTCAGTCTGATTACTGTAAAACCACAATTCATGTCATATTAAAAAAAAAATCAGTGATAAGATAAATGAGGTTTTTTGAAACATAATCTCATAGTTGAATAAAAAGAATGTATCTCTTATAGATTGTCTAATTTTACCTAAAAAAAGACTGACTTTTGTAGAAGATACTTAATAGAAGATGCAGTCTTGCTATCAAGAACTAAGTATTTCATCAGGAAAATAACAAATGCATGTGACTTTAAGTAGAGAATACTTTTGTTTTTAAAAACAAAAATGTTTTATGTGTCTGTATGTGAAAAACATGTTCAGAGAAAGGGAAGAGAATAGTGATTGGAAGTTTTAGGGTGTGCCTAATAAAAGAGATGAAATGTAAAGCTGGCCATTGAGGGGGGAAAAAAAAAGTTTGGAAAAAGGAGAGATAGAGGGAGCATTGTATGTAGGGAAAGAATATGCACAAGAACACAGAAGCAGAAATGACTTAATTATATATAGCAGACCCTGTTGGGTGTCCTCCCCAAATGCTTTTCTAGGCTTTTTGTCGCAGCCAGAAGTGGTCACATGACTGTGAATTTTCGTTCTGGATAATATGTCACATGAATAGAATTGTCCTTGAGAGTTTCTAACAAATTTTTGCTTCCTTACTAAAAGGGACAGCTGTACTTTCCCCTTTCTCTTTTATTTCTGTTTGAATACGATTATGATGACTGATGCTGTAGTAGCCATTTTGTGACCATGAGGGGAAAGCCCAGAGAATTCAAGAAATATAAGACCCAAATTGTTGAAGCTTTGTTTACACCAGTAGTTTCTTACTTCTCAATTTCTTATTATACAGGAGGAAAATATTAGCACTTGTTTAAAGCATTGTAGTCATGCTACCTGTCACTTATGGGAAAATGCAATTCTCCATCATAGAGTATATAAGAAAAGGAGTGAAAATTGACATCTAAGTGACACAGAAAGAGAGAACTTTATGGACTGATGAAAAATAAGAATATCTTGAAAAGGCTAGTTAGGTTACAGGGAGCAGAAGTGTCTGATACCATGGGCATTAGAAAACTGCTGAATGTTATCAAAGGGAAGACAAAACACAGAAGAGCTACTTATTGGAAATCTTACCAATAAACAGGTTATTCTAACAATAACGTGCAAGACAGCTCAGAAGAATTAAAAGCAACACAGCCATATGTTGAAGATGAACCTCGTATATGGTAAAATATAAGCTGCTTTTTATTCGTCTCACTCAGAACTTGAGATAACCAGCCCAGCTGTTGTGATCTCCCATCCTCTGCGTGTGTCTTCGTTCAGGCTGCTATAACAAAGAACCAGAGACTGAGTGACTTAGAAAGAACGGGGATATATTTCTCCTAGTTCTGGAGGCCCAAGATCAGAGAGCGAGCATGGGCAGGCTCTGGGTGAGTGCCCTGCTTCTCACTTATGGATGGCTTTCTTCTCTCTATGTTCTCACAGGGCAGAGAGTTCGCTAGCTCTCCAACCTCTTAAAAGATTTTGTGAGCGCTAATATCTTTCATGAGTTCCACCCTTATGACCTAATCCCCTCCCCAAGACCCCACCCTCAAATGTCATCATACTGGGCCAAGGGGTTCTGCATACGAATTTACAGGGAATACAAACATTCAATCCACTGCAGCTACAGGTTCTCAAGTCAGGGCTGTGATGAAAATTGCATATAGTTAAAAATACCATGGAAAATTCCCTAGGATTCAAAGGACAAACTTTTGTGTTTGTTTTTGCATTTTTGCTGTCATTTTCCTTTCCCTAATATAGTGTTCAGTAAACTTTTTCTATAAAGGGCTGGCAGTCAGTCAGTTCAGTCACTCAGTCATGTCCGACTCTTTGTGACTCCATGGACTGCAGCACGCCAGACTTCCCTGTCCATCACCAACTCCTGGAGCTTACATAAATTCATGTCCATTGAGTTGGTGATGCCATCCAACCATCTCATCCTCTGTCGTCCCCTTCTCCTCCCGCCTTCAGTCTTTCCCAGCATCAGGGTCTTTTCCAATGAGTCAGTTCTTCACATCTGTTGGCCGAAGTATTGGAGTTTCAGCTTCAGCATCAGTCCTTCCAATGAATATTCAGGACTGATTTCCTTTAGGATGGACTGGTTGGATTTTCTTGCTGTCCAAGGGACTCTCAAGAGTCTTCTCCAACACGATAGTTCAAAAGCATCAATTCTTCAGCGTTCAGCTTTCTTTATCGTCCAACTTGCACATCCATACATGACTACTGGAAAAACCAGTAAAGATTTTAGGCTTTGCAGACCATACAGTCTCCATTGCACCTGCTCAATTCAGCCGTTGCAGAGCAAAAGCAGCCATAGACAGTACATAAATTAATGACTGGGTTCCATCAAAAGTTTATTTACAGAAAGGGACAGCAGGCTAGATTTAGGCTGCAAGTCATAATTGGACAACCCCTGACCTAGAGCATTGCAAACTAGTATTCCTTTTTTTTTCATCATAAAAAGTTTAATGGACATCCATCATCTCATATAGATACAGAATTAATGAAATAGAAAAAGATATTTTTCCTTGGGATGAGAAGTTTTAGAATTTGCTCTCTTAACAACTTTCATCTATAACATATAGCAGTATTAATTATATTAATCATGGTGTATATTACATCACTAGTACTTATTTATCTTATAATTGGAACTTTGTACCTTTTGACTGCCTTCATCAAATCTCCATCCCTCAATACTCTTGAAAACAATCTGATTTTACGGAGTGATATGTGTACATATTTCTGAAGGCACGAGCTTATAATGAAAAACAGCAGCCCCTCTCCCATCTCTATATTCTACATTCCAGCAGCAATTGTCCATCTAAATCTTGTTTCTGTTGCTTCTGGAGTTTATCCTTGTATTTCTAAACTAATATTCTTTAAAGTGGAGAAAGGTCATGAAGTAAATTAAGAATGGAGGCTATATAGTCTAATTTATATAATATAAATGTATATAAAATAAATTAACTGTTTATAATATAAATAGTTTTATGTATTTTCTGTAATTTTTAGGGTCTAATGCTGAATAAGATTAACTCTCTCTTTAAGTCAAAAGGCCTTAAAATTAGTTTTATCCTTTTAAATCAAAAGGCTTTAAATCTTAAGATCCATTAATTTTATTCTCACCTTCTCAAAATTTATTGTATGACTTTCATGCAGTCTAAGAGGGTCATTAGCCTCATTAACATAGTTTATTATCCCCAGGTACTGAATATTACAGAATGTCTCAAAACTGTATTTAATTTCAAATGTTTTCTAATTCAAACCTTTAATTGTATTTTACTTTTATTTTTTCCCAATTATGTAAATATCAAATTCATAATATCTTCTTTTTCCCCCCAATTTCCTTGTCAGGATAGGCTATGTGACATTGTGGTGATAAATTTCTGCCCATAGCTCAGTGGTGTAATAAAATGAACATTTTTCTTACTCCCAGCAGATCTCATCAGGTGCTGACTTGAGAACATACCTTGTCTCTATGCCAGGTAGAACTGTTGACTTCTAGATCTCTGAGTAAGAGAAGAGAGATCACAGCTGTTCTCTGCCCTTTGGCTTGGAGGTTGTATGTGTCAACTCTGTTTATGGCTAAGTTACCAGAACCAGTCACTCTACCCCGGTGGAACTACCTGTCAGGTTAAGAAATGTCATCTTCCTGTGGGATTGAATGGGGCTCAGAGAACACATAGTATTTCCTCTGCCACATTCTGTTGTATAGGTGATACATGTGTACATGCATGCAAAGTCGCTGCAATCGTGTCTGACTCCTTAGGACCCTATGGACAGTAGCCTGCCAGACTCCTCTGTCCATGGGATTCTCCAGGCAAGAATACTGGAGTGGGTTGCCATGCCCTCCTCCAGGGAATCTTTCTGACCCTGGGATTGAACATGCATCACTTACATCTCCTGCACTGGTAAGTAGGTTCTTTACCACTAGCAATAAAAGGCCATATACGAACCAATTTACAGTCTTTTGAAATTTATGTAGGCTAAATATCCAATATAACATATAACAGCACTTGGAGACATAATGTAAATCTTATGTAATGTAAAACCCAAGGTAAAAAGTCAAAGGTTATTCCCAGGTTTTATTCCCCAGCTTAGATAGCTACATTATAATATTTTGATGAATCATCAGAAGAATTAGTTGAGAATTAGGGAACCTGTACTGCAGAAGAAGAAATTCTATTCAGATGTCATGATACTTGACAACCACAAATGTTATCTGAAGGGTATTGCTACTGTATTCAGTTCATTCCTTTTGAAGATTTCATGACCATCAGTAGCCAGGCATAGTTGAGAGAATAACCTCTGTTCTAGGCCATCTTTTTGTTTTGACCCTCAGTTCCATTAATCCATTATTGTTTCCAGTGATCTGCACTGCAGTGTAGTTTCTTTAGATGAGAGTTCTTATTGCTATTTGCTGGGAGTCTGAAGGCTTTGATTATGCACACACCCTGAGATCACTTTGAGCATCAAATCTATGTCAGTAGGGGTGCTAAGATGCTTTACTTCCCTCTAATGAACTATGTAAAATTGGCTGCCTGCTTTGTGTGTGACTCCAAAAGTGGCAAAATGTGACCATAATCCGTTATCTCAAATTGGAGCCTTCTCAGTCTGTAAATATATTATGGATTTTCTGCTAGAGCTGGGGCTATATTCAGTTCCTTTAGGCACAGTGATTCTTACCACGGAGGCATGGATTCCTGGGTTTGGAGATGGGAATTAGAATCTCTTGAGTTATGAGCAGTGTGTGTAGTAAGAAAAGGCATATTTAGCAAAACAATGCAATTTCATGTTTTGAAAAGCAATTGTTTTTATGACTTGAAATCCCCAAACTAAAATTGAACCATCTTCCTGGATGCTGGAAATAACCAGATGTTTTGAGAGGATGTATATCCAAATCACATTTATTAAAAGGCATCTTAGGTTTGAGACATGAAGTCTTTCATGATGGAAAACTGAAATAGATTTTTCCGCTGTGCAGGAAAAAAGAAAACCATGGCATGATTAGAAGATTTGAGGGCAGGGGGTCAAAAGGTAAGAATTCAGAGCAGTTGGTAAGGGAATAGCAGGAGACTGACATTACCTCTAGGAAATTCTTAGCAATATAAAGGCGTGGAGGAACAGAGCATGCTTGAGCTGCGTGGGATGAGAGCTCACTTTATTTCATTTGGATGTTAAAAGAAGGCTGATAAAGTTGTGATCACTAGAGTGCATTTATGCTCGAGGCATAACCTGTAACCCCCTGCATGGCTAAAATCACAAGTCCATCTGGGCCTTGGTTTCATCTACTAAGTTAGAGGGTAGATGGCAGCCAAGGTCTCTTCCATTAAAAGATTCTCTCATTTTCTGAGACTATACCACCCACCCCCAACACACAAAATCAAACAATTAGCCAATAGTCAGGAACAAATGTTCATCAAGCCTATATAAAGATCCAAACCTTGTTGGCCAGAGTCTAGAGATGTTGCAAAACAGGATATAGATTGCACTGTCTATAGGGAACTTATCTGTTTGGGAAGACAAGTTTTAAATATAAATAATGCAAAAAAGTACATCATTTTCTATTAGAATGGGGTAAGCAAAATACAACTTGCAGGACAACTCTGGCCCAACAGTTATAGCTGTTCTCACATTGCATAGCAGAGAGTTGAGTTATTGTTACAATGTATGGTACACAGGCCTAAAATGTTTACTGCCTAGCATTTTACAGAAAAAGTTTGCCAACACATATATTCAGTTCAGTTCAGTCACTCAGTTGTGTCTGACTGACTGAGACCCCATGGACTGCAGCATGGCAGGCTTCCCTGTCCATCACCAATTCCCAGAGCTTGTTCAAACTCATGTCCATCGCATCAGTGATGCCATCCAACCATCCCATCCTCTGTCATCCCCTTCTCCTGCCTTCAATCTTTCCCAGCATCAGGGTCTTTTTCAATGAGTCAACTCTTCGCATCAGGTGCCCAAAGTACTGGAGTTTCAGCTTCAGCATCAGTTCTTCCAATGAATATTCAGGACTGATTTCCTTTAGGATTGACTGGTTTGAACTCCTTGCAGTCCAAGGGACTCTCAAGAGTCTTCTCCAACACCACAGTTCAAAAGCATCAATTCTTCAGCGCTCAGCTTTCTTTATAGTCCAACTCTCACATCCATACATAACTACTGGAAAAACCAAGGCTTTGATGGACCTTTGTCAGCAAATATCTCTGCTTTTTAATATGCTGCCTAGGTTGGTCATAGCTTTTCTTCTAAGAAGCAAACGTCGTTTTATTTCATGGCTGCAGGCATCATCTGCAGTGATTTTGGAGCCCCCCAAAAATAAAGTCTCTCACTGTTTACATTGTTTCCCCATCTATTTGCCATGAAGTGATGGGACCAGATGCCATGATCTTCATTTTTTGAATGTTGAGTTTTAAGCCAACTTTTCACTCTCCACTTTCACTTTCATCAAGAGGCTCTTTAGTTTTTCTTTGCTTTCTTCCATAAGGGTGGTGTCATTTGAGTATCTGAAGTTATTGATATTTCTCCCAGCAATCTTGATTCCAGCATGTGCTTCATCCAGTCCAGAATTTCTCATGATGTACTCTGCATATAAGTTAAATAAGCAGGGTGACAGTATACAGCCTTGATGTACTCCTTTCCTGATTTGGAACCAGTGTATTATCCATGTCCAGTTCTAACTGTTGCTTCTTGACCTGCATACATATTTTTCAGAAGACAGGTAAGGTGGTTTGGTATTTCCATCTCTTTAAGAATTTTCCACAGTCTGCTGTGATCCACACAGTCAAAGAATTTGGCATAGTCAATAAAGCAGAAAGAGATGTTTTTCTGGAACTCTCTTGCTTTTTCCATGATCCAACAGATGTTGGCAATTTGATCTCTGGTTCCTCTGCCTTTTCTAAATCCAGCTTAAACATCTGGAAGTTCATGGTTCACATACTGTTGAAGCCTGGCTTGTAGAATTTTGATCATTACTTTGCTAGCATGTGCGATGAATGCAATTGTGTGGTAGTTTGAGCATTTGTTGGCATTGCCTTTCTTTGGGATTGGAATGAAAACCGACCTTTTCCAATCCTGTGGCCACTGTTCAGTTTTCCAAATTTGCTGGCATATTGAATGCAGCACTTTCACAGCATCATCTTTTAGGATTTAAAATAGCTCAACTGGAATTCCATCACCTCCACTAGATTTGTTTGTAGTGATGCTTTCTAAGGCCCATTTGACTTTGCATTCTAGGATGTCTGGCTCTAGGTGAGTGATCACACCATTGTGATTATCTGGGTCATAAAGATCTTTTTTGTATAGTTCTTCTTTGTATTCTTGCCACCTTTTCTTAATCTCTTCTGCTTCTGTTAGGTCCATAGCATGTCTGTCCTTTATTGTGCTCATCTTTGCTGAAATTTCCCCTTGGTGTCACTAATTTTCTTGAAGAGATCTCTAGTCTTTTGCATTCTATTGTTTTGCTCTATTTCTTCACATTGATCACTGAGGAAGGCTTTCTTATCTCTCCTTGCTATTCTTTGGAACTCTGCATTCAGATGGGTATATCTTTCCTTTTCTCCTTTGCCTTTCACTTATCTTCTTTTCTCAGCTATTTGTAAGGCCTCCCTCCTCAGACAACCATTTTGCCTTTTTGGATTTCTTTTTCTTGGGTATAGTCTTGATCTGCCTCCTATACAAGATCACAAACCTCCATCCTTAGTTCTTCAGGCACTTTGTCTTTCAGATCTAATCCCTTGAATCTGTTTGTCACTTCCATTGTGTAATCGTAAGGGATATGATTTAGGTCAAACATAAATGGCCTAGTGGTTTTCCTACTTTCTTCAATTTAGGTCTGAATTTGGCAATAATGAGTTCATGATCTGAGCAACAGTCAGCTCCCGGTCTTGTTTTTGCTGACAATATAGAGCTCCATCTTTGGGTGTAAAGAATATAATCAATCTGATTTTGGTATTGACCAACTGGTGATGTCCATACATACATTAGAATAATCAAATAGTGTCACATGGTGAGACAGGGTAGATTCCAAGTGGTAACAGAGGACAGAGCTATTGGAGTTGAGATGAGGCCCAGTCTGCAGAAGATTCATTCAGTCCCAGCAATCAGAGAGGAGAGAGCAAAGAGTTTCTAGTTTCTGGAGAAAAAAAGGTCACGAACAGGGACACTTATAAGCAGTATAAAAATGTTGAATGTAACTGTGTGTTGTTCTTTTTTTATACTTATAGTTTTGACTGTGCTGGCCCTCAAAATCATTAATTTGGAAAAATCTAAGCCTTTTAAATAGTCTTCACAATGTTGTTCCAAAATCAACATTGATTAAAAATTCACCACTCCTCTCCTGAGAAGCAGGAAATATTGCTGTGTGGATACTTCTAATAAATGAAAATTTGTGATTCACTCTAAAGATAATTAGGGGAATACACAAATGAATTTCAAGGGATATTAAGATTGGAAAATCTGGACTTTGAAATAAAATATCAATATTTATTGCATTTTTATTGCTATCTGTCCTTAATTCATAGATGTACTTTATTAACCACTATACTTCTGACAAATGAAAATAACTGAAGCTAAATAGTAACTACAGTGGATTTTGTTATTTATTAGTTATTTGTTAGTTAGTTTCCACCGTGTTAAGCTTTGCTATCATGGTACCCAGTTTATTTTGTGCTTTTAAATATTTCTCAGCGCTTCTGAGACTTTTAGATGCTATGGGATCCCACATTGAAGCCCACTCCACTCAGACAGCACTGCCCAACTCAGAAAATGTTTCATGTCCCAGAATTTTCCTTGCTCTTCTTTCCTCCCCAATCCAAATTTATTTTCCTGCATTTGCTTAGTATCTTGTGTGTTAGGGGCCTTGATAGCTACTTGAAAAGCATTAGATTATATTGGTTAATAGAGCCTTTAGTAAAAATTATAAGAGTGTTATGAATCAGCACTAGGACATGGAAAAATTCATTCAGCCCTAAAACTCCACCCCCCACCGCCCTTGGTAGTGCGCTGGGCCCAGGGGACACAAGCATGTATGTTAGCTTGTGAGTAGCTTCCTGTCTTCACCAGTATGCCCCCAAAGGTGGTCCCTGAGTGGTCTCCACGTGCACCTTCTGATTTGCTGATTAAAATACACAGCTGTTTAGCCTCCAGAAGAGGTTTACTCTGTGAGGATACTTGGGGAGGCCACATGATGTACACATTGTTAGCACGCTTCCATTTTTCCATACTTTAAGGTCAAAGGGAGATGATTCCTGGATTCAGGGCATTCATCATTCAGGACACTGACAGCCATGGCTAGATCTGACTTGCAGATACATTTTTAAAATTGGGAAATTTCATATAAACATTTAATTTCTTCCTTGTCTTGAAAAATTAGAAGCTCTGATATCACTAGGTTTGTGTTTCTTGACTCAATTCAAGGAATCTTTTCCCTTTTACAGTTGGACGTGTTCAAATCCCTGTCCTTCTCTACTGGGTTGCACACGTGGACATCCTTATTCAGATACCTTACATAGCCCTTAGCCCTTGCAATCATTTGATTTAATGACCTGTGATCTAGAGTCAAGTGAGTAGTTCAATTTTTGTTTTTTTTAAATTTTAAGCTCTGTTAATGTTGTCCCAATTTATCTTTGTCCCAGATAAGGCTGTGACCTAATTCTATGCTCATACCTTGAAAGACCTTGGAAAGTGGGAATTCTATCTTCTAGAGCAGAGAATGGTCAAGATATTTGGGGCAAGTGGTTACTTTCAGGCATCTAGCCAGCATGAGTTCGGCTTAGGGTGTTGAGCCTGGGTAGCAGGCAACAGAATTGAGATCACCTTATTTCTTTCTAAATCTAGCATTCTTCTAGCAATTGTCACCATGGTATCTTGATGTGTTCTGACAGGGGAAATTTTCACTTATTAAAAAAAGGTGGGAATGAGGGATAGAAAAACTCCTTCCATGCCTTAGCCTTGCAGGTATTTCCTCAATAAGAGCTCAGAAATATGTGTGCACATAGCACAGAAGTTCCACCATGATCTGACTCAACCAAGGGCTGGTGTTATTTCTTAATGGTGAGGCTGCAGATGCCCAGCTGAAAGGATACTTGAACCCGAGGACTGGAAGCTAACTCAAGGTCATAATACTCATTGCCTGTCTCTTTTAGTATTTGAGGCACTTGTGCATGTTAATCTCATTTAATCCTCATAACAACTCTCTGAAGTAAGTGTTGAAATGTTCATTCCCACTTGATAGTGTCAAAAAGAGATTTACTGAAGATTAATCACTTGCTTCAGGTCAAACACGTCTTCTAATAACAACTCTCCTGCATTTTAAATTACGACCAGTGTTTTAAAATCTTATTTGGCCTTCACAGCTTCTGTAGAGTATAGGGCTTCCATTTACGTGTGTGTGTGTGTGCGTGTGTGTGTGCGTGAGCGTGCGCTTAGTCACTGACTCTTTGCGATCACACAGACTATCGCCTGCCCGGCTTCTCTGTCCATAGAATTTCCTAGGCAAGAATACTGGAGCCGGTTGCCATTTCCTTTTGGGGATCTTCCTGCCCAGGGATCAAACCCGTGTCTCTTGAGTCTTCTGCATCGGCTTCTTTCCCAGCGGAGCCACTGGGAACACCAGATAGAGTTCCCTGGAGTTGTGTAGTGTGGGCAGTGCTGAGTCCTAGCACATCAGTGGGAAAAGTTTGTATCTGGGTTTCCCTGCAGGCATAAATAAGACAAGCTTTGTGGAATTCCTACTGGGCTAGACAGACTTATTTAAGCGTATTTAAAATCATGTGAGTGCAATGATATAGAAATGACCTTGAATCTGATCTCGTTTTCAGTACTGAAAAAAAAAGGCGGGGGGTGGGGAGCAAACTTCAGTACTGTGCCTATTATCAGGGACAAGTTACTTGTGAGACACTTCAGGACTTGCAGCAAGAAGCACCGAGGCTCCCTACACTTCCTCAAATACATCCATAACTCCTCCTTATCCTAGAGATGTCAGCTTACCCTAGAGATGAGTTAGTTGGTTGATATAAAAGTAACTTGTGGGAAAGAAGAGGAAGAATGAGTTCATTCAGAACAGATGCTATATTAATTTGCTTAATCTGCCATAACAACGTATTAGAGACTGGGTGGTTTAAACAGGAATTGATTTCCTTATAATATTGGAGGTTAGAAATCCAAGATCAAGGTGTCAGCAGGGTTGGTTTCTTCTGAAGCCTTTCTCCTTAGTTTGTAGATGGCTCTTTCTTTGGTTTGTAGATTGTTTTCTTCAGAGGCCTCTTCTCTTCTTCCCTCTTCCCTCTGTGTGTGCCTGTATCCTAATCTCTTCTTAAAAGGGTGCCAGTTGTGTTGGATTGACTTCATTTTACCTTAATTACTTCTATAAAGACTATTTCCAAATACAGCCACATCCTGAGGTGCTGCTGCTGCTAAGTCGCTTCAGTCGTGTCCGACTCTTTGCGACCCCATGGACTGCAGCCCACCAGGCTCCTCCATCCATGGGATTTTCCAGGCAAGAGTGCTGGAGTGGGGTGCCATTACCTTCTCCGTCCTGAGGGACTAAGGGTACCTAAACCAAGGATTTAGGATTTGAACAGTGAATTTGAGGAAGACATAATTCAGCCTGTAACAGACACTTACACTGACCCACCTCAGAGAGTTTGTGAATTGTTAGCATGTACTTTGATGGTGGATGGCAAGCTATGTCAGCAGGTCTTTGCTGCTGTTGTTCAGTCGTGTCCAACTCTTTGAGACCCCATGCACGGCAGTACACCAGGCTTCCCTGTCCTTCACCATCTACTGAAGCTTGCTCAAACTCATGTCCATCGAGTTGGTGATGCCATCCAACCATCTCATCCTCTGTTGTCCCCTTCTCCTCCTGCCTTCAATCTTTCCTAGCATCAGGGTCTTTTCTAATGGGTCAGCTCTTTGCATCAGGTAGCCAAAGTATTGGAGCTTCAGCTCCAGCATCAGTCCTTCCAATAAATATTCAGGACTGATTTCCTTTAGGATGGACTGGTTGGATCTCCTTGCAGTCCAAGAGACTCTAAAGAGTTTTCCAAGACCACAGTTCAAAAGCATCAATTCTTCGGCGCTCAGCCTTCTTTATGGTCCAACTCTCAGATGTTTTTAAGTCCAAGTTTCCTCTACCTTTTTACTGAAATGAATAAAATGCATAAAGTCTTGTTGGAGCCACACAAATGAAAATGTTTTGCCTTAGGGATCATGACGGTAAAATTCTATGGAAGACAAGCAGGTAAAAGAAGTAAAGGAAAATAAAACAGTGTAGGTGGAGATTCTAGAGACAGACTAGTGAGCACACTCCTCAGGCTCACTGGGACTTGCTGTGAACCCTGTGAATTCAGATGCTCTGAATCAGAGAGGTTGGAAGGCTGAATATTTATATAAAATGGCTCAAATTTTAAATGTTGGCCATTCATTCCTTTTTCAAAAACCAAAATCCTGTGTGAGTCAAACAAAATACATCTGCATACTGGATCTAACCCACTGGAATGGGTTAGGCTGGTCTGGACCTAATGACCTGTACTAGATCAGAGTTTTCAACCCCAGGTGAATATGAGCCCTAGGGATGTTTCTGAATCATTACTATGTAGTATTTAATTAAAACATTTCCTCATTGGAGAAAAGAGTCATGCTTTAAATACAGCAGTCATTCATTTGGTCAGAACTGACTTATAGGACCCACCCATATTTCTGTATTATGACTTTTGCAAGCACTTACAGAGAGTTTTTACCATTTAATATAAAACTTAGACTATTTGATTTAAAAGCTAAAAAAATTATACCAGTAGCCTTGTTAGGACTATTGTATAGATACAGAATCATTTTATTACATTCAATAAATTCTTCCTTTCCTAAATTTCTCACACATTAGGGTGACTATTCATTTTGTAATAGGTGTATGCAGAACATGAAAATAGTAATGACTTTGTAAGAGTTTTCTGGAGGGTCAGACATTGTTAAAAGAACTGTAAATTAATGAATTGATTTAACTTCTTCAGCAACCCTGCAGAGGGGATCTCCATTATGCCTACACTTAACAGATGGATAACTGAGGGAAGTACTTGCCCAGGGTCATAGGAAGAGTCTCTTAATCATGTAAACTTGCACTTCATCACTATTCTAGGGTATGTGACCTGAGTTATTGTTTTGTTTTCAGGGAGTGGGGGCATTTGGGGCTCCAAATTTCTCTCCTTCTCAGAATTCCCTATTTGGTCTGTCATACTTAAATTTCAATCTTCCCCACCTCTCCCCATAAAAGATCTCCTTAAATGTCTCAAATTGGGCAGAAACCTCAGTGTAAGAATCTGAACTCTGCCGAATAGCTGTAGAGTGAGCTTCTGAAACCATTGTGTTTGTGGATAGAATTCCATTGGAAGTCTATAAAAATAAAAATTAAAAAATTGTATTTTCATGATCCACCAAGCTCTCACCAACAGTCGGTTCAATTCAGTCGCTCAGTCATGTCTGACTCTTTGCAACCCCATGAACTGCAGCACAAAAGGCCTCCCTGTCCATCACCAACTGCTGGAGTCCACCCAAACTCATGTCCATTGAGTTGGTGATGCCATCCAACCATCTATCTCATCCTCTGTCGTCCCCTTTTCCTCCTGCCCTCAATCTTTCCCAGCATCAGGGTTTTTTCAAATGAGTCAGCTCTTCGCATCACGTGGCCAAAGTATTGGAGTTTCAGCTTCAACATTCGTCCTTCCAATGAACACCCAGGACTGACCTCCTTTAGGATGGACTGGTTGGATCTCCTTGCAGTCCAAGGGACTCTCAAGAGTCTTCTCCAACCCCACAGTTGAGAAGCATCAATTCTTCAGCACTCAGCTTTCTTTATGGTACAACTCTCACATCCATATGTGACCACTGGAAAAACCATAGCCTTGACTAGATGGACCTTTGTTGACAAAGTAATATCTTTGCTTTTCAATATGCTTTTTAGGTTGGTCATAACTTTCCTTCCAAGGAGTAAGCGTCTTTTAATTTCATGGCTGTAGTCACCATCTGCAGTTATTTTGGAGCCCAAAAAAATAAAGTCAGCCACTGTTTCCACTGGTTCCCCATCTATTTGCCATGAAGTGATGGGACCAGATGCCATGATCTTTGTTTTCTGAATGTTGAGCTTTAAGTCAACTTTTTTACTCTCCTCTTTCACTTTCATCAAGAGGCTCTTTTGTTCTTCTTCACTTTCTGCCATAAGGGTGGTGTCATCTGCATATCTGAGGTTATTGATATTTCTCCCAGCAATCTTGATTCCAGCTTGTGCTTCTTCCAGTCCAGCATTTCTCATGATGTACTCTGCATATAAGTTAAATAAGCAGGGTGACAATATACAGCCTTAATATACTCCTTTTCCTATTTGGAACCAGTCTGTTGTTCCATGTCCAGTTCTAACTGTTGCTTCCTGACCTGTATATAGGTTTGTTAAGAGGCAGGTCAGGTGGTCTGGTATTCCCATCTCTTTCAGAATTTTCCACAGTTTATGGTGGTCCACACAGTCAAAGGCTTTGGCATAGTCAATAAAGCAGAAATAGATGTTTTTCTGGAACTCTCTTGCTTTTTCCATGATCCAGCGGATGTTGGAAATTTGATCTCTGGTTCCTCTGCCTTTTCTAAAACCAGCTTGAACATCTGGAAGTTCACGGTTCACATATTGCTGAAGCTTGGCTTGGAGAATTTTGAGCGTTACTTTACCAGCGTGTGAGATGAGTGCAATTGTGTGGTAGTCTGAGCATTCTTTGGCATTGTCTTTCTTTGGGATTGGAATGAAAACTGACCTTTTCCAGTCCTGTGGCCACTGTTCAGTTTTCCAAATTTGCTGGTGTATTGAGTGCAGCACTTTCACAGCATCATCTTTTAGGATTTGAAATAGCTTAACTGGAATTCCATCACCTCCACTAGCTTTGTTCGTAGTGATGCTTCCTAAGGCCCATTTCACTTCACATTCCAGGATGTCTGGCTCTAGGTGAGTGATCACACCATCGTGATTATCTGGGTTGTGAAGATCTTTTTTGTACAGTTCTTCTGTGTATTTCTGCCACCTCTTAATATCTTCAGCTTCTGTTAGGTCCCTACCATTTCTGTCCTTTATCGAGCCCATCTTTGCATGAAATGTTCCCTTGGTATCTCTGATTTTCTTGAAGAGATCGCTAGTCTTTCCCATTCTGTTGTTTTCCTCTATTTCTTTGCATTGATCGCTGAGGAAGGCTTTCTTGTCTCTTCTTGCTATTCTGTGGAACTCTGCATTCAAATGGGTATATCTTTCCTTTTCTCCTTTGCTTTTCACTTCCCTTCTTTTCACAGCTATTTGTAAGGCCTCCTCAGACAGCCATTTTGCTTTTTTGCATTTCTTTTTCATGGAGATGGTCTTGATCCCTGTCTCCTGTACAATGTCACGAACCTCTGTCCATAGTTCAACAGGCACTCTATCTACCAGATCTAGTCCCTTAAATCTATTTCTCACTTCCACTGTATAATCATAAGGGATTTGATTTAGGTCATACTTGAGTGATCTAGTTGTTTTCTCCACTTTCTTCTGTTTAAGTATGAATTTGGCAATAAGAAGTTCATGATCTGAGCCACAGTCAGCTCCCAGTCTTGTTTTTGCTGACTGTATAGAGCTTCTCCATCTTTAGCTGCAAAGAAGATAATCACCAACAGTATTTACTTCAATTATGAATTTAAGCCAAAGACCACAGTACACCTGGTGGTAACTGTGACTTTGTCACAGTAGAAGTTATAGATTATTTAAAATCTTAATACATAAAATTGTTGTAGAACTTTGAAAGTATTATTTATATTCATGGAAAGTTCAAAATTATGTTAATTGTGGGCCTACCACTGTATCTTCTTATTTACTGTGAAAGAATGAAGCACATCTGTTTCTGCGTTACAAATTTGTATTTGCAGAATTCTTGAATATAACTAGTTTTCTTCGTTGTTGTTTGGCCTACATTTTGTTTTATGCATTACATTTTCTTTTTTTCTGAGAAGAAATCAGTAAGTTGTACTGCAGTGCCAAAGGGACCATCACATGAAAAAGAAAATAATATTTCATCTGTTTATTCATCTGTCTTCCCATCTATCCAGCATTGGTTTTGTTGAATTCATTTGATTAAATATGACTGACTGCACATCATGTGTTGGAGCCTGTGTTAGGTATGCAGGCTTGGAGTAATGTTCTGGCAAACCCACCGATCTTCTTTCGACCCTGAAGTCTGAAAGATCTGCTAAAGGTTCCCAGAAGGTATTGGAATCTTCACATTTGAAATACCTTTGTTCTTTGAAAGGCATTCAATTTCCATCAGTCTCTTAGCTGAGGCAAACCCAAGGCCACCCCTCACTCTGTTCTTCCTCTTCCCTTTAAATCTTTTAACTTTTTTCTTATTTTCTGAAACCTATGTAGGCATGCTACTCCCTAGAAATAAGAGGAACATTGCTACCCTTTAAAGACTAGGATTAGAATTTGTATGTCATATTAGTTCTACTTCTGCAATGTCATCCTTTATTGCCAACACAGTTTTTCATGTCTGACTGTAGATGAGGTAGCAGATCAGTGCCTGGATTCTGTTCGTCATTGGCAACTAGAGAGTCTAAACTGGCTCCACCCCAATCTCTAGACTGAGAAAACAAGTAATACTGTCCTGGAGCAATCCACTTAGGAAAGGGAACACTAGGAAGTTCCATTAATTCGAAACACTCTCTAAAAGTAGGGACATGTGTTTTTCAGTTCCAGTCATGACAGAGTCCCTAATATTGGACCAATCGTCTTACTGAAAATTAAACAAGTGAAACAACATATTGATACATGAAACGACTGTTAGAAAGCCTTGATGTGTAGTGAATACAGGCAGGATTTCCAGAACAATGATTCTTGAGTGAAGTGCTCGGGATGGCATAGAGGTCAGTTGGGGAATAAAGATGAGTTTTACTGGGCTAAAGAGACAGGTCAAGATGTGGGGGTTGCCACAGTGTCTGAGAGATGAAGAACAAAACCCCAGAGAATAAGAAACTTCAGAAAAAGAGTCCAAATATTCTGTATACAATTTCCTCTTAAACATTAGGCTGATTTCTAAGCTGGGCATGTGCATGATGAGGCTTTTAAAAAGCAACAGAAAACAGCATCTGAAAGGGGCAGGAGTTGAACAAAGATTTAATAAACAGGACACAAAACACTAATCAGAGAGGCAAAAAATTGGTAAATTGGATTGTATTAAAAGTAAGGACTTATGTTTTGATTTACAAGTTCATGAAAATATTTCCCTTTCAGAAGCTTTATTGCTTTACTTCTCCCATTTGAATCTATGATTACGTTTTTTTGTTTGGTTCTACGGCTCTAAAAATGATTCTGTAGAGGAAATAGAACCATACAATGTGGTATTTGTAAATGGAGTGCCTTTACCCACTGCTCACATTCAGGGGTTTTGAGCAGATTCTGCTCAAATTTAAAATTTTAAATTTAAATTCCCCATCACTGTCCCCATGGGTATCTGTGGCCACATGGGGTGAGGGTGGAGAGCTGATCAAAGCAGAAAATGTCAAATAAACGTGTCTTGTGACCCAGAGAGCATCATGCCTTTTGGATAGTCTGTGATCAGGAATTGGAAGCTGAACACTGACAAAGTGAGGTCCTTAGCAGATAGTAGGACTTCCCTGGTGACTCAGATGGTAAAGCATCTGCTTACAATGCGGGAGACCTGGGTTCAATCCCTGGGCTGGGAAGAGATGGAAATGGCAATCCACTCCAGTACTCTTGCCTGGAAAATCCCATGGATGGAGGAGTGTGGTAGGCTACAGTCCATGGGGTCACAAAGAGTTGGACACAACTGAGCAACTTCACTTTCGCTTTAGCAGATACTACTAAAGGGAAGACATACATCTCAACTGAATTGATTTTTAACAAAGAAGAAGTTAATGCTCAAAGTAATAACTCATGAAAATCAAGTGATGTAATAAAGGGATTTTGACTGATAGTAATGGCTAGTAGGTGGCTATTTCTGTTTTCCATTAAAAAAAAAAAAATCTTATTGTTAACAAAACGACTTCAGTGGTTAAATGTCTTTAATTGTTATAGTAAAATCCCAGACTACTTAAACCTTAATGTTGATTTTTCAGACGTATTTTTCTTGATTATTCTATAGGTGACTTCACTTTCCCTAGGATGAAAATAGCAACACCAATGGTTATTTTCTTTAAATTCTTGAATCATAAATAAGACCAAGCCTTCAAGTCTAGCTATGACATTGCTTTATTCATGTTTTGACTTAAATTTTATTTTGTTTGGTTAATTGAATAATGTCTGCTACGTATATTTATAGTATGCCTTTTCAAATAATGACATCATATTTTCAG
This sequence comes from Bos taurus, assembly GCF_002263795.3. Lineage (NCBI taxonomy): Eukaryota > Metazoa > Chordata > Mammalia > Artiodactyla > Bovidae > Bos > Bos taurus. The sequence continues at coordinate 50,477,495 of NC_037331.1, forward strand.
GCACTTTTAAAAAAGGCCAACAGATTTGAATCAGTTAAAAAAAATGTAGACCAACAACTATTGTCATAAAGTGAGATTTGGGGCAGTATAAGGTGGAATTTATGTCTCAAAAATTCCCAAAATATTTCAAACTCCATTAACTTGGTATATGGCTAATGATGACAATTGTCTGGGAAACAGTGGTGTATTGTTTATTTCACAAGTTTCCATTAGCGAGCTATATACTTACAGCTTTTCTCTTGCATGTTTTTGTTTGTTTTACACATCTTTCCCACCCACTAACCAGCCCCCCCACCCCCCGCCCCATGCACACACAGACTGCGCAGTATGTGGGATCTTATTTCCTAGACCAGGGATTGAACCTGTGCTCTGTGCTCCTTGCAGGAGAAGCACAGAGTCTCAATCACTGAACCGCCAAAGAAGACCCTTATTTTGCATTTTGTGTCAGAAGTAAATCATCACTAAGTCAATCATACATTCCATCTACATATTTATGAAGATTTAAGGCCATCATCTTTAGTTTCCTTATCAATTCTTCAAGTACTACATTTACCTTTGAATTGAACAATGCACACCCCATAGTGAAAAGAAAATCTCAGTTTTGATTTTAGAGCTAGCTCTGCATTCCTCATCAGAGGAGAAAAGGGTCTGCTCTCATAATCTATTTAAATAGTTTTTAAACTTTCTAAGAAAAATAAAGCTCTCTATAATTAATGCCTAATGGTATAAACACCCCTGCTTTGGTGGTTGCCTAGTAACTACATAAGGCAGGCTTCTGAGGTTGCTAAAGAGGCTGAATAAACGGAAACAGTCAGATTCATTTCCAATTCAGGTGGATGAGGGACAGCAATGGGTTAGATTTCTTTGTTAAAATTGTTTTTCCATAATAGTTTTGCACTAAACTAACTCTTGGAAATGACTTCTGCAGATAAGAGTCCAACCAGCAAATAATAGTTGAAGATTTTAACAATATTAAATGGAAGTGCTTCCCTGGTGGCTCAGACAGTAAAGAATCTACCCACAATGCAGAAGACCTGGGTTTGATCCCTGTGTTGGCAAGATTCCCTGGAGGAAGGAATGGGAACCCACTCCAGTATTCTTGCCTGGAGAATCCCCACGGATGGATGAGCCTGACAGGCTACACAGCCCATGGGGTCACAAAGAGTCGGACACGACTGAGAGACTAAGCACACAAATAGAAGTGAAGCAACACTACTGTATTCTATATTAGCCTGAGTTTCTGTTCTTAGAGTGACCAAACTGGGGAATAATGTTCTTACTAAAACCTTAACTCTTCAAAAAAATCTTGTATTTGGACATTGCTTTAGCGTTGAATGACCAAATGCAGTTCCCAACTAGAGGTGGTGTTAAAAGGGCCTGGGAGTGATTATAATAATATATTTATGTTTAGTTTTGGCTTGCGTCTACCTGGCATGTTTAATTTCCTAATTATATTTTGCTTTTAGTTTAGGTAAAATTAGCTTGCATTCCCTTGGCACACACCAACTGCAGTTGGTGGAGGCGGCCTTCCAAAACCATAGGTTGTTGACAAGAGTGGCTAACTAGATTAGGGTTAAATATACTGAGAAATCCACAAAGAGCCTGAGCACATGCAGATAATGACAAGTTGACTAAGAGGGAATGTAGTTAGGTCATATGAAAACTCATTTCTGGCAATGTCTTGGTTTCAAAAACATGTGATAGATACAGGGCAATCAAAGCTCATCTGTGCTCTTTTGTTAGAATTTCTTATGTCAAGATCTGGGGCTTCCCAGGTTGGCCACTGCGGTGTAGACAGGGATAAGTATGGTCTGGAATATTTATATTTCATAACTATAGCCCTATGGATAGAGTCAGAAATGATATGCTACTCAGTAATTTTGTCATTTGGCAACAGTAAGGCATGGTAACATATGGTTTGCTCTTTGGAGTTAGCATAAATGTTGCCATTGACTGAAATTAAGAATTTTCTTATTCTAACAGGGAACCAGTTTTGATACATGTGTAAGTTCTTTCATCTTTTCACGTGGAAGGAAGCACACACTGCATCATTATGTATAAGACTCTGGGGTTTTGGTTTAGTGGGTTGAAGGATGTGGCCAGTGAGGTCAAGGTCATGGTTTAATCAGAAAACCACTTGGTTCCCCAAGCAAAGTCTGCATTTCTAGCTGCAGAAACCCATTTCCTTGGTTTTAAAAGAGAATTCTGAAGAGTGTGCTATGGCTCAGCACAAATACGTTTATTCCAGGATTCAGAAAATAATAATTCAGAAAATAATTCTGAATTCATTTGTCAGTGGATCATCCCTTTTGCTCAAAGGAGAAGACAATGTAACCAATAGTTTTCTCTGTTTGTAAAATATTCAATATCTCTCCTTCCATTTTAATGCTAAAAGAAATTTACTAATTAGAAATCATTATTCATTTTGTTATATATATTCATTGCTTTTCTTCCTGCTTATACTTTCGCCCCTTCTTTTTTCATTTTCCAGAAATGTTCATTCAAACCCTAGGATGTCTTCTTTTTTTTTTTTTTTTTAGTTGGGGGAAAAATTGTTTTGCAATGTTGTGTTGGTTTCTGCAGTACATTTTTTAGCTGTTTAATGAAGCTTCAAAAGATTTAATTTCTAAAGCCATTAAGTCAGTACCCTTTCAGATCTGTTTTAGTTTGACTCTAATTGAGCTTGTCTTTGTGCAAAGAGAAGTATTTCTGAGTTAATTTGCAATCTCAACAGAGGCTAATTTAGGAGAGAAGTTAATCCATCAAATGTCCTCCTGGTGGAGAAGCAACCCCAGCCAGGTGACTAGTGAGGGAGTTAACTCCTGGTGTGCTACTTCTGTGCACTAGGTTGGGACATTCCTTCAACCCTTAGCAGTGTGCAGTGGCAGGTTTAAGGTAGAGACAAAAATGCTGTTTTTCTTCCCAGGTCTTGAATTTTGGCAGTTAGAAAATGCCCTGTGACTTCTTTTTCTTTCTTTCTTCCTTTCCTACTTGTTTATTTTTCATTAAAAACAAAAAATGAGAGAGGAAAGAAAACACTCAGGGATTGATTTCTTTGTGATGTGATAGTTTTAATTTTATTTAGACTAATAGAAGCTATTTATTCCCAATGATGATTTTTTTAAGTTGAGCTTCATGTATAAAATAAATGAGATTTGCTTCCCAGAAATATTGTCATGTCATATTTCTAGTTCTTAACTCCCAAGTGAAGTTTACTCTTATTTTTTCAGAAGTCAGTTGGTTAATTTCTTGGGTAGTAATTCAATTTCAGTATCAAGTATCAGTATCAAGAAAATATATTACCTTATGGTGTGAAAATGCATTTTGAAAAGAACAAGGAATGCTTTTGGTTCCAGCTCAAAATTTTTACTATCAGCTCAGCATCTACGTTTTACCATCAAATGCTTTTCTTTTATCTAATAAGGAGTCTAGTTATTCTAGTATTGAGCAATTTCAAAGAAAATATTTGATAAAAGAAAGTGGTATAATGAATAAGGATGAAAACCATGCAGATAAGAGAGGGAGGAACTACCAGAGAGAAATCAAAAGAAAATAAATGAACATTTCTGCTTAAAGGACATGCTGGAAGTGATTTCTAAACCTGTGACGCTTAACCCAGGATTCCAGGTGAAAGTTCTTTATGGATGTAGCACTCTTCTGGAAGGGAACTTTTTACAGTTTATCAATTATCCCCTTTAAGGACCTTTGCAGAAAAGATTTTCTCTGTCCTGTTTTGCCTTATATTTAGATCCAATTTGGAAAGTGAAGCAATTAAAGTGCTTTCATTTAGGAGGCCGCCATTTAAAAAAAATGAACTCTGATCTGTAATCCTCAAACTAGATATTCATCTTCCAGAATTTCAAGTCCAGGATTTGGTTGTGATTTGCTTTTCCTTCTTTGAAACGTAGCTTGAATGCCTCCATTTGATTTTGTGCTTTCAACACATTTTTAGGATCTGGAGATTTGGGAAAGCCTACACCATATGGTCTTGATAAGGTGATAGATTTTCACATCCGAGGAATTGGCAGGAAAGGGTAGCAATCGAAACCGATGTGGGGAGGGAAAATGAAGAGTTTGGGCCTAACTCACACATGAAATACCTTCTGAGACTTTATAATTCCCTAAAATCACTTTTTAGGCAAGCTTTTGCTTTGTCTCGTTCTTGTCCGGTGTGTGTGTCCTCACTTCGTTGTTGTCAGTCTCTAAGTCGTGTCTGACTCTTCTGTGGTCTCATAGACTGTAACCTGCCAGGCTCCTGGGTCCATCGGATTTTCCAGGCAAGAATACTGGAGCAGGTGGCCATTTCCTTCTCCAGGGGATCCTCCCAATGCAGGGATCCAACCCGCCTCTCCTGTGGCTCCATTGGCAGGCAGATTCTTTACCACTGAGCCACTTGGGAAGCCCTACGTGTCCCCACTACATGGGGATAATTCTTTTAAATTCTCTTAAGAGTAGAGAGCTGTCTTTTACAAGTAATGACACAACATTTCTTCGTTAGCCTGCTTTCACCTTTTTGGAAAGAGATTGTATAGATAGGTACAGTTGAGGGGCCCGGTAACGCAATAAACGGTAGTAGCAGACATTCTGATGGGGAATTTGATGGTTTTGGAGAATGAGAATCAAACAAAGGCAGGCATATAAACCAAACGGGTAAAAACGTCCTGGCGGCAGTGTTGGGGGAAAAAAATTTTTTTTAAGAAAAAATGAAAAGGGTGCCTTATGCGATTTCTAGACGTGGGCTTGGGGGAACTGAAGAGAAGGACCTTACTTGCTCTAATAGAGAATTCGGATTCCGGAGGCCGGACATTTAATCTGTGTGTCTTTGCACCGCCACTTTCGTGGGGCCGTGTCAGGAGAATCAGCTCCTGGGCTCTTTCTTTTCCTTCACCTCGCCCTGTGGCTTTAATTCTCCTATTTGCGCTCAGGGCCTTAAGCCGGCCTGGGCATGTGCCCAGTTCTCGTACCTCGACGAGCGGGCGGATGGCTGCCGGCCCGGCGCTGGGCGCACGGCGGGGCGGGGACCGGGCGGCGCGCCGGCGCGCAGCGGGTTAAGGCGGCGGGGGCGGCGGCTAGGGGCGGAGGGAGCGCGGCGGCGGCGGCGGCGGCTGCGGCCCGGCTGCGAGCGCCCGCGTCCCCGGCCCGCCGCGGGTTAAGCGCCGCCCGCGCCGGGAGGGCTGAACCTGGAGCCGCCGCTCCGAGCTCGCCTTCGGATCCGCTAGACCAGGAAGATGGCGACGGACGGCGCGAGCTGCGAGCCCGACTTCTCCCGCGCCGCGGAGGACGCGGCCGGGGCCCCGGCGGAGGCGGCGGTAATCGAGGTCCCAGGGTGGGCATGAGATGCCGGGCTGGGCGCCCCCTGGGGCGCTCTGCACGCCCGGGCGCTTCCCGGTGCCCTCTCCTCGGAGTGCCCCCTCCAAGGGGTCGCCTCATCCCCGGAGGCCGGGACGAGGCGGTCGCCTGGTCTGGGGATCTCGTTTGTCTTCTGCGCGCCTCGCGGGTAGCAACCCCGGTCCGCCCGGTTCTCCGGGCTCCATGCGTGCGTCCTGTGCGGCCCCTGCACGCACCCCCTCTGCCGCGGTCGGGTTTGCCCAGGGGCGCGGGCAGGGGTGTGTTTCCTGGCGAACTTGACCCCCTATTGTTCGCCTCTGGCTGCTCGCGTGGTTGTGGACGCGTGTCTCGGGGGTGCCTGGCACCCCTCTACGGACCCGGAAAGCTGCGTGGGGGCGGTGGGTCGGCGCCGATCCGGTGTCGGGATGCCCATTGTGTGTGTGTGTATGTGTGTTGTGTGTGTGTGTGTGTTGTGTATTTCCGTGCCTGAGGCCCCTTGGGAGCGGCCCCATGCCCAGCTGTGGGCGCTGCTGCCGCTGAGCGCGGGCGCTTGGGTCCTAGCTGCCTGCTGCCCCATCACTTGGTGATGATTGGGGTTGAGGCGGGCGAGATGTCCTCGTTCTTCCCAAGACCCCGGCGGGTTTGAGGCGCAGCACCTGGTATCAACACATTGTTCTTCGCTGGGATCTAGAAGCCAAATGAGCTTCCATCTATTGCTGGTCCCTCCTTTCACCCCCAGAATACCCAGTGCACAGAGGTTCAACGGTTAGTTTCCAGCCCCTACCTTGGGGGAAGGCCAGTCGCACAATACCTGCGTGAAAATGTTTTGGGGGTTTGGGAAACAGCTCGGGAGGAGCTGCAAGGATCTGCAAAGAAAGGCAGCTCTGGGAGCGCCTTCCAACCTTGGCGGGATCCCATGAGCCAAGCGTGGACGCCCTGGCGTTTTTCCCACCTGTGACCTGACCAGTGTCGGTGAAGGAGTAGCAGAGGGCATGGCTAGGTGTGAACATCCAGGGCTGCTTTAACTTCCTATTCCTCTGTTTGGAGATATGGCTTTCTGGAGAGGTGAAGGAGAGATGTGGAGGAAAGCTACTTGGCCATGTGTAGAGCTGAGCCTGGGAAGGAAAAGAGAAACAGGGAGAGAAGGAAACACTGAGGCGGAGGGCTGCTGTTTTCCACTTGTGAAACTGGCAAGTTTTGATTTGAAACTTTTAGGAAAATTGATGGCTCATTCTCTACGTAGAAAATGTCGTAAGATTTCATATGAAACCTACCTACCTGTGATGCAGGAAATCAGTTCCCCTGTGTAAGGTACTAACTATAAAGAAGCTAGCTATTAAGACAAACCTCTGAGAAGTTGAAATGATTGGGTACCTTCATCCCCAAGAGATGGTAAGGGGAGGGGAGTGAGGGAAAAGAAAGAGGTGTGTTTTCTTGTTTCCCAGAAAGGTTGAATTTGTTTGCTTAATTGACTTAAAATGGGTTTCTTTCTATACACTCAGTATTTTAATCATCAAATAATTAAACAAAAACAGCTGAGTTATGGTCCGTAGCTTCCTACTACCAAATAGTAGCTACCAAATCATCTTATTTGGTAAAATTACAAACAGAGCTTTAGACACAAGCAGATTTTTGTGTTAGGAAGGTCAATGTTCCCTTTCTGCTGTTTAAATTTTCAGGAGTCTGGTATTTTAACTGCTTAGAGGTAGAGGTTTGATCATTTCATCCTGGTGGATTAGAATAGCCATGAAAAACCTGTGAAAGTGAAACTCCTTTTTTATTTCCGTAGACTCCTATAGGGTTCTGAGGAGATGCAATAAGAATTCTTAATCTAATATTTTAAAAATGTTTGGTATTTAGTGAAATTTTAATGATGGCTTCATAGGTGGTAAACTGGACATTTATCTTTGAAGTAACGTACAATCTGCGTATAGCTGCCTCTTGATCTATAGACTGATTTTTTAATTAAAGAAAAGCTAGATTAAAGAATATTTGTCATTATAATTGCCTCTAGTCTAATGATTAAAACTTAAAGGCATGATTATGCATTTTAGGTTTATGGCAACTGAGGACTTAATTATTTTAGTGGATAATTTCTTTTTTGAGTTTTTGAAATTTATTTCAAGTCAGTTTATATATTATGCATTTTACATGTATATTTGGCAGTAATGAGCCAACAGAGACCCAAAGCGGTAGGCTATTTTTGAAAGTGAATGTTTTCATTAAGTTTTGACTATTTAGATTGTTGCTTAGAGACAAGTTTAATTTATAGTTTTCAGCTTAATATGATTTTCAGTGGAGTGTTTTAAATTTAGTTGTGGTCCTTGTTCTTAGCTGTTTAAATCCTGAAAGCATCCGAAGTATAAGGCTAAGGTAACAACTACATTTTTCAGTAGGATCATATTAATAGTGTTTGCTATGAACCATGCTGGAGACCTGGATTATTTTCAGTGTCTTAGCCAAATGTGATGTCTCTTCGACTATATTGCTATTCTACTTTGAAACTAACTCCTAATGGATAAAGCAGCATGGAAGACAGAAATCTTCCTGCCTTTAATTGTCACCGAAGAATTTAAGAGTAAAAGGAAAACACAAATCTTTTTAGAGCTATGTTTGGGAACTGGACCAACATTCTTGTTCTTCTAGGCTTTTCTGGAGCAGTTAATATACAAAATTTTGTTGTCATGGTGATAGTGACAAAAAAAAAAACTTGAACAATGATTTTGTTAAGAATGCACAATAGTGATGTTAAACAAATTAACAGCTAGCACCTTGAAAATTGTGTTCCCAGGTGACAGTATTGAATATAAACCCAATAGAAAGAACTTTTAAAAGCCAATTTTGCTAAGCTTTCTTTAAAAATTATAGTTATGTGGCAGCTATAGAGTTTTGAGAATCTCAAGGTAATTAAGGTAATGAATTTTCTGGATTTAACACACATTACCAAACACATACAGAGGTGGAGATATTGTAACATCTTTGCTGTTCTAAAGTGAAACATTGCAGTGGTAGAAACTCACAGGCACCAGGGAATCAAATCAAAGACCATGGGGTCATGAGAGGCACAAAAAAAAAACTGCAGCAAGAACCTGGGGAAAGAGTCACAGGGAGGATTCCTGGTGGAAAGCTCTGGAAGCATTCCACAGAAGGATGGAGGACTTGGACAGGAAGACTGCAGGTAGCAGTGTGAAATTATGACTGGTTTCCAGGATTCCTTGAGAGGAGACTTGGGACAAAGATGAGCATAGAGGTTTCAGTCTCAACTATGTGCTTTAGAAAAACCACTTAGAAGTTGGGAAAAATGTACGAAAATATTCCCCAAGTAAGAATATACATGATTTTATCAGGGTGCTGCTTTGTTTCTTCTTGAAAAGGTTGTATATTTCTATTTGCATCTGTTTTTTGGACTTCATTAGTGTTGTTTTCCTCATTGTTCTATTTCTCACAGGAGTAACTTAGTTGAGAGAAAAATATTTGTCCTCTTCTATGATTGAATCCATGCCTAGATTCCCACTTGGTCTTATCCTCTTAGCTTCACATAACTTTATGAAGTGAGAAATGTTTCACAGGCTTAGTACTTAGCCGTGTACAGATATCTGCTGTTGATCATATGGACAGCAAGGCTCTCACTGGGATAGAGCAGCCTCCTTCCTCAAGAAAGAGCAGTGTGGATTTTGTTTGTGAAAGCAGAGGTTTCTTAGTACAGTTTCAGGCACATGGTAGATTGTTGTTGTTCAGTCACTCAGTTTTGTCTCTTTGCAACCCTATGGATTGAAGCACATCAGCCTTCTCTGTCCTTCACGGTCTCCCGGAGTTTGCTTATACGCATGTCCATTGAGTCGGTGATGCCATCCAACCATCTCATCCTCTGTCATCCCCTTCTCATCCTGCCTTCAATCTTTCCCAGCATCAGTGTCTTTTCCAATGAGTTGGCTCTTAGCATCAGGTGGCCAAAGTATTAGAATTTCAGCATCAGTCCTTCCAATGAATGAATATTCAGGGTTGAGAATCTCAAGGTAATTTAGGTAACAGATTTTCTGGATTTAACTTCAGGATTAACTGGTTTGATCTCCCTGCTGCCCAGGGGATCCTCAAGAGTCTTCTCCAGTACCACAGTTTGAAAGCATCAATTCTTCAGCACTCAGCATTCTTTATGGTCCAACTCTCATATCCGTACATGACTACGTGGCACATGATAGATATTCCACCAATATTTATTGAATAAAGAAAGTGAACATTCATCAAGAGCCTGGGCCATAATCCTTAATGTTGATGGGCTAACTAGAAATTTTACTTCATGTGTTACAAGATTGTAATGAAGCTGTTGGCCTGTGATTTGTAGTAATTATAGATGTTATCGAGCTCTTCTTGTTTCTTCTTCTTCTGGTTCTTGTGGTAGTTGGTTTTCATTTTATATTGTTCCCTTCTAAGCTGCTTTTCTCAATGATATTTCAGCTGCTTTACATTTTTTTTAATTAAATTTCCAACATGGTTAGTTTTCCCTTTAGATTTTCCCTCATCAGAACAATGATTGAGGCTAGGGATGTGGTGGTGGAGGGATGAAACTGCACCCCTCCCATCCTGAATTCTTCTAATAATAGAGTCAAGGCCAAATCACCCACTAGGGTGTGTGGAGGGGGAGGATGGTTGAGAAGGGGTCAAGAGAGGTGCTGGAAAGCTTGGAAACAGGAAGAGGGAGTAGAAGGAAAGATTGGGCAGGAAGGACATTTGGAATTGTCTGCAGATGTCCACAAGTGTGGAACTAGAATTCAAATTTGAACGTGCCCAGGAAGGATGGTGCCAGTTTCTCTCCCTCCTTCCCCTGCATACTTTACCACCTAAGCACATCTGAGCATTGCTTTAGAAGGTGGCTTTTCTTTGAATACACTTGGTTGTATTCTCTGTTGGAGCTCCTTTGCAGGACTTATATTATATGGAAAAGGAAACTTGTCTTTGACGATTAGGTAAAGAAATGGAGAACAGGTACAAGAGAGACGATGATGATGACATTGATAGCAGAGGATTTTTAAAATTTTACTTTGTTAAAATAACTTGCTCAAGAATAACAGCATCATATTATTAATGCTGTGCACAGTGTGGTCCCATCCATGTATAAATCTTGATTTTAGAAAAAAAAATGGGGCTTCCTTGGTGACACTAGTGGTAAAGAACCCACCTGCCAATGCAGGAGGAAAAAAATTGTTCTCTTGAAATAAATTGTTAATAAATAACCAAATACGTTGAACGTGAATGTAAAATGTTGTTACAGTAAGTGCAGTGGAGCGAAGTTAACATTGCTACGTGGAATGGATACTTGTTTGCAAATGATTTGATCCTGACATTTTTATATTTCATTGAAAGGGCAACACGGTGATGCCAAAGGCCTGAGTTCTTCTACAGAAGGGCTTTGTAACTGTAAGACGGTTCATTTAGTTGTCCATGTCTTAGCTCTTCACTTGAAAATCAGTGTGCTGATATTTGCCACCTACAGATAATCAAAGTGATAGTCTTCCATGCATTCTAAGCTTCTTAAAGGACAGTTCCTGGATCTGGGTGCCAGCTCACATGTGAAAATGACCCATGTCCCATGTGAGGTATTGTTAATATTGGAAAAAAATGAGCTACGATGAAAGTAGGTGTTTGTTTTATCTGAGATGTGGTCCTTCTTTTCCAGAGTTAAAGTGGAGGTTAGAGGAATTGTGAAAGAGGGAGAAGGGAAGGGAGGTAACTGGCCTTAATTATGAAATGCTGCCACCCCTGGCTGAGCCATATTTGTGCTTTTCATTCCCCTTTTCTCCTACTTAAAATTAATTACATCCTTTACCAGGTTTCCTTCCTGACAGTCAGTCTGTTTACTTGTTGGTTTTACTTCCTTCTAATACATGGAGTTGCTCGTCTTGCATGGCAGACCCCCGGCGGCATGGTTGACTTGAGGTGCATGGCCATGGAGAGCTGAGCCCAAGTTCTCAGCATGTGGCTTTAAAGGCGCATGCCAAGTTGCCCTACTTTAGGTTACTGTAAATGATTTTTGAAAAATGAATGAAAATGACCTATCAGTTACTTAGTTGCCCCTAGAGTGGGCCATCACGCTGTGTCTTAGTAAGATTGGTGTATCTGTTAACTTGCCATTTTACATGCTTTGTGTTTTTATACTGAGCAAAAGAGGCATTTTCATACCAAAAGTGAGAGGCATGTATGTTAGGTAAAATCATTCAAAGATGGAATTGCTCTTGCTGTCCTGACGCATCTAGTAGAGGTGAGAAGATGGAGAGTTAATATGGATAAGTAAGTATAAACCAGTGAAGACACACAGGAAGCAGGGCATAATTACTTGTCTGTAAACTAACAGAACAGACTCTTAAGACTGACTTGAGAGTGAGAGACTTCTGAGTCTGAAAAGACCTAAGGAAGGAAGATTCGAGCTGTGTCCTGAAGAAAATGGGATTCAGATAAATTAGAGGAGAAAGGAGAACTAGAAAGAACAAGATCAGAAGTGTGCAACTCTGGTCAGGAATACTCTTACCAGAAAGAAACTAGAAGGAATAATCTCAAAGCAAGACATAACTGCAGAGATACAGTTTTAGACCCTGAACACATGTACTTTTCATCATAAAAATCTTTATAATTGGCTACACATTTTAAAAAGAGTTTAAATATTCTTTGTACCTGGATTTAATTTTTCCATGTTAATGATAGTTTTCACATTTTGATTTTTCTCCTTGAAGTCTCAATATGAGTTTCATTGCTTTCCTCTTCTTTACAACCTTTTACATTCATTCCCAAAGCATAAATCTTGCTTACACAAAAAGTTCTAAATGCATTATTAATTATTAGTGAAAGTGAAGGTCACTCAATCGTGCCTGACTCTTTGCAAACCCATGAACTATAGAGTCCATGGAATTCTCCAGTCCAGAATACTGGAGTGGGTAGTCTTTCCCTCCTCCAGGGGATCTTCCCAACTCAGGGATCGAACCCCGGTCTCCAGCATTGCAGTCAGATTCTTTACCAGCTGAGCCACAAGGGAAGCTCACTATTAAACTGGGAGGAAAACATATTTCTGTACCTTCTAAGCAAAGAGGTAAAAATCAATTTTTCTTCAAATATTTCTCAAAGGCTTCAGGGAATGACCTAAATTTCCACAGCCCAATAATCCAGTTACTCTGATGGTATGTGAAATGAGGACATTTGGGGGCTGGAAGAGATTTCAGAGATCATTTAGTACAGCTTTCTCATTTTACTGCTGAGAAACCTGAGATCCAAAGAGATGAGGTAACGTTCTTTCAATCCATCTGCTTTCTCAGACACCCCCCTTCCTCCCTTGTAAATTCATTGATCAAATGTAGGCACAACCCACTAGATTTGAAATGGAGATGCTCTTGGTATCTGAGAAGAGCTAGAGTGCATGTCTGCCTTTGTGTCTGGTCACTAGATTATCACCATAGCTGATGCATATGGGCAAAGATCTGAGGGGTACTTCTGCCACTGCGGCTCATAATCATAACTTCTAAAGGCTCTTTTTGTACCTATCAATGTGCTGACCCCATTAATTCCTAAAGGGTCTTCTGGCCCTTTTGTGGCTCAGTGGGTTGAGAATCTGCCTGCAATGCAAGAGACACAGGGGATGCGGATTCCATCCCCATCCCTGGGTTGGGAAGATCCCCTGGAGAAGGGAATGGCAACCCACTCCAGTATTTTTGCCTGGAGACTCCCCATGGACAGAGGAGCCTGGCGAGTTATAGTCCAGTGGGTCGTAAAGAGTAGGACACGACTGAATGACCAAGTTTGAATTTCCTGTGTAAACAGAGTATTTAAGATTTGTTCTTTCAGGAAGAGTGTGGGAAGAGTGGTAGTGGAGGAAACTGGGTATTGGCCAGTGTTCAGTTCTGGCAATTTAAGATGACAGCTCAGCCAGCTTCTATTTTCATGTTTCTCCTTTTTCCTTTTTCTTTGGAAGCTTGTAGGAGAATATTCAGGAGAATGCTGTCCTACACCTGCCCCAGATAAATTAAAGTGTTGCAGACTTTTGTGTTGAACAGTAAGAGTTTGAGGTTGTGTCTGCTTTTCCACGTATATATGTCCCAAAGAAATCTTTCTATCTGATGACCAGACTCAGGATTAGTTTAGGCTGCCTGTGCTGCATTTTCTAAACTAGATGTTAAGAAGTGCTTTTCCTAGAGTCCTTTTTCTGGCAAACATCAAACATGGTAGGCAGGAGAGTGGCCTGTGGAGTTGAAATCTACCAGATTTTTTTCTTCCTTTTCTGTCTGAGTGCCTTGCCGTCATTAAAAAAAAAAAAAAATGAGATTTGAATTTTTCCCTGTTAATTAGGAAAAGCTATCGCAGACTTCCCTGGTGGCTCAGACGGTAAAACGTCTGTCTACAATGCGGGAGACCCAGGTTCAGTCCCTGGGTTGGGAAGATCCCCTGGAGAAGGAAATGGCAATCCACTCCAGTACTATTGCCTGGACAGAGGAGCCTGGTAGGCTACAGCCCACAGGGTTGAAAAGAGTCGGACACAACTGAGCGACTTCACTTCACTATTGCAGTGGTAATAAAGTTTAGTCTCTGAACATGTCTGCTCTGGTTTTTGGGCGACAAGGGCATGGGTGTCATATTTGCTTAGGGACCTTTATGTAGATCCTGATTATTTTTTATGTGAGTGTGGCATTTAGATCTATCCTGTCTTGTATCTTCTTTTGAAAATTAGGTTTTCAAGTTAGTCTTTTCAAATATTACATGATTTATCACAAAAAAAAATAGTAAAGAGGATGAGAGGAAACTTTTGTAGGTGATAGATTTGTTTATGGCATAGATTCTGGTGAAGGTTTCATGGGTGTTTACTTACCTTCAAACTCATCAAATTGTATATATTAAATATGTACAGCATTTTTTGTGTCAGTCATACCTCAAAGCAGTTTAAAGTACAATTTAAAATGATCATTTTACTCTTAAACCAAGAGACTTTAATAACTGCTTTTTCTGTATCTAAGTACTTTTGTACTATAAATGTGTCAGAGCAGATAAATGACACTTTGTATGAGATAGTAATAGAGTTTTTAATGAGTTTTTTTGGTTCTGGGCTTTATTTTTCTAAAAATACCAAAATTCTTTGAATCTGTTTGTGAAATACCTAAGACCTATAACATAATTTCATATACTTTCTTTTCCTCTTATTTTGCCAGTTTAGGAGGTGAAAACATCAAGTATTGGAGAATGACCATTTGGAAATATGCTTATAGTATCTTTATTGTTGAAGGTCACAAATTAGAAGTGCCTTCAGTTTGGAAGCAAGGGTGAGAGGTAGAGGACAGAGAAGCAGGCAGATAGATGCACTAGGCTTAAAACAATGCATCACTTAATACATTAAGACAGACTTTTTTTTAATATTCTCTGTAACAATTTATTGTTTAGCAAGAATCCTTGTAACATTGTTTCTTTAATGACTTTTCCTTTTTATCGATGGTAATACATTAAAAAGAATAGACATGTTGGTTGCAGGTCACATGTTGCAGTGTTGATGATGATGGAACCAGGGCAAGCTCTTCTGACTCTAATGTGAATCAAATCGTGGCAAAGTCTTTCATAATTTATTAGTTTTTAAAGTGGAGTGCTTTGCTTATGAAGCTTCGGGGAAACAAGGACAATAAAATATACAATTAATTAAAATCTGTAGAACCACTGGCAGCATTAATAAAACATTACCATCTAAAGCACATAAGAATTGCAGCTTGCTTTCCCATCTCAGTGGGAAAAACCAGGATAAACGAGTCTGTCTCTCATCATAGTCAATAAACTGAGTTTATTGGACTTGGGCTGGTAGATTTTCAAAGAAATAGGCTCATAGCCAATATCCCACTCCTCCCTTTTAAAACATCTGGGAGCTCTCAACTTTAATAATAATAACAATCACCTGCCTTTACTTCATTGATGCATTCTTTTTTTAAATTGAAGTTTAGTTAATTTCTACTGTACAGCAAAGTGATTCTATTATACATATATATACACACATACACACAAACGTGTGTGTTAGCCACTCAGTCGTGTTCAACTCCTTGCAACCCCATGGACTGTAGCTTGCCAGGCTCCTCTGTCCATGGGGATTCTCCAGGTTGCCATTCCCTCCTCCAGGGGATCTTCCTGCCTGACCCAGGGATTGAACCCAGGTCTTCTGCATTGCAGGCAAATTCTTTACCATCCGAGTCACCAGGGAAGCCTATATGTAGGCATCTTGTATACATATGTATATAGTATTGAATATAGTTCTCTCTGCTATACAGTAGGACCTTGTTGTTTATCTGTTCCATATGTAATAGTTTACATCTGCTAATCCCACACTCCCACTCCACCTTTCCCCGAGCCCATTCTCTCTTGGCAGCCTCAAAGTCTGTTTTGTAAGCCTGTGAATCTGTTGCTGTTTTGTAGGTAGGTTCATTCGTGTCATATTTCAGATTCCACGTATAAGTCATCTCATATGGTGTTTGTCTTTCTCTTAGTATGACTGACTTCACTTAGTATAATAATCTGGTTGCATCCATGTTGCTGCAGATGGTATTATTTCATTCTGTTCTATGGCTGAGTAGTATTCCATTGTATACATATGCGCCACGTCTTCTTTATCTGTTCACCTGTCGATGGACATTTAGGTTGCTTCTGTGTCTTAGCTACTGTGAATAGTGCTGCTGTGAGTGTGGGCGTGCATGTCATTGATACGCTGCTGTTTAATCTTCACCAGAACTTTGTGGGATAGATGTTGGGATTTCTGTTACACCGATGAGAAAACAGACTCAGATAAGTTACAGAATGCTTCTCCAAATGTAGTCCATGGACCAAAACCACCAACAGTAGCAGGAGCACATAGAAAGGCAAATTCACAGCCCCATCTCAGACTTTCTGAATCACACGTCAAGGATGAAGCCCAGCGGCCTGTGTTAACAAAGTCTCCAGGTGATTCTTTTGCTTGAATTTTGAGAATAACTGGGTTATAAAGCTTAAGTGACGCCACTAAGTAATGGGAGCAGAATTTGAGCTCTCATATATTGGATTTTATTTTTCACAATGAACATCTCTAAGTTAATCTTCCAAGCAGAGGTCACCCAGAACTACCCATCCTGTAGGCTTGCTACAGGTTTTCCTTTCTCTTTTTCCCACCTTAGCCCCTACCTTTCCAAATAACTGCTTTGTTGAATGTATGTGCAAAAAGAAACAATTTTAAGGGTACGATCCTTTAAAAATCTTATTCAGAGAACCAGTTAGCTCTGGTCTCTGTTCCCCTTCATACCATTATGTCCTCCCAGAAGGTTCTTTTGCAACTGAGAAGTGACCAATTCACCTGGTCATACCTGTTTGGAAGTCCCTGGAGTCATTTATAGGCTTTGCTGTGTTTACTTGTTTGTCATCACAATGATAGTATGGTGTCAGATACACAGTTGCTAAACTAGTTCTCATTGGCTTATTGATAGAATAGCACTGTTTTCGTCTCTAGAATGTTGGCACCATGCTGGCAAAGGATGCAGACAAGTCATAGTTCTTGGTTGCAGTTTTGCCATTTCCTGGCTTTCTGATCTGGGTACATTATCTGACTCCTGAGTTGCGGTTTTCTAATTTGAAAAATAGAGGGGATGATAGAGATCTAACAGGTTAAATCTGTTTCTTCAGGAGTTCTTTGGATGGTGACTGGGTTTGTCAAATGAGTCGTGACGGGAAGGAGGAGTGGGCTGCATGTTTGGAGGGCGCTGGGGCTGTGGACTCACCCAGGCCCAGAGGGCAGCATGCTAACCCGCCCTCTCTCAGCTTCGTCTGTGAGATGGCTGTCAGGAGACCTGCTTGTAAACGCTGTTGTGAGGAAAGAGGGCAGAGTTGGCAACAAAAGAATGGAAAGCCGTGGTGTGTCAGTGGGATGCAGTCATCAAGGAGGAACGGTAGAGAAGGGCACAGGGCTGCATGGGCAGTGGGTAAGGATTGTGACCCCCAGGGCCATGGTGCCATCACCTCCTGGGATAACTGATCTCAGCCTCGGCTCCCTATCAGGCTGACCTTACGGAATGCAGGAAGTCAAAAGCATTGTGGAAGAAAGCATATAGCGGGGCCTTCAGAAACACCTAACCAGCAGCCCAGATGACTCCATGAGGTGGCAGGCCTGGCCTCTTAAAGTCATATTGCCTGCATGCAGGAGTGTGTGTGTGTGTGTGTGTGTGTGTGAGAGAGAGAGAGAGAGAGAGAGAGAGAGAGAGAACATGTGTGGTTGTGGGGGTAGCAAAGAGCATGTTCCTTCTAAAGGGGCAGCTGCTACTTGACTCTCTGACTTTTTCCCCTGTGGGAATGTGAATCTGGGGTTACCCGGTCATCTGAGTTTGGAGAAGCCAGTGATCTGGATTTTTTGGTGACATCTTGAGATTTTCTTAGTGCTGACTGGAGAAAACAAAAGGCTTTGTGGCCCAAGTAACACACATCTGTGGGCCAGATTTGGCTGTAGGCTGCTAGCTGGTGGCCTCTGCAGCAGAGTGTTCTATAAACATGACCTGTTATTATTGGATGTTCTGGAATTTATAATAACCTCCCAGGAGCCTTTATGTTGGGGCCCTTCTAGGAATATAGTCATGCTTTCTTTGCTACCCTCGTAACTTCTCCCCAACACAGACTGGGCCTGTTTTGATATAGACTCCAGAGACTTTAAATTTCTGTGGTATAATTTGAAGAGATCCTGAAGCCAGGTGGGCAGTCAGGCTGGGAAAATAGATCTCATTAGTGGAGAGACGTGGAATATTGTCTGTGTGGTTTTTACCTCTCCTCATAAAAAGTGAAAGTGTTAGTCACTCAATCATAGCCCACCAGGCTCCTCTGTCCATGGAATTCTCCAGGCAAGAATATTGGAGTGGGTAGCCATTCCTTTTTCCAGGGGATCTTCCTGACTCAGGGCTTAAATCCAGCTTTTCCTACATTGCAGGCAAATTCTTTACTGTCTGAGCTGCCAGGGAAACCCCTTCTTGTAGAAGGTCAGAACCTACGTTGTCTGCTGCTGAATGGGTCCCCAGTGTCCCCTGGGTTTGTTGAGCCATTGGGATAAATGTGATCCATTGCATACCTTTCTGAATCTTTTTCATTTTTTAAAATTTGTGTTACAGAAAAAAGAGTTTGATGTGGATACCCTCAGTAAATCAGAGCTTCGGATGCTCCTCAGTGTGATGGAAGGGGAGCTGGAGGCCAGAGACCTCGTCATCGAGGCCCTGCGGGTAAGAACCTTCTAGGGCTGAGTCCCATTTCTTTGTCACTTTCTTTTCTCAGATGGCCAATGGCAAAGCTGCTGCTTCTTAATTTTTGAGTCATGTAGCTTTAAAATGTTACATCAGGTTAAAATGTGCCCCTGCTTCCGAATACCAACCCATAACCTTGATAACCCCTAACAAACCCTCAGGTCGGATGGACGTTGAAAGAGAGAATGATTCTAAACTCTGATTTGAGGAACTTGAGAATTAAAACTCTGTAGCTTCTGAAATTGTTTTATATTTCCCATATTTCTTTGATTAAAGACATAAGTTCTCGGGAAATTTGTAGCTTGGTATCCTACATGTATGTGAGGCCAGTGAGGAAAAATTAAATGAATCATTTATAAAAGAAATTGCTGGTAGTAGAGGGTTTTTTCTTCCTATATAAGCTGTAAATGATTTCTTATTTTCAGAAACTCTTGAGTTAAAAACTAAATCTTTATATATACATATGTATCTTTAAATTGTTTTATTACTTTTTTTCATCTGATCTTATAGTAATTTTTAATTTTTCATAATTTGCAAAGAATTATCTTCCAGTATGTTAGAATACCTCAACAAAGTTTTGTTTTCTTTAAAAAAATGTTTTTAAACTTTCTTGATGTAGAATTTTCTAATTGGTTACCCCCAAGATTAGGTTTATAAGCCAAACTTGAGGGGTTTTTTTTTTTTTCTGTTTTATATTTAATACTTTGTATGTAAGCAGGTCATGATTCTTGGTCATTTAATCAAGAGGGATATATTTATTATACAGGAAGTATGGATGTATTTTTTTCACCAGGAGATAGTTCCTTAAACTTTGTCTTAGGGAGTTTAACATGTGAAACTTTGTGGAATGTATCAGCAGTGTTCCCCATGTGGGTGCTAATACAGTGGGGAAAGAGGTAAGAGAGGTGAATGGTTAGACGTGATGGAGATGGGGCATGTGCTGAGAATCCAGTTGTGTGGGGAAAGGGGCAGTAGTTCCTGAAGTAATGACTTAAGTCATTTTCACAGCCTGGAAATTGCTTTTCTGGGGATAATAATGATTCTTCAATCTGATGACAAAAAATGATGGTCTCAGAAAAAAATGGATTGTGGTTATAGCAACTTCATGCCAGTGATGAGTTGAGGGTGTTGAATTTTGAATGATAAGATTTGCTAAGCAAACCTGTGCACAGTTCGGTAGTGAGAGGTTTCCATCCTGTTCCACATTTGGAACATTTGCATTGTTTTGTTGTTCAGTTGCTAAGTCACATCCAACTCTTTGTAACCCTGTGGACTGCAGCATGTCAGGCTTCCCTGTCCTTCACCATCTCCCAGGGTTTGCTCAAACTCATGTTCATTGAGTCAGTGATGCAATGCAGCCATCTCATCCTATGTCGTCCCCTTCTCCTTCTGCCTTCAATCTTTCCCAGCATCAGGGTCTTTTCCAGTGAGTCAGCTCTTTGCATCAGGTGGCCAAAGGATTAGAGCTTCAGCATCAGCCCTTCCAGTGACTATTCAGGGTTGATTTCATTTAGGATTGACTGGGTTGATCTCCTTGCAGCCCAAGGGACTCTCAGGAGTCTTGCATTGTTTGCCAGTGTGTATTTTCTTGAATGAACTTTGTGGGAGAAATGCTAAGGCAGTTCATCACTCAAGGATATGACTTTCAGCCCAAGGAGAGAATAAGGAACAGTCACCTGTAAGACCAGTTGTGCAGCTTCTTGAGACTAAAGGGATATGAACGCTTCAGTTCTCCCTTAGATACTTCTCTGTCCCTCTCTCATGCTCAGTCTCTCAATCGTGTCTGACTCTTCTACGACCCCATGGATGGTAGCCCACTAGGCTCCTCTGTCCATGGGATTTCCTAGGCAAGAATACTGGAGTGGGTTGCTATTTCCTCCTCCATGGGATATTCTTGACCCAGGGATTTGAATGTGTGTTCCCTGCATTGCAAGCAGGTTCTTTACTACTGAGCCAACGGGGAAGCCCCCTGTCCCTCTCTGTTTACCTGTAAAAGTCATCGGCACCGAGGCATTTCCCTCTGCTTCCACCCATGTTGGAGTGTTTAGTGGCATTTGTGTTTTTATGTGTCACCTTAGCAACCACATGTATTTATCTTTTTAACTTAATTGCAATACTTTCAAACTTATGCAGAGGTAAAGGCTTGTTAATGATCAGGGTTTGCCAAACTGTAAGTTTTTCATAGAATCAAAGAGTGCTGGAGCTGCAAGGAGCCTTAGATGGTATTCTAGGTCAGGGTTTGCATATCTATCAGACCCAGTTTCTCGTTTTTCATGAAATACTTTGTGTTCCCCTTTTACTACGTTGCAATGAAATGTATGCTAAATTGTGTATATAAGTAGGCTATGTTAAAAATAGCCAATACATTGCCCTAATTGTGATATAAAGTGACAGGAAAGTAATTTATAATAAAATATTATTCATTTCCATATATAACTGCTGCATGACTATATTGGAAGACAAGATAAATTAGGTAGGTATTCCCACCTATTCTCATGACATTGCCATGAATGCAGTCATTGCAGAAGAATCCTGATCCAGGCTTGCCATGTCATTGACTGGGACACAGGGAACAGATTTGCCATGGGTAAAGTGATTTCTCTGAAATAGTGAATGACTCTTGGTAAAGTTCCAAACGAAAGCACACATTTACATGGGAGATGACCATGAATAATTTAGTGTTCATTGATGTAAGTGAAAGTGGAGAGTGAAAAAGTTGGCTTAAAGCTCAACATTCAGAAAACGAAGATCATGGCATCCGATCCCACCACTTCATGGGAAATAGATGGGGAAACAGTGGAAACACTGTCAGACTTTATTTTTCTGGGCTCCAAAATCACTACAGATGGTGACTACAGCCATGAAATTAAAAGACGCTTACTCTTTGGAAGGAAAGTTATGACCAACCTAGATAGCATATTCAAAAGCAGATACATTACTTTGCCAACAAAGGTTCATCTAGTCAAGGCTGTGGTTTTTCCTGTGGTCATGTATGGATGTGAGAGTTGGACTGTGAAGAAGGCTGAGCGCTGAAGAATTGATACTTTTGAACTGTGGTGTTGGAGAAGACTCTTGAGAGTCCCTTGGACTGCAAGGAGATCCAACTAGTCCATTCTGAAGGAGATCAGCCCTGGGATTTCTTTGGAAGGACTGATGCTAAAGCTGAAACTCCAGTATTTTGGCCACCTCATGCGAAGAGTTGATTCATTGGAAAAGACCCTGATGCTGGGAGGGATTGGGGGCAGGAGGAGAAGGGGACGACAGAGGATGAGATGGCTGGATGGCATCACTGTCTCGATGGACGTGAGTCTCAGTGAACTTTGGGAGTTGGTGATGGACAGGGAGGCCTGGTGTGCTGCGATTCATGGGGTCGCGAAGAGTCGGACACGACTGAGTGACTGATCTGATCTGATCTGAAAGCTGAATTAAAACAGCTTGTTTATGTGTGGAAAGAAGATCCTCTGTGGGCTCAGAGAGTCATCCTGAAGGTCCTAGTGAAAGGAGTGAGCGGAGGGAAAATTGTGGGGGACTTGGGACAGCTCCTGGATATGTGGCAGGCCCCAGCCCTGCTTCCTAAGTGCCACTCACTGCGACACTGTTTTCACCCGTTTCAAGAATGCCTCCTCGGGTACTAGCCTGTAGAGCACCACCAGTCTCTCTTATACATAGACTCAGACAAAAAGGAAGTCCAAAGAAATTGTGACTTACTTCAGGTTGAAAACGTGGCATGCTTAAACTTGGTGTGTTTGGAAATTCTTGAGGTTTTTTTGGTCACTTTTTAAAATTGGGAATCGTGATTGATTTGTGTAGATGATTGAATTTCTAGGAGTAGGTAATAATGTTGTTTTCACATACCTGTTGTAGACTCACTCTGGTGATTTACTGATTGGCTGTTCCCTTGGGGGCATTTGTTAGAGCTGGTGAAACTAGTGAAATATTTACTTGGGTCCAGATGTGTCCTTTAGTTGCCTTTTCTTTTAATAGCGGAGTATAAGTTAGTGACTGGCTAATGCCCCAGAAAGAAACTGGGAAGGAGAGAGAAAGTGAAACTTTCATTTTGTAAGAAATTTATTCCTAAATAAAAAGTCAGAATCTACTCAGTAAGTATTCAGTTGGGAGAAATACATTTTGTTTAAAGATAAAGTCAAAAGTAATTTCTCTGAGAATAGTGAAGATTTTTGAATTAATATATAAATTGTGATTTTTTTTTAAGGTAGATGTTGCCTAATTTGTACTCTAAACTTTAAGATTTAGAAATGATTCTGTTGTGAGGCATTAAAATTCTTTAGAATTTAACAAATGTTAAAAAGGTATTTCAGACCAAACTGTGTTATTTTACTTTTTTAATCATGTTATCTTGATGGCTCTGGATAAGTTATGATCAAGTTAGATATGGCAAGATATGGTCAAGTTATAAGATATAGTCAAGTTACCATAAACGTTGCATAAATCATTGAATTAATTGCCTTAGCCTTGTTAGGACAATCCGTAAATACATTTTTGGGAGAAAGATGTTAGGAAATTGCAGTATATATTTTGATACTTTTACTGTTTTCATATGTTTAAGGTAAAAATATTTTTCAATAAGCTTATGGCCTTATTACATGTAATATTCAACACATTAATTTTTATTGGGGGAAATTATATTTTAAAAAGCAATATTAATGGAAAATCTGAATTGCATAAAGCTGCTTAACTGAAATGTTATAATTTCATCATATAAGAAATACTTTGTTTCTCAATGATTTCCCTCTCATTCACATAAAGTAGAAATAAATCATTGAATAAGTATCAGATCAGATCAGTCGCTCAGTCGTGTCTGACTCTTCGCGACCCCATGAATCACAGCACGCCAGGCCTCCCTGTCCATCACCAACTCCTGGAATTCACTGAGACTCATGTCCATCGAGACAGTGAGGCCATCCAGCCATCTCATCCTCTGTTGTCCCCTTCTCCTCCTGCCCCCAATCCCTCCCAGCATCAGAGTCTTTTCCAATGAATCAACTCTTCGCATGAGGTGGCCAAAGTACTGGAGTTTCAGCTTTAGCATCAGTCCTTCCAAAGAAATCCCAGGGCTGATCTCCTTCAGAATGGACTGGTTGGATCTCCTTGCAGTCCAAGGGACTCTCAAGAGTCTTCTCCAACACCACAGTTCAAAAGTATCAATTCTTCAGCGCTCAGCCTTCTTCACAGTCCAACTCTCACATCCATACATGACCACAGGAAAAACCACAGCCTTGACTAGATGGGCCTTTGTTGGCAAAGTAATGCATCTGCTTTTGAATATGCTATCTAGGTTGGTCATAACTTTCCTTCCAAGGAGTAAGCGTCTTTTAATTTCATGGCTGTAGTCACCATCTGTAGTGATTTTAGAGCCCAGAAAAATAAAGTCTGACACTGTTTCCACTGTTTCCCCAAGTATATTCAGTATCAAATCAAGTCTAAAGGAAAATACTTTGAATTTTAATAAAGAAGGGTGCTCAGAGAGAAGCATTTGCATTTTCTGAAAACCAAGATAGACACAGAACCTTTTGAATAAAATATAATTGAATATTCAAATTTGAATCTACAACTTAGTCCATAAATCATTGTTTCAATGCTCAGTGTTTAGTTTGTGAAATCTTCTATCCCTCACTTCATTTTCCCTGTTGCTACTGGTATTTTTACCAGCATCTTAAGTCAAAGGGGAGACAAACACAGGGAGAAGAAAATGATGCAATTACAAAATTTGACGAGTGAAAATTGTCTTGTGTGTGTGTTAGCCAGTGTCATTAGCATGTATGTGTTAGTTGCTCAGTGGTGTCCAGCCCTTTGCGATCCCATGGACTATGTCTAGCCAGGCTCCTCTGTCCATAGAATTCTCCAGGCAAGAATACTGGAGTGGGTTGCCATTCCCTCCTCCAGGGGATCTTCCCAACCCAGGGATCGAACCTGGGTCTCCTGCATTGCAGGCAGATCTTTACCATCTGAGCCACCAGAGAAGTATGTTTATGTAAATATCTTATCATTGAAACAATGAATTCCTTGGGCAGGAACCACCAGATTTGCTTATTTTTTCCACGTAGATTGGATAAAAGAATTAGCACTATTAACAGACAGAGCAGTTCTTCCTCTTAATCTATAGTCACTATAGAGGAACCACATCATCCAGATTTTCAGATATTACTTGCACTGAAACTTTAAAAATTAGCCAGTTTAACATTTCCCTGGATAGAAAGCATTTGTAGCCCTTAGATCATAGTGGATATCAGATTATAGAATTGACTTGTGCAGGCTGCTGCCACGAAGGGACCTAAAGTATAATTGATTAAGTAAGTGGTTCATTTCTCACCTACAATTCTGCAGATGAATGATTTCTGCTGGAGAGACAGCTTTATGCCAGGGAGTCTTCAACCACTCAGGTGATTTCTAGCTTACTGCTCTCCTTAGGGCATTAGCTTCCTCTGTATGGTTGAAACTTGGGCAGTGCCACCTCTGCATCCCAACCTATGGCAAGGGGTGGGGGCAAGAGAGGAAATGAACAAACAGATTCCTCTAAGCAGTGCACACACATGCATTAGTGAGAACTTTTGTAGACACAGGTAGCTGCATAGGAAACTGGAAAATGGCACTGGCTGGCTACTTGCTAGTGCTAGGGAGGAAGGGAGGAGGTTAGATGGCCTCTAACTACCCAATACAGGCTTCCCATGTGGTTCAGTGGCAAAGAATCCACCTGCCAATACAGTAGACATGGGTTCAATCCCTGGGTCAGGAAGATCCCCTGGAAGAGGGCATGGCAACCCACCCCAGTATTCTTGCTGGGAAAATCCCAAGGACAGAGGAGCCTGGTTGGGCTGTAGTCTGTAGAGTTGCAAAGAGTCAGGCAGACTGAGCACAGGACAACAACCCAATACAGAGCATTATCTTGATTTAATGTTACCATATACAGTGTCCTGGGGTACAGTACAAGAAGATCCTTCTTTTTCTACTTCCCTCTGTAAATATTTGTTGAGTGCCTACTTTGTATAAGTGTGAACCGAGTATCAGTGGAGCTTCATTACATACCAAGATTGTGTTCATTTAGAGAATTCTTATATCTGGAGTTTATATAGTTCTGAGTAGTGTCATTTTGGCCTGAGTTATACTTTTCTCGGACTGTGACTCAGTATGTATTTTGTCTAGAAAATATCCCTTTTTGAAAACCTGGTCTTTCCATTGAGTTCAAAACTCAATTAAAAAGCAGTTGTAATGGTTTTGCTCTAAAGCATTTTTTCCACCTCAGCATAATTGACATTTGGGACCAGGTGATGGGGATGGGGGTTGCAGGGAGGAAGCTGTCTTCTGCCCTCTAGGATGCTCCGTAGCCTCCCTGGCCTCTGTCTGCTCACCAGATGCCAGCAGCACCTCCCTAGTGTGACAGACAAGAAGGTCTCCAAGTCACCCCTCCTTGGGAAACACTGCTGTAAACTAAAACTGGTTAAGGAAATGCCACTTTCAAAACTGTATTTGCTAAAATAAATGTAAGAACTTTAATGATTCAGATATATTTTGTTATGATACAGGGATTTTCCTGGGAGAGATTTTTTTCTCAAAGCTAAATATTAATCTGAAAATGTCCATTTTAACAAATCTCATGACTCTCAAAACACACCAGATAGCATTATAGTTTCTTAGGCAGAACTTAAATGTTTTATTTTTAAAATTCAAAAACCATAATGGCCATCTGGTTCAGTGCTGGGATCTTTACATAGAACAAAGTCAGTCTTTTTAAATAAAATGAAAGCGTTAAATAGAATAATGTTGCCACTCCTTTTGAAAGCAGCTACGCGTATACTACCGAGTATTGTGAGGATTGTCCTCAAATGACACGTCTGCGAAATAATGATAAAAGAACAACATTCTGGTTTCAGCTAAGTAAAACATACAGCCTTTTGTATTTCAGAATTCTCCTGTGGTTGCAGGCAATTGATTGACCAAAATGTACCCTTTTTGTGCTGTTTATTTTAATTAACCAGTGAGTTTGCTGAGCAGAGCTGAATTCATGAGACATGAATTGTTTCCTTCCCTGTCTGTGGAGATAACGCCTTTTCTTCTATGTTTAGAAAAAGGAAGCGAGTTGACCAGATGTGTTCTTTTCTGCAAGCAAATGAATTTTCATAATATGTAATAGCTGATGATTTTTAAGTAGCATTGTATTTGGTTTAGTAGGGCAAACAAGAAATACCAATTTTGATTCTTCTGAGAGACTTTACTTTCCCTGATGACCAGTTACTATTAGTGAAAGGAAAAAAAAATAGAAGACTACGAGGCAAAATACTGCTTTTTTTATACTAGGGGTAGGAGATGAGATACAAACTATTAGGTATAAAATAAGCTCTAAGGATAGATTGTACAACATGACAGGGAATATATCATTATTTTATGATGACTATAAATGGAGTATAACCTTAAGAAATTGTGAATCACTGTATTATATACTTGCAACTTACAGAATATTTTACAGCAACTGTACATCAAAAAAATTATATGAGTGGAATCATATGAAAAAAAAAAGAAGGTAAAGATGCCATGAAAGCAGTGTTTTATCACTACCATTTAATAAGTAACTGAAGTCACTCAAGTAACATTTTCTTGCTGATTATTAATAAATGAGCAGGATATTGTGAGAACAAGCTAAAGAGGAAGTTTCCTAGCTCAGTAATGTACCATCTGATCCACACTGTGTGCAGGATAGACTCAAGGTTACAAATGGTATGAAACCAAGAGTGTGTTTTTCTACACTTCGAAGATTATCACAATGTGTGGAACTATCAGTTGAATTAACAGTTCGTTTTTAGAACTAGCTCCTTGAAATCTGAAAATGAAGGGTCTTCCCTGGAGGCAGTCGGATAACATTTCGGCCATCTCATCTTAACCCTCAGTGGCTAAACTACAAGTCGTGGATTCTTGTGGGAATTTACTTTGCCACATGCATGACTAATTCTGTCTTGATTGTAAGAAGAAAAAAACAAGGGTCTAAAACAGTACTCAAAATTTTGCCTCCTTCTCTTTGATTGTGGTTATTTGGGGAAGAAAAATGAAGAGGTTTCAGGTTTTGTCATTCAGTTTTCTGAGTTAAAAAATAAATTGTTGTTGAACAAATAAGGAAAGGCTGTATCCCATATTTCTAGTGTACTTGGACAGGGTGGGGGAAGATGAGGAGATCCAGCATCCATTCCTTCAACAGATGTTTATTGTCTTCAGACATGTCCTGGGCTTCCAGGGTGGTGGACAAAGGGATATGATTTCTTTTTCATGAATCTTATTTTTTTTTTTTAATTTTTTATTGGAGTACAGTTGCTTTCTTCCTCAAGGATCTTAGGGTCTAGTGAGAGAGATTGACATTAAACCAATGAACACAGTATCTAAGTACAAATTATGATTATGAAAGAAAGGAAAGACTATTAGAGAGGTGAAGGGTCAGAAAAGGCTTCTCTGAAGAAGTGACAGTCCCTGAGACTTGGAGAGATATTGAGAGTCCAGTTGGAAGAAGAGTGTTCAGGCAAAGGGAGCCCTTTGGAGAGGAAGGAGACTGACAGGTGATGGGAGCTTCAGGAGCTCAGAGAGCAGGAGAGAATGGCACAAGGTCAGATGCAGATCGAGGCTGAGGCCAGACCATGCTGGAGGGTGAGGGTCATAGAAAGACTGGATTTCATCCTGGGTCAAGTAGTCAGCTGTTGGTTTGTTTAAGCTTGAGAATGCCAGTGAATTGATGTGCTATGAAAGGCATCTTTTTGGCAAATTCAACATTATTGTGCATTCTATTTTTGCATACATTTTAATTTATTAAATGTAAATATTTTCAGCTTGTCACCATTTTCAAGGGAAAAAATGACAAAGAACACCCTAACTGCTGGGCAGACAAAAGTCTGCAGGAGAGCCATAGGAAAGGCAGACTGTCAGAGCGGTTGTCTAAGAAATGTGAACACCTCAGATGCTGACAATTATTGCCCTTTAAGAGGGCATGGAAAATGTGCTTCCTCATTAACTTTGTCACTTAGCAATGAACAGTGTTTTTCTTCAAACCGTTAAGATGAGCTGATTACAGTTTTTAGTTAAGGGCTTGTGCACCTAAAATAAGATTGATAAGGTAAATTCCCCACTTGAAATTTTTTGAAAGGCAAAATTCTGTCTTCACTTGCATTTTTTCCAATCCAGTTCCCCTCCATTCATGAATTTTGCTAAAAGACCTCTTTCATAGCATAAGAGTCCTATAAATTTCTGAAGACCTGTTATAAAATCAAATTCCTTTTCAACTTTTTCACATAGGGTTGGGTAAAATAGCAAAAGATTGCTTCACATGTACTAAAGGTGACCTGGCAAGAATGTAAAATACATTTCAACATGGTCAGAATTTGTTCTGCTCTAGGACATCTATGTTGGCCTGTTTTAAGTGGACCATTACAGGGCTTATGCTCACATAATTATCCCTTACAAAAATAAAATGCTAGAGCTGAAAAGCCCTCCAGCAGCCCAGAACCCTTTTCGTGACATTCTTCCATGGAAAACAGACCATGAACAGTCCTCTCTCAGTGTAGGCACTGCACTAGGCACCTTACTTAAAGTGGAATTGCATCTCCTATGGGTATTAGCCATTATCTCCTAATGGCTGAAATATTGCAAATAGGAAACCCTTGGGAAATCTTAACTTACCAGTAAAGAACATTGGACATGGCTGTGTATATACACAGCGTAGATTGCTTCTCACCAAGTAAGAAGGAAAGGGCCACCTGTGTGCTGCTCTCTGGGTACTGCGGCTCTTCTGCCTTTATGAAAGACTTTTTTTAAAATCCCAGGTAAATGGGGTTGGATGGATGATTTCATAGCACATCTCTTTGGCCTTAATACACAGTTGTAGGTTTGCTCGAATTGTAAGGATTAAACAAGATAATATGCTGGCAAAGGATCTGGCACAGAGTAGGTGCTTGAAAAAATTATTTGCATTTGAATCTCAATCTGTGTTGGTATAAAGATTTTCCCCTGCCCTTTCTCCTCCTTCTCACACTTTGAAAGTTATAGGATAGATCTTGGTCACCTGCTTCCTGTCTCATAAAGTAGGCATTGCTTTTTATTTCTCAGGATAGAATTCTGACTCCTGAAGTCAGACTTTGCCAGATGAAAACTAAAGTTTATCTAGTACTCTTGCCTGGAAAATCCTATGGACGGAGGAGCCTGGTAGGCTGCAGTCCATGGGGTCGCAAAGAGTTGGACATGACTGAGCGATTTCACTTTCACTTTTCACTTTCATGCATTGGAGAAGGAAATGGCAACCCACTCCAGTGTTCTTGCCTGGAGAATCCCAGGGACGGGGGAGCCTTGTGGGCTACCGTCTCTGGGGTCACACAGAGTCGGACATGACTGAAGCGACTTAGCAGCAGCAGCAGGCTACTAATTTATCCTCACAGCAAGCCTAAGGCAGGCAGAAAAATAAGCCGTAGTAGGAAATCAGGTGGATATTTTGAATGATCATACCACAGGCTGAAAGGAGCTGGAGTCAGCATCGTTTCTGGGGGCTCTATGGTGGCCACATAGGTCCTGAGTGGAGAGGAGTTACTTGTCAAGTGTTGTCCAGACAATGTTTTCTAAAGTGGAGTTACCCACCACCACCACCCGCCCCCCTCAACCACCAAAAGAGGGCTTAGGGATTTTGAAAACTTCTGAACTGTTTTGGGAATAGGATAATACATGTTGTTAATTATTTTAAAAAGTCACTTTCTAAGTGTGTAGGAATGGTGTGATAACAGTTAGATCTATGAACTGTTATAAATACTTATCCTGCAGCTTGTCAGTCTGTTCTCCACATCTCCATATTTAGGCAGCATACTCTTTATGTTAAATCTTTGATTTTCAGTGACGTTGTTTTAAACTTGGCATGAATAATTGTTTACAACCGCCTCTGTTCCCAGCCATCTAGAAGTGAAGAGGAGGGAGGTGGTTCAGTCCTTTCAAACTAAAACAATTTCTTTTCTACAACCTCCTTCCTTCACCCCATGATTGTGGTCTAGGCAGTAGGCAAACCAAAATCAAGAAAAGGGTTGATTCCATTTGACTCATTCTTCCAAGGAATCCTGAGGTTTGCTGCAGTTTCCAGCAGGCAAATTTGGAGCAGGACATGGAGATGGAATGGGACTTAACATTATCGAATTTTTATTACATACCAGCACTTCACATATATTATCTCCTGTCATCTCTGTGAAATTGCTTGACCACATTAGGAGTGGTGAAACAGCCTCCAAGGAAAATAAGCCATCTTCTGTTTGACTCCTAACATTGGCTCTCACCATATGCCTCTGCTTCAAAGACAGCATTAATGACACTAATCATTTTACTAGAGCTGGAGGTTGTCATTCATGGAACTTTTATTTTACTTTAAATGCTGTGAATTCCCAGAACATTCCCCACACACCTGTAGTTGATTGTAGTTTCAATTTCTGTGCAGCTTTTGATATTTACACAGAAATTGTTATTAGAAAGGCTCCTTTTTAATCATGGGTTGTTCCCTCCCAATTGACTGCAGGTAATTATAAACAGAAATAAATCCTGCAAGACTTCTAAGATCTTATTGATTGGCATTTATGATAAGTAGAAGAGCATCATTTTTTTTTTTGAAATGTTTTCTTCTTCTCACTAGTTATCACACCAAATACAGAAAAGTTCTGTAGTAAGGGTATTCTCATCTTCTGCCTGAGAACATTATGAAGCGTGTGTGAATGCCGCGTGACCCAAATTTAAGAAAATGATGGAGATTTCTGAAACAGATGAGGAGGCAGTAGCTAAGGAACTGCTATTTCTGTCCTGATCATCTTCCCACATTTCAGTCATTGTTAAATCTGCCTCTTGTGGTTACATTTCACTTTTTGATATTTTTTTCTGTATTTAATCAACTTGTTTCTTTTTTCATCTGCATCTGGGAAAATGGCAGGTGATAAATTGAGCCTTTAGATAGGAATTTAGTTTGGTTTCCATGAACGGCTGTTATATTGAGTTATTTGACTTATATAATCCTTTGATTTTTTTTTCCAATTAATAGCAGTTGTAAGGAATTCATAAAATGAAATTATATAGCCAGGTAATGATAGATTCGCTCCCAGAGAGGAGTGTAATATTCTTAGTAACTAATGTATTAAAATGCAGATATATCATTGGCCTTGTTAAAAAGTTTAGATTTCCTTTCACAAAGGCTAAGTCAATAGAAAGTAGTTTTAGATTCAGTTCAGTTCAGTCACTCTGTCGTATCCGACTTTTTGCGACCCCATAAATCGCAGCACGCCAGGCCTCCCTGTCCATCGAGATGGGAATATCAGACCACCTGACCTGCCTCTTGAGAAACCTGTATGCAGGTCAGGAAGCAACTGTTAGAACTGGACATGGAACAACAGACTGGTTCCAAATAGGAAAAGGAGTATATCAAGGCTGTATACTGTCGCCCTGCTTATTTAACTTCTATGCAGAGTACATCATGAGAAACGCTGGGCTGGAAGAAGCACAAGCTGGAATCAAGATTGCTGTGAGAAATATCAATAACCTCAGATATGCAGATGACACCACCCTTAATGGCAGAAAGTGAAGAAGAACTAGAAAGCCTCTTGATGAAAGTGAAAGAGGAGAGTGAAAAAGTTGGCTTAAAGCTCAACATTCAGAAAACAAAGATCATGGCATCCGGTCCCATCACTTCATGGCAGATAGATGGGGAAACAGTGGAAACAGTGTCAATTTTAGATTAGATTATTTTAAATAATCCCTAAAAATTAGAGATTGACAAAGATTTTCTATTGCTGTGTCTTTCTCCATGAGTGACTGGGGCATAAGCCTTTCATAGACACTCTGAAAAGTGTGTGTGAGCTTCCTTGTATAGTGTCTTGACAAAATAATGAGACCTCACTGGTGAAATTCAGAACAAACCTTCCATCATCTCTGCTTGGTTAAATCCACAGATTTTGTGCCTATTTGGGGAATGGCAATACAATATGAATTTGGTTTGGAGGGGTGGTAAGTTGGACAATCAATGGAAGAACTTCAGAAACCCTTAATAGGAATTGTTAATACATTCACTTTTTAATAAGTTTAAATGTCAAATAGTTGCCTATTTAGATTAACTGTAGGCTTTGAAATAGGAAATGATATGATAAAAACAGTGTTTAAGGGACATTAAACACTTTTAACCACTTTTGGGAATAGATTGACAGAAAAAGGGAGAGAAGTTATCTGAGGAAGCAATTACAACTGACATTTTTAAAAGTGTGGGTTCTGTAAAACTCTGATTTCTAGGTGATGGCTCTAAATGTAGGTGAAATGCCTCATGAATTAAAGGGACTTGAATAGATGTAGAAGCGATTGTGAATATAAATAACTTCCAGCATAATAGAGCATTATTTTCTGACTTATGACAGCAACCAGTTACTGCTAAAGCAATTTCAGTGTCAGGGTATAAACCCTTTTTTTGTAAAAAGGATATTGTGTTTATGCCCCATGTGAATTCATACTCAGGTAAGTAGGCATCAACTCTAGTTCTCCGAACAGCTTTTTAACTGCTGATCATTCAACCTTCACCCAGCAAATACTTACTGAGTATTTTCCGTCATGCCTTGTGCTGGACACTGGAAAGAGTGGAAACTAGCCAGTCCCTTCCTCAAGGGATTTATTGTCTAGGAGAGGAGGTTAACCATAATTAGCAAGTCACATTTGTGATAAATGAAGCAAAGGAGAAATACTGGCCACTAAGATTAGGTACCATAACTGTTAGGTTTTAAGATCCATTTTAGAAGGTTATATGAAAATAGGGTCAAAATAAGAGCACTAACAATAGCAACATAATAACATTTCTAACATATTTAATGAAAAGGTAAATAACCATATTTCTCTCGTTTGGTCCATACTTACTATGTGTCACTAGATTTTGTGCAGCTCCCTCCAAAAGTTGTTTCACTTTGTGTATCAACTGCTATGCTCTGTCTCCTTCTGCTCTTTGCTCTCATGCAGATGGTGGCCTCATGAATTTCTTCCTGTTCAAAGTGGATGTTAGACTCCCTTATTTAGCGCTCATTGGGTTACTTGAGATTACAAAGCAGTATTGCTATTTGTACCACTGACTTTATAGAGTTATTAATTTTTAAGTTCCCTTTATAATTATTGAAGCCTCAGTTCCTTAGGGTTCTGCTGCAACTTTAGAGGGGGTTAGTGGAGATGAGGACTGAGGTTGGGTTTTTCTTCGGTTACTTTGAATTCTTTCTCAGGGAGTCCTGTGTTTACTCACAAAGAGCGATCCCCTGGGAGAATTTTCCCTCTAGGAATGTCTGAATCTTGTGATCAGCACCCTCAAAGGTCCTAACCTATGATCCTGTCAGCGGGAGAGGAGAAAGGGTGCAAAGATAATACTATGTTCCTGGCTTTGTCATCTGTGGCTATGTTACAAACCACTTGGAGGCTTAATGGTTTTAAAGAATACCAGTCCTTTATTTTGCTCCCATGTCTGCAGTTGAGACTGGGCTGTGTAGGAACATTGCCATCTGCTCCTCACGTGGCAGTGGGAGGAGGAGAGAGGCCGGGACTGGAGAACCTGCTTCAGGATGGCTCCTTCATGTGCTGGCTGCTGGGAGGGCAGTGGGACTCTCAGCTCTGGGCTTGGGTTCCTCTCCATGGGTTGCTTCGGCTTCCTTGTCACAGGGTAGCTGGGATCCATCAGTAAACATCCTAGCAGACAGGAAGTAGCATCTTCTAGTGCCTTAAACTCTTGGTCACAAAGTCACTTTCTGCTGTATTCTGTCAGGCAGTCACAGGAATCAGATTCAAAGGGAAGAGATGTAGACCTGACCACCTGGCCGGAGTGGCAGAGAATTTGGGATAATATTTGACCAACTCCAGAAAAGTGATTTTTCCTGAGCCCTGTCTGCCAGGAGTGCTACCTAGGGCTGTATGTAGATTATCTCATTTAATTCTCAGCATTGTCGCTGGAAGGCGATCTATTGTTACCTCACTTTAAGGCTCGTGGTTAAGAAATATGTTCTGTGTCATGCAGCTGACAAGTGTGGAGCCAAAACTTGAACTCTGCCCTCCCTGACTCTAAGTGCATCTTCCTAACCACTCTCCTATATAATCTGGTGGAAGATAACTCTGCCAAGGCTACTGATTATAATGCATGGCGGGCTTGTAAAGCATAGATGTAAAGCATAGATGAAAGAGTTTTAATGAAGGTGGTTGGTTTCTGGGACGAGGTGGTGTTCTAGGAGTCTTCTGAAGAATGATTAATTTCTAGAGCAAGTAATAATTAGAGCAACAAGAAGTGGATGTGAGTCAGACAACATGAGCACAGGATTTGTGTACTCTGGGCAGAGAGGGAATAAGGAGGCCTGGAGCACAGGCTATGCACTTCAGTGGGGCCTAGGACAGGATGCTGCTGGGAAAGACTGAGGGCAGGAGAAGGGGACAACAGAAGATGAGATGGTCCGATGGCATCACTGATTGAATGGATATGAGTTTGAGCAAACTCAGGGAGATAGTGAAGGACAAGGGAAGCTTGATATGCTGCAACAAGAGTTGGACACAACTTAGTGACTGAACGGCAACAAGGACAGGCTCAGTCAATGAGGTTTTGAAGGCCAAGCTGAAACATCTGTGTGACTAATAGAGTACATAGGGCAGAGTCCCTAAAGATGTCTAAGCAGGGAAATGGACTGACCCCAAAGCATTGATTTTCAAAGTGTGGTTTCCAGGCCAGCGCTTTCTGCGTCACCTAGGAACTTGTTTTAAAAATTAGTGTGTTAATTGAAAAAAATCAGAGAAAGGCAAATACCAAACGATTTTACTCATATGTGAATCTAAAACAGATGAGCAAACAAAAAGAAAAATCTCATAGATTTGGGGACCAGGTGGGTGGGTACCAGAGGAGAAGAAGAAAGACTCTGCTGGGCGAGCAAGATGGGTGAAGGGAGTCAACTAGATGGTGGTGGGTAACAGCTAGATCTGTGATGGCGATCACACTGTTTTGTATACAGATGTTGAATTATAATGCTGTATTCAGTTCAGTTGCTCAGTCATGTAGACTCAGTTGTTCAGGACTCTTTGTGATCCCATGGACTGCAGCATGCCAGGCTTCGTTGTCCATCACCAACTCCTGGTGCTTGCTCAAACTCATGTCCATTGAGTCAATGATGTCATCCAACCATCTCATCCTCTGTTGTCCCCTTCTCCTGCCTTCAATCTTCCCAGCATCAGGGTCTTTCTAATAAGTCAGATTTTCTCATCAGGTGGCCAAAGTATTGGAGCTTCAACTTCAGCATCAGTCCTTCCAATGAATATTCAGCATTGATTTCCTTTAGGATTGATTGGTTTGATCTTCTTACTGTCCAAGAGACTCTCAAGAGTCTCCTCTAAGTTCAAAAATACTGATTCTTCAGCACTCAGCCTTCTTAGGGTCCAACTCTTGCATCCACACGTGACTACTGAAAAAACATAGCTTTGATACAGACCTTTGTCAGCAAAGTAATGTCTCTGCTTTTTAATATGCTGTCTAGGTTTGGCTATAGAGTTTCTTCCAAGGAGGAAGCATCTTTTAATTTCATAACTCAGTTACCATCTACAGTGATTTGCTGTATACCTGAAATTTATATTAAAAAGGAATGCAAATATTTAGACTTACACTATAGACCAGCTAACTCAGAAACTTTGGGGGTGGAACACAGTCTACTCTGTGGTCTCACAAGCCCTTCGGGTGATTGATTGGTACTCAAGTTTTAGAGCCATTGATCTGACAAATGGTCACTCACTGTAAGGCCAGATGTGTTTTATGTAACATAAAATCAGGGTGCTCTTAAATCCTTGGTCCTGATTGAAATCCCTGACGGCTGAAGAGGCTTTTTGTGCAGTAAGCAGAATGGCCAGCAAATTAGGGTCTAATGCTTTTTCTAGTTGTGGACAGATTTTGATGAGAAAAAGACAGCCAGTGACTGGCCTCAGGACAGCTTCTCCAAAAACCATCATTAAGTGACTCAACCCAGACATGTTCTCAAAGAAGTTGTGGGAATTGTGCTAAAGAAGCTTTCTAGAATTGTTGGGCTAAAATAAAACATGTTATCGAAACATTAAGAACTGTGTATAAAAATGGATATTCTGTCACAGTCTGTGTGATCATTTTTATTGAAAACTTTTATACCCCTGATTGTTCCACAGAGGATTTAAGGTGGCTTACAAGAATAAAAACAGCAAGATGAAAGATACAAGCATGTGAAAATCAAGATTAGGAGCTAAAACAGGGGCTTACAAACCTTGTAGTCATAAGACCTTTTCTTCTCATGAAATCTTACGTGGGGGCCCAGTACATATAACAGAAGCTGAGCCACCAAGTTGAAGTAAAAGTTGGGGCTCTATGCTTCCTGATGGGAAAAATAAAATAGTAACAGGCAAGTTACATGATTTGTGTTGTTCATAAGAAAAAGTGCCGTGCTGATTACTTCCTCAGGGAAGACAGACTGCTGGTTGCTGGGGTTGAAAATGTCTTTCTTTTCTTTTTTATTAATTAATTATATATTTTGTTTTATGTTTGATTGCCCTGGGTCTTTGTTGCTCCACACGGGCTTTCTCTATTGCAGCAAGCAGGGCCTACTCTTTGTTGCAGTATGAGGGCTTCTCATTGCAGTGGCTTCTTTTGTTGCAGAGCATGGGCTCTGCGACACACCGGCTTCAGTAGTTGCAATGCGTGGGCTTAGTAGTTGTGGCTTATGGACTTAGTTGCTCTGTGACATGTGGGATCTTCCCCGACCAGGGATTGAACTCATGTCCTGCCATGGTGGGCAAATTCTTACCCACTGTCCCACCAGGAAAGTCCTGAAATTTTCTGTAGTGCACCTTCAAATGGGAGGTGTGTTTATCAATGTCCACGTAAAATGTGATAGGAAGAGCAAGTGACTGCTTGTGCCTAGCATCCAGGGCATGAGTAAGAGGCAGAATGCTTAGGTGAGGTAGCCAGGGTGGAAGGGAAGAAGGTCAGGTGGGGGGAGGTGGGCAGGCAGCAGGGGGTTAATGCATAGCTTCCCCCCGGGAGTTGCTTGTGAAGGAGGCAGTCAGATGATCCTCTAAATAAACAGATGGGCTGAGTAACCTTCAAACCATTTGCTAATATGATCTATCATTTACGAATGTTCCTTGTTTAATCAGTTTATTGTACACGTTTTTCAGACAGAACAAATCATTTATATTCAAACATGGTTAGACAGAGCAGTAGCTATAAGAATGAATGTGGAACAGAAAAGCATGAAAATAGTTTATGTAAGTGTTTCCAAAAGAAAATGAGAATTCACATTAAATAACTTTGGCTTATAACAGTTTCTAAGAATGTCCAGCGACTGCCTGGAACAAACATTTTTATGTCACAAATTTATGAATATACTTTGTAGTTCAGGAACTGTTGGTTGACATTAAACACTGTATGTACCACATTCTAGCACTGTAATAATTTTGCTGAATATTTCCTCTAATCAACTGACTTCATTTTGGAAGTTCATCAGTTTGCAAGCTTATCAGTTTTCCACATGGTTGGTTTTAGACTTTCCAATTCCCTTTATTGTAACTGTTCATGCTTTGAAAACTAGTTTGTGCCACATTTTTTCCAGCACACCTCAAATGGTTTAAAATGTTACAAGCACTTTGGTAACCCTGCAATCTAGAATTTTGTTACTCATGTGTTTCTTCCTGCCAGTGGACTGTGTATGGATTTTTACAAGGCCTTGTTGCTACTCTCTGCCTGTCTCCAGACAGGATAGCATGTTTTCAAATTGTAACTAACCAAATGTAACTGTTGGTAAATATTCACTGTCATATCAAGTTAGGCTACCTTACCTAAATTAAACCAACTATAGTAACTGAATTAAAAATTAGTATTTTAAGTGAAACAAAGTAGCTAGCTTTTAAATCTTGACATTTTTAACAACAAAGTGAAGATTCCCCATTAGGAATAATAACAGAACAACTTTTAAAAGGTTTTACTAGTAAAAATATTTATTAGAATTGAAAGTTTATATAAGCTTCATAAAATATGACAATCATTGACCTAACTGTATCAGTAATATTGTATGATGTTTTAAAATCACAGTTTTGTTTTATTTTTGTTTTGTACATATTTGATAGGACCAGTATGGAATCAGTCTTTCTCTCTGTCAGTTTTCCTCACTAATAACTGTTTTAATTCTTCAGGTACTAGAAGTTATACTAACTTTTCTTAATAGAAACATATATCATTTGATAAATTCTGACTTTAAAATTCATTGATAATCTTAACTCCATAATGTAACTGTAACCCCGTTATTCAAGATTGTTTTATATTCTTCATTTTTATCAAGCATTTTCAGTAATTTTAGGGCTTATCAATTATAGCCTTTTTGACTGTACTGTATTTTATAGGACTGAAGCAATGAAACCTAATTATTCCTCTATATTCTCTAATCTGCTATTTTTCTTTTAGTGGTAGGCAGAAATGATTTTCAAAATGTTAATAGCATTACAGAGGCCCCAGTAAATCAAGGATTCCTAACTAGCCAAGACATATGACAT
The DNA here is from genome assembly GCF_002263795.3 of Bos taurus. Taxonomy (NCBI): domain Eukaryota; kingdom Metazoa; phylum Chordata; class Mammalia; order Artiodactyla; family Bovidae; genus Bos; species Bos taurus. The sequence goes on from NC_037331.1 coordinate 50,516,632, forward strand.
CCATTACACCATCTTCTGCATACTAGCTGAACAAGAGCCTTTGTGATGGGTATCTTTTAGAAATGTTTTAGCTTGGAAAGCCTTCCAAGGAGATTCACAGTCCAATCAGATACATTTGCTGTGTCATCTTAATGCATCTTGGTAACACCTGTTAATGATTTTAGAATGACCTATTCATATAAACTAAAACCTGTAATTTAAGTGGGTGCAGATTTAAGTGACAATTTACAAAGAATTTTAAGTTATGCTATTTAAAATAGTGTGCCTATTTCGTAATTATTGAAGCAACATATGTTCTTTGTAGAATGTCTTAAAAAGGCATCAAAAATGAAACTCAGCCTTCATTCAGAAGTAACCATTTGTATCTGCATTAATGAGGGTACATTGTATATATCTCTCAAAATGCAATCATGCACTACATAATAATTTGTATAACCTGTTTTTCCCAGCATATTATGTATATGTCACTAGATATTTATCAACATTGTGATTTTTAGTCACCGCATGTCGTTTATTTAATGAAACCTCAACGACTGGAAGTCTCCTTCCACGTGTTAAATTACATGAGGTCTAGCTGCAGTTCCTCCTTTGCAGATCCCCCCAGTTCCCTTGGTCTTCTCAGTTTGCCCTGTTCGCTTAGCAAATCCCCATGCTTGTTGAATTCAATTCTCTGCCGACCTCATGTCCACACCCACAGGGTAGCACAGCCTGGAGCGAAAGCATCCCGCCCTGCTGACTGGACTCACTTTAAATTCCTGACCATTTGTGCCTCACGTTGGCCCTTGGTGCTGGTTGGCGGTGGCAGCACATTTCTTAGTGCTTTCCTCACCTGTTCCTCTAGATGCTTTTGCGCTTGCTTCCCCTGTGGAGACCTTGCTTCAGCACCTCCTCCCTTTGCTTCACTCTGGGCTGCGTTCCGTTTCACTGAGAGTGTAGAGGCAATCAGAAAGAACTGCCATCCTCTCTCACCGGCGCATGGACCAACGCAGGCATCTGTCCCCACGCTCGTTTTTCCTCCTCTCACTGTGGGCAGACTGCCCTTGTTTCTGGCTCAGGCTCTGCTGGCCCATGTGCACCCACTTCCGTGCCTTCTCAAATATTCAGGGACACCTCTTCAGCAATTATTCCCAACCCTTCTGTGTCATCAAATTTTTCCTCAAATTGGCCTTGCCTCCCACTGGTGCTTCATTTCCTTCTGCTGTGTTACAGCAAAACTCCCTGAAATAGTTGTCAGCTAGCTGACGCCATTCCTTTCCTTCCACTCTCCCTCCCTTGGACCTCCTCTAATCAGGGTTTTCCCAGCACTCTCTCTACCAAGAGTCAACCCCACTTTGTAGTTGCCAGGAAAAAAAACAAAACAAAACGAATGAAGAAACAACCTCAGAGTAAGACTTGGTTCCTCTCTTTTCTCTCACACTCTGTATCCAGTCTCTCTATAAATCTTATTGACTCTTAACTGTAAGATACACAACCTAACTGCTTCTGCCATCTCCACTGATACTTCCCTGTATTAGATCCCAGTCAGAGTGCTCCTGTTAAAACAGGAGTCAGGTCATGTTATCCTTCAGCTATCATCCCTTTAGTTGCCACTTTCTGAGTAAAAGGCCTATCAGGGGCCTCAAGACTGAATGACCCCCACCCCCACCCTATCTCGTACTACCTTTTCCTGACTCTTCTGCGGCTCTACTGGCCCTGTTGCCTGTTCCAGCCTTGGGGCTTTTGCGTTTGCTGTTCTCTCTGCCCAGAAAGCTCTTCTGAATAGACCTGTGGCCTCCTTCCCTTGCCCTTTGAAGGTCTTTGTTGAAATGTCATCCGTCCTGTTCATATTGCCACCCTCTCCACATCAGATTGGTCCTCTTCCTTCTTTCTTGATTCATTTAGGTCTATTACATATATTAGCATTTGATATGGTATATATTTTTACATGTTTAACATATCTCCATGTTTGTTTTCATTTTCCCACTGGAACATAAGCTCCTTGAGAGTAAGGATTTTGTTTTGTTCACTGCTTCATGGCTCCTGGCTTGATAAATATTTGTTGAATGAATGGATTTAGATGGATGTGTACTTTTATATCAAGGGGCTTCCCTGGGGGCTCAGTGGTAAAGAATCTGCCTGCCATGCAGGAGACACAGTAGGACGTGGGATTAATTCCTGGGTTAGGAAGGATCCCCTAGAGGAGGAAATGGCAACCCAACCCATTTACAGTGTACTCGTCAGGAAAATCCCATGGACAGAGGAGCTTCATAGGCTACAGTCCCTGAGGTCACAAGGAGGCTAGATTAATAAATATTGTATAGACATAGACATAGTGTATCCTGTTTTTCCTTTTTTCATGGCATACAAAAATGCTCATTTATTTTTGATTTTAGGTTAATGCATTTTTTGCTATCTCTCTCTTCTTCCATAGGTGATAGAGCCAATGGGGAGGATAGCTTTTATGTATTACTTGGTTCTCGGGTGTTGAGTCTACATTTCTAGGGAGCCTGGAGTACTTTCCTACACTGTATAGTACCTTCTTCCTGCTTCTGCCATCATTCTGTGGTAGAGATGAGTTAGTGGTTAGTGTGATTCCTTAAAGCCTGCAAGAAAGAAACTGTGCTCTGATCAGGTGTCCCTTTTACCTTGTTCTCCACCAAGCCAGAGCAGCTGTTGGTTCTTGTGTTTATTCTCTGCTTATAGCATTCATGCCATTTGCTGTCCTAGTTGTGATACTAATGGCAATTACTTCTAAATTGTTACTGTTCTGTTTTTCCTCTTTTATGCCTTGATATTCTATTCTTTTGTACCCCGTCATTTTTCAACCATGATGGAGGGAAAAAGTGATCTTTCATCTAACCACATCAGTTAGTGTCTCTAACTTTCTGCATGTGGCATATAATCATGTATTCATCAAGCTTCTTTTTCCCCATTCTTATACATGTCATTTCTGGTGGAAAGAAGGGGTTCCATGAAAAGTCTGTCTTTTTGTATTTGAGACTTAATTTATCCTTGGAGAAGTATGGAACAGACTATTTTAGGGTCCTGAGGCTACCACCACGTTGCCATTTGATGTTTGGAAGTTGCTCCTGTCTCATTAGTGTTCTGGAACAAGTGTGTCTGTAGAGGGCCCTTCATTCTCTGTAGCGAAACATACAAGTCTGAAATGTTCCAAAGACTTAATGAAAGGGTGAGGATGAAAGGGAAATAAAGACAGAGAGTAGTAGAGTTTGGAGGAGCAGCTATCAAAGTGTGGTTCATTGTCCCCAGAATCCACAAGACCCTTGTAAGTAGTTTAGGAGATCAACACGATTTTCTTAATAATAGAAGACATTTTCTTTTTTCAGTCTCATCCTATCATGAGTATACACTAAGAATTTTTCAGGCTTTATGATGTATGATTTTTGTAACAGATCAAATGAAGAAGCAGGCATGAAAATCTGATTGTTTTCTGTTATACCAGTTGTTTAAGAGATTTGCAGAAATATAAAACAATGCCACTTTGGTTTGAAAAATACAGTGATTTTTTTCCCATAAAAATTTATGTTGTGCAGTATGGTTTTATTATTGCTTCAAAATAATGAGTAGACATTAATGTTCTTAGTCTTAATTTCTTTTAAGATAAGTAGCAATAGCTACAGCCTGCATAAGTAGAAGCTCTTTGGGTTTTTAATAATTTTTGAGTATGAAGAGATCCGGGGATTGAAACGTAAAATCACTGGTCAGATAATTTGGGTTTTGAAATACAGCTTGTTCGTGTTTAGCTGTGACCTGTTTAGACCCATTCTTCCTCCAGAGCCCATGCTGAGCAGTCTCTCTTGATTACTTAGGGTTTGCCCATACAGCTCAAATTTCCTGCTGGAAAACATAGCTTTGTCTAATGATGCTCCAAATAATTGCCCACAAGAGAACCTCTCCAAAGAGAGAGAACCATACTCTTTGCAGCTGCAGCAAGCTACAACTGTAGGCAATGACGGGGCAGTGTCCCTGGTGTGCTTAGAAGGGATGCCCCTGTGTGGCAGTAGGTTACAGGTGTGGGGAAGACACGGAGAGGGCAGAGGAGAAATCTTTTTTTGATCTTGTGACGTGCCTGACCTCGACTTGACACTGAATACTGACAGGAATCAAAAATACCCCGTCCCCCTTGCGTCTTTGACAGGGGTTGGGATTGCTAAAGGTTCTGCTTTTCACAAAAGAAAAATCTTTCCCCTTTTAGCCTGTTTCTGGAGTTAGAAATGTTTCGAAAGCCTACAGGTTCAAGAAAGCTATGATGTGTAGTGTACTTTTCACTCTTTGAAACCTTTAACATGCACCCTAAATATTTGTGGAATGTGTGAACAGGTGTTTTTTTGTGTGTGTATATGTACTTGTTTGTATACATACATATATGTTAGCATATGTGTATGTGTTTATTAATTTTTATACCCCACAAAAATTAGGATTGACTCTTTCAGAGTTGGGAGAATAATTTGAGTCATACCTTTGGAAGTTTAGACTAATCAGATTTGATTATTTTATAGTAATAAATAGTCATAAAATTTTATAGATAGAGCCTATTTTAAGAAAACATTTTAGGGTGATTTTGTAGAAGTAAAGATGGGTTATTTTGTGGGAACCCTGAGGTAATGATGCTGTAGGTGATAAAGCTGAAGTGTAGGGAGGTGGCCACGTGACCAGGGTCCGGCGGGACTGGAACCAAGTGTTGAACCAAGATCAGACTCTGGATTCCTGCCCTTTTATCATCAGGCTCCTGAAGTCAGAGGCTTGACCTTATTTCTTTTTTAGATAGAAGTAGCATTTTTTAAAACCATGTGGCTGAACATGCTCACAAGAAGACATTAACAAAAGTGCTTGATCCCATTAACATGAATGATTTATTAGCATATTGAATATAATCATATGTTATGTGTGTTGAAGTTTTTCATTTACTGTGATCCCTTTATCTTTTCTAGAGGATTTTACTAAGCTACAAGATGCATTATTAAGCTGTTTCCATGGTGTTAATGTGGTCTTTGCCTTTATTAGCTGTGTGACTTTAGGAAATGTATTCCCATACCTTCAATCTCAGTTTACCACTCTGACAAATGGGATGTGAAACAGCTCTCAATGTGGTTTTCAGGATTTAATGAGGCTATGTGTGCAAACTCCCAATAGTCATAGCCCTTATGGTGTGCCAGATAGGGAGATGGGGTGAGGGAAACAGACTGTGGGGAAAATTACTATTTGTGACCAGATTTTGTATTAAGAGAATAGTAGGTAGGCTCCTGTTTTAGGCAGGGTAGTTAGGAAAGGCCTGGAAATGAATTTTAATACTTCTCTGGGAAATGAACTTGTATAGATTGTATTTTGGAGGATTTTTTTTTTAAGGACTCCCATTTGGAACATTCATATACATTATTAAACAAGAATGTAGAAACACTTTAAAGAAATTAAGAAATTCTAAATAATAAAATGGCACAGTGGTTCCCAGCTGCTTCATAACTGCTTATTATTAAAAAGATTTATATAAACAAGCCTAGAGAAACTATAGTAAATCCTGAAATCTGTATTCTAGGGCAGTTTCTTTCAGTATTTTATATGTCAGTGTTCTCATGAATGTTTTTGTAAAAGGAGATTCAAAGGTGATATATAAAAGTGGAACCCTATAAATTAAATAGTAGATTTCAGAGAATTTCTGCTTCAAATCTTCCAAGCTAGATCACTTGTTAAATAGCTGGTCATTTGTTAGAAAGTCTGAATTTGAGTATATAAATCCTTTTAATAGCTAGGATAGTTTTCAAAGATTGGGCCTGTGAGCAATGCAGAGTTAATACATGTTAATGATTTTTAAAAATTCTTCTTTCTATTCTTTTTGTAATGATTAACTAATGTCTGAAGAGAAAATTTGCCCGTAGCCTTACTCCCAAACAAGGTGGCAGATACGACGTTAAGCTGTTTAATAATATTAGCATTGGAGACCTTGCTTCTGTTTTGTGCCACGTATTCTTTATAACATTCCTGTTTACTCAGTGGGAAACTGTAGTTCAGCGGGTCACGTCTCTTCTGATGTTAATGGCAGATCTCTGATCTTTGGGCTCAGAGTTTGGTTTTTGTCCTTTTCACCATGGCGGTTGCTCACACCAGAGATGGACTCTTGATGCTTGGGAGGGTTTGTAGAAAGCAGTAAACAATTGAGTGTTTGTAGAAAGCATTAAACTAAGCATCTTGTTACACTGTGCTTACCTCTAGGTGGAATGTCTCCCCTTGGGAGATTGTGTCCCTTAGGGCAATATTGGGCTTCTCTGGTAGCTCAGCTGGTAAAGTATCTGCCTGCAATGCAGGAGACTGCGGTTTGATTCCTGGGTCAGGAAGATCCCCTGGAGAAGATAGGTGACCCACTTCAGTATTCTTGGGCTTCCTTGGTGACTCAGGTGGTAAAAAATCTGCCTGCAATGTAGGAGACCTGGGTTCGATCCCTGGGATGGGAAAATCCCCTGGAGGAGGGCCTGGCAACCCACTCCAGTATTCTTGCCTGGAGAATCCCCATGGACAGAGGAGCCTGGTGGGCTATAGTCCATGGGGTTGCAAAGAGTCAGATACAACTGAGCGACATAGCACAGCACAGAGCAGTATTACAGTTAACTGTAGCCACATAATAAGCTATACCAAAATTTTGTTGTTTTAAACAATGATTTGTTCGTGTCATGATCTGTGTAGGTTGGCTGGGTTGAACTGGGCTAGTTTAGGGGGCAGCACAGTAAGGGGTGAGGCTGGAAAGGCAGGCAGAGATCAGTTGATGAGGGACCTTGTGGCTGCAGCTCTAGGTGGATGTCCCTTTCTGGGGCTTTTAGACCATCCTTTTTATAAGGATTATGCCTGATCCTTTACTTGGCATTTTCTTTACTGGAGAGACTGGTTAGGGCCAATGAGGAAGAGTTTAAGAGCAAAGAAGGTAGCCAGGTATATCAACACAAGAGAAGTAGAAATCAGAATCTGGAAGGGACTTCCCTGGTGGTCCAGTTATTTAAGACTCTGAGCTTCCAATGCAAGGGGTACAGGTTTGAACTTTGGACAGTTAACTAAGATCCCACATGCTGCACTGGTGTGGCAAAAAAAAATCTGGAAAAGATGCTTTCAGAGAAGGTTCATGGTGGTGAGAAAACAAAGTTTATTAGGCCAGCAGATGTTAAAACAGAACATTTTGTTGTTTTATTGTTGGTGGTGGTGTTATGAAAGTGTGGAGTTCAGTGCCTTGTTATTGAGAATTTTTTTGTTGTTGTTACAAATGACAGAAACCAGATAATTCCCAAGAAATAGATTGGCTCATATAATTTAACAATTACAGCAGTAAGTCTAGCTTCCAGGTCAGACTGGACACAAAGATGCAAATGATGTTGATCAGAACTCGGTCTTACTCCATTTCTCAATTATGATTTATTCCTTCAGGTTAAGTCTACTCAGGCAAAGACTGGCTCTGGTCTCTCTGAAAAGTACATTGGTAAATTGGAGAATTAGGTTATCTTGTACAAGAGTTACATTTATTAACTCTTTCCATTGTATTCTTAAAGATCACCTTGTTCAGTTTTATAAAGAAAAATATAATGGGGGAAACCCCATGAAATGATACAAATTTAGCATCATTACACACTATGAGAAGAGCCAAAATCCAAACACTGGCAATACCAAGTGTTGCTGAGGATGTGGAACAGCAGGAATGCTCATTTATTGTGATAAGAATGCAAAATGGTACAGCTGCTTTTGGTACTCCACTTTGGAGGTTTCTTACAAAGCTAAACATACTTGTACCTACTCCAGAAATTATGCTCCTTGGTATTTACCCAAAGGAGTTGAAAACTTACATTCACAGAGATTTATTCATAATTTTGAAAACCAGGAGGCAGCCAAGATGCCCTTCAGTGGGTGAATGGAAAAATTGGGATACATCCAAACAATAGAATATTGTTCAGTACTGAAAAGAAATGAGCTGTCAAGCCATAAAAAGACATGGAGGAACCTTAAGTGAGGATTACTTAGTGAAGGAAGCCAGTCTTAAAAGGCTGCATTCTTCATGATTCCAAGTATACCACGAAGTTCTGGAAAAGGCAACACAGAGATGGTCAGAAGATCAGTGGTTGTGGCAGGAATGAGGAGTGGGGAGACAGGTGAAGATGCAGAACACAGAGCGTCAGAACCACTCTATATGATTCTGTAATGATCGATTTATGTCATGCATTTGTCCAAACCCAGAAAACGTACTAGACCAAGAATAACCCCACAGGCAGACCATGTACTTGCCGTCATGTTGTGTCAATACAGATTTATCAGTTGTACCAAATACGCCACTGTGGTGGGACTCGTTGATAATGGGGGAGGCTGTGCGTTCGTAGGTGCAGAAGGTGTATGGGAAATCTCTGCGTGTTCTGCTCAATTTTTCTGTGAATATAAAACTGCTTTAAAAATAATCTTTTGGAAAAACAGTCCAAGAGCATGGCTTGTGTTTAAAACTTGACATAGCAGGAAGAAGTAGAAGCATCACCTTGGTAATGAAGCCTTCTGTAACCAACTACTGGGCCCAGTCTTAGCCTGGGCACTTGATAAGTGGTATATAAATTCTCCTCTTACTGAGAGCAACAGAACTGAACACTTGTCCTTGTGGCAAGCAACATGCTGGGCAACTGTACATTAATTATCTCTTTAAGACTTAGAGCAGTTCTGTGACTTAGGTGTCATTATCTTTACTGTACACCCGAGAAACCAAGGCTTATAGTGGTTAGCAAGCTAGGAAATGATAGGACCAACATCCAGATCCAGGCAGTTGGAGACCAGAGTCTGTATCCTGGACTGAATTATATGGCTTTCCCTCCCTAGAAGCTTCAGTGTCTGCAGTCTTAGCCAGACCCGCTCGCTTTAAGGAAGAAGAGCAGTGCAGGTTAGCGTGCCCATCTTTCTTGTGGACGAGTCACCCTCACGGTTCACTGTGCTGTCCCTGGGGTTCAGTGGGAGGCTGTCTCCTGCAAACACTGTTCAGACGGAGCTTCAGCCATCCCTTGTAGGAGGCTGGGAAGTTACAGCATCCATCCATGCACAGCAGTTTCTGGCCCTCTTGGTTTCAGAATTCCACCTGAGGATGTGAGCACTGTAAGCTGTTTTTCCTTTTATTAATGCCGGCAATTATCTGGAGAGTGGGAAAATTGGAACACTGTTGTATAACTCTGAGGCATTTCAAAGAGGCACCTCTAAATAAGTAAAACCTTAACCTTTTGCTTGTGTAGCTTTTAAAGGGCCAGAATTATTTGGTTCTGAGAAGATAGGTAGGTATGTGCTTAGTCGCTCAGTCATGTCCGACTCTTTGCCACTCCATGGACCACAGCCTGCCAGGCTCCCCACTCCATGGGGATTCTCCAGGCAAGAATACTGGGGTGGGTTGCCATGCCCTCCTCCAGGGGAGGAGGAGCTTCCCAACCCAGGGATTGAACTCCAGTCTGCTGCATTGGAGGTGGATTCTTTACCACCTGAGCCACCAGGGAAGCCCACAAATATTGCAGTGGGTGGCCTATCCCTTCTCTGGGGGATCTTCCTGACCCAGGAAATCAAACCAGGGTTTCCCGCATTGCAGGTGGATTCTTTACCACCTGAGCTATGAGGGAAGATAAGTAAACCCAACTTAACACCTTCCAAGTGGACCAAAGAATTAGTGTATTCCTGTTCCTGTGTTGAAAAGAAAATGGAACAAATTATAAAAGCTCATCATTTCTTGAAAGCAACAGACTTGAATGCTGTAAATGAGACTGCTACAGATGTTAATTTAAGATGGAGAAATTTATGATTAGCACTTTAAAAAGTAACACTTGTTCATTTTAAATGTTAATTTCATACTTCTTTAGTATGTTGACATACGGAAATATTCTATCCCTCAAACTATGTACTTATCTTGCATTCTTACAACCCTGCATTGAAATTTTAAATTATCTATCATGAGGAAGAAAAGAGAGATCAGTTTGTTTCACTCTGTGCTTTGTATCAGTTCCTAACTGGAGTGGATTATAAGAATCCTGCTGCTGCTGCTGCTAAGTCACTTCAGTTGTGTCCGACTCTGTGCGACCCCATAGATGGAAGCCCACCAGGCTCCCCCGTCCCTGGGGTTCTCCAGGCAAGAACACTGGAGTGGGTTGCCATTTCCTTCTCCAATGCATGAAAGTGAAAAGTGAAAGGGAAGTCACTCAGTCGTGTCCAGCTCTTAGCGACCCCATGGACTACGGCCTACCAGGCTCCTCCATCCATGGGATTTTCCAGGCAAGAGTACTGGAGTGGGGTGCCATTGCCTTCTCCATAAGAATCCTAGGTAGGGAGAAAAAAACAAAATTAGCCTAAATTCTCAGGCAGCTCAGAATCAGTTTGTTCTCTCTAGTTTTTAGAGATATTATGATTCTAAATTTGTATCACATACTCTTAGTCAAATGTATGTACAAAATACATTCTAAAGTCCATATATTTGACTAAGCTATGTTAAGATCTGTTGTATCTATCTCTGTCTATATTTCTTTGAATAGTTTATGTGGCTGAGAATAAGCTGTGTACAAAGCTGTTACTGATTAACCTTTTTTCTTCCAGCTGGAAATTCTTAATCAGAAAGCTTTATTTCAAAGGAGCAAAGCTAGTCACTAGCACTACTCAGTACTAACACTATTGATGTTTGTGCTTAGTCACTTCAGTTGAGTCTGACTCTTTGCAACCCTGTGGACTGTAGCCTGCCAGGCTTCTCTGTCCATGGGATTCTCCAGGCAAAAGTATGGGAGTGGGTTGCCATTTCCTACTCCAGAGGATCTTCTCGACCCAGGGATCAAAGCCACTTCTCTTATGTCTCCTGTGTTGGCAGGAGGGCTCTTTACCACTAGTGCCACCTGGGAAACCCTGATGTACATTTAAACTAATTCATAAAGAATTCATTGTTTATTGTGTGCTTAGCTCAGTATTCATGATAAACATGAGGAGGGCCCAGTCTCTTTCTTGTAGTTTATAGCCTAGTCTAGGAGGGGAGTGGAGAAGGCAATGGCACCCCACTCCAGTACTCTTGCCTGGAAAATCCCATGGATGGAGGAGCCTGGTGGGCTGCGGTCCATGGAGTCGCTAAGAGTTGGATACGACTGAGTGACTTCACTTTCACTAGGAGGGGAGAGAGGCATTTTTAAGTGAGTAACAGTGTTATGGTGAAATCACAGGTGTTCGGCTGAGAGCTGTATACAAAAGACAGTGGCGGCACAGAGAGAAAGGACTGGGCATTGGTGCAGGCGTGGTCAGGAAAGCTTTACAGAGAGAGACGAACTAGAAACTCAGTCTCACTGGAAAAATACAACAGCAGCTCTGTACACAGTGCTCTGAAACAGCATGGTGAACGGAAGGCCTTGTGAATACTTTTGTGGTTGGAACTTGTTTTAAAATGTACCCAGGATTGGTTTTATTTATTTATTTTTGTCTGCGCTTGGTCTTCAGTACTGCTCGGGCTTTTCTCTAGTTGCAGTGAGCAAGGGCTACCCTCTTGTTGCCGAGCACAGGCTCTAGGGTGCACAGGCTCAGTAGTTGTGGTGCTTGGGCTTCACGTTGCTCCGTGGCGTGTGGGGTCTTCCTGGAAGGATTGAACCCGTGTCTCCTGCATTGGCAAGTAGATTCTTTATCACTGAGCTACCAGGGTAGCTCACTACCCCGGATTTGTTTTAATCAGATATGATAAGACACAGACATGGCAATGACTGCCTTGATAGAAGAAATTTTTTATGCTTAGATCCTGAGATATAGAAAGCACAGCATAGCCATGAAGGGCCATGTGGGGAAGCATCAGGGTCAGTCTGGAGGCAGAAGAATCAGGAGGGGCAGAAAGTCTTTATTACGGTTTCTGTGGGAAGGAATGTATAAGGTGAGGAAAGCAGGCTTAGTGTTGAGTAGTTGGAATTTTCAAAAAGCTCCAGGAAATAGGGACTGCCACTTGTTGTCCAAACCTGTTCCTGGAGTGATTAGAGTGGGGGATAGTGGGTTTATTAATGAGGGAGGCTTTGATAAAGGAGGTGATAAAGGTGGGGGAGGTGTGGGGTTTGGGCTGCAGATTGGTTGGTTTGCACAGGAAAGTCACATTTGCAGTCATTGGCTCTCTCTACAAACTGACTAGCCCTGAGAGGAACAGTCGTCCCCTCATCGATGAGTTAGATGTTAGAACAGCAAGAATACAGAAAATAAGAAAATATAGTTAACACAAAGCTTAGGAGGTGAAGAGAAGGAAGGTGGGCAATAGAATGTGAAAAATGAGAGGAGAGAGAGAACACGGGTCAGCTCATGGAAGACTTTGATGAGGTTTGGGCTTAATTGTTCAGTAATGAAGAGTTCTTGACAGCTCTTGAGCAATACAGTGGTATCTTTGACCTGCATTTCCAGGCAATCATTTTGGTCAGCAAAGAGACTGATACTGATTGGTGAGGTATCACCACTGGAGATGTGGAGACCAAGCAGGAGACCATCGCAAGTGTTAGTGAGAAAGATGACAAGCGGCTTGAGTAAGAAAGAGGTGGCTGGGATGGTGCTGCTATTTAGTCGCTAAGTCATGTCTGGCTGTTATGTGACCCCATAGACTGTACCCCATGGACAGGCTTCTCTGTCCATGGGATTTTCCAGGTTAGAATACTGGAGTGGGTTGTCATTTCTTTTTCTAGGGGATCTTCCTGACCCAGGGATCAAACCCAAGTCTCCTGCATTGGCCTGTGGATTCTTTACCACTGAGCCATAAAGAACCCGCCTGCCAATGCAGGAGAAGCAGGTTCCATCCCTGGGTCAGGAAGATCCCCTGGAGAAGGAAATGGCAGCCCACTCCAATATTGTTGTCTGGATAATCCCATGCACAGAGGACCCTGGCAGGCTACAGTCCACAGGGTCTTAAAGAGTCGGACATCAGTTAGTAACTAAACAACAACGTTAGGTCTTGACTGACCCCTGTGGGAACGAGAGGGATGCAATTACCTGTTGATACTCAGGTTGCATGTGAAGTGTGGTGGTGCCATAACCAAAGCAGGGTGTGGTAAGAGGTGCTTGGTGGAGAAGATGAAGACTTCAGTTTGATGCTCACCAATTTTTCTGGGTTTGAAAGACCCAGGGTAAAATTTTTAGTGGCAATTGAATTTACAAGTCTGTAAGAAGTCGTTTTTTTTTTTTTTTTTAGCTACAAAGCATGCTGGATCCTAGCTCCCCTACCAGGGATTAAACCCATGCCCCCTGCATGGAAGTGTGGAGTCTTAACCACTGGACCGCCAGGGAAGTCCTACAAGAAACTGTACTGTTCACAGAGTACTGTTGGTAGCAATTTAGAGATAAAAGGATTTGGAGAGGAAAAGCCAGGCATAGACAGACTACAGAAAAGAAGTGGGAAAAAGAAATTGTTTCCTTTGAGAAAGACTGTAAGGGAGGGAACAGAACTTTGAGAGTACTAAGGGAAAAAATGATCTCCAGCATGAAGAAGAAAGCAGGGCTGAGTGCCATGAGGGGACGAGGATGGGTTAGGAGCACAGAGAAGGTTTCGAATATCCACCATGGAACCAGAGACTCGTGGTGCATAGGCCTGCTCCAAGCTGTTTTCATTCATGGAACCTCTAGTAGCCTTGACTCCTTGGGCCCAGGTGAGTTTGGAGACTTCAAGTGTGTATTGGCTTTAAAATAGGCTGTTGATGCTTCAGCACGGCTCAGCCTCCTGAGAGACACAGACGGCAGATTCTGGGTGGAGCCAAGCTGACAGTACTGAGGACTAATGGTCTGAAAAAATAGAAGCATCTGGAGAAACTTGAGCTCTACCCTGGATGGAGAGGAAAAGGGGTGAAGGCTGTTGGAGCCAAAGATGTTAGGACATTGTGAGCTCCGACCCTTCTGCTCATCCATACAGTTTAGGGCCTCCTGGATGACGGCAAAGTTCTCAGTGAAGAGGGGCACTAAAATCATTGAGAAGTCATTTTATGTTTTATCTTTATCTAAGTGTTGGAATTGAAAATGAAAGTGTCCTGTTATTGTTCAGTCATTAAGTTGTTTAATATCTGACTTTTGGTGACCCCCTGGACTGCTATATGCCAGGCTTCCCTGTCCTTCACTATCTTCCAAAGTTTGCTCAAGTTCATGTCCATTGAGTCGGTGATGCTACCTGAAAGTGTCCTAAGTGACACATATTTCATCCACAGTTAGAATTTTACCTTACCTTACCCTATTAAAAAAAAGCTTACATTTTGAAACATCATTAACCTTTTCCTAGCCCATAGGATTCTTTGACCATTTGGTAATCTAGGCTGTTCATTTGCAAAAGGTAGTTTAAATATCAGAGAAGGCAATGGCACCCACTCCAGTACTCTTGCCTGGAAAATCCCATGGATGGAGGAGTCTGGTAGGCTGCAGTCCATGGGGTTGCAAGCTCCTGTTACCTTCTTGTGAAACAAAAACAAAAACAATGACTACTTTCTCAGTTTATTTCCTGAGGGGATCAAGCAGCCTCCAGAGTCACTGAGCCAGCAAGGAGTGGTTCTGATGCTGCTGGCATGGCTTTATGGTAAAGGGAGAATTAAGCCAGTGCTATTGGAAAGCCGTTGGAAAGCCATCAGCAGTTTTAGTGACTCTGATGGTTCCCTGGGCCCTTTCTCCCTCCAAATAATGCATCAGCTCTGAGGACAGCATTCCTTCCAGTGGCTCTATACTTCGAGTTCTAATTCTTTACTCTTATTTTCAAATCTAGTTCTTGAAGGGGAAGAAAAGAATAGGAATGCTAGATGCAAAATTTGTTTCACTGTGTCATTGTCCTTTCGCTCAGGTGTGGGTGCACAGGTTTATTAATTGTAGGGTAGATTCTTATTGTATTGTACTGCAGAGAAGGCACTGGCACCGCACTCCAGTACTCTTGCCTGGAAAATCCCGTGGATGGAGGAGCCTGGTGGGCTGCAGTCCATGGGGTCGCTAAGAGTTGGACACGACTGAGGGACTTCACTTTCACTCTTTACTTTCATGCATTGGAGAAGGAAATGGCAACCCACTCCAGTGTTCTTGCTTGGAGAACCCCAGGGACGGTGAAGCCCAGTGGGCTGCCATCTATGGGGTTGTGCAGAGTCGGACACGACTGAAGTGACTTAGCAGCAGCAGCAGCAGCAGCTGATGATTGACCTTAGAAGACATCCATCGAGCATTTGCTCTTGGCCTCCTAGCATGACCTTGACTCAGTAGAATCACAGCAAAACCCTTATAACAGATCACTGTTCTTCCATTATTATCCTCCTGGACATAAAGTGAATTTGATTGCCTGTTTTATGCTCCATATGTGTTCTTTGTGTGTTTAAAAAAATCTGTTGTTTGCAAGGGCCATTTGAACATTGAGAAATAGTAATATGAAGACTGGTGCTAAATCAACTTCAAAAAGAATTACTGTATAAATGGGCTATGAACATTTTTCTTGCATAAATTGATATTCTGGTCATTTTGGTAGGTTTTCCTGTTGGTACAGTTGTTTATATGTAACGGAGTGGAACTGTTTCGTGGATGCTAGGCTTAATCTCAAGTGCATGTTATCATTTACTTCTCAAACACAGCTGTGAGTATCCATGTGCCTGGTACCAATATTTAAAAATAGACTATACAGGCAAAGCTGTCCGTGAGTCTACTGTCAAGCATGATGATATTTTAGAGGGATCTCCTAAATGCACCGCTGCACCGGGTCAGCTCAGACAACTATTGCGATGCCTCAGATGCTCTGAAGGCTCCTGTCTTATAAGTTCTGGTGCTTAGTAAGGTTGGTCATGTTGAAGGTCGGATGGCTATGACCAGTGCTGTGGCTGTGATTCCTATTGGGGGCATTTACTAAAGCACAGAGACAGGTAAATTATACCCAGGTCCTTTCCTGTTGGTTAGCAGCAGTGGTTGAACGAGTGTGTGTGGAAGCCTGTTCCTAGTCCTGTTGCTTCTAGGGATGTGTGTCTTCCGGGAGGTTCATAGCATCATCTGATGTTGTAGTCATCATCAGCTGAGAATGCTTGTCTTCAGCATGAATGATAGTGTTGTCTGCTCTGGCTGAGGGGCTGTGACCACAGGCTTTAGTTCTACTTGAACAGCACTTCTGTCCAATTGACCAGACTTTAAGAACTGACATGTTTTCTGCAGAGGGGGAATGACCTTAATCCCATCCTAACTTTGTTGTTTTTACTGTCCTGGGGTTCTCCAGGAACACTAATAGGAGACTAAGGGTATTAAAGGAGGGAAGCAGATGCCTTCGGCAGTGGCTCCGGGATAGAGGGGGTGGGAATGGCAGGGTCCTGACCCCCTTCCTGCAGCAGATCCCAGCGAGCGCTGCCATGTGCCACCTAGAAGGAGTGTGTCTACTCTGAGGCCCCAGACGCTTTCAGACCAGCACTCACTTTTCACTGAGAAAGTGGGTGGCATAGCTTGGAGAAGAGAAAGTGGATTCTTAGAAGAATAGGCTTTAAAAATAATAGTTTAGGTTTACTCTTTTCAGAAATTGATCACAGCCCATCATAAATCATGTTGGAGACTCAGGAAATGATTACCATTCGTCTTGGCCTAACATCCTTTGGAGGAGACGCCGTACTCTCACTGTTTCGTAATGTGTAGCACATGTTTACAGCGTTCTGTAATTTACTCTCTATTACAGACTATTTAAGAAAAGCAGCAACGCTCTCCCCTTTTTGCCCACAAAGCAGAATAAAGAAGGCAGGGGTAGCCAATCGCTAGAGGAAAATGGCCCATGCATAGACGTTGCCTAATGAATTCTCAAGGAATAAATGATGTAAAGCAAAAAGAAAAATCGAGCAGAAACATAAGTAGTTGAACATTTTCATGATGTGAGCTACCACAAACCTGTGATAAATGACCTATTCAACTTTATATTAGTAACACCAAACAACCTGGGCACCATAGTTAGTAGTGTATAAAGTATTTTCACAGCTATTCTTGCATCAAATACAGTGCAGGAAGATGAAATTGTGTGGTCTTAAACGGATTCTTACCCTCTTCCTGCCAGTGAAACTTCTCCTCCTGAGATCTGCCCGTCCCTTGAAGAAGATAAGCTCTTCCCCTCACGTTTTGCCTGCTAGACCCCTGACTCTGACTTAAGAGAAACTAGGAGTGTCTGACGCAAGGTTTGCACATCTGCCACCATCTCAGAGGCACCCCACACCATCTTTCACTGCAGGCATCTGATGAACCTGCCCTCCAGGGACTCTGCTTTCTCCCAGGGCTGCCCAGAGATCTGTGTAGTGAGCCATGTTTTCTGGTTTGCTGCGGGAAGTAGCAGAAGGTACTTTCTTTTAGATTGGGAAACATTTAATGGTGGTCAAATTACTGATAGAGTTTGAATGAAGACTGCCTTCAAATCATCGACTTTCCATTTCCCTTGATGGCTGTTGATATGGAGTGAGTCATCTTCAGCTGGTAGAAGGTGAGAATGTTGAGATCTTTCTGTTTATGTTTTCCAGATACTCAGCAGGGCTTGCATTAGTGAATTTCTCTCAGTGACCAAGGCTGGATCCATTGGAAAGTGGGAGGGGATGCAGCCCCGAGAGCACATTGTCATCATCATTCTCTCTTTATGTCCTGGGGAATTTTATTTTTAACTGCGCCAGCTTATGTTTCCTGCAGCTATAAAAGGGACCATATTTTAAATTTTTAATCACAACCTCTGCCCACAGAAATTATCTGTTATATTGTCCCTAGGAGAAAACACTGCCTTTCTTTCTTTGTTTTTCACTTTTTAAATTTTTTTGCAAGGGTAAGATTATGTTAACACTGTTCCCATACCCACTACTATTTGCACATTTCTTCACTTGAATCACAAATAAGTAGGCATTTCTGGAATTACCACATTGGTAAACTATATTATTCCAAAAATAATGAAATCCTTCAAGTAAGCTACCTTCCTTTCTCTTGAGGTTGGTCTCTTTTTGTTTGTTTGGGTAACTACTTGTATGTTCATTTTAGACAAGGTGTTTAATGCTGGTTTTGTTTTTCTTATTATGAGTCCAAAGTTCTAGGTGATTGAAGCCAAATCAGAAAATGCTTCAGTGGTCATGATAATGTGAATAACATGCAAACAGGAGAAAAACCTGTTTGAGAATTTTCAAAACAGGAATTCGGTCCAGCAAACATGAAGGAGAGTAACTGCCAAATTCCTGCCAGTGTGCTTGGTACAGAAATATTCAGTCCCCAGAAGTGGTCACTGCTTCTCTGGATAGTCTCCGACCACTCTACAGAAGTCTTATTTGCAAATGCTTTAATATCAATGATTGAGTAAAATTTTATATTTTTTTAATCACCAGAAACATATTTTCTGACAGATGTTCTTCTAAGCAGTGTTTTCCAGCAGCTGCTGTTTTGCTAGTTCACTGTACGGTAACAAACTTTGTTAGGTTTTTGATGGGGTTATATATTTTATTGGAAAAATTCTTTCAATTTATTTAATATCTAGAAACTTGTTGACTCATTGGAAAAGACTCTGATGTTGGGAGGGATTGGGGGCAGAAGGAGAAGGGGATGACAGAGGATGAGATGGCTGGATGGCATCACTGACTTGATGGACGTGAGTCTGAGTGAAATCTGGGAGTTGGTGATGGACAGGGAGGCCTGGCGTGCTGCGATTCATGGGGTCACAAAGAGTCAGACACGACTGAGCGACTGAACTGAACTGAACTGAGAAATTTTAGAAAACTTAAAGATACGATTTACAGCTTCAACAAATGAATGGCTAGTATACATTTGTTACTGTAAGGCTACAAATAGAATCTTTACATGTTGACATCTAAATTTACCCTGAGAGTAGAAAAATGCATTCATTAATGGGGGCAAAGCTTATCAAGTTAATGGCTCAACAGTATCTTCTCGCTGTAAATGTGGTGTTTGAGAACACATCATTGAACTTACATTAGAACCAATTTCACATATTAAAAAGTGGTATTTGAAATAGGATTCTATTGTATTTTGTTCTAGGTCTTTGTATTTTGCACTGTAATCTTTTAAAAATATCTCAAAGGACTGTATTATCTACGTCTTCTCTGTTGCTGGAATGTCATATTCATACGCATTTAAGTGTTGGATGGTGAGTTCATTTCCATCAACTGACATGATAAGTCGCTTTTGCTGCATGTGTAGCATCTCATGAGCACACCCTCAGTACACGGAGGAGAGTCTAGAATAATGGACCCTTAGGAGCACAGGACATTTGCCTTAAGGATTATGATGCAACTGAAGAGGCAGAATAGTTCTAAAGGTGTGAATGCACACATGAACACAATCACCCAATGTACTAGAAGCTTGATAAATGCCCTGGAGCTATAACTAACATGGTGACTCGACTTGGTACTGGCCTCTGACTCCTAACTTCTCATTTCTCTAAGGAGATAGGCTAAAGGATACAAAAATAAGCAAAAACTTGCAAGCTAGAAAGAATGTTATCATTAGTAAACTGGCATACATTGAAGGTGTCTCAGACCATAAAGAGTCTGCCTGCAGTGTGGGAGACCCAGGTTTGAGCCCTGGGTCAGGAAGATCCCTGGAGAAGGAATGGCAACCCAATCCCATGGATGGAGGAGCCTGGCAGGCTACAGTCCACAGTGTCTCAGAGTCAGAAACGACTGAGTGACTTGACTTCTTCACTTCACTTCATTATTTATTACACACACACTATCTTCCAGACACCGAGCCAAGTGCCTTCCCTGTGTTATTTCATTTAATCCTTCAAAAAAACAGTGACAACTTCCTGGGTTATGTATTCTCTTATGAAACCAGAGAAGACCCAAGGGAGTCAAGTAACCAGCCTGGGTGTATATACCTTGATCGCTGAGCCCACTCTCAACAGATGCACTCCCCATAACCCCCAAAATAAAGGAATATCTGCTTGGTAGAATGTTGAGATGAAGGGGAACTGACTCACTTCCTGGGTCCCTATGATGCCCTCTCAGGAGGCGGACCTGTAACTTAGAAAGAGCCAGCCCACTCCTACCTCCTAGGATCTGGGGAGGTGAGGGCAGGCTGGGGGATAAGTAGGGAGTTGCCAATTGAAATCCCTTCTGTGACACAAAGGAGAAGTGTCAGAAAGCAGGATTGCTGCAACAACCAGAGAGCTTATCTGGGCGTCCAGGCTACTCCCTGATATTTTCTCAGGACTGAGGATGCCAAAGACATGCCCTCATACCTAGGGAACAAGTTCAGCCAAAGAGACTCCTTGTCCTTAACACGCAGGGTTGGGGCCACGCAACAGGAGCCATATCTCTCGCAGGGGCCGTCACTCTTCTCAGCTGAAAGCAGCATTGCAACGTAAATTTGCACCCGTCTGCTCACTGTTCACCATATTCGAGAAGAATTTTAATAGCAGTTCAGATGGAGAGTAAAGATACTCAGGGAGCTTCTACCTACCTGCTTATGGTTAAAAACCAGATCTGTGTTGACTCCCACTGATCCAAAGATGGAGTCAGCAGATACTAGGAAAATAAAAAGAAAAATCTGTAAGGCCTATGAAGAGTTTTGCAGCGTAGAACAAGGAAGATAACACTTGAAATGCAAAGGAACAACCTCCATCTGACAAAAATTAACATGAGAAGTAAATTTTAGAAAGTAATTTTTAGAGAGCATCTGCTTTGTGTCTTAAAATTCAAGGAAATAGAGGCTCTGAAATTAGACTGAATGGTGGGTAAGCCAGATTGTGATGGAGAGACAACTGCTACAAAGCTAAGGGGAAAAAATCTCAGAATGGAGCCTGTATCTTGGAGGCTGGAGAGAGCCCTGGCTGCACCCCTTCTAGCCACACAACCCTGGACAAGCGCCTTGCCCACTCAGTGCTTCATTGTTTTTATCTATAGTGTGAAGACAGCAGTACCTACCTAATATGGTTGTCATGAGAATTTAAAATGTCCTAGGGAAATGAAAATATATGTTAGAAGTGAGAGGGGAACAAAAATTGGCACTATAAAAAAACCTGAATCCAGTTTTGAATTTCCCAGAACCCGGAGGAAGGGATTAAAGGGACAAAATAGAAATGAAGATACATGTATGTGGAGCATAGAGAATGGAGATCTGCTGGAGAAAAATTGATGCTCCTCAAAAAGGGCTCAGCAGTAAAAGTCTCCACCTGCAGTGCAAGAGACTCAGGTTCAGTCCCTGGGTCAGGAAGATCCCCTGAAGGAGGAAAAGGCAACCCACTCCAGTGTTCTTGCCTGGAAAATCCCATGGACAGAGGAGCCTGGCAGGCTGCAGCCCATAGGGTTGCAGAGAGGTGGACATGGCTGAGCATGCACTCACGCAGAGAAGACTAGAACAAATGAAATGGATGGCTGTAACCAAGATGTAGCGGAGTCTTTAGATGAAAAAGCTACATGCCAGGATAATACCAGCCAACACCAGGAATAATCTTAAGTGTTATTTCTTAATTTTAAGGATGGAGAAAGAATCGACTTAATCAGGCAGAGAAACAGGAGGCTTACCTGAAAGGGAGAAAATCCTCCTTGGCTTTGGACTTGCTCCTGTGTACTATTGGATACGGAAGGAATCTTAGGATGGCCCCTTGAGAATGTTTTTACCCAGACAATGTAAATGTAAGAAGGAAGTAGAAATCATCTAAAGACTGGTACAGATAGAAAGCATTCCCATCCAAAAGCTGCTTGAAAAGTAAGTGACCTAGAGATATGCGTAGTAGAGAATAAGCATAAAAATACTTGAAATAATGGTAGAAAAGTGTAGAGATAAGCAAGAAATTGGTTATTCTTATCCTTGACTGGGGCATCAGCATACTTAGGAGAATCTTGGTAGACTTACTGAATGTGTTGGACCAAAACCCAGTGTTTGCAGAGTTATATAGATGATTCTGATGAGCAGTTAGGACTAAGAACTACTGCTTTAGCAATTTTAATCAGTGTATGTACTATGCAGAGATAATTAGAAAAGTGGGAATATTTCCAAAGATTTGTCCAAAGTATCTTTTTATTCTCAAAGTTAGGCTAATCAATTTGAAAATAGAAAACTGTAAGATATAAAAGCAAATTTTAATAAAGGAAAAGATACTTTCCATGGCAAGAGTTAATTTTATGAAAAAGGCCCTCTGTTTTCAAATGTGTTTCTAATTTATACATGATTTCAATCAAAGTTATCATTGTTTTACTTTTTAGAAGTTTATACGTCTCAATCTCATCTGGGACAATAAACTGTTAGCATAGCAAAGAAATTTATAGAAACATATTGTGAAGGAGGCTTGTTCTTTTGGTGGGTGGCATTTAATAATACAAATTAAAACTTTTGTACTGGAGAATTATGGATAGAAAGATAAATGAAATAGAATAAAATATATAAACAAGACCCAGTATTATAAAAGTAAGGCAATTCATAATAATAAAAGGATTTGTTGTTCACTTGCTCCGTCGTGTCCAACTCTTTGCAACCCCACGGACTGTAGCCTGCCAGGCTCCTCTGACCATGGAATTATCCAGGCACGCATACTGGAGTGGGTTACCATTTTCTTCTTCAATATAACTAATAACATACCTCAAAATACATGAAGCAAAAGTTGACAGAATTCAAGAGAGAAATAGAGAATTTCATAATCACAGTAGGTTTTAATATCTCTCAGGGGAAATTCCAAATATATGTAAAGTTTTGGAAAAAAAGAAACTTCTGTGTGACAAAGACAGAATCACAAAATTGGAAAATGAGTGGCATTAAAATACAGCATCAAAATATTTGAAATATAGCTAAAACCATGTTTGTAGGAAAATTGAGAGCTTTAAATGCTTGTATTAAAAAGGAGAAAGATATACAAATCGGTGGCCTGAGATTCTACTTTAAGAAACTACAAGGAGGAGAGCAAAATAAACATAAGTAGAAGGAAAATTTTTTGTTGCTAAATAGCAGCAATGAGAAAAGTACAAAATATGCAATAGAAAATTAACAAAGCTAAAAACTGGCTTGTTGAAAAAAATCAACAAAATTGACTTATTCCTGATTAAAATAAGCAAGAACAAGAGAACACAAATAACTAATTTTTGTTCTTGTTCAGTCGCTCATCCATGCCTGACTCTTTACGATCTCATGGACTGAGCATGCCAGGCTTCCCTGTCCATCACCAACTCCCAGAGCTTACTCAGACTTATGTCCATTGAGTCCATAATGCCATCCAACCATCTCATCCACTGTCGTCCCCTTCTCCTCCTGCCTTCAATCTTTCCCAGCATCAGGCTCTTTTCCAATGAATCGGTCCTTCTCATCAGGTGGCCAAAGAATTGGAGCTTCAGCATCAGTCCTTCCAATAAATATCAGGACTGATTTCCTTTAGGATGGACTGGTTGGATGTCCTTGCAAGTCCAAGGAACTCTCAAGAGTCTTCTCCAATACCACAATTCAAAAGCATCAATTCTTCAGCACTCAGCCTTCTTTATGGTCCAATTCTCACATCCACACATGACTACTAGGTAAAACATAGCTTTGTCTAGGTTGGTCATAGCTTTTCTTCCAAGGAGCAAGCATCTTTTAATTCCATGGCTGCAGTCACTATCTGCAGTGGTTTTGGAGTCCAAGAAAATAAAATCTGTCACTGTTTCCATTGTTTCCCTATCTATTTGCCATAAAGTGATGGGACCGGATGCCATGATCTTTGTTTTTTGAAAGTTAAGTTTTAAGCCAGCTGTTTCACTCTCCTTTTGCATCCTCAGCAAGAGGCTCTTTAGCTCCTCTTCACTTTCTGCCATGAGGGTGGTGTCATGTGTATATCTGAGGTTACTGATAGTTCTCGCAGTAGTCTTGATTCCAGCTTGTGCTTCATCCAGCCTGGCATTTCACATGATGTACTCTGCATATAAGTTCAGTAAGCAAGGTGACAGTATATAGCCTTGACGTACTCTTTTCCCAGTTTGGAACCAGTCTGTTGTTCCATGTCCAATTCTAACTGTTGCTTCTTGACCTACATACAGATTTCTTAGGAGGCATGTCAGGTGATCTGTATTCCCATCTCTTTAAGAATTTTCCACAGTTTGCTGTGATCCCCACAAAGATTTTAGTATAGTCAATGAAGCAAATTTTTTTTTTTTTCAATTCTCTTGCTTTGTCTATGATCCAACGGATGTTGGCAATTTGATCTCTGGTTTCTCTGCCTTTTCTAAAACCAGCTTGAACATCTGGATGTTCTTGATTCACGTACTGCAGAAGCCCTAACTTGGAGAATTTTGAGCATTACTTTGCTAGCGTGTGAGATGAGTGCAACTGTGCATTAGTTTGAACGTTCTTTGAAATTGCCCTTCTTTGGTATAGTAATGAAAACTGGCCTTTTCCAGTCCTGTGGCCACTGCCGAGTTTTCCAAATTTGCTGGCATATTGAGTGCAATACTTTGACAGCATCATCTTTTAGGATTTGAAATAGTTCAAATGGAATTCCATCACCTCCAGTTGCTTTGTTTGTAGTGATGCTTCCTAAGGCCAACTTCCTTCACCAATATTAGGAATGAAAAAAAGTATTATCACTACAGATCCTACAGACATTAAAGTGATAGTAAGTGAATAAGGTGAAAAACTTCAATACCCCTAGAGGAATTGGTCACATTTCTTGAAAAATAGAACTTACAAAGTTGATATAGGAAGAAATAAAATTCCAAATGGCTGTATGTCTGTTTTTATAATTCATTATAAAAAACCTTCCCCTAAAAACAACTCCAAGCTCAAAGGTTGCACTGATAAATGCCATCAAACATTCAACAAATAAACAATACTAATATATACAAAACTTATCAGAAAATGCAAAAGGGAGCATCATGGCCCAAATCATTTTTTTGCAGTTGTTGTTGTTCAGTCACTAAGTCATGTCCGACTCTTTGCAACCCCATGGACTGCAGCACACCAGGCTTCCCTGTCCATCACCAACTCCCAGAGCTTGCTCAAACTCATGTCTATTGAGTCAGTGATGCCATCCAACCATCTCATCCTCTGCCCTCCTCTTCTCCTCTTGTCTTCAGTCTTTCCCAACATCAGGGTCTTTTCCAATGAGTCAGCTCTGCTCCTCAGGTGGCCAAAGGATTGGAACTTTAGCTTCAGCATCAGTCCTTCCAGTGAATATTCAGGATTGATTTCCTTTAGGGAAAGGAAAAGGAAAAGGATCAAAACAAAGGTTTGATCTCCTTTGTATCCTAGGGACCCTCAAGAGTCTTCTCCAGCACCACAGTTCAAAACCATCAATTATTCAGCACATAGCCTTCTTTATGCTTCCAACTCTCAGAGATCTGTACGTGATAGCTGGAAAAAACCACAGCTTTGACTATACAGACCTTTGTCCACAATGTGATGTCTCTGCTTTTTAATATGCTGCCTGGGTTTGTCATAGCCTGTCTTCCAAAGAGCAGGTGTTTTTAATTTCATGTCTGCCGTCACCATCTGCAGTGATTCTGGAGCCCAAGAAAAGAAAATCTGCCACTGTTTCTGCTTTTTCCCCATCTATTTGCCATGAAGTGACAGGACCAAATGTTATGATCTTCATTTTTTGAATGTTGAATTTTAAGCCAGCTTTTTTACTCTCCTCTTTCACCTTCATCAAGAGGCTCTTTATTTCCTCTTTGTTTTCTGCCTTTAAAGTGGTATCATCTGCATATATGAGGTTGTTGGTATTTCACCCAGCAATCTTGATTCCAGCTTGTGAATCATCCAGCCCAGCGTTTTGCATGATATACTCTGCATATAAGTTAAATATAATATAATATAAATATATATATATACTCTGCATATAAGTTAAGATTAGAAGTATCCTAATCCTCAAACAAAGAGTTTTAAAAAATAAAGAAGGAAAATATGGACCAATCTCTGTCATAACTGTAGACACAAAATCACTACTGCTGATGGGAATAAAATTGACAGACTCCCCACTAAAGAGGAATTTGGTAATGTATTTCAAAAGGTCTTCATTATGGTGAGCTATAGTACCGCTATAGTACTCTATATAGAAACCTATATAGAATGCTATATAGAAACCTATATGCAGGTCAGGAAGCAACAGTTAGAACTGGACATGGAACAACAGACTGGTTCCAAATAGGAAAAGGAGTACGTCAAGGCTGTATATTATCACCCTGCTTATTTAACCTATATGCAGAGTACATCATGAGAAACGCTGGGCTGGAAGAAGCACAAGCTGGAATCAAGATTGCCGGGAGAAATATCAATAAACTCAGATATGCAGATGACACCACCCTTATGGCAGAAAGTGAAGATGAACTCAAAAGCCTCTTAATGAAAGTGAAAGTGGAGAGTGAAAAAGTTGGCTTAAAGCTCAACATTCAGAAAACGATCGTGGCATCCAGTCCCATCACTTCATGGGAAATAGATGGGGAAACAGTGGACACAGTGTCAGACTTTATTTTGGGGGGCTCCAAAATCACTGCAGATAGTGACTGCAGCCATGAAATTAAAAGACACTTACTCCTTAAAAGGAAAGTTATGACCAACCTAGATAGCATATTCAAAAGCAGAGACATTACTTTGCCAACAAAGGCCCATCTAGTCAAGGCTGTGGTTTTTCCAGTAGTCATGTATGTATGTGAGAGCTGGACTGTGAAGAAAGCTGAGTGCCGAAGAATTGATGCTTTTGAACTGTGGTATTGGAGAAGACTCTTGAGAGTCCCTTGGACTGCAAGGAGATCCAACCAGTCCATTCTGAAGGAGATCAGCCCTGGGATTTCTTTGGAAGGAATGATGCTAAAGCTGAAACTCCAGTACTTTGGCCACCTCATGCGAAGAGTTGACTCATTGGAAAAGACTAATGCTGGGAGGGATTGGGGGCAAGAGGAGAAGGGGACAACAGAGGATGAGATGGCTGGGTGGCATCACTGACTCGATGGACGTGAGTTTGAGTGAACTCCAGGAGTTGGTGATGGACAGGGAGGCCTGGTGTGCTGCGATTCATGGGGTCGCAAAGAGTCAGACACGACTGAGCAACTGCACTGAACTGATAGTACCTCTATGCCCACTTTCTGGAGAGTTTTTTTTTTTTTTTTAATCACAAATGGATGTTGGATTTTGTCAGAAGCTTTTTCTGCATCTATTGAAATGATC
This sequence comes from Bos taurus, assembly GCF_002263795.3. Taxonomy (NCBI): domain Eukaryota; kingdom Metazoa; phylum Chordata; class Mammalia; order Artiodactyla; family Bovidae; genus Bos; species Bos taurus. Next base: position 50,543,674 of record NC_037331.1, read on the forward strand.
ATATGGTTTTTATTTAATCTATTGATGAGGGATATCACCTTAGTCGATTTGCAGATATTGAAAAATCCTTTCATACGAAAATGGTTTTATCTTTTAACCCAGTAATTCTGTTTCAGTGAATTTAATATTCCCACATTTTACCTGTAGGTATGTTAGAACAGTTGAAAGTAAAGTAAGTGATAAACTAAGATTTTTTTTTAGTATATAAGGATTCATATGTGGAATGCTATTAAATATTGATGTAGATCATTGAAATAGGAACTGTTTAGCAAACTAAATGAGAAAGTTTACTTGAAACATACTCCCTTAAGTCCTTGATAACTGTTTTTGGTATTAAATACATGCTTGTAAAACATAAATTGTAGAGTACCAGGAAATCTTAATAGTGACTACTTTCTGGTAATTGAATCATGGATCTTTTTGTTCCTTTTTTTTCCTTTTATTATATTTTCCAAAGTTTAGCAAACTGTATTTTAAATCAAAATGTAGAGTATGTCAAGTAAGCTTATAGGTTTGGATAAGCACACTTACTTTTTTTTTTTCTATTAACATTGAGTAATAATGCCTCTTTTATAAAATTTAAAATTGTTTTTTGATATGGAAGTTTTATAAGTCATTGTGCATGACTAATCCCAGTAATAGAACCATTATTTCTGCAGCCTTAAATAAATAATTGGTATACATGGGGTTTTAAACTGGTAGCTCATTGTTAGAGACATAAAAGGCATGGTTTTAACTGTCTAGCAGTTGTAGATAATCTGCCTGCCAGTGCAGGAGATCCAGGAGACCCTGATTCATTCCCTGGGTGGGGAAGATCCCCTGGAGTAGGAAATGGCAACCCACTCCAGTTTTCTTGCCTGGAGAATCCCATGGACAGAGGAGTCAGGCAGGCTATATAGTCCATGGTATCGGAAAGAGCTGGACACGGCTGATCAAACACACAGAGGTAAAGATACAGCAGTTCGCAGCAATTAACTGCCCAGGGCAGAGTTGGCAGGTTGGTTCATCTGTGCTCCAGTTCTGATTGATGGATGGTGACTGCCTGGAGAGATGTATTAAGATAAATAGGATTTATCCTGGATTCGGCTTAAAGTGTGTTGAGAATGTAATAATGTCTACTCTAAGCAAGAGAGCAGAACAATGAGGCATGATGTGCCATTCTTGACCTAGTTAGGGAATAAGGGTAATCTTATTTTTACAGTTGAATGTGGGCCGTATTTCTAGCTGAGATGAACACTGATGGTTATTTGCAAGGTGGTTAAGTGGCAGGCAGGGTCATAATAAAGGACTGACAGATTACTTCTGGCTCTGGTTTCTATGAAATCAAACCATTTCACAGATACTGTTAGAATGGTCTACTTGCCTGTGAGAAAATAGATCATTTATTGAAGTATGACTTCCAGATTTTAACCTCAGGCACCAGGTAAATCTAAGTCACTCATAATATATGGTTCACAATATTTATTATGTATGTAACTGGCATGACAATTTCTGCACATCCAGATTATTTTGTCCATGAGCAGGTAGGCTGTTGTGACAGCTCCATGACATCCTCCTCCTGCCTTGCAGGCAAGTTCATGACACGCCTTCCTTTCCTGTGTCCCATGTATGTCTTGGCACATATCAGTGATGTTTGAAATGTGCTCACTGGACTGATTACTCAGACTTTTTGACATTCTTTAGTCCAGAAAGTTACATTTTGTTCCTGGCTAGTGAATTTCTAAGCCTTTGTAATCACTGAAGGGCAATGAATGTCGTTCTCCAAAAGACTGTAGCTTTCACATGGTTGTTCCACCCTCTACAGTCCACTCAAGTACTATGTATGCGTGTGTGTGTGTTCACATGCATACACACTGTGTATGAATGTGTAAACTCACTCCTAGAATGACATTTATTTGCAGGTAGGATTTTTTTCCGAGTCGGGCACGACTGAGCGACTTCACTTTTTCACGTTTCACTTTCATGCATTGGAGAGGGAAGTGGCAACCCACTCCAGTGTTCTTGCCTGGGGAATCCCAGGGACGGGGGAGCCTGGTGGGCTGCCGTCTATGGGATCGCACAGAGTTGGACACGACTGAAGCAACTTAGGAGCAGCAGCAGCAGATAAATTCTCATGTTGGCTGCTTGGAAAAAAATTCCATCCCTCTTGATATTGAATAATAGTATTTCAGGGTTTGAGAGGAGTGTAGCAGTTTAGAAGCAGACGGCCTGCCTAATTTTTGAGACTCTGCACCCACCCCATTTCTACCATTTCAGCCGATGTTTGAAACGCTGCCAGACAGATTTCACAAATCCAGTGCAGCCTATTATTACTTTGGAACAGCTTTGACCCTTAAACATTCCTTTTTATAATGGCAATAATTCTATTCCTTGAGAATAATGAAAGTAGTTAAATACTTCTGTAAAGATGAAATGACTTCAGATATTGAAAGATTTATCATGCTTCTATAAGTCTTTTGAGCATTCCTGTTTTCTTTTTCTATTCAGTTCTATCTTCAAGTCCTTTTTGTATTGATCATTCTTTAAATATTTCACCCAGAAGTGAGCCCAGTAGTCCAGAGATTGTCTGCTTCTGATTGACAGATCTTTTCTGTTCATGAAGCCTGATGTGGAGTCTGGATTTGCGGTGTGGAGGGGCAGTGTTCATTTCTGGTTCACTCCTGGAAGGCAGTGTTGATTGCAGGCCCAAGTGGTTTTCATACTTGTTTCAGTGTTTCTACCCAAGCACTGCCTCATATTAATCACTGTGAAAGTCCATCTAGTCAGGCTGGGCTCATCGTTTGGATCACCCCTTGTGCTTGTGTATCCCTGGCACCCTTGGTAATGGCCCCTGCCTTGTGTAGGCTGGAGCTGAAGACCGAATCCCTCCGCAGTCTTCTTGCACTTAGATCTGTATTAATGCTAGTGGGTTTTGGTGGTTTTTTTTTTTTTAGTTTTCAGATACTCAGTGCCTTTTGATAATATGCTGCTTTTGGGGAAAAGCATATTTAGGAACCATTTTTTTAATTGGATTGTATTTTGCACTTATGTAGTACTCTCTGAAGAATGAATCTTGAGGGGAAAAAAAACGTGTAAGTTTGATTACATTATGTTGGTGTATGGTCAGCAACTGTGAAAGTACATATAGAGCATATGGAAAATTTAATTACTTAGAATATTGTCATATTTTTGTCTTTCAAACTTCATTACTATTTCTTTGTATTGATCTGAATAATGTTGTAAGCAGTAATAATTTTTGAAGCCCTTTCTACTATTCCAGAATACTCTAGTCATAAATTACAAAATGCTTCAGAGTAGTCTTTAAAGTAATACTGCCTGGGTTGAATACTAGCTCCTGTTGAAATGACCTTAGGAGAGGAAGTTAATCTTTCTAAGCCTCAGTCTGCTTGTCTGTAAAATGTGAATTGGAAAAGTGGTTCTCTCCTGAACTTAATTTTAGGAGAAAATGAATGGGAAACATCTTGCAATAAAAAATAAGCTCTTAGTAAAATTTACCTTTTACTAATACTTTTTAATGTTACAAAATCATTCCAGCTTTTCAGAAGACAAATAGAACTGCCTTATGATCCAGCAATCCAACTGCTGGGCATACACACTGAGGAAACCAGAATTGAAAGAGACACGTGTACCCCAATGTTCATCGCAGCACTGTTTATAATAGCCAGGACATGGAAGCAACCTAGATGTCCATCAGCAGATGAATGGATAAGAAAGCTATGGTACATATACACAATGGAGTACTACTCAGCCATTAAAAAGAATACATTTGAATCAGTTCTAATGAGGTGGATGAAACTGGAGCCTATTATACAGAGTGAAGTAAGCCAGAAGGAAAAACACCAATACAGTATACTAATGTATATATATGGAATTTAGAAAGATGGTAACAATAACCCTGTATATGAGACAGCAGAAGAGACACTGATGTATAGAACAGTCTTTTGGACTCTGTGGGAGAGGGGGAGGGCGGGATGATTTGGGAGAATGGCATTGAAATACATATAATATCATATATGGAACGAGTCGCCAGTCCAGGTTCGATGCACGATACTGGATGCTTGGGGCTGGTGCACTGGGACGACCCAGAGGGATGGTATGGGGAGGGAGGAGGGAGGAGAATTCAGGATGGGGAACACATGTATACCTGTGGTGGATTCATTTCGATATTTGGCAAAACCAATACAATATTGTAAAGTTTAAAAATAAAATTAAAAATATAAAAAAAAATTTTAAAAGATAAAAAAAAGACAAACTAATGTGATGTTTGTCAATATGTTCTAAAATTAATTGGTGATATGTTGTAATTGTGACCTACGATTCAAGTTTTTAGGGTTCCCCCCCCCCAAGAGGATTATATGCTGTAGAAAAAGCTGAATAGCTAAAGTACTTTTCCTTTTATTTTTGCTAATTGAGTCCAACCTACTTCAGTTGATCTTACAAAACAATGAAAGCCAAAAGTAGGAACTCTGTATGTCAGATCCTCCATTAATAATGGCCATGTTTTTATTTTTTGCTTACAACTTTCTCAGGATTCTATATAACTTCAGATTCTGATGAAATTATGTTTTTATTTATCAGTGGTTTAAGAGTTTGAGTCTGTTTTTATAATTATAGTTAGCATGTGGCTTCATAATGACTCATTTCCCTGAAATGCATTTCATTCTCAAGTAATTCTGATGCATAATCCAAGAAGTTATCTGCACATTCAGCTATTCCTTTTTTTAGGGAAAGGGCTCTTCAAACTCAGTATTATACACATTTCAAGTCCTTTTTATTACACAGTATCCTTAAATATTAATACTTTTATATTGATCTACCCTTATTAAAAGTAATGTGGTACATTCAAGATTAAGAACTCTGCTACAAAGAAAGATGTACTAAGAAAGGTAGACTTCTTACAATAATGTTAAAAGAAATACTTCCATAGTTGAAAAATGAGAACCCCTGCTTAAAATGTAAGTTTCAGCAGGGGACCTATATAATAATAAATATGGATGCTAAAATGAGGACCAAGATGCCAGATTTTCAGAAGAAATTTGAAATCCACATTTGACTTTTAAACTCCTAACCCACATTGAGGGTATAAAAAATCTAATTGTTGGAGATTCAAGAGAGAAAGGATTTTTATCCAGGGGCATTTCTCTGGAGAGAATGCTGTGCATCCTGCCCCATCTAGTTGCTTTTCCCTTCATCTCAGGAAGAAGTAATTTTAATTGGTTGTTAAAATGTAAGTTTCAGCCGGTAAGGCCAGTTTATCGACTGAACCATTCAGGTAGAGGGCTCCTGTTCCCCTCACTTCCATCTTCATCCTTTACCTCTGGTCCCTTCCAATCTGGAGAGGATGAAAATAACTAGGAAAGACAGGGAGAAAATTGAATGAAAGAAGACAGGTTTTCTTAAACACTTCCTTCCCAGGTGGTGCAGATCCTAGCTGGGGAAGAGAAGCCATCATACCACTGAAGTTGGATATTCTAAAAACCAAATTGAGATTTTTATATTTTAAAGTGACTATAGGTATTATTGGAGAAGGCAATGGCACCCTACTCCAGTACTCTTGCCTGGAAAATCCCATGGACAGAGGAGCCTGGTAGGCTGCAGTCCATGGGGTCGCTAGGAGTCGGACCCAACTGAGCGACTTCACTTTCACTTTTCACTTTCATGCATTGGAGAAGGAAATGGCAACCCACTCCAGTGTTCTTGCCTGGAGAATCCCAGGGACCGGGGAGCCTGGTGGGCTGCCGTCCATTGGGTCACACAGAGTTGGACATAACTGGAACGACTTAGCAGCATAGGTATTATATCAGATAGAAATGATTAGAAAAACCATGGGGACTATCCCAAGTGTTCACTCAGGGGTGAAAGATGAATCACCACATTGAATAAAAATTAAAAGAAAAAAGTTAGGATAAAAGGAAATTGCTTTTGTAATTGCATCTCTAAAATAATACTTATTTAGTGCATTGATTATATAATTGAAGAATCTAGAAATACCAAATGTTTTTTGACTTACAAACCACTTTGATTTTTTAAGTTTAAAATAATCCTCTGAAAGATAGCTTAAATTTTATGGTGAATTGGACTTTTCTTAAATTATATTTTCTAATCTGGTAATAGGAAAAGAAATGTTACATTTTCTCACTTGTCATTTGCATTCGTGTTTATCTACTTGTTGGCTTGCTGATAGTGGTCTTAAAATGGAAAAGTTGAGTTGGTCAGTGCAGTTGGTTTAAATTAAGGAAATGTATGTAATATTTCTTTAGAAAACATCTTTGACATTTTGGAAAATTAAGCTTGATTTATTGTAAAGTAATTTAGTTTTTCCACTGGCAGTGGCATAGAATAATTTTTTTCTAGTAGCTATTCCGAATGACCTGAGTTAAGAAAACGTTGCTCATTTTCAATATATTCCTAATACTATTTTCCTGCTATTTTCCATTTTATGCAAAGGCCATTGTAGGCTAATTATAGAAAATTGCATTTAGTGCCAAGTGGATGTGAAATTAACTTTGACGCTGATGGACTGACATTTAAAGTAAAATGAGGTTACATTCTTCCCTGGGATTCTATGAACTATATTTTAATGTCCTTCAGTTATGAGAAGACATTTGCATCTTCCTAATTTTCTGGGTTTTTTTTTTTTTTTTTGGTAGTTGGTCACATTTCACAAAATGTGAATGTTGTGATTTTTGACATTAAAAAATTCATGAAATATTTTCTTCAAATATTTATAAAATTCTTTCTGACTATACAAAACTTGGAGATTTATATTTTGTGACTTAACATGGTGAAGATTATGTGAAATATAAGTTCTGTAAACATTATTTTGCCTGTTTTTTATTTTTTTGTTATAAAAATTATTTTAATTGTTGATATTTATTTTACTTTAAATGAGAAAAGACTGCACCTAAAATTCAGAACCTTGAAGGGGTCTGCATCATGAGAAAAAAACTGTTTTTGCATCTTTTGCAATTTAAAAGACTATATTCTTAAAGGAAGAACTTTTGAACATAGCTTGGCAGACTGGCCAGGGTTTGAGGTCACAATCTCCTTACTTCTCACCACCTGACATCACACGTAAGCCATGACTCATGACGGTTGTGAATGCCATTTGGAGCAGTATCTACAAAACTTCATATAAATATTTTTCTGTATATTTTCATTTCTTTTCCTGAATACATTCCTCTGATTTTGTTCTAGGCTCGCAGGAAGGAGGTATTTATCCAGGAACGGTATGGGAGATTTAATTTAAATGACCCATTCCTGGCACTACAGAGAGACTATGAAGCAGGTGCCAGCGATAAAGAGAAGAAGCCAGTTTGTACCAACCCCCTCTCCATCCTCGAAGCAGTCATGGCACACTGCAGAAAAATGCAAGAAAGGATGTCCACACAGCTGGCTGCTGCTGAGAGCAGACAAAAGAAGGTATTGAGACTTTCCAATAGTCTTTCTTCCCATAACACAGTGTAGAATGAGGAGACCACTTCCGAGGTGGTGGTTTTGTTCTTAAATGCTGTATTTTCAGGAATGCAAAATACCGACAAACTATGGAGACCCTTCTCAAATGTAACTCAAAAATAACACTAAATCATAAAAGAAGTATGAAAAATTATGTTTCTTATAATAGTTACTATGATGCTTTCATTAAAATAGGGATTTTTGGAGGGAGAGTCTGTTTCCTAATGCCCTAAGGCATGCTTAACTGCTCAATGGGTGATCCAGTAATGCAACCAGGACTGATCATATGGTGGCATCCCCAACTTTCTTTATCTAGCTTCTGTCTCTTATATTTCTTTGCAATTAGAAATTATTATTATTTTTTAATGAAAATAGTATGAGAATAGAATGAAAGTTTGCTTAGTATAATGCAGTCTCACAACATGTCATTTGAAGTTCTGGTTCGTCTCAAACTCGCCTCTGGGGTCTGAGTGTCTGCTGCAGACCTCCAGGCTCCTGCTCACATGTGTTTCATTAAAACCAACCTCCTCCGCCTGCCTCACCTCCCCCAGCAACACAAATACACATTTATTGCACTGAGCACATGCTTCAAAGAGTCCTAAGCGATGAAAGCTTTCTGTGATCAACCATAAGGAAATAGAAGTTTAAATTTTTGTCCTTCTGATACACTGCTGAGATGACTGATTCCCTTTATTTGAAAAGAGTGAGGAAGACAGAGAAGGTAATGATGTCTGGTATGATTAGAATTAAAAGTAGTATGTTCTTCCAACCATTATTAAAACATAAAATAAGTCTTCTATTTGTCCTTTTCAGAGAATTTGTTATAGCTCACATTTAACACCTGATTAACAGTTAACCTGAATGCACTATACTATATAAATATTTATGATGCTGTCATTATAAATTAATGACTGTGTGGGCTTTCTCCCTGTAATTATTTCTTTGCAGTAATATATATTTGCTGGTGCTCTGGGATAGGTGTTGAATAAAATCAAACCTTTGCTCAGTATGCACATGGTAGAAAACTAAAGCATGAGTAAATAATAAAGAATAGACGGTCTTCCCTGCATGTGAGACCGAATCACACCGTTTTACTCTGGGCTCTACATACCATCTACAAAGTCCTGCAGACAACCACTGAGATCTCTAGAGCTTTTCAAAAATCCCCACAAACCATATAAGCTAAGAGCCAGTGTGTTTCCGTTGATGTCACTAAGGCTCACTTGTATGTCTTGGATGAGACACATTTCAATTACACTCTTAATGTGTCAAATGAGCTATTTCATAATAAAGTACGTCTGCTGGGGTTGTGCTGTATTATCAAAAATCAAGAAAATATTTTGTTTTTGTTGTAGTTTTCATCCAATACATACAATGCATGCTTTACCAAATTTTACTTCAGTTTTGCATTTTATCTATCATTATAAGAGAGGAAAAAAAGTTGAATCAAAGCTTTGAGTTCAATTCTGAGTTGAATCAAAGCTCTTATTATCTAGTTGATTTTTTTTTTTTAATCAGCTTACATCCTGTTTGTTTCTGAATGCCTGGGTTATTTCCAACCTGGCTGGAAGTGAAAGGAAATTGTTTCTGTCCTATGGGTCCTGAGAGGCTGGTATGGAATGAGCCAATGATCTGTCTCCCGCGTATTACGGAGACACAGAGGTCCTTTATGGCCACATTGACTGGCTGTGCCGTCTCAGTGAAGGGTCTTTCTGAATGGCAGTGCTACCTTTTGTCCCTAAAGGATATTCTATCCAGTAGCCTGTAACGTGTGAGGAGAGTAACTGTTTGTACTCTAATCCTGGATCTTTATTTATGAAGAAAATAAGATAACATAGCAGCTGATAAGACCAGAGTCATTTCAGCAATAAAATTACCTGTCACCTCTACTCTTGAGAGTAAATATAGTAACCAGACATCGTCAGGTCTCTTACATGTAGAATAAATGGCAGCTTTAGAAATCTAAAAGCATTAAGACACAGAAATCCTTTATTTTAAATGAACCCAGGTCATCAAATCACTGCCAGAGCAAAAGTCAGGGAAAGCAAAGGTCCGATTATCTTCAGTTCAAGTATTTATTATCTGACACTGGGCAGAGCTCTGTGGTGATTCTAAGACATTTGGCCTGAACACTGCTCTGCTTGGCCTCTCTAGGCGGGAGAAGAAGCTTAGCACTCATTCATGCATTGGTTCCTGCTGAGACTACTAATAGGAGGGTTAACTGGTAATTTGCCTGCCAGGAAAATTTGGGCAAGAGTCAATTTGGCAAATGGACTGAGCCTCAAGCCACTTTGCATAAACTAATGGGTAATCATCATGGGGAAATTTGCCTCTGGTAATATACCAGTTAGAGGCAGTAACCCAGGTGGTTATTATTTGGGTTTTTACTTTTTATCTTGTGCATCATCTGGTGATACAGCTTCTGTTCTAATTTATTTTCAGTCATTTTATTCATACATAGTATAATTTCTAGCCTGGAAATAGAAAACATCTTTTAATTTGAGCAGAGCTTATAGAAGAAAAAAAGCAAAAATAACAACCAGGAAATTCAGAAGGGGGCATTTTTTTTCACCAGAGGAAAAACTCAAAGTAGTTCTGTGTATTAGATAGAGCTCCTTCTAGGTAGGGCTTCCCTGGTGGCTTTGCAGTAAGGAATCTGCCTGCAATGCAGGAGATGCCGGTTCTGTCCCTAGATTGAGAAGATCCCCTAGAAAAGGAAATGGCAAACCACTCCAGTATTCTTGCCTTGGACCTCCCTTGGACAGAGGAGCCTGGCAGGCTGCAGTCCATGGGGTCGTAAAAGAGTTGGATATGACCAAAGCGACTAAAAACAAAACAGAAACAACCTCTTAGGTGGCAGCTCAGCACAGTGAGGTCAGTTGCATAACAGTAGATGCATCAGGCAGAATGTGTAGTCACAAAGCAGTTCCAGTATTCATGGAGTTCATCGGAAAGAGCATTTATTTGTTGGCTACCAGCATGGTAGAGCATGGCTGGGGGAACTCGGGGACCAGCTCTTAGCAGCCAGCATCTCTGACAAATGCTCACTGTAGATCTAATCTGCAGTGGCTGATCCTTCTACTGAGCTGGATACTGAAGCTGGCTGATACCAGACGCACCACTGCCATCACTGCTCTGGGTCTTGGGTGGTGCTTCCCCTAGCCCTGCTTCTTTGCGTCACTTGTTTCCTAATTGATGCCTAAGAGTAGGTGCATTTGATTGGCCAAGCTCAGGCCACATGCGTTCTCCTTAGCTACAAGACCAGGAAAGCAACTATTGGCTGTATTTTAACTACCACAGGAGAGAACCATCAGTGCAAAGTTCCCCTGACATAGAAAGGAGTTTCAGCTGTTAGTCAACCAAAGAAATGATGAATGCACCAGAAAAGAGCAATGAAAACATGTTTTATTTCATATGCCTCTTTCTTCACATTGTAAATAATTGTAATTCATTCTGCTATTTGTACTCACTGTTTTCTGCTTCATGGTTATAACATACAAATGTAATTTAATTTTACATTGTTTTCTAGACTTTTGTTCAAGGATAACATGGTAGAGAAACATCTAAAATAACATTTTTAGGAAGAGTATATCAGCTTCTTTGTACATGAGTGATTGTTTTCAACTCCTTCCTGAGTCTGTTTTTGTATAACTCATTATTACAGTTCAAAATGCATTTTGACTCCCCAGGGAGCACTGTAGAGCAAGCATTAAGGGGAGCTGGAGACTGAGATCTGCAGCTTTGAGCCAGGACATGTAGGGGAGAATAGTTTCCCTTATCCATGTCTTCTCTTGAAACTCTAGATCAAGAGGAAGGGGCAGATGAGAAGTGCAGAGCCTAACAGCCGACTGACTGGTTGTTACAGCTCCAATAAGGAAGAAAATCTCCTGCATCTTACTATTATGTACTTGTTTACCAGGACTGGGCAGTTGCCGGTGGGGGTGACCCTGTAGAAAAGAGGAAGAGGGTGCAGTGAGTGTTAAAAGATTTGAGGGAGCATTAAGAAATATGATTAGATGTCATAAAAGTGTTTTGTGATTGTGACAGACATGCAGTCTGCTTTCTCCTTTTACAAATGACCAGAATTGCTTTCCTCTCTCTTTTCCACTTCGAATTAGAACTAATTGCCTTTACATTGCTGCTCCGCTCCCTCCTACATAGTTTTCCCTTTCATTCTGGAAAAACAATTGTTTGGTGCCTCTTCATTCATGGCTCCCAGTCTGGGTGCTATTCTTGGAGGAACCACCCACTTTCTCACTACCAGTGAAGCTGTGTTGGCTCTTCTAAGCTCTTCCATACAACTTGCTGCTTTTTTGCAAAAGGCTTTGGTGATACTCAGAGAAGGCAATGACACCCCACTCCAGTACTCTTGGCCTGGAAAATCCCATGGATGGAGGTGCCTGGTGGGCTGCAGTCCATGGGGTCACTAAGAGTCAGACACAACTGAGCAACTTCACTTTCACTTTTCACTTTCATGCATTGGAGGAGGAAATGGCAACCCACTCCAGGGTTCTTGCCTGGAGAATCCCAAGGATGGTGGAGCCTGATGGGCTGCCGTCTGTGGGGTCGCACAGAGTCGGACACGACTGAAGCGACTTAGTAGTAGTTGGTGATACTGCTCCATGCAAAATTTCCCCTGAGCCATTACTTGAAAGTGGTTGTGAGTAGATATAAATTGGACAGTAGTATAGCAGAATAAACTGGAACTCAATAATCTTTATACACAAAGGGCATGGTTCCTTCATAATCACAATAGAGTGCAGTTGAACTGGGGAGAAAGTCTGTTCCCAGCCCTAACCATCAGGTCCACAGACCCTGGATCACTGCTCAAAATTGTCCCAGATTTGGCCTTTGAGAGCCCTTTTAAGCTACTCCTTTTGATATATTCCCATAATTCCTATAGCACATTCTTATTACAAAAGGATTTTTTTTTTCTTACAGGCTATCATACACTTGTCTTATCCCAACCCCTGGGATTAGCTATTACATACAGGAGCTGTTATTTTCATTCCTTTCTAATGGAAAGTAGAAGTGAATCTAGACTCCAGTTTCATCCACCTCATTAGAACTGATTCAAATGTATTCTTTTTAATGGCTGAGTAATACTCCATTGTGTATATGTACCACAGCTTTCTTATCCATTCATCTGCTGATGGACATCTAGGTTGCTTCCATGTCTTGGCTATTATAAACAGTGCTGCGATGAACATTGGGGTACACGTGTCTCTTTCCCTTCTGGTTTCCTCAGTGTGTATGCCCAGAGGGATGGTATGGGGAGGGAGGAGGGAGGAGGGTTCAGGATGGGGAACACATGTATACCTGTGGTGGATTCATTTTGATGTTTGGCAAAACTAATACAATTATGTAAAGTTTAAAAATAAAATAAAATTAAAAAAAAAAAAAAAAGTGAATCTAGAGCTAGGAAATTATGCATACTTATAATATTCATAAACATTTTATATACACACATATCTGTATCTTCATTTATCTATAGTGAGTTCATACTTACTGACACCTCTGATTTTAATCCAAAGGGTACATTCTTATCCTTTATTTAGAACTAGCTCTTCCAACAGTGAGAAAGCTGTCAGCTATTATACTTCACTATATTACTCATTTACTGCAGCCTAGAACCCACAGGGCTTCCCTGGTACCTTGGCTGGTAAAGAATACGACTTCAATGCAGGAGACCCTGGTTTGATTCCTGGGTCAGGAAGATCCCCTGGAGAAGGGATAGGCTACCCACTCCAGTATTCTTGGGCTTCTTTGGTGACTCAGATTGTAAAGAATCTGCCTACAATATGAGAGACCTGAGTTTGATCCCTGTGTTGGGGAGATGCCTTGAACGAGGGCATGGTAACCCACTTCAGTATTCTTGCCTAGAGAATACCCATGGACAGAGGAGCCTTAAGGGCTGCGGGTCCATGGGGTCACAAAAGGTCAGACACGACTGAGTGACTAAGCACAGCGCAACACAGAACACAGAATCCATAGCACTGTAAAAAAGGCAAAAATGCAAACCTGAAATTCACTATTGTTTATCCCCTTTAAAGAGATATTTACATTAAATCTCACTTTAAAGTAAAATTTGCATAAGTGCACAAATTGATGTTTTAAAAATGCATATACTTGTGTAACCTGTACCTCTTAAAAGATAGAAAATATTTCCATTACCACTCAAAGTTTCCTGGAGTATCTTCTCAATAATTATCTCCACCACTTCAGGCAGCCACTGAACACGCCTCTGATTTTTTTTTTTTTTTTTTATCGTGGATTAGTCTTATCTCTGTACTGCAACTTTAGGTAAAAAAGATGACTGCAATGAAATAATGAGCCTTCTGTGTACAAACTGTAAGTCTTTCAACTTTGTTTTTATTTATGAAAATTGTCTTGTCTGTTCTAGATTGTTTGCATTTCCATGAAAGTTTTCTTTGAAAGTTTTCAGGGATGAAATTTCATTGACCTTTAAATATGTTGAGAATTGACATCTTTAACAATATTGAGTCTTCCAATCCATGATTATAGTATTTCTCTTGATTTGTTGAGATCTTTGTGGTTTCTTTCAGCAGTGTTTTATTGTTTTTAGTTTAGTAGTATTAAATGTCTTTTGTTAGGCTTATTTCTAAATATTCGGTGCTATAATAAACACATTATTTTTGACAAACATTTGTTGCTAGTGTGCAGGTACTCAATTGATTTTTGCATGTTGACATTGTATCCTGTGATCTTGCTAAACTTGCTTATTAGATTTAGCAGTTGTTGTGTATATTTTATATGATTTTGTAGGTAAATAAGCATGTTATCTGTGAATAAAACACATTTTAATTCTTCCTTTCCAAATTGCCTACCTGCCTTCCCCTTCTCTTTTCCCCATCATTTCACTGACCAGAGCCCAGAACCATCAGAACAATGTTGATCAGAAGCAGTGAGTGAAGACTTCAAAGGCCTTTCCTTTTCTTAGGGAGAAAACAGGCTGTTTAATGGTTAAGTATGATGCTAGCTGTGCTTTTTTATAGATGTCTTTTATCTCATTGAGGTTTCATTGTATTCTTTATTGAGTAGTTTTTATCATGAATGGGTTTTGAATTTTGTAAAATGGTTTATCTGCATCTATGGCTGTGGTCATGATTTTTCTCTTTATTTTGTTAATGCGATGAATCTTACTAATTGCTTTTCAAATATTAAACCAACTTGGATTCCTGTAGTTAACTTCAGTGGGTAACCTTTTATCATTCTTTTTAAATATTACTGGATTCAGTTTGCCTGTATCTTGCTGCAGAGTTTTGTTTCTGTGTTCACGAGTGGTAATTTTTCTGTGAATTTTAAAATAATTCTTTTGATATGAAAGTAATTCTGGATTCATAAAGGAAATTGGAAGTATTCCCTTCTCTTTTTTGAAAGAGTATATATAGGTTTGGTTTTGATGTTTGGTTGAAGTTACCCTCATATGAGTTGAGGGTTTTCTTTAGGGGAAAATTTTTATTTGTAAATTCAGTTTCTTTTGAAGATATAAAGCTATTCCATTCTTTTACTCCATCTTATGTCAGTTCTGAAAGTTGTATGCTTCAGAGGAATTTGATTTGTTGAATGTTTTGACACAAGGGTTTTCATCATTATCTTTTTAATGTTCATTTCATAGTGTTACCCCATCCTTTATTCCTGTTATTTGTGTTTTTTTATATCTGTTTCTTAATCTGTTTTTTTTTTCCTTTTTTTTTAAAATTTTATTTTATTTTTAAACTTTACATAATTGTATTAGTTTTGCCAAATATCAAAATGAATCTGCCACAGATATAAATGTGCTCCCCATCCTGTTTTTTAACAATGTTAATGATATTTTAGATTAAAACCAACTTTTGGCTTTGTAAATTTCTCTCTCATTTGTTGTCTCTTGTATTTTCATTGATTTCTTACCTGTGCTATTTCTAACCTTTGTTATTTCTTTCTTTTCACTTTGTATTTTGTTCACTTTTCCTAACTTTCTAAGGTAACACTTAGATAATTAATTTGAGACAAAACTTTTTAAAAAAATTTTACTGAAATATAGTTGACTTACAATATTGTGTTTAATTTCTGCTCTATTGGCAAAGTAACTCAGTTATACAGTTATATTTTCATTTTCATATGCTTTTCCATTATGATTTTACCACAGGATATTGAATATAGTTCCTTGTGCTGTACAATAGGAATTTGCTTATCCATCCTGTATATAATAATTTATATCTGCTGAGGCAACGCTCCCAGCCTCCTCTCCTCCCTCCTTGGCAAGCACAAGTCTGTCCTCTGTGTCTGTGAGTCTGTTTTTGGTTTGTAGATAGGTTCATTTGTGTCGTACTTTAGGTTCCACATGTGAGTGACAGCCTATTGTATGTCTTTTTCTTTCTGACTTCCTTAACTTAATGTGATGATCTGTAGGTCCATCCATCCATGTTGCTGCAAATAGCTGAGGCCTGGCGAGCTGCAATTCATGGGGTTGCAGAGAGTCGGACACGACTGAGCGACTGAACTGAACTGAATAATTAGCAGTAACAAGCATCTTTTCATGTGCCTGTTAGACATCTGTATGTCTTCTTTGGGAGACAATTCTTCTAAAGCAATTATCAATGTAATTTTCTGTGTATTTTCTGCTTTATCTGCCTTTGAGTACTCCTTTTGCACTACATCCAACAAACTTTGATATATTATTTTATTTTCAATTAGTTCAAATGTTTTCTAATTTCCCTTGTGATTTCTTCTTAAACTTCTGTACTATTTAGAAGTGTGTTTTAATTTTGAATTTTGGGGTGTTATTAATATCTTATTGTGATTTATAATTTAATTCTCCTGCGGTCAGAGAGTATATTCTGTAAGATTTTAGTCTTGTAATTTTTTGTTGGTTTTTAATAGTGCAACGAGTGTGTCATCTGTAGTCCTTGGGTGTTCTGTTCCATAGCATCAGTCAGGCCAGGTGTTTTCCATAGTATTATCCACAGCTACTATATTCCTGCTGATATTTCAATCTAGATCTTTAGCAAGATATGATTGTTATTAGAAATTTGTTTATTTCCCCCTTTACTTCTGTCCGATCTCGCTTCATGTATTTCAGAGAATGATTCAGCCATCATCTATAATGTAGTTTCTCTGTGTGTAATGTGTGTTTTTCTCTGGCTGCTTCAAGGTTATTTGTTAGTTTTGTTTTCATTGGTTTTACTATGATGTCCTAGTTATGGTTTTCTTTATATTTATCCTGCTTTGGGATTTCTGAGCTTCCTGGATATATATATATATATATATATTTTTTTTTTTTTTAAACCAAATTTGTGAATTTTGGCCATATTTTCTTTTAATATAGTTTTCTTCTATTTCTGGAAATCCAGTTCTGTGGAATTTAGACCACTTTATATTGTCCTACAGTGAGATGCTCTTCACTTTTTCAGTTCACTTTTATTGTTTCTCAAAATTGGATAACTTCCTTTTGCTCTGTTTTCAAATCATTGGTTTTTTTCTGTGCTTTTTTAATTTTCCTCTTTCAAATCTTCTATTAAGCTCATTAAGACGTATTTTTCCATTTTAGATATTATTCTTTTATAGATTTTCCATTTGTTTCTAGTTTCCATTCCTATGCCAAGACTCCCATTTTGTTCCATCACCACGACCGTGTTTTCTTTGAAAATGGCTGCTTTAGGGTTCTTGTCTGCTAATTTCAGTAGAAGTCACCTTAAGCTCAGTTTCTATTTGAGTACATTTATCTTATGGATCACTTAAAACTTTTTTTGCATGTCCAATAATTTTTAATGCATACTAGACATTGTGGATGATGTGGTACAGAGACTGTGGAGTCTGTTATCTTCCAAAGAGTGTAAGTAGTTAACCTGATTAGATTCATAGTCTAAACTCTGACTTTTTGCAGTTGGCGATAGCTAAAATATTTGCTCATTTCTGTTAGTTGCTCAGTAGTAGCCTCTGTGATTAAGTGTGGACTCTCTCCTGTGCTTGCATGCTAAGTCATGTCCATCTCTTTATGACCCTGTGGACTGTAGCAGCCAGGCTCCACTGTTCATTGGGTTCTCCAGACAAGAGTACTGGAGTAGGTTGCCATGCCCTCCTCCTGGGGATCTTCCTGGCCCAGGGATCAAGCCCGTGTCTCTTGCACCTCCTGCACGGGCAGCAGGTTCTTTACCAGTAGTGCCACCTGGGAAGCCTGGACTTTCTCATACAAACCTGTAACTCAAGAGTCTACCGGTGACACTGGTGAGGGTAGTTGCAGCAGCTTTCATTTCATCCTCTGGCTCCTCAGGCCAGCATCAGGGATGCTTTGTGCTTGAGCTCTTGTTGTCAGTGCTGTCAGGACAGGGAATAGCCCTCACCTGAAAAGCTGTCCATGGCACCCCACTCCAGTACCCTTGCCTGGAAAATCCCATGGACAGAGGAGCCTGGTAGGCTGCAGTCCATGGGGTCGCTAAGAGTCGGACCCAACTGAGCGACTTCACTTTCACTTTTCACTTTTATGCATTGGAGAAGGAAATGGCAACCCACTCCAGTGTTCTTGCCTGGAGAATCCCAGGGACAGGGGAGCCTGGTGAGCTGCCGTCTATGCGGTTGCACAGAGTCGGACACGACTGAAGCGACTTAGCAGCAGCAGCAGAAAAGCTGTCCAAGGGCAAATCTCATCCAGTGCTGTTGGTTTCTTTCTAACGGGAGGGTATACTCCTTTCCTATTTCTGTCAGTTTTATTGCTCTCCAGAGTCTTCAAACAGGTATTTTCTTAATATTGTTTCAAGGGTTTATCATTATTATCTGCATGAGTAGGTAGTCTAATAAAAGTTGTTTCACCATTACTGATAGTGAAACTTTCTCTGATGTACTTTGTATTGTTGTAATTACTGTCTGACTTATAAAGACATCATCTATGTGTTTAGTACAGTCCATTCTCTAGCTCCTTGTTTGCATGTAAATGTCTTTTCACAGCGAAAACACTGAGCAAAACTGATGTTTTGAAATAGCACAAAGCTAACACTTTTTAGTGCCACACACAATGGTAAATACATGTGTTGCCTTGTTTAATCCTGTAATGTAGTCACTATTTTTCTTCTATTGTGCAGTTAAAAGAACCCTCCTTCAGAGGGAAAACTTACCAAGGTTACACAGCCAAGAAGGTGGGATTAGAACTTAGTATTGTACTTCTTGGCTTCCCAGGTAGCAAGTGGTAAAGAATCAGCCTGCCAATGAGAAGATACAAGAGATGCAAGTTCAGTCCCTGGGTCAGGAAGATCACCTGGAGTAGGAAATAGCAACCCACTCCAGTATTCTTGCCTGGAGATTTCCATGGACAGAGGAGCTTGGTGGGCTACAGCCCATGCAATCACAGAGAGTCAGACATGATTGAGCATGCACGCATGCTGTAACTACACTTCTTACTGTTTAAAACAGAAGAACTTTATTTTTGGGTCAGAATAGTCAAGGACATTTTTTAAATATAAAAATTATTTTTTGAGTTTTGGAGTACATTTATATGCTTATTGGAAGGAGCAGATAGAGAGGGGGATGTTTAATGTTTATACAGAGCAGTGTGATCACTAATGGAGCAAGTCAGAGGTGACAGGAATAATGAAGTTAATTGTTGAAGAAAGTCTGACCTTCAGCAGTTGGAAACATCTTTCCCTTAGAGTGAAAGGAAGGATGAATGGATTGATATGGCCATAAAAATGGTTAAGGGAGGAGACAGGATGTGCAGGGAATGAGTTAGTCTGAATGTTCTTGATCAAAGAGTCTGTTAGGGGAGACTGAGAGTCACTTAGTTGTCATTGGGTGAAGTATTGGGGAGAATGACAGAGGTTTAAATATCCCCTGAAATAGTAAATGGTAGAGGAAGCTAAACAGAGTTAGGTAGAGTGATTGATGATGGGGGCTCAGAACTCAATTGAGTTGGGAGCCATGTGTAGTAGGCACATCAATTATGTGATTTTCTCTGTGCTCTGCTATCTGTAGTGAGATTAAAAGACGCATGTTTGTCTGAGATAGGATTTATAAGGCACGAATGATGGAAGAACACAGATAAAAAAGACTAATGGCTGCTTTTCTAGAAGTATAGTTTTCTGTTTAGATACCTGAGATTAGTTGAGTTGATTAGATTAGAATCGAGTCTTTAATTCGATGCTAAAATGTAAGAGATGGAAGTTGTTTCAAAAATAGAGTGAGATGACCCAGTATAGAAATACCATGGGCTGCATGTGTGGTGGGGTGAGGAAAACTTGAAACAGTTGGAGCCGTAAATGAATGCCAGGATCCTGACACTGATCCACTGGATCACATCAGGGAAATCACTGACTTGTCCTCTATTTGGCTGTTCTGTAAAGTGCAAGTGGCCCTTCAATTCTAGAAGACAATGTTTTTTTTTCCACATCGAGGTAGGTTATGAAAATCATATATTTTAAAAATAAGATGAAAATTGACCTGATTTGTGCTCTCTTCCTACGTTGGTT
This sequence comes from Bos taurus, assembly GCF_002263795.3. Classification (NCBI taxonomy): domain Eukaryota; kingdom Metazoa; phylum Chordata; class Mammalia; order Artiodactyla; family Bovidae; genus Bos; species Bos taurus. The sequence goes on from NC_037331.1 coordinate 50,563,590, forward strand.
GCTATACGAATTTGGAAGGGGGAGTAATACAAAACCTATTGAATATTTTCTCTATACTTCTAACTTTCTGTATGTCTTCCATAGCAACTTACTTTAATGCATTTAGAAGAATTAAAAGTGCTTTAGCTATGAATAAGTTCAACTTTCTGTGAGGCACCCAGATGAATAAAATACAGGTATAAATCAAGTATAGGACAGCACTATTGTTCTTCAAATATTACCTAATCTACTTATGAAGTCAACCCCCAAATTTCATATACAATAGAGTGTATGTGTATGGACAAGTGTCTCTAATTATTCTTGGGGAATTATTTGGATTCCTGATCACCTCTTTATAGGACCTATTGCAGTGCTATTCAGTGACTTCTTCAAAGCCAGAAGGATCCCCAAATAAATGAATAATGCCTCTGACTGTCCACTGGGCAGTGAGCCATTCTTTGCTTTTGGTCTCATGTCTGACTAAGGGGGATGGAGGAGTGGATTTAATGGTGAGGAACAGGAACACATTCTCAACTGATGGATCATGCGAGCATTTCCTGTCTCTGTTATTGATTACTTAAAGCCAAGTTAAATAATTACTGTCTCTCTTGAGAGTATATTTGTGTTTAACCTCTGAGGATAGGTGAGTTCTTTCCATGTCTTTAATTGGGTAGATCTGCTTTTACCTTGATGATCTGTAAGCCCCTTTATGGACCACCATGAAGACATTGTCTCTAGTTGGGAAGACAAGGCATTGGACCCGCTTGGCTGCTACAGCCCAGCTTGAGATGTATCCCTCACAAGCACTTCATGGCGCATTCCCTGGAGAGAAGTGAGAAACTTGGGTGAAGATGTTAGAATTGTATCTGTGTATCAGAAAGGCCCTCCCACGGTTGTTTGGAAGATTGATGTTTCTATGAACTGTGTTAATTTCATTAATTCAGACACAGCAGCAAAGAAGACAGTCCCTGCCCTCATGAGTCCTGTTCTAGTTGGGGGTAGGCAGGTGCCAACCAAAGGGTGATTCACTAAAGGATGGAAAGGACTGTCTTCCACAGGGTGGTGAAGGCAGCCTCACTGTGAGGGTGACAGTTGAGCAGAGGGCGGAAGGAGTAAAACAGCCAGGCTTTTGTGCCATTGGGTGTTTTGGTGCTTATTAGAAAAGCCCAGGTGGAGGTAAAAAGGTTTTTAAAATCTCCTTCTCTGTGCTGATCAACTAGGCAAATGTTGTTTTGAGAAGCCTAAATCCTAGGGTCTACGGCTCAATGAGCAGACAGACCCTCCTCCTGAAGGAAAAAGTGCTCTTCTTTCCAGGCAGATGCAGCCCCAGGCCTGGGCAGACAATGGTGAGAGCTGGATTTTGGTTCCTCTCACCCTTGCAGTACCCTAGTCCAGCATTCTTGCGTGGAGAATCCCATGGATGAGGAGCCTGAGGCCTACAGTCCCTGGGGTCACAGAGTCAGACATGACTGAGCATCTGAGCACCCTTGCAGCCGACCACCCTTGTGCAGTACACAAACTCCTCAGTGCAGGAGCCCTGTGTGATGGGTCATGGTGGAATTTCTATGCAGACAGACAAGACCAAAGACCCTGAGGCAGGATGACGTTCAGGAAACATCAGGGAGACCAGTGTCATGGGACCCAAGTGGGCAAAGGGGAACTGAAAGAGAGGAAGTCAGACTTGGGGTTCACTGATACTGATTATATTTTTTATTTGTTTGGTTGCACCACATGGCATTTGAGATCTTAGTTCCCCCACTACTGTTGGAACCTGTGCCTCCTGCAGTGGAAGCACAGAGTCCTAACCATTGGACAGCCAGGGAAGTCCCATGACGATATTTCTAATATTTCTTATATATGAATTAAAATAACTTTCATATATGATTTTACATGACCTTTCCAGCAAATCCTCACTTGTAACCTCAAAGTAGATTGCCAAAAAAAAAAAAAAGCTAAGTAATATGATTAGCAAGTATAGGAGTTTAGAATTTAACTGAAGTCCTCTGTTTTCAGCACTTTTCATTTTACAGTGCCTCAAAGATTAGTAATTCTAAGGCATTAAACATTAAAAATAAAAAGTTCTCTACCAGAGTTCTGTTTTTACAGAAGCAGACCTTTCTGAACTATGTGTTGTGATTTGAAGCATCAAATTACCCTTCTCCTTTTCTATAGTTAACTTACATTAAAAATTTTTTCTGTTGCTATGATTGAGATGTTTTTTATAAAACCATTAACATCTATTTTATCATTTTAATGAGTCTCTAAAATATTATCCATCATCTCCCAACTCATTTCAGAAATCTCGCGCCTTAGCTAACCCAGACCATACAGTTGTTATAAAGTTTAATACAAATCTCTCCCCATCTTTGGCTGAAAAGAATCCTCTGCCTATTAATCAGGGTTGTCCTGTGCATTTCTTTCAGCTGGAGATGGAGAAGCTTCAGCTCCAAGCACTTGAGCAGGAGCACAAGAAGTTGGCTGCCCGCCTGGAGGAGGAGCGAGGCAAGAACAAGCACGTGGTCCTGATGCTGGTCAAGGAGTGCAAGCAGCTCTCCGGGAAAGTCCTAGAGGAGGCCCAGAAGCTGGAAGAGGTGATGGCCAAACTGGAAGAGGAGAAGAAAAAGACCAGTGCGTTAGAGGAGGAACTCGCCACGGAGAAACGAAGAAGCACAGAAATGGAAGCTCAGATGGAAAAGCAGCTCTCGGAGTTTGACACGGAGCGGGAACAGCTTCGTGCCAAGCTGCACCGAGAAGAAGCACACACCACTGACCTCAAAGAGGAGATAGACAAGATGAAGAAGATGATCGAGCAGCTGAAAAAGGGAAATGACAGCAAACCGAGCCTCTCCCTCCCCCGGAAGACAAAAGATAGACGTTTGGTGTCCATATCTGTGGCAACAGAAGGCCCAATGACAAGATCTGTTGCGTGCCAGACAGACCTAGTGGTGGAGACTGCTGAGCCCCTGAAGAAGTTGCCTTTGAGCGTGCCCGTAAAGCCTGCCACGGGGAGCCCCCTAGTCTCCGCCGGTGCCAAGGGGAATGCCTGCCCCAGTGCCGCCTCGGTCAGACCGGGTATCGAGAGGCAGGTTTCCCATGGTGACTTGATAGGCTCCTCTCTGCCCACTGTCCCACCTCCAAGTGCAAACAGAATTGAGGAAAATGGACCGAGCACCGGCTCAACACCAGATTTAACCAGTAGCCCAAGCCCACTACCCAGTGCAGTTTCCCCGGCCTCCGGGCACACGCCCGCACCGCCTCCGCACAGTTTACATTCACCGAGTGCCAGCGCGCCTCTGCATCCGGGTCTGAACCCACGCATCCAAGCGGCTCGATTTCGATTTCAGGGCAGTAATGCTAATGACCCAGACCAAAATGGAAACACCACCCAAAGCCCTCCATCCAGAGAAGTCTCTCCTACAAGTCGTGACAACCTAGTGGCCAAACAGCTTGCTCGGAATACTGTGACCCAAGCACTGTCGAGATTTACAAGCCCCCCGGCGGGAGCACCCCCGAGACCTGGAGCGTCCCCGACGGGGGACGTTGGCACCTACCCCCCGGTTGGTCGAACCAGTTTAAAGACTCCTGGTGGGGCCCGAGTTGACAGAGGAAACCCTCCTCCCATCCCTCCAAAAAAGCCAGGGCTCTCCCAAACTCCTTCTCCACCGCACCCCCAACTCAAGGTTATCATGGATAGCAGCAGGGCCTCCAGCACAGGGATCAAAGCTGATAACAAAACTGTGGCTTCGCCTCCTTCCAGTTTGCCACAAGGGAACAGGGTAATAAATGAGGAGAATCTCTCTAAATCTTCCTCCCCTCAGCTGCCACCAAAACCATCCATAGATTTAACTGTGGCACCCGCAGGCTGTGCCGTTTCAGCCCTGGCCACATCTCAGGTGGGTGCCTGGCCTGCTGAAACCCCTGGACTGAACCAACCTGCATGTTCAGAAAGTTCCCTTGTCATTCCCACCACCACTGCCTTTCGCTCTTCCATAAACCCTGTTAGTGCCTCATCCCGTAGAGCAGGTGCCTCTGACAGCCTCCTGGTAACAGCATCAGGTAAAGGGATTGAAATGTTATATCCTTCTTTAAGAATGTGGCCTGTTCTCTCACTTGCCTTCATTTCCTTCACATTGCCTTAAAACTTTTTTTTTTTTAATCTGATACTTTTTTTTTCTATTTCTTTCCCTTCTTTTTTTTTTTGTGTGTGATTTTCTTTGAAGGCTCCAGGGTATGGTGATTCATCTTGCTATATGAATTGCGGTTTTGTTATGCTGAGTGCTTTCTTCTTTTAAAAATAACCTGAAAGCAGTGGTTTGGAGCACACGGAGACCATTAATTTAGAGAAACTGAAGCATTTCCATGGGAGGAAAGACTCATCTTTCTTATAAAATATTTATCTCACAAGATTTCACTATTAGCCATCTCCAGACAGCATGTGTTCAATTCTACCCCTTCTGAGATGGCTTATTTGAAAGAATGCTTTCAGGTAGTTATTAACACTACAGTCTACTTTGGGTTATCAAATTGATTAGAGGTGTTCTGTAATTGGTATATTCTATGTTTTAATATCAGTTTGGTGTTGCCTTTTTTAACCTCAAAAATAGTGTGTGTGCTTATAAACCTCTATTCAAAGTTTACTTCAAAAGTTGTTTTACTTTGTTTAGCGCTAACACTTAAGCACAGATGGGTGACATAGCACGTGGGCTGTATTGGAGGTTTCCATTGCAGATGTGGTTCATAAAGTCACTGAATCTGGGACTCTTGAACAACGAGTTGATAAAGAACTAGATTTTTCCCTTTTTGTTTTATAGTGCTAAAGGAAGCATTGCTTTTTATTGGCATTTGTGGAGAAGGCAATGGCACCCCACTCCAGTACTCTCGCCTGGAAAATCCCATGGACGGAGGAGCCTGGTAGGCTGCAGTCCATGGAGTCGCTAAGAGCCGGACACGACTGAGCGACTTCCCTTTCACTTTTCACTTTCATGCATTGGAGAAGGAAATGGCAACCCACTCCAGTGTTCTTGTCTGGAGAATCCCAGGGATGGGGGAGCCTGTTGGGCTGCCATCTATGGGGTCGAACAGAGTCGGACACGACTGAAGCGACTTAGCAGCAGCAGCAGCAGCAGTTCTTCACTGACTAAAAGTGGCTCTAAAATAATGTTACAGTGCCAAAGTTTTGATGGAACTTTGCAGGGTCTCTCCTACCCCAGGATGTTGGTGCTTAGCAGAGGCTGTTGGATCTGAATGAGAGAGAACTTTTAAGAATTAAAGGAAGATTTGAGCTGTGTTTTTTTTTTAAGATTTAGGGAGAAGCATAGAAATAAGAAAAGAAGGTAGCACTGTACTTGCTAATTATCAGGTAGTGAGAGCAGTGTAACAAGACTGCTTGTTACAGTTATAAGCTGTCTCCTAAATAGTCAATTCCTTGAGATGTTAGGTTCATACATTAAGGGGCAAAATTGGAAATTGGAAACAGCATGGATTTGATGTTAGTTAGGTCTGCATTGGAATCTAGGCTCTGGCATTTACAGCTCTGTGTTTTGGGTGGTTTTTCTTGAACTGAGCAAATTTTCTCATCCTTCATATGGAGCTTATGCTGTGCATATTGGGGAATGTGGCTGTTAGGATTTAATATCATAACATGCAAAGAATGTGGTATTGAGCTTAGAGCAGCATGACTGATGAATAAATAGAGGTACTATTACTGCTTGTATTTTGAAAATTTGCTTTAGAATTGACTTCAGTGTTGCTTTGTGATATCTTATTTTTTAATCCAAAATGGTACTATTGAACTGGATGGCCTTTCTCACGGCCCTTTTCCAGCAAGTTAAATCTACCCTCAAAGGAGGAATTTTTGCTACTATTCAGGAGCATCAGAGAATGTGCTGTGTGGACCTAAGGTACTCACAGAACACAAGTTCCAAAAATGTTTGGAGCCCTGGCAGTGCTGTTGACGTAAATGCATGGACTGTGAAACACAGACACTTCCTGTGATATGTACATTTTTTCACTTAAAAAAAAAAAGCCATCTTTGCTTTGTACCCTGATGCTTTGCCAGTGGCTGCCTGGGTCATTACTGTGCTCCAGGGTTCAGCTCCTAGAGCCCTTTGGTTTCAGTGGAAAAGCTTTAAAATCAGGATCCATGACTGAAGAATGTTTTGTCAGCAGCATGTAAGTTAACCTCTGGAGTCATAGAATTCTAGTCCATTATATATTCACCAAAATGACCTGTCTAGGATTTTGGATAAAAGAATCATAGCTCCTCTGAAAAAAAAAAAAAAAAAAAAAGCCCTTGCTCGTGTGTAGAAAGCAAGAGAGCATAAATTGTAGAACCAAAGAAACAGCAGTCACAGAAGATCCATGAAACTGGTTCCTCATTTTCTCTTCTCTGATTTTGCAGTTCGACCACTGCAAGGTTACCTTTGGTGGCATAACAGCCTGCCATGTCATTTGATTAGAAGATGTAGTTTATTAGGAGGAAAAAGGAGGCAGTGGAATTTGTTTAGGTATCAGCAAGCATTTGCCGAACATCCAGTCTACTAGGGGAGATAGAAATGTTATTATAGTTGCATAGTTGGGGTGTTTAACTCAGCTGTGGATGTAGGTCAACAGAAACTTTGTGAATAAGGTAGAAGATTTCAACTCTCTTTCCACTTACATGCCCCCCTTTTGGCTGCCATGCCCATTGCAACTTGGGAAGCACCAGAGTGCCCTCCATCCTGCTTCTTAATCTGCCTCGCCTGGGTGAGCATGTACCTCTCCAAAGCATAGGCTCATTGAAGGGTTTTCATCTGGTCAACAGTTACTAGTGTCATTATGATCAGAGAGTAGGAAACGGGGACACATGCACCTCCCAAATACCTGGGGGATGTGTGCTCCAGGGTCAGTGGTGAAAAGAGCACTGGGCTGAGTGTAAAGAGGCAGTGTTAGTCCATTTCTGCTCCTTTCTAGGTATTACCCTAAAGAGCAGATTCTCTCTGAGTCATTAGTTTTTTCATCTAAAAATGAAAGCACTGAACCAAAAAAAGTAATAATAGTTCCAAACCAAAAAGATGTGTTAAACTTGCCTGTTGAATTTTTCAAGTAGTAGTTCACTACCTCTCCCTTCTTGGAATTCTAGATCCCATTATCTTTGAAACCCTAAAAATCTACATTTCTACATCAGCTTATATCTATGATAAACAATGATGATTAAAGCACTGAAGAGAATTGCAATGACAAAGGATATCACTTTGATGAATTGTTTTGTACATTAACTCAGTTAGCCCTTTTAGAGCCAAATGTAAAATTTTTAAATAACACTTTATGGCCAAGCGTTAACAGTTTTATTATTTAAGTAAAATTTAAATAATTCAAAATGTTTAGAATTTAAAGTTCCAAACAGATTAGAACTTCTTGCTGCTCCTGAACTTGTCACACGGACACATCAATTGTTCGATGAACAGAAGCCTAAACCAAAAATCACTCCGGGCAACTGGGTTTCCATACCCTTGGAGTTTTTTTTTTTTTTTCCTTTTTCTTAAAAAAGTTGTTTGATACATTTTATTTGATTTGGTTCAGATTTTTTTCCGTAGGTAAACATGCATAAAAAAAATTCTTCTCCATGTTTGATTGGCTTAAAGACTAAGTCAGAAAATGAGATCCCTCTGAGCTATGAATGAGATTAACCTTCTCCACACTCTGAAGCTGATGCCGGAAGCTGTTCTCAACTCCTCTGCTATTGCACGTTCTGTCTGTTCCCTTCATCACTGCATGTTCTGCAAGATGCTCACTTGTACTAATGTTTGCATATGACACTGTAGCTGAATGACCCTTTGCTAGGGTCATTAAAGTAGCTATATGACTGCAGGTCTGTTCAGGCATTACTTAACCATTACTTAACCAGTCAACTAAATATTATAATTTTGATCATTGTGGGGAATTTCACATGAACAAAGTCTCATGGTGAAGTTTTATTTTTCCCATATTTATAACAGGATTTATTATAGTAATTTAAGCTTCCTGAGCCTGGAGAAAATTGGAAGTGGTAGTGGAGATAAAAAATGTACTTAAGAATACATTTAAGAATTTTTAACTTTAAGAATACTTGGTATTTATAAAGTGATTTTCATTTTTAAAGACTTTTTCAATATATTTAAAAGAAGAAAATAAGAGAATTGATATATATTCTTCTGGAGTCTTTATATTACAGAACTATAAGATTCTTGGGTGGTCTAAAGATTGAGAAAATTTTTGAATAAAATATTTTGTCTTTAAGATAGCTTAGCATTAGAAATCAGATTTCCCAGGAAATTATATCCATAATTGAATATTTCCATAAAAAAACAGTTAAAATATATTTATATTTTAATTGTCCCAAATGGCTAGAATCATCTGAAAAAAAAGAAAAATGAAAACAAAACTCAAAAGAATGGCAAACTATTTAATATGTACCTGTTCATATTCCTAAAAGGATATGGAGAACTGAGGACCGCCCCCACCCCCGGTTTGAGTTGGAGATACTGAGGGAGCGAGGGGACGGGGCTGGAGGTTGGGAGGAAGGAAGGCGGGGGAGCTGGACAAGCAAGAGTGTGGGGTGGTCCCTCCTGTTCACAGAGAAGCACATGCCAGTGCCCTCGGATTGCCTTTGTGCTTGCTTTGCAGTCCAGGTTTCATACCTGGGTATTTATAATTTCTCTGTTTATCATCCATTTCTAATAAGTACTGATTTAATTTTTGTGGGCTTGTTTTTTTGTTTGTTTTTAAGAAAATACAAAAGGTAAAATGTACCAGAGAGGAGCCTTCTTGTAAGTATGAAGTAAAAAATGTTACTTTTGTAAGAAGAGCTAATGAATATCAATGGGAAAATATCATAGAGTTTAGATAAATATCTAATTTTATGAGCATTTGAATTTTAATGTTATTATAGTCTGAGTAAAAGCAATAAATTACCCAGAGATCCAAATAATTGAAGATGTAATATCCAGTTTCTAATAAGCAGTCAGTTTCATTTGTAGAAACTGCTTTGGTGTTTTTCTGAAGAATTTTTAAAGTTCTGAGGAATACTTTGATATTCACCTTTTTAATCTTTACTGAAATAATTTAAGGTCAGTAATTTAAGATTCAATGATAAGTTTATTATGTATTAATATAACACCCATGTACTCAGAATATTATCCTGGTACCGAGGTAGTAAAGATGCATAGTAAAGGTCTATCATTGTATCTTAACTGCAGAGACTGTTACTAGACAGATGTAGAAAGTGTACCCCAGGAGTGAATATGTGCACACATACCCCCATATACACATCAACTTTACTTTCAGATTTTTGGGGCTTTACTTTCAGATTTTAAGGAAGAAGGAAAAATGACTTATTTTGAAAGTTAACTATATTTAAGCCTAAAATACACTAAATACCTATATATTACATTAAATAAACATTTTTACTTTACTGTTTTTACAGCCTTTTGATCAAGGAAGAATTCAGAAAATTTTCCATGCTATATGCAGCCGACTTCACACACTTAACAGATTCTCTTCTAAAGCTGCTAAATACTGATGAGAAATCCTAACTATGATAACTCTTATGACTTTTGTTAAAATTATATGGTAGAGTGTCCTGTTTTGTTAGCTGATTAAAAGTTTTTGGTACAAAATGTGAAGATGGCCAGATGATATAGTCTTCCTTTGTGTATTGAGTATTTGTGCTGGTATATTCTATGTATGTTGTGCTTCTATTAGTTCTTAATACTTAATAGTTGGCCGCCCACTATTTTTCTTCCCAAATAAGGGAATTCAAAGAATGTAAATATTCCTTCACGGTATTTGGTCCATCTCAATGGTTTATATAAAATTTATAAATTAAGTACCTTGGAAACGTTGTAGAAAAAAGGAAATTTTCTGTTTTTTAGAATTATTTCTGTCTTGTGCCTAAAGATATCTTTCAGTTAATAACAAAACTGAGAAAATCTGTACATAGTTGTAAAATTCAGTTTGTTTTGGAATCCTGAGGAGGAGCTCGAACTTTTAAAACAAGACAGCCTTCTTGTTTCCTGAAACCAATCGCCACTTTAACGCTTATCTGTAGAAGACTGACAACTAAAAATAATTTGTCACTATGTATATTAATTTAACTAGTAACAGATATAAGATTGAAATAACAGTACAGATGTATGCTAAAGTAAATATTAACAGATTGGTCATATTAGAAACCACTTAATCCTCTAGGGGTACGTGTTCATGTGTCTGTGTGTGTGTGTAATTTGGAAAGGAATGGTTAATATCTGTCTCTTATCCTTGCTCCTACTCTCTAACTAGGGTCACTTTAACCCACAGGCTGGTCACCCTCCCTAACCCCTTTGCTAATGAGTGGTGGTCCTGCCCCCCTGGCTGGCAGGCCCACCCTTCTTCAGCAAGCTGCTGCCCAGGGAAATGTCACTTTATTATCAATGCTGCTTAATGAAGAAGGACTGGACATTAATTACTCCTGTGAAGATGGCCATTCTGCCTTGTATTCTGCTGCTAAGAATGGACATACAGGTAAAGATGGTACCTTCTTACTTCACTGTATCACCCTCTTGCAAAAGGATGATGAGTTAAAAGCACTGTAGCCATTATTATGAGCAAAATTACTATTTCACATTTTCTCTTCCAGGTGAAATAAAAAACTTTTTTTTTTACATGATTTAAAGTTTTGTAAACATTTAAAAATCCAATTTGGACAGTTCAGTAACAATGTAAAATTTTGCAGCTAGCAAAAAGTTGTCTTTGTTTTATGCACAGTAAAATGTATTGTGTGCCTAGAAGTTTGGGGTCTAGTAACTGTAAAACACATTTTGAATAAAGCCCCCATCTGTGATCGCTTTGGCCAGGACAAAATAGCCCTAATTTGTCACTTAGAAATGGCTGATGTCTGTGAAAGTAAAGCCGTAGGGCTTTAGCATATGCTGCAGTGAGGGAAAGTTTTAGTAGTTAGGAAAGATCATGGGTCTGAAATTGTTCTGTAGTTAGAACCAATTTATAGTTATTTGAATTTTTTAAGAGAACTGAGAGGTTGTGCAACTATACACGACATATTGATGAAGTTGGGGAATTAATCTTGTTCCTTAAAAAGCAAATCTTATAGTCAAATATACTAAAACATAACAATAGTGCAAATAAAGACATGATCTGATGGCAAATGCAAAGTTAGATAGTAGGCATATATAAGCCATGTGATCCTTGGTGAATTCACATAATGTGGCTTTCTTGGAAGTTTCAGAGCTTCAGTGTGTTCCAGTGGGCTGCATAGAACATTCTAGGGAACTACAGTATGAGAACTCATTATTTTAAAACTGTTTTGGAGTACTTCTTCCAAAGTACAGTAGGAATTTCCTCTAATATAGAGAAATGCAGTCTAGTAAATAACATGTGGAACGTAGGTCTAAGTGGTATTCATGCTTGAGTCTGGTGACTTTCTAGAGGTTCTCCTTAATATTCATTCAGGGAGTTAAGTCTAAGATGACCACAACATGAAAGCATTTTAATGATTAAATTAAACACCAGAAAGTAAGATTTAACTATTTAAATACCAAGAATGGTATTTCAGTTTAGTCAAAGAATTTTATTTTCCATCCAGTAACATTTTTTTCTGGGATTGTCTGATGGAGAAACCTGGTAAAACATTCTCTGACATACGACTCTCCTTTCGCTCATCAGTCACTCTTCCCCCGGGCGCCCCCCAAAAATGAAAGAAACCTTGTCTTAGTTGATGAGTCTGGGGTATATGATCCTGGGGGAAAGAGGCTTCTTTTCCTTCATAATAGCCTGTGGAATCTTATATCGACCCTGAAAGAAATGTCAGATGAGCTGTGCATGAGAGAGGTCCCTTGGGGTTAGTATCTGTCTACAGCCTGTATAGAATTTGGCTCATGGTGAATCTAAGTGGGAAATTAAAATGGCTTTCTATTAAAATCCATAGACTGTGTGAGATTGCTGCTGAATGCAGAAGCCCAAGTCAATGCTGCTGATAAAAATGGCTTCACACCCTTGTGTGCTGCAGCTGCTCAGGGACATTTCAAGTAAGTGATGCTCTTAATCCCTTTTTTTCCCCTTCATGAAAAGAGCCTCTTTATGATTTGCACATATATTTTAGTTCTGGCTGAATGTGTAAACTAGTACTTAAGATCCTTTGGCAAGTAAATTCAACTAAACATCTTTGAGAATTTAAATGCAAAGGAGGATCCTAAATTTGCTCTTCTTAATAATAGATAGTTGTATATTGGGAAGTGAAGAAGAGGAATATGCTGTTTCCAAACCTCGTGTGAATGAACTTGCTTCCGAAGAGGAAGATTATTTTTAGCCTATCAACATAAAGTCATCCCTCCTGTCTGTGGGGGATTGGTTCCAGGACCACCCACAGATGCCACAATGCGAGAATACTCTGAGTCTGTTATATAAAATGCTGCAGTATTTACATATAATCTACGCACATCCCCCTGTACACTTTAAATCATCTCTGGTTACTTATAATACCTAATACAATGTAAATGCTATGTAAATAGCTGCGAGCATGTGGCAAATTCAGGTTTTGCTTTTTGTAACTTCCTAGGATTTTTTTTCCAAGTATTTTCCATCTGGGGTTGGTTGAACTCATAAATGTGAAACCTGCACATATGGACAGTCTACTGTGTATGTGGTTATGTAATGGATTGTTACACACTTCATTGTTCACTATTTTCCACCACCTCAACACACACACACGTTATTTATTATTATAAATTGTTCGAGTATGCACCTTGCTTTATCATTTTTAAAAAAAATTGAAGCAGGAACTTACATGCTTAAAGAAGTTAGAGCACAAAATCAAAAAGAGCCTGTAATTAGAATATACATAAGTTTAGCAGTGATTTCTTCAGTTGCTTAAATAAGTCAGTTGAATAGAGAGATAACTTTTTGTAATCAAGTGATATTTTAATAATATTGATAGAATATAGCTAAATTGCTTTCTTTGCCTGTGCTGAAATGGTAGTCTGCGGAGGATGAAAGCTGTTTTCAACTTTTAACTTTTACTATCCGAACAGAAATGTTTCATTAACAAACATTAATTAGCGTTAAGCAATTAACAAATCTCAGAATTCTTGACATAAGGTTTTTCAGTTTCACACTGCTGTCATTCTTTTGTAAATATGAATTTTTAAAAGTTCAAAATGCATCCTTAATATATGTATTACTTTTTTTCTGCATGTTGAACATATATCTCATCACTCTGAATTTATTATTGCTGATCAGAACTGTTGATTTTGCTGCCGCCTTTTTGCATGTATTCTGAGTCCTCCAGAAAAGATTCTTCTTCTGGACTATCCTTTGCCTTTCCTGCCAGTAGGCAATCTGTAGGGCTACTTGCTTGGATAGTGTAGCAGTCATGGGAATGGAGGCACGGATGGATTTGCAAAAAGGGAGAACCCCGGGGAAAGGCAGGGAGGCTTGGTTAATTTAAATGTATATGAGATACACATCAATATGTAACTTATTTTTTCTAACGTATAAACAAATCGAATGTTGCCAGAGGAAGCCAAGAGAAAGCCTGCCTCTGAGCAAAAACCCAAAGATGTTCATTGCTTCTTCACTGGGTTATGATTTATTCCTCTTTTCTAAATTTATTCTCATCTAATTTTGCAAACTGTAGTCAGTTCCTAAGTGCCATGAAGTCTTGAATTCACCTCATTGCTGTCCTTCCTGATTCTCGGGGCAATGTATTTCTGCTGAACTGTGTCTTTTTTCCTTGTAAACTAGCCCCATTGCAGGGGGGCAAAACAGCCTTTGCTGCCTTTTCTCCCCCAAATGGCCCTTTCCTCCGTCTCCCTGCCTTTTATAGTGGAGGCACATGGTGCCCTGCTGTCTGCGCTATTTATAATTATTTTCTCAAGTGAAAATCTCAGAATGACTCAGCAGCCTGACTCTTTTCCAGGTTCAAACTATTTTGAACCACAAATAATATATATGTCAAGCACAGTTAAACATATTCCAAGGACTCTACTTTTATAGGTTGTTTACAGAGAAGTGTCGTAAACCAGGTATTCACCCTTGATCAAAGCTGTTGTTTTAAATTTTCATGGGAGTAATTAAAATATCTTCCAGCCTTCTTAAAATAGTATCTATATAATAAGACCAGTAATAATTGAGATTATATATATATAATAATTCATGTAATAAATAAAGATACAGAATTCCTCTAGCAGTATTTGCTTTTTTTAATATCTTGGTCAAGTGGTACTTCAGACGTCAAACTGAGTTTGTATATAATTAATCATACTGTTGTGTTTAGGTGTGTAGAATTATTAATTGCATATGATGCTAATATTAATCATGCTGCTGATGGAGGACAGACACCTCTATACCTGGCCTGTAAAAATGGAAATAAAGAATGTATTAAACTCTTGTTGGAAGCTGGAACTGACCGAAGTGTAAAAACCAGAGTGAGTACCTGTATTTTGTATTTTGTCCTCTAATTACAATATGTCTGCAAACTCTGCAGTTCAAAAAATAAAATAAGTTAAAATACAGGTTGCTTTGTTTTGTTTAAAGTTTTGTTTTGCTTTGAATATGTTGGATCCTCATGGTCTGACCTCTGTTTATCTGATTATTCAAAGCTTGTTAGTTAGCCTTTCTTTTTAGAGGTAGTCGGTGTAGTACCAGGGACTTGTAAGCCATCGACAAAGGTCAGCTGTCATTCATTGAGTTGTCGTCATCATCCACAGTAGTGCTCACTTGTAATGTGTATAAACAGGAAGCAGATTTGTGGCAGGACAGTGCCCATTGGCAGGACTTAGAGGAAGGTTATTTGTGCTCACTATTCCTCACAGAGCTGACCTTTGTTTTTGCTGAGATTATGCAGCGTCTCACAGAGTTCAAGGTCATTGTTTAATTTGCCTCAGAACTTGAAGCACTGTGTGTGGAAGTCCAGTATGGAACCTAATAGGTTGAAGTAGCTTTGACTCCGTCCCACACAGTCCTGCTGCCTGCTGTACTGGGTGCACAGGTGAAGCCGGATTTAGAAATTGAAGAAATGTAGAGTCTGATTCACAAGAACAGTCCTTTGATACGACTTCTGCCTCAGCACACAAAAATGCATTTGAAACAAGTTCCTCCATTCGCCGTCCTAAGTTGGCCTTTATCATCCTATCATGATAGACTTGAAGACCAAGAATCAGCCCTTCACACCCTGACATGCATTTCTTCAGTGGGGGCCCATCTAAGGGCTGGCAGGTTTATGGGACCCACTCTTCACTGGGCTCAGGAATTTTTTTCCTGCAGTTTCCCAGGAGGTTAAAAGTATAATAATTACCACCCTATAGCATATTCATGATGAATGACAAGTGTAGACATCTTAATTGCCAAGATTATCTGAACCTTGGATTTCTTCTGTTAATAGAGAATTAACTATACTGTGCATCCATTTCACAGGAATCACCCTTAAAATTTTCTAGGATAGAAAGGTATATTGTATATTTTAAGGTCACTCTTAGATACTGGATTTTCTTAAGTTTTCAAAAGTAAACTCACAAATAATAGTATAATAGGAATGTAATATAAGCTAGGTATAGACATTTTCCATTGAGTCCTAGGGCTAGAGCTTTTTTTCTTTACTTTCTATTTATTTTTTGAAAATCTGAGAAAATAGTCCAGTGTTACTCTTTTTCATGTTGTTTTATATATTTAAGAAATCTGTGGTACTACACATACTTACGGAGGAGGCAGTGGCACCCCACTCCAGTACTCTTGCCTGGAGAATCCCATGGATGGAGGAGCCTGGTGGGCTGCAGTCCATGGGGTCGCTAAGAGTCAGACACGACTGAGCGACTTCAGTTTCACTTTTCACTTTCATGCATTGGAGAAGGAAATGGCAACCCACTCCAGTGTTCTTGCTTGGACAATCCCAGGGACGGGGGAGCCTGGTGGGCTTCCGTCTGTGGGGTCGCACAGAGTCGGACACGCTGAGGTGACTTAGCAGCAGCAGCAGCACACATACTTATTATAAAATTCTACCTTATATATGAAAAAGGAATGAATTTTACATCAATATCTGAATGAAAAATAAGTAGTGCAACATAAAAATTGAAGTCACATCCTGTAAGTTAGAGAACACAGAAATCCATGCTCTCAAACTAATTGTCGATGAACTGAATGAAATCTTTAGAAGTACAGAGGCTCCAAAGTACAGAGATAAACAGCATAATTGATAAAGGACCTTAAGGGAATAATTAATTATTTCGCACAACTTTTAATAAGAAATCAAAGGGGAATGAAGGATTTTAAGTTTTTCTGAAATGATTACATGGCCTTTGTAATATAAGGAAGGTCAAGAGCACTTACACTCTATTGCCTAATTAAGGCTGATTCCCAAGGAAAGGTATCCACAGCCCAACAAAGAACAAGCTATGAAACACTTTGCCTGCGTGGGATATTCCCAAGGACTATGTGATATTCCAGCTACTGCCAGCCATGGTCTTGCCTTAGCCAAGTTGATTCTGATGATGTGAAGTACAGAACCAGAGAAAAAGCCACAACATTGAGGAAGAGCTTTAGCAAATGATCAGATGACTCAGTCTAAATGTAGATTGTTACCATTTATTGTCTGTTTTCCTCTCTGTCTTCTACCCCATTATTTTTGTTTTTTGAAGTGTACTATCAATTCAATTCAGTCCAGTTCAGTCACTCAGTCGTGTCTGACTCTTTGTGACTCCATGGACTGCAGCTTGCCAGGCTTACCTGTCCATTACCAACTCCTGGAGCTTACTCAGACTCACGTCCATCGAGTCGGTGATGCCATCCAACCATCTCATCCTCTGTCATCCCCTTCTCCTCCCACCTTCAGTCTTTCCCAGCATCAGGGTCTTTTCCAGTGAGTCAGTTCTTTGCATCAGGTAGCCAAAGTATTGGAGTTTCCAGCATCAGTCCTTCCAATGAATATTCAGGACGGATTTCCTTTAGGATGGACTGGTTTGATCTACTTGCAGACAAAGGGACTCTCAAGAGTCTTCTCCAGCACCACAGTTCAAAAGCATCAGTTCTATTCATTGGAAAAAATTTAGTGTAGCAGTATGAAATACCAAATGAAAAAAAAAAAAAATAGGCTAGAGGGAAAATAAAACCAAAATACGTATCACAGAAATAATCATCAATTCTTTTATGATAGTCTTAAAAATCTAATGAAGATGGATACCTGAGTAGAAGGCAGACATCTCTCTATATAAAAATGAGAGACTACAGAGGTTTGTGACATTGCACAGCAGACAGGGATCAAGACCATCCCCATGGAAAAGAAATGCAAAAAAGCAAAATGGCTGTCTGGGGAGGCCTTACAAATAGCTGTGAATAGAAGAAAAGCGAAAAGCAAAGGAGAAAAGGAAAGATACAAGCATCTGAATGCAGAGTTCCAAAGAACAGCAAGAAAAGAAAGCCTTCCTCAGTGATCAATGCAAAGAAATAGAGGAAAACAACAGAATGGGAAAGACTAGAGATCTCTTCAAGAAAATTAGAGAGACCAAGGGAACATTTCATGCAAAGATGGGCTCAATAAAGGACAGAAATGGTATGGACCTAACAGAAGCAGAAGATGTTAAGAAGAGGTGGCAAGAATACACAGAAGAACTGTACAAAAAAGATCTTCATGACCCAGATAATTACGATGGTGTGATCACTCACCTAGAGCCAGACATCCTGGAATGTGAAGTCAATTGGGCCTTAGAAAGCATCACTACGAACAAAGCTAGTGGAGGTGATGGAATTCCAGTTGAGCTATTTCAAATCCTGAAAGATGATGCTGTGAAAGTGCTGCACTCAATATGCCAGCACATTTGGAAAACTCAGCAGTGGCCACAGGACTGGAAAAGGTCAGTTTTCATTCTAATCCCAAAGAAAGGCAATGCCAAAGAATGCTCAAACTACCACACAATTGCACTCATCTCACATGCTAGTAAAGTAATGCTCAAAATTCTCCAAGCCAGGCTTCAGCAATACGTGAACCGTGAACTTCCAGATGTTCAAGCTGGTTTTAGAAAAGGCAGAGGAACCAGAGATCAAATTGCCAATATCTGCTGGATCATGGAAAAAGCAAGAGAGTTCCAGAAAAACATCTATTTCTGCTTTATTGACTATGCCGAAGCTTTTGACTGTGTGGATCACAATCAACTGTGGAAAATTCTGAAAGAGATGGGGATATCAGACCTCTTGAGAAATCTGTATGCAGGTCAGGAAGCAACAGTTAGAACTGGACATGGAACAACAGACTGGTTCCAAATAGAAAAAGGAGTATGTCAAGGCTGTATATTGTCACCCTGCTTATTTAACTTCTGTGCTGAGTACATCATGAGAAACCCTAGACTGGAAGAAACACAATCTGGAATCAAGATTGCCGGGAGAAATATCAATAATCAAAAATCTCAGATATGCAGATGATATCACCCTTATGGCAGAAAGTGAAGAGGAACTAAAAAGCCTCTTGATGAAAGTGAAAGTGGAGAGTGAAAAAGTTGGCTTAAAGCTCAACATTCAGAAAACGAAGATCATGGCATGTGATCCCATCACTTCATGGGAAATAGATGGGGAAACAGTTAAAACAGTGTCAGACTTTATTTTTTTGGGCTCCAAAATCACTGCAGATGGTGACTGCAGCCATGAAATTAAAAGACGCTTACTCCTTGGAAGGAAAGTTATGACCAACCTAGATAGCATATTCAAAAGCAGAGACATTACTTTGCCAACAAAAGTCTGTCTAGTCAAGGCTATGGTTTTTCCTGTGGTCATGTATGGATGTGAGAGTTGGACTGTGAAGAAGGCTGAGCGCTGAAGAATTGATGCTTTTGAACTGTGGTGTTGGAGAAGACTCTTGAGAGTCCCTTGGACTACAAGGAGATCCAAGCAGTCCATTCTGAAGGAGATCAGCCCTGGGATTTCTTTGGAGGGAATGATGCTGAAGCTGAAACTCCAGTACTTTGGCCACCTCATGCGAAGAGTTGACTTATTGGAAAAGACTCTGATACTGGGAGGGATTGGGGGCGGGAGGAGAAGGGGACGACAGAGGATGAGATGGCTGGATGGCATCACTGACTCGATGGACGTGAGTCTGGGTGAACTCCGGGAGTTGGTGATGGACAGGGAGACCTGGCGTGCTGCGATTCATGGGGTTGCAAAGAGTTGGACATGACTGAGCGACTGAACTGAACTGAACAGAGGGGATCAAGATTTTCCTTAGAATAGAGTTTGTCAAACTTCAGTGCATCAGAGTTGCCCAGACGGCTGGTAAAACAGAATGCAGGGCCCCACCCCTTGAGATTTCTGATTCAGTAGTCTGGGATGAGGCTCAACAATTTACATTTCTAACAAGTTCACAGTTGGTGCTGATGGTGCGGATCAGGGAACCACACTTTGAGAACTGCTACCCTAAAAAAAAAAAATTCTGAGTCTGTTCTAACAACCAGCTAAGTGGATGATTGGGGCTTCAAAGTAATATGTTCTAGAGAATGGGCCCAATATTTTAGTTGGAACAGTTTCTAAGCTTGCATTTACCAGTGTCCATCTGCAATCCCAGAGAGGCCCATAGAGGCCGATAGATAAAGTTATTTGACTTTGTTTTTCCTTTATGTCTGCCTTTTCCATATTATCTAGAATCTTTCCTTCTGGAATCAGTGGCATAAAATTTTAAGATGACTAAAATTAGCACACTTCCCTATAAGTAGAGTTGGCTTATTATATTTGGATATAAATTTTTAAAAATGTGTATGCTGAAGTTCATTCTTTCATAATATTAAGTTGAGATTTTGTTTTACCATATATAATGCATATTTACCAGGCTGGGTATTACTAACTCACTCCAAATGGTTGAGTGTTAAGAAGAAACTCTTACAAAATAGCAGACATGAGTCAGAGCTATGGAAAAGGCACTAATTGACAGAGGTCTGAGAGAACCTAGCTCATCGATGATATTCAGGATTGGAATGCCTGCTTTTCCTGTCTCAGTGGTCCATGGCCAAGAATATTTAGATGTGAACTTTAAATAACACTGCTCTCAACATTCATGTTGTAATCAACTCCTTCCCCCTGGTTGTTTTATTTTCAGGATGGCTGGACACCAATTCATGCAGCCGTGGACACTGGTAATGTGGACAGCCTCAAGCTTCTTATGTACCACAGAGCCCCAGCCCATGGAAACAAGTTGCAGGAGGAGCCCGGGTTGGCCATCTTAGACTTGGATCAAGAAGAAGAGCATCATGAAGGCACATCCAAGCCTGTTGTTCCTGCAGACCTCATCAACCACGCTGACAGTGAAGGCTGGACTGCTGCCCATATTGCTGCTTCAAAGGGTTTTAAGGTGTGTCTGGTAGCAGCTGGCCTCATTATACAGTTGTAATTTGGTGAGTGGCAAAGTTGGCTGCTGTTGGCTGAGTGTATTTTGCTTGACTAATTGGAGACTGAGCAGCACTATTTTTGGAAATGATCAGCTTCCAGTAAGAACCAACTATATTTTTTGTCCAGCAGATATTTACCATCAAGCGTATATGAGATGTCATAAAAATCAGTTTGGAGTTTGTTAACAAATGTGGGAGTAATTCCAGACATTTTATCTCATTAAAATTAGGAAGAGAAATTGGATATTGATTGAGGCCTCAAGATTGTTTGAGTTAGTACCAAGGCCATGCAATAATTTTGAGGGAGAACCAGGATTCAGGTACACATGTTCTGTACTCTCAACTCCCTCACTATGCACTCTCTGTGCTGTCTCATGATTCATAAGAGAGAGTTCTAGATTTCACTCTTTCGAGAAAGATTGTGATTATTAAAGAAATAACATGGCATAGGAAGCCATCCATTCATGCTTCTTTTTCCATTTAAATCACTTTAGCAATATTGCTTTAACAATGAAAAGCTATCAGGAAGCTGAGTGCAAGGCATTATGGAAGCTAACATTTGTAGGAATCATTTATGTGATAAGGTAACTCCTAGTTCAGTGGCAGGAGTGCAAAATACAAGACAAGCATAGGATAAGAGAAGCACAGAAAATTTAAAACAAGGATAGTAGACATGTATTTGAAACAATACAAAAATGTAAATTCTTATTTTTTGCAAGACAGAATGCATGTATTTCAGGGAGCAGAGCCGTGGAATATTAGGCTCAGAAATGACTCATTCTGGAGGAGATAGAAATGATTTTGGCCTTGCAGGCTGGGTTACATTTGTCACCCATCACTGGGAGAGGAGAGTAGTTCAGATGCAGGGAACAGTAGGAATGGTATGGAAGTAGAGAGGCTCCAGTTGAGCTATGAAGAGTGGTGAGAAGACAAGACTAGGAGTTTCATAGTATGGCACAGGCCTTCGGTGATGCACTGAGTTTTATTTACTAGACAGTAAAACTGTTGAAAAGTTCGTACAAAGGAACAAAAGAATCATCTCTATAGTTTAAATTGCTTGATTGAGCAATGACATTTAGAAGATTTGGGATTATGAGAACGTTGATGGCAGGGAGAGAGACTAGGTGAAAGATGATGAGACTGGTAGAAATCATAAGAGAGGTCACAGAGTAGAAATGTCCAAGAACTGCAGACAGATTAGACGCATTGAATGAATGGGATGAATAGAAGGATCATAGTTACGTTCCCAGAAAGAGGAAAGAAGAGGTGTTGTTGTGATCCAGCAGATAGAATGTGGGTTTAGGCATGCTGAATTTAATGCTGGGACGTGTTCATCCAGATGGAGATATCTGGAAATAGCTAGAAATGTGCATTTGGAGCTCCTGGTTGGTAACTTCCTGTGTTATGATCTAGAGCAGAAGCTGTTCATCTTGGACTTGGGTGTTTTTGAAACAAGTGAGAAACAGGAATGAGTCAGTCCAGTGTGGAGGTATTGCTTGGTAGTAGTAGTTTACTCCCGATTATCCTTTAAAAAAAAAAAAACCTACAGTAATTATATGAGCTTGATATTTGTGTATTGATTTGAATGGAATGCAATGACATTTGACATAAAAGTACTTGGAAGGCAAAGATGGGAAATATGAAAGGCTTAAATTTGAATAGGCATAAGTAATCTAGGACAGTGAATCTCATTTGATGGAGAAAATGTATGTTGCAGGGGTGGTTTTTTTACTTACCTCCCTCTTCTAGAAAATCTCAGAGTATAATGTGAAAGGTTACTGACAGTGGTAGGCTGTTCATACGCTCAACCTGAAGGCAAGAAAAAAAGAATATGAAACCTGAGCATCACTGAGAGGAGCTCTCCCTCCAGGTTGAGTAACCCTTTAGGGTGGGGGCTTATGGTGCCACTCAGCTCCTCCTTTATGAACTCCTCATTAGGCTTGGTGGTTTCATGGCTGAAGATGGTATCTTCATGGATTCCCAGGCCCTTGGCAACGTGGATGCTCTGTCAAGGGAAATAGAATTTCTCATATCTAATATGACTCTTCCAATAGTCTCTTATTTTAAGAATTTAAGATAAATTTTGAACCTGTGGCGGATTCATTTTGATATTTGGCAAAACTAATACAATTATGTAAAGTTTAAAAAAAAAAAAATAAATAAAATTGGAGGAAAAAAATAAATAAATAAATTTTGAATAAGAAGAGAGATTTTAGAAAGTAAGCGTGGCTGACAACATTGACACACTGCAAAGAAAAATAATAGATTAAAATAACAGGCTTTTTTTTTTTTTTTTTTGCCCTGGAGTAGATACTTTGTCTTGCAGGCTTACTTCTTCATTACAATTAGGACATTTAAACTATGGAACTTCCCTGGTGGCTCAGAGGTTAAAGCGTCTGCCCCCAATGCGGGAGACCCGGGTTCGATTCCTGGGTCGGGAAGATCCCCTGGAGAAGGAAATGGTAACCCACTCCAGTACTCTTGCCTGGAGAATCCCATGGACGGAGAAGCCTGGTAGGCTACGGTCCACGGGGTCGCAAAGAGTCAGACACGACTGAACGACTTCACTTCACTTCAAACTATGGAGAGATGAATAGACATTGGGAATGAAGACCAGATTGTCTGGTTTCATTACTCTTCACACGATACCACTCAGCCTGCCTTCCTAGTCATGGGTATTGGAAGATATTTTTGCATCCTTTGCCTAATACAGTGTTTATATCGTGGCTGAGATAGTTGTCCAGAGAGGTAGTCTATTCACAACTAAGTTGCTAAGAGTAGTTTTCAGAAAAAATACATTACAATCCTGAGTTAATCATTGTGTGGGTGAAGAGATTCTACACTGACCACAGTAGGGCTTAAAAGATGTATGTTTTTTTTTTTCTACCATAGCATACATGTGTCCGATCTACATAAGGTAGTAGCGCATTGTTACCCAAGAATATCACTTCAGTTTCCACATGTTTCTCAACTGACAAACGTGGGATTTTGGAGCTTGAAGACACATAGCTCATCTATTCCAACCCCCTTGCCTTGCAGATGAAAAAGTTTCAGTTTTGGGAAATCGCATAACTAATTCCCCAAAGTCAATTCATAGAAGATCAGGTTCCTCAGTCAGTCCTTTTTCCACTTAGTTCTTGGTCTTTTTCCCAATGACTAAGCAATTTATAATCACCATTTGGTCTTTGGTAACCAGCGTAGCTCTCTCTAAAGCTGGTCTGTGACTACTGCACGGCCGAACTCGTCACTGAGGATAAACTTGTTTTCATCACTCAGTGTGCGTAGATAGAAGAATGTCTTAGTGAAACTCTGTGTTCTGTCATGAGAACTTTGACACATCAAGTTCCTGCAGCAGAAATAGATTAGGGAGAGTATCTGGATTTGAGCATCTGGTTGTCAAAGCTCTCATACAACAGATTCTTAATTTGAGGGACTCTGCATGTTGTAAGTCCAGGAGTAGATTTTAACTCTAGCTTACATATTGCCAAAGGCGGAGGCTACCTATCACTCCTGTTCTTACTCAGTCTTTCTGGGTTGTTTAACATGTTGATTCTAATGCAGACCTCTCCTTGGCTTCCACAACACTGCCCCTTCCTTGCTTCCCTTCTGAATTTGATGATCAGACTTTTTCTTTGTTTTTTTTCTGTTTTTTCTTTTTTAACCCTAGGAAACTCCCAAGCCATCCTAGCTGCCTAGTCCTATTTTTAAGAATTTATCCAGTCTTTCAACTTCAACTGTGGCTTCTACAATAACTCTTCCCAAGCCCAGATCTCCCACCTGGCTTTTTACCTGCTTTCTAGTCATTTATTTTCCACCATCCTAGAGGTCATCCCTAAGCAGGCCCGTGGTCCTCTGGTCAGGCAGTGGTCCTCTTGTTGCCATCTTTATGCTGTTCTCGCATTGTTCTGGGATTGTAGACTGACTGATGCCTTTTTAGCTCTTAACCAGGTGAATCCCAGGCATTTCCTCCCACATTCTAGCATCCGCCCTAACTGGATGGTCTGCATGAGGTGTGTATCTTAAGTGCAGAGGCCCACATAGAGCCCTACAATGTAGATTTTCTCTCCCTAGGTCACGCCTACAAAGAAGAAAAAAAATGATAGGAGTCCTTAAAATTCTTTCTTGTCACAGAGAGTTGGGTACCTGGCTAGAAAAGACAAAGACAGGATAATTTGTGAGGTTGGACCAAATCTTTGGGACTAGATGCTAATCATGGTAAATAGAAATCCAGTCTTTGGAGTCTTTTATTTTTTGTGCTTTTGATTCTCCTTGACTATTTTCCCCTTAATTTTTATAAGATTATTTTTGAAAAGGCCAGATTGACTCAACTGTGTGTAGACAAAGGAAAGGCTCTTTTTTAAAACCTCATTCCAGAATGTCCAGTGCAGAGCGTTGCACACTTGCTTAATTTAACCACCAGTGACTCACTGACAGGATCCTAAAGGATTCTCACATAAACTTGGCCAACCAGAGTTGTGCTCCCACCCCTCACTGAAGAGCTGCACTTCCAGTGTTTTCCAGTGTTTTCCACTGACACCTTTCATGGATCTAATTTGACCCTTTTTCTGCTCTCACTCTATACTTTCCCCCTTGAATGATCTTACTGGTCCCCAGAATATAATCTGTAGAGGTTCCAAAATCTTCTCTCTAGCCACTTATTCACATCGTCAGTCCTTTCAGGAAGATCCTGTGTAGGAAGCCCACGATTTACAGGGCATCTCCTTGATAGCCCAGTTGGCCCAATACAGCCCTTGTGGATGCCCATCATCCCAATGGAACCATTAACAGTGCCCCCTTTTACTCCTAAAAGTGTCTTAGTTCAGACAGATGTACGGTAACCCTATCGATGGCCATTGCTATCTATCTATAGTGGTGATGGTGGTGTTTAGTCACTCAGTTGTGTCCAGCTCTTTGTGACCCCATGGACTGTAGCCCGCCAGGCTCCTCTGTCCATGGGATTTCCCAGGCAAGAATATTGGAGTGGGTTGCCATTTCCTTCTCCAGGGGATCTTCCTGACCAGGGATTGAACCCATATCTCCTGCAAGTCTCATGCATTGCAGGTTGCTTCTTTACTGCTGAGCCATCCAGGAAGCCCTACTGATGGCCATATTCACATTTATTTCCACCAAACAGCTCCATGAGGATGTGTCCCCAGACTTCTGTGTTTATAATGCATCTCTGTTCCTCCTCTCTTAATCCAGTAACATCATCTGACATTTGTGTCTCTTGCTCCATCTTCCTAAGTTACTGAGTTCAAATGATGGATACAATTCTAGATTTTATTCCTTTATAAATGAGTGCATGAACAAAGAGGAGGCTGTGTTTTTAAACACATTCCAGGATGTCCCTCTGGGAGCCCTTATCACAGGCTGTCTGAACTTGCATAGGCTGCTGTGGTCTCCCCATCTCCAGTCTCACCACCTCCTTTATGCTGCTTTGAGAGGGACCTTTCTAGTTGGTTGTGTATTTTACCCCTCATCTTTCCAAGGATAACTGATCTTTCTGTCACTTCGAAGATGAGTGCCAGCCCTGTACGTGACAGTCAGGTCCCTTCCAGCTCTGGCCTCAGCCTCTTTGCACCAGCACACTCCTGGCTCCTTCTCCCCTGTGCTCTCTGCTCGAATCCTGCAGACATCCTGTGCTGTCTCCTCTCCCTGCCTTTGCATCTGCTGTTCCCATTACCCCAAATGGCCCCTTCTGTCCTGACCCCTCCCTGCCTGGAAAACATCTCAGCTTAGGTCTTGGCTTCCAGGAGTTCATTGCTCCCAGGGTACCTCTTCACACTTCACTTAGGGAGCTTGTTCTTTACTGGAATTATTTATATACCCGCTTCCCTCTCCACTGCCTCCAAAAAAATCACTTTCATCATTGTATATATTGTGCTCAGCAGCCTCTGGCCCACGGGTACTAAACGTTTGTTGAATCAAGGAGTAAATGAGTAAATTTTATGACAGTTCTCTCTTAACCGGTCTCCTTCCTGTCACTTTGTTTTTCAGTATGTCTTCCAAACTCACTAGTTGGTTTTCAGAACTGAGTTGATCACGGCACTTGTCTACCCAGACGTATCCTTCTGTCTCCTGCAAAGAGTCATGCTCCCTCACCCTCAGCCCTTCCTGGCTAACTCCAGCCACCTTCGTCTCCCCCCTAAATCTCTGCTTCCTCAGCTGTTGTTACCCATCGTGTTGTTTCTCCATCTCCCCTGCTCTGCCCAGCAGTGGGCACAGCCACATCCCAAGGTTGTTCCTGACGTGGGTGCTGGACCTCACCTGTGCATTTGCGGACTGAATTCCCTCCCACTCCCTCTGCCCAAGCTCAGTGTCTCAGGTTTCCTGCCCTGAGCTGGATCTTATCTCTAGCTCTTTGGACGTGAGTGTTCTTCTTAGTCTACCTGGCACTGGTACCTTTCTTCTCAGCTCTTAAAGGCCACTGACAGAGGTGGTTCATTGACCCTAAACATCCCTTCTCCCCTCTTCTACAATAACAAACCTCTCAGAGTTCAGCCCCAAATAAAGACTACATTTTCCAGCTTCCTGGAAGATGACCGTGGCTGCCTACCTAAGTTCTGGCAATTGGGATGTGAGTGAAAATAGAAGCCGAAACCAAAGCCCACTGTCTTTTAAAGTTTCTGCTCGCTAGAGACATGTATCTATGTTGTGGTTAATAGCACTTTAACTTAGACTTAGTCATCTGGACTACTTGCTCTACATCCCTTGGAATAGTCTGCCCAGTTTAGGTCCCCTGAGAATCCGTGTCCAGAAACAGCAGTTGGCATCACAGCATTTGTTCTCTTCGCTCAGATCCCACCCATCAGTGAGAGAGCTTAGATGTTTTTCTCTACCTTTCCCGCTTCTTCTTCTGCTGAGTAAAACTTTGCCCCTCACTTCCATAGGCCCCCTTTCCTGCATGTTTTCCTCATGACTCTTGACAACATGTCATGTTTCTGCCGGAGAAACAGAACTGTTACCTTATTCATCGTCACAACCCTGGGGTCTTGACACAGCTCCTGGCATGCAGGTGCTTAGTTCCTATTTCATAACGTTGTGAGGTTTGATGAGCACTAAATACACGTGCAGTCTTGTAACGGTGCCTGGCGCTTAGCATGTGCTTGAATAGTTTTTGTAGCTGCTGTTGTTAAGTGTTGGTTAGGTAAAGTTCTCATCTTCTTTGTGTTCCCCATGGAGCTCAGCAGAGTGCTGGGAAACTCACAGTTGTGGCCCCATTTGGATATGCCTTATCCTGCTGTCTTTCTGACATTCTGTGCTTCCTTATAGAGAAAGCCACTGCTTAGATTATTGCCTACTGATCTGCCTGACTATAATAATTATACACAACCCACCTTATAGGTGGACTTGAATCTTGCAAATTTTGGTTGCATCTTTTATCATTTCTGTTTCTAATTTGAACTAACATCACCTAGAATTGTGACATTTGTTGATGTGCTATAATTCCTCACCACTTACTTGAATACTTGGGCTGTTTTCTAATTAGTGATGATTATGTTGATTGTAACAAATACAGCAAGCTAATAAATATTGAGAGTGTTCTATGTGCCAAGAATATAAATTACTAGCTTTTCATTTAAATCACCTAACAACCTTTTGAAATATAGATATATGAGACACAGATAAGGAAACTGAAGCAGAAAAATGTTAAATAATTTACCAAAAGTCAGATAAAAATCATTTATATTGGCAGGATAAGACACCAGGTCTGTTTTACCTCTAACCTGTTTTTGCTACAAGTACTAACTTGTGTAATAAATGTATTATTTCTGTCTCTTATCATCTGAGAATTCATGAAGTTTAGTGCTCAGATTTCATTCTGCTTGAATCTTTCATTTGAGTCAATTTCATTAACTCTCATGCATTTACTGATGTTGTACAAATTAGTAATATCAATGGGATAAAAACTATTATTTATTTATTTGGCTTAGTTTTTAGTTCATTTCTTAGCTTAGTGATTTTTTAAAACTTGAACCCCAGATCTATGAAAGCCAGACTTGATTGTTAGAGGAGATTCCTCCAGCCTCGACAGCAGCAGTGATAAACGCTGTCAGTTAATCCCTTTGCAGGCAAACAGATTTTCTTTATTCAAAGGTCCTCTGGCTCAGCTCCTCCATTTTGCAGGTACCGAGGCCTTGTCTCCCATCCCCTCAAGCATCCAAAAAGAGCCCCTATATTAAATCAGCACTGGCTTCCTTTTCATATTTCACTTACTTGGTGATCTCAGCTTACTCTTTTTCTTTCTGACCCTTATGCATTCCTTGTATTTCCTCGTGGACTATGATTGCATTTAAAATATGTTTAGGAGGCAATAGGAAGCAACTGGAACTCAGATATACTCCTGGGGGGAGTGGAGTTTGGTATAGCCACTTTTAAAAGCTCTTTGCAGTATACACAGATACAGAACGTCTGCATACCCTGTGCCCCAGCAGACCGACTCTGTATGTATACCCAATAGAAATGTGTACCTGTGTCTGCCAAAGGACACGTATCAGAATGTCCATAGTAGAACCCAAATGCCCACCAACAAGAGTAGAGATGAACTGTGGTATATCCATGTGATACACAGTAATTTTAAAATAGGATGAATTGAATTATAACTATTCCTAATACATGTATGAATTTTATAGTATTATGGTGATTGAAAAGAAGCCAGATATAAAAGTGTACCTGTAATATGGTTCCATTTATATAAAACTCTTAAAACAGGCTAAGTGGACTTCCCATCTTAGAAATCATAATAGTAGCTGCCTTTGTGAGGAGAAAGGAGGGATTAGTGGTTGAGATGGAACATTAAGGGGGCTTCCAGAATACTCCTCCCACAAGTATGTTCACTTTGTGGTAATTCTGCAAGCTTCACACTTATTTATGTACTTTTCTACATAGATATTATGTATGTATTTTCCTTACATCAGTAAGGAAAACATGTTTTATAAAACACACAAAAAAGTATCTTACAGCAAGATTAGGGAAAGCTGCTCAGACTCCTTGTTTACTGTGTTGTCAAAAGTGAAAGTCTGCCCAAAGCCTGTGTGTGTGTGTGTGTGTGTGTGTGTGTGTGTAAGTGTGTAAGTGTGTGTGTACGTGTAGGGAAGTGATGACAAGAACAGTGCTTGTTTTGGTTGTTAGTTCCTTTTCATGGTTTCTGGTTTATTCCATTTTGTGCTTACTTTGATGGGAAATCAGGAGACAAATCAGGAAGTAATAGAAGTTGAAATAGCAGAGCTCCTTGATAAATATCCCAATGTAGTATCCTGCCATGCACTTACTTGAAAATGTTTGCATATATATATATTGTCTGTCTACCACTTTGAATCGAAAAACTTTGGAAAACCAAGACCTTTCACCTCAAAGGCTAGTGATACCTTTTGAGTGGAGACTCCCTGGAGCAATACAGAAGAAACTTAAAAAGCAAGGGCACGTAACTTCCATGTCTATTGAGAGTGTTTTTCTAAAACCTCAGTCAATATGGTATTTACATATAATTTTCAAATAAAAAATAAGACAACATAAGATCCAAAATATATTTGTGGTTACAAGGACTCTGGGACAGAATTTGAACTCTGCACTTTTATGACCAGGAAGACAATACCTGGTCTAGAAGACAATGCTGGGCATTCGGTTGTAGCAGAAGTCTTTTTGTATTTCCAGATTACCATAAAAGGATACTGTCTGCCCAAGTCTTTTTTCCTTAATGGCACTCTGCAAACTGAGTGATTAGTAAGCCAGTTTTTCTCTTGGAACCTAAGAGGCTGTTCTAAGAGCAGCAGTGTTTTGATCCTGTGAATCACATGTAAATGAAGCCCTCTTTGCTTTTTACTTGGAGACAGTGTTTAGATTAATCTGTATATTTGGATTGTTGGAAAAGAAATAAGCTTTCTGATCGAGAATTCCTGATTGGCTTGCCACAGGTCGCTGAATCTTCCCTTGGAGTTTTCACTTGAGTTGATTCATTTGGACAGGAGGTAATGGAGTTCTTGTCTTCACAGAACTGCCTAGAAGTCTTGTGTAGGCACGGAGGGCTGGAGCCGGAAAGAAGAGATAAGTGTAATCGGACCGCACACGATGTTGCTACTGATGACTGCAAGCACCTGCTGGAGAATCTGAGTGAGTGCCTGTGCAGCTGCGCGGCTTGTCCTGCATCCACAATGCAGGGGCCTCTGGGACTGTGGGGAAGATGCTGATGCAGCTTCAGTTTTCTCATTCTCTTCTTAACTTCCATTCAACACTAGCTGCTATAGAAACACTGATTATAAATGGGATACTTTTATTTTTCCATGTAGAATGGCTTTTTACAGAATTACTGAAACAGTGCTAGCTCTTTCTAGTCTTTGACCTTGGACAGTATTTAATAATCATTGCTTTTTTTCTTCTGACTTAGATTATCTTTCTAGACACGAGACTAGGAAGGTACAAAAAAAAAAAATCATGGCCAACTAGTTTGCTATTAGCTGTCTGTGTGAATGTAGGCAGGTCAGTTATCTCTCAATATCTGGTTGCCTGCCTGTCTAGGAAGATAACCTTTTGATTCCATTGTAGCTCTAAGAGTATATGCTTCTCAGCACATGCTGTGAAAGTTTCACTTGCGGGTGTGTGAATATGGAGTTCTCAGTTCATTTCAGTCGCTCAATTGTGTCCAACTCTTTGTGACCCCATAAACTGTAGCATTCCATGCATCCCTGTCAATCACCAACTCCCGGAGTCCACCCAAACTCATGTCCATTGAGTCGGTGATGCCATCCAACCATCTCATCCTCTGTCGTCCCCTTCTCCTCCTGCCCTCAATCTTTCCCAGCATCAGAGTCTTTTCAAATGAGTCAGCTCTTCCCATCAGGTGGCCAAAGTATTGGAGTTTCAGCTTCAACATCAGTCCTTCCAGTGAACACCCAGGACTGACCTCCTTTAGGATGGACTGGTTGGATTGCCTTGTAGTCCAAGGGACTCTCAAGAGTCTTCTCCAACAGCACAGTTCAAAAGCATCAATACTTCATCGCTCAGCTTTCTTTATACTCCAACTCTCACATCCATACATGACTATTAGAAAAACCATAGCCTTGACTAGACAGACCTTTGTTGGCAAAGTAATGTCTCTGCTTTTGAATATGCTATCTAGGTTGGTCATAACTTTCCTTCCAAGGAGGAAGCGTCTTTTAATTTCATGGCTGCAGTCACCATCTGCAGTGATTTTGGAGCCCCCCAAAAAATAAAGTCAGCCACTGTTTCCACTGTTTCCCCATCTATTTGCCATGAAGTGACAGGACCAGGTGCCATCTTAGTTTTCTGAATGTTGAGTTTGAAGACAACTTTTTCACTCTCCTCTTTCACGTTCATCAGGAGGCTTTTTTTTTTTGCATCCAAGTACTGCATTTCAGACTCTTTTGTTGACCATGATGGTGACTCCATTTCCTCTAAGGGATTCCTGCCCACAGTAGTAGATATAATGGCCATCTGAGTTAAATTCACCCATTCCAGTCCATTTTAGTTCGCTGATTCCTAGAATGTCAACGTTCACTCTTGCCACCTCCTGTTTGACCACTTCCAGTTTGCTCTGATTCATGGACCATTCATAGGAACATTCTAGGTTCCTATGCAATAATGCTCTTTACAGCATTGTACCTTGCTTCTCTCACCAGTCATATCCACAACTGGGTGTTGTTTTTGCTTTGGCTCCATCCCTTCATTCTTTCTGAAGTTATTTCTCCACTGATCTTCAGTAGCATATTGGGCACCTACCAACCTGGAGTGCCAGATCAAATGAAATAGTCCGACCTCTTATGTCAGGATGATCACTCACCCCATCCAGTCAGCCAGCCCTCTCAGTAGTTGGTCTTGAGCTTACATTCTAACACTGAGACAGAAAATGAACAATAAACAGAAGAAATGATTCATTATATAGTATGTGAGATGATAATATGTGCTACATAAAAGACCAAGAGGGATGGGGAGTGAGAGGGTAGGTTTCAATTTTTAAAATGATAGGCAGGTAGCCTCACCACTAAGACATCTGAGCAAACACTTGGAGGTGAGGAAGGGGTAGCTCTGAGACTCTCTCAGGTAAGAACTTTCCAGGCAGAGTGTCAAGTGGACTGATGCCCTAACAAGTAGGAGCCTATCTGTGTGTTTGAGGAACGGCACTCAGGGCTGAATGACCGGGTTGGAATGAGTGAGGGAAGGAAATAGGAAGACAGGTCAAAGAATTTACAGGAGGGCAGGAGGGTGGAGCCATTTTGGGGACTTAAGGTAGCTATTTCAGTGTTTGAGCATAGGAGTGATGGGACCTGGTGTACATTTTTTTTTTAAGAATTTCTGTCCTTTTTTAAATTTAGGAACATTATAAGCAATCCTACCCTATTAAAAAAGATATTTGTTAGCTATTTCATGATAGAATTTGCTTTTATTGACTTAGACATAAGTGAGCTTCTAACTAATACAACATTGTAAATCAACTGTATTCCAAAAAAATTGCTTAAATGGTTACTAAGAAAAGATAAAATCAAAGGAATCTCATAATAATTGTAAAAGCGAATCCTGGCAATGTCCCTAATAAGAATGGTGTACATTATAATGGTGTCTCTAACTGCTTTGTCAACCATCAACTAGGAAGTCACAGGCCTAATATAGCCAATAATGACGTCTCAGTTCAGGATCGTAGTAGATAAGGACATGTGGGTTCTGGATATAGCTAAGGATAAGCCAACAGAACTTCCTAATCACTGACTGTGAATTACGAGAGAGGGGATTTATGGATAACGCCCAAGATTTTCAGCCTGAACAACTGGCAGTATAGCGTTGCCCTCAGCTGTCAAGGGAAAGGCTGTGGGTGAAGCTGATTTTGTCGACAAAGATCAGGAGTTACATTTTGAATTATGAATTTGAGACATCTTTTAGGGTGTCTCTGTAGGAGGTATCAGATAAGCAAGAATTCTGAAGATGGGTATGAGCTGGGTTTACATATCTGAGAATCAGCAGTCTAGAGATAGTTTTTAAAGTCATGGAACTGGATTAGGTTATGAAGGCAGTGAACACAGATAAAAAAAATAAGAGAAATAAATGAGCCTTGCCAGACTCTATTATTAAGAAGTCTGCAAAATGGCACCCCACTCCAGTACTCTTGCCTGGAAAATCCCATGGACGGAGGAGCCTGGTAGGCTGGAGTCCATGGGGTTGCGAAGAGTCGAACATGACTGAGCGACTTCACTTTGACTTTTCACTTTCATGCATTGGAGAAGGAAATGGCAACCCACTCCAGTGTTCTTGCCTGGAGAATCCCAGGGACAGCGGAGCCTGGTGGGCTGCTGTCTTATGGGGTTGCACAGAGTTGGACACGACTGAAGTGACTGAGCAGCAGCAAACAGGGAAGGGGCCAGCAAAGGAACAACATTAGAGGATGACCAGTGAAATGTGAGGAAATCCATGAGGAGTGAATTGAAGAGCAGAGAGATCAGTTATGTTGGAAGCTGTTGAGTAAAGACTGAAAATAAAAATCTAGTAATTGGTCATTTCCCCTTCATGGATCACAGGCTTCTTGTGGTGAAAGGGCTTGCATAACTCAGTGAAGCCATGAGCCTTGCCATGCAGGGCCACCCAAGATGAATGGGTCATAGTGAAGAGTTAAGATAAAATGTGGTCCACTGCAGGAAGAAGTATTTTTTGCCAAGAGAACCCAATCAACAGTATGAAGAGGCAAACAGATACAACACCGGAAGAGGAGCCCTCTGTGTGAGAAGGTGTCCAATATGCTACAGAGGAAGAGCAGAGGGCAATTACTAATAGCTCCAGGAAGAATGAAATGTCTGGGCTGAAGCAGAAATGATGCTCAGTTGTGGATGTGTCTGGTGGTGAAAGTAAAGTCTGATGCAGTAAAGAACAGTATTGCATAGGAACCTGGAATGTTAGGTCCATGAATCAAGGTAAATTGGACGTGGTCAAGCAGGAGATGGCAAGATTGAACATCAACATCTTAGCAATCAGTGACTGAAATGGACAAGAATGGGCAAATTTAATTCAGATGACCATTGCATCTACTACTGTGGGCAAGACTCACTTAGAAAAAATGCATTAGCCCTCATAGAGTCCAATATGCAATACTTCGGTGCAATCTCAAAAATGATAGAATGATCTCAGTGAATTTCCAAAGCAAACCATTCAGCATCACAGTAATCCAAGTCAGTGTGCCAACCACTGATGCAGAAGAAGCTGAAGCTGACTGCTTCTATGAAGAATTACAAGACTTTCTAGAACCAACACCAAAAAAAGATGTCTTTTCATCATAGGGGATTTGAATGCAAAAGTAGGAAGTCAAGAGAGACCCAGAATAACAGGCAAGTTTGGCCTCAGAGTACAAAATAAAGAAGCAGGGCAAAGGCTAATAAGAGTTTTCTTAAGAGAACACACCGGTCATAGCAAATACCATTTTCCAACAACCCAAGATATGACTATATGTGGACATCACCAGGTGGTCAATACCAATATCAGATTGATTATGTTCTTCACAGACCCAGATGGAGAAACTCTATATAGTCAGCAAAAAAACAAGACCTGGAGCTGCCTGTGGCTCACATCATGGGCTTCTTATTGCAAAACTTAGGCTTTAATTAAAGAAAGTAGGGAAAACCATTAGGCCATTCAGGTATGACCTAAATCAAATCCCGTATGATTATACAGTGATGGTGACGACTAGCTTCAAAGGAGTAGATCTGATAGAGTGTCTGAAGAACTATGGACAGAGGTTCATAACATTGTACAGGAGTTAGTGATCAAAACCATACCAAAGAAAAAGAAATGCAGGATGGCAAAGTGGTTGTCTGAGGAGGCTTTACAAATAGCTGAGAAAGAAGAGAAGTGAAGGGCAAAGGAGAAAAGGAAAGATATACCCAACTGAATGCAGAGTTCCAGAGAATAGCAAGGAACGATAAGAAACCCTTCATAAATGAACAGTGCGAAGAAGTAAACAATAGAATGGGAAATACCAGAGATCACTTCAAGAAACTTGGAAATATCAAGGGAACATTTCATGTGAGGATGGTGCATGATAAAAGACAGAAATGGTAAGGACCTAACAGAAGCAGAAGAGATTAAGAAGAGGGGGCAAGAATACACCAAAGAACTATACAAGAAAGGTCTTAATGACCCAGATAACCACGATGGTGTGGTAACTCACCTACAGCCAGACATCCTGGAGTGTGAAATTAAGTGGGCCTTAGGAAGCATTACTACAAGCAAAGCTAGTAGAGGTGAAGGAATTCCAGTTGAGCTATTTAAAATCCTAAAAAATGATGCTGTTGAAGTGCTGCATTCAATATGTCAGCAAATTTGGAAAACTCAGCAGTGGCCATAGGACTAGAAAAGGTTAATTTTCATTCCAGCCCCAGAGAAGAGCAATGCCATAGATATTCAAACTACTGTACAGTTGCCCTCATTTTGCATGTTTGCAAGGTTATGCTCAAAATTCTTCAAGCTAGGCTTCAAGAGTATGTGAACCGAGAACTTCCAGATGTATAAGCTAGATTTAGAAAAGGCAGAGGAACCAGAGACCAAATTGCCAATATCCTTTGGATCACAGAAAAAGCAAGGGAATTCCTGAAAAAGCATCTATTTCTGCTTCATTGAGTATGTTAAGTCTTTGACTGTGTGGATCCCAACAGTTTGTTAAAACTTGTTAAAGAGAGGGGAGTACCAGACTCCCTTACCTGTCTGCTGAGAAACCAGTATGCAGGTCAAGAAGCATGAGTTAGAACCGGACACAGAGTAGTTGACTGGTTCAAAATAGGGAAAGGAGTATATCAAGGCTATCTACTGTCACCCTGCTTATTTAACTTCTTGTTCACAGTAACTGGGCCTCCCAAGTGGCGCTAATGGTAAATAACCTGCCTGCCAATGCAAAAGACATAAGAGGTAGGGTTTCTGTCTCTGAAAGAGGGCGTGGCAACCCATTCCAATGTTCTTGCCTGGAGAATCCCATGGACAGAGGTGCCTGGCCGGCTATAGCCCATGCGGTCACAAAGAGTCAGACAAAACTGAAGCACCTTAGCATGTACACATGCAGAGTACGTCCCGCAAAATGCTGGGCTGGATGGATCATAAGCTGGAATCAAGACTGCCAGGAGAAATATCAATAAGCTCAGATATGCAGAGGATAGAACTCTAATGGCAATGGCAGAAGGTGGAGAGGAACTAAAGGGCTTCTTGATGAGGGTGAAAGAGGAGAGTGAAAAACCTGGGTTAAAACTCAACATTCAAAAAACTAAGACCTTGGCATCTGGTCCTTTTGGAAACAGTGAGAAACTTTATTTTCTTGGGCTCCAAAATCACTGTAGACGGTGACTGCAGTCATGAAGACGCTTGCTCCTTGGAAGGAAAGCTATGACAAACCTAGACGATGTATTAAAAAGCAGAGCCGTCACTTTGTCCATAGAGTCAAAGCTAGGGTTTTCCCAAAAGTCATGTACGGATGTGAGAGTTGGACCATAAAAAAGGCTGAGTGTCAAAAAATGGATGTTTTCTAGCTGTGGTCCTGTGGAAGATTCTTGAGAGTCCCTTGGACTGCCCAGAGATCAAACCAGTCAATCCTAAAGGAAATCAGCCCTGAATATTCACTGGAAGGACTGATGCTGAAGCTCCAGTATTTGACCACCTGATGGGAAATGCCGATTCATTGGAAAAGACCCTGATGCTGGGAAAGTGAAAGTGAAAGTTGTTCAGCCCTGTCTGACTTTTTGCAACCCCATGGACAATCAGTTCAATTCAATCGCTCAGTCATAGCCGACTCTTTGCGACCCCATGAATCCCAGCATGCCAGGCCGCCCTGTCCATCACCAACTCCCGGAGTTTACCCAAACTCATGTCCATTGAGTCGGTGATGCCATCCAGCCATCTCATCCTGTGTTGTCCCCTTCTCCTCCTGCCCCCAATCCTTCCCAGCATCAGGGTCTTTTCTAATGAGTCAACTCTTTGCATGAGGTGGCCAAAGTATTGGAGTTTCAGCTTCAGCATCAGACCTTCCAATGAACACCCAGGACTGATCTCCTTTAGGATGGACTGGTTGGATCTCTTTACAGTCCAAGGGACTCTCAAGAGTCTTCTCCAACACCACAGTTCAAAAGCATCAACTCTTTGGCGCTCAACTTTCTTCACAGTTCAACTCTCAATCCATACATGACCACTGGAAAAACCATAGCCTTGACTAGATGGACCTTTGTTGGCAAAGTAATGTCTCTGCTTTTGAATATGCTATCTAGGTTGGTCATAACTTTCCTTTCAAGGCGTAAGCGTCTTGTAATTTCATGGCTGCAGTCACCATCTGCAGTGATTTTGGAGCCCCCCAAAATAAAGTCTGACACTGTTTCCACTGTTTCCTCATCTATTTCCCATGAAGTGATGGGACCGGATGCCATGATCTTCATTTTCTGAATGTTGAGCTTTAAGCCAACTTTTTCACTCTCCTCTTTTACTTTCATCAAGAGCTTTTTGAGTTCCTCTTCACTTTCTGCCATAAGGGTGGTGTCATCTGCATATCTGAGGTTATTGGTATTTCTTCCAGCAATCTTGATTCCAGCTTGTGCTTCTTCCAGCCCAATGTTTCTCATGATATACTCTGCATATAAGTTAAATAAGCAGGGTGACAATATACAGCCTTGACGTACTCCTTTTCCTATTGGGAACAGGTCTGCTGTTCCATGTCCAGTTGTAACTATTGCTTCCTGACCTGCATACTGGTTTCTCAAGAGGCAGGTCAGGTGGTCTGGTATCCCCATCTCTTTCAGAATTTTCCACAGGTTATTGTGATCCATACAGTCAAAGGCTTTGGCATAGTCAATAAAGCAGAAATAGATGTTTTTCTGGAACTCTCTTGCTTTTTCCATGATCCAGCAGATGTTGGCCATTTGATCTCTGGTTCTTCTGCCTTTTCTAAAACCAGCTTGAACATCTGGAAGTTCACAGTTCACGTATTGCTGAAGCCTGGCTTGGAGAATTTTGAGCATTACTTTACTAGCATGTGAGATGAGTGCAATTGTGTGGTAGTTTGATCATTCTTTGGCACTGCCTTTCTTTGGGATTGGAATGAAAACTGACCTTTTCCAGTCCTGTGGCCACTGCTGAGTTTTCCAAATTTGCTGACATATTGAGTGCAGCACTTTCACAGCATCATCTTTTAGGATTTGAAATAGCTCAACTGGAGTTCCATCACCTCCACTAGTTTTGTTCACAGTGATGCTAAGGTCCACTTGACTTCACATTCCAGGATGTCTGGCTCTAGGTGAGTGATCACACTATTGTGATTATCTGGTTTGTGAAGATCTTTTTTGTACAGTTCTTTGTATTCTTGCCACCTCTTCTTAATATCTTCTGCTTCTGTTATGTCCCTACCATTTCTGTCCTTTATTGTACCCATCTTTGCATGAAATGTTCCCTTGGTCTCTCTAATTTTCTTGAAGAGATCTCTAGACTTTCCCATTCTGTTGTGTTCATCTATTTCTTTGCATTGATCGCTGAGGAAGGCTTTCTTATCTCTCCTTGCTATTCTTTGGAACTCTGCATTCAGATATCTTTCCTTTTCTCCTTGGTTTTCGCTTGGCTTCTATTCACAGCTATTTGTAAGCCCTCCCCAGACAGCCATTTTGCTTTTTTGCATTTCTTTTCCATGGGGATGGTCTTGATCCCTGTCTCCTGTACAGTGTCACGAACCTCCGTCCATAGTTCATCAGGCACTCTGTCTATCAGATCTAGTCCCTTAAATCTATTTCTTACTTCCACTGTATTATCATAAGGGATTTGATTTAGGTCATACCTGAATGGTCTAGTGGTTTCCCCTACTTTATTCAATTTAAGTCTGAATTTGGTCTATAGAGTCCATGAAATTCTCCAGGCAAGGATACTGGAGTGGATAGCCTTTGCCTTCTCCAGAGGATCTTCCCAACCCAGGGATCGAACCCAAGTCTCCCTCATGCAGGCATATTCTTTACCAGCTGAGCCACAAGAGAAGCCTGATGCTGGAAAAGATTGAAGGCAAACAGAGAAAGCAGTGGCAGAGGATGAGATGTTTAGATAGCATCACTGACTCAACAGACATGAATTTGAGCAAAGTCTGGGAAATAGTTTAGGACAGAGGAGCCTGGCATGCTACAGTCCTTGGGGTCACAATGAGTCAGATAAGACTTAGCAACTGAACAACAGGTTGGTTAGTTAATGGAAAAAGAAGAAAAGTTTAAGAAGGGGATCATAAAAATAACATATTTTTAAACATTTTGTTTTAATTTAAAACACACCAAGTAATTCTTTCATCAACTTCTAGGTGAAGCTCTTCATATTAATATGGTTCTCCTGATCGAAGTGCCATGTATTCTTACTTGAATAGATCACACCTTTAATGTTTCATCTGTGGTTTCTAGTGTTTGAGGAGTTAAACATATTTATGAAGCAAACTAATGACAGTATCTGTCTCAGGACATTTAAATTTTTTTCTAATTTTATTTAGCCATCTCATCCATGTCACATTAAAAACTTTTATAGCAACTCCTTTGTTCAGTTTTAGAAGTGTTCTGATTTTCTAGAAGTAGGAACTCATTTCTTCAGTATCTGGAATATTTAATTTACTAATTAGGGTTTGTGTTCAACAGACATGAAGATTGGGACTAAACACAAGTGGCTTCTGCACATAATTCAGTTCATGGGAACAGAAGTGCATGAGTGCTGCCCACCTGGGGGAATACGCCAGTTGGTATCACAGAGAGATTGGAAGGCTTATTTTAAAAGCTTTT
This sequence comes from Bos taurus, assembly GCF_002263795.3. Taxonomy (NCBI): domain Eukaryota; kingdom Metazoa; phylum Chordata; class Mammalia; order Artiodactyla; family Bovidae; genus Bos; species Bos taurus. The sequence continues at coordinate 50,603,695 of NC_037331.1, forward strand.
TCTGTACTGTTCACCGTTTATCAAGTACCTACTAGTTCTTGTAAGATAGTGTGTTAACAGATAATGTGTTATACTAGTAGTGTGTTAAAGCCCCTCCAAACACAAATTCATTTACTCTTCATAGCAACTCACTTGTGCCTTCCTTCCATTTTATAGAGAAATTGGGGCATAGAGCACGTAAGGCAAGGGCAGATGACTAGTAGAAGGTGATCCTGAGGCCAAGTCCAAAGTCTGTGACCCTGAAGCCACTGTCCTCAGCACGCTGACCTATTCAGCAGTAACCCCTCTTCTTCATGATGTTTTCAAGGAAGGTGAGGAGAATGGGCAGTTGAGAGTTCAGGGTCAAGAGAGGGCTCCAATTTTCTCTGACACTTTTTGAAAGAATATGAGAATCTTGCCCAGCAAAGGAATCAGGAAATAGAACCGGCCAAATAGACAAAGATAAAGAGCTCAAGCAACATGATTCCAAAGAAACTATGAAGAGATTGGGAGACCAAAATTTACTCCAATAAACAAACATTCATTCGATGTTTAAAAAGGATGGCTGTCCTTTGCTTTGTTTTCAAAATGTTTATATCTGTTTCTTTTTTGTGTAAAATTTTTGCTGGTTTGCTTCCTATCAGGATTTCTTTTCCCTAATTTTTTTTTTTTTCTTCCAACAGATGCTCTTAAAATACCCTTAAGGATTTCAGTGGGTGAGACTGAACCAGGCAACTGCGGTGCTGATGACTTTGAATGTGAAAGCACAATATGTGCTTTAAATATTCGCAAACAGACATCATGGGATGATTTTTCAAAAGCAGTGAGTCAAGCTCTGACAAACCATTTCCAAGCAATCTCTTCTGATGGATGGTGGAGCCTGGAAGACATGACGTTTAGTAGCACCACCGACTCCAGCATTGGGCTCAGTGCAAGCAGTGTGCGATCCATCACCTTAGGTATCAGCAGTCCTGCAATGAAGGGAAAGTTAAATTTCTGGGTTTATTTATGTTTACGGGCTCCCTAACCTGATTCATAGTTCGTTGATTAAATACATTCAGAGCTCACTTGTGGCAGCTGCTGGCACTGGAAACCTCGAGTGTTCATAATGCAGCCATTACATAATGTTGCCTGTTGGTATAAAAATGCTTTTACACCTCAAATAATACCCAGAGAGTGAAGAACATGAAAGCCCTTGATGAGGCTTTGTGATTGCACTTGCTGTTTTGATAAATGCAAGAAACTAACCACATTGCAGCTGCTTGCTAATGCACAGGCTCTGAACACAGCTCCAAGTTTGTACTTGGACTGCGCCAGAGATACAGAAGAGCAGGAACACCTTACCTTCAGGCGAGAGTTAGAAGAAGCACTTGAATGAAGAGGTAGTCAAGCCTCCCACTTGGGAGGAGTCGGGGTGATAACTGGTTGTTTCTGTTTGATGGGACTCTGAAGAATTTAAAAAGATAAGATTTGCCTTCTGGTGAGCATAATACATGTACTATAAATGTTAGTTGTCCTGGTTAGTCTCTTTCCTGTTGAACTCGGAGATCTGACATCTATGGGGAACCTCCTGTGGTGTCAGGACTGTGCTGGGAGCTATATTTATATACAGACCTCACTGAGTCCTTACAGCAGGCTCATTTACAGATAACTAGTTACAAGATAACTTGCCTGAGGTCACACGGCTAAGGAACAAAGCAGTTAATTCTCAAATCCCAGTCTGTCTGATAGGAAAGTCTGTGTATTTTCAATAGCACCATGTTGCAAAAGATGAGTCAAGATTGAGGAAAGGGCAGGTCTCAGCATGTGATTAATGTATCAGCTTGTATTAGAAAGTGTTTCATTCTGTTCAGACATATACCCTACATCACTCTGAAAATATATACATCCACTCATTTTTGAAGCAGATTATTCACCATTTAATTTTATGGATTGTTACGATCTTAAAATGATTATTACAGAATTATTATATCATTTTAGAAGTACATTTAGAAAAGGAAGTCAAATGATTCTCAGGACCTCATTTGCCCACAGGTGCAGTGTTATTTAAAGTGTGGGTCTGCCCAGGGATCTGTGGGTCTTCTGACTTCCAATAAACGAAGTCAGCGCAGCCCTGCTTTGAAGGAAAAGGCCCTCCGTCATCAGCGCTCATCCGGCTAATCCGGAAACTGGGGGAAGGCAGGTGTTCACCACCGTCAGATCCATGTACTTCTGTGAGCAGTGGGTGCGAAGGCCAGTCTGTTCTGGTGTTCATTATTATCCCTGAGTACTTGGGAACCCAAGTAGCATTTCGTATCTAAAAAAATCATTGAGTTCAGTGGGCTAGGTCTTTAGTTTGGTACCTGGCTGTGGCCACTTGATGACTGGGGACTACAGGCATACCTCAGGGATACTACAAGTTCAGTTCCAGACCACAGCAATAAAAGTTTCCCAATATAAATCAAGTCACATGTATTTTTTGGTTTCTCAGTGCAAATAAAAATTACTTACAATGTACTGCAGTTTATTAAGTGTACAGTAGCAATGTCTAAAAAACTATACATACTAAATTAAAAACTTTTGCTAAAAAGTGCTTGCCATCATCTGAACCTTCAGCAAGTTATAATCTTTTTGCAGTAGTAACATCAAAGATCACTGATCACAGATCACCATAACATATATAATGAGAGTGAAAACATTTGAAATATTGTGGAAATTACCAAAAATGTGACACAGGCACAAAGTGAGCAAATGGGCTGTTGGAAAAATGGCACTGATAGACTTGATCCGTGCAAGATCAAGAATCTTCAGTTTGTAAATAACAATAACTGCAACATGCAAAAAAGCAAGCACAATAAAAGGAGGTATGCCTCCATAATACTGTTATTATGTATGTATATGAGAAACTGTACTGTATCAATAACCTAAGCTGGATTAAAGGGACCAAGGGCAACAGAGAAACAGTGAGTTACAGGTGAGCTATATATGCATTTTGGGGGCGTGCAGAGGACAGGCATTTAGGAATTGATCTATGGAAGGAAGGGATGAATGTAAGTGCTTATGACTGCTCCCTCCCCAGAATGGACACTTACAGAGCGGGGCCGTTTTTTCTGAGCAGGAGTGAGCAGAGAGCCCAGACTGTGAAAGGTTTGATATATTCTGAGCCCCTGAAGTTGCCTGTGAATCCAAAAATGTGTTGGAAAGGGTGTCAGGGACCAGATCATAAAGGATCTCTGGCCTCATTCAACGTGCTCCAGCTTTGTGAAGCAGGCACTGGAGGAACCATGGAAGGGTGTCATGTCCTTTGTTCTTAAAAACTACACCCTGGACATATTGTTTATATTTGCATTCTCGATTTTGTTCAATCCCTATAGCTTGCAGGCCTCCCACTGACTGTCAGTGAAAGTTATGCTGGAGTTAACCCTTTGTGTGACCCTTTCCATAGTCTGTGTCTCTGACAGTCCAAGCTCTAGAGTCCTCTAGGGTCTCACACAGGAGAGTGTACATTGACTCTTATAAGAATTCCTTTTAAGCGTCTCTTGATATTTCCTTTTACCTTTTTTTGAACTAGGAAATGTGCCATGGTCAGCAGGTCAGAGCTTCACCCAGTCCCCATGGGACTTCATGAGAACGAATAAAGCAGAGCAGGTCACTGTGCTTTTGTCAGGTAAGGGTATTCCAAACTGAGGCGATGTTGAGAGTTTGCATCATGAGTGTTTCATGATTCATGGTTTTGTCCTGTGTCCCCAAGCCATGCATGCATGACTCCCATTACTGAGTAGTTAGATATTTTTTGAAATATTTGACTAAGGAGAAGAAAAATCAAAAGCCATATTTTTGACACCTGTGATGATGTCTGTTCTGATCACTGATTGCTGCAACTCTGATTGCATTTCTCATTAGGAAAAAGCTGATGTGCTGATAAGAAAGTGACAGATACCATGTTAAGAGAAGTGTCTTATTGCTGTCAAGTACAGCGTATGACGAATGTGATTATTATGGTACAAGCTAATCTTCAGTGAGCATCTACTGTGTGCTTGGTCCTGCTGTTTACAGAACATGACAAGTATAAGTTCATGTAATCCTTACAACAGCGTAATTAAGATAGGTATCTCTGTTTATCCTCATTTTATGTATAAGGAAGTTGAGGTTCAGAGAGACTGATGTTCTTTTCTGAGTGTGTGCAGCTAGTAAGTAGTATAGGAATTCTCAGTTTCCCAGCCCTTAATGCTAAAAGGCTACTGATTTTATCATGTATTTCCCAGGTTTGGGAATGGAGCTTTTAAAAATTCAGTTTCAACTAATAAAGTTTTATTTGATTATTTGACCTAAGTTTTTTTTTAAAAAAAAAGCCTGAGACCATTCCAGAAAATTCCTTCAGGCTCGAACGCCATGTTGAGAGAGTGGCAGGCAGCACACAGAAGGGGGTGGATGTGGGGGTCAGAATTTGGGAATGCACCTGTACATTGATGCTGGCAAAGCTAGAACTTCTGAGGATTGGTATTATACATGGCTTATAAGCAGTAGAATATTGAATCCAGCAATCGGAGAAGATACAAGCTACAGTGTTGGAACCTGGATGTGAAGGTCCTGGTCGTGATTGACAGGGGATAGGTGGGCTCCCCCTGGGGGAGTTCAGGCCAGCTGAGGAACTCTTGGGAGCCACGGCAGGGGCTGTTTCTCAGCCAGTCCAAGGTGTCAGCATTTTCACGATGGTAAAGGCACACTGGTTCCTCTTGGCCACATGTCAGCTCTGCCTACAGAAGTCAATAACCATCTTGTATCTTACATTCGGCTCTGTTAGGTTTTGATCATTCTTACAGTTGACGTGAAGAGCCCATCTTCCTTCTGTGTGTTTCCTTTTCTCAGGGCCTCAGGAGGGCTGCCTCAGTAGTGTGACCTACGCGTCTATGATCCCTCTTCAGATGCTGCAGAACTACCTCAGACTGGTAGGTGGACCTGCCAGGTGGAGTCTTACGCTCCTGGCCCCAGTGAGGATTAGTTGGTTGCTCAGTTTTACGTTGAGAGCTGTGTGAGCCCCTCCTTCCCCTGTGCTCTGAGCTCATGACCTTTCCAGGGCCCCCTCCCTGGAAAACTGCTGGTATCTTGCCTGGAAATTGCTGGGACCGAGAGACTGCATGTAACCTGCCAACTTTTATAGTTTGGGCAGGAGGAGGGTGTCTTTTCCTAACAAAGACTTGGCATCAAGTAATTGCTCATTAATATGGAAGAGAATGACTGTAGCTATCAAGATGCCTGGCTGTAAACCTACTCAATTTAAAATTAAGTAAATATGCTAGCGTTAGTATTATATTGGTTTGCCACTTCAACAGAAGCAATTATAGCTTGGACAGTACAGAAGTTTATTTTCTCAAACATAGGAGTCCCAGCATATGTGAGGGGCCCAGGGAGGCAGAAGGTGCAGGGTCTCAGGGTCTCAGTTCCATCTCTCTCCCAAGCTCCTCACCCTTAGGGGTCATGTGTGGGCTTGGTCAGTCAGTCAGTGCTCCCAGGGTCCAGCCTGAGGGAGGAGAGCCAGGAGGGCAAGTCCCTGCCTTTCAGAGAAGCTGCACACACCCTTCCTGCCCAAGGAATTAGACACGTGTTCACACCAAACTGGGAGTGTGGACTTGCTGGGCAACCAGGCATTCAGCTAAAACTGTTATTAAAAGGAAGTTCTGTTATTAAAAGGAAGAAGGGAATATGATTATCAGGAAAGAGTAGCAAATTCTAGATACAAAATGGATAGATTTAATGCTTTGCATTTGTCCAGTACTTATCATGTGCCAGGCAGTATGAGGTGGCCAACACTGTCCATCTTATAGACCAGGAACCTGAAGAAGCAGAGAGGTAAGAACATGCTCAAGGCCGTGAGCCACTTACCACAAACCAGTGAGCGATAAAGCCTTGTGTCAGCAAGTCCCTGACACACACATATGTCTCTGCATGTGAAATGCATCTCAAACTAATATTGAAGGTATAAAACATTGAACCATCATCTTGCCTTAATTTGGAAAGCTTAAAAAAAAAAATGAATGGCTTTGACTCTGACCCTTTACACAAGTTGTTTCCATTAACTGAATTGACGTCTTTGATCCTGATGGAAAGAAGTTTTCAAAATCTTTCCATTGATCTAGCTAGGTTTACCACTGGGATTGACCTTTCTAAAAACAGCATATAAACATTCAAAGGCTTCACAATTTAGGAGACAGAGTGTCTTCTAAATCTGATACTTTCTCCACCCACCCCACCCCCAGCCCTTCTCTCTCTCTCGCTCTTTTTTTTTTTGCTATTTGCTCCTCTCTCTATGAAGGATCAAAGAAAGCCTGAGGGTTACATGGAAACGGGAAAGAAAGCTGTCTTATTCCTTTGCTTCAGTGAAGGTTAAAGTTATGTGACCAACTGGATTTCAGGAATGTGAGTCTAGGCTCTCAGTAATATCAGTGGGTAGAATCAGGGCTTTTCAATCACCTGTTGAGATGATAAAATGACTAGAAAGGTGATGCAACCAGATTACAACTGTACATTAGTCTTGACTGACTGGCTCAGTCAAATGGAATTTCTGCTAGTCATACTGCATGCGTGCTAAGTCACTTCAGTTGTGTCCGACTCTTTGCAGCTCTTTGGACTGTAGCCCACCAGGCTCCTCTGTCCATGGGATTTTCCAGGCAAGAATATTGGAGTGGGTTGCCGTGCCCTCCTCTAGGGGATCTTCCTGACCAAGGGATCGAAGCAATCACTTTAAAATTTAAAGTGACCCTGGTGGCTCAGTTGGTGGAGAATCTGCAAGCCAATGCAGGAGATGTGTGGGTTTGATCCCTGGGTCGGGAAGATCACAGAAGAGTTGGACATGACTTAGCAACTAAATAAAAACAGGCAAGGATAACAAACACATAGTCATTGTGACTGTTTCTCCTTCTTTGCGTACATGCTAAGTCACTGCAGTGGTGTCTAACTCTCTGTGACCCTATGGACTGCAGCCTGCCAGGCTCCCCTGTCCATGTGATTCTCCAGGCAAAAATACTGGAGTGGGTTGCTGTGTCCTCCTCCATTCTCCTTCTATAAAAGATTATAAACCCTTTATGGAGATTGGCCATCTGTGATGTATTCTTATATCCTGTTTAGTTATTTAATTTGGTTGTTATTTGTTGAGAAGCTCCTAAATGCAGGCAGTGTTTTAGAAACTTAGGATATAGCTATGTATAAGCTGCATTCCTTGACCTCATGGAGCTTACACTGTAAGCTGTGTAAGTATGTGTACAGTATCTGCCCCAGATGGATAAATACATCTGTAACGTGATATCCAGTACTAATTATAAGTGTAAGGAGAAATAGAGCAGATAAGGAGGTAAAGAGCTAATGAAAGGGGTGGCAGAAAGAGCTTTTGAATGGAGTTATTAGGAGAAATCTTTCTATTATGATGCATAGACAGAAAACTAAATGAAGTGAAGGTAGAAGCCTTGAGGAGGGTATCTGAAGCAGAAAGAACAGCTGGTACAGATGTGTCTAGGCTGGCAGTGAGGTTTGAGAGATGACCAGAAGCCAGATCATGCAGGACCAAAGCAGGGACTTTGAATTTTATTCCAGTTATGATAGGAAGCTGCTGGTAGGATTTGAGCTAGAGGAACATACACCACAATAACTGAAGTGTTGACAATCTATACAGTAGACATGGAAACCTAGTAATACCCGAGTTTTGAGTATTTATTTTAGGCATACCTTGTTTTATTGGACTTTGTAGATACTGCTTTATTTTAATTTTTTTTTAACAACAAATTGAAGGTTTGTTGACAGTCCTGTGTGGGGAAGTCTGTTGCCACTATTTTCCACCAGCATTTGCTCATTTCCTGTTTCTTATGGTAATTCTCCCAATATTTCAAATTTTTTTCATTATTAGGTTTGTCATGGTGATCTGTGATCCATGATCTTTGATATTCCTACCACTACTACTGGCTGAAGGCCCAGATGATGGTTAGCATTTTTTAGCAATAAAGTCTTTTTTAATTGGGCTTCCCAGGTGGCACAGTGGATTAGGGTATGCACATTGCTTTTTAAACATTTAATAGATGACAGTATGGTGTAAACATAAATTTTATTAAAAAAAAAAAAACACATAAATTTTATATTCACTGGCAACCGAGAAAGTCATGTGACTTGCTTTATTGAGATACTTTACTGCAGTGGTCTGGAACCAGACCAGCATGCCTGTGTATGCCAAGCTTTGTTATAAGTATATAGATGGTTTCCTTTAATCCTTCTATGACATGGCTACTTATACCAGTTACTCTCATTTTAAAGGTGAACAGACCAAGACTATTTGCTCAGGATCCTCAGGGAGAAAGTGGTAGCACCTAAGGAATGGAACCTAGGCTGCCTTCCATTCTTATGCTAGTTATTGATCTATTGGATTAGACATGGTTGTAGTAAACGGTTTTACTGTATGTGTGTGTGGTTAGGGCTTCCCAGGTGGCGTTAGTGGTAAAGAACATGCGTGCCAGTGCAAGTAGACATAAGAAACACGGCTTCCATCTCTGGGTCAGAAAGATCCCCTGGAGAAGGAAATGGCAATCCACTCCCGTATTCTTGCCTAGAGAATCCCATGGACAGAGGGGCCTGAAGGGCTACAATCCATAGAGTCTCAAAGAGTCGGACCTGATTGAAGCAACTTAGCACATGCTCAGTCACTCAGTTGTGTTCTGCTCTTTGAGAACCCGTGGACTGAAGCCCGCCAGGCTTTTCTGTCCATGGGATTTTTTCCTAGGCAAGAATAGTGGAGTGGGTTGCCATTTCCTCCTCTAGGGGATCTTCCTTACCCAGGGATTGAACCCACGTCTCCTGCATTGGCAGGTGGATTCTTTACAGCTGATCCATATGGGAAGCACAGTATGTGTAAATGGGGTAAGTAGAATTCATGTATTGAAGCACTCATGCAGAAAACCAAATGGAGTGAAACCTTTAAATCAGACTTTTTTTTATTTAAATGATGTTAATTTTATATATTGTTCTTTCGCTGAATAGTTAAAGAATACAAGTGCATTTTAAGTCTCCATCCTTGAGTTAATAAGGAGGCATTTAACTTAATTGAGTTTGAATCACTAATAACTTATTATAATAGTTGAATTTTTTTATCTCAAACTTTTCTCTAAGCCAGTTTGCAACTTTTATTAGCTTATTAATAACTCCATAATTTAATAATTCAGTGACTGTGAATAACTATTAAAGTAGAAAAATACTTGAGTAGATCAGCCTTATCTGATACCTGTTTTTAAATGTAGAACTCTGAATCCCTATGAACACGATTCTTGAGAATTACATTGACTGTCCACTTCAGTATGTGCCATGCTCATCATCAAGAATCATCACTAGGAGGTTCTACTTAATCTTCATATAGTCCCAAAATAAATTTGCTATATTCCCATAGAAATGATGCTATAAATGATGGTTATATATCTTAACATTGCCCATAAAGGCTTATCAGCCCCTTTTCAGGGCATGGAGGGACAATACCGGGTCAGGTCCTAGTGGAAAACCTGGGGCAGGAAGAGTTCAGGAGTGCTAGAGGCCAGGTGATAAGGAGGAAATTATATCTAAGACTTATATCTTACAGTCTTTTTAAATAGTTATATACCCAAGTTACTACTTTTGTGCTAGTGTGTAATGGCCTGTCTTTATTCAAAGTTAGTAATCAAGTCTGATCTTGGCTTTTATGGTTTCCATAAGCTCATTTGTTCATACTGTTCATGGGGTTCTCAAGGCAAGAATACTGAAGTGGTTTGCCATTCCCTTCTCCAGGGGACCACGTTTTGTCAGAACTCTCCACCATGACCCGTCCGTCTTGGATGGCCATACAAAGCATGGCTCATAGTTTCATTGAGTTAGACAAGGCTGTGGTCCATGTGATCAGTTTGGTTAGTTTTCTGTGATTGTGGTTTTCATTCTATCTGCCCTCTGATGGATAGGGATAAGAGGCTTATGGAAGGTTCCTACTGGGAGAGACTGACTGAGGGGGAAACTGGGTCTTGTTCTGATTGGTGGAGCTGTGTTCAATAAAAGTTTAATCAAATACTCTGTTGATGGGCGAGGCTGTGTTCCCTCCCTGTTGCTTGACCTAAGGCCAAACTATGGTGGAGGTAATGAAGATAACGGCGACTTCCTTCAAAAGATCCCATGCATGCACTGCTGCACTCAGTGCCCCCAACCCTGCAGCAGGCCACTGCTGACCCACACCTCTGCCGGAGACTCCTGGACACTCACGGCAAGTCTGGGGCAGTCTCTTGTGAGGTCACTGCTCCTTTCTCCTGGGTCCTGGTGTATACAAGGTTCTGTTTGTGCCCTCCAAGAGTCTGTTTCCCCAGTCCTGTGTGAGTTCTGGTGGTTCTATGGTGTGGTTAATGGCGACCTCCTCCATGACGGCTTATGCCATACCCAGGTCTGCTGCACCCAGAGCCCCTGCGGCAGGCCACTGCTGACCTGTGCCTCTACAGAAGACACTCAGACACTTCTGGCTCAGTCTCTGTGGGTTGGGTGTGTGTTTTGTGCCCTTCCCAGGTCTAAGAAGCTCAGGCAACCAGGTGCTTGGCAAATCACCTCCCCAGTCTCGGCTGCTTGGTTTCCTGGACACGCCGCGAGAGCACTGTCTCAGGTGTGCTATGTGTCTCCTCTGGAGAGCTGATCTCAGGTTGCGGCCCTCCTGGTGGATGTCAGGCATCCAGGATCTCAGGAAGACAGGTTAGCAGCTGGGAGCCTGCTCACAGTTTGGTGGAAGATGTCACCTCTGGGGCTGAGATTGTAGCAGCCCCTTGCCTTCCAGCTCTGGCTGTCACAAGCCTGCCTCTCTGCCTCCTGGCGGGGAGGGGCTGGTATGCAGCCAGCTAGCATGTATGCATATGAGAGTTGGATTATAAAGAAAGTTGAGTGCGGAGGAATTGATGCTTTTGAACTGTGGTGTTGGAGAAGACTTTTGACAGTCCCTTAGACAGCAAGGAGATCCAACCAGTCCATCCTAAAGGAAATCAGTCCTGAATATTCATTGGAAGGACTGATGCTGAAGCTGAAGCTCCAATACTTTGGCCACCTGATATGAAGAACTGGCTCATTGGAAAAGACCCTGATGCTAGGAAAGATTGAAGGCAGGAGGAGAAGGGGATGACAGAGGATGAGATGGTTGGATGGCATCACTGACATGATGGGCATGAGTTTGAGTAGGCTCTGTGATTGGTGATGAACAGGGAAGCCTGGCATGCTGCAGTCCCTGGGGTCAGAGTCAGACACAACTGAGTGACTGAACTGAACTGAAGCTCATTTTTGAAAGCATATAGTGTGGGTGTCTCTCTGTATGTGAACTGGAATTTTTCTTGAATTCCATCATTCTTTGTACCTATTCTATAAATAGAGACCTCAGCAAATGCCTAAAAACACTAGCATGAAAGGCCCCCGGCTCTGGTTATGCCTGATGCTGGATGTTCCAGTATTATTTGGGGGGATTCTACATGAGTAAGTTGACAGTAACTATATTCTGTGTGGCTCTGAAGTCATATATAAATTAGTTCTTTAAAATTAAGTTTTCAGAGAGGTTGTAATGAAAGTCTTAGCTATAAAGCATGACCCTTTAACCTATAGCCATCCCAGTTTCATTAGCTCCGTAAAGACCTTTTATTTTTCGTTCTTTTTTGAGTTCAGCATCTCAGCACAGCTTGGCCTAAAAACTGTCTCAGGTAGTAGAAGCTTTTCCTCAGACAAGTGAAACTCTGACCAAACATTGAAGTTGATTGCTTTAAAATAATGCCACAATCTGAAAACACATTGCAGGTGCCACATTGGCTGTAACAGGACGACAGCCCCTCGGGTAAACTCCATTCTGCAGAAAAACACTGTGGAGGGAAACAAAGATAAAGGGATAGATGGGCCTTTGTGAAGGTCATTGTCTCCATTTATCCAGAATTCACTTGCCTCACAAAGCACTAATTGGCATGTGATGAGAGCTTCCTGAATAGGCTCTGAAGACACAAGAATAAAAGGGATTGGTACCAATTGTGATAACAAGCCCTGTGTCCCTTTACTAATAGGCAGAAATGTCACACTGTAAGCACGCACTTAGAAGATAAATCTGGGGACTACAATTCACCTTTTAGAAGTTGGGTTTCAAAAAGCAGATCTCCTTTCAACATAGTTAAACTATTTACTACCCCCGCCTCCCCTAATCTGTTTACCTTCCTGTCTACCTATCTGTCTATCTTTAGAGCTGCCCTCTGCTGGAAGCATGGAGCATGTGTATTTTTTAAACCTCAGGCCTTGCTATTTGGAGAAATAACATGGTAACTCCAAAACAGATAAATATGTTTTCTTGGCATAGTTTTGCATGTTTTCACCAGTTTAAATATAGCAAGGGGCTTCCATAATAAATTTTTCTGTTCAGCTCTTAAATGGTAACCAACACAACTGTATCATTTGATGAGCTAGAACAAAATATCATTCACAAAAAAATAGATAATGCGTGAAATAAGTAGAAACCCACTAATAGGATGCTTGCATTAGAATGTCTGAATGATCTAGAAGTCTTTTACCTTGATTTACTTACTGAATTTATTTATCTATATTCTGGAAAGGATGTAAGACTGTGTGAACAGACATGCTTACTACTAGTGAATGGCCTTTCAGTAAAATTTTTCTGTCTTTCCTGAGAACCAACAGTCTGAGAACAAATGAGGTGCTGGAATTGAAGACGGCTTATCTGTGAAGTTGGGTCTCTTGCTGTTACATGACTTCAAAGTCAATCTTAAGAAAATGTAGGCAGTTTGACAGGATGGCTAAACTTGTTTTCAAAAGTGAGACAAGATTAAATAGCAGTATTAGTTGAAAATCTCAGTGGACTTCCCTGGTAGTTTAGCTGGTAAAGAATTCGCCTGCAATGCAGGAGCCCTGGTTTGATTCCTGGGTCGAGAACATCCACTGGAGAAGAGATAGGCTACCCACTCCAGTATTCTTGGGCTTCCCTGGTGGCTCAGCTGGTAAAGAATCTGCCTGCAATGCAGGAGACCTGGGTTGGGAAGATCCCCTGGAGGAGGGCATGACAACCCACTTCAGTATTCTTGCCAGGAGAATGCCCATGGACAGAGGAGCCTGGCAGACTACAATCCATGGGGTCACAGAGAGTCAGACACGACTGATCGACTAAGTGCAGCACACAGCACAGACTGTTCAGTAAACCTTGAAAATCTGTGTCTGTTTCACTAGTGTGAAACTATCCATTCTTGGTGAGAGAATTTCTACCCAGTAATTCATGGCAATTTGGGATTAATTTGGAGAGCTCAAGATTTCTGCTTTAAAATTGCACCTGCCAAGCAGCACCTAACACACAATTTCCCACTAAAGTACTTTTAAAAAGGGATAAAGCTTCATAGTAACAGAGGAAAATAGAACTGAGGTCTTCCTTGGGCAAGAATCTAGAAAATTTTTTCACTAACTTGAGGAGCAAGAGATTGTCAGGTTTATTTATTTGAGGCCTACCTGAGATGAGATAGGAAAATATTGTTATCTTTCTCTTATCCATCTTTACTAATGATTCAAAAAAAAAGCAAGATTTACTAGCAGTTAGAAAATTGAGCATACCTCCTTCACTGCTTCTGCTTTTGGCAGCACCATGATACTTTGCTCCACCCCGGCAGCACAGGTCCTTCCGCAGCTGTTCAGAGGTTGGATCCTAGAAATCCCTGAGCAGAGATCACAGGCTTTGATGAGACTGTGCTGCATCGGGAAGCATATTCTATCTGCACTCTCAATGGGCTGGGTACAGGAGCATCCTGCTTCCCGGGTCTGCAGTTCAGCTCATGCACTTGTCTCCCAAGGGAAACAGCAGGACCTTAGTCCACAGCAGCCAGTGCTGGATCCTGGAGTTTAACTAGAAATGTTATACACCAGCCTGCCATCCGTCTAGTGACCTAATTCAGCTGGAAGATCAGTGGGCAGTGAGTGAAATCAGTAATGGTCCACACATCCTGCTTTACTGCAGAATTCTTCCTGTCGCTTCACAGTAGATAAATACCCATGACAACTTAACATTATACTATGGAAGAATACTGCAGAAAAGAACAAAACCTTCCTGAAAACTGAGAAGAACACAGCTTAAAAATAACTTTCAAAAAAAGAACAAAGAACTTTGGGCGATTATGTTCATTCTCTAGAGGATGCAAGGAGATAGATTGTGAAAGCAGAGCAAGAAAGCCATGGTGGAGGGCAGGATAAGATGAAAAGGAAAAGGGTTGGAAAGCAGATGGATGAGGCAAGGACCCCAACAAAGAACAACCCAAAATGCAATGGCCTCATTGAAATTGTACTTGAGATCATAAAGAGCAGAACAGAGGTGGTACGAGAAAGTTCCATTCAGGGTTGTGAGTGTAGAAGAGGACAGAGTTAGGGTAATGATGAAGGGACAGGTGTCCTCACAGAGCACAGCAAGGGAACTTAAGCCTTACAGGTGTGCCTTAGAACTAGAAGAGGAGAAATTAACAAAAGCATAATGGAAGACAAAATTTCCAAGCTGAAAAAAGTTTGCACATGTCCAAAGAATTTACCCTATTTCATTTAAAATTGGAAGAAAGAGACCGTAATTAGATAAATCTGGGCAATGGGCAACAATTTTTAATGACAAGAACAATCTGTGTATCCCCAAGCTTCCCCCCTATCACATAGGTACAAATGAGAACAGACTGTGCTGTAATAATTCTTCTTTAATAAAAGCTTACCCCTGAAGTCTTGTGGTGCCACGGCCTCACTACCTAGAAGCAGAGCCTCAGCTTAACTCTCTGGGATGTTATCTCTCCTGTGTCTCTGAGGGAGGCCCTGTCCCAGGCTTGGTCCTGGCTGGCACCTTTACCACTGCTTGGTTTTCAGAGTCGCGGTTCCACGGAAAACAGCCCAGGCCAGTCGCTGCTGAGCTCAGCCTCTCATTTTAGGATCCTGATGTTTGTCAGGCAGCTGCAGCCACTGCCATTCTTCTTCCAGACACGCTAGTCTCTCTGTTGCTGCCCTACCCTCACTGTGAATCCAACTCTTCCCTTTTTTATTGAAGGCTTAACAGTGGTAGAATAATATTTAAAATAAGATGAAATCACTGGCGGCTACCAGGTAAATTGTCTTTCAGAGCCTAAAACTCAGTCCCCAGTGCAACCTCAAGGGGCCCCTTTAGGATCACTTCCTTCCTCAGCCCATTGTCTGACACCTAGTGGTCAAGCCTGGTTTCCCTTCCCTTCCTAGGAGTTCGTCTAAACATGTCAGGGTCTCCTGGGAGGCCAAAGCTCAGGTCTTAAAGGCCCCAGGTAAGGAAGGAGTTCCCTTTTCCTTCCATACTAAGGGCTTTCCCTCAAGCCTTCCTTTCATATCTCAGAATCTGCCTTTTCCTGTAAGGATCCAGGTGCATAGTCACTGTCTTCACAAAAGTCCACTCTGGTCACCCTCTAGGATGTGACCTTCCCTGTTATATAAAAGGGACAAACTGATCAGAGCACAGCAGAGCAACGGCAGCACAAAGATACACATCCATGTCCTTACGTCGTCCCATCGCAGATTAAAAAGAGAGAAAAGACCTGTCGTGTCTTAACACATTTCTAAGTCTGGGTGGCTCAATCTTCAGTCCTCGTATGAACTTTGTCAACGGTACTGGTTAGGTTGGTGCTTCACCTGTGTGGGTCCTTTTCTGCCAAACCTTTCTAGGAAGAAACCTCCCCAGCATGGGAGCACAGCGCTGGATTATGGAGGTGTGGGAGGCTGATCTCCACCCCAATTTCACTCTAAACATCATTGCCCTTGTCCTGCGTAAAACATCATTCATTGACTTTCCATCTTAGCACCCACTACATCTCCACCTGTTCTTAATTGAGATATTTTTATACATGGGGATAAAGAGTTTTTAAAATCACTATAGGCTTCCAGGAAGGAGACTTTTTATTTTTTTAACAAAGGAAAAGTGATCAGCCAGACTCTACCTAGATTTCTGAAATTCAGTGGGATCATAAAAAGAGTTGATCCAAGTATTTTATTCTCATTAAGATGTCCTTTATGTAAAAAGTCAACACAAAGGTATTCTCTGATATACAATAGGTGTAAAAAGATGGCACTCCTGTATGCTTAAAAACCAAATACATGCATATCAACTGTGCAGAGAAGAAAACTGGAAGGAAACATGAACCATATTATAGTGGTTGCTTTGGTGATTTTTATTCTGCTTCTTTATTTTTCTTTGTGTTGTCTAAAATTTCCTGAAAAACATTCACTGCGATTTTAACCTCTGAAAAGTAAGATAAGCATTGGGAAAATTTGAACTAAAGAGCATCTGTAAAGGATAATAATAAATAAAAAATTATAGAATATCTATAAGGGACAAAATACACTAGGAACTGTGTTCCCAGGTAGTATACTGAACCTCAGTGTAGAAAATGGAGGAAAGAAAGGAGTATACTTTTTCAAAAAAGGCCCTCTCTTGCTATAAACATGTAAATACTGTGTAAAATTCAGAGAAGGCAATGGCAACCCACTCCAGGATGGAGGAGCCTGGTAGGCTTCAGTCCATGGGGTCGAGAAGAGTCAGACACGACTGAGTGGCTTCACTTTCACTTTTCACTTTCCTGCATTGGAGAAGGGAATGGCAACCCACTCCAGTGTTCTTGCCTGGAGAATCCCAGGGACGGGGAGCCTGGTGGGCTGCCGGCTGTGGGGTCGCACAGACGACTGAAGTGACTTAGCAGCAGCAGCAACTGTGTAAAGTGTAAAATACTATGTTTGTCAGTGTTCACATTAAAATGAAAGGCCATATGCCCAGTGAATGAAGCCAATCCCTAGAAAAATACTTTTAATCTTTTGAAAGGCGGAAAACAATCAGAAAGGATATTCTACACAGTGTAAATAAACCAATAATTTAATATTTATCTTCTAATAGTTTTACCAAGATCTTCTCTGGGTTTATTAATAGGTCGAGCAATATCATAATGTCATTTTCCATGGCCCAGAAGGGAGCTTGCAAGACTACATCGCCCATCAGCTTGCACTCTGCCTGAAGGTATGGGTTGACCACATACCCTCTCCTTTTCTTTGAAAATCCGAAAGAGTTCAGAACTAACCACACTCTTCTTATCACAGCACAGACAAATGGCTGCAGGATTCCCCTGTGAAATAGTGAGAGCTGAAGTGGATGCTGATTTCTCCAAGGAACAGCTAGTAGATCTGTTCATCAGTAGTGGTAAGACCATCTCAGCAAACTGAATTGTGATAACCAAAAGGCATGTTTTGTCAATTAAGCCATTGCAAGGAAAAAATGTTGTGCTTAGGGATAAATTTAAGTAGACTGTTCAATTATGCCGCAGCTATGGGATGAAAACTGGGAACCCTGGTGACACTTGTAAAAAGACACTTATGTACATGTCATTGCATCTGTTCTGCATCCTGCATTCTGTTTATAAATTATCTGTTTGAAGTGTAGTATATAACTGGCACTAGAGGATACCAAAGGAGGGGGTGGGTGGTGGGAGCAGTCCACCTTAGTGAAACTGTTGTGTCATTGGTGCAGTTTTGAATTAATTGCACAGTGGTAATAAGTGATTGACTTTTTAGTAAATTTTATTATTCATAAATTCTGTACAACAGAGCACCCCTTGTTGTTGCACCTGGGGTGCACTGCTTCCTCCACTTCATTCTTAGTATGCCATTGACCAGCACTTGGCTAAACACAAACCACACATTAACTAACTCATTTGGACTTCCCCGGTGGCTCAGCAGGTAAAGAATCCTCCTGTAATGTGACATGGGTTCCATTCCTGGGTCTGGAAGATCCCCTAGAGTAGGAAATGACAACCTGCTCCAGTATTCTTGCGTGGAAAATTCCATGGACAGAAGAGCCTGACGGGCTACAGTCCAAAGGGTTGCAAAGAGGCAGACATGACTAAGTGAGCACACTCGGTCTCCACAACAACCCTATGCAAGTTGGGTTTTTTCCCCACTCTTGGAGATTCTAGTTTAATTTGTCTGAAGTGTGGAATGGGCACCAGCATTTAAAAACTTTTTTTTTTACTGGAGTTATAGTTGATTTACAATGTTGTGTTAGTTTCAGGTTTCTCTTGTAGCTCACAGTCTGTAGGGTGCCCAGGCTTCAGTAGTGGTGGTGCACAGGCTTAGTTGCCTCATGGCATGTGGGATCTTTCCTGGCCAGAGATCAAACCCATGTCTCCTCATGGGCAGCTGGACTGTCAACCACTGGACCACCAGGGAAGCCCCTTGAGTCGGCATTATTATCTCCATTTCAAAGGTGAGGAAACAGGCATGAAGAGCTTCAGTAACTTGCCACAAACTACACAGCAGCAGAACCGTGATTTAAACATATTAATTAATGCAGCATTTTCGTGAATTCCCCATCTTAGGCTCCAGAGCTTAACACCCCCATCTCCAGCACAGGCACAGTTAGTATAACCCTGTAGAGTATAAATGACTAGTGAAACAAAACTGAAATGGAGCAGCCTCTGGTCTCTATGGGCTCAAAACCTCAGAGAACCTGGGGATGGGGTGAAGGAGAGAGGTGGTTGTGAGCTGAGTTAGGATGCAATAAAGTGCAAATTCAGGTCTCTTCTTTAGGGGAAGGGGCGATTCTCATCTTTGGACCTGTGATCAAGGGAGATACCCTGTAGCTGGTGACCAGGCTGAGGAAGATGGAAATTACCAGGAGTTCCTAAGCCAAGAAATACAATTAAGAGGCAATTTAGAGACAGACTGGGGAGTCCACAGACATAGAAGCACATTTTGGGGACAGGAAAACTCCACCAGAATCTGAATGTTGCTGTAGTACTCAGGCGATTCTTTGCCAGAAAGTAGTGAGAGTAAGTGACAGAAAACTGTTTTCTCTGACAATACTAATAAAAGCTAATGTTTACTAAGCTTTGTCTCTGGTAAGCCCTATTTGGGGCTTCCCTGGTAGCTCAGACAGTAAAGAATCTGCCTGCAATACAGGAGACCCAGATTCAATCCCTGGGTCAGGAAGATCCCCTGGAGAAGGTAATGGCAACCCAGTCCAGTATTCTTGCCTGGAGTATTCCATGTTTAGAGGAGCCTGGCAGGCTACAGTCCATGGGGTCACATAGAGTCAAACACAACTGAGTGACTAACACACTTAAGCCCTATTCTAACCTCCCTGGTTTATAAACACTTGAGACAAGAGGTTAAGTGCTGGCCCATGGACGCCACAGCGAGGACACAGCAGTGCAGACATAAACCAAGCAGTCAGAATCCTGAACCTGACCTCAATCACTGCCTGCTGCTGCTCCTCAAAAACTCATCTGCGCCCCCCATTTTCCCCCCTTAGTTTTATAGCAAAAACCCCCTATACTTTTTCAATATTCAGTCTTTCTTCATTTCAGAGTAAGAAGTTAAAACATGGTGTGTCTTGTCCTATCAGGGTAAACAGCAATTAGACTGAACTCTGTTCTAAGCTTAGCTTAAAAAAAAAAAAAAAAGGCTGAAAACAGTGAGTTAGGTCAAGAAGGATGCTAAGGTGACCAGCTCAGCGTTTCTAAATCTTTGAGGAGCACCTTTCTAAAAATAACTCTTCTTCCTAATTTCCCAATTCAGTGAGTCTCTTGGCCCCCACACTTGGAACTCAGGTCGCGTTGGCAGACCTGAAAACCTAAATGCCCACAAGTGCCGTAAGCTACACAAAGGAGTGAAGCAGGCTGGTGGGGGCAGGAGGGAGGGAAGCCTGTCCCTATCTCCATGAGAACAGCAGCTCTCAGCTCTAAGCAGCTGAGTGGAGATGCAATTTCATGGGTTTTGTGACTTGCAGGAAGAAGCAAGAAACCCAAGTTTTATGTGAAAATTTGGGAGTTTGTTCTTCAGTGTTTTCAACTATCTTAATTTTTAAAGCTATGTTAAGACCATCTAGAACCCCCCAGGTCCTCTGATTCACGGAGCACTCACTCCTGTCGCACAGCCAGTCCACGGTCTCGTCCTGCCAAGTGGGCCTCAGTGGGCCTTTTTCATCCATCCCCGTCAGGACCATCCTACTTCATGCCTCCTTTTACTCTGTCTTGTCTACTTACCTGTAAGTGGCTGCTCTGCCCTCCTTTTCTTCTCCCTGAACATCCTTCACAGATCACCAGACCCCTGATTAGAAGCTCTTCGTGATTCCTGTCCATTCTTCCATCACCCACCGAACAAAGTCAGTGCCACTCTGTCTTCCATTCTAGGACATTGTTCCACTTAATCTGTTTATTTGACCTTTTTTAATTTTTTGAGATATAACAGTAAGTGCAAGGGATACAGGGTGTTGATATGATACCCAAATATTACAAAATGATTACCACTGTATCATTAGCTAGAATTTCCATCACCTCATATAATTACCATTTCTTTCTTGCAGTGAGAACATTTACTGTCTACTCTCTCAGCAATTTTCAAGTGTATAATAAATACAGTATTAACCCCCCCCAAACTTATTCATCTTATAACTGAAAGTTTGTGTCCTCTGACTGGCATCTCATTTCCCTCACCCTCCAGACTTTGACAACCTCCATTCTACTTGGTTTCATCAGTTTGGCATTTTTAGATTCTACATACAAGAATACCATGCAGTATTTGTTTCACTCTGTCTGATTTACCTCCCCTAACATAATGCCCTCAAGGTCCATCCATGTTGTCTAGACAGCAGAATCTCTTTCTTTCTCATGGCTGAATCATATCCTAGTGTAGCCACATTTTTGTTATTCATTCAGCTCTTGATGGATGGTTAGATTGTTTCCATATTTTGTCTTCTGTGAATAATGCTGTGATGGACACAGGTGTGCAGATATTGCTTCAAGATCCTGATTTCATTCCCTTGGGAGATATGCCCAGAAGTGATATTGCTGGATCATATGCTACTTCTGTTTTTTAGGTTTTTGAGGACCCTCCATACTGTTTTCCACAGTGGCTGCACCAATTTATATTCCCACCAAGAGTGCCCAAGGGTTCCCTTTTCTATACATCATTACCGTTTGTTAACTCTGTTTAGTGATAGCCTTTCTAACAGTTGTTAAGTGATATCTCATTGTGTTTTTGATCGATGTGGATTTGTGCATTTCCCAGACGGTTAGTGATGCTGAGCCTGTTTTCATGTACTTGTTGGCCATTTGTACATCTTCTTTGGAATATCTGACTCTTTAAAAAAATAGATATCTAAGCTCCAGCAGAATATAGTATTTCTTCCTCACATGTCCTTTGCTTTTCTACTCTCCACATCTTTGTTTATTCTGCAGCCTTCATCTAGAATTACTCTGAAATTTCATCTAGAATAAACACACAAACTTTCATTTCCCCCGCCCCCTACACACACACATACCATGACTACCGCATGGCAGGTTCCCAGTAAAGTACTGTGTTGTACATGACTAGTTAAAATAAGACATGGCAGTCCCTGTTTTAAATACTCTGAAGTGAAGTGAAGTCGCTCAGTTGTGTCCGACTCTTTGGGACCCCATGGATTGTAGCCTACCAGGCTTCTCATTCCATGGGATTTTCCAGGCAATAGTAATGGAATGGATTGCCATTTCCTTCTCTAGGGGATCTTCCTGACCCAGGGATCGAACCCGGGTCTCCCACATTGTAGCAGACGCTTAACCGTCTGAGCCACCAGGGAAGTCGTACTCTAAGGACACCCCAAATAAAGGCTTGTCTGATCTCTCCAGATATGACAACTACCTCTGATGAAGAGCAGTAAGCTTTGTTTACCTCTGAGTCCCACCCAGCTATAGTTCAAGGCAGTGAGGCTTATTTGGGCTTTTATGTTCACCGACACATAGTATGAGCTCCTTGAAGGCTAGGAATGTAGCTTTTTCTTCTATTTCACTTTGTACACTGATTGCCAATAATTACTTGTTGAGTGAATGGCTGAATCTCCTGATATAAGAAATAGGCAAAGAAAAATGGAATGTTAATCACACTTAGTTGTCAGCAAGTAGAAGAGCTTGCTTACAGTGAAGCTAGAAAGAAAAAAGAGAGTGTAGGAGTTGTTGAGGCCGTACTTGATGACAGGGCATAAAAACAGAATGAATTGGATTTCAGAAAGGTTTTCAAATGATAGACTGAGTCCAAAAAATCTACTCTCTTATGTAGGGAATAGTATAGCATCTCCACGTAGTAAAGGATTTTTATTCTGTATTTGGCTCAATAATTTACAAGTATCAAATATCCTTTTTTTTTTTAATAGCACAAATAAGACACAAACACAAGACTTCTACCTGCTAAGACCTTGAATGCAGTTACCCGTTAGCAAGCGGAGCATATTGGAGGTTCCTCATTCGCCTTCTTCCCCGCATCTAGTCAGTCCTCGTTCCTCTTGAATCTGTTTCCCCTATCTCATCTCCACCTCCCGCTCTCCAGTCCACCTGCCACCTGTCATCTCTTGCTCAAGGGACTGTGGCACTAACCCTTCTTGTTCTTCTGCTCTCTCTCCTTTCAGAAGCCCTCTGCAGGCTTCCAGAAGGCTCACCCTAAAATGTAAAGCTGCTCATGACAATTTCCTACGATTATACTCTAGTGTCCCCAGAATAGACACTGGAGGTCTCTGCATGTCATGTCAGGAACACTGCAGTCTGGCTTCAGATCTCTGCCTCGCTGCTGTCCATCCTCAGCTTCTGAAACTCCATCCATTGTCACCGTCATTTTCACGGCAGCAGGACCCACTGCTCTTGACAGGTGGCCAGTGAGGAGATCATGGGGAAGTACATTGTGAGTAGACGGGGACACCAGAAACTCCTGAGGCAGTACCAGGGAATCGCAAGTGAGCCAGAGGGAAGGATCTGGGGACAGTGTGGTGTCACTGTGTGTCGTGCAGAAAGCCCTCAGCAGGGAATTTTCTTTTGTGGTAAAAGAAAGGGTGATGAAAAAGGACAGAGTAAAGAAGGCAGAGATCTGGGTTAGAGAGGAGGAGCTTCAAGGCTATTCTACTTAAGCTTTTAGAATACTAATGGGATAGAAAATATCTATCCCCTAGTCTCTCTTTTTTTAACCAAGAAAGTAAATTGATTGAATAATACAACTGCCATATGAGGATGTGCTGATTCATAAGGTGTTCTAAACGTATTCCTAGTTTTTAACCTTATTTTCTAAAAAAAAAAAAAAAGTTTAAACTACGTAGATTTAGCTGGAGACATTATTTTGCCAACAAAGGTCCGTCTAGTCAAGACTATGCGTTTTCCAGTGGTCATGTATGGATGTGAGAGTTGAACTGTGAAGAAAGCTGAGCGCCGAAGAATTGATGCTTTTGAACTGTGGTGTTGGAGAAGACTCTTGAGAGTCTTCTTGGACTGCAAGGAGATCCAACCAGCCCATCCTAAAGGAGATTGGTCCTGGAAGGAATGATGCTAAAGCTGAAACTCCAGTATTTTGGCCACCTCATGCGAAGAATTGACTCATTGGAAAAGACTCTGATGCTGGGAGGGATTGGGGACAGGAGGAGCAGGGGACGACAGAAGATGAGATGGCTGGATGGCATCACCGACTCGATGGACGTGAGTCTGAGTGAACTCCGGGAGTTGGTGATGGACAGGGAGGCCTGGCGTGCTGCAATTCATGGAGTCGCAAAGAGTCGGACACGACTGAGCGACTGAACTGAATTGAGCTGACTGAAGAACGTTGAGCTTTCCTCTTCCAATGGGCATAGCACATACATTTCCATATATGTTCCTCTCTATGATTCTGTAGAAGAAAGCCAGTGAAAAGAGACAGAGAATGAATAAAAGAAGTGTATGAGCAACAAAATACAAGAAGGAAGAGTAGCAGATTTTTAAAAATTACTAGTTTTAAGAATCTAAAACTTACATGGATTCTGAAATGGTACCAGTGAAGACAGGAATGTAGAACAGAAGATCAGTCCAAGAAGAATGACATAGCACTTACACCTGCGATGGATATTTTGTTCATTTTAAATAACATCTTCCTCCTCGTGTTGGCCTTTGTGAGAAACTGTCATGTCACATGGAGAAGGCGATGGCACCCCACTCCAGTACTCTTGCCTGGAAAATCCCATGGACAGAGGAGCCTGGTGGGCTGAAGTCCATGGGGTCGCTAAGAGTCGGACACGACTGAGCGACTTCACTTTCCCTTTTCACTTTTCACTTTCCACTTTCATGCATTGGAGAAGGCAATGGCAGCCCACTCCAGTGTTCTTGCCTGGAGAATCCCAGGGACGGGGGAGCCTGGTGGGCTGCCATCTCTGGGGTCGCACAGAGTCGGACACGACTGAGTGACTTAGCAGCAGCAGCAGCAGTCATGTCACATGGCTCAGTTATTTGGTAAGGAGGGTGTGAACGTGTATTAGAATGGGTCAAACTTCTCCTCAGTATAAGGTATTGAGTTAGGTTAGCAAGACAGATATTTTTTTAAATTACATGTGACAGTAGTAGTAAGAAAAAAAAAAATAAACACTCATTTGGTATTTTAAAACAATGCTTAGAATTCCTGAGAAAACTTTCTACTTCCAAAGAAATAAAGATGGAATTACTGTAATAATATCATATGTAATTGAAGTCTACATAAATGAGATTTCCTCCTTGGACCCTACATTGCTAGAGGCTCTTTGCAGACCTTTCCCTTGCTTCTCCTCTGGACTCAGAGCATCATCCCCACAGAGCCTTGTTTTAAATGGACGGTGTAAAACATGGGCCACGTCCATCCCCAAAGAGGAGAGTGTGGACTTGGCCTCACCTTAGACATGGAGTGATTTGGGTTTAACTATAAATGTGATACATTATTTTTAAACCAGTGAGTCTTGCTCTAGGACTTAGCTATCCAGAACTTTGAAAACAAAGGTGTGCAAAACTGAACTATAGCCCTGAGCCTAGCCCAGGAGATATCTGATTAAGATTATACTGATCTCTGGGGAGGAGCAGAGATGATACACCTATCAAGTTAGAAGAAAGAAGGACTAAAAGAGATAGTTTCAGAAATGGGGTTTTGAATTAGCAGAGGACAAAGGGAATTTAAATGGTCAACTTTCCCACAACAGGCCAGAAGAAATCTCCAGGTATAATATGGCATGAGTAGCCATCTTGTGTCTCCATAAACCCTGATCAAAGGCTGAATAATCCTTCAAACCCAAAGGTGTGATGAGTTTTTGCTTCTGTGGTTGGTTAATATTATAGAAATGAATCCATGTTAAATAACTTGAACTAGACATGCTATGCTATGCTATGCTATGCTAAGTCACTTCAGTCGTGTCTGACTCTGTGCGACCCCATAGACGGCAGCCCACCAGGCTCCCCCATCCCTGGGATTCTCCAGGCAAGAACACTGGAGTGGACTGCCATTTCCTTCTCCAATGCATGAAAGTGAAAAATGAAAGTGAAGTCGCTCAGTCGTGTCTGACTCTTAGTGACCCCATGGATTGCAGCCTAACAAGCTCCTCCATCCATGGGATTTTCCAAGCAAGAGTACTGGAGTGGGGTGCCATTGCCTTCTCTGTGAACTAGACATGCTAATTCACAACTAAAGTGAAATTTACATTTGGACGAACTTGTTTTAGGATGTTGAACTTAAGTGGTCAGATGGAGAAGGAGGAAAAATTGAACATATGCAATCGGGAGTGTTGAAGACAAAGGTTTTCACCAAAAAACAACCCAGTCTGTTTGACCTGGGATCGATACCTTAGGGGAGACCGATATCAACAAAATTGAGATGGAAACCCAAGCCAACTGTTACGAACAGCACCCCATGTACTTTTTGTCTAGGGCACAAGCTGTGCGTTAAATATGGGACAAATTGAGTCACTCGCTATAAATACAGTCCTTGCTTATGGACCTGGGAGAATGAGTCGGCTTCTTTTTCCAGGAGATCTCCTACAATCCTATAAACTCATTTATCTCCAGCTTGAATCCTTCCTTGCTGCCTCCCTCCTCTGGTCCAGCCCCTGCTGGACATCTCAGGAGAGATGCCTCACTCATCAGACACTCAGGCTTGAGACATAGCCCATCACCACCACCTCAAGTGTGCTCCCGCTCATGTGCTCTCTGCCTTCATTCACTGCATGGCTGCTCCTCCAGTGAGAACTTCTGAGTTGCCTCTGATACTCCCTCTCTGCCCCTCTCTCAAGACGGTCAACCACTGAGCTTTGTTATTGTTTAGTCACTGTCGTGTCCAACTCTTTGCAACCACATAACTGCAGGATGCCAGGCTTCCCTGTCCTTCACTGTCTCCCAGAGTTTACTCAAACTCATGTCCATTGAGTTGCTGCTGCCATGCAACCATCTCATCCTGTCACCCCCTTCTCCTCCTGCCCTCAATCTTTCCCAGCATCAGGGTCTTTTCCACTGAGCTTTGCTCACTCATCTCAGAATACCCTTTTGTTCTGAGCCTTGGCCCTGGAGGAGGCTCCTGTTACCCGCTGTCCTCACGTCAGCAGTAAGAGCCTGTAGATGTGTTCTCTTGTTTCTTTACTCTCCCATCAATTCTACTCACCATAGCAAGATCTCAGAGGAGGAGCCAAATCATGTTTCCCCCCCGCCCTTAAAGATTTCCACTGATTCCCAGAGCTGGTAGTGTCTCCCTTTCAGCATGACATCCCGGGCCTCCCACTTTGCATTCGTGGCTGGCTTCTGAGACTTCATTTCAACCAGTTGCATGCAGGCTGCCCATGAAACGCCAGTGCCCCAGGCCCAGCACTGATCGACTGCATCCCGGCCTCTGGGGATGCATCCCAGGTGACTGCAGAGTGTGGCGCAGAATGAGGACACTGCCTGCCACCCTGCTGCCCACAGATGGGGCTCCTGGATTCCACCACACTGATGTGGCTTTCCCCCGAGCTCCCAGCCCATTCTGGAGGCCTGGGTCAGCTTTGAGCTTGCCTTCATGCCACTCTTGAAACTACTCTAACCTTAGTTTGAGGTTCCAGTCCCTTCAAGGACTGAGCTCTGCCTAGAGTCCATTCTCCCACCTGTGCCATTTCTTAAACCTAGAAAGCCTTCTTCCGATCTATCAAGATGCCATTCTTCATAATGGGTCCAGTTTAAAATGCCGCATTCCCCCAGTTAGAATCAGTCACCTCCAGCACTGTGCCACAGTGCTTAGCACAGTACACAGGCAAGGGGCAGTGGAAGACGTTGTTGAGATGCAATTACATGTTCCTGTAGGCACGTTCTAGCTGGACGCACAGCTTCAAAGCTGTTAGAACTAGCCAAACACGTCCCTGGTGGCTCAGTGGTAAAGAATCCGCCTGCCAGTGCAGGAAATGTGGGTTTGATCCCTGTGTCGGGAAGATCCCTGGAGGAGGGCATGGCAGCCCCACTCCAGTATTCTTGCCTGGAGAACCCCATGGACAGAGGAGCCTGATAGGCTACAGTCCACAGGGTCACAGAAGAGTTGGGCATGACTGAGCAACTAAATAACAAATTTTGTGTTCCTGCAGACACATTCTAGCTGGATGTAGCAGCTTCAAGGCCACTGGAACTAGCTGTACACTTAATCCAGATCAAGGGAAAACTGGAGACCTTCAGTCCTTAGTTACAGAAAGCAGATACATAAGCCATTCAGCCTTTTTTTTTTTTAATCAATGGTTATAAAAATTTGTTAGCTTATCATTATTCTTTTTAAAAAAACTATTGGTTTATCATGTGTACTTAGTGGCTCAGTTGTGTCTGACTCTTTGCGACCCCATGGACTGTAGCCTGCCAGGCTTCTCTGTTCGTAGAATGCCCCTATACAAGAATGCTGCAGTGGGTTGCCATGCCCTCCTCCAGGAGATCTTCCTGACCCAGGAATCGAACTAGGTTCTCCTGCATTGCAGGCGGATTCTTTACCAGCTGGGCTGGTAAAGCCATCATACTTCCATAATAAGTGTAGTTCTGAAATAACATGTGACCCTGAGAAGCACAGAATGTGTTAGTGCTCTTTATTGAGGAGCTGTGTTGAGGGGACGTGGCACATGCCAAGTGCTAGTGCACCCACCCCCACAGACAACTCGACGGAGAGGCAGCCGGTTTTGTTTCTGGTCTTTTAGTTTTTAAAGCTTTGTAGCATCCAGAAAAGTTATTTCCATCTCAGAAGAGATTAATTTACAGTGTTCAAGGAGTTCTCTTGAAACTGACAATGCATTTGTGTCTAGAGTAACACAGAGGCGGAGTG
The DNA here is from genome assembly GCF_002263795.3 of Bos taurus. Classification (NCBI taxonomy): domain Eukaryota; kingdom Metazoa; phylum Chordata; class Mammalia; order Artiodactyla; family Bovidae; genus Bos; species Bos taurus. Next base: position 50,631,778 of record NC_037331.1, read on the forward strand.
GTTATAATGTCCTATCATAAGTGTTTGTGGAAAGTGGAACTACTTGACAGAATCACTGCTGAGTATTCTAAATTGATCTTTTCTCAAGGTTAGTTTAGCTAAGACTCTGGCATCTTAGAATCTTCTAAAATATTAAAAAGTGATATAAATTTTTTATTCTTTGCTATCTAGCAAGTATTATAGATGTATTTCAATTACCGTATTAACATTTGAGTGCTTAGCAGGTGCCCAGGCAATCTTTCAGTTACATTTTATCTACCGATTTGTCTAATACATATAATAATACTCCATTTATGCAGTTCAGGCCCCCCGTCTTTAGTGTGAGGACCCCTAAAATAAGAATCACAAGACCCAGATTATGGTCCTTCCTTATCACTGTTTCTGAAGCCTTCGTCAAATCTCCTTAACATCTCTGAGATCTATGAAATGAAAGGAGGGATCTGCTTGTCTCTGAGGTCCTGTCTCCATAATTTTATGAACATTTTACATATGTGTAATTTAAAGGATTAAATTTATTAAAATAAATTTAAAGTGTTCAATCCTCATTGAAGGATTTTGACCCTTTGTATTCTGAAATATCCATCTATAAAATACATACTACCTATTTTTATAGATCAATGAATAATTTAAAATAAAATGATAACTTAGCCACTGACCAGGTCACAAAATAGAACATCTCTAGCTTCCAGAATGGGCCCACGTGCCACACCCTTGTTCACAAACCCTTCCTTCTAGAGGTAGCCACTAGTCTCGCTTTTGTCATCATTTCTTTGCTTTTTAAAAACAGTTTTACTGTCTACGAATTCCTAAAGTATATGTTCATGTTTTAAAGTGTATGTTTCATGAACTGTAAATGATGGTGTCATATCATTTGTATCCTTGTGTGATTTGTTTCTTAATATACCATTTGTGACCATCTTCCGTGTGGCTGCTTGTAGCTACAGTTTGTTCATTTTCAAATCCATTGTAGGAACGTACTTTCTACTCTGTTGTTGGTGGACATTTGGGTTGATTCCGTTTGGGATCTGTTACGGAACTAGTTAATGTTGGGTCATTGTGTGCGGGGGTATCCTCAGCTGTATTCAGTAATTTCAAACTGTTTCCCAGAGTCTTTATACTTTCCCAGCTATGTCAGAGTGCCGTGTCACATCTTTGCTAACACATAAACTTTTACAAGTTTGTACATTTCTGTCATTTTATGTTTTAATCATTGATCATTTAATCACTGATACATTTTAATCATTGAATTTCTGTTTTGACCCCAGCGTGTCTGATCCCAGTGAAACAATCTCCTGCTAACAAGAAAATCATCGTCATCTTAGAGAACTTGGAAAAATCTTCATTGTCTGAGTTACTGGGGGACTTTTTGGGACCTCTGGAAAATCACAGCACTGAAAGCCCCTGTACCTTCCAAAAAGGTAAAGATAGTGGAGAGACCACCCCAAGAAGCCAGCGGCTTTAAGAGCTTTCTAATCTCTCTGTCCCCTGGAGCACACGTTACGCTTCGTGGCCGTCTTTCCTTCACTTGTTTGGACTTGTTCCCTGCTATGGTTTCCTGATGTTGGACTGCTGCTTTGGTTTGTTTTAGGAAACGGAATGTCTGAATGCTACTACTTTCATGAGAACTGCTTTCTGATGGGAACAATCGCCAAGGCCTGTCTCCAGGGCTCCGACTTGCTGGTGCAGCAGCATTTCCGCTGGGTGCAGCTGCGCTGGGACGGCGAGCCCATGCAGGGGCTGCTGCAGAGGTTCCTCAGGAGGAAGGTTGTGAATAAGGTAACAGACCACACACAGCCCATTGTTGGGAGAGAGTCCTTGACATTCCCTGGCATTGCTGTCAGGCAACCTGGGCTTGACCTCTGCCACTTACTGTGTGGCTTCTGGCAAGTAAAAACTGGGGATAGGCAAGCGTCAAGTGGGGCTTCCCTGGTGGCTAAGACAGTAAAGAATCTGCCTGCAGTGCAGGAGATTGGGTTTTCAGGAGACTCAGGTTCAATCCCTGGGTCAGGAAGATCCCCTGGAGGAGGGCTTGGCAACCCACTCCAGTATTCTTGCCTGGAAAAATCCTTTGGACAGAGGAACCTGGCAGGCTGCAGTCCATGGGGTCATAAAGAGTTGGACACAACTGAGCGACTAACACTTTAAGGGTTAAATAGGATAATGCATGTAAAACTCATAGCAGTACCTATACTATGTCAAGTATTTTTAAAAAAACAAATAGAAGTCCCTGATGGTTCAGTGGTTCAGACTCTGAGCTTTGAGTGCAAGGGATGCAGGTTTGATCCTCGTTGGGAAACTAAGATGATGGGGGCCCCCCCTCCAAAATAAGCAGATAGGTTTTACTGTTTTAATTAACCATTCTCAAGGGGTCTCCCTGAGTTTAAATGCTGAGACTAGATTAGAAAATTAATCATTCTTCTTAAGGAAAAGCTACTGTTTCCTTGGAGCCTTCATTATCCATCTACTCAATCTAGTTTTAATATTTGTTACATTGCATTATAGTAACTTTTAAAAAGTCATATGAAAAAATTAGAAATCTCTGTTGACACATTTTTAAGAAGAATAATCACTTTTAGTGATTTTTCATAGTAAATATTCTTCATTCTATCAAAGTAACAAAATTAATTTAGTGTACTTACCAAATTGAGCACATTATTCTCTAATGTCGTATTCTTAAATTAGGCCAGTAGCTAAGTGTCTGGGTGGATTTGAAATAAAAGAGCTTGATTTAGCAAGATTTTATTGTTTAATCCTGCACAGTGGGCCACACTGGGAGGACAGGATCTTCATTGTATCAGCAGAGGAGTTTAAGCTGTAGGTAATATGACACCCCACTGTTAGCTGCTTCACACACAAAAAAAGGCTTTTTTCCCTTACATAACCAGATGCCTTGCGGTAGGTGTTGCTGATGTCCATTCACACCGTGATGCCAGGTCCCAGGTCTGGGTGAATCTCTTGGCCTCTCTTCAGGACTGCCTGGTTTCTGCAGGGCTTCGGGCACCACACCCTCACACAGACTTGTTCACAGGTAGGGAGCAGGATGCCGAGCTGTTCGAGAGGGAACTTAGGCTGCTTTTGCCTCCTCCTTATCAGGGGGAACAGCATCTTTTTCTGAAACTCCCAGAATCAGAAGACTTCCCCTTAATGGTTCATTAACCAGAACTGGTTTCATGCCCACCCTTCTGCCATAGACCTTGGCTAGAGCTATCTTCCCAACACCAGAGTGCGCCACCAAGTTCCTGAACAAAATCGCTATGTCTGTTGTGTTAGAGCATGTGAATGTACATGCATTCATAGAGGAGGGCTGGGGAGGGTGGTGGAGGGAGAAGGGTGCAGCGGGAATGCCGTTGGTAATTCAGTGACAGTCCCTACCATTGGTGATTTCAATTAGTACCTGAAGTTCCTAATTGAATCAGAAATCGTCTGCCCCAAGCTCTGCTAAAGTCAGTTGCCTGATCATAAATATATGCTTTTGACCAAAGCACATCTATTATATGACCTCAGCCAATAAGAAGAAAGGTGAGATAAAGACAGTCATGGGTTTTGTAGCTTTTCACATCAGTGATGCTTCCATTAACTTCATCACTATTAATATTTAAATCTTACTGCTAAAAAACTCACCTAAAGAACTGCAAAAGATACCAGTATTTTTCTTAAAGACTTTATTATTTTTAGAGCAATTTTCGGTTTACAATAAAATCGAAAGGGAGATATAGAGATTTCTACCCATTGCTCCTCAAATATGCATAGCCTCCCCCATTCTCACCAGAAGGCTGCATTATTTCATCAAGGAGGAACCTACCCTGACACAGCAAAGTGCCTGGTTTATCTAAGAGAAAAACATGGAATGCTTCACCAATTTCTGTGTCTTTCTTGCGCAGGGGCCATGCTAATCTTCCTTGAAATCTTTCCTAACCCTCTCTCTCTTCCGGCTCTCTGGTAAACATAGTTTGAAAAGGATTGATTTTACTTATTTTGAAAAGAAAGTTCTCTTCAAGCTCTACACTTTCCTCCATTGTGCTTGAGGATGGGCAAGTGGGGTGTGCTGTAAGGAACAGAAAGTGGGGAGGAAGGGCAATGTGTTTAATTTACCAGGAGTCACTTCAAGTAGGTTAATAAAATGGATTCCTGGGGTAGATGTACAGTGGGAATGAAGACAACTGCAAAACAACAGAAATCGTGTAACTGCAGGATGGAGCCAAATAACGGGGGTGCTTAGAAGCACGCTGGCATGTGATCAAAATTTCTTCTTCCAGTTTCTCACAGGAATAAAAATAAACGTATTTTTTGGAGGAGACAAAGCTTCTAGTATTTAATAAAAAATAATTGTACCTTTAGTAGGAAATTGAAAGCAAAAGAAAGTGTTGGTCACTCTTTTGTGTCTGACTCTTTGCAACCCCATGGACTGTAGCCCACCAGGATCCTCTGTCCATGGAATTCTCCAGGCAAGAATACTGGAGTGGATTGCCATTCCCTTCTCCAGGGGATCTTACCCACCCAGGGACTGAACCTGGGCCTCCTGCATTGCGGGCAGATTCTTTACTGTCTGAGCCACCAGAGAAAGCCAAGGAAAGTAATATTCATCTATTAATTGTAGCCATGATCTCATTTTCACTGGAAGACTATCAGAAAAAGTGGGAGAAATATGATCCTCTTTTCAAAAAATGGGATATTATAACAGATCCCAAATCCTCGTGTGACACAGGGATGTTACTTTAATGAAGCTGCTAGAATTACTGAACCACTCTTGCATTTTTTTCTGTGCCAAATTCTGTCCCTTGATGTAGGATATACAAACATTCACATATTATCCTCAGTCTTAATATCATAATTCCTTGGTAAAGTAGAGATTTACATGAATGTATTTCTTATAAAAATAGTTAATTGCTATATCTGACTTCTAAATATTTGAGAGATTTCTCTTCGTAGTATATAAATCTTTGTCCTTTTGTGAATCCTCTGTAGTACCAAAAAGGGGCTCTTGTATAAGATATAATTCTAAAAAGACCTGCTCCCATTCCACCGTGTGTTACACAGCATTACTTAAACTCTTCACTTTTAAATTAGAAAACATGTCTTCATGCTAGCATAGTTGTGTGCATTTTAAGGTAGCATTTTAGCTGAGACTTTCCTTCTAGGGAAATTAAAAATAAGACAAAGTGAACATGCCATAGATTGCAATATGCCATCTTATCACTTATCCATATTAAAATATTTAATGTCATTTTTATGTCATTTATTCAAAATCCTTTTTTGAACACCTACTATTTGCAAGTCCTTGTGAGATATTCTGTACACATGTGAAAAATGATTTCTTCCAGCACTGATGTTTAAGAATTCATCCAAGTAAGACACCTCATCCAGGGTGTCTCGCTTCGCTGTCACGTCTGCATCTTTTCATTTGATGTAACAAACTGCAGATCTGTATTTCACACTAACACACACAACAGGGTATATTATTAACTAATCCCTTCACCCACCCCAAGTGAAGGTAAGACTAGATTTGGCTACAGTTTTGTTTTATAAATTTTTATAGCTTTAATTTCGAATGGTTAGAAACAACAGGACAACGAGCACTGTGCTAACCCAAGCCCTGTCTTCCTCCTCTCTGTCTCCAGTTCAGAGGTCAGGTGCCCTCTCCCTGCGACCCCGTGTGCAAGACGGTCGACTGGGCCCTGGCCGTGTGGCGCCAGCTCAACTCGTGCCTGGCCCGCCTGGGCACGCCGGAAGCACTTCTCGGGCCACAGCATTTCCTGTCTTGTCCTGTAGTCCCGGGGCACACCCAAGCAACAGTGAAGTGAGTGTCATCAGTCCTTCTTTGCCTTTAAAGTATTTAAAGTAGAGCCCTGGCCAGGTGGGAGTGTGTGAGAGTGAGAAAGCTATGCCACTGCTATCGTCAACATGGGAAGTGGAGCCCTGCCCTCTTGTCAGAGGACGACCATGACTTGTGTGTTGGGTAGTTCCTAAGGAAACAATTTTTGCTAAGACTAGATAGATCGTAGGTTTCCTCTGTTTTCAAAACTCTCATCAGATCCATATGTGGCTTGCTGTGCAGTGTCTCCTGAGGAAGGCCCACATAAGAAATTCAGTCAAGTACCCTGTAACCAAAAAAATAAAACACATTCTACTGATGAATTGAAAAGCTTGCTCTTTTATTAATGATACTTATACACTTACATGAGTAGTAGCTCAGATGGTAAGAATCTGCTTGCAATGCACGAGGCCCGGGTTCAATCCTTGGGTGAGGAAGATCCCCTGGAGAAGGGAATGATACACACTCAAGTATTCTTGCCTGGAGAATTCCATGGACAGAGTAGACTTATAAACTTACTATATTTTCCTTTGTAGCAGCTTATAAAAATAGACATACATATAGGAAGGTTAATGACATAGAATATCAGAAGGAAGTTGAAAGGAGGAAGGAATTTGTCACCGTCCGACTTCCTTAGTAAGGGTTCTGTGATTCGCTGTTAGATTTGATTCTGTACTTTCTGGCATCCTGGGCAGAAATCTATTTTGGAAAGCAAGGGATGCAAGTAAAATGTCTTCTCTATTGTAACACAAACTATCAATTTAATAACAGTTAATTGAGGGAGGAGTACTGTATTAAAAAATACATAGTAATTTCTTGTTAAAAAGCAGTACATTTATTCATATAATTACCCGATTCTCTCAGTATCATGATTACATCTGAGCCTTTTTTGCCCCTGACATCCAGAATCTCAAGATTCTTAGGAGCCATATTTGGTTTTTCCTGTCTGCAGCACAGTCATTGTCAAAAACTAGAGGCTCTGAGACTTGTACCCTCTTTGCAAGCTGACAGGTTAGCCTGCTGGGTGCAGGATGCTGGGTCAGAGGCCCGCTCCTCATCACTCAGAGCCCAGCCGCAGCCCAGCCATCTGAACTGTCTGCAGTGGTTTCCCCGGCTCCTCAGGTCCCACAGGGTGATGCGTACCAGCCCAGGTGGATGCTGGCTTTAGCAGCAAAATGTGGAATCACCCCATCTTCTAATGGGGGATGCTGGTAAATCTGCCCACCCTTTGCCCTGGAAGGAACCATAACTTTCATCATCCTGGTCAGGAAACAATCTGCCCTCTGCTCCAGAAGGAGACATTATCTCTACTTCCCAAGTCTGTGTACACTGCTAACATCCTTGAAAAGACAATCCAGGAAAACAGCTGACACGAGAATACAGAAATGCCATGGAAACTTATCTCCCAACAGCCGTATTAAGGAACTGCCTTTCTAAAATTTTCTTACTTTTTTTTTTTTTTTTTAGCCAAAGCTTATATCTTTACCTCCTCAGCACCTTTAGGAGTAACTGTTTGCTTTTCTTTCTTTTTTTTTTCCCGGAATTACATGTCACTCTACATTAACAGAGAAACTTGATACTAGGTAATAGTTTTAACAGTTCCTATTCTAGGTGATATAGTTTTGTCTACAGCTTTTAATGCTAACTGTTTTTTTAATACTACAACAAAGTATAATCTTTTTTGAAGGAATTTTGATTGGCATTGAGTGCTCTAAATTTCAATTAAAGCCCTGCAACAGCTACAGCTATTAATGCAGTCCACCTGAGGCAGTGGCTGGTTGACCCCATCCCCTCTCTTCAGGGCTCACCTGCCATGTGTAGACACCAAGCCCCTGCAGAGCAGGAAGATTTAATTTGCCAGTGATCATAAAATGTATCCCAATTTCAGAAATACTAAAAAACATATGTATCTTAGTAAGGAAAATGGCAAATAAGTTTAAGCTATTTAGACACAGATTTTCAGGAAATCTTTTTTCCTCCAGATTTCTTTAGTCTGTAAAGTTTTCCATGTATTTTTCCCTTTCCATGTATTTATTTGTGCATTCATTTATTCAGCACTCTAGTGCTCCAGGATCTTACAAAGAAAAACAGAAACAGGTAAACAGTTTCATTAGAAATACATTGTTATTTGTAAAGCACATTCAAACTGTTTTGGTGTTAGATAATTTCACTTATTCTGAAACAACCTGGGAAAGGTAGCCTATCCATAGAAACCCTTAGGCTTTGTTCAGGGTCTTCAGCTCTGTCCCGGGTAGAGTTGTGTGTGATTCCTGGGAGCCTGGGTCCTAACTGTGAACCCTCTCTTGGAAGGTGGATGTCTAAGCTATGGAATGCTGTCATTGCACCCAGAGTTCAAGAAGCAATATTGTCAAGAGCCTCTGTGAAAAGACAGCCCGGCCTTGGGCAAACAACTAAAAACCCCAGCCAAGGGCAGCAGGCTGTAGTTAGAGCTGCTCTCAGCATTTTGCTTAATAAAGCTGTTCTGCATGGCTGTCCCCTCCAGAGAGCAGGTATGTGGGTTTATGCTGGGAGGAGAGGAAATTCGCTATTATGTAATGCTTGCTTGAACTGGCTTTTAGGGAACTCTATTTTCTCTCTTTGTAACCAGTGAGATTATCTCCATGTAATGGATGTTACACAGCACTGCTTTAAAATTAACTCACTTGCTCTCTCTTAATTCCTGGCTCATGTTTAAATACCAGACTTCAAAGTAATGTTTGCTGGTTGGCAAACCCCTGCTTGGGTATGATAGGCCCCTGATTTTGAAGAGGCTATTTCTTTAAGTGTTAGAAATGTTGGATTTTGCTTGACTCTGTGTAACTGCGCTCTTGCTTCTGTCCTTCTGGCAAAATGTGGTTTATGTTGTTTCAGAGCTGGACCAGCATACAGCTGATTTCAAAGGAGGAAGCTTCCCTCTGTCCATAGTTTCAAGTTACAGCAGTTGCAGCAAGAAGAAAGAGAGTGGTGCCTGGAGAAAGGTGAGCACCAGTCCTCGCAAGAAGTCTGGCCGGTTCTCTTCACCCACCTGGAACAAGCCAGACTTGAGTGAAGAAGGTAAGGGGGCAGGCATGAGACGTGTGTACCCATGAGGTGGTTTCTGAATGCCAGTGTGCTTTATGTTTATTACTATGCATTCAACAAAGCAAAATTTTGAGGATTTCAATGTGTATTTTTCATGGAATAAAGCATGTGGTAGGTACATTCCACAAATAGTTGAGAGTCCCCTACCTGAAAAAAACCATTCATACTAGAATTCTGAAATTAAATTTATCTTTACCATGTTAATGATCATCTGCTTTTCAGTAATTTGATTTTCTTGGGATCCACACAATTATATTTATGTAATAAAAGCTGACACATAAAAAGAAAGAAATAGGCAAATGTGCGTTCAGAAGTGAACCTTAAACTTTTAGAAGTATGTGTTATTTGATTATAGACATATTTAATACCAGTTTAAGGTGTTTATAAGTGAGTCAGCTTCACATATTTCTTCCTACATGAGATGTATGCCGTGTACCAAGTTTTCTTCTAAACACTAGAAATAGAGCAGTGAAAACAGGAGATAAAAATCGCTCCCCGACAGAATTTCATTCTAATAAATTATTAGACCTGTTCCTTATGGCTTTGATATTAGGATAATCAGTTGTTTAAAATATCCTCCCTCAGTTCAGTTCAGTCATGTCTGACTCTTTGCCACCCCATGGACTGCAGACGCCAGGCTTCCCTGTCCATCACTAACTCCTGGAGCTTACTCAAACTCATGTCCGTTGAGTTGGTGATGCCATCCAACCATCTCATCCTCTGTTGTCCCCTTCATCTCTCGCTTTCAATCATTCCCAGCATCAGGGTCTTTTCAAATGACTCAGTTCTTTGCATCAGGTGGCTAAAGTATGGAAATCAGAGCTTAGCATCAGTCCTTCCAATGAATATTCAGGACTGATTTCCTTTAGATGGACTGGTTGGATCTCCTTGCAGTCCAAGGGACTCTCAAGAGTCTTCTCCAACACCACAGTTCAAAAGCATCAGTTCTTCAGTGCTCAGCTTTCTTTACAGTCCAACTCTCACATCCATACATGACCACTGGAAAAACCAAAGGTTTGACTAGATGGACCTTTTTTGGCAAAGTAATGTCTCTGCTTTTTAATATGCTGTCTAGGTTGGTCATAACTTTTCTTCCAAGGAGCAGGTGTCTTTTCATTTCATGGCTGCAGTCACCATCTGCAGTGATTTTGAGGCCCAAGAAAATAAAGTCTGTCACTGTTTCCACTGTTTCCCCATCTATTTGCCATGAAGTGATGGGACCGGATGCCTTGATCTTAGTTTTCTGAATGTTGAGCTTTAAGCCAACTTTTTCACTCTCCTCTTTCATTTTCATCAAGAGCCTTTTTAGTTCTTCTTTACTTTCTGTCATAAGGGTGGTGTCATCTGCGTATCTGAGGATATTGATATTTCTCTTGGCAATCTTGATTCCAGCTTGTGCTTCATCCAGTCTGGCATTTCTCATGATGTACCCTGCATATAAGTTAAATAAGCAGGGTGACAATATAAAGCTTTGATGTACTCCTTTCCTGATTTGGAACCAGTCTGTTATCCATGTCCAGTTCTAAATGTTCCTTCTTAACCTTCATATAGGTTTCTCAGGAGGCAGGTCAGGTGGTCTGGTATTCCCATCTCTTGAAGAATTTTCCACAGTTTGTTGTGATCCACACAGTCAAAGGCTTTGGCATAGTCAATAAAACAGAAATAGATGTTTTTCTGGAACTCTCTTGCTTTTTTGATGATCCAGTGGATGTTGACAATTTGATCTCTGGTTCCTCTGCCTTTTCTAAATCCAGCTTGAACATCTGGAAGTTCATGCTTCACATATTGTTGAAGCCTGGCTTGGAGAATTTTGAACATTACTAGTGTGAGAGTTGAGTGCAATTGTGCGGTAGTTTGAGCATTCTTTGGCATTTGCCTTTCTTTGGGATTAGAATGAAAAGTGACCGTTTCCAGTTCTGTGGCCACTGCTGAGTTCTCCAAATTTGCTGGCATATTGAGTGCAGCACTTTCACAGCATCATCTTTTAGTGTTTAAAATAGCTTAACTGGAATTCCATCACCTCCACTAGCTTTGTTCATATCCTCCCCTAAAAGATATCATATTTGAGTAAGAATGAAAAGATGTTCCAACCTCATATGCATTATGGATCTCTGATACATGTAACTAACTTTACGTCTTCAGGAGCCCCTTGTACCCCACACTAAATGGCAACTCACTCCAGTATTCTTGCCTGAAGAATCCCCAGGACAGAGTAGCCTGGCGGGGTGCAGTCTATGGGGTCACAAAGAGTCAGACATGACTGAAGAAACTTAGCAGGCACGCACACATGGCAGCTTTACAGCAGTGGGGTTCCTAAGTGAAAGGAATATGATGTCTAAAATCCTAAACAGTTGCTTTTGTTACCATATTTTTCATATGGCAGATTGTATTGATTTTTAATAAAAACTAATGCGATTTTAACTATATCAATACATGCCAGAGTTGTGTGATTACCCTAAGTATGTGATCATAAGTTATGACTTAAAGTCACGTAAGTAATAAGTTTTAAAGTAATTGAATGGATAGTCACTGAAAAAAATATGTAAACTCTCATTGTAAAGGTAAGTGTTATTTATAATAGGATACATTTTGATCTCCGAGGCTTGCCCTTACTTCCTAAAGTTAGAGTGTTTGCTCCAGGGAATAAAATCATTAGACTGTAGCCCCCCAATAGAGCAAAGAGACTCCCTCAGCTGACTTTCTGTAACAAGGATTATACCTGTTTATCCTTGGAAAGTATCCAAAAGAGCTCGACAGTGAGGACTGTCGTCTCCATTTACAGATGGCACAATTGAGACTCAGATCCCTTTGATCACCTGCTCCAAACCACTGCTCCTACAAACGGGGGTTTCTGCAATCCATGTTTTTGTTTCTTATGAGTCCAGTGCTGATTTCTTCAGTCTGTGCCACTCATAATAATCCTGGTACTCAAATAAGGACACCTATGCAGGCTCTTCACTGTGTCACTTCCAAGTTCATTAGAATCCCTGTAGGATTCAGGACCAACTGCTTTCCTGAGCTAAGTGAGTACCTAAACAGTAAGCATTGTCAATATATATTGCAGTACTGTAGATTGTCAGACAAAATCCATAAGTGAATATGAACTTTAAACAGTATTATGGAGATAAATCTAACTTGGAAATATATATTTGGCTAAAAGCTGAATTATAAATTAGTTTAAGTTTATAATATTTATTAGTTGCAGAACTAGTGGATATATCAAATGTTCCTTCAAACACAAAAACTTAATTGAAAGGTGAATAAAACTGTATACAACCATAGTTTGACATCAACATAGAGATTTGCAAAACGCGTTGGCCAGGGTTTAGGTGAATAAACCACTGGTTGGTTAACAACCAAAGGTGGACATGCCTCTAGTTTTAATTTTTTTTATAATAGTCACCTTGTCCAATAATTGCACTTCATACAAAATTATTACAACAGTGTTTGGGTTGATATTTTTGGACATCATTGTTTTAAAAAATACCAAAATAGAACTCTCTTGCATTCCATGCAGACCACTAGGGAAGCTCATAAAATTTGATAAAGACACAGCCCTTTTCTGTCCTGACCTAAACCAGGGAAACCTAAACCTGAGATGATGGTCACTGCTTCTGGAGGGCAGAGTCCAAGCTTAGGCACTTCCGTGCTAATTAGGGAAAAGCTACTAATTAATGCTTTCTGACAGTAAGGACAAAAGTGTGGATGAGGAAATGTACAGACCTTCTGATGATCTGCTTTTAATCGGGATATACCAAATTCGACAGACTTCTCAAAATCATTCTTTAATCATGCTAGCACCATTCATACAATTTTAGAATCTACTCAGAAGCAGCTGTATTAATGCATTTATAAAATGTAGAATATTATAGAAAGACATTTTGAATCTAAAATGGTTTAGTGTTTCTCAAACTTTTGACCATAAGCCACAGTGAGAAATGTATTTTAAAGCTGGACCAGTACACACAGACCTATGCATTTGCATGTCTCTGTAAATGGATACCAACTTATATATTTACTACATACAAGCTGTGCAATCCGGTGTTTCCTATTCTGTTTTTTTTTAAATGGGTTGAAATTTGCAGTTAGAAAAACATTGGTATGATATGCAGCGTTTGTTTTAATGCTGTGACTTTTTGTTTACTTTTCCTATTTAGTTTTCTGTAAAATGCAAAGCAATCAAAAGTTGTTTCTATACCTGCACTGTAATACATCATGGGGCCCACACATCAAAAACTGTGTTGGGTCTACACAGTCAGGATCCCTTGGAAGGCAAACAAAGGGATTACCATCTTCAAAAGGCAGGTATTAACCCTCTTTTAGGCACTTGGAGAACAAAGGCCTAAGGTTGTGGGGACTTGCCTGATTAGAATAGGATCCACTGATGAAAGTGGAGTTTAGGATTCCTGAATTGAGCCTCAGGTGGTGTGAGTTGTATTGATTTTAGTCATAAATATACATGAGGTCTTTGCGCATTCCCTAGGCTTCCACAGGGCCTCAAGAAATGGATTTAATCCAAAAACAATATGAAGAGACTATTTCTTTTAAATACAGAGTTCAAGATCCGCAGGGACAGTCTATGGAAATGACTGCTTTTTTTTCTTTAAACAGGTATCAAAAGTAACACTATATTACAGCTGAATTGTAACAGGAATGCTTCGCTGTCAAACCAAAAGTAAGTTTCCCCTGCAGATTTAACTCATAACAAACAGTACACATTCTCATCGTGTGTGTGCTAAGTCACCTCAGTCGTGTCCAACTCTTTGCCACCCCATGGACTGTAGCCCGCAAGGCTCCTCTCTCCATCGGATTCTCCAGACAAGAATACTGGAGTGGGTCACCCTGCCCTCAGGGGATCTTCCAGACCCAGCAATCCAACCCTCATCTCTTATGTCTCCTGCATTGGCAGGTGGGTTCTTTACCACTAGCGCCCCCTGGGAAGCATTAGTCTGTGCAACTGTTATGCTGTGAATATAATTTTTTAAAAAGCAATAGAGGTAATTCAAATGCTAGTATTAAGCTGAAATCGAATGAATGAAATCTAAAAAAAATACAAAGCCTATTTTGCTTTTAGTTTGGTGAAAGATTAGAAATATCATTGATTTGATTTTGTATCAAGTTTGATATTATTAATACAGTTCACAAAGATATGGTAAAATCCTGTATTTGTGAACTTTTAAACAGGCTTTAGAGGACTGATGATTTTAATGACAGAGTTACAGAAACATAACATGACTTATTTTTTTTCCTCATGCTGCTGCTAGGGAATTGTCAATTATGCTTCCAAATTTATAAACTGAAATAAAGATTTATCATAGAATAAAAATGCTTAGCTAGTTTGTAAATAGGGCCTTGTATAGCCAATAAGTTGTGTACCCTGTAACTTGGCAGGTGACATTTAGGACCCTGGTTCACAGAATTACAAGAGGGGTAGGGGGTCAATGAATCTGTCACATGCTTGTTTGTGCCAGGCCCACTGTTAGGTCTGTTGTATTCAACAGCCTATACAGTATTTGTAATAACCCTATGATGTAGCACAAGGCATTTGATAGAAGGGAACCCAGGAACTGAGGTGTTGAGTACAAAAAAGAAACCCAACCCATGGTCACGTTGCCAATAAAAAGTGATAAATTGACATTTACTCCATTGTCACACTGCCCCCCACACCAGCGTGTTTAGTGTCATCCTTGGGGACAGCGAAGGAAAGGGAAGAGTAAGGAGACTGGAATATTGTAAGTCAAAGTGGATTTCTTTGTGTAGTAACATTTTATCCTATTGAGAATTCTGACGGGGAGTTACCAAAATCAGATGGGAATGGGTTGTTGTATAAAGTGATATTTATGGATGCCTTTAAAGGATGTTAAAAACTTTTTTGCTCCACAAATCCCCCAGAAAGGGGTCTAGGTTTCCATATTGGAAGTTGGATGGTTGCTCTGGGTTTGAAAAACTCTTTTCTGAAATCTGTGGTAGGTCTTTAGAGAATGATCTGTCATTGACCTTGAATCTGGATCAAAGACTCTCTCTGGGTTCGGATGATGAAGCAGATCTTGTCAAGGAACTTCAGAGCATGTGCTCTAGCAAATCTGAATCTGATATAAGCAAGGTAAGCAGGACACAGTGCGGAGGGCCTTGAGTGGCTCCCCCAGCAGCAGACAGACTTCTTGGAGCCACATCATAGCTCTTTCCCTGAGAGAAATCCCTTATCAAATAGTATGACTAAAGCTCCAAATCAAAACTTCCATTACCTTGCTTAAAACACTTATACAACAAGGGAGCTCTATTTAGCACAGCTTCTCTGAAAAACCCAAAGTGAAAGCTGCATGTGGTGTGCTACCACAAATTAAACCAATACCACCTTTTCCTTTCCATATCCCTAACTTTGGCCATCACCAATCAGTAAGAGCATGGCAGCAGACTTGCATTCTGCAGCGGGGAACAACTGTACTTATAAAATAAGAAAAAATAAGTAGCCTGTGTAATTTGCTTAAACTGTGAAATTTGAGATCCAAAGATGGAAATCAGTGACCCAAAATCTTGAAGCATTAACAGCATCAAGTTCAACCTGTTTTTGCACTCTGATATCTGCAGCAGTTTTTTACCACGCTTCCTTGATAAGGGCCTTTTGCTTGAAAGGGAGCAAAAGAAGGTAGTTATAACTTGTGCAGGTTCTACCCCAAAACTCACCTGTTGTATTTGGACAGTCTACTAGGGATAAAGAACTCACTAGCTTATTTAATCTTACTGGAAGTGAGTTGAAATAGTTAACCCTGGAAAAATAAGGTTACAATGAAAAAGCTTGCAAACGTTATATCCTTTCATTTTGTGCCAAGTATTTTTTTTTTTAAATAGAGCTTATCTGGTTGTCTTCTTATGACTTTAAAAGACTCTTTTTTTTTTTTCCCTTAGAAACTGTGTCTCATGCATTTGCTGTTAGTTTCACATGAAAGCTTAAAGTCCTTATGTGAGCATTTTAGGACCTAAGCTTCTGACAGACAAGGACCACAGTTCTCACTGTGGGTTTTCCACAGTGACTTTACATCTTACCTTGAGTATGTCACAGTTTACCTGTGAAAACATGACTTGATAAATTGTGTATTTTCCAGATTGCTGATTCCAGGGATGATTTAAGGAGGTTTGATAGTTCAGGAAACAACCCTGTGTTTTCAGCAACTGTTAATAATCCAAGAATGCCAGTGTCACAAAAGGTAAGTGTCCCTTTTCCCTCCAAAATGGGACAAAGAAGGATTGTTGTAAAATTGACTTTACAAATCTTTCAATGTGCATTACAAAGTTACTTTTACACTATAGCAGGGATATAATCAGGATAAAGGTGTAAGTGTTCACTAGGTAATCAAGGTTAGAAAAAAGTACTGTTTGTTTGGCTAATAGCTTGAAGGAATCACATAGAAAAGCATTACTTCCCCCTCTTCTATTTGATGCCAAAAAATTGGATTCCAAAATTTTTACTATCTCTTCTATTTGTTTTCACTAGTTTATGCCAAACCTAGAACTAATGTAACGTCTCTCTTCTTTGCTGTATTTTAAAATGGAACATTGAATTTCTTTTGAGTACCATTTTCAAAAACTGGAGTTAATGCTGAGTGATAACAGAAAAATCTACACATACATGAACTTCCCATACCATGCATGTTTCAGAGACAGAATATCCTTTGCAAGCAAATCAGAATGAGCCAGGATTCCCATAGAGTTCCTTACCCTCTTGAAATAACTTTTATGATTGGTTAATAAATGCCAAAAGATGAGATGGCCCAGTATGGTACTACTGAGTGAACGGAAACAATAAAAATACTTCTTACCCAGTAGTGCTTTTTTGAGGCGGTCCATTTTGTAAGACGTATTTAATAATGTGTGGTTTGCTCACCAAGCTATGTCCACTGTGGTTCACGTCCCCTCACATGGCAGCTAACACAGACCTGTGGGGAGAGGGAGTGCAAGAGCAGGATTAAACAGCGAGCGTGGTGAGACTATCCCATTATTAATCCTCCTCTGACAGCCTGGGCTCCCGGCTTCAGTAGCTTTCAGTCCTGACTAGTTTCCTGTGAAGCTGTGTGTGTTGGGGGAAATATTAACAAGCCTGGGGTCTTATATAAAAACATACAACATGACAATCTACAAAGAAGAACATGGCCTGTGTGGCTTACTCTATATAGTATTTGTTCCTCTCTGTGATTCCCCCCACCCCTAATTAGGAATGGCTTAGAAGCACAGCAAAAGCATCGTTGGGAACAGATAAGAATGACTGAGGAGGTGACACCTGGGGTCCCTGCTGATAACTCTGGTTCTGGATGGAATACATTTTTGTTCAGGGGCTGTCCCTGAACTATGGTTCAGAACACATTCCTTGGGCTCGCCTTCTATTTCTTTGCCCATTGAGCATTCTAAAGACTATTCCCCGATGATCAGTTGTTTTCGTAGAACCTGCCACCAGAGGGCGACGTAGTACTCATTTGGCATTTGCCAGATTCCTGAACCCTTCACAGGCTCAGGCCTTTTCTATCCTGATAAAGGCAATGAGCATTTCTTGGTTAGATGCCCAGTTTCTTCTGTTATCAGGAAGTAATTCCCTTTAGGAGGAAAAGCTCTCTGTGTTAGCTGAAATCATTTTCTCCTGTGTGGTCAGAGAGGGGCCTGTTAATCAGGCAGCTTGTCAGCCAGCCTTCTTAAACAGAAAAGCCCATATTTACATAAATACATATTTAAGTCATCCATAGAATATATAATAATAAATGTTTTCTTCTTATGGAGATGAAAATTCAGTCCCCTAAAGCAGAAATTCCCATTTTGGTTGCATCATGAAAACTATTTGAGGATTTGTTTTTTAATCCCTTGTACCCAGACCACATGCCCTAGAGGTTCTGATATAATTGGTCTAAAGTACAACCTGGACGTTGGAGTTTTTAAAAGCTTGGTGACTCTCATGTGCAATCAGGGCTTAGACCTGTTCTGTAGCACATACCTTTGATCCATCATTCGCATTTTCTACCCATTTCTTTCCAAATTATGTCCTTGAACTTCACGTAACTTATGTTACATATAACTTACTATTTCAGACCATCCTCTACACCTCCCCATGTCCATGTCCACCCTTCCTTCTTCCTTACTTCACCACTCACTTGAGTTCTGCTGATTGGTAAACATGAAGGGGGACCTACCCAAGTGAGCTCACGATCAGGGAAAACGCTGTGAGTAAAAGGTCTTATTGCAGCATCATGAGTCGCTCTTACCTGTCCAACTGTGTTTCCTCATGGGCAAAAAGAGGCCTGGACCAGGTGATCAGAAGGGTTCAGAAGTACTCGAAGAATGCTAGCATGCAGTTTCCAAGAATTAAAGATCTTGAGCTCCCTAGTTACAGATGCATCACCAGGAAACAGTTCACTACTGCAGAAGCTCCATTAGCACAAGGATGGTGCCCTTTTACATTCTCTACTGTGAGCCAAGCACCAGGAACAGTGCTTGTCTGATAAACATTCAGAATATGTGAGTAATAGTTCAGTTAGATCTAAAGGCAGAAAAATTCAGTGACACACTCAAGGTATATTGCATTGTAGAACTGCTTACAAATAGTTGGTTGGAGTAGTCCAGTTTGATTTCCTCAGGCCTAAGACTTCATACAACTTCTGTTGAGGAGGAGACTCCAGATTCAAGCACTAGTTTAACTGACTCCTATCTATGGCACCACAAAGGACCTAGTGGAGATCAGACCGCGAGTCTACAGGACATTAAGCATTCAACTTCTCTCCTGTCTTCCCCCCACCCCCGCCATGAGAACCTATGTTAAGGGAGAAACTCATACAGAGAGGAGAAAGTTAGTACCGATCACAGAAGTTGGGAACAATGTCAAATTAAGCTGTTCTGTTTTCCTTTCTTACAGGAGGTCAGTCCTCTCAGCAGCCATCAAACAACCGAATGCAGCAACAGTAAATCAAAGACTGAGTTGGGTGTTTCAAGAGTTAAATCTTTTCTTCCTGTTCCTAGAAGTAAAGTCACCCAGTGTTCCCAGAACACCAAAAGAAGCAGCAGCAGCAGTAATACAAGGCAAATAGAAATAAACAACAACTCAAGAGATTTGGAACCTACGCAAAAATGAACAAGTAGAAAAATCTAGCAAATAGGCCTGCCTACAGTATTCTCATTCTTCTGTATATTTCACACAGAAACCAAGGACAACAAGATGTAAATACCTTTAAATGAATCAAACGTTTTCACTGCAATATAAACGATGAGTGCGGGACCACTATTCAATTTTTTGTAAAGAATATTTATAACCAACTTTTTTTTTTCAATTCTGTCAAATTGAACTGCAATACCAAGAAGTTATACCCACTTTTCAAGTAGTTTTATAATAGAAAAGTCATAATAGTTTTACTCAAGATGTTCAGGGGTATTAAAACAACTGTGTACTGTATATCTATACATATGTACATATGTACATTTAAGAAAGCTATGCATCATTGCATACTGCATTAAAAATGTGTACAGCATTGGCTTAGATAACATGTATCATTTTAAAGAGATCATAATTTTATGTTCACTTGATGAGAAACGACTAGAACGGGGCAATAACAAATCATTTCTAAACAGTTACTTTTCTTAAAAGCCATATTAAGTATTTTGCCTGTTTAACTCTAGTTTTCAGTTTCAAAACTTTTAATGGTTGCATCATGTATATTTATGCTTATGGGTTTGTGTTATGACTCCTGTAAATATGAACTTATATAATGCAATAAAAGTGTTATCTTTCTTACAAAAGTTTTGTACCTAAGTAGATATAAAAAAGAATAACTGTAAATGCTTCAATAAATAAGTTAACTCCCTCTTCTAGTGGCACAATCGATATTTTCTAGACTTTCTTCTCAAATTACTAATGACATAACTAAAAGTTATATGCCTTGACACCAAATAAAATATTGAATTAGTGAAATAACTTGGCTGTAGTTTTTATTGCTTTTAGTAGTTTATCCATGCAAAAGATATCTGTATTCAATTTAGAGCCATTTAAACTGGTCCTCCATGTTTGTATTTCCGTAGCTCTTCAGAGAAGACTTTTGTTACAAAGTATTAGTTGGTTTAAACTAGAATAAACATTTCAGTGGAGCTCTTGGAATGAAGTGCTCATTGAAAACAAATTTTTCATACTTTTACCAAAAAAAGTATAATTATATACCAACAATCATTTGCTTATCTTAGAGTATTTAAAGTCCTTTCTTAGCCAGAATGGTTATTTAAAGTATACACATGTGCATGAAAACTATATTACATTTTGCAAGTATCTTTAAAAAAATGTATAGTGAAGTGGAGGAAGAATCAAGGAAGAGATCAGTTCCAGTACCTGTCAGCCTAGGCTTCATCTCTGCCATCCTTGGGTGTACAGCATGGACCTTGTAACAGGAAATAGAACTAGAGCAAGGGACTGAGGGTAAGTAGGAGAGAGAGAGGCTGGAAGAAATAGTCAGGCTTGAACACAATAACGCCTTTGAGCTGGACTTAAATTCTTGGTGCCCTGGTGGTATTTGATACTCTCAAGTGTTTCACAGAAAGACATTAATCTTGGGGACAAAACTCAATGCTCTCCATATCATAGACCAACATACCCAGACTGAGGTGGCTCTGGGGCATGTTGTCCTGCTAAAATACACCTTTGATTATATTGAATTTTATTTTTTTAGTGATAAGGCATTGTTTTATATTGCCAATTTTTCTGAAGATATAGATCTCATTATGATAGTCAAGGACCAGAAAAGAGAAAAAACAAATTTGCAATACATTATTAAGATGACATCTAGTAACCTATCCATATAGTTTTGATTGGTTAGTAATTCAACACATATACTTACATAATTGGATAGTAGACTGCAAGATGTCTAAAGAGGGCATTTAGATTAGGAGTTTTCAAAATACACATGAAAACCTGGTAATGGGTCATTTTATCAATTTAGGTAATCACAACTACCATTTTTTGAAAATAGAAAAGAAAATATCAGAGCACATCATGGTATCACAGTCAATAAAAGAATTTTTTGTGAAGCTTTTGTTTAATTGTGTAGATACATGGATGTAAGAACTGGACTGTGATGTCAAATATAACTTTCTGTGGGTCATGGCCACAAGTCTTTGAAGCTCCATACCATTAATGGTGACGGTCAGGGTGCTTCAGGGGTAAAAAGGTCTTTGGTGTTATACAGCCTTGTGACTGAATTAAGCACTAACATTTATTAGCTGTGTGACCTAAGACTCTCTGACCCAGATTCCACAATAGTTACGTAGGATCATGACAAGCCTACAAGTTGTCCTTGAGCATTAAAATGAGGTAACAATACAATGTTCCTAGTTACCTCCTCGCACATAAAAAGTAATGAATTATGTCCCGTAAGTCTTTGTGGCATTCCAACATCCCATCAAGTTGTAATAAACTCACAAATACTAACAGCTGTATTATGAGCATCAGATTCTACTAGAGTTGTATAAAACACCTAATTAAAACAAATATCTACTTGGAAATTGATAACTATAACACATTAGCAAATTGTATTTTCCTTTTATGTTAACTTGATGATGAGCTTCTAAATATACCTAACACATTTTGCAGTTGCAAAAAAGAAGTACACGTCATAAAATCTGATTATTCATGAAAAAAGCCAATTTTTATAGAAAAGGCTGAACTTTCATAATTTTTTTTTCCTGTGCAGTCAATACTTAATGCAAATTAACTTCAGTTGACTAGACATAGCCAACACCTGATTTAGGCATTTATTCCTAACAACTATGAGCTATTACACAAAACTTTCTCTATGAAGTTATGTGATACTTTCTGAATTTGATCCCTTTTGTAATATTTTTCTCAAGAGAACATTCCACAGATGTGAAAGCAATAAATTAGTGAATAGATAATCCTGTTAGTTTGGTTTTTACTACAAATAAATAGTTGTTATAGACCAAGATGCCATTGTTAATTTGAGAAAGAGGACTATGGAAATACATGGAGAACGGATATCAGATACATACCTTATCTATTCTGTCCTTAATATAATAGATATTAGAAGATAACATTGACTTATCAAGTCAAGAGCTGCAGTTCTAGCCAGAAGGCTAAGACACCATGTAATATCTTTGGTTTCAATGACTTCATTGGGGAAAAAAAAAAATGAGGATTATTCTTGTTCCAGAAAGAAAAGCACAATAGGAAAATCAGAAATCCTGACAGTTGTTCCTACACATTCTGATACTTTAATAAGAGTATCAGCTAAATAAATCCCCCTGAAAAAAGTTACTTGGGTTATATTTTAAGGAAATCAAGAACGTATCAGAGAAATTAAGAAATCAATTATTTTACAACTGCCCTAAAAACAACAAAATACCTAGGAATAAATTTAACCAAGGAGGTAAAAGACCTGTACACTGAAAAGTAAGACAGTAATGAGAGAAACTGAAAAGGGCACAAATAAGAGAGATTCTGTGTGCTCACAGATTGAAAATTCAATACTGTTAAAATGTCCAACTCATTCTATGAGGCCACCATCACCCTAATACCAAAACCTGACAAAGATCCCACAAAAAAAGAAAACTACAGGCCAATATCACTGGTTAACATAGATGCAAAAATCCTTAACAAAATTCTAGCAATCAGAATCCAACAACACATTAAAAAGATCATACACCATGACCAAGTGGGTTTTTCCCAGGGATGCAAGGATTCTTCAATATCTGCAAATCAATCAATGTAATACACCACATTAACAAATTGAAAAATAAAAACCATATGATTATCTCAATAGATACAGAGAAAGCCTTTGATAAAATCCAGCATCCATTTATGATAAAAAACTCTCCAGAAAGCAGGAATAGAAGGAACATACCTCAACATAATAAAAGCTATATATGACAAACCCACAGCAAACATTATCCTCAATGGTGAAAAATTGAAAGCATTTCCTCTAAAGTCAGGAACAAGACAAGGGTGCCCACTTTCACCATTACTATTCAACATACTTTTGGAAGTTTTGGCCACAGCAATCAGAGCAGAAAAAGAAATAAAAGGAATCCAAATTGGAAAAGAAGAAGTAAAACTCTCACTATTTGCAGATGACATGATCCTCTACATAGAAAACCCTAAAGACTCCACCAGAAAATTACTATAACTAATCAATGATTATAGTAAAGTTGCAGGATATAAAATCAACACACAGAAATCCCTTGCATTCCTATACACTAATAATGAGAAAACAGAAAGAGAAATTAAGGAAACAATTCCATTCACCATTGCAAAGGAAAGAATAAAATACTTAGGAATATATCTACCTAAAGAAACTAAAGACCTATATATAGAAAACTATAAAACACTGGTGAAAGAAATCAAAGAGGACACTAATAGATGGAGAAATATACCATGTTCATGGATTGGAAGAATCAATATAGTGAAAATGAGTATACTACCCAAAGCAATTTATAGATTCAATGCAATCCCTATCAAGCTACCAACGGTATTCTTCACAGAGCTAGAACAAATAATTTCACAATTTGTATGGAAATACAAAAAAACCTCGAATAGCCAAAGCTATCTTGAGAAAGAAGAATGGAACTGGAGGAATCAACCTACCTGACTTTAGGCTCTATTACAAAGCCACAGTTATCAAGACAGTATGGTACTGGCACAAAGACAGAAATATAGATCAGTGGAACAAAATAGAAAGCCCAGAGATAAATCCACACACCTATGGACACCTTATCTTTGACAAAGGAGGCAAGAATATACAATGGATTAAAGACAATCTCTTTAACAAGTGGTGCTGGGAAAACTGGTCAACCACTTGTAAAAGAATGAAACTAGAACACTTTGTAACACCATACACAAAAATAAACTCAAAATGGATTAAAGATCTCAATGTAAGACCAGAAACTATAAAACTCCTAGAGGAGAACATAGGCAAAACACTCTCCGACATACATCACAGCAGGATCCTCTATGACCCACCTCCCAGAATATTGGAAATAAAAGCAAAAATAAACAAATGGGACCTAATTAAACTTAAAAGCTTCTGCACAACAAAGGAAACTATCAGCAAGGTGAAAAGACAACCTTCAGAATGGGAGAAAATAATAGCAAATGAAGCAACTGACAAACAACTAATCTCAAAAATATACAAGCAACTCCTACAGCTCAACTCCAGAAAAATAAATGACCCAATCAAAAAATGGGCCAAAGAACTAAATAGACATTTCTCCAAAGAAGACATACAGAGGGCTAACAAACACATGAAAAGATGCTCAACATCACTCATTATCAGAGAAATGCAAATCAAAACCACTATGAGGTACCATTTCACACCAGTCAGAATGGCTGCGATCCAAAAGTCTACAAGCAATAAATGCTGGAGAGGGTATGGAGAAAAGGGAACCCTCTTACACTGTTGGTGGGAATGCAAACTAGTACAGCCACTATGGAGAACAGTGTGGAGATTCCTTAAAAAACTGGAAATAGAACTGCCGTATGATCCAGCAATCCCACTGCTGGGCATACACACTGAGGAAACCAGAAGGGAAAGAGACACATGCACCCCAATGTTCATCGCAGCACTGTTTGTAATAGCCAGGACATGGAAGCAACCTAGATGTCCATCAGCAGATGAATGGATAAGAAAGCTGTGGTACATATACACAATGGAGTATTACTCAGCCATTAAAAAGAATACATTTGAATCAGTTCTAATGAGATGGATGAAACTGGAACCTATTATACAGAGTGAAGTAAGCCAGAAAGAAAAACACCAATACAGTATACTAACGCATATATATGGAATTTAGAAAGATGGTAACAATAACCCTGTGTACGAGACAGCAAAAGAGACACTGATGTATAGATCAGTCTTATGGACTCTGTGGGAGAGGAAGAGGGTGGGGAGATTTGGGAGGATGGCATTGAAACATGTATAATATCATGTATGAAACGAGTCACCAGTCCAGGTTTGATGCACGATACTGGATGCTTGGGGCTGGTGCACTGGGACGACCCAGAGGGAGGGTATGGGGAGGGAGGAGGGAGGAGGGTTCAGGATGGGGAACACAGGTATACCTGTGGTGGATTCATTTCAATATTTGGCAAAACTAATACAATATTGTAAAGTTTAAAAAAAAAAAAGAAAGAAAACAAATAATGGACACAGCATAAAAAAAAAAAAGAAAAAGAAAAAACACTTGACAAAATTCAACATCCATTCATGATGAAAACTCTTACTGAATGGGTATAGAAGGAACACATGTCAACATAATAAAAACTATCAATGACAAACCACAGTCAATATAACACTCATTGGTGAAAAGTTGAAAGCCTTCCTGCTAAAATACAGAACAAGCGAAGGACACCCACTCTCACCTCTTCTATTCAAAATATTGAGTTGGCTAAAAAGTTAGTTTGGGTTTTTTCATAACCTCTTCCAATAGTATTGAAAGTCCTAGCCACAGCAATCAGACCACAAAACAAAAATAAAAGATATCCAAATTATAAGGGAAGAAATAAAATTGTCATTATATGCAGACGATGAGATACTATATATGGAAAAAGCCCTAAAGACTCCACACAAAAACTATTAGAAATGATCAACAATTTCAGCAAGGTAGAAGGATATAAGATTAACACATAAAAACTGGTAGCATTTCTTTACACTAACAATGAAATATCATTAAGGGAATGTAAAAGAACAATACTTTTTAAAATCACACCCACCAAAATAAAGTATTTAGGAATAAACCTAACCAAGAAGGTGAGAGGTGAAAGAATTATAAGAACTATAAAACATTAATAAAAGAAACTGAAGATAATTCAAAGAAATGGAAAGATACCCCATGCTTGTGGATTGGAAGAATTAATATTGTTGAAATAGTCATACTACCCAAAGCAATCCACATATTTAATGAGATCCCTACCCACTCCAGTGATTTGGCCTGCAGAATCCCATGGACTGTGTAGTCCATGCAGTCACAAATAGTCGGACATGACTGAGCGACTTTCACTTTCTTTCTGTCAAATTACCCATAACAGTTTTCAGTGAACTAGAACAAATAATCCTAAAATTTATATTAAACCATAAAAGACCCCCAAAATTGCCAAAGAAATCCTGAAGAAAAAGAGCAAAGCAGGAGGCATAAGCCTCCCAGACTTCAGACAATACTACAAAGCACAATAATCAAAACAGCATGGAATTGGCACAAAAACAGATGTATGGACCAACTTTCTGAGAGCCCAGAAAGAAACCCACTCCCCTATGGACAATTAATCTTTGACAACAGAGGCAAGACTATATAATGGGAAAAACAAAGTCTTTTCAGCAAGTGGTTTTGGGAAAGTTGAACAACTGCATGTAAATCAATAAAATTAGAACACACCTTCACACCATACACAAAAATAAATTCAAAATGACTTAAAGACTTAAACCTAAGATATGACACCATAAAATTCCTAGAAGGGACCATAGGAAAACATTCTCTGACATACATCATATCAATATTTTCTTAAGTCAGTCTCTGAAGGCAATAGAAATAAAAGCAAAAATAAACTTTCAAACTTTTGCACAGCAAAGGGAACCATAAACAAAATGAAAAGCCAACCTATAGAATGGGACAAAATATTGTGACAAATTGTGAAAATATTGTGCAAATGATGTGACTGACAAGGGATTAATTTCCAAAATATACAAACAGCTCTTACAGCTCAACAAAGAAACAAGCCAATCAAAAAATGGGCAGAAGACCAAAATACATATTTATCCAAAAAAGACATACAAATGGCCAATATGCCCATGAAAAGATGTTCAACACTGCTAAATAATAATAGAGCAGTGAAAATCAAAACTACAATGAGGTACCACCTCACCCTGGTCGGGATGGCCATCATTAAAATGTCTTGGTCCACTGGAGAAGGGAATGGCAAGCCATTTTAGTGTTCTTGCTGTGAGAATCCCATGAACAGTATGAAAAGGCAAACAAAACGTGACACCAAGAGATGAGCCCCCCATGTCAGTAGGTGTCCAAAATGCTACTGGGGAAGGGCAGAGAAATAGCTCCAGAAAGAAAGAAGAGGCTAGGCCAAAGTGAAAACGAAGTTCAGTTGTGGATGAGTCTGGTGGTGAAAGTAAAGTCTGATGCTGTAAAGAACAATACTGAATAGGAACCTTGATTCATGTTAGGTAAATCAAGGTAAATGGGATGTGGTCAAGCAGGAGATGGCAAGAGTGAACATCAACATTTTAGGAATCAGTGAACTAAAATGGACAGTAATGGGCGAATTTAATTCAGATGACTATTATATCTACTACTGTGGGCAAGAATCCCTTAGAAGAAATAGAGTAGCCCTCAGTCAACAGAAGAGTTCAAAATGCAGTACTTGGGTGCAATCTCAAAAATGACAGAATGATCTTAGTTTGTTTCCAAGGGAAACCATGCAACATTACAGTAATCCAAGTCTATGCCCCAATGACAAATGCCAATGAAAGTGAAGTTGAACGGTTCTATGAAGACTTACAAGACCTTCTTAAACTAACATCAAAAAATATGTCCTCTTCATTGTAGGGGGTTGTAATGCAAAAGTAGGAAGTCAAGAGATATCCACAATAACGGGCAAATTTGGCCTGGGAGTACAAAATGAAGCATGGCAAAGGCTAATAGAGTTTGGCCAGGAGAATGCACTGGTCATAGCAAACACCCTCTCCCGATAACACAAGAGATGACTCTACGCATGGACATCAACAGATGGTCAACACCAAAATCAGATTAATTATATTCTTTGCAGCTGAAGATAGAAAATCTCTGTATAGTTAGCAAAACAAGAACCAGAGCTGACTGTGGCTCAGATCATGAACTCCTTATTGCAAAATT
Organism: Bos taurus; assembly: GCF_002263795.3. Taxonomy (NCBI): domain Eukaryota; kingdom Metazoa; phylum Chordata; class Mammalia; order Artiodactyla; family Bovidae; genus Bos; species Bos taurus. The sequence goes on from NC_037331.1 coordinate 50,659,556, forward strand.
CAGCCTTAAATTAAAGAAAGTAGGGGAGACAACTAGACCATTAAGGTATGACCTAAATCAAAACTCTTATTATTTTACAGTGGAGGTGGCAAATAGATTCAAGAGATTAGATCTGGTAGACAGAATGCCTGAAGAACCATGGATGGAAGTTCATAACAGTGAGTGGGAGGTGATGACCAAAACCATCCCCAAGAAAAACAAATGCAAGGAGGTTAAGTGGTTGTTTGAGGAGGCCTTACAAATAGCTGAGAATAGAAGAGAAGCAAAAGGCAAAGGATAGAGGGAAAGATACACCAACAGAATGCAGAGTTCAAGAAAATAGCAAGGAGAGATAAGAAAGCCTTCCTAAGTGAACAGTGAAAAGAAATATAGGAAAACAATAGAATGGGTAAGACTAGAGATCTGTTCAAGAAAATTGGAGATACAAAGGGGATATATCTTTCACGCAAAGATGGGAGTGATAAAGGACAGAAAGGGTAAGGACCTAACAGAAACAGAAGATATTAAGAAGAGGTGCCAAGAGTACACAGGAAAACTATACAAAAAGGTCTTAATGACCTGGATAACCACAATGGTGTGGTTATTCATCTAGAACCAAAAATCCTAGAGTGTGAAGTCAAGTGGGCCTTAGAAAACATTACTACGAACAAAGCTAGTGGAGGTGATACAATTCCAGCTGAGCTATTTCAAATCTTAAAAGATGATGCTGTGAAAGTGCTGCATTAAATACGTCAGCAAATTTGGAAAACTCAGCAGTGACCACAGGACTGCAAAAGTTAGTTTTTCATTCCAGTCCCAAAGAAGGGCAATGCCAAAAAAAGTTCTAACTACCATACACCTGTGCTCATTTCACATGCTAGCAAGGTAATGCTCAAAATCCTTCAAGCTAGGCTTCAACAGTACATGAACTGAGAACTTCCAGATGCACAAGCTGGATTTAGAAAAGGCAGAGCAACCAGGAATCAAATTGCCAACAACTGCTGGATCATAGAAAAAGCAAAGCAATTACACACACAAAAATCTACTTCTGCTTCATTTACTACATGAAAGCCTTTGAGTGTGTGGACCACAACAAACTGGAAAATTCTTAAAAGAGATGGGACTACCAGACCACCTTACCTGCCTCCTGAGACATCTGTGTGCAGGTCAAGACACAACAGTTAGGACTGGACATAGAACAATGGACTGGTTCAAAATTGAGAAAGGAGTAAGACAAGGTTGTATATTGTCACCCTGTTTATTTGACTTACATGCAGAGTACATCATGCAAAATGCCAGGCTGGATGACTCACAAGAGTGAATCAAATTGCCTAGAGACATATCGACAGCCTCGGGTATGCAGATGATACCACTCTAATGGCAGAAAGTGAACAGGGACTAAGGAGGTTATTGATAAGGGTGAAACAGGAGAGTGAAACAGCTGATTTAAAATTAAACATTTGTAAAACTAAGGCCAAAGAATCGATGCTTTTGAATTGCGGTGCTGAAGAAGACTCTTGAGAATCCCCTGGGTAGCAAGGAGATCAAATCAGTCTATCCTAAAGAAAATCAATCCCAAATATGCATTGGAAGGACCAATGCTGAAGCTGAAGCTCTATTACTTTGGCCACCTGATGCAAAGATCCAACTCACTGAAAAAGACCCTGAGGCTGGGAAAGATTGAAGGCAATAGTAGAAGGGGGTGACAGAGGACAAGATGGTTGGATGGCTTCACCGACTCAATGGACATGAGTTAGAGCAAACTCTGGGAGATAGTGAAGGACAGAGAAGCCTGGCGTGGTGCAGTCCATGGGGTCACAAAGAGTCAGACATGACTTAGTGACTGAACAACAACCACGAGGTCTACAAATAAAAAATGCTGGATAGGGTATGGAGATATGGGAACCTTCCTACTCTGAATATGGGAATGTAAGTTGGTACAGCCACTACAGAAAATAGTATGGAAGTTCCTCAGACAACTAAAAATAGAATTACTAGGTGATCCAGCAATCCTATTCCTGTCCATATATCCAGACAAAACTATAATTAAAAAAGATACATGCACCTCCATGTTCATTACATTCACAACAGCCAAGATATAGAAACAACCTAAATGTCCATCAATAGATGAATGGATAAAGAAGATGTGGTCCATATATACAACAAAATACTACTCAGCCAAAACAAAGAATGAAATAATGCCATTTGCAGCAACATGGATGCACCTACAAATATCATAATAATTGAAGTCAAAACCGGTCACATAGAGAAACACAAATACCATGTATCACTTATGTGTGAAATTTAAATTATGACACAAACGAACCTATCTGTGATTTAGACACATACTCACAGACATACAGAACAGACTTGTGGTTGACTAGGAAGGGGGAATTTGGGGGAAAGATAGAGTGGGAGGTTTGGGTTAGTAGATGTAAATTATTATATACAGAATGGATAAACAAAAAGGTCCTAACGTACAGAGAACTATTCTCAATATTCTATAGTAAATCATAATGTGAACGAATAGTAAAAAAGAAAATATGTATGTATATGTGTATAACTGAATCACTTAGTTGTACAGCAGAAATTAACACAACATTCTAAATCAAGTATGTGTGTGTGCGTGTTAGCCACTCAGTCGTGTCCAACTCTTTGTGACCCCAGACTGTAGCCCACTGGGCTCCTCTGTCCATGGAATTCTCCAGGCAAGAATACTAGGGTGGGTTGCCATTCCCTTCTCCATAAATCAACTATACTTTTAATTAATTAATTAAAAGCAGAACTCCTATATGATCCAACAGTTCCAATTCTGGGTATTTACCTGGAGGAAAAGAAAATACTAACTCAAAAAAAGTATCTGTACCTCCATGTTCAGTGCAGCATTATTCACAATAGCCAAGCTGTGGATAACCTAAGTGTCCATCTATGGATGAATGAATCAAAGAAATTGTGGTAGATATAACAATGGAATATCATTCAGCCATAAAAAAAGAAATAAATCTTGCCAAGGCACCATAGATGGACCTTGAGGGCATTCTGGTAAAGGAAATAAGTTGGAGAAGACAAATATTATATACTCTAACTTACATGTGGAATCTACAAAGTCAAACTCAGAAAAACAGAAAAAAGGTTGGCAGTTGCCAGAGATAAGAGCTGAGACCTTGGGGAAATAAGTAAAGGGGGTAAAAAAGTACAAACTTCCAGTTATAATATAAATAAGCCCTGGGAAGGTAATGTACAGCATGGTCCTGTAGTTAACAATAATGTATTATATATTTGAAAGCTGCTGAGAGAGTAGATCTTAAAAGTTCTTATCTCTCTCTCTTTAACACATACACAACGTAACTATGTGAGATGAAAAATACGTTAACTAAAGTTATTGTGGTAATTGTTTCAGATTGTGTACATATATCATTGTGATGACATTAAATTTACACAATATTTTTCATAAATTGTATTTCAAGAAAGCTGGAAAAAATCAACTCAGCATACTTACTAAATATAAAAAAAAATCAAAAGATCATCTAAATAGATTTAGAAAACTATCTCATAAAATTTAACACCGACCCACGACAGACACTTTCAGGAGACAAGGAACAGAAGGTAACTACCTCAACCTGTGAAAGGACATTTAGGAAAAACCAACAGCCAATATCACACCTAATGGTGAAAAAATCATATACTCCCCTAAAATCAAGAGAAGGTAAAGATACTCTTACCACTTTTACTGAAAATAGGTACATACAAAACAAAGCCCTACATATTGAGATGGAAGAAGTTAAACTGTCATTATTTGCAGACGACATGATCATATACACAGAAAATCCTAAGGAATCTAAAATAGAGCCTCTGTAACTAATAAGTGAATTTAGTAAGCTCCAACATATAAGGCCAGTGTACAAAAAAGTCAATTGTATCTTTATATTTTACAAATAAGCAAAAGGAAAACAATGTCATTTACTATAGCATCAAATATATAGAATACATATGTTATATATTATTAATTATATAATATTTATTATATATAAATATATATTAATTTATTATATATTATATAATAAAATATAGGGATAAATGTAACAAATAAGTATAAATCATATATGCTGAACAATACAAAATATTGTAAAATAAATGTAGAGACACAGCATTTTAGTGGCTAGGAACACAACATTGAGTCAGTTTGTCTCAAATCTATAGATATAATGCAATCAAACAAAAAATCCCAGGAAAAATAAAGAGAGAGAGAGAGAGAGAGAGAGAAGGTGACAAGCTGTTTGAAATATATACCTGCCCTTTTAATCTGGAAAGTTCTGGTGTATACATTTGGCCCTCTGACCTGGAAACAACATACAAATAACTGCCACTGGTTTGGAGAATTTTCTTCTCTAAATTCCTTTGATTTCTGGGCCTCTGTGCCAAGAGGCCATTTACAATCAATGTTCTATTTTCTGCCAGACAAATCCTTCAAGGAGTGTTTACGTCAAAATATATTTTAGCTAAAATATTTTTTAAAAGCAAAAGCAGCTTGAGTTGGTCTTGTCAGATCAGCTTGTTGTTTAGCTCTTTCAGACAATTTATTCACTTTACCCTGGAACGTTCAAGACTGGCCACATAAGGAAACAGGAACCAGCATAAGATGTAGCATAAGTTGCATGGTGTCATTTGAGAGGTGAGGCAAGCTTTGCCTGCTCCACTCTTTCTCATCTCTAAACTGTCTTAAGATGTGATATATATTGTGGCATTTTGTGCTTTAGTAAAGAGAATACCTGAACTGAAGTAAAAAAATTCCTGTTGTACCCCCTTGAGTGACCTGTATCATCAGCCTTGTGACACCTAACTTTCCTTAGCTTAGGCTTTTGATTTGGAATGAAAGTAACTTCTAACTCCAGAAATCTTTGCTTCTATAATTTATCAAGTACCTCAAGTAACCTCAGATTAGTTGTTTTTCTTTTATTCTTCTCAACTGAACACTGAGGGCTGGCACCAGAATCCCTACATTTAGTTGGAAGGAAGCTATCAGATAGGATAAAGGACAAGGGTCCCTCAAAATCAAGTGACGCCCTAGGTGCCCGGTGCTGGGAGGGGAACAGTCAAAGACACCATGCTGGTACAGGAAGTGAGGAAGAAGCAAAAAATCCAAGAAGAAAATACACAAAAGCTAGAAAAGTAGACAGTGAAAAAGAAACACAGGCTGAAGATTGACGTTTTGGTGAAGAGATACTTCATCCAGCTAATCCTAGCTGAGTCCAGGAACTCTGAATGAAAATGAAATGTGACAAATATTTAATATCAACCAAACACAAGGTACTCTGTTTCCTGTAGACAAAGATGATTCATACCTTACTCATTTCTTTTTACCTCCAATACCTAGTACTACTGTATAGTAGAACAATAATAGGCATATAACTATTTCACAAGAACTGATAAAAATGTGATGATATGATGGTGGACTAGACTAACCAGGAAGCCAAGTTCAGTTTAAAATCCTCTTAAGAAAGTATGTAATGGCTTCTTATCCTCACCACCACCACCACCACCATAGATAACAATGTTTTTCATTTGGGATTTTAGAGGTCCTTGAGTTCATGGTATGGATTAGACTGATAATAGTAAGGCAAAGACCAAAGAAAAAGAACTGGCAAGTGGAAAGTGTGAACCATCAGCCTGTAAACACCCTGCTCATCCATGTTCCTAAGCATCCAAATGAGGCCCCTTGCAATGGCTCTTCCCTCTAAACACTGGCTTCTCTTTCCAATCATGTTTCCTAGTGGACCCCCAGTTTTTTGGACTCTGGAGTTCTGCCACCCTTTCTTTGGTCTTTTCTTCCCTACTTCCATCATTTCCTGCCCACCCAAGTTCTTTTCCCTTGCAGAAGAGAAGTCTTTAGTATTTTGCAAAATTTTCATGGCCAATTAGTTTAAACTTCAAAAGCTAAAAAGTATCCATCTAAAATGGCAAAAGAAAAAAGAAAAGATTATTTACTACTAAATTAGATGTTTATTGATCTAAATATATTTATGATGGGTACTGTGTTAAATCTCATATACTGTCCCACCTAACAGATTGAGAAACAGTATCATATTTTATTGTATCATATAGTTTATAATATCAAGAGTTTTGACTCTGTATATAGACTTGGGTTTGAGTAACAACTTCTTCATTTACCAAGAATGATGTTGGGGAAATTACTTACATTTCTGACTCCAAGTTCCTTATCTGAATAATGGAGATAATACTTAATTCATAGCATTTTATAAAGATCAAATGAACTGATGAAAAGTAAATACCACTGAGAATCTGTTATATGGTCAAAACATTAGAAAGTGTGATCTTAAAGTTCTAGACAAATTCAGCTGAGCAAACAAAAGTCTATGGGTAAACAGATGAAATTTTATCTGCACAGATAAAATTTGTAATAATTAAACCTTACGGTTCAATGGAGAGAACAAAGGATTGATCAGAACTTGAGAGAGATTTCATAGAGGATCTTGATTAATCCTTGGAACAATTAAATCAAAGGTCTAGGGAAAGACAATAACAAATTAAAGGACTATCCTGAATGACACTGAAAGTTTCTTTCAATCATGACCTACCTGACTCTGTGACTTAAGGCTGTGATTGAAGTTTTTTGATGTTTCTAAAGATGGATATTGTGGACAGAAAAAAGTTACTTGAGTGATTTCATAGTTTTTAATCTTATTTTCTATTTATACATCTAGTACGTTTTAATAATCATTTTTATAAAGACTGTTAACTACTTTGGAGCCTGTTATAAATCAGTCATGCACAACTCTTAGGTTTTTTGGTAAATACCAATAGCTACCTACAATTAAAGGTGGGTAAGGGATAATCAGGGCTTCCCTGGTGGCTGAGACAGTAAAGGATCCTCTTGCAATGGAGGAGACTTGGGTTTGATCCTTGGGTTGGGAAGATCCCCTGAGGAAGGAAATGGCAACCCACTCCAGTACTCTTGCCTGGAAAATTCCATGGACTGAGGAGCATGGTAGGCTACAGTCCATGGGGTTGCAAAGAGTCAGACACAACTGAGTGACTTTGCTTTATTTCACTTTCACTTTCAAGGGATAATTACTTTCCTCAACCTCACTATCAGGTGATTATGAAAGAATCTTAGATCAAATTGTGCCTCATATTTAACATGTTTTAAAAAAAACCTTCATTAGAAAGTAAACACCAAGAGTTCACATAACTCCTTTTCAGAAGTTTGGTGACATCTCAGCTTTCTATCACTTGCAGGATCTAAAGTCTTGCACGAAAACATGGCAGGGTACAAGGACATGGAACTCACCTCCTCCCACAAATACATCAACAATGTATTTACAAATGGAACAGCCCTCACAGAACACCTACTGAAACCAGCAGAAGACCTCAAACATTTGAAAGGAAAAGAAAGATCTCCACACAATCAGGTAGGATGAAAGGAAAAAAGGAACAAGAAGAAGGATAGGACCTGCATCTCTGGGAGACAATTGAAAAAGAGGAAATGTTCCTGTACCCTGAGAAGCCCTCTTACTGGCAGGAAGAATGGTCAATATAGGTCAATATAGACAGGAAGTTTCAGTGGAAAGAGCAACAACTGGTTTACAGTAGGCAGAACAGAGAGAGACCTGTACAAATGGTCCCTGCCACCACCCTGCAAGCCCCAGCTTGAGATGGGTGTGTCCATTGGTACAGGCCAGGGCTGGGTGCTGGAACTCAGGGTTTAGAGGACAGACCCAGGGAGAGAACCGCTACTGGCTGTGCAGAAACAGCCAAAAGGGGCTGGAGAGTGTAGGCCACAACTAGGGGTGTTCACAGAAGAAGCCCAGAACCACCACAGAAGCAAAGCACCATTGTTAAGTGGTGTGTGAAGGGAGGGGAGGGGCTGCCATTATAGCCTCTTTTTCCAAGCACCAGCCCCTGCCACAATGTGGACTCCCCGAGAACTTGCCTCAGCCACCACTTTAGGGGCACTCCTGCCTCTGTGGGCTCTCACACCCCAGCTGCCACCTCAGCCAGCTCTGGGAGCAGATGCCAATGGGTTGCCCACTCACAGAGGTGAGGCTGAAACCACAGGTGAGCCCCAGGAGCCACATGACTTAGAAAGCAGGGCTAAAATCTCTCCCAGAAGGTTGCAAATTTACACTTCCAACACCAGCTTTGTAGATTCAACATCTGTAAGACATCCGAGCGGACAATGGGGGCTGCCACAGGGCATGTGCATGGGGGCTGGGCTGGGCCAGAGTCTGAACTGCCTCAAGAGCTCCCACAGTGGGTCCAGGTGCTCGACTACTACAGTCCCAGGACATGACTTTAGTGGATCCGTGCTAGTAGACTTGTGAAAACAACAACTGAGGGACACCAAGGCCAACCACTGGCATTCTAAGGTTGAGATGGGGCCAACCGATGGGGCCAACAACGGTGTGCCTCGTGTATCAGCACAACGAGTGACAGGTGACACAGCAGAGCACACTCGCTGGTAAACAGCTCTAGCAGAGAAACACTCTGGCTCCTCTCCCAGTGGGAGTGCTCTATTCTCATCTGCCTGGCACTGCAGCTCAGAAACAGATCTGGGGGCTTCCACTCCAACAGCTAGGGAACAGATCCAGGCAACCACAGAGCACAAAGAAGGACCCACTCAATAACCAGGGCAGGCTCTGATCACCACAACACCAGTCACACCTCCTACAAGGGGATAATGTCCAGCATACACCGAGAAAAGAACTGGCAGGCAAGTACACTAAAACAGTCCTCACACCAAAAAATATTAAACCCACACAGGCTAGGGCTACACAGGATACTCCCACATAAAAACAGCCCTCTAGGACCACAGTGGGAAATTGTTCCTCCTAAACTCATACAGCAAGAGAAATTTAAGTAAAATGAAGAAGCAGAGAAACTATGCCTAATTAAAAGGTCAAGAGAATTCCCCTGAAAGAACAAACAAAACAGATTTCTTCAATTTAAAATTCAATGAACTCAAAAAGGAGATAATGAAAATACTATATGGACTAAGAAAGTCTGTCAACAGAAATGCAGAGTACTATAAAAAGAAACTAGGAGAAAAAAAAAAAAAACAGGAAAAATTTCAGCTGAGATGAAAGCTGAGCTAAAGGCATTGAACAGCAGAATGAATAATGCAAAAGAACAAATAAGGTTCCTGAAAGATAGAATAAGGGAAATCACTCAATCAGAATAGTAGACAGAAAGCCAAATGAAAAAAATGAAAGCAATATAAAAGACCTGTGGATAATAAAAAGCACGTCAATCTATGCATAACAGTGATTTCAGAAGAAAGAGAAAAGGAGACTGAAAACATATTTGAAGAAATTATGGCCAACAACTTCCTAAACCTTAAGAAGGAAATATATATCCAGGTACAGGAAGCACAGAGGGTCCCAAACAGACCTACACCAACACATATTATAATAAAAATATCAAAAGTTAAAAATAAGAGGATTCTAACCTAGAGGGTTGGGATGGGGTGGGAGGTAGAAGGAGGTTCAAGAGAGACGGGACATATGTATACCTGTGGCTGATTCATGTTAATGTGTGGCAGAGACCAGCATAAATTGTACAGCCATTGTACTCCAATAAAAAAAAAAAAAAAAAGAAAAATAAATACATTTTTTAAAAGAGAGGATTCTAAAGGCAGCAAGAGAAAAAGAGTTTAAATACAAGGGAACCCTATAAGGCTATAAGCTGATTTACCTACAGAAATGGTTGCAGACCAGAAGGGAGTAGTAAGATATATTCAATGTCCTGAAAGGGGAAAATCTGCAAACTAGGATATTCTAACCAGCAAGATTATGATTCAGAGTAGAGAAAGAGAAAGAATTTCTCAGAAATGCAGAAACTAAAAGAATAAAGTAATACCAAACCTATCCTAAAGGAAATGCTGAAAGGTCTTCCCTAAACAGAAAAGAAGTAAGAATCTATATAGAAAAGAGAAAAATACAACTGGAAAGTAAATCACTTAAATAAGCCAGTAGACAGAAGTGAAAGCAATGATAACCACAATGGGCAACAAAAGGATGAACATGAAGATGTAAAAGAGGACATCAAAGTAAGAAAATGAAGGGAAGAGGAGAATAAGAAAATATAGATTTTTTTTTCCTAGAATGTGTTTGAGTCTATACAACTACTAGCCTAAGGCAAGTAGATATAGGAAGGTGTAAACATACCTGAAAAAGAGGCTATCCACAAATCAAAAACATACAACATATTCATAGAAATCAAAAAGAACATAAACATAATACAAAAGAAAAGTAAACTACAAAAGGAAAAAGAAAAGGGCAAAAGAAGAAATATAAAATCAACAGACAAACAAGGTTTAAAATGACAATAAATACATCTCTACCAATAATTACCTTGAATGTCAATGAACCAAATGCTCCAATCAAAAAACACTGAATGGCAGATTGAATTTAAAAAATAAAAAAAGCAAGAGCCTCCAACACGCTGCCTACAAGAGACCCACTTTAGGGCAAAGGACACATGTTGATGAAAAGTGAAAGGGTGGGAAAAGATATTTCATGCAAACAAATAAGAAAGTGGGGGTTGCAATACTCATATCAAACAAAATAAACTGTAAAACAAAGGCTATAAAGAAAGATGAGGGCACTACATAATGAAAAAAGGATGGATACAAGGCAAGGATACTACACTCGTCAATGTAATTACACCCCATACAGGAACACCCAAATATATAAAACAAATATTAAATGACATAAAGGGAGAAATGAACCGAAATAAATCAATAGTAAGTGAGTTTAAAACCCCACTTATATCAATGGACAGATCTTTGAGACAGAAAATCAATAAAGCAATAGAGATCCTAAATTATATAATAGAACAGTTATACTTAATTGATATTTTCAAGACATTACATTCAAGAGAAGTAGAATATACATTCTTTTCAAGTGCACATACCAGGGCACAAAATAAGCCTCAAAAATTATAAGAATATGGAAATTATTTCAAATATCTTTTCCAACCACAATAGCATAAAACTAGAAATCAATAGAAAAATAAACGAGAAAAAAAATTACATGGAAACTAAACAACATGTTACTAAAACATCAATGAGTCAATGACAAAATCAAAGAAGAAATTTTAACATACCTTGAGGTAAATGACAGTGAAAACACAATCATAAAAGATCTATGGGATGCAGCAAAAACAGTTCTTAGAGGGAAGTTCATAGTGATACAGTCCCTTCTTTAAAAAAAAAAAAAAAAAAACAAGGAAAAATCTCAAATAAACAACCTAACCCACCACCTAAAAGAATTAGAAAAGGAAGAACAAAGAAAATCTTAAGTCAGCAGAAGAAAGGAGATCATAAAGATCAGAGAGGAAAGTAATAAAATAGAGATTAAGAACAACAGGAAAAAATAAAACCAAGAGCTGGTTCTTTGAAAGGGTAAACAAAACTGACAAACCTCTGTTCAAGCTTACCCAAAAGTAAAAAGTTCCAATTAAACAAAATATTAAATGAAAGAGGAGAAATCACAAGATACAATAGAAATACAAAAATCATAATAGAATTATGAACAATTATTTGCCAACAGATTTTCAACTTAGAAGAAATGGACCATTTTCTAGAAACATACAGCCCACCAAAACTGAATCAAGAATAACTAAATAACTTGAAAAGAACAATCACTAGAAGAAACAGAATCAGTAATTTAAAAAAACTGCCTACAAACAAAAGTCCAGGGCCTGATAGCTTCACAGCTGAATTCTATCATTCATACAACAAAGAACTTATAACTATCCTTCTCAAATTCTTTCAAAAGGCTGAAGAGGAAGGAATACTCTCAAAGACATCCTATGAAGCCACCATCACCCCAATACCAAAACCAGACAAGGATATTATTAAAAAAATTAAAAAATGAAGTTGCTCGGTCATGTCCGACTCTTTGCGACCCCATGGACTGTAGCCTAGCAGGCTCCTCCGTCCATGGGATTTTTCAGGCAAGAATACTGGAGTGGGTTGCCATTTCCTTCTCCAGGAGATCTTCCCAACCCAGGGATTGAACCCAGGTCTCCTGGATTGTAGGCATACGCTTTACCCTCTGAGCCACCAGGGAAGTCAAAAAAATAAAATTAGAGACCAACATCTTTGATGAATACAGATTTTAAAATTCTCAACAAAATATCAGCAAACTCAAATCCAACAACACATAAAAAAGATCGTATACCACAACCGAGACTCATCCCAAGTTCACAAGGATGGTTCAACATATGCAGATTAGTCAATGTGATACACCACATCAACAAAAGAAAAGCCAAAACCTTTTACACATTCATCTCAACAGATACAGAAAACATTCAATAAAATTCAACATCCATTCACAATAAAAACTCTTACCAAAGTAGGTATAGAGGGAACATATCTCAACATAATAAAAGCTATCTATGACAAAAGTGAAGCGAAAGTCACTCAGTCATGTCCAACTCTTTGCGACCCTATGGACTATACAGTCCATGAAACTCTCCAGGCCAGAATACTGGAGTGGGTAGCCATTCCCTTCTCCAGGGGATTGCCAACCCACGGATTGAACCCAGGTCTCCCACATTGTAGGCGGACTCTTTACCAGCTGAGCCACCAGGGAAACCAAATCTATGACAAACACAAGCCCATAAAATATTCAACATGAAAAGCTGAAAACCTTCCCCCAAAAATCTGGAACAAGGGAAGGATGCCTGTTCTCACTACTTCTCAACATAGTATTGAAAGTCTTAGACATAGCAATCAGATGAGAAAAAGAAAACACATGAAAAGATGCTCAACATCACTCATTATCAGAGAAATGCAAATCAAAACCACTATGAGATACCATTTCACACCAGTCAGAATGGCTGCGATCCAAAAGTCTACAAATAATAAATGCTGGAGAGGGTGTGGAGAAAAGGGAACCCTCTTACACTGTTGGTGGGAATGCAAACTAGTACAGCCACTATGGAGAACAGTGTGGAGATTCCTTAAAAAACTGGAAATAGAACTGCCTTATGATCCAGCAATCCCACTGCTCGGCATACACACTGAGGAAACCAGAAGGGAAAGAGACACGTGTACCCCAATGTTCATCACAGCACTGTTTATAATAGCCAGGACATGGAAGCAACCTACATGTCCATCAGCAGATGAATGGATAAGAAAGCTGTGGTACATATACACAATGGAGTATTACTCAGCCATTAAAAAGAATACATTTGAATCAGTTCTAATGAGGGGGATGAAACTGGAGCCTATTATACAGAGTGAAGTAAGCCAGAAGGAAAAACACCAATACAGTATATGAACGCATATATATGGAATTTAGAAAGATGGTAACGATAACCCTGTATACGAGACAGCAAAAGAGACACTGATGTATAGAACAGGCTTATGGACTCTGTGGGAGAGGGAGAGGGTGGGAAGATTTGGGAGAATGGCATTGAAACATGTGAAATGTCATGTATGAAACGAGATGCCAGTCCAGGTTCAATGCACGATGCTGGATGCTTGGGGCTGGTGCACTGGGACGACCCAGAGGGATGGTATGGGGAGGGAAGAGGGAGGAGGGTTCAGGATGGGGAACACATGAGAAATAAAGGAATAAAAAATTTAAAAAAAAAAAAGAAAAAAAAAAAGAAAAAAAAAAAAAGAATCAAATGGAACTTCGGGAAATGAAAATTCAGTATATAAAATGAAACCATCCAAATTGAAGCAGAAAGAAAAAAATTTTTTTAATTAACCAAGCCTCATTGACCTCTGGGAAAATAGCAGGCCGTCTAAGAACAGTGTAGTTAGAGACACAAAGCAGGTACACACACAGGCGTACTGAAAGAAAGAACGGCTGAAGTTTTCCAGAGGTTTTGCAAACTATAAACCCACAGGTCCCAAATATTCAACAAATCTCAAGGAGGATAAACACAAAATAAACTACTTGAAAACATATAATAATCTAGTTGCTAAAAATTAATAATATCAAGAAAGTATTAAAAAACAGCCAGAAAAAAAAAAAAAAAAGACACATGCATATCAGGAAATAAAGACAAGATTTTTTGCTGGTTTCTCATAAGAAACAATGTAAACCGTAATAAATGGAATGACATCCTTAAATTGCTAAAAGCAAAACAATTGTCAACTTAGTATCCTACATGCAGTGAAAATATCCTCCAAAAAGTAACAGTGAAATTAAAAACTACAGACAGACAAAATCTGAGATGACTTTCCACTAGCATATCCACAAAGAAAAAAAAAAAAAGATATTCAAACTGGTACGGAAAATGTAAAATTGTCATTATATGTAGACAATATGATATTATATATAGAAAACCCTAAAGACTTCACACAAAATCTACTAAAACTGACAAATGAATTCAGCAAGGTAGCAGGATCCAAGATTAACACACAGAACTTGGTTGCATCTCTTTATTAACAATGAAGTAACAAAAGGTGAATGTAAACAAGCAATCCTTTAAAAAAGCACACCCTGTCTTACACAAAATTGTAAAGCAATTATCTGCCAATTAAAATTAAAAAAAAATTTTTTTTAAACACCTTCCAAATTAAATACTTAGAAATAAACTTGAAGAAATAAACTCCTTCATCAAGGAGGTGAAAGATATATATGCTAAGAACTGAAAACATTAATAAAGGAAATTGAAGATGATTCATAGAAATGGAAAGATAACCCATACTCTTGTATTGAAAGAATATTGTTGAAATAATCACACTACCCAAAGCAATCTACAGATTTAATGTGATCCCTATCAAATTATCTATGATACTTTTCACTAGAACAAATAATCCTAAAATTTATATAGAACAATAAAAGACTCATAACTGCCAAAGCAATCCTGAGGAGAAAGAACAAAGCAGGAGGTATAACTCTCCTGGACTTCAGGCTATACTACAAGGCTGCTGCTAAGTCACTTCAGTCGTGTCCGACTCTGTGCGACCCCAGAGACGGCAGCCCACCAGGCTCCGCCGTCCCTGGGATTCTCCAGGCAAGAACACTGGAGTGGGTTGCCATTTCCTTCTCCAATGCATGAAAGTGAAAAGTGAAAGTGAAGTCGCTCAGTCGTGTCTGTCTCTTAGCGACCCCATGGATTGCAGCCTACCAGGCTCCTCCATCCATGGGATTTTCCGGGCAAGAGTACTGGAGTGGGGTGCCATTGCCTTCTCCAATACTACAAGGCAACAGTAATCAAAAACATGGTGGCATTGGCACAGAAACAGGCATATGCACCCATGGAAAAGAATAGAGGACCCAGAAATAAAGCCACACACCTACGGGCAATTAATCTTTAATAAAGGAGGGAAGAATTCACAAAGGAGAAAAGACAGTTTTTATAGCAAGTGGTGCTAGGAAACCCAAGAGATACCTGGAGTAATAGGAACTCTGGCCTTGGAGTACAAAATGAAGCAGGGCAAAAGCTAACAGAGTTTTGTCAAGAGAACATACTGGTCATAGCAAACTCCCTTTTCTAAGAACACAAGAGACAACTCTACACATGGACATCACCAAATGGTCAATACAGAAATCAGATTGATTATATTCTTTGCCATCAAAGATGGATAAGATCTATACAGTCAGCAAAAACAAGACCTGGAGCTGACTGTGGCTTAGATCATGAGCTGCTTACGGCAAAATTCAGACTTCAAGGGTAGAAAGTAAGGGAAACCACTGGGCCATTCAGGAAAGCAAACCTCTTATGATTACACAGGGGAGGTGATAAACAGATTCAAGGGGTTAGATCTGGTAGATAGAGTGCCTAAAGAACTATGGACAGAAGTTCATAACACCGTACAGGAGGTGGTGATGAAAACCATCCCAAAGAAAAAGAAATGCAAGAAGGCAAGGTGATTGTCTGGGGAGAGGGAGAAAGGGACAGATATAATAAGACATCCTGAAGTTTGAAAACAAATGAGTCTTAGGAAGAATTATGACAAACAAGGCTAACAGAGGTGATGGAATTCCAGCTGAGCTATTTCAAATCCTAAAAGATGATGCTGTTGAAATGCTGTACTCAATATGTCAGCAAATTTGGAAAATTCAGCAGTGGCCACAAGGTTGGAAAAGGTCAGTTAATATTCCAATCCCAAAGAAGGGCAGTGCCAAAAAATGTTCAAGCTACGATACAACTGGGATCGTTTCACATACTAGTAAGATTATGCTCAAAATCTTTCAAGCTAGCTTCAGTAGTACGTGTACCAAGAACTTCCAAAGGCACAAACTGGGTTTAGAAAAGGCAGAGGAACCAGAGATTGAATTGGCAACATTTGTTGAACCATAGAGAAACCAAAGGAATTCCAAAAAACATCTCCTTCTGCTTCATTGACAACACTGAAACCTTTCACTGTGTGGATCACAACAAACTGTGAAAAGTTCTTAAAGATATAGGAATACCAAACTGCCTTACCTAGAAGCAACAGTTAGAGCCTTACATGTAACAATGGACCAGTTCAAAATTGGGAAGGGAGAATGACCAAGCTGTATATTGTTACCCTGCTTATTTAACTTATATGCAGAGTACATCATGAGAAATGCCAGGCTTGATGAATCACCTGCGGAATCAAGATAGCTGAGAGAAATATCAACAACCTCAGATATATGCAGATGATACTACTCTAATGGCAGAAAGTGAAGAGCCTCTTGATGAGGGTGAAAGAAGACACTAAAAGCTGGCTTAAAACTCAACGAGGAAAAGACTAAGATCATGGCATGCCATCCCTTCATGGCAAACAGGTGGGAAAAAGTGGAAGCAGTGACAGATTTTTATTTTCCTGGGCTCCAAAATCACTGTGGATGATGACTGCAGCCATGAAATTTTTTAAAAGACACTTGCTCCTTGGAAGGAAAGCTATGACAAACTGTAACAGAGCAGGATGAGCACAGCCCTTAGCAGGCAGCCATTGCTGTGCCTGATGACTCCCCACCCTGTTACCAGGCAATAAATCTTGCTCAGCCATTGGTTGCTGCCTCAGTGGGGCCTGCCTACAAGCAACCAATTGTCAATGAGAAACCATTAACTGTTCAGCTCTGTTATTGGTCAGTGATGTAGTGGGCCTTCCCCACAAGTAACTGTCAATGAGGGGCATTTAGAGAAGCGATTCAGCAAAGGGTTAGTGGTGTGGTGGTCATCAGGTAGAGAAGGAAGTAAGAGGCAGATTCAGGCCTCCTCCTGAAGACCCTTCAGCTCACCCAGGCTTGGGTCAGTGCTGGAGGCTCCAGGGAACATCCTGCAAGGCTCCAGGGACCTCACCGAGGCCCTCCACTAGCCTTGAGGAGCGGTGAACCTCTCCCCCATCCCTGTCTCTGCAACTGAATAGCAGTGGCCATATGCCTTGATCGCAGTCTGTGAGACCTGGTCTCCCCATTTGGGCATCCTGAGAAGACTGAGGGCCAGTTGGGTTGCGTGCCTGGCTCCCTCAGGGGTGTCAGCTGGGCAGAATGTGGAAACTTGGTCCTGAAGGAGCTGCCAACTGAGATTTGCCTCCTCTTAGCCAGGCCTGAGATCTTGGAGGGTGAAAGTTGTACATTGGAACCATGCCCTTTCTTGTCAAGAGAGAGAATAACATTCATTTTGTATAGATTTACAGGAACATTGTTACCTGACCATGACCAGACCTCAAGATCAAAGGATCTGACACCATGAAGGTAGCAATAACTAACCATGCCCCTCCCTCACCTTTTGCTTTTAAAATGGCTTGCTGAAAGCTTGCAGTAACTTTGGGGTTCTTAGGGCATGAGCCACCTCTTTGTATGAATCTGTAATAAACTTTCTGTTCCAAAGTCTAATGTTTTAGTATCTGTCAACTACAAATTGGCACTTACCAAGAGCATTGACAATGACTGAACAACAAAGGCATTTGCCACCTGCCTCTAAGGAGATTAAAACCAGTGCCTATAGCTGTGGCCCTTCAACAACCCCTGAGGGAGGTCAGGGTGGAGTGAGGCACTCTGTGCTCCAGGGAATCTGGTGGGACAGGTCTTTAGATAGTTGGATGTTTTTAGGAACAGATTTTATGATCTCAATCCTTGCATCTCCTCATATCTAGAGAGGCACTAAATTTCTTCATGGTGACATCAGATCCTCATGACTAACAAAGAAACTTTTGTAAAACAAGTGCTTCCTGATATTGAACTCCCCCTTCACCAAAACCTTATATATTGACCTTCCCCCACTGCCACTTTGGAGCAGTCTCTCAGAGCTATCTGAGATGCTGCCTCCCGGGCAGCAGTCCTCATTTTGCCCCAGATAAAACTTAACTCGCAACTCTCAAGTTATACATCTTATTTAGTCGACATATCGATGGGCCTCGCTGTGTGTCAGGCACATGGACTTGCAATTCAGTAACAAAACCTAGACAGCATATTAAAAAGCAAAAACATCACTTTGCTGACAAAGGTCCACCTAGTCAAAGCTATGGTTTTTCCAGTAGTCATGTATGGATATTAGAGCTGGACCATAAAGAAGGCTTAGCACTAAAGAATTGATATCTTCAAATTGCAGTGCTGGAGAAGATTCTTGAGAGTCCCTTGGACTGCAAAGAGATCAAACCAGTCAATCCTAAAGGAAATCAACCCTGAATATTCACTGGAAGGACTGAGGCTGAGGCTCCAATACTTTGGCCACCTGATAGGAAGAGCCAACTCACTGGAAAAGACTGATGCTAGGAAAGACTGAAAGCAAAAGGAGGGGGGTGGCAGAGGGTGAGATAGTTAGATAGCATCATCAACTCAATGAACACGAATTTGAGCAAACTCTAGGAGATAGTGAAGGATAGGGAAGGCTGGCATGCTGCAGTCCATGGGATCACAAAGAGTCACACACAGCACTGAACAACAACAAAACAAATATTTTCCTATATCAGTCTCCCAAGGTAAAAGAAATAAAAGCAAAAGCAAACAAATGGGACCTAATCTAACTTTTATGCTTTTGCACAGCAAACGAAACCATGAACAAAAAGACCATCTACCTACTGGAAGAAAATATTTGCAAATGATGTGACCAACAAGCGTTTAATATACAAACAACTCATAAAACCCAATAACTAAAAACCTCAAATAGCCTAATTGAAAAATGAGCAGAAGATCTGAATAGACATTTCTCCAAAGACATATAGATGGCCAACAGGCACATGAAAAGATGCTCATCATCACTAATTATTAGAGAAATGCAAATCAAAACAAAAATGATGTACCATCTCACACTGGTTAGAATGGCCATTATTAAAATGTCTGGTGGTGGTGGTGGTTTGTTGCTAAGTCGTGTTCAACTCTTGTGACCTCATGGACAGAAGAGCCTGGCAGGTTACAGTCCATGGGATTCTCCAGGCAAGAATACTGGAGTGGGTTGCCATTTCCTTCTCCAGGGGATCTTCCGAACCAAGGAATGGAACCTGGGTCTCCTGCATTGTAGTCAGATTCTTTACCAACTGAGCTACAAAGGAAGCTCTTAAAATGTCTACAAATGATAAATATTAGACAGGGTATGAAGAGAAGGAAACCTTCTTATGATGTTGGTGGGAATGTAAATTGGTATGCCATTATGGAAAACAGTATGGAGGTTCCTCACAAAACTAAAAACAGTATGACCATCAGATCAGATCAGATCAGTCGCTCAGTCATGTTCGACTCTTTGCGACCCCATGAATCGCAGCACGCAAGGCCTCCCAGTCCATCACCATCTCCCGGAGTTCACCCAGACTCACGTCCATCGAGTCAGTGATGCCATCCAGCCATCTCATCCTCTGTCGTCCCCTTCTCCTCTTGCCCCCAATTCCTCGCAGCATCAGAGTCTTTTCCAAGGAGTCAACTCTTCGCATGAGGTGGCCAAAGTACTGGAGTTTCAGCTTTAGCATCATTCCTTCCAAAGAAATCCCAGGGCTGATCTCCTTCAGAATGGACTGGTTGGATCTCCTTGCAGTCCAAGGGACTCTCAAGAGTCTTCTCCAACACCACAGTTCAAAAGTATCAATTCTTCGGTGCTCAGCCTTCTTCACAGTCCAACTCTCACATCCATACATGACAGGAAAAACCATAGCCTTGACTAGACGAACCTTTGTTGGCAAAGTAATGTCTCTGCTTTTGAATATGCTATCTAGGTTGGTCATAACTTTCCTTCCAAGGAGTAAGTGCCTTTTAATGTCATGGCTGCAGTCACCATCTGTAGTGATTTTGGAGCCCAGAAAAATAAAGTCTGACACTGTTTCCACTGTTTCCCCATCCATTTCCCATGAAGTGATGGGACCGGATGCCATGATCTTCGTTTTCTGAATGTTGAGTTTTAAGCCAACTTTTTCACTCTCCACTTTCACTTTCATCAAGAGGCTTTTGAGTTCCTCTTCACTTTCTGCCATAAGGGTGGTGTCATCTGCATATCTGAGGTTATTGATATTTCTCCCGGCAATCTTGATTCCAGCTTGTGTTTCTTCCAGTCCAATGTTTCTCATGATGTACTCTGCATATAAGTTAAATAAACAGGGTGACAATAGACAGCCTTGACGTACTCCTTTTCCTATTTGGAACCAGTCTGTTGCTCCATGTCCAGTTCTAACTGGTGCTTCCTGACCTGCATACAAATTTCTCAAGAGGCAGATCAGGTGGTCTGGTATTCCCATCTCTTGAAGAATTTTCCACAGTTTCTTGTGATCCACACAGTCAAAGGCTTTGGCATAGTCAATAAAGCAGAAATAGATGTTTTTCTGGAATTCTCTTGCTTTTTCGATGATCCAGCAGATGTTGGCAATTTGATCTCTGGTTCCTCTGCCTTTTCTAAAACCAGCTTGAACATCAGGAAGTTCACGGTTCACATATTGCTGAAGCCTGGCTTGGATCCAGCAATCCTGCGTCTTGGGCATATACCTAGATAAACTCTAATTCAAAAAGATAGATGCATCTGTACATTCATAGCAGCACTATTTACAGTAGCCAAGACATGGAAACAACCTAAATGTCTATCAACCGGTGAACAGATAATTAATATGTGGGGTATGTGTGTGTGTTGTTGTGTGGTATGTGTGAACTACACATTGGCCCTTGCCAAGGGTATTTGTCATCTGCCTCTACAGAGACAATCTGGTGCTGCTGCAGCCATTGACCTTTGACATGCACTGAAGGGAGTTCAGGGTAGAGAATGAGACACATTGTGTTCCAGGAAAACTGGTGGAACAGGTCTCTAGATAGATATTTTCAGGAACTGATTTTATGATCCCAATCCTTTCATCTCCTTGTATCTAGAAAAGCACTAAATCCCTTCATGGCGACATTAGCTCCTTGTGACTAACAGAAAACCTTTTGTAAGGTAAGTGGTTGTGCGAACTCTCCCTTCACCAGCATCATTTATATTGACCTTTCCCCATGACCTCTTTGGAGCAGTTTCTCAGAGGTATCGGAGGTGCTGTCTCCCAACTGCAGTCCTCATTTTGCCCCCAATAAGACTTAACTTGCAACTCTCACGTTGTACATCTTTTTTAGCAGACATGTGTATGTGTATGTGTGTGTGTGTGTTTATACACACACATATAATAGAATATATCTATATAATGGAATAAATAGTATATAAAACTATTTGGGCTTCCCTGGTGGCTCTGATGGTAAAAAATCTGTCTGCAATGTGGGAGACCTGGGTTCAAACCTTGGTCAGAAGATCCCTTGGAGAAGGGAATGTCTACCAACTCTAGTATTCTTGCCTGGAGAATTGCATGGACAGAATAGCCAGTTCATTGGGTCTCAAAGAGTTGGACATGACTGAGAGACTAACACTTTCACATAAATATTTTATGTTATTCCATTATGTATGTAATGGAATAGCACTCAGCCATTGAAAAGAATGAAATAATGCCATCTGCAGCTACATGGATGGACCCACCGATTATCATACTAAGCAAAATAAGTCAGAAAGAGAAAGACAAATACCATATGATATCATTGGGGGTCTTCCCAATCCAGGGATCAAACCCACCCGTGCCACATATTCAGGCTGGATTTAGAAAAGGCAGAGCAACCAGAGATCAAACTGCCAATATCCCTTGAATCATCAAAAAAGCAGAAGAGTTCCAGAAAAACATCCACTTCTGCTTTACTGACTATGCCAAAGCCTTTGACTGTGTGGACCACAACACACTGTGGAATATTTTTCAAGAGATGGGAATATCAGACCACCTGACCGCCTCCTGAAAAATCTGTATGTAGGTCAAGAAGCAACAGTTAGACTGGATATGGAACAAACAGACTGGTTCAAAATCAGGAAAGGAGTATGTCAAGGCTGTATATTGTCACCCTGCTTATTTAACTTATATGCAGAGTACATCATGAGAAATGCTGGGCTGGATGAAGCACAACCTGGAATCAAGATTGAGGGGAGAAATATCAATAACCTGAGATAGGCAGATGACACCACCATTATGGCAGAAAGCAAAGAAGAACTAAAGAGCCTCTTGATGAAAGTGAAAGAGGAGAGTGAAAAAGTTGGCTTAAAACTCAACATTCAGAAAACTAAGATCATGGCATCCAGTCTCATCACTTCATGGCAAATAGATGGGGAAACAATGGAAACAGTGATATTTTATTTTTGGGGGCTCCAAAATCACTGCAGATAGTGACTGCAGCCATGAAATTAAAAGACACTTGCTCCTTGAAAGAAAAGTTATGAGCAACCTAGACAGCATATTAAAAAGCACAGACATTACTTTGTCAACAAAAGTCTGTCTAGTCAAAGCCATGGTTTTTCCAGTAGTCATGTATGGATGTGAGAGTTGGACTATTAAGAAAGCTGAGCACTGAAGAATTGATGCTTTTTAACTGTGGTGTTGGAGAAGACTCTTGAGAGTCCCTTGGACTGCAAGGAGATCAAACCAGTCCATCCTAAAGGAAATCAGTCCTGAATATTCATTGGAAGGACTGATGCTTAAGCTGAAATTCCAATATTTTGGCCATCTTATGTGAAGAACTGAGTCATTTGAAAAGATCCTGATGCTGGGAAAGATTGAAGGCAGGAGGAGAAGGTGATGACAGGATGAGATTATTGGGTGGCATCACCAACTCAACGGACATGAGTTTGAGTAAACTCTGGGAGTTAGTGATGGACAGGGAGGCCTGGCGTGCTGCAGTCCATGGGGTCAGGAGAGTCGGACACGACTGAGTGACTGAACTGAACTGAAAACTTTAGGCGACACAATCATTCTATGAAAAACTAAAGAATTGCCTTTGCCTCGCAAATATGTAAACCAGGATATGAATACAGGTCGCAAGGACCTAGACTAAGCCCCAGTTAAGCTGACAGGATCTGCAAGATTGAGCTGAAAAAAAGTGCCAGTATTAAATCGAAACTGCTAAAAATGTTTCCTCAGCCAAACCTAACATAGTAAGCCTTAATCATCTGAGCAAGCAACTTTAAGATATTCCAACTGCTAACTAATGAATTTACAACAACATTATAATACCTGTTTAAAAAAAAAGATACCTTATATATGTAAAGCTCATATCTAAGCTTTAAGTAAAGCCATTAGATCTCATTTGTTTATGTCTGTGTACACATTATACAAACAGATGTGACAGTGAAAGATGAACTCCCCAGTTTAGTAGGTGCCCAATATGCTACTGGAGAAGACCAGAGAAATAGCTCCAGAAAGAATGAAGAGGCTAGGCCAAGGAGGAAACAATGCCCAGTTATGGATGTGTCTGGTGGTGAAAGTAAAATCTGATGCTATAAAGAACAATAGTGTATAGGAATCTGGAATATTAGGTTCACGAATCAAAGTAAATTGGAAGTGGTCAAGGTTCATGAATCAAAGTAAACTGGAAGTGGTCAAACAGGAGATGGCAAGAATGAACATCAAATTTTGGGAATCAGTGAACTAAAATAGACTGGAATGGGAAATTTTAAATCAGATGACCATTATATCTACTACTGTGGGCAAGAATGCCTTTGAAGAAATGGAGTAGCCCTCACAGTCAACAAACAGTCTGAAATGTAGTCAGGTCAGATCAGATCAGATCAGTCGCTCAGTCATGTCCAACTCCTTGCGACCCCATGAATCGCAGCATGCCAGGCCTCCCTGTCCATCACCAACTCCCGGAATTCACCCAGACTCACATCCACTGAGTCAGTGATGCCATCCGGCCATCTCATCCTCTGTCATCCCCTTCTCCTCTTGCCCCCAATCCCTCCCAGCATCAGAGTCTTTTCCAATGAGTCAACTCTTTGCATGAGGTGGCCAAAGTATTGGAGTTTCAGCTTTAGCATCATTCCTTCCAAAGAAATCCCAGGGCTGATCTCCTTCAGAATGGACTGGTTGGATCTCCTTGCAGTCCAAGGGACTCTCAAGAGTCTTCTCCAATACCACAGTTCAAAAGCATCAATTCTTTAGCACTCAGCCTTCTTCACAGTCCAACTCTCACATCCATACATGACAGGAAAAACCATAGCCTTGACTAGATGGACCTTTGTTGGCAAAGTAATGTCTCTGCTTTTGAATATGCTATCTAGGTTGGTCATAACTTTCCTTCCAAGGAGTAAGCGTCTTTTAATTTCATGGCTGAAGTCACCATCTGTAGTGATTTTGGAGCCCAGAAAAATAAAGTCTGACACTGTTTCCCCATCTATTTCCCATGAAGTGATGGGACCGGATGTCATGGTCTTCGTTTTCTGAATGTTGAGCTTTAAGCCAACTTTTTCACTCTCCACTTTCACTTTCATCAAGAGGCTTTTGAGTTCCTCTTCACTTTCTGCCATAAGGGTGGTGTCATCTGCATATCTGAGGTTATTGATATTTCTCCTGGCAATCTTGATTCCAGCTTGTGTTTCTTCCAGTCCAATGTTTCTCATGATGTACTCTGCATATAAGTTAAATAAACAGGGTGACAATAGACAGCCTTGATGAACTCCTTTTCCTATTTGGAACCAGTCTGTTGCTCCATGTCCAGTTCTAACTGTTGCTTCCTGACCTGCATACAAATTTCTCAAGAGGCAGGTCAGGTGGTCTGGTATTCCCATCTCTTGAAGAATTTTCCACAGTTTCTTGTGATCCACACAGTCAAAGGCTTTGGCATAGTCAATAAAGCAGAAACAGATGCTTTTCTGGAACTCTCTTGCTTTTTCCATGATCCAGCGGATGTTGGCCATTTGATCTCTGGTTCTTCTGCCTTTTCTAAAACCAGCTTGAACATCAGGAAATTCATGGTTCACATATTGCTGAAGCCTGGCTTGGAGAATTTTGAGCATTACTTTACTAGCGTGTGAGATGAGTGCAATTGTGCAGTAGTTTGAGCATTCTTTGGCATTGCCTTTCTTTGGGATTGGAATGAAAACTGACCTTTTCCAGTCCTGTGGCCACTGCTGAGTTTTCCAAATGTGCTGGCATATTGAGTGCAACACTTTCACAGCATCATCTTTCAGGATTTGGAATAGCTCAACTGGAATTCCATCACCTCCACTAGCTTTGTTTGTAGTGATGCTTTCTAAGGCCCATTTGACTTCACATTCCAGGATGTCTGGCTCTAGGTCAGTGATCACACCATTGTGATTATCTGGGTCATGAAGATCTTTTCTGTACAGTTCTTCTGTGTATTATTGCCATGTCTTCTTAATATCTTCTGCTTCTGTTAGGTCCATACCATTTCTGTCCTTTATTGAGCCCATCTTTGCATGAAATGTTCCTTTGGTATCTCTGATTTTCTTGAAGAGATCCCTAGTCTTCCCCATTCTGTTGTTTTCCTCTATTTCTTTGCATTGATCGCTGAAGAAGGCTTTCTTATCTCTTCTTGCTATTCTTTGGAACTCTGCATTCAGATGTTTATATCTTCCCTTTTCTCCTTTGCTTTTCACTTCTCTTTTCACAGCTATTTGTAAGGCCTCCCCAGACAGCCATTTCGCTTTTTTGCATTTCTTTTCCATGGGGATGGTCTTGATCCCTGTCTCCTGTACAATGTCATGAACCTCATTCCATAGTTCATCAGGCACTCTATCTATCAGATCTAGGCCCTTAAATCTATTTCTCACTTCCACTGTATAATCATAAGGGATTTGATTTAGGTCATACCTGAATGGTCTAGTGGTTTTCCCTACTTTCTTCAATTTAAGTCTGAATTTGGCAATAAGGAGTTCATGGTCTGAGCCACAGTCAGCTCCTGGTCTTGTTTTTGCTGACTGTATAGAGCTTCTCCATCTTTGGCTGCAAAGGATATAATCAATCAGATTTCGGTGTTGACCATCTGGTGATGTCCATGTATAGAGTCTTCTCTTGTATTGTTGGAAGAGAGTGTTTGTTATGACCAGTGCATTTTCTTGGCAAAATTCTATTAGACTTTGCCCTGCTTCATTCCGTATTCCAAGGCCAAATTTGCCTCTTACTCCAGGTGTTTCTTGACTTCCTATTTTTGCATTCCAGTCCCCTATCATGAAAAGGACATCTTTTTTTGGGTGTTAGTTCTAAAAGGTCTTGTAGGTCTTCATAGAACCGTTCAACTTCAGCTTCTTCAGCGATACTGGTTGGGGCATAGACTTGGATTACTGTGATATTGAATGGTTTGCCTTGGAAACGAACAGAGATCATTCTGTCGTTTTTGAAATTGCATCCAAGTACTGTATTTCAGACTCTTTTGTTGACCATGATGGCCACTCCATTTCTTCTGAGGGATTCCTGCCCGCAGTAGTAGATATAATGGTCATCTGAGTTAAAGTCACCCATCCAGTCCATTTCAGTTCACTGATTCCTAGAATGTCAACATTCACTCTTGCCATCTCTTGTTTGACCACTTCCAATTTGCCTTGATTCATGGACCTGACATTCCAGGTTCCTATGCAATATTGCTCTTTACAGCATCGGACCTTGCTTCTATCACCAGTCACATCCACAGCTGGGTATTCTTTTTGCTTTGGCTCCATCCCTTCACTCTTTCTGGAGTTATTTCTCCACTGATCTCCAGTAGCATATTAGGCACCTACTGACCTGGGGAGTTTCTCTTTCAGTATCATATCATTTTGCCTTTTCATACTGTTCATGGGGTTCTCAAGGCAAGAATACTGAAGTGGTTTGCCATTCCCTTCTCCAGTGGACCACATTCTGTCAGATCTCTCCACCATGACCCACCAATCTTGGGTTGCCCCATGGGCATAGCTTAGTTTCATTGAGTTAGACAAGGCTGTGGTCCTAGTGTGATTAGATTGACTAGTTTCTGTGAGTATGGTTTCAGTGTGTTTGCCCTCTGATGCCCTCTTGCAACACCTACCGTCTTACTTGGGTTTCTCTTACCTTGGGCATGGGGTATCTCTTCACAGCTGCTCCAGCAAAGCACAGCCATTGCTCCTTACCTTGGATGAGGGGTATCTCCTCACTGCCGCCCTTCTGACCTTCAACATGGAATAGCTCCTCTAGGCCCTCCTGCGCCTGCGCAGCCACGGCTCCTTGGACGTGGGGTTGGTCCTCCCACCCACCGCCCCTGGCCTCAGGCATGGGGTTGCTGGGCCGAGAGGAGATACCCAATGTCCGAGGTCAGGGGCGGCGATGAGAGGAGTTACCCCACATCTGAGGTCAAGGGCGGTGAGGAGAGGAGTTACCTCGTGTCAGAGGTTAGGGGCGGTGGCCAGGAGGAGATACCCCACGCCCCTAAGCCCGAGGCCAAGGGCGGCAGCCGGGAGGATGAAAGGCTATATGATCCTATATTACTTAAGGGAGATACATTATTGCAAGGATTTAATCAAATTATTGACAAGTCATTCTAAAGTTGTTTCTGAAGCTTATCGTAGTAATCTATCCTTAAATGAAGATCAAATGTCCCATATCTTAAAATCAGGAGATTATGTATATTAGAAAAGATCTTTTAAAGGACTCCCTCCAATCTAGATGGAAGGGCCCTTATCAGGTTCTTTTGACTAGCTCATGTGCAGCAAAACTGAAAGCAACTGACTCTTGACTTCGTATTTCCCAACTAAAAATGGCCCCTGTACCAGGCTGGTCTGTGAAGAGACCTGCTGACCTCAAACTCACCTTAAAGCAATACTTTGATAATAAGAAAACAGCAATGCCAGGACAAGACGATGACGATATCGGAAACAGATGGCTGTCCCAAGATGCTGGACCTGACCTGTAGGATAGTTCATAACGTTTTCTTCTTGGTTTCTTTGACTCTTACCAGTAAATCAAATGTGTTTCTATCATGGGCATGATCTTATGCAGATTTTAGAAATCAATCAAATTGTTGGGTTTGTGGTCAGTCACCTGCTTCCAGTACTTCCATTTTACCTTGATGTGTCAGTACTACTGCTTTACCTTGGTGGGTTTCTCCCCTCCAAGGCTCTGATTAGATGGCTCTTAGAAAGTTTATTTTAGAAGAAAGGAATTATATTTCTGTCTGTCTACCAATGATATCACTAGAGGGGATCTACTCACTTGGCCAATCAAATATGCTTATTCTGACCCTGGACATAAATATGAATTTTCTCTTAAGGTTATTCAAGCTCAATCAGAGCAACAAACAAAATTCCAATTAAAAAAAAAAAAATGCAAACTCTAGACTATTAGGAGGGACGCTTCCTCAGTTTGGGATAGATTTACCGGGTTAACACCAGGCTATGTCATCTAAGCCTAAAGGCCCCCCTATTCTGGGAACAATTAAATCATACAAATATAACCAGAAAATTAGGATGGGTTCCTTATGAAAACTACCAATATACCATTTCTCTTAAAGACAGCGACTGGTATGGTACAGATTGGGTCAAATATCCAGAAATATACTGGCTGGCACCTAATGGGATTCAATAGCTTCATGGGATTCAATAGGTGCATGGGTTCAGTCTTTGGCCCTAGCTTCCACCAGGATAGCTGCTGCTGCTGCTGCTGCTGCTAAGTCGCTTCAGTCGTGTCCGACTCTGTGCAACCCCATAGACGGCCTCCTACCAGGCTCCTCTGTCCCTGGGATTCTCCAGGCAAGAACACTGGAGTGGGTTGCCATTTCCTTCTCCAATGCATGAAAGTGAAAGTGAAAGTGAAGTCGTTCAGTCGTGTCCGACTCTTAGCAACCCCATGGACTGCAGCCTACCAGGCTCCTCCATCCATGGGATTTTCTAGGCAAGAGTACTGGAGTGGGGTGCCATTGCCTTCTCTGACCAGGATAGCTAGGAAGCTGTACTTTAGGATTTTCTTGGGCTCAAAGCCACTTACATACAAATTTAGATATGACTCCAGCAAATTTACCACCATTATGAGCCCAATGAGCCAAGAGATGTGTATTTCACTGGTATGATCATTTAGCAGCTACTTTTGTGCCTTCAGTAGGATTAGAAAATGTTATTTCTCACATTGAAACCCTAAAAAAATTCACTCAGAACACATTAAATGATAGCAACCAGACTATTAGCCTACTAAATTCTGAGGTCTCTATGATGAGAAAAGATGTCTTACAAAATTGTATGGCCCTTGATATCCTTACAACATCTTAAGGGGGCACCTGTACTATAATTCAAATAGAATGCTGTGTTTATGTACCAGATGAATCCTCTAATGTAGCACATTTAATGACTCACATGAAAAATCAGATTGCTGCCCTAGATGATCCACTTCCTAGTCTTGGTGATATTTTAGAAAAGACGGTCTGGTTCTGCAAGCTCATGGCTTAAATCCCTATTTGCAACTTTGTCAGTTATTAGCTATATTACTTGTACTCTGTTTATTTTATGATTGTTGTTTTTTGTATTACATAATGTATAACCAGGCCTCCAGCCAAAATTAATGGTAGCTAAATATCTTAGATCACATTTATAAAATAATAGTAATAGCATGATTCTAGGTATGGGAAGAGGCAATAAAGAAACTATCTCCTGGATCCTGTTTGGTTAAAAGGTAGAAGATCCAGAGAATCTTTCATTATTTATCCATGGGCCTAATCTGGAAATTAACACTTGGAGTGACGCATCAACGAGGACCTTTCCCTGACCTGGGATGAGCCTCCCAGTGCCAAAACAAAATGGTCATGAAATGTCTCCCAAATATGGTTGACTTTATGAACATGAAGAGGGACTGTGAAATGAAAATATCTCCTGACATATCAATAAATAAGAAATGTCACAGCCATCATTGATTTCTGGCCTCCAAATGTGAATAAGGCCTCCCAAAACTGTGATCCAGCAAATGTCACCATCCCTCACAGTGACTGCTGAGGAGCTTGGAGGGATTCAAGAAGCAGCCATCTGTCACTCCTTAAGGTGAACAAGGAAACAGGATTTGGCCCCAGGTAGCTGAGGTGTATATGAAAGGAACGAATTCAGTGAGCCCAGAGACTTGCATCTTCCCATACACAGAATGCCAAATTCTTTAACTTGACACCTGATCTTTGATGTTCAAACTGCCTGCTCCCTTTGTTGCAAACTTGTATATAGGCTGACCCCCCACCCTGCCTCTTTGAAGCAGTTTTCTCAGAGCTTCTGAGATGCTGTCTCCCGGGCTCAGAATCCTAAACACTTCCACTAAATAAAATAACTCTCTGTTCTCAGGTTGTGACTAATTTTTAGTCGACAAAGGCACTTAAAAAAATGAAAACCATGGAGACCTTTTAAAATGGGGACACAGGAGTTTCCTAAACTATCACCCCTCTTCCCATGGATGCAGTGAATGAACAACTACACATGGAAAAATTTCTTCCCAAAGAAATCCAGAAATTAGCTGAGCAATTCCTACACATCAGGCAAATGAGAAAAGCCACATGGAAACTGGTAGAAAAGGGAGTGCCATTAACCTTCCCCCAGCAGACTGCCATACAGTTGGGAGGGAGCCCTCAACTCCAAGCTTCTCCCTGAGAAGCAAAGAGTTTAGACCCCAATCTAGTACTTCAATGTTAAGTCTCCCACATGAGTGGGCCCCCAAAATACCTACCTCTGAAACCTAACAGCTCAGGTCCACAAGACCCACAAGACTCTAACAGCACAAGCATTCACTGTAGCTGTCACCAGGGTTAAGCTCTGAGGGAGCAGCAAAAAATGCCCATTTCCTAGTCTTTCCTTGAATAAAATACATTTGCAGACTTTAAAAGCTACTGCCTGAGGGCCAAAATTCTAATTTAACATACACGTAGGGCTGAATGTGGGCTTCCCTGGTGACTCAGACAGTAACGAACCTGCTTGTAATGCAGGAGATCTGGGTTCCATCCCTGGGTCGGGAAGATCCCCTGGAGAAGGGAATGGCTACCCACCCCAGTATTCTTGCCTGGAGAATTCCATGGACAGAAGAGCTTGTCGGGATACAGTCCATGGGATCACAAAGGGTCAGACACAACTGATCAGCTAACACTTTTCTATTTAATGTGGAATTACTACATCAAATAATTTATGTACATATAAATTATATATCATGTTGACTGAGCGCCTTTCACTACTCACTAGGGGTAAGTGCCATCCTTCCCAGAGATGAGAGAGGCCCAGCAGACACCTTACCCGCCACCTCCTTCCTGCCTGCCCCATGTAGCTAGTAGTACCCTCGAGGGAACCAGCACACACACCTAAAAGATGGGTGCCCAAATTGCCTTAGTTCTGACCGCAAGTATTATAGAAAAGGGAACACTTATTCACTATTGATGAGAATGTAAATTGGTACATATAGAAAACAGTATGAAGGTTCCTCAAAAAACTAAAAATAGAATTATCATATGATTTAGCAATTCCACTTGGGGAATCTTATAAAAAAATAAAATTTATGGGTACAGCAAACAGGCTGGTGGTTGTCAGAGGTGGCGGGTAGGGTAGGGGATAGGTGGGTGACATGAGTGAAGGTGGCCAAAAGGTACAAATTTCCAGTTACAAAATAAGTCAGTGCTGGGGGTGCCATGTACAGTATGGCTACTATAATGATACTTGACTATATATTTGAAATTTACTAATAGAATAGTGCTTTAAAATTCTCTCAGAATGAAAATAAATCATCTCAAAAAGCTTTCTGCACCCCCATGTTTACTGAAGTATTAATTATAATAACCAAGATAGGGAGACAACTTAAGTGACCATTAATGAGTAAATGGATAAAGAAACTGTGGCATATATAGACAGTGCCACACTATTCAGCCATTAAAAACGAAGGTGATCTGCCATTTGTGACAACGTGGATGGGCCTTGAGAGGATTTTGCTAAATTAAATAAGTCAAATAGAGAAAGACAAATATTGTATGATATCATGTATGTGTGGGATCTTAAAAAACAAACAAACAAAAAAAAACCTCTCATCAATATAGAAAAGAGATTAGTGGTTGCCATAAGCAGAGTCAGGAAGTGAAACGGGTTAGGGATGTCAAAAGGTATAAAATTCCAGCTATAAAATTAAACAAGACCAGGAAATGTAATGTACAGCATGGGGACTATAATTAATAATACTCTATTATATATTTGAAAGTTACCAATAATTCTTAAAAAGTGCTCATCAAAAGAAAAAAAGTAATTATGTATAGTGATGGGTGTTACCTAAATTTATTGTGGTCATCATTTCACAATATATCAATACATATACATATATTGATTTTTTATGTGTTAAACCTAAAAACTAAATAATGTTATATATCAATTATATTTCAATTTTGAAAAAAAAAAGAAAAGAGAAAAAAATCAATAGCAATTTTATATAGTGGCAAATGAAAATTTTAAAAGATACCTTATTTATAACATCATCTAAATGAACAAAAGTTAGAAATACCTCCAATAAAATATGTATGTAAGGCATGTACACTGAAAACTGTAAAGCAATGTGAAAATAAATGAGGACTCAGAAAAATGGAGAGTTATATACTATGCCAGTGGATGAAGAGAGCTAGTATTTTTTAGATATCCATTCTCCCCAAGATTACTCACAGATTCAAAGCAATCTCCACCAAAATCCCCATTGTTGTTGTGGTTGTTATTGTTGTTTTTAAGATTTTACAAACTGAATATAAAACTTTTATGGAAATAGGACCAAAAAAAAAGCCAACCTGATTTTGAAAAGTAAGTCAATGGGGAAAAGATCCTCTTTACAATAAATGGTACTGACACAATTTCATATCAATATGTAAAACGCAAAAAGGTAAAAAAAAAAACCTCAATCCTTACTTTACATCATATATAAAAATCAACTCAAATGGGGTATAGACCTAAATCTAAGAAGCAAAAGCACAGAACTTCTAAAAGAAACTCTAGGCAAAAACCTTTAACTTTAGATTAGGTACAGATTTCTCAGGACATATAAAGCACTAACCATTGAATCTGACTGCTGGCTGCTTTCAAGCTCCACCACTCCCCTCTCCCCCTACCCACATCTGGGCAAGCTGATAAGAAAGCTTGGATTCTCCTTCCTTTAGCACTGATGAGAAGTTCAAATCATGTAATCCCCACCCATACAAACAAATCATTAACCATAGCCCCACCACTTCACCACCATATAACCACAAGCCCTCCCTGACTGAAAGCAGGACTTGCTCTGGGACTTGCATGGGAGCCCACCCTACTTTGCGTAGAAGACCTCATCATATAAGTAATAAACCTTTCCTAGTTTCTTGGATGTGTGTGTGTTCATCAGTTTTGATATCCGAGCCAAATTTTGGGTGGAGGGTTCCAACTGTGGAACCCTCTGTGGGGTGACCATACCACCATCTTATCTCCCTCCCTTTGAGGTGCTAATATTAATATACAACTCACTTAATCCTATAAATACTTACACAGTACTTTTACCTTTAAACCTAATGTTTACCCAAAGTACCTGAAGCACGTTACTGTACCAAGTAATTCTTCATACAGTGTTCATGCCTGGGCACTCATGTCAGTCACGGAAATCTTGTAGTATGTTTGTACACACATAAGCATTCCAGTATAAGCCTACATCTAGGTTCATGTCTACCAACTGCCCCACTTACTGGACACTTGCAGTGGCAACATGGATCATTATTTTGCCCCTTCTCACACTTTCCTTGATATATCAATACTTTATAACCACTTTAGATTTTTCAAAAACGTGGCCAAATTCATGGAAGCATATTGTACTTTGAGGGTAGACCTGAGATTGAATGCCTGCTTTTTAACTTCAAATCAAACTGTATTTCCCCTTGGGAATGGCCAACCTGGATATTGTAGAATCTGACAATATAGTGTCTTTAAAAAGACCCCAATAGACTTATGGACTTCCCTAGTGGCTCAGTTGGTAAAGAATCTGCCTGTAATGCGGGAGACCAGGGTTTGATCCCTGGATTGGGAAGATCCCCTGGAGAAGGGAACAGCTACCCACTTCAGTATTCTGGTCTGGTGAATTCCATGGATGGTATAATCCATGAGTTCACAAATAGTAGGACTTGACTGAGTGACTTTCACTTTCAACAGACTTATGCTTCCGTGTACACCATTTATATTGAATTCCATATGAATGGTGCATTCTTTGGATTGTGAAAAATGTCTGCCTACCCAGTACCTGCCATTTATGTCCAAGCTAAGAGCCTGTCCTAAATTAAAGATGTGCTTCTTTGAAGCCCCACACAAGTGACTCATTTATATCAAAGTAAAAGCCAAGAAGTTTGTTGCTAGTATTACAGACAGATGAAGCATGTTTTGTTGGAATTTTTTAAAGACTTATAATTTTCTTGACTTTTAATTGATACCTGAATCTCAATGATCTAATATTTCCATTTTTATTGAAAACTTATTTTAAAAAGGACTTTAACACCCAAAGCTAGAACCTCTAGTTGAGAAAATGAATTCATGCGCTACACCCAAACATGAAGACTGTTTCCCCAGCCCACCAAGGTCTTTCCCAGCTCCTCTCATCACATCCTGAGCTGGCCCAGTTGTCGATGTGGACTGCTCATCATGGCTCACACCAATTATCGTAAGACCCTTCTTTTAGGTTCACTCTTTTCTCCAGTTCACTTCTGCAGTTGCTAGCATATGATGATAACTCCTTTTCAAAAAAGCATATTGGAAAGTTCATTTATACTAGCAACTTTTATCTCATTTTTCTAATTGATTTCTGCTACTTCTAAGACTTTATTGATTCTTTAACACCACAGGGTTGACATAAACATACAGAAAGCACTGGAAGTAACATGATATCCAGTATGACTTCTTCTAAATAATAAGGGATTAAACTTCCTTAAACTGACTGGAGAGTTCCAAACGGAGTTAGAAACCTTGCATTCCTCTAGTTAACATTCAGTATCAAAGACAGCACACAACCTCATGACTCCAGACAGAACTATGCTTGCTGTAGGATACATTTCTATTCCGTGAAAGTCACTGTCCTGATTTTATCAAAGAAAATCAGGGTTAGTCATTTAATACCAAAATATCTAGCCAGCTCATCACTGAATTTGAATTTTAAACAGAGATCATTAAAGACTACTTATAGACGTCTATAATTTTACAAAATTGGGAACCAATGCTTACAGAATAAGTGATGTGCTTCAGATAATAAAACTACTTAGCGACAAATAGGCTAAAACTCAGATTTTATGAATCATACTGCAGTGGTCTTTAATCATTATCCTTTCATTTTATCTTCCCCAAAAGCATCCCCTTGATCACTTCTGCTTACGCACACAATTTCCCCTAGGAAATAATTCCTTCCCTTTTCTGTCATGTGGACCAGGCAGAGCTGACGCTCCCTCCAGCATCAAGAGTTGGCATGTGACACAGTTCAGGCCAGTCAGAGCCAAAGAACACTCAATTCTAGAACAATGTTTCTCGTTCACACAGAGGTATTATCCCCACTACTAAGGTTGCTGAGAGGATATATTGTTAAGTCTGGAGCTACTGGCAGCCACCTTGCCACCTTAAGGAGCAGGTCTGCCTTAGAATGAAGTCAGCAAAGAAAAGCAGAGAGCACAAGACTGAGCCTTGCTAATAGGGTCTGAGCACCTAATACGGCAGCACCTAAGAACCGTAAGCTCACACTAGTCAGTGAATTCTCATTTTCCTCAAGCCAGTATGAGTGAGACTTCTGTCTCTTGAGATTGAGTTCTAAGTAATATAACTTGCAACTATACCATGCCAGACACAATCAAGGATCAAGTTTTGTAAAAAGGAAAGAAAGTCTATCTAAAACTAATCAGACATTCTCTACTCATTGCACAGATCTCCCTTTCCTTTTCAGTGTAATGCTTGATATAATATAGAGAGTTGAAAATTATATTTGAGGGACTTCCCAGGTCCCCAGTGGTTAAGAATCCACCTGCCAATGCAGAGAATACAGGTTTGATCCATGGCCCAGGAGAAACGCACATGCCTCACAGCATCTAAGCCCGTGAGCTGCAGCTATCGAAGCACCTGTGCCCTAGAACCTGTGCTCTACAAGAGAAGCCACCACAGTGAGAAGCCCTGCTTGCAGGAACTAGAGAAAGCCTGCGTGCAGCATTGGAGACCCACTGCAGCCAGAAAGAACAAAATTGTATTCTGTTTTGCCTTAATTTTGAAATAAATTAGTCTGTTTACTTACGGGTGCTGGGCCAACTGGAGTGCAGAGAACAGGAAGCAGTGTCTGTTTCTCCACACCATGGAATTGAAACAAGGAAATTCAAGCTAGAGAATATAATAAGAAACCATTTTTAATTGTTTTTTAAAAAAGATTTTTAAAATCTTCTTACAAAACACTATGTACTTAAAAAAAAAAACACAACAATATGTAGAGACAGAGTAGATTAGCCGTTGCTTAGGCCTAGGGGAGACAGAAAATTGAGGGAGGTGATAGCTGAAGGTTGTAGGGTTTCTTTTTGAGGTGAAAAAGATATCTCAAGTTGATTTTGGTTATGGTTACAATACAATTATTAATGCACTAAAAATCACTGAATTATAATAGTTTTAAATGGAACAATTGTATGTTATCCTACATATAGGTGCATTGAAAGAAAGTAAAAGTGTTAGTTGCTCAGTCTAATGGACTGTAGTCTGCCAGGCTTCTCTGTCCATGGAATTTTCCAGGGAAACATCCTGGAGTGGGTAGCTTTCTCAACCCAGGGATCGAACCCAGGTCTCCTGCATTGCAGGGAGATTCTTTACTGCTTGTGCCACAGGGAAGGCCATAGGTGTATTATACTTCAGAAAAGTTGTTACCCAAAAAATGAAATAAAAGTTGCAGTCTAAGGATTATACTCTTCATGGACCATATAGCATTTTTTTTCCTTTTAATGTGGCAATAATACTATAAATTTTTATATAGAAAAAAAAAGAGAATTCAGTCTTAACTCTACCAGAGTTTTTCAAACTTTATTTTGATTAAGCCTTCCCCAATGGCTAGTGGGTAAAGAATCCATCTGCAATGCAGGAGAAACAGGTTCTATTCCTGGATTGGGAAGATCCCTTGGAGAGGGGCATGGCAACCACTCCAGTATTCTTGCCTGAAGAATCCCATGGACAAAGAAGCCTGGATGGCTACAGCCCAGAGGGTTGCAAAGAGTTGGACACAACTGAGCAACTACACACTCACAATACAAACAAACAAGCTGGATTGAGAAAAGGCAGAGGAACCAGAAACCAAATTGCCAACATCCATTGTATCATAGAAAAAGCAAAAGAATTCCAGAAAAATATCTACTTCTGCTTCACTGACTACACTAAAGCCTTTGACTGTGACGATAACAACAAACTGTGGAAAATTCTTCAAGAGATGGGAATACCAGACCACCTCATCTGCCTCCTGTGAAACCTATATGCAGGTCAAGAAGCAACAGTTAGAACTAAACATGGAACAATGGGCTGGGTCCAAATTGGGAAAGGAGTACATCAGGACTATATATTGTCACCCTGCTTATTGAACTTATATATGAGAAATGCCAGGCTAGATGAAGCTCAAGCTGGAATCAAGATTGCCAGGAGAAATATCAATAACCTCAGATATTCAGATAACACCACACTAAAGAGCCTCTTCATGAAGGTGAAAGAGGAGAGTGAAAAAGTTGGCTTAAAACTCAACATTCAAAAAATGAAGACCATGGCATCCAGTCCCATCACTTCACGGCAAATAAATTGGGAAGCAATGGAAATAGTGACAGACTTTATCTTCTTGGGCTCCAAAATCACTGAGAATGGTGACTGAAGCCATGAAATTAAAAGATGCTTGTTTCTTGGGAGGAAAGCTATGATCAACCTAGATAGGTATTAAAAAGCAGAGATCTCACTTTGCCAACAACAGTCCATATAGTCAAAGCTATGGTTTTTTCAAGCAGTCATGTACAGATGTGAGAGTTGGGACCATAAAGAAAGTTGAGTGCTGAGGAATTGATGTTTTTGAATTGTAGTGTTGGAGAAGACTCTTGAGAGTCCTTGGACTTCAAGGAGATCAATCCAAGACCAGTCAATACTAAAGGAAGTCAATCCTGAATATTCTTTGGAAGGAATGATGCTGAAGCTGTAGCTTCAATACTTTGGACACCTGATGCAAAGAGCCAACTCTTTGGAAAAGATTCTGAAGCTGGGAAAGATTGAGGGCAGGTAGAGAAGGGGGCGACAGAGGATAAGATGGTTGGATTGCTATGAGTTTGAGCAAACTCCGGGAGATAGTGAAGGACAGGGAAGCCTGGCATGCTACAGTCCATGGGGCTGCAG
Organism: Bos taurus; assembly: GCF_002263795.3. Lineage (NCBI taxonomy): Eukaryota > Metazoa > Chordata > Mammalia > Artiodactyla > Bovidae > Bos > Bos taurus. The sequence continues at coordinate 50,698,070 of NC_037331.1, forward strand.
AGTTGGACACAACTAAGCAACTGAACAACAACTGCTGCTGCTGCTGCTAAGTCGCTTCAGTCGTGTCCGACTCTGTGCGACCCCATAGACGGCAGCCCACCAGGCTCTGCCATCCCTGGGATTCTCCAGGCAAGAACACTGGAGTGAGTTGCCATTGCCTTCTCCATTGTGTGAAAGTGAAAAGTGAAAGTGAAGTCGCTCATTCTCATCCGACTTGTAGCGACTCCATGGACTGCAGCCTACCAGGCTCCTCCATCCATGGGATTTTCTAGGCAAGAGTACTGGAGTGGCTTGCCATTGCTTTCTCCGCTGAACAACAATATAGACTAAATCATCTCAGGTTCATTGGTAATGCCACGTCTGCAAATTTCTTGCTAAGGTGGTGCTTCTGGCTGTAGGTAGGATGGATAAGATGGTCATATAGGTTAAGCCATGGTGGACTGGCTCAGAAAGCAAAGCAGTGACTCATTCAGATTCTTCTCCTTCGGGCAAAAGACACTGGTTAAGGTCTCCTAGGGTCAAATTTTAGGGGTACAGAGGTAGAACTGGTCTGGGGTCATGAAGGCTTCTGGATAAGTATCCCATATCTCTCATCACATGCTGTAGCTACTGTATATTCTGCAACCACTGAGACAAATGATTGAAGGTTTGGAATGAGTCAATATAAGATAATATCCTCAAACTTAAACCTTATGGTAAATTTCTTTGGCATATTTTTAACCCTAGGCCTGAGAACTAGCCATTTACATAAACTGTAAAAATTTCTAAGAGTGACTCAGAGGAAGGAAAAAGGAAGAGGACCCAGCCACCAAAGTTTATGTTATGATGAAATTCAGGGATGAACTTGGACATGATCCACCAATGGGCTTCAGTGGTCTATAAATTGGTTGTTTTGAGACACTGACCAAGTAATCCTTTTATTATACATTACAGGTAGGAATAATGATGTCTAAAGGTAGGATGCCAGCCCAATGTCACAAGTAACCTAGCAGTCACAAGCAAACAAGAGGTGGTCAAATATTATGTGAACTTCCTATAACCATGGCTTAATCAATCATCCATGTCTTAGATGATTCTTTGTGAAGGCTGCATGGAAAGTGTTTGGCCATGCCTGTCTACCTGGCACTTAATCTAATGAAAAGGATGGTTTTAAACACTGTTTGGAAAATATTTTGAGAAGAATTGTCAAATTCTGGTGCTCTAGAGAATTACTGAATCCAAGATGCCATCATTTGTTGAAATGGAGCTCTGAATGGCCTCTGTGTGTAGACCCAGACAGTCAGAGACTCTACAAATTGAAAGTTAAAAAGGTAATAATCTTAAACCAAGGGAGGATGGCTCACCTCCCCAAACCTCAAAGAATAAAGTGCAAAGAAAAAACTTGAGTTAGACCTATGAAAAATGAAAAGTGAATTTTCATATGGGTTGGAAAAGTATCTCACATGGAAGGATGTACCACATCTAAGAAAGAAGAGCAAACCTCCTTCCAAGCCCTTTCCTCAGCTCCTCTCGGGTCCTAGCTGACTGCATCTTCCTTTCCTTTATGACATTAAGTTTCCGGCCTTTTCTCCAACACTAACAATCTCCACTTTTTGTTCTGCTGTGGCAACAACCCAGCTTGCTACCTGGGAGGAAAAGAGATCTTAATAATCCTTAAAGTAAATACTGCTAATACAAAAGGATTATTAAAATAAATCTACTCTGTGTTCTGTTGACCTTCACAAAGTTTCCTAAAAGAAAATATTTTTTCTCTGAATAAAAGGAACCCTGATAGACCAATGGTAGCTATGTAATGAGTGGAAATTAGAACTGTTAGAACTGAAATCTTGGTCCTCACGGTTTTACCTCTAAATGGAGAGCAAAATATTAACCTTCAGAAATGATGAAAAATCACCAATTATGAAACATCTAAGCACTGGTCATCTGAGTGCTTGGCCATCAGAAAAGTCTCTTGGAGGGGTTTATGTTGGCAAGGGGTCTATAACTTTAATTTCACTCACAACTATTTACTAATATTTCTGTATGACATTGTGATGCCTAGAGTGAATTTTAATGAAGTGTGAAGAGTCTTAAACATGTTTCCTGGACTGCAGTCTACTGTGTAGCATTAACAATGAAGATAATAAGGCTAGGTACAGCTAGTTGGACTAGCTTAAGCTTAATACAGATGGGCTGTATTAAGCTTCATCTGAAGAACTTAGCAATAGCATTAAACAATCTCCATTCTGATCAGTAAGTACATTTCCCAAAAAAAACGGAGATTCATTTTTACCTTATAAGACAGAGGCCCTGGCTATACACTGTTATATTTGAATCTTGCAGTAGTTTTCATCCCAAGTTACTGAAACAATGTAAGAGGCTTTTTACTGAGGGGTAAAAACTTCAAATAGTTCCACATATCATAATACAGCTATAGTCCATACAGCCATAATCCAGTCATAACTAACTGGAGTCTCAGACACTGGGAAGCAAACACAAGGACCCAAAGTGAAGAAATGCTATAGTCCGAATTTGTGTCTCCTCAGATTCTTACGTTGAAACATAATCCCCAGTGTGATGGTTTTAGGAGGGAGCAATTTGGGAGGTGATTAGGTCTTGAAGTTAGGTTTCTCTTGAATGGGATTAGTGCTCAAATAAGAGATATCAAAGTGCTCCTTTGTCCCTTCTGCCACGTGAGGACACAGGGGTAAAAAACAGCTGTCTACAAACTAGTCCCTCATGAGACATGATTCTGCCAGTGACTTCATCTGGGACTTCCCAGGCTCCAAAACTGACATAAACAGATTTCTGTTGTTACAAATCACCCACTCTATGGTATTTTTGTTTTGGCTGCCCAAAGGGACAAAGATAAGAACCTACACTCAAGGTAGTGGACTTACTGGTTAAGGTGAATTCGATAATACAGCAGGATTACCTACTTCCCTTCCTCTCCAAACACAGGCCTTGACTGTGATTTACAGACTCACCGGCAGTAAGACAACCAAGGGGATAACTAAGGCCCTGCACCGAGACTACAAGGTACCAAGGGTAGTTTCCTGACCATAAAGTTATCACCGCCGAAGGGAGAGAAACGAGTCGATGGAAGATGGCATTGTGCAAATATGCAAAATGTGAAAATGTGCAGGATGTACAAAATGCAGCAGCATCTGTTAAGCTCAGGAAATAAGGGATGGGAATCTGGTCCCATTATATCATGGCAAATAGAAGGGGAAAAAGTGGAAGCAGTGACAGATTTTATTTTCTTGGGCTCCAAAATCACTGGTGACTGCAGCCATTAAATTAAAAGATGCTTGCTCCTTGGAAGCTATGACAAACCTAGGCAGCATATTAAAAAGAAAAAACATCACTTTACTGACAAAGCCCCATATAATCAGAGCTATGGTTTATCCAGTAGTTATATATGGATATGAGAGTTGGACCACAAAGAAGGCTGAGAGCCAAAGAATTGATGCTTTTGAATTGTGGTACTGGAGAATACTCTTGAGTGTCCCTGGACTGCAAGGAGATCAAACCAGTCAATCCTAAAGGAAATCAACCCTGAATATTCATTGGAAGGACTAATTCTAAAGCTGAAGCTCCAACAGTTTGGCCACCTGATGCAAAAAGCTGACTCACTGGAAAAGACCCTGATGCTGGGAAAGACTGAATGTAAAAGGAGAAAGAGGGCGGCAGAGGATGAGATGGTTAGTTGGCATCACTGACTCAGTAGACACAAATCTGAGCAAACTCCAGGAGACAGTGAAGGACAGGAAGCCTGGCATGCTGCAGTCCAAGGGGTCACAAAGAGTTGGATACAACTTAGTGACTGAACAACAACAGCAAGTGGAAGAGATCCCCAAAAGCTTGTGGGGTGTATGAACAACAATTTACCCAACTGTGCTGAAATTGGGCATGAGACAGTAGATTTAAAGAGTGAGCAGCTGATTATCAGTCTAGGAATGAGTGGTCACCATTTGGCCCAGCTCAAGTTCCTGAATTAGAAGACTGCAAATGGGGAGAAGGGTCAGCACCCATTACTATTTTAGATACCAAAGATAACAACCCAGCCACAACTCTCTGCATTCCACGAGTCCCAACCCAAAGCCATCTCCACAAATACTTTCTTGATCTACCCACTTGCCCTATTATCTCCCACCCACGTGGCTCTGTACCTCTTCTGTAATCCCATAGACTTGACTTGTGCCTCTCCTAGGCCACCTTCATAGTCTCCCTTGTTCAATGTTACACATTCCTTGAGGGCAGAAAACCATCTGTATGTCTCCCTCTGTGCTTTATACACAGGAAATGCTTAATAAATATGTATATATACATACATACATATAAAATATGTATATATATATATAAGGAAATATGTGTGTACATATATAAAAAAATATGTGTGTGTTTGTGTGTGTGTGCACATGTGCTCCATCATATGCAACTCTTTTTGACCCCTTGGACTGTAGCCAGCCAGGCTCCTCTGTCCATGGAATTTTTCAGTCAAGAATACAGGAGTGGGTTGCCATTTTCTCCTCCAAGGGATCTTCCCGATTCAGGGATTGAACCCACATCTCCTACAACTGCATTGGCAAGCAGGTTCTTTACCACTGAGTCACCTGTAAAGATATATATATATATATATATTTATATTTATATTTAATTAAATGAAGGATGAAAAGTGAAAGTGAAGTCACTCAGTCGTGTCGGACTCTTTGCAACCCCATGGACCGTAGCCTACCAGGCTCCTCTGTCCATGGGATTTTCCAGGCAAGAATACTGGAGTGGGTTGTCATTTCGTTCTCCAGGGGATCTTCCCAACCCAGGGATCAAACCCGGGTCTCCCACATTGTAGGCAGACGCTTTACCGTCTGAGCTACAGAGCTCTCTTTTTCTCCTTTGATAACTTACTAATAACTTAAGAAGTCTAAACATGAAGCAGCCTTGGAACCAGAGGTGGTATTAACAGAAAAGGGATCACTCACAAGATCATCTTTCTTTGTTCTACTACATCCCTCCAGAGGAAAGTACATTTATGTCTTGTTAGTTCCACTACCCAGCACAGTCCATTACATTTCCATTCTCAATGACACCTTACTTGGCACAAAATCATTTATCTTCCCCCAGTTTCTGCTATTCTAAACCTTCAGCACACAAGTCCCTTCCCCAACTCTGTTCGCTCCTCTTTTCTCATTTTAGCCAGTTTAAACCATAAAGCTCCACACTTCAAAGAAAAAAATGAGGCTGCCAGATGAAAATTCCCTTATCTTCCTGTTATCTTTTCTCAACATCCCAATACAGCCACAGCTGTACCAACACTTCACCATGAAAATGCACCGCCCAGGTTCCCCACTGCAGCAAGCAGGATCCCTGAGGACTCCAGCTGCTGCCCCTGGGGGTCCATGCTTGCACTGCTTTGAGGTCACAATGCCCACATGCTGCCTCTCAGGCAGGGAGTAAACTAAGAGATACTAACCGGCCGGTTCCTATGAGACACAGAACTTCTTTAACTAGCAACTCTGGCACTCCATAGGCTTGCCCAAAGCTTCCTTGGAATTGTGTTAGAGATGAGACACTTCCTACCTAATCCTCCTTCCTTTCACAGGTGTCAGATCACCAAGGTCTGAAAGCTCTCCCCACCTCCACTCGCTCCTCCTTATCCTTCATAAATAAGTGTCTTCCCCAGTGGATCTTACATACCCAATCACATCTTGCTGTCTGATTCTTGGAGAACCCGAACTAACATACTTCTTATCACAAAATAAGGTTTTCCCTCTCACCCATATGACTGCCCAGAACCTAGCTCCTTTCCATGACCTGCTTGGTCTCCTTGATATTCCTTCATTGCTGTTCTTGCCCTTAATCCCACATGTAAGCCAAGAAAAAAAAAAAAAACCCTCATTAAAAAAAAAAAAAAAGAACCACCTCTAGCAACTGACATCTCTTCCCATGTCTTTTCATCCAGCTTTTTTCTCCCCTAATTGTGTGCTCTGTGTTCATTCTATTAATGAAATTGCTATTTCCCAAATTGCCTATGATCTAACTCCCAGAACCAATGGGCAGTCTTTAAGCCTTAAATTACTACATTTCCATGGTGTACTTGTCACTACTGGTAATTCCTCTACCTCTTCCTCCTCCCCCACCACTGCCACCACAAAAACACTTTCTCCTTCCAGGGTCCCCCCAAAACACCAAGTTCTTTCGGTCTTCCTTCTACTGTAGTGGTTGCTTCTCAGCTTCCCTTGCTGGAATCTCTATTGATTCAACTCAAAAGTTCAAGCACAACCTCCCTTTGCACTTGCTCTTCTACTCACTAAAATTTTCCTGAAGAATCTTATTCAACTCCCATGGTGTTAACAACCAATATACTTAAAATTACTTACTTAAAATTTTTACCAAAAATTTTAAGCAGAGAAGGTGATGGCACCCCGCTCCAGTACTCTTGCCTGGAAAATCCCATGAGCGGAGGAGCCTTGTAGGCCTCAGTCCAGAGGGTCCTGAAGAGTCGGACATGACTGAGCAACTTCACTTTCACTTTTCACTTTTGCGCATTGGAGAAGGAAATGGCAATCCACTCCAGTGTTCTTGCTTGGAGAATCCCAGGGACGGAGGAGCCTGGTGGGCTGCCGTCTATGGGGCCACACAGAGTCGGACACGACTGAGGTGACTTAGCAGCAGCAGCAACAACCTCAAAGATCTTGCTCTTCCACAGTGTTCCAAGACTGGCTATAAAAGGATTATGACCCTTTGGTTGATGATCCAATCTCTGGCTTAGGTTTAATTGCAGTTGACCACCACCATGCCCTCTTCATCTCTCACTTTCTCATTCATGCACAAAATTGTAGAAGGAACATGGGAACTACTTCCTTACTTCAGTTCAGTTCAGTCATTCAGTCATGTTCGACTCTTTGCAACCCCATGGATTGCAGCATGCCAGGCCTCCCTGTCTATCACCAACTCCTGGAGTTTACTCAAACTCATGTCCATTGAGTTGGTGATGCCATCCAACCATCTCATCCTCTGTCATCCCCTTCTCCTCCTGCCTTCAATCTTTTCAAATGAGTTAGTCAAATGAGTCAAATGAATCAGGGTCTTTTCAAATGAGTCAGTTCTTCACTTCAGGTAGCCAAAGTATTAGAGTTTCAGCTTCAGCATCAGTCCTTCCAATGAATATTCAGGGCTGATTTCCTTTAGGATGGACTGGTTGGATCTCCTTGCAGTCCAAGGGACTCTCAAGAGTCTTCTCCAACACCACAGTTCAAAAGCATCAATTCTTTGGTGCTCAGCTTTCTTTATAGTCCAACTCTCACATCCATACATGACTACTGGATATTTACCTAGGTCAGCTCTGTTGACAAATCTGCATCTTCACATTAAGATATTTTGGCTTCATAGTGGCTTGAGGCTAAGGCTACTACAAGATTATAGATAGGCATCATCCTCTCCAAATTCATCCCTATGTAAACACTGTAACTTTACTTTCTTCCTTTGTTTATACAAATCTAGTCATTTCAGGATTTTTTAGGAGTGGAATTTTTTTCAATGTTATTGAGGAATAATTTATGTAAAATAAACTGCATTCATTTAAAGTAAAATTCCACAAATTTTAACAGTTGTATATACTCATGAAACCAGCACTATAATTAAGATACAAACATTTCCATCACCATATAATGGGTTTTTAAAAAATCATTTTAGAATGTTACATAGCACTATGCTTTCTATTTACATATTATTTCTACAGGCCAGTCTACCACTTGAAAAAATGTACTGTGAACATTTTTCTAAGTCAGAAAATACAGATCCAATACTTTCTTTTTAATAGCTTCACAGACGTCCATCTTATATATGTACCATAATTTATTCACATATTTTCCTATTGATGGGCTTTATTCAGACTGTTCCAGGGTTTCCTCTCCTCCCCTTCTGTATTTTATCCTGTATTTTATCTCTTACTGTATGTGCCAAAATCATTACTAATATGTGATTTCTCTTTCCTTAAATGAAATTTGGGGTTTGAGTCATGGGTATATTTTCCCCCACATTTACTTTCTTGGGTTGCGTACAAGGAAAGAATTATCATTCAATTGTTCATTTAATCATTTAGTCCACAATATTACCGGCAATCAGAAGAGATCTGTATTTCATGAGCAAAGAAGAGAGCTCTTGATTCACTAAGAAAACAGACAATTTTGTGAAGCTAGCCATTTATCTGTCAAAGTGAACCACAGTGAGAAACCACTATGTACCTTCAATTATTTTCATTTATGTTTTAAAAAAGTTTTCTTTTTTTGTATTGGGTATAAGGTTGATCCATATTTTATTATATTTCAATTAGCTTTTGACAAAACTAAGTATATGAAAATATAATCAAGAGAATTAGAAAAATGAGATTAGAATGCATAGTCAACCCAGATTTTTTTAATGAGAAAAAGTCAGGAATTGAGAAAACAATGAAGGAGACTTTTTTCTTAAAATTTTTTCCCAATGTAATCAAGGACACAGTAAAAATCTTCATACTCTGTATTTGAGTATTACCAATGATGTTTCTGCAGGACAGATTCCTGGAAATGGTTTGGTTGTGTGAAAGACATAGGTGTTTTAGAATTATGAGTTACAATGCTTTAAAGGGGGACATCCTCTAAATGAATTTATCTCAGAAACTGGTCACTCCTTCTTACATTGAGGAATGCTGCTGTGCCTTGCAATGCAGTGACTCCAAGGGCTCAGGGACAGGATCCTGGTCCTGGAGGCAGTCGCAGAGCCTCGAGCCCCCTCTAGTGCTCTGAGGAAGCTCAGGGAACTAAGACAGGACCCACAGGGCCGGCCTGCCGCTGCCCTGCCTCCTCCCCCTTGAGCCCTAGGGTGTATCTGCTGGCTTTCTAGGCTGCATCTTCCAGCTTCCAGCTGTCTTGTCTATCCTTCAACACACCAGACTTAGAGCCTTCCAATGTCTGATCCCTCAAGATTTTTAGAAGGCTGGCCACTTCAGCTTATTCACATAAGAGCTTAAGACATAAAATCCTCAGGGAGGCCTTCCCTGGCTACTAGTTGCCCAACAGAATTACCTTCCTTCACACCCCTCCTCTCCTTCAGGTCAAGATTATCTCACAGAATTTTCACTACCTGAATCCCATTGGCTTTGTAGTCAAAAATCCACCTGCCTTTCCCACCCATTACTGACACAATAGCTAAGGGGTTTCCCTATCAAATCCAAATCACTCTCCTGCTCAAAAACCCTCAGACTGCTTCTAGCACAACTGCTTTTAGTTGTGCTCTGTATGTGCTTAGTCATGTCCCACTGTTTGAGATCCCATGAACTGTAGCCCACCAGGTTCCTCTGTCCATGGAATTTCCTGGCAAGAATACTGGAGTGAGCTCACATTTCCTCCTCCAGGGCACTTTCCTGAGCCAGGGTTGGAACCCACATCTCCTGTGTCTCCTGCACTGCCGGTAGAATCTTTTATGTTCTGCGCAATAGTATTTTTTTTTTCTTTTTTTAAAAACTTTGGCTGTATAGCACAGCCTGCCGGATTTTAACTCCCCAACCAGGGATCAAACCCATGGCCCAGTCTTAAACACTGCACCACCGGGGAAGTCCCTAGAGTTATAGTATCTTATGGTCATTTACTGGGCTCTATCGCAGCTCCAGGCTATGGCTCCATTCTTTCTGTTCTTTCCTGAATGACTCCCAGAGGCCACAGTGCCTCCTGCTGTTCCTAAATGTACCAGGAACTTCCTTTACCTCCAGTTCCTCCCACTAGAACACTGAATTAAGACATTCATGAGACTCATACCCTGGCTTCCTTCAGGCTCAGATCAAAAGGACACCCCACACCACTTTTTTTTTTTTTTTGCTCTGCCTTTTATTTCTTCATGGAATTTATCGCTAGCTATAATGATTTTGCTTACTTATTATGCATTGTCTCTCTACCAGTAGAAGGTAAGTCCTAGGAGGGCATGGATTTTTATTCTCGTTTCCCTTTTGTCATCCTCAGAGGCCAGCACGTAGTCACTTCCCAATATATACTGCCTGTGAGCACAGTGAAATTACAGTTGTATCTCTCTCCCTCAACTATAACATAAGCTTCTTGGAAACAGGGATACCATGTCTCTGGTTTATCATTGTCTCCCTAGCGTCCATTTCTGTCCATGGCATCTGACAGATTCTAAGCATTTATTAAAAGAATATAACTGACACTTACAGAGCTTGGGATGTAACAGTGATCATTTCTGTCTAGGTATTTATCTGAACAACATTTAGTTTAAAGGGATTTAGAATATTTAGAAGAATATCTTCAAGATTACCTGTACAAAGTTATGTCCGCCCAAAGTCTACATCCATGTGAGTGAACAAACACGTGAATATGACCTTATCTGGAAAGAGTATCTTGGCAGGAGAGATCACCTCAAGTTGAGGATGAAGGTGGTGGTACTTAATCCAGTGCCTGGTGCCCTTATAAGAGGGAAATTCCCACACACAAAGATACAGAAGGAGAACGCCATGTGATAACAGTGGCAGAGACTAGAGTGATGCATTTACAAGCCAAGGAACACCCAGGATTGCCGGCGCCTACCAGAAGCTAGGAAGAGGCCAGGAATGATCCCCCCCAGAGCCTTCAGAGAGAGCATGGCCCTGCCAACAACTTGATTTTGGACTTTTAGCATTCTAGAACTGTGACAGAGTAAGTTTCAGTTGTTTGTTCTACTCAGTCTGTTACTTTGTTTTAGCATTCCCAGGAAACTTATAATACATGATCTCTCTTTTTAAAAATCCTGTTAATCAAAAGATACAATGGTATCAATATTAAAAATTTTTGAGAAGAATTTGATAGTGATCTAGAAGCTCTTTCATTTTGAGTGTTGGAGATTCTATTAAAGACAAGATTGTTCAAGGTGGAAACTAATGGCAAATTGGCTTGGCCTGCTAAACATTTGCCTGAAGAAATGAGAAGCTATTTCCCCATGCCAGGGGATAGGTGCTCAGTGTAACACCTGGTGAGGGGATCAAGCACACACTGCTATTAGCTTTACTGACAGAAAGCCAAGAACATAGAAGTAGTTGAGTCAGATGAATATACCCTGAGACACACTCTAGAAAAGCCAAAATTTATGTAGCATGTAACACACCTAGACAGGCACACACTCATTAAACAGCAGCATTATGTAAGGAATGATGCTTGCTTGGCCTACACTCATTATAAAACAATCTTAACTGAAATAAACAGTTAAGGTTATAGATATATATCACTAACAATACTGAAGGAGTTCCATAACCCAAGGCATGAAAAAAAAAACATTGAGAAAAATAAACTTATCTTATGGAAAAATAATTTTGTACATGTAGAGAAAAACATCAGGAGGTCTGCCCCTACCTCCCTCTATCCCTGCAAATATACGAGGCTTGATTAGGAGAGAAAGTTGAGGCCAGTTGGGATGGAGAAGGCTGGATCCTAAGAGAGAGCCGACATAATGCTGAGATCTCATAGGATACTTCAAGGTATTTTGTGATACTGCAGAGGATGAGGAAGGGAAAAACAATTTCTTGTCTCTCCTGGGAAGAGAGCAAGTTTTACTCCTTGCTGGGAATTTCTGCTCAAGCATATGAGAAAGGAAAAAGTGGAAATGGCCACACTACCTCTTATAGAAGCTTGATTCTCTTGTGTTGAATAATATGAAATTTTTCTTTTTGGGGGGAGCAAAAGTGGTTAATATCAGCAATATCATAAGGTTCATTAAGCATTCCACCTAGATTTCTTGGGGAGCTAGCTTTCTTCTCTGATCCTTTTGGTGCAAGGAGTAAGTTTCATATTGAGTTTCAAAGTGAAGACTTTCCCAGGGTGCATCACATTATTAAACAAGTCCCCTGATGCAGAGCCTGGGCATTTAACTCTTCCATCTTTCCATGACACATGAGCAAAACTCAATAATTTCCTTAATTTCAGGAAAAAGCCTGCTTCATTCAAACCTAGAAGATGGCATTTCTTTATATTTTTCCCTCTGATTTATATATCATTTAAAAAAAAAAAAAAAAACAAATTATGAGTGCATGGTTGCTGCTGCTGCTAAGTCGCTTCAGTTGTGTCCGACTCTGTGCGACCCCATAGACAGCAGCCCACCAGGCTCCCCCGTCCCTGGGATTCTCCAGGCAAGAACACTGGAGTGGGTTGACATTTCCTTCTCCAATGCAGGAAAGTGAAAAGTGAAAGTGAAGTCGCTCAGTCGTGTCTGACACTTAATGACCCCATGGACTGTATGTAGCCCACCAGGCTCCTCCATCCATGGGATTTTCCAGGCAAGAGTACTGGAGTGGGGTGCCATTGCCTTCTCCGGTGAGTGCATGGTAGTATTTAAATTAAAACAACACTTTATGTTTTAAAAGTACAAGAAAATAGACTCTTTATTCTCTCCAAGTTCCCCTCTAACTAAAAGAGGGGCTGCACTTCAAAGACAGATAACCTAGGGACAGGTGAGGGTCTCATGCGTGCCATTGGCCATGTTAGCCTAATGCAGTGATGCACAGTTGCGCTGGCAAGCACTGTTCATTAGAGGAAATAAAACTAGTCACTGAAATAAGGCTTTTTAAAATGATTTTTGTTTTCAGAGCAAAGAAGCTTGAAAGCAATAACCCGTTTGTCCTGAGGGAAATAGCAGACAACTTCCTAGGCTCTGAGAGGATGTACTAAACAGCATGGAAATCATAAGGTAAATACCATCTGAGATGTGCCTGCAGGAGAGTTACTTACATCACATTAAGAACATTCTGCCAACCCCTCAGCTTGGTGTCAGTTAGACCCTGAGGCAGCACTTGACATGGCTACTTTAAAGAAAAACCCATCCACTACGCAAGACAATGCACAGGGCAACCTACCTTCTCCCTGCCGCTTCCTGGAGGCAAAGATCTCACTGGATCCAGGAAATACTGTTTCGGGAAGATTGTCACACATTCCTTCAGGGCCTCTCATGTTTGCCATGGGTTCTTATAACCTAGACAACAAGAGCCATGAAAAGAAAATTTGGTGGGAGCTGATGAGATAATTTAGTAGAAGTTCTTCCAACAAATGGGATGTGTGTTCAAATAAAAAGAACCAAGCCCTTTAAAAACTAAACAAACAGCAATATGAAAGGTAGGATCAGCAGCAGAACTACAAAAGTTTTTAAAAGAATGCTGAGAAGATAAAATATAAAGCCAGCTGGCTGTGTTGACCTGTCTTGCCTCAAGGGTTTTCTTTCTTCTTGATTTACTATAAGAATTGTTCTAACCCTTTCCAGCTTCAGGAAGAGAAGTAAAATGTATGTCTTCTCTGCAGCTGTATTCAAGATTTATGTAGAGCATGTTATGGAAATATTGGCTTTTTTCTTTACCTTAATAGAAAATTGTAATAAAAGATTTGATTTTAATAAACATTAAAAATAATCCATCCTCCAAAACATATGCAGAAAATATAAATGAAAGCCCTAAATGCCTTTTAAACTGAAATGAATTTTCATTATTTTTTAAAAAAGACTTCAGGTTTCTTGAAGGATGAAAAGTTAAGAGTATTTATTACAGTTCCATTAATCTTTGCACGAGAAAGTAAAAAGTAAGTGTCAGTCATTCAGTCATGTTCTACTCTTTGTGACCCCATAGACTGTAGCCTGCCAGGCCCCTCTGTGCATTGAATTCTCCAGGCGAGAATATTAGAGTGGGTAGCCATGCCATTATCCAGGGGATCTTCCTAACTCAGGGGTCAAACCCAGGTCACCTGCCTTCCAGACAGATTCTTTACCATCTAAGTCAGCAGGGAAGCACTTTCAAGAGTAAGGTCCTGCAAAAATTAGCAATGATCACTGATACCAAAGGAATTGAGCACTGACCATACCTGTTATCAACAGATTTTTCTTAAAAATTTGTAAAGACCCTCATAATATTTTCATTTTATCAAGTCCTAAACCTTTTCAGTATCAATGAACTGAAAACTCTGATGAATATATTTTTATTTCCTGGCTTCGGTTAGCTTTGTGAGGTGCTGCTGGTTAAATCACTTACAGAGTTAATGACATCAGATTGAATTTGAACCAGCATTGCGTCACTCCAAAGGAAAACAACACCCAATCTCCTTTCCACTTACTTTAGCAGAGCCCTGGTTGTGAAAGTGATTGTTTACATCCACAGGTAAGTGGAGTTGACTTAGAATAACTGACTAAAAAAACAACATGAGTTCATGTCATCCATGTCATCTTTGTAACTGAAGAAAAGCATTTGGACTTTCGTCTTAGACTCGCTATTCACTTGTTTTGATAACACTGATGATTGGGTCTGAGTAAACATTACCCAGCCATGTGTGCGTGTTCAGTCATGTCCAACTCCATGTGACCCTATGGACTGTGGCCCACCAGGCTCTTCTGTCCATGGGATTTCCCAGGCAAGCATACTGGAGGGGGTTGCCATTTCCTACTCCAGGGGATCTTCCTGACCCAGCGGGTGAATCCATATATCCTGTATCTTCTGCATTGCAGGTGCATTCTTTACCAATGAGCCATTGAGGAAACCTAAGCCAACACCAGATATAATGAAAACCCTGTTGGAGGTAAAAACTTACCTCTGCACAGAGGCATGGGCCAGAGAAACCTTTAGGATTGCCTGGAACTCTCTGTATATACAGCCGTAAAATCTTTACTACAAAGTGTGAGAGGTTGGTATCTAAACTGTCTGTTCTCTATAAAGTGAAAATCCCGGATGGCTTTCACTTATTCAACCTTGATCCTTGGGAGGAAATTAGAACTGAGTGCAGCAACTAGGGAATCCATTGTTAAGGTCATCACACAGCATCTATTTGAACACTGTGAAACTTATTTACCATAGAATCACAGCTGCCACAGAGCGGCAGCTGCCTGGTGCTGGAGTGGCGACTGTGTGGTGCTGGAGCGACTGTGAAGAGATACCCCATGTCCAAGGGCAAAGAAGAAGCCCCAGCAAGATGGTAGGAGGGGCGAAATCATGTTTAGAATCAAACCCCATACCCACCAGAGATGCTCGGAGGGCTCAAACAAACCTTGTGCGCACCAGGACCCAGAGACCCCACAGAGACTGAGCCAGAACTGTGTTTGAGTGTCTCCTGTGGAGGTATGGGTCAGCAGTGGCCTGTTGCAGGGGCAGGGGCTCTGGGGCAGCAGACCTGGGTATGGCTTAAGCCCTCTTGGAGGAGGTCGCCATTAACCCCACCATAGAGCCGCCAGAACTTACACAGGACTGAGAAATAGACTCTTGGAGGGCACAAGCAAAACAAGGACCCAGGAGAAAGGAGCAGTGACCCCATAAGAGACTGACCCAGACTTGCCCATGAGTGTTCATAGTCTCTGGCAGAGGCCTGGGTCGGCAGTGTCCTGCGGCAGCGTTGGGGCACTGAGTGTAGAAGTGCATGTATGGAACCTTTTGAAGGAAATCCCAATTATTTTCATTACCTCCACCATAGTTTGGCCCCAGGTAAATAACAGGGAGGGAACACGGTCCCACCCATCAACAGAAAACTGGATTAAAGATTTACTGAACATGGCCCCACCCATCAGAACAAGATTGCCCCCTCAGCCAGTCTCTCCCATCAGGAAGCTTCCATAAGCTTCTTATCCTTCTCCATCAGAGGGCAGACTGAAAACCATAATCACAGAAAACTAAGCAATCTGATCATATGGACCACAGCCTTGTTTAATTCAATGAAACTAAGAGCCATGCCGTGTAGGGCCACCCAAGATGGGTCATGGTGTCGAGTTCTGACAAAATGTGGTCCACTGGAGAATGCAATGGCAAACCACTTCAGTATTCTTGCCTTGAGAACCCCATGAACATTATGAAAAGGCAAATAGATAGGACACTGAAAGATGAACTTCCCAGGTTGGTAGGTGCCCAATATGCTACTGGAGATCAGTGGAGAAACAACTCCCGAAAGAATGAAGAGACAGAGTCAAAGCAAAAACAACACCCAGTTGTGGATGTGAATGGTGAGGGAAGTAAAGTCTGATGCTGAAAAGAGCAATATTGCATAGGAACCTGGAATGTTAGGTCCATGAATCAAGGCAAATTGGAAGTGGTCAAACAGGAGATGGCAAGAGTGAACATCAACATTTTAGCAATCAACGAACTAAAATGGACTGGAATAGATGAATTTAACTCAGATGACCATTATATCTACTACTATGGGCAGGAATCCCTTAGAAGAAATGGAGTAGCCATCATAATTAACAAGAGTCCGAAATGCAGTATTTGGATGCAATCTCAAAAATGACAAAATGGTCTCTGTTTCTTTCCAAGGCAAACCATTCAATATCACAGTAATCCAAATCTATGTCCCAACCACTAATGCCAAAGAAGCTGAAGCTGAACAGTTCTATGAAGACCTATAAGACCTTCTAAAACTAACACCCAAAAGAGATGTCCTTTTCATTATAGGGGACTGGAATGCAAAAGTAGGAAGTCAAGAAATACCTGGAGTAAAAGGCAAATTTGGCCTTAAAGTACAGAATGAAGCAGGGCAAAGGCTAATAGAGCTTTGCCAAGAAAATGCAAAGAGTCAGATACAACTGAGCAACTGAACTGAACTGAACTGAAGAGAATGCACTGGTCATAGCAAACACCCTTTTCCAACAAGAAAAGAAAAGCCTCTACACATACACATCACCAGATGGCCAACAACAAAATCACATTGATTATATTCTTTGTGGCCAAAGATGGAGAAGCTCTATACAGTCAGCAAAAACAAGACCCAGAGCTGACTGGGGCTAAGATCATAAATTCATTCTTGCCAAAATCAGACTTAAACTGAAGAAAGTAGGGAAACCCACTAGACCATTCAGGTATGACGTAAATCACATCCTTTATGATTATATGGGGCTTCCCTGGTGGCTCAGATGGTAAGGCGTCTGCCTGCAATGTGGGAGACCCGGGTTCAATCCCTGGGTCGGGAAGATCCCCTGGAGAAGGAAATGGCCACCCACTCCAGTACTCGTGCCTGGAAAATTCCATGGACTGAGAAGCCTGGTAGGCTACCGTCCATGGGGTCACAAAGAGTCAGACACGACTGAGTGACTTCACTTTCACTTATGATTATACAGTGGAAGTGAGAAATAGATTGAAGGGATTAGATCTGATGGACAGAGTGCCTGAAGAAATATGGACAGAGCTTCCTGACATTGTATAGGAGACAGGGATCAGGACCATCCCCAAGGAAAAGAAATGCAAAAATGCAAAATGGCTGTCTGGGGAGGCCTTACAAATAGCTGAGAAAAGAAGAGAAGCTAATGGCAAAGGAGATAAAGAAAGATACACCCATTTGAATGCAGAGTTCCAAAGAATAGCAAGAAGAGATAAGAAAGCCTTCCTCAGTGATCAGTGCAAAGAAATAGAGAAAAATAATAGAAAGGGAAATACTAGTGATCTCTTCAAGAATATTAGAGATACCACAGAATATTTCATGCAAGGATGAGCACAATAAAGGACAGAAGTGGTATGGACCTAACAGAAGCAGAAGATATTAAGAAGAGGTGGCAAGAATACCCAGAAGAACTATACTAAAAAGATCTTCATGACTCAGATAATCATGATGGTGTGATCACTCACCTAGAGCCAGATATCTTGGTGTATGAAGTGAAGTGGGCCAAAGGAAGCATAACTATGTACAAAGCTGGTGGAGGTGATGGAATCCCATTTGAGCTATTTCAAATATTAAAGATGATGCTGTGGAAGTGCTGCACTCAATATGCCAGCAGATATGGAAAACTCATCAGTGGCCACAGGACTGGAAAAGGTCAGTTTTCATTCCAATCCCAAAGAAAGGCAATGACAAAGAATGCTCCATGTACTGGAGCATTCATCTCACATGCTAGTAAAGTAATGCTCAAAATTCTTCAAGCCAGGCTTCAATAATACGTGAACTGTGAAATTCCAGATGTTCAAGCTGGATTTAGAAAAGGCAGAGGAACCAGAGATCAAAATGCCCACATCTGTTGGATCATTAAAAAAGCAAGAGACTTCCAGGAAAACATCTACTATTGTTTCATTGACTATACCAAAGTGTTTGACTATGTGGATCACTACAAACTGGGAAAATTCTTCAAGAGATGGGAATACCTGACCACCTGGCCTGCCTCCTGAGAAATTTGTATGTGCATAAAGAAGCAACAGTTAGAACCAGACTTGGAACAACAGACTGGTTCCAAATAGGGAAAGGAGTACGTCAAGGCTGTATATTGTCACCCTGCTTATTTAACTTACATGCAGAGTACATCAAGAGATATGCTGGGCTGGATGAAGCACAACCTGGAATCAAGATTGTCGGGAGAAATATCAATAACCTCAGATATGCAGATGACACCACCCTTACGGCAGAAAGTGAAGAAGAACAAAAGATCCTCTTGACGAAAGTGAAGGAGGAGAGTGAAAAGTTGGCTTAAAGCTCAACATTCAGAAAACTATGATCATGGCATCTGGTCTCATTCAATCAGTTCAGTTCAGTTGCTCAGTCATGTCCGACTCTTTGTGACCCCACGAATCACAACACGCCATGCTTCCCTGTCCATCACCAACTCCTGGAATTTACCCAAACTCATGTCCATCGAGTTGGTGATGCCATCCAACCATCTCATCCTCGGTCATCCCCTTCTCTGCCTGCCCCCAATGAGGTGGCCAAAGTATTGGGAGTTTCAGCCTCAGCAACAGTCCTTCCAATGAACACCCGGGACTGATTTCCTTTAGGATGGATTGGTTGGATCTCCTTGCAGTCCAAGGGACTCTCAAGAGTCTTCTCCAACACCACAGTTCAAAAGCATCAATTCTTCATCACTCAGCTTTCTTCACAGTCCAACTCTCACATCCATACATGACCACAGGAAAAACCATAGCCTTGACTAGACGAACCTTTGTTGGCAAAGTAATGTCTCTGCTTTTGAATATGCTATCTAGGTTGGTCTTAACATTCCTTCCAAGGAGTAAGCGTCTTTTAATTTCATGGCTGCAATCACCATCTGCAGTGATTTTGGAGCCCAAAAAGCAAAGTCTGACACTGCTCCCACTGTTTTCCCATCTATTTCCCATGAAGTGATGGGACCAGATGCCATGATCTTCGTTTTCTGAATGTTAAGCTTTAAGCCAACTTTTTCACTCTCCTCTTTCACTTTCATCAAGAGGCTTTTGAGTTCCTCTTCACTTTCTGCCATAAGGGTGGTATCATCTGAATATCTGAGGTTATTGATATTTTCCTGGCAATCATGTTTCCAGCTTGTGCTTCTTCCAGCCCAGTGTTTCTCATGATGTATTCTGCATATAAGTTAAATAAGCAGGGTGACAGTATATAGCCTTGACATACTCCTTTCCTGATTTGGAACAAGTCTGTTGTTCCATGTCCAGTTCTAACTGTTGCTTCCTGACCTACATATAGATTTCCCAAGAGGCAGGTTAGGTGGTCTGGTATTCCCATCTCTTTCAGAGTTTTCCACAGTTTATTGTGATCCACACAGTCAAAGGCTTTGGCATAGTCAATAAAGCAGAAATAGATGTTTTTCTGGAACTCTCTTGCTTTTTCCATGATCCAGCAGATGTTGGCCATTTGATCTCTGGTTCCTCTGCCTTTTCTAAATCCAGCTTGAACATCTGGAAGTTCATGGTTCACGTATTGCTGAAGCCTGGCTTGGAGAATTTTGAGCATTACTTTACTAGCGTGTGAGATGAGTGCAATTGTGTGGTAGTTTGAGCATTCTTTGGCATTGCCTTTCTTTGGGATTGGAATGAAAACTGACCTTTTCCAGTCCTGTGGCCACTGCTGAGTTTTCCAAATGTGCTGGCACATTGAATGCAGCACTTTCACAGCATCATCTTTCAGGATTTGAAATAGCTCAACTGGAATTCCATCAACTCCACTAGCTTTGTTTGTAGTGATGCTTGCTAAGGCCCACTTCACTTCACATTCCAGGATGTCTGGCTCTAGGTCAGTGATCACACCATCATGATTATCTTGGTTATGAAGATCTTTTCTGTACAGTTCTTCTGTGTATTCTTGCCACCTCTTCTTAATATCTTCTGCTTCTGTTAGGTGCATACTATTTCTATCCTTTATTGAGCCCATCTTTGCATGAAATGTTCCCTTGGTATCTCTAATTTTCTTGAAGAGATCTCTAGTCTTTCCCATTCTGTTGTTTTCCTCTATTTCTTTGCATTGACCACTGAGGAAGGCTTTCTTAACTCTCCTTGCTGTTCTTTGGAACTCTGCATTCAGATGCTTATATCTTTCCTTTTCTCCTTTGCTTTTCGCTTCTCTTCTTTTCACAGCTATTTGTCAGGCCTCCCCAGACAGCCATTTTGCTTTTTTGCATTTCTTTTCCATGGGGATGGTCTTGATCCCTGTCTCCTGCAATGTCACAAACCTCTGTCCATAGTTCATCAGGCACTCTGTCTGTGAGATCTGGTCCCTTAAATCTGTTTCTCACTTCCACTGTATAGTCATAAGGGATTTGATTTAGGTCATACCTGAATGGTCTATTTAAGTCTGAATTTGGCAATAACGAGTTCATGATCTGAGCCACAGTCAGCTCCCGGTTTTGTTTTTGCTGACTGTATAGAGCTTCTCCATCTTTGGCTGCAAAAAATATAATCAATCTAATTTCGGTGTTGACCATCTGGTGATGCCCATGTGTAGAGTCTTCTCTTGTGTTGTTGGAAGAGGGTGTTTGCTAAGTTCTCTTGGCAAAGCTCTATTAGCCTTTGCCCTGCTTCATTCCGTGTTCCAAGGCCAAATTTGCCTGTTACTCCAGGTGTTTCTTGACTTCCTACTTTTGCATTCCAGTCCCCTATCATGAAAAGGACATCTTTTTTGGGTGTTAGTTCTAAAAGGTCTTGTAGGTCTTCATAGAACTGTTGAACTTCAGCTTCTTCAGTGTTACTGGTTGGGGCACAGACTTGGATTACTGTGAATTCAATATCACGGTTTGCCTTGGAAACGAACAGAGACCATTCTGTCGTTTTTGAGATTGCATCCAAGAACTGCATTTCGGACTCTTTTGTTGACCATGATGGCGACTCCATTTTTCCTAAGGGATTCCTGCCCACAGTAGTAGAGATAATGGTCATCTGAATTAAATTCATCCATTCCAGTCCATTTTAGTTCGCTAATTCCTAGAATGTTGACATTCACTCTTGCCATCTCCTGTTTGACCACTTCCAATTTGCCTTGATTCATGGACCTAACATTCCAGGTTCCTATGCAATATTTCTCTTTACAGCATCAGACCTTGCTTCTATCACCAGTCACATCCACAGCTGGGTATTGTTTATGCTTTGGCACCATCCCTTCATTTTTTCTGGAGTTATTTTTCCACTGATCTCCAGTAGCATATTGGGCACCTACCTACCTGGGGAGTTCCTCTTTCAGTATCGTATCATTTTGCCTTTTTATACTGTTCATGGGGTTCTCAAGGCAAGAATACAGAAGTGGTTTGCCATTCCCTTCTCCAATGGACCACATTCTGTCAGACCTCTCCACCACAACCCTCCTGTCTTAGGTGGCCCCACACGGCATGGCTTAGTTTCATTGAGTTAGACAAGGCTGTGGTCAGTGTGATCAGATTGGCTAGTTTTCTGTGATTATGGTTTCAGAAAGCAGCCACCACTTGAGAGTACTTCAGAGGAAGCAGATCTTCAGTGGGGAGCTGGTTTCAGTAGAGCAAGTGTTGAAGGAAATGTTGGGACCTTGATGAAGACTAAACATGGGTGAAAGGGGCAGCAACCAAGAGCACCAGGCTGCAACAGCACAGAAGCGGCCAAGAGGAGCTACCCCACATTCAAGGTGAGGGGCAGTGGCTGAGACGAGCTACCCCATGGCCGAAGCCAGGGGCAGTGGCCCAGAAGAGCTACCCCACGTCCAGGGTCGGGGCATCGGCTGAGAGGAGCAACCCCACGTCCAAGGAGCGGTGGTTGCACAGGTGCAGGAGCGCCGAGAGGAGCTACTCCAGGTTCAAAGTCAGGAGGGGTGACTTGTCCAAGGTAAGGAGCAATGGTTGTGCTTTGCTGGAGCAGCCATGAAGAGATACCCAAGTAAGATGGTAGGTGTTGCGAGAGGGCATCAGAGGGCAGACACACTGAAACCATAATCACAGAAAACTAGCCTATCTGATCACATGGACCACAGCCTTATCTGGTCCCATTACTTCATGGCAAATAGATGGGGAAACAGTGAAACAGTGAGAGACTTTATTTTCTTGGGCTACAAAATCATTGCAGATGGTGACTGCAGCCATCAAATTAAAAGATGCCTGTTCCTTAGAAGAAAAGTTATGACCAACCTAGACAGCATATTAAAAAGCAGGGACATTCCTTTGCCAACAAAGGTCTGTCAAGTCAAAGCTATGGTTTTTCCAGTAGTCATGTATGGGTGTGAGAGTTGGACTCTAAAGAAAGCTGAGCACCAAAGAATTGATGCTTTTGAACTGTGGTGTTGGAGAAGACTCGACAGTCCGTTGGACTGCAAGGAGAGCCAACCAGTCCATCCTGAAGTAAATCAGTCTCGAATATTCGTTGGAAGGACTGATGCTGAAGCTAAAACTCCAATACTTCGGCCACCTGATGGGAAGAACTGAGTCATTTGAAAAGACCCTGATGCTGGAAAAGATTGAAGGCAAGAGGAGAAGGGGACGACAGAGGATGAGATGGTTGGATGGCACCGATTCAATGGAGAGCTTGAGTAAACTCTGGGTGTTGGTGATGGACAGGGAGGCCTGGCGTGCTGCAGTCCATGGGGTCGCTGAGTTGGACACAACTGAGTGACTGAACTGAACTGATAGAACCAGAGAAGAAAAGTTTTCTACATCTGCTTATTGAGTCAGGGGGCGGTGTATGAGAGCATGCAGTCAGAAGGGGGGATTTCTTTGACTACCAGAAAGACTAGAGGAAACATCAGAATCCAGATTAGAGAGGTGAGAGAATTACCTCACACAGCCTATTGTTCTGTGACCAGCTACAGAGGGGTCTCTGAAGCCTCCGGTTGCTGCCATGTCATGGACCCCTATTGAGGGTAAGGATTCCAATGAACTCATTCCTGCCTACATTGTCATGTGCCATGCATAAAGTCCAAATCTGTTCCACCAGCCACAGTTAACTGAAGCAAGGATTAAGGGCCCTTTGGAAATAGATTATCATTTCCCAAGAAAATGCACATAGGGACAGACTTTCATTTTGGCCTATAATTCCAGAGGGTTTGTGAATCCCCAAAGCCTCAGGTCAAAAATCCCTAATACTGAAGAAACTGACCAAAGAAGTGAAATATGGGGAACCAGTTCTAGTTGCGGAACCTCCCAGTGAGAAGCTGAAAGCTGACTCGTATTGTGCAAGAGGAGTGAAGACAAGACACATTACTTCTCTGCCCTTTGATTATAGGTAAGAAGTCTATTGTGCTTCCTCATTCCAACACTGAGGCCCTGGGACCAGGAGGAACTGTGCAGCTAATGAGGAAATTTCCCATCTTACCCTAAGTTCTCACATATTCTGACAATAAAATCTCATTACTGAAGGTGATATGCTACATATAGGATTCCTTCTTCTGACCTTGAAAAGCCCAACTAATACACCTACTCAGATGGGAGTTGGGATGCCCCAGTAGGATTACTCAATTGCCTGGCTTCTCTCCTCCCATTGCTTTCCTATAGCATCACAGCTAAGATGGGACCACCCCACATGCTAGCCCTTATCCTTGATACTGATTGTCTTTATTGTTTGATTCTTATTGAGGGATTAGAAGAAAGTTTCTGGGTAGTTGAACTTCAAAATGAGTAATCTGGGAACTCGGAAAACAAGTGCTAACAAAAATTGCTCAATGAACGCCTCTGAGGGTGGGGAATTGTTCCTCAACTAAAACTTGGACAGGCTCCTAGAGTTTTTGAGCTGGCCTTTAGTGCAGTGTTTTTGAAAAGAGTATTAGTCAAGATGAGTCACAACCAAAGTCACCAGGTCACAGGAATCAGAAATATCATGAAAGTCCATAGAGATATGATCTAAGGCATTTATGACACCACCTCTCCCACCCTGGCAACACACACTTTCACATACACTGGCATAAACCACCCTCACCTACAGAGCAGAGACTTATGTCCTCATATGTAACACTAAGATGGAATGAGGGCTGCTAATTGTTCAAATCAAAAGGGAGACTCAGTAAAGAGGCCTTAAGTAGAGTCTTAAAGAAAATGGATCATCACTTTTCTAGAATGAATTAAGGCAGGGAATTAGATAAGATTCATTTCTCATTTCTGGAATTGATAATTTTGAGGAAATTTTCAAGAAAGGGTTAAGGGAAGGCCAAGCGGTTTTCTCAGCTAGATTATGAGACAATATTTTGTCTATGGAAAGAAATACGTTATCTGATAAGTAACATGACATAACCTGCAATTGCTTGGGTAGAAAATTCTGTAGCTGCAGCTACAGGTTATCTAATGTCACTTGGTTGACAAGCTCAGTCTCCCTAGTCACTGCTGTGGTGTTCCACTGGTCTCCTGAGAATCCTAGCTCTTCTGCTTCCTTGACCGCCCAGGATACAAGGTCAATGGTTTTCAGTTAGCTGCACATTAGAATCACCTGAGGAGCCTTTTAGCTATCAACAACCTAACTCCATTCTCCCAAGATTCTTCTTTAATTGCTTTGAAACAGGCTTTGTCTCAGTGTTTCCTCAAATTCTCCAGATTTTTTTTTCATGTTCATCCAGTTTTCACAACCACCACCCTGATAATTATCATTCTCTTAGTTCAAGCTATACAAAAAAATACCACAACAGAAATTTATTTCTTACATTTCGAGAGGCTGGGAAGTCTAAGATAAGGTGCCAGCAGATCTGGGGTCTGGCAAGAGCTGCCTTCTGGTTCATACACAGCCCTCTTCTCACCGCATCCTCATCAGAAAAGGACCAGAGAGCATTCTGGGATCTTGTTTATATGGGTACTAAGTCTCTTCATGAAGGCTCCACCCTCATGACCTCATCACCTCCCAAAGGCTCCACCTCCTAATAGCTTCACATTGAGATTAGAGTTGCAACATATGAATTTATGGGGACACAAACATTCAGATCATAGCAATCATTTTTACCTTAAAGGATAGTGTGTTTTTTAAACTTTAATGTGAATAAGAGTCACCTGAAAGATTTGTTAAAACAGTTTCCTGGGCCAGTGATTCTAATTCAGTAGGTTGGGGAAGTGGAACATGAATGTCTAACAAGCTTATAGTTAATGTATGATGCTACGGGCCTCAGGCCCACATTCTGAGAAACAGTGGTCTAGTTCTTTCAGGTTACCATCTCTGTGAAGAAATGGGGGCTTCCCTGATGGTTCAGTCTGTAAAGAATCTGCCTGCAATAAAGGAGACTGCCTGTAGCACAGGAGACCTGGCTTTGATCCCTGGGTCTGGAAGATCCCCTGGAGAAGGAAATGGCAGCCCACTCCACTATTCTTGCCTGGGAAATCCTACAGACAGAGAAGCCCGGTGGGCTGTAGTCCATGGGGTCACAAACAGTCAGACACAACTTAGCGACTAAACCACAACATCTCTGTGGAGACAGTTCCGATAGCTTTGCGGGGACTGGGTTTTGGAGCTCTCGGAAGGACAGAACTTTTTGCAATCCTGGTCAGATCCACCGGGCACTCACATGGGGGGACCAAACAGCAAAGGCTCTTTCATTCTCTCTCCTCAGAACTGATTTCCCTGTTTGCGGAGGGAAGCTAGACTTTGAATTGTGCATTAACTTGGTATTTAAAATATTTATTAAACTCCTATTATGAATAATGCACCCATGCTTGGCACTGGAAGATAGAACAGGGTGTTCTTGTCATGGCAAAGTTAACTACCAGCCCCAAAGTGAGTTTCTCCATGTCTTAAGATCAACAGGAAGTCTGGGAGGTTATTTCAGAGTTCTCCACACAGAAGTGCAGATTAGGCTTCAACAGGAAGTTGGATATACCCTCACAGAACCCTGCTCACAGCAACTCAAAATTTGCACATATGTTCTCCCTTTGAGACAAAAAGTAGGTACTATCATCCAAAGCAGACTCTAAGGATGGCAGATGGAAATACTGTTGATATGCAAGTATCTTCCAGCCATTGGTAAGGATTTCTCATACCCTTTTCTTACTGAATAAATGTTTTAGGCCAATCTTCCCTCCAAGTGTCAATGGTGCAAGGAAATGGGGCTGCACAACCAAATAAAGTGGGAAATATAGCACATGATATTCTACTCTTAATTGAAAATGCACTTTGCATGTTAAAAGCTTTGTTAAGTTCTTCAGTAACTAGTGTTAAATAACCCACCTGCCAATGCAGGAGACATAAAAGACATGGGTTCGATCCCTGGGTCAGGAAGATCCCCAGGAGGAAGGCATGGCAACCCATTCCAATATTCCTGAATGGAGAATCCCATGGACAGAGGAGCCTTGTGGGCCAATTCCAAAGGGTCGCAGAGTCAGATATGACTGAAGTGACTTCGCACACACAACATCCCCTTAAACAGATTGAGAAACTATGGATACAAGTCCATCCAAGGCCCTTGTTAGTACCTTTGAAGACTCTGGGTTATAGTAGGTAGTTCAGTGTTAATGAGTGAGTGAGTGAGGGAAAGTTGCTCAGTGGTATCCGACTCTTTGGGACCCCATGGACTATACAGTCCATGGAATTCTCCAGGCCAGAATACTGAAGTAGGTAGCCTTTCCCTTCTCCAGGGGATCTTCCCAACCCAGGGATTGAACCCAGGTTTCCGGCACTACAGGCAGATTCTTTACCAGCTGAGCCACAAGGGAAGCCCTCAGGGTTAGTAAAGACTATCACAAATCAATAACATAGCCACAAGTCTGATCTCGGTAGTGCTAGAAAACATGAGCTTTTTCCTGCTGTGAGCATTCTGTTTTTCTGAAGAGATTTTCAGCAGTTTGGGACTTAGTGGGAAGGAAATACAGGGCTGGTAAGCTCCCTAAAGTGGAAACTGTAACTAGAAAGTGATTCTCTCTTTCTATGGTAAACTGTCAGCTGACTTCTCTCTGATTAGAAATGAATGTAAACTTCCAATGGCTCATAATCCAGTCAGATGTGATTTTTGGAAAGACCTGTAACCTCTGAGCCTCACAGAATTATGAACCTCATCCACAGAGATTGTGTGAGGAACAAAATGAGAACTGTCTATGAACAGCACCTGGCACAAATTCAGTGGGAAAATAAGAGTTAACTGAGGGAAGAAAGATCAGAAAAGCTGAAAACCACAGGAATTAGCATTTAGCTGGAGGACACCTTCTGGAATAGGCAGGTGATGAACTTGTGGACCTGCTCTCAGGGAAACAAAAGGTACTGGTAAAAATGATCAAACAACCATTTAAAGTCTCTGGACTAATGGTATACAGCAAATGAAGAAACATTTATTCAAGAAAATATAATCAGTCTATTAAGAACAACAAAAGTCCATAGCTATTCAGCCATAACTTGCTCCCATATCCCTTCCTGAGCTTGGTATGACAGAAGCTATACTCTGGCATGTTGCAGTCAAGAAGCTGGGGTTCCCTTTCCCCCCAGTTCACAGCCTAGGCCTGCAGTATGGCCCACATACCCAGAGGTGTGGGCCAGCACCATTTCACACTCTGCCAGCCTGCAGGTCTGTGTCACAGAGGCTAAATTTGAGATGAGGGCAATGGAGAGGTCAGGGGGCACCCTGCTCCCCTCCCCGCATGGTGCCCATTCTAGGGCAGAGGAGCTTCCCAGATGTGGCAGCCTAGAACCCTCTGGCCCTGAGAGCTCTCCCACTAGCTATTTCAAAGGGCAGAGGTTCTTAATCAGGCAAGGCAAGCTTAGAAGACCAGACTGAGCTCGATAACTTGCTATAAAGCTGGGTCAGTAGGAAATTGCTTGCCCCTAGCTCTGGAGCAGTGACTCAGAGACTTAGCCCAAATGGAGAGGCCACATCACCAAGACAGAACTCTCCCCAAAGGAACAGAAGCTTTGGGAACAGAAGCTCAAGCCTGAAGGCATTTTCAGAAACATCGAAGATTTAGGTGGGAAGCCAATGAGAGCAGCTTGGTAGCTCCTTAAGAACAATGAAGTAGGCAGACTAGTTTACCAGAGAGAACCAGAAAAAAAAAAAAAAGACAGCAAAGAAAAACCAAAGGAACCTAAACGTATCTCCAGCAGGCAGCATAATCACACAGCCAGGAATTATTCCAAGTGACTGTAAAGCAAAGAAATGTGCCTGCACCTATCTTCTGGAATATACCCTAATACGAGGAGGAAAAAAAAAAAAAAACTGCAAGGGATAAATAGGAAAAGGAAATTAAAAGTAGTGCTGGTGTGTCTGTGTGCGTGCTCAGTTGCGACCAACTCTGTGACCCCATGGACTGCAGCCCACCAGGCTCCTCTGTCCATGGGATTTTCCAGGCAAGAATAGAGGAGTGGGGTTCCGTTTCCTACTCCTGGGGATATTCCCCGCCCTAGGATCAAACCCACGTCTCTTGCATCTCCAGCACTGGTAGATGGGTTCTTTACCACTGTGCCACCTGGTACTACTATTTTGAAATGGTGAGCCAGAGAATAATTACGTAATACCTTAATTTTTTTTATCACTATTAGTGTTTTTGAGAAACGGGATTCTTGGCACGGTAGAAACAAAATGTAAACAGAAGATAAAAGAAAGGTAAGTAAAAACCCTACAGTCCTGAAATTGGATGGGAAATAGCAGTATGACCTTATAACATATTTTCATTATAGAAGATATAGAAACAGAGACACAGACATAAACATAGAAAGAGAAACAGAAGTATACAGAGATGTACTTTTTTGCTCAGTTCAACTTCATTACGTATTTTATCTGTATCTATTTCTTAGCTCAACCCACTGAAAGAACCAATCCAGTGACCAATTCTATAGCAAGGAGAAACTCTAGTGACCAAATTTTGGTCTTCAAATACCATTTCCTACTGAAAGGAACCTGGGTTTCTGAAGAACTGGTGAGTCCCATGTCTGCAAGTGAGCTTAGAACATGTACAAGTAAGCTGAAGATAGCTCATCACAGCAAAATGCAAGAAAACTATCATACCAATTGTTGTTCAGTCACTAAATCATGTCCGACTCTTTGCAACCGCAAACTGCACCACGCCACGCTCCTCTGTCCTTCACTACCTCCCAGAGTTCACGCTAACTCATGTCCATTGAGCCTGTGAAGCCATCCAACCATCTCATCCTCTGTCACCCGCTTCTTATCCTGCCCTCAATCTTTTCCAGCATCAGGGTATTTTCCAGTGAGTTGGCTCTTCACATCAGGTGGCTGAAATTTGGAGCTCCAGCTTTAGCATCAGTCATTCCAATGAATATTCAGGGCTGATTTCCTTTAGGACTGACTGGTTTGATCTCCTTGTTGTCCAGGGGAAGAGTCTTCTCCAGTACCACAATTCAAAAGCATCAATTCTTTGGCACTCAGTCTTCTTTACGGTCCAACTCACATATATACATGACTGCTGGAAAAACCACAGCTTTGACTTTACAAACCTTTGTTGGCAAAGTGATGTCTCTGTTGACTAGGTTTGTCATAGCTTTTGTTCCAAGGAGCAAGGTCTTTTAATTTCATGGCTGCAGTTACAATCTGCAGTGATTTCAGAACCCAAGAAAATAAAATCTATCATTGTTTCCACTTTTTCCCATCTATTTGCCATGAAGTGATGGGACCAGATGCCATGATCTTCATTTCCTGAATGTTGAGTTTCAAACCAGCTTTTTCATTCTCCTCTTTCACCTTCACCAAGAGACTCTTTAGTTCCTCTTTGCTTTCTGCCATTAAAGTAGTATCATCTGCATATCTGTTGTTGATATTTCTCCTGGCAATCTTGATTTCAGCTTATGAGTCACCCAGCTTGGCATTTCACATGATGTACTCTGCATATAAGTTAAATAAGCAGGATGACAATATACAGCCTTGACGTACTCCTTTCCCAATTTTGAACCAGTCTGTTGTTCCATGTCCGGTTTTAACTATTGCTTCCCGTCCTGTATACAGGTTCTTAGCAGACAGGTAATGTGATCTGGTATTCCCATCTCTTGAAGAATTTTCCACAGTTTGTTGTGATCCACATAGTCAAAGGCTTTAGCATAGTCAATGAGACAGAAGTAGATTTTTTTTTTTTTAATTCCCTTGCTTTTTCTATGATCCAGCAGATGTTGGCAATTTGATCTCTGGTTCCTCTGCCTTTTCTAAATCCAGCTTGTGCTTCTGGCAGTCCTTGGTTCACATACTGCTGAAGCCTAGCTTGAAGGATTTTTAGCATAATCTTGCTAGCATGTGAAATGAGTGCAATTGTGTGGTAGTTTGAACATTCTCTGACATTGCCTATCTTTGGGATTGAAATGAAAACTGACTTTTTTCAGTCCTGTGGTCACTCCTGAGTCCTTTTTGGAGGTTACCAGTAGCCTTACCATAGAGCCTGTAGACTCCAGGATGGAATCACCTCAGGCCAAACAGCAAACAGAGAGGGAGCACAGCCCCACCCATCAGCTGACAATCAGATTAAAGATTTACTGAGCATGGCCCTGCCCACCAGAGCAAGAACCAATTTTCCCCACAGCCAGTCTCTCCCATCAAGAAGCAAGATCCATAATCCCACAGCCTCCAAAAGGAAAACCATAATCACAGAAAGCTAATCAAACTGATCACATGGATCACAGCCTTGTGTAACTTAAGGAATCTACTAGCCATGCCATGCAGGGGACCCAAGATCAGTGGGTCATGGTGGAGAGTTCAGACAAAACATGGTCCACTGGACAAGGAATGGCAAACCACTTAATTCTTGCCTCAAAAACCTCAGTAAGTAAGTAGTAAAGTTGCTCAGTCAGTCATGTCCAACTCTTTGCGACCCCATGGACAGTAGCCAACCAGGCTCCTCCGTCCATGGGATTTTCCAGGCAAGAATACTGGAGTGGGTTGCCATTTCCTTCTCCAGGGTATCTTCCCAACCCAGGGATTGAACCTGGGTCTCCTGCATTGTAGGCAGACGCTTTACCATCTGAGCCATCAGGAAGTATGAACAGTATAAAAGGCAAAAAGTTATGACACCAAAAGATGAGCCTCCCAGGTAGGAAGATGTCCAATATGCTACTGGAGAAGAGAGGCAAAATAGCTCCAGAAAGAATGAAGAGGCTGGGCCAAAGTGGAAATGTCTCTCAGCTGTGGATGTGTCTCATGATGAAAGTAAAGTCTAGTGCTATTAAGAACAATATTTAATAGGAACCTGGAATGTTAGGTCCATGAATCAAAATAAATTGCATGTGGTCAAGCAGGAGATGGCAAGAGTGAACATCAACATTTTAGGAATCAGTGAACTAAAGTGGATAGGAATGGGCAAATTTCATTCTGATGACCATTATATATTCTATTGTGGACAAGAATCCCTTAGAAAAAATGGAGTTGCCCTCACAATCAACAAGAGTCCGAAACACAGTGCTTGGGTGCAATCTCAAAATGACAGAATGATCTCTGTTGGTTTCCAAGGCAAACCATTCAACATCACAGTAATCCAAGTCTATGCCCCAACCACTAATTTCAAAGA
The DNA here is from genome assembly GCF_002263795.3 of Bos taurus. Classification (NCBI taxonomy): domain Eukaryota; kingdom Metazoa; phylum Chordata; class Mammalia; order Artiodactyla; family Bovidae; genus Bos; species Bos taurus. The sequence goes on from NC_037331.1 coordinate 50,729,615, forward strand.
AGCTGAAGTTGAAAGGCTCTAACGAAGGCCTACAAGACCTAGAACTAATACCAAAAAGATATCCTCTTCATCATAGGGAATTTACAACAACACAAGAGAGGACTCTATGCATGGACAGCATCGGATGGTCAATACCAAAATCAGATTGATTATATTCTTTGCAGCCAAAGATGGAGAAGCTATGTACAGTCAGCAAAAAAGAGACCTGGAGCAGACTGTGGCTCAGATCACGAGCTCCTTATTGCAAAATTCAGACTTAAATTGAAGGAAGTAGGGAAAACCACTAGGCCATTCAGGTATGACTTAAATCAAATCAAAACCTATTACGGTTTTTCAAAAGGGCTTAGGAGCCAGCCTAAAGCCTTTGTTGATCTAACCGCTAGTTTACATGAAATGAGGAGGAGTACAGAAACTTGTTAAACAACTCTGTAGAGAAGAATACAGCAAAATCCAGACTCTGGAAAACTGTAAAAGATAAACAACCTGGTTTCTCCAACCAGCAAATTGCATGAAAAAAAAAAAAAAGAAAGAAAATGGAGAGAGAATCTAGAAAGGAACTCATAAGATACATGAACCAATTACAATAAGTAAACCTTAATTGGATCTTCATTCAGACAAACTATCGGCAGTCCTTTTTATACCATTTAGACACAAATAAATTTCCTTCACAAGAGTTTAGTTCAATAATAACAGTCCCTCAGCAGCATGGTTCAAATATCAGTTGACACAGTATATTGATGGTGAATAATTGGATAAAATACAAATATCACTACTAGCTCTTCTGTCTACAACTCTTGAGTCATCCCTCAGTATCTACACGGATCCATTCCAGGAGCCCCTGTGGATACCAAAATCCATGGCTGCTCATGTCCCTTAAGACAAAATGGCGCAGTACAGTGAATGCAGTCAGCCCTCCATATCTGCAGATTTGCATCATGCTCAGTGATCAATCATGCCCCTTCTTTTAAAGTCTGTTGGTAACAGGCCTCTGTGCAACTCTTACTCAGTACACTTGAAAACAGTACGGTGTGGAGTGTGTGGTGGTGTGCCTCCTGGTCTCTCAGGGATAAACCCGCATACCACTTTACAAAAATGGAAAAGAGGGCATTGGCCAAAAAAGAGAAAAATGTAGCAGCAACAAAAAGTGATAACATGGAAGTGAAATTTCAATACTTTGTAAATAGGGTTATGGAAGAAACAGCTGACCATGGGAATGTCGAATAGCCATTTAAGAGATTCTAGATATGCAGCCAGAGGAACTTGCTGGGGGCAAACTTAGTGACATAGATGAGGAAAGTGTGATGCTAAGGACTTTATTCTTTTTAGTTGTTGCAATGGTATTGGGATATGTTTATTAAAAAAAAAAAAAAAGAATGAGAGAGGAAATCCTTGCCTTTTAGAGATAGATACAGTTCAAGTTGTATGATGTCTAGGTTTTGCTTAAAATTATGTAGGAGGGAAATTCAAGGGAGCATAGATAAAATAAGATTGGCAATGAGTTGATATCTATTGAAGCTCAGTGACAGGGATGTGAAGTTTATTATATTATATACCAAACTATAGGGAGGGAACACAGCCCACAGCAGAAAATTGGATTAAAGATTTACTGAGCATGGCACTGCCCACCAGAGCAAGACCCACTTTTCCCGAGAGCCAGTCCCTCCCATCAGGAAGCTTCCACAAGCCTCTTATCCTTATTCATCAGAGGGCAGAAAGAATGAAAACCATAGTCACAGGAAACTAACCAAACTGACCACATGGATCACAGCCTTGTCTAACTCAAATGAAACTATGAGCCATGCCGTGTAGGGACACCCAAGACAGATGGGTCATGGTGGAGAGTTCTGACAGAATGTGGCCCACTGGAGGATGGAATGGCAAAACCACTTTAGGATTGTCTTGAGAACCCCATGAACAGTATGAAAAGGCAAAAATACATGACACTGAAAGATGAACTCCTCAGGTTGGTAGGTGCCCAGAAGGGTGGAGAAACAGCTACAGAAGGAATGAGGAAGCTGAGCCAAAGTGGAAACAAAGCCCAGTTGTGGATATGTCTGGTGCTGAAAGTAAAGTCTGATGCTATTAAGAACAATACTGCATAGGAACCCGGAATGTTGGGTACATGGATCAACATTAGTACATGTTGGGTAAATTGGAAGTGGTCAAATAGGAGATGCCAAGAGTAAACAATGACATTTCAGGAATCAGTGAACTAAAATAGAAAGGAATGGACAAATTTAATTCAGATGACCATTATATCTACTATTGAGGGCAAGAATCCCTTAGAAGAAATGGAGTAGCCCTCATAGTCAACAAAAGTCCAAAATGCAGTGTTTGGGTGCAATCTCAAAAAAACCCAAAATAATTTCTGTTCATTTCCAAGGCAAACCATTCAACATCACAGTAATCCAAGTCTATGCCCCAACCACTAATGCCGAAGAAGCTGAAGTTGAATGGTTCTATAAAGACCTACAAGACCTTGTAGAACTGACACCAAAAAGATGTCTTTTTCATTATAGGGGACTGGAATGCAAAAGTAAGAAATCAAGAAATACCTGGAGTAACAGGCTAGTTTGGCCTTGGAGTACAGAATGAAGCCAGACAAAGGCTAACAGAGCTTTGCCAAGAGAATGCACTGGTCATAGCAAACACACTCTTCCAACAACACAAGAGAAGATTCTGCACATGGACATCACCAGATGGTCAACAACGAAATTAGATGGATTATATTCTTTGTGGCCAAAGATGGAGAAACTCTATACAGTCAGCAAAAACAAGACCTGGAGCTGACTGGCTCAGATCACGAACTCCTTATTGCAAAATTCAGACTTAAACTGAAGAATGTAGGGAAAACCTCTAGGCCATTCAGATATGACCTAAATCAAATTCCTTATGATTATACGGTGGAAATGACATAGATTCAAGGGAGTAAATCTGATAAACTGAGTGCCTGAAGAATTACGGATGGAGGTTTATAACACTGTACAAGAGGTGGTGATCAAAACCATCTCCAAGGAAAAGAAATGCAAAAAGGCAAAATGGTTCTCTGAGAAGGCCTTACAAATAGCTGAGAAAGTAAGAGAAGGGAAAACAAAGGAGGAAAGGAAATATATATACCCGTCTGAATGCAGAGTTCCAAAAAATAGCAAGGAGAGATAAGAAAGTCTTCCTAAGTGAACAATGCAAAGAAATAGAGGAAAACAATAGAATGGGAAAGACTAGAGATCTCTTTAAGAAAATTAGAGATACCAAGGGAACATTTCATGTAAAGATGGCACAATAAAGGGAAAAAATGGTATGAACCTCACAGAAACAGAAGATATTAAGAAGAGGTGGCAAGAATACACAGAAGAACTATACAAAAAAGATCTTCATGACCCAGATAACCATGATGGTGTGATCACTGACCTAGAGCCAGACATCTTGGAGTGCGAAGTCAAGTGGGCCTTAGGAAGCATCACTACAATCAAAGTTAGTGGAGGTGATGGAATTCCAGTTGAGCTACTTCAAATCTGAAAAAACGATACTGTTAAAGTGCTGCATTCAATATGCCAGCAAATTTGGAAAACTCAGCAGTGGCCACAGGACTGGAAAAGGTCAGTTTTCATTCCAGTTCACAGAAGGGCAATGCTGAATGTTCAAACTACCGCATAACTGCACTCATTTCACATGCTAACAAAGTAATGTTCAAAATTCTCCAAGCCAAGCTTCAACAGTACAGAACTGAGAAGCCCCAGATATTCAATCTGGATTTAGAAAAGGCAGAGGAACCAGAGATCAAACTGCCAACATCTGCTGGATCATAGAAAAAGCAAAAGAAAAACATGTACTTCTGCTTCACTGACTATGCTAAAGCTTTTGACTGTGTGGATCACAACAAACTGTGGAAAATTCTGAAAGAGATGGGAATACCAGACCACCTGACCTGTCTCCTGCAAAACCTGCATGCAGGTCAAGAAGCAACAGTTAGAAGCGGACATGGAACAATGGACTGGTTCCAAATTGGGAAAGAAATACGTCAAGGCAGTATACTGTCACTCTGCTTATTGAACTTATATGCAGAGTACATCATGAGAAATGCCTGGTTGGATGAAGCACAAGCTGGAATTAAGATTGCTGGGAGAAACATTGATAACCTCAGATATGCAGATGACACCACCCTTATGGCAGAAAGAGAAGAGAAACTAAAGAACCTCGTGATGAAAGTGAAAGAGGAAAGTGAAAAAGCTGGCTTCAACATTCAAAAAATGAAAATCATGGCATCTGGTCCCATCACTTCATGACAAATAGATGGAGAATCAATGGAAACAGTGACAGACTTTATTTTCTTGGGCTCTAACATCACTGAGATGGTGACTGCAGCCATGAAATTAAAAGACGCTTGCTCCTTGGAAGGAAAGCTATGACAAACCTAGACAGCATATTAAAAAGCAGAGACATTACTTTTCCAACAAAGGTCTGTATAGTCAAAGCTATGGTTTTTCCAGTAGTCATGTATATATGTGAGAGCTGGACCATAAAGAAGGCTGAATGCTGAAGAATTGATGGTCTTGAACTATAGTATTTGAGAAGACTCTTAAGAGTCCCTGGAGAAGGAAATGGCAACCCACTCCAGTGTTCTTGCCTGGAGAATCCCAGGGATGGGGGAGCCTGGTGGGCTGCCATCTATGGGGTCGCACAGAGTCGGACACGACTGAAGTGACTTAGCAGCTTAAAAGTCCCTTGGACTGCAAGGAGATCAAACCAGTCAATCCTATAGGAAATCAAACCTGAATATTCATTGGAAGGACTGACGCTGAAACTGAAGTTCCAATATTTCAGCCACCTGATGTGAAGAGCTGACTCATTAGAAAAGACTCTAATGCTGGGAAAGACTGAAGGTAGGAGGAAAAGGGGACGACAGAGAATGAGATGGTTGGATTGCATCATCGACTCAATGGACATGAGTTTGAGCAAGTTCAGGTAGAGGGTGAAGGACAGGGAAGCTTGATGTGCTGCTGCAGTCCATGGGGTCGTAAAGAGTCAGACACGACTGAGCGACTGAACAACAACAAATGCCTACTTTTATAGGTATTTAAAATTTCTAAAAATTTCTAAAAACCTAATTGACGAGATAATGTAAAATCATCATCAAATGTCTGGTTAGGATGTTTAATTTTACTCTGTGTCTCCATGGCCAGAGAACAGTCAGGCAACACTGCTAAGTATAAATGCAATGCCTGGTGAGGTCTCCTTAGTAGGAAAGAAGCTTAGTCTGTTCAAGGACACCCTAATGCTTTTTTGGTCCCCCCAAGGACAGTGGAGCATCCGCCCTAAATGAGACAAGACAAAATAAAGATTTCTTCTCCACAAGAGGATTACTTATGAACACAAGTTGATTTATACAACTTTTCCTGTAGAATATTAATAAGCCCCTAGTATCTGCTGTCATTGAAGAGGCAGAAGGGAAAAGAGATGGTTGTTTTGAAAATCGTCTTGTTTTTGTTAGCTTACGGAACTCTGACAAACATGATAGTCAGGCAATGTATTGTGGCTAACTATTTTTTTTTTTTACCACTTAATCTAATTTCCAGCTTTATTGAGATATAATTGCCATGAAGCACTGTGTAAATTTAAGGTGTTGATTTGATATACTTATGTATTACAAAACGATGACCATCATAGTGTTAGTTTGCTGCTGCTACTGCTGCTAAGTTGCTTCAGTCGTGTCCGACTCTGTGCGACCCCATAGACGGCAGCCCACCAGCCTCCCCCATCCCTGGGATTCTCTAGGCAAGAACACTGGAGTGGGTTGCCATTTCCTTCTCCAATGCTAGCAACTGTCAAGTATATAACACAGTGTTGTTAACTGAACTGTATTCAACATGCTGTACATCACACGCCCAGATTTATTCATCTTATTATTGGAAGTTTGCATCCTTTGACTGACATGTCCGTATTTATCTTGGTCCCTGGTAACCGCCATTCTACTCTGTATTTTTTTTAAAAATAAAACAAATAAAGCCTACTCTTTATAACTTTTGGTAAATTACAACTTTAATTTCATAGGGGCTAATTGCAAGATAGATTTTTTTTTTTTTTTTTTAGCATTTGTGCCAATATTTGCCAATCAAAATACAATTCAGCTCTAGTTCTGTTTATCAGCACATCTGTCATTGCTGTTGAAAATTATTCATTCTATTATTCCATCAGTGTCAAAGGTGAGTGGGGAAGAACATAGTTGAAGGATTGTTTATACACCAAAATTATTTAGGCTTAAATTCCAATATTCACTATGTCTTTAGGAGAAAATGTCTTAGAGATTCATTTAAATTAGTGTGTGACCACTACATTTAAAATGGATAGTCAACAGGGACCTAATGTAGTACAGAGAATCTGCTCAATATTCTGGAACAACCAAATTGGGAATATAATTTGAAAAAGAATTAATACATATTTATGTAAATAAATAAGTGTGTGAGTCTGTGTTCGTTTCAGTAACTGGAATTTGTGGGGTTTTGAGGAAAAGCAGTTATCCTAACAATAGAACCAAATCTCTATAAGGGAGTGCTGCTGCTAAGTCACTTCAGTCGTGTCCGACTCTGTGCGACCCCATAGATGCCAGCCCACCAGGCTCCCCCGTCCCTGGGATTCTCCAGGCAAGAACACTGGAGTGGGTTGCCATTTCCTTCTCCAATGCATGAAAGTGAAAAGTAAAAGTGAAGTCGCTCAGTCATGTCCGACCCTCAGCGACCCCATGGACTGCAGCCTTCCAGGCTCCTCTGTCCATGGGATTTTCCAGGCAAGAGTACTGGAGTGGGGTGCCATTGCCTTCTCCAACAAGGGAGTACTAGTGGAAGGTTAATCTGTACTTTCTGTATCAATTTTGTACTTTGATGAACTGTGTCTTAACTTTTGATCCAAGTAATTATTTAGCATTATTGCTACATTAACTCATTTTGCTACATGAAATTAAAGGTCAGTATTAGCATATTTACTTAAAAAATTTTAGCTACATTTCTTAATGCACTACATCATTTTACAATTAATGGAAGTGATATCTCAAAAGGCAAATGAGTGGTCCAACTATGATGGATTAAGGATAAAGCCTAAACTTCTGCCAAGAAGTCTCCCTTCCCTGGGAAGGTACATAGATACTGATTCCCCAGTTTCCTGTCAACTGACAGAAAGTGACTGGGGTCTGTTTGGCTCTGAACACTAGAAGTAGCTAATAATTCACCATCTATTGATTTGGAGTTCTCATGGCCAATGCATTTGTCTTGAATTTACAGGTTTTTCTCATTATATCTTTTAATAGGGAATTGTGATTGTCTGCACCTGTTTTAACAGGTCAAACAGGTTTTTATATGGAGCTTTTTAAACCTCATTCTAAACTGTCTTCTACATAATATTTGAGGGTTCTTTCTTTAGCAAACTACTAAAATATTTACATTGGGGGTTTTATTAGCCTTTCATTCTAATACACTGCAATTACCCAATCCTGGAAGGTCTTCGGTTGTTGGAAGGAAATGCACTTGTTTCAAGCCTTAGTTTTTTTCTCATACATAATAAGGAAGAACAAAGTGAAAGGTCTGAGAAATAAATTTTAAAAGTGTAAGTCAGATGGGAGTGGGTGTAGGTTTGGACAACCGAAAGCCTGAACTCCAGACTTATATATAGAAAACAAATAGATAAAAGTAGGTAGTCTGTGGCCAAAATAATTTTTTAATCATTTATTTTGAGAATGAAACAGAAGAGAAAAAGCCAAGTGTTATGTCAGAGCGTGGGTGAACAACACTGATTTTCCCTCTTGTTTCAGTGTTTTTCTTCTTAAAGTGGGCCTTCGGAATTAGGACTTCTTTTGTCACATTTGTTTGTATTTGACTGCTTCTACCTTTGCAAAGTTTTGTTTGTTTTTCACTCAGAATGAACTAGAAAGACTTCTGGTTTCAGATCTGGTATGTAAGGAACTTTGAAGTTGCTACTCCAATGAAGAACTGATGCTTTCAAACTGTGGTGTTAGAGAAGACTCTTAAGAGTTCCTTGGACAATAAGGAGATCAAACCAGTCAAACCTAAAGGAAATCAACCCTGAATGTTTATTGGAAGGACTGATGCTGAAGCTGAAGCTCCAATACTTTGGCCACCTGATGTGAAGAGCTAACTCACTGGAAAAGACCACAGTGCTGGGAAAGACTGAGGGCAGGAGGAGAAGGGGACGACAGAGGATGAGATGGTTGGATGGCATTACCTACTCAATGAACATGAGTTTGAGCAAACTCTGGGAGACAGTGAAGAGCTGGGAAGCCTGGTGTGCTGCAGTCCATGGGGTTGCAAGGAGTTGTACATGACTGAGATACTGAACAACAATAACTCCAACCTAACAATAAAGAAAGATTTGAGCAAACTGAAAGATCAGCAACTCCTCTAGATCTGTCAGAGAAGTAAGGTCACAGGACAATCTGCTGCTGAAGCAGGGGCTGAGTCTAGGGCGAATGAGGGTGATCCTAGTTGCCCAGCCTTCTGCCAAGAAACTGTCCTGGGATTACAGCTTCTGTTCCCAGGGAAAGGTGCTGTCTCTCTGAGCCTCTTGTGGGCCCCATGGCATGATGCTGTGTCTGTACAAAGTACGCACAAAGGTACTGTCCTTTACCTTTGTAAACTACATTTGACATCGATTAAACTTGTATAAGGGCTTCCCTGGTAGCTCAGTGGTAAAGAATCTGCCTGCCAATGTAGGAGATGTGGGTTTGATCCCTGGGTCGGGAAGATCCCTGGAGAAGGAAATGGCAACCCACTCCAGTACTTTTGTCTGGGAAATCTCATGGACAGATAAGCCTGGAGGGCTACAGTCAATGGGGTTTCAAAAAAGCTGTACATGACTTAGCAACTTAACAATAACAACAACAACAAACTTGTATAACCAGCTTAAAAAAATTGGAGACACACAGGTATATACAGAGGATCACAACTTACCTAAGTAGAAACTACCAAGCAGAAATTTCCTTAGGGGTCAGTGCTGAGATAGGAAAACCTGACCTGTAACTGATGAGTTCCTAGAAAATCTTCAAGGAGACTCAGTCATCAGAGGAGAGAGACCCACACTTTCATGGGTTTTACCTTCCGAAACTCATTAACAGGGTCTCACAATAAAGATAGATTAAAATTCCCTTTTGCTTCCAGCAGGGGGAGGAGGAAGGTAGTCATTTTGAAAAATACTAGAGAATTCTGTTTTTTCTTATCAAGGCGTGCCCTCAGAAGAACCTACTATATCAGAGTCTTAACCTATCTGGGGAAACGTGCATGCTCAGTCATTGGAGAAGGAAATGGCAACCCACTCCAGTGTTCTTGCCTGGAGAATCCCAGGGATGGAGGAGCTAGGGGGCTGCTGTCTATGGGGTCACACAGAGTTGGACACGACTGAAGCGACTTAGCAGCAGCAGCAGCATGCTCAGTCACTCATTTGTGTCCAACTCTTTATGACCCCAAGGACTGCAGCCTGCCAGGCCCCTGCATCCATAGGATTATACCAGCAGGCAAATTGGAGGGGGTTGCTATTTCCTACTCAAAGGGATCTTCCTCACCCAGGGTTTGAACCTGTAGCTCCTGCATTGGCAGGCAGATTCTTTACCACTGAGTTGAAAACCCCTATCTGAAGAAGAGAAATACCCAATTCCAACCCATTCTAGCAATCCTGCACCACTAAGGAGAGGGGACAAAAAGCTAAGAAGCACTGGTGAAGTTCACTGGCCAGGGGTACAGGATCATCAGAAGGCTAAAACCAAACCATAGGACTACAGAACTCTTGTTTTCCCCTATATATTACTGTTGTATATCTAACAGCCTATTTACCAAAGCTCCTTCTCCCCAGGACATCATGTTCAGCATCTCCCCAGTATATCCCAAAAAACCACAAAGCATACACAAAGGTGAAAAAAAATAAAATAAAAAGTTAAAGAGACTGAACAGTATCAGAACTAGAGTCAGATATGCCAGGAATTATTAGCCCAGGAATGAATAAAAACATTAGATAATGTAACCAAAAAGGTAGAGATTCTAATAAACAATTAAAAGGAAATGCAGAAATAAAAAACAATATAATAGAAATGAACAATGCCATTGATGGACTGAACGTGGCTGGGATAAGATCTCTCAGCTTGGTGATACAATAGAAACCTCCCAAACTGAAAAACATAGAGGAAAAAACACCCTGAATAGTCAAGAACTTAGAGACAACTACAGAAGGTCTAATATATCTGTAGTAGGAATACCAGGAGAAAAAAGAGAGAAATAAACAAAAGAAACATTTGAAGCAATAACAACAGAAAAATTCCCCCAAATTGATGTCAGACACCAAACGGCAGATCCAGGAACCTCAGTGAACACCAAGCAGGATTGATGCCCCCACAAAACCCTACACCTACGCATCATATTCAAACTGCAGAAAATCGAACACAGAGTAAACAACTTGAAAGAAGAGGAAAATACACTATACCTACAAGGAGAAAAGATAAGAATTACATGTGCTCAGAATAAGAATTACTGCTCAGAAACCATGCAGGCAAGAAGAGTGGGGTGAAATATTATCATTTAAAGTATTGACAAAAAAAACCAAACCTAGCATTCAGTACCCTGCAAAATTAACATACAAAAATAAAAGAGAAATGAAAACAGTGTGATACAAACAAAAACTGAGGGATTTGTTGCCAGTAGACCTACCTTGAAAGAAACTTTAAAAGAAGTTCTTCAGAAACTCATGCCAGAAACTCAGATCTACATGAAAAAAGGAAGACCATCAGAGAATGAATAAATAAAGGTAAACATTTGCAAAGACACATCTGATAAAAGACTGTTATCCACAGTATACAAAAAACTCTTAAAACTCACCAATGAGCCCATGAACAACCCAATTTAAAAATGTGCAAAAGACCTGAACAGACAACATACCAAAGAAGATATACAAATGGCAAATAAGCATATGAAAAATTTTCAACATCATATGTCATCAGGAAAATACAAATTAAAACAACAAGATAAAAGTATACATATATTAGAATGGCCAAATTTCCAAACATTGACAGCATCAAATGTTGGTGAGGATTCAGACACACAAGAATTCCTATTCATTACTGGTGGGAATGCAAAATGGTACAGCCTTTTGGAAAACAGTTTAAAGGTTTCTCACAAAATAAAATATACTCTTACCACAAGATCCTTAGTATTTACCCAAAGGACTTGAAAAGTTCTTTCCACACAAAAAGCTGCACAGGAATGCTTATTCATAATTGCCAGAAGTTGGACTCAACCAAGATATCCTTCATTAGGTGAATGGATAAGTAAATGGTGGTAGATCTAGACAATAGAATATTATTCTCTACCAAATGAAATATCAAGCCATGAGAAGATATGGCTTTTATATCTGAAGGAGAAAACAAATACAATTACTAAGTAAGAGAAGTCAATCTGAAAAGGCTACATACTGTATCATTCCAGTTATGTACCATTCAAGAAAAGGCAAAACTATGGAAAGAATAAAAAGATCAGTGGTTATCAGTGCTTAGTAAGGAGGAAAGAAGAAATAAGGGTTCACCAAGAATGAAACTTAATGTAAACACTGGATTTTGGGTGATAATGTTGTGTTGATTGTAACAAATGTACCACTCTGGTGTAGTATGTTGAGAGTGGGGAAGGCTAAGGAAGGTGGGGTGTGTATTACAGGAACTCTCTGTACTTTCTTCTCAATTTTGCTGTGAATTTAAAACTGTACTAAAAAATAAAGTTTATTAATTTAAATACCTGAACTTGAAAAACTAGAATAGAGCATGCTCTGACACTGCCTTCTTGGGGTCACATGTGAAAATAAAATTTTTTTCTCCCAGTAAGAAAACAGAGTTGGAGGCTGCAGGACTCAGTAGGGATCTACAGCCCATCTATCCCCTAATGGCAACTGCATCTTTCATAATGAAACTCTGCAAAGAAGAAAAGGGGCCCCAAAAAGCCTTGTCAATGAACAACAGGGATTTGGACAAAGAAAGCCACCTAGGTTCTAGTGTAGAAATGCTATTTCTTTAATGAGATTTGCTCACGTGTCAAGAGAGTAGTAAAAATAACTACTGCTCATTGAATAAACTTTCAAAGAAATAAATGAACTCTTATGGAATATATATATACATTATACATAATTTTTATTCTATAAGCCTACATTTTAAAACAGAAATAAGCTAAGAAGTGTCTTTATTCATGAAAGTGGGGACGTTAAGTAGATATTTGTACAACCATGTTCATAAAAGCATTCATCCAACATAGTCAAAAGATGGAAGCAAGCTAAGGTTCCATTGACAAATGTATGGAGAAGCAAAATGTCATATATACGCTTTGGGTTGGCCAAAAAGTTTGTTTGGGTTTTTCTAGAGATTGGCTCTTTAGTAATGCTTAGTTGTCCTTAACTTCATTTGAAAAAATGTTAAGATTGTATTGCTTCAGCTGTCCTATCAGTGTGCATTTAAAAAACAAAAAAACTTACTATAATTGGTGAATTTTTGAGTAGCCATTTTAATATTGAAGATGGAAGAAAAATGCAATATTTTTAGCATATTATGCTTTATTATTTCAAGAAAGGTAAAAAACACAACTGAGACACAAAGAAAGATTAGTACAGTCTACAGAGATGGTGCCGTGACTGGTCGAACATGGCTGAACTGGTTTGTGAAGTTTTGTGCTGGAGATTTCTTGTTGGATGACGCTCCACAGTTGAGTAGACCAGTTGAAGCTGACAGTGATCAAATTGAGACAGTGAGATCAACGTTATGGCACACAGGAGATAGCCAACATATTCAAAATATCCAAATCAAGCATTGAAAATCTTGTGCACCAGCTTGGTTATGTTCATCACTTTGATGTTTGGGTCTCACATAAGTTAAGTGAAAAAACCTTCTCGCCCATATTTCCATATGCTATTCTCTACTTAAATGTAACAAAAGATTCCTTTGAAAAACAATCTGTGATGGGGGATGAAAAAATGGATACTGTACAATAATGTGGAACAGCAGAGATCATGGGGCAAAATGAACCACCACCAAACACAACAAAGGCCAGTCTTCATCCAAAGAAGATGATCCCAAAGAAGGGATAGGAGGGGAGTCTTCTATAATGAGTTCCTTTGGAAAACAAAACTATTAACTCCAACAGGTACTGCTCCCAATTAGACAAACTGAAAGCAGCATTCAACGTAAAGCGTCTGGAATTAGTCAACAGAAAACACATACCCTTCTACCAGGAAGAAGATGCTAGACTGCATGTTTCTTTGACAACCAGACAAAAACTGTTACAGCTTGACTGGAATCTATATTCATCCACTGTATTCATCAGACATTGTATCTTCAGATTTCCATTTATTTTGGTCTTTATTCAATTCTCTTAACGGAAAAAAAATTTCAATTCTCTGGAAGACTGTAAAAGGCACCTGGAATAGTTCTTTGCTCAAAAAGATAAAACATTTTGGGAAGACGGAATAATGAAGTTGCCTGAAAAATGGCAGAAGGTAATAGAATGAAACAGTTAATACACTGTTCAATAAAGTTCTTGGTGAAAATGAAAAAAATGTGTCTTATTTTTACTTAAAACTGACGAAAGTTTTTTTTTTTTTGTCCAACCCAGTAACCTACAATGGAATATTAATCAGCCTTTAAAATTCTGACATATGCTACAACATGACAAACCCTGCTGAAGACATTGTAAGTGAAATAAGCCAGCCATAAAATGACAAATACTAATGATTCCACTCATATGAAGTGCTCAGAGTAGTTAAATTCAGAGAGACCAAAGATAGAGTGGTAGCTGCCAGGAGCTGAGAGAAAGGATAAATAGGGAGTTAGGTTTAATGGTTACAGAGCTTCAGTTTTGCAAAATGAAAACATTTCTGTGAATGGATCGTGATGATGATTTCCAACAATGTGAACATACTTAGTTACTGAACTGTACGTTGAGAAATGGTTTTAAAGTAGTAAATTTTAGTTTATGTATATTTCACCACAATTTAAAAACAGAAATAACGTTTTAGACTATCTTACTGCACTTGGGATTCTCAAGAAGCTGTATCTAAAAGAAAGATGAATATTCTGTGTTCCATGACCGTTAGAGACTGAGTAAGAGATCAATGAGACACGACTAATGAACACACCTGAAAACAGCCAAGTTTCACACAAATACATGGATTTTATTGACACATGATATTCCCTTTCCATAATAAATAGAATGCAATCTTAATGGTTAGTCTGGAGTTGAGAAGGCAGTGTATTCTTGATAGGGGTGGTCAGATTTTGTGGTACCATTTTTTTAGAACTGCATCTAAGACGAAACCAGCATGTGGGCTGGGAATCACACAGGTTGTGCAACAACATAATACATAGACCCTGGTCAATAGCCCCTCAATATTCCCCCAAGGCTTCCTCCCATCCCAGTTTTAATGTAATGTATCATAAAAATAGCTAGTGCCATAAAAAGTCAACATTTCAAATATAAAAATTCTTTTATACAAATATAATTCATAATATAATCATTCTTAAAATACAGCCATTTATATATGTTTGAAACATTATTAAAATAAATATTTCCTAGAGAAAATTTCATTTGCATCGCAAAACTATAAAACAGAAGAATATAAAATTCACGATTGACTCTTCAGTGTTCAGTGTGCCCATTATTTCTCCCGCTCAGTATGTACAGCATGAAGTGCACATAGGTAGCCTGAAAACACACATCACCCTCTCTATACCTAGATCTTTGAATTTCATGTACATCTACATGGAGTGCCCACGGTCTTTCTGCCTGCACACTCTGTACCTGGAACTTCTGTGTTATGAAGGGTTTTCCTGTACCAATATGCATTAAAGCATTTTTCCAGCCATCCTTCAGTTCAGACATCTTATAAGTTTGCTACTTTCTGGAAGCAGAACCGTTCACTGACAAATCAAGGGAGCTATATCTTTGTTCCCTGCATGGGACTGTAACAGCCCGTAGCCCAATTAAGGGATGTTTTCTGATTGTCTAAATTATTTGGAATTGGGTATTGCTGAACAGTACTAAGCCTGATTTCCAGGACTGGGAAGTTCTGTCTCCTGACACTAAGATCTTAGTGTCCCCTGACACTTAGATGTTGCATGGTGCATATTTGATGTGCTGTCTTGAGCCTCTCACAGCATTCCATTCCTTGCTTGGAAATAGGACTGTTTGAATCCTTAGTAGGCAATATATCTGTGTTTTTAAATACCATGGAGAGAGTAGAGAAGAAGGTACATAAACTGATACAAGCCACTCAAGTTCCAGTTAGCACTACTTAATTGTATCTCTAAATAGTATAATTACAGTTCTTCTCTACTATTACAAATGAGTAAGTCTGACTAAACAGTAAGCTGAAGAATTAATCTGGCTGACGTTTACAGCCACTTTTTCAGTGACCACCAAAGGGAAAAGTTTTCAGGAAAGGCTGACTGGTGAACCCAAGTGGTAAATCTTCAAGGATTTGAAGTACCTGTCACACAATTTGACCACTGCCAGGAAGCCATGGATCCGGACCCAAAGGAGTGTCCTTAATTCCTCTTACCCCAATTTTTCCTTCTGTTTTCAAAAAAAATCATTCCTCCTTGTTTTCTGAGGCAGAAACTTTTTCCTTCAACTCCCATGTGTGAACGTCCCAGGCAAACGTTTGTTCTGCTCTCTAAAGCTTTGTTTCTTGCACCTCTTCTTCTGTCTCCTCCTTCAGAGCCGCGATGTTGGACCGAGACCTCTGCCTGCTCGAGTTCCGGTGGGGCAAGAGCTTCAAGCGGTCTGCGGGGCTGATGGCCTGCCGGAAGAGGCTCTTCTCGCTCAGCATCCTCTGGATGGAATCATACTGCCGCACCTTGTTCTCCTCTATGACCTAGGGAAGTGGCCATTAGTGAGATCCTGGACAAGGAGGCAGGGCGGGCCACAGTAAGGCAAGAGCAGCACCAGCTCAGAGGAGGAGGAAAGCCAGGAAGAACACAGCATCCAGAGGCTCATGGTTTGAACAACCAGGGACTGTTCATTTCACTGCTGAGTCCTTTTGCTTTATAGAGCTTCTACCATTTGTGATATTAGCTGTAATTTTCTACTTAGAAGCTGATTTTTTTTTTTTTTTAAATTGGTACGGTACTAAACAATGTGCTTCTTCAGAGAAACTTGGAGGAACTAAGTGGGCTTTGAAATCAAGAATTATTTATGTTAGATCCCTTACGTATTAACCTTAAAAATGAGTATAAGTCCACAGCACCATAATGAGTTGGATGTCTTCAACAGTGGATTTAAAGCTTAATAATTTGGAATTGGTCAGGGTATGCCTGAGTTTGGGCTTCCCTGGTGGCTCAGTCAGTAAAGAATTCACCTGCAATTCAGGAGACCGCCTGCTATAGAGGAGACCCAGGTTTGATCCCTGGGTCAGGAAGATAACCTGGAGAAGGAAATGGCAACCCACCCTAGTATGCTTGCCTGAGAAATTCCATGGACAGAGTAGCCTGGTGGGCTACAGCGCATAGGGTCGCAAAGAGTCAGGCACGACTTAGGGACTCACACATGCGTGAGTTTACTGTGCCTCCTTCACATCTTCAAGCTGAACAAAGAGGTTGTGAGTCGGCCCCCTAATTTGTCACTTGAAGCTTATTAATAATAATGGTAATAACTATCCTTCATTAAGAAAAGCATTTACCTCGAGGAGCCTCAAAATTCTTAATAGAAATGATGTGATATATCATCCCCAGAGTTTCCTTCTGACTAAACCCAAGGAATTTGTACACATCACTTGAAAGAATCTGTGGCAGTTTGGAAAGCACAAAGAGAAGGTGGTTTGAGAGGCACAAAGATGAGCTCCACATAATGGCTAAAAAATGAAATAAACCTTTTGCCAACTGCATTGAAATCATACATCAGATTGCAAGACAATCCAGGCCTGGCCTAGATCACATCCAAGGGAGATTTAGTTTCTGAAAGCATTGGGACTTACTCTTTTTTATGACTTAATTCCCAAATAAAAGACTCAATAAGTATAGATATTCTAATTTATTAATGTAACTTAGTGATAAGCTGTTATTTTAGATTTGCTGAATTCCAACCTCACCTTGTTGCTCCGATCAAAGTGAGAAACTTGGGCAGGTAGGTATTTTGAGTAAAGCTGGATGGTTGTGTGACATATGTTATAAGGAAGAGCTTGTACATTGCTGTGACTTGCAGGAATGATCACATTGAAGATTGTTATCAAGAATAGAAGGAGAGATGAAATCTAAGGTAAATTATAAACACTCACCAAAAATCGTTGACATTCCAACATTGCTTCTATCCTGTGTTCAGAGAGGATTACTGTGCAATTAGCAAATGCTTGTTTTAGGGTTCTTCGAATGATCTGGTATGTTCTAGAAAAAAAAAAAATATATATATATATAACACCACAGAACATTAATAATCTGTCTCTATCCTTGATAACAGACCTATTGTTCTATCAATTTAATTCTTTAAATTACTTCTCTTTTCTTGAATCCTTTTAACATAATATTGAGAGACAGAGTCAGCTACAATCAAGTTTCCAACCATGGCATAGATCCTAAGTTTTCATAAATAAATAGGACAAATATTTGGGAAAAAAATTTCACAAAGTTTGAAAAACATTTCCCAAATAAATGTTTTTAATTATGTATAATCACTAGTAGTTCTTTGTTTTGTACTATAAATATTTCCTATGGTATAAATGGGATAGTAAGGAAAACCATAAGGATTCAATTACACCTGCGTAACTAAATATTTCACCATGTGATGATAAAGGGGAAGAAATTCTACAATTACACTTAGAAGAGAAAACACAGCTCTTATACTGGGAAATAAGTACCTGTACTCATGTTAAGCAGTAATTTTTCTATTGGGCAATTATTTTATATCTAGAGGGTGGTCTGCTTGCAGACATGACAGCCTGATGGAAATTTGTGTCAATATGAAATAGGTCTCAATGATTCTTTCTCCTCCCTATATTAGTAAATGACAGGAATTCTGAAACTCACATTGGATCCAAATGAGCACTGGGTTCATCAAGCAGCAAGATCTTTGCTTTACTGAGAACAGATCTGGCCAAGCACATCAACTGCTTGTGGCCGTGGCTTAGAACACAACCCCCATCCACAAGGACAAAATCAAGCTTCCCAGGAAACTGCTCTATCACAGATCTGAGTCCGACCTGCAGAAAAGAGGGAAAACGCTGTGCTTAGGAGGGATAGTTCATGTACTACAGGGTTAAAAACATTTAAGAGGCTGACAATCTGAAAAGACACACAGGAGTTCTAAAAGTTTAAATTTCATACCAACTCCCCTCCACCACCACCATTCTTGCTACTTGGCTTTAATTGAACAAAAGACTGTATAATCTTGGCAGTTCTAAATCACTGGTCTACAGAATATTTCAGTTCTGTACTTTGTCTTTCATGAGATTTTCAATGAGTTCCTATTCTGTGTCAGGTCCTGAAATAGGGTTTAAAGAGATGATGACTGGCAAAGTTCAGGGTTTATAAAGATATACACAGATAAGTTAACACAGTTGAAGACACGATAATATAACAATAGATAAAGAAAAGATAATATATACAGAATGCAGTTACTCTATCCTAACAGAGTCTTTTATGCCACCTTCCATTCTCTGCTCTGCCATAATAGAAAAATGAAATGTAGCACTAAAAAAATCGGCAAGCCATTGAGGGATGGGGGACACATGTACATCCATGGCTGATTCATGTCAATGTATTGCAGAAACCACTACAATATTGTAAAGTAATTAGCTTCCAATTACAATAAATTAATTAATTAATAAAAACAAAAAAACTGACTTTAAGAAAGTGATCAAACTATGAAGCAAAAGTTACTGGATGTAAAGTAGTGATATATTGGGAATTCACTGGTGTCCAGTGGTTAGGAAACCAACCTTCTACTGCACAGTACAGCTCCCCTCCTCCGCCAAAAACAAACAAACAAACAAACAAAAACTAGCGGTGTATAACCGGAGATTTAAAGGTGCCTAGATATTAGAACAGAATATGAGAATTCTGTTAGGGTCAACGACTTTTTTTAAAGCTAGATAGAAAAAAAATAGGTTGAAAGTGCAAATGAGATACAGAAACGCATTCTTTCAAAATAAAACAAAAATGAAATCTTGCCTCATCATGCCACTTATTCAAATACATGTGAACTGGCATACATATTTTTGCCAAGTGTTGCTGAGTGTTTGAGAGCTAAAGAGATACATAAATTATTATCCTGCCCTTGGGAAGTCTGAGATTTAGTATTGGAAGGTGAGATATGCTCCCACCTACCTGTAATACAGGCAGAAAGAGATAATGGCCTAAGACAGACTTTCATGAGTTCAGTGATGAAGTCAGAGATGGCCCACATCACTGTGTTTTTCAGGAAATATTAACTGTGTGCCCATGATATGTATTGTAGACAATATTCCTTGACTGGATTTCTCATTCAAGCAGCCTCACTCTATGAGAATTCATCAATGTTTGAAAAGTTTCTGAGATGGCAGGGAATGTAAACACATTAATTAGACAAAGGGGATGACTCTGAGGTATTTTGAAGACTCAAACATAAAGCTAATTTGGGATCTGAATAGCTGAGAATGTGAACGAGGGCTCTGGAGTGAGGAGCTGGAGGACTTGTGTTCTTTCTCTCTTCAGCTTGCGCTTTTCATTGGCTTCAGCCTGTGAACCTGCTACATCTCTCCCTTCTTAGAAATAAAACATGCTGGAGAGGGTGTGGAGAAAAGGGAACCCTCTTACACTGTTGGTGGGAATGCAAACTAGTACAGCCACTATGGAGAACAGTGTGGAGATTCCTTAAAAAACTGGAAATAGAACTGCCTTATGATCCAGCAATCCAACTGCTGGGCATACACACTGAGGAAATCAGAAGGGAAAGAGACACGTGTACCCCAATGTTCATTGCAGCACTGTTTATAATAGCCAGGACATGGAAGCAACCTACATGTCCATCAGCAGATGAATGGATAAGAAAGCTGTGGTACATATACACAATGGAGTATTACTCAGCCATTAAAAAGAATACATTTGAATCAGTTCTAATGAGGTGGATGAAACTGGAGCCTATTATACAGAGTGAAGTAAGCCAGAAGGAAAAACATAAATACAGTATACTAATGCACATATATGGAATTTAGAAAGATGGTAACAATAACCCGGTGTACGAGACAGCAAAAGAGACACTGATGTATAGAACAGTCTTATGGACTCTGTGGGAGAGGGAGAGGGTGGGAAGATTTGGGAGAATGGCATTGAAACATGTAAAATATCATGTAAGAAATGAGTTGCCAGTCCAGGTTCGATGCACGATACTGGATGCTTGGGGCTAGTGCACTGGGACGACCCAGAGGGATGGTATGGGGAGGGAGGAGGGAGGAGGGTTCAGGATGGGGAACACATGTATACCTGTGGCGGATTCATTTTGATATTTGGCAAAACTAATACAATTATGTAAAGTTTAAAAATAAAATAAAATTAGGAAAAAAAGAAAAAAGAAAAAAAACCCTCACTTGGCTCCAGCTTTTCCTTTAGCTATTATTTAATATTTACCCTTTGTCATCTAGAAATCTTAAACAAGGAGTGCGCATCTATTGTCTCTACTGCCTGAGACCACAGAACATTTTTTTTTCCCCTTCTTCAAACATCTAGTCCTTGGCTTATGAGAAACCACACCCTCTACAACCATTCCTTCCTATTATCATGTGTAGGTAACTCTCTCTTCCTGTCCCTTGAATATTAGTTTTCCTCATTGCCAGCTCTCCAAATACTTCTTCCAAGATCTCATTCATTCTTAAGGTCTTGACTACCACTGATAAACGAATGATTTTTCACCTCTATCTCCAGCCCAGGCCTCTTTC
This sequence comes from Bos taurus, assembly GCF_002263795.3. Classification (NCBI taxonomy): domain Eukaryota; kingdom Metazoa; phylum Chordata; class Mammalia; order Artiodactyla; family Bovidae; genus Bos; species Bos taurus. The sequence goes on from NC_037331.1 coordinate 50,750,537, forward strand.
AAATACTTCTTAATCTTATTCATTCTCACTAGCCCCAAACTGAATAACAACTGAATCCAGGCCATTATCATCTCTTAAACTTCATACTATAGATCTCAAGTTGATTGGTCACCCCAAAACCCCACATAGTGAAGTCGCTCAGTCGTGTCTGACTCTTTGCTGACCCCATGGACAGTAGCCAACCAGGCTCCTCCGTCCATGGGATTTTTCAGGCAAGAGTACTGGAGTGGGGTGCCATTTCCTTTTCCACCAAAACCCCACAAGAACCCTTCTAAAATAGAGGTTTGACCCTATTGCTTCTCTGTTTTAAAACCTACAGTGGCTGTTCTGACAGAACAACTGAACTCTCTCACATGGCAGATCCAGCCCTCTCTACCTTTACTTCCAGTAGCACTAAACACACATCTTCTAGCTCCCTCTACACCTTGACCTTCTCAGGTCTGTGCCATAGCTTAGCAAGGGGTATCCTTCCAAATACTCCTGATCAGCTTCTAGGTCAGTCAGGCACATAGTCCCAGAAGCATGGGTGCGAGTTCCCTTGTTAGACTGTCAGCTTCCTGAGCATAAAGACATGTGCTCAGTGACCTCGCTGGACTCATTGCCAGCCTCAACACATCCATCCATTTGTTCAACAATGTGCACTGAGCCCCTAGAATGCTGACCAAACAAGACAAACACAGCTTTGATGAATGATTCTTAAAAATCCAAATTTAAAGACGAATGACAAATGGTAAATGGTGCCTGGTTTAGCTCTGCCACTATAGACCATGACCTAAGACCAGTCACTTCATCTGCATATCTCTGTTTTCTCATTTTTCAGATTCTATAAAACCTCTTTTTAAAAAGTATAAAAGAAGAAGTTTTTTAACACTGTAAGTCAGTATTTTCTTCAGATGAATCAGAAATACTGGGGAATTTTTTATAAGTCAAATTAAGCATCAAGAAAACTACTAATAAAATACTAGAGCTTGGATGTCACACACAAGTAGCTTTCAGTCTGCACTCCACCACTCCTTTGCTGATGATGTCAACTGTATTACTGGAAGTCTCACCTAGCTCATGGGGAAGATATGGGGAAAATAATAGGATAGACTATAATGAGGATTATAATGGGGATTAAATGAGACAACCTGTGGAAAGATCTGGCCACAAAGTGTAGCACAGGGTAAGCACCTAATCCACCCTAACTATTAGTATTGTTAGAACCTGGGGAATTCCAAGTCATAGGCCTGGTCACTGAAACACTTCACAGGTATGACAGCATGATTTGTAAGATTTCCTCTTTGTAAGTTACCGTAGAAAGCAAGTTAACAGGAAGTATTACAATACTAACGATTTACATCATGCCCCTAGTAACAGGGTTAGGATTTTGCTAAGAATGTTTCTCAGTATGTAGTCTCCCTTTTTAGATTCAGATCACTCCTACCCTTATCTATTAAGGCCACACTGGGAAAGCTACTTTAGTGAGTTATACTCTGTACTTTCCTGTGATAAAGAGCTGAACAAAGTCTGTAGTTTTTACCCACATGAAACTTAACACAATAAACAAGTACCTAAATACACAGCACTGTTAATATTTAGAGAACAAAACTATGCAATGAGTGATGGAGAGGCAGACCAATCTAGGGTGCATTTGGCCACATTTCTATCTCTCTGATCAACTCCCTACCAAGTATAGTAAAAATCTTTTAAAACCATATTCACTAGAGAAAGGTAAACATAAGTTAGTAAAACTTTAAATTTGAAGTCGGTGAATATTTAATGTATTAATTACCTATTTCCTGCCTGATATGGTGATAGGCTTTAGAGAGAAAATAGGAAGCAAGACAGACTAGTAATTAGTTTTGAAAAGATAACAAAGCTCTTATTACCAATTCCACGTGCCAATAAGAATGGCTTAAATTAACCTCGTGATTTATTTTATTTTTTTTTTTTGGTGCTTAGTAATAGATTCCTTAATAGACTCTTAATGGGAGTTTATTAAATTCTAGGTACTATGGCAGACTTGGGAATTCAACGATGAATTAAACCAGGCTCTGCCCTTAAGGAACTCATGGTTCAGATGTGGAGAAAACTAACAAGTGGGAAATTATTTCTCAAAGTGAAAAGTGCTATTGTAAAAGAAAAAAAAAAAAATACTGAAAGGGAACTTGCTACAGAAATCATATAATTTAATGATCTTTAACAGCAGAATTTTAAAAAAATAAATAATAAAAATAAAATAAATAAATTTATTTTATTTAAAGAATAAATTCTTTAAAAATAAAATAAATATACATGCATATGCACATATATATGTGTGTGTGTGTGTGTTTATATTCTATGTTATTTGCACTATTGCCACAAACCATTTTTCAATAGATTAAAAACAAATATAAACTTTAGCTTAGTCTGTCCAAACTAAGGTGAATTTTAAATATATGGAATCTCAACTTTCTAATTATTTTCATTCCAACTTAGCATTGCAAATAACTTAAAGCATCCACAGTTTGTAGATATAAAGAACTTTAGGAAAAAAGCATTTGCCAGCTTTCTGTGGCTGAACTGATAAATCATACATACTTCCAAACTGCTATTTACAAAGAACAAATTTTATTTTGTGACATATCAAACTAAAAAATGTGTTATAGTCTGAAAAGGAAAAGTATTGACTTTTGCAATTGTTGTACTCTGAAATGTTATAGAGCAAGAGTTAGTTCTTGCGACAAGGAAACATGAAAAAAAAAAAAATAAGGAAAGTAAAGTGTTGGACTGGGAAGTCCATTGGCAGGTAGTTACAAAGATAGACTCTGTCAGCTCCTTCAGACATTTCTTTTGCTACTCTACAGGTTTTCCAGGACAAACTTTCAACCTAAAAGGCCACTATTTCTACTATTTAGCTTGCTCTCTAAAATAGCTTACCTGACTATTGATGTGTAAAGAAAGAAACTATTTTATAAGCAATCTAAGGAGCAAACAATTACCAAAAAGTCTCCATTCTATCAGTTTGGATAACACTGAGTAACACTGAGACTGAGGTGAAGGAGCTTGAGATGATAGACAACATCAGGGCACCTCACTGTGGGGAAAGAGTCTGTGAACCAGAAACCAAGGGAGGGAGCTGCACCCACCCGTCCCAGCCAAGCCCCAGCATGCTCTTGACAAACAGTGATACCCGTGTGGATGGATCACAAGGCTGCCTTCACGACACATTACACATGGACAATTTATTTTTTTCATTTACATAAACGAATCAAATCATTCATTCATTCATTCAGTCCATATTCACTGAACACCATCCACATGCCCCACCCTGCTCTAGGCACTGGAAACACCACAGAGACTCATCCCTACCCTCGAGGAGCTTACAAGCCCGTGGGGGAAGTGCACAAGTTAAGAGGCGAATCTCTCTCTCTCGTGTGGAGAAAGCTGTGACAGGCAAGAAGGTACAGGAGACACGTAGGAGGGGCCCCTCATACCTGGAGCATCGGGGCAGGTTTCTGAGAAGAAGTGAAGTGTAAGTAGAGGCCTGAATGATGAGGAGGGGCAGGTAGTGAAGGGCTAGCAGGGTGTCCCAGCCACAGAGCATGTGAAAAAGCCTCTGCAGAACAGAGAGCACAAGGTGCCTTAGAGGAACCAAATAAATTCAGTGTAGCTGGATCCTGGTAAGCAGGGGCAGTTGAGGAGGGAGTTTAGAGACAGGCAGAGACAAAATCACATCAACTATGAGCGGTGTGGACTTTGCCTAAAAGGCAATAAGAAGCCATAAGAAGGGGAGAAACAAGCAATCAGATGCAAGGCTGCAAAGGGCAGAATGAACTGTAAGGAGCCAGTATGAGAGAAACTGGAAAGGGGTCTATTTCAAAAATCCACACAAGAATTAGGAGTGGTGTGAGATGAGGACAGAGAAAAGTGAATATATTCTAGATATTTGCAGGAAACACCCTTGACAGAACGTAATAGGTGGAGACAGGTAGAGAAATTGGGAGTCAAGGATGAGCCCCAGATCTCGGCTTTGGGCAATAAGAAGCTGGTGATGCCATTCACCAAGACTGGAAATGCAGGGCAACTGTGTGGCTGGTGCAGCTAAGAAACTCACTTATGGACATAAGATGCCTGTCCATGCTGAAACGTCAGTGAGGGAGCTCTGGGAACAGGCAGATTTGGGAGTCAGGAGCATAGAGGCGGAGGAGCCTAGTAGGCTGCAGTCCATGGGATTGCTAAGAATCGGATATGACTGAGAGTCTTCACTTTCACTTTTCACTTTCATGCATTGGAGAAGGAAATGGCAACCCACTCCAGTGTTCTTGCCTGGAGAATCCCAGGGACGGGGGAGCCTGGTGGGCTGCCGTCTATGGGGTCGCACAGAGTCGAACACAACTGAAGCAACTTAGCAGCAGCAGCAGCAGCAGCACAGAGGAATTAGTTAGAGCTATGAAGATGCATGATATTTTCCAGGAAGAGTAAGTAAAGTAAGACAACAAATAGGATTCTGTCAAACAGCAACATATAAAAGCTGACCAGATAAAGACCACATGAAAACATGACTATAACAGCTAATGTTCACTGACTGTTACTTGCCAGGCCCTAGGCTGGGCCTCTTATACATACTAGCCTGAAAATTGATAGCAACCCTACCAATTTATTAGTCCACAATGTTAGGGGTCTACTTTTTTTTTCTCCCTCAAGACTCAGCCTCCTTTGAAATGCTCTTGGTCTACACAGCTGGTAGTCAGGGCTCCTAGGTAGAAGATATCTGGTCCTCAGTGGTTTAGGGGTGGGGAATTTAGACTTTCATAGTTCCAGGTCATAGACAAAATCTCTTTCTCTCCCTTGGACTTGCTTTAAATTCATCCATTGAATGATAAGGCGTACAATGCCAGGATGAAGGTCTGGGCCTAGGGCACAAAGGGTGAAAGAGCTGCTTTGGCCACCAGTTTTGCTCCCGAGTCTTAGAGCTTGTAACTAGGCACGTTCCTCATGGCTTCACATGATCCAGTCCAGATGTGCAAAGGTTCCACACTGTAGTGTAGGGCCAAATCCAAGGTAGAAATAGAGTATTTCTTGGCCTGACATTGTCTTCATGAGCTCTTTTGATTTCCCTTTCAGGGAAAGGGAAATTACAAAGAAGGTGCTCTTGGGATAAGATTCAAGTGTTTAACTCTCTGCTATAACTCACTTCATTTCCCTCTAGAGAAACGAGTCACACTAAGGTCACAGAGAGGACCGGATGAGATGACATTCAATCCCAGTTTTCCCTGGCCAGTCCTGGTTGACATCTTTCGTCCCAGTCTCCTGTCCAGGTAAGTAATGGACACATCCCCGAATGGTCCTATTTAAGCAAAGTGTATGATCAACCATACAGGATTAAACGCAGACCCCATAACTTGTAAGCCAATGTATTTTCTGCTTCTCTGGGCTTTTGCTGCTTTGTCTGTGCTCTATTCTCAGGCTACTTCAACAAAAATTTATCACTACTCTTCAAATACATGACATTAATACAAGGACAGCAGCAGTAACTTTATGAACAGCAAATTATTTTAAAAAGACCAGTAAAAAGATATACCTAAATATGAGCTGATCAAATAAAAATCTAAACAGGTAAAATTTTTGCATTATACTGGCATTGAAAGTGCTTATGCTATGCCCAGGTCTGCTGCATCCAGAGCCTCTGCCCCAGCGGCAGGCCACTGCTGATCCATACCTCCACAGGAGACACTCATACTCAAAGGCAGGTCTGGCGCAGACTCTGTGGCATCTCCTGGTGAGCCCAAGGTTTTGTTTGAGCCCTCCAAGCATCTCTGGCGGGTATGGGGTTTGATTCTAAATGTAATTTCGCCCCTCCAGCTGTCTTGCTGGATGTGGGGTATCCTTTTTTGGTGGGATCCTTCATTCTCCTGTCAAAGGTTGTTCAGCAGCGAGTTGTAATTTTGGAGTTCACAGGAGAATATGAGCCCCTAACCTTCTACTCTGCCATCTTGGGTCTATCATTACAGTTGGGTGTTTATGCAGTGAGTTTTGGGGCATGGGGATATATAGATTGTCTCCATGTCTTCAGATTGTTAGATTCTCATAGGAAAAGATTGGATTGTATACTTTTAACAAAGAAAAATGCCCAAAGGATTTTAGTTTTATCTTTAGGAAGAAAGGAAGACATTAAAAGGGAATTGTCATTTAAGTCATATTTTCATAGCTAACATAAAGTAATGGTAATTTTGCTATACTATATAAACGTCCTGGTTGAAAATGTATATGCATATACAAACATATTGTAAATGTATATACACATACATATGTAAAATTAGTTTTAGGGATATAGATAGGATAATTTCTTTTAAAAAATATATTCATTGCTTTACATTTTTTCTTTTTGAAAAAAATATGGAAATGGAATTTCAGTTATAACCTTAATTGTGTATAAACTTGCTTCATTTATATCTAAATGAATGTTAATTTTTATATAAAATGTTTAAGTGGCTATGTATTTTTTTTAATGTTTCCATATATACTTCTGTGAGAACAGAGTTTCTGTGATTTTGAGTATTTTTTTTCTGAGAGCTTTTGAAAATTTTCTGGTGGGTAGTTAAATTTGTATACTATAATCAGTAACCAATGTCAGGAGTATTCTCAGTTGCCTATAATGTAAATAATGAAAATTTTTTAGAAGTATCATTAGTATATCTTATTTTGTGTAGCAGTTTGTCAATGACAATCAAAATTTGAATATGTAAAACTTTTGAAATGATACAACTTGCTGATGGGATTTTACCTATTACTGTTCTCAAATTCATAAAGAATAAAATATGTTAGAGATTGTAACATAACTTGAATGTCTGAAATATATATCATTAAAATAAGAATTGTAATGATAAAAAAAATCTTAACCATGTCTTCTAAAACTTTAGACTATTTTTATGACCCTGATTTCCTGTAAATTTTATTGTGACTTGGCAATACTTGCAGATTTTATAAAGTATTCTGTCTTCCTTTCAAAGTTTCTCTCCCACCACATTGTGTTCCTATAGTTCATTCTCTGAAGTCACATCAAAGACGCTAAAATGTGTCACTTGCAATTTAGTTAATGTTTTCTTTAAAAACCCTGTTTGTTCAGTAATAAGGAAACTTTGATAATGAAGACAGTTAATCTAAGTGCATTTTATTAGGGGCATGTTAAGGTTAGACATTCAATGGGTAAGTGTTTAAACTCATGGGCATGTCAAAGCTCCTGGCAAGATCCACTCTGAAGGGAGGCAGACAAGGAAAGAAAATTTGGAATAAAAAGATTTCCAAATATGTTGGAAACAGTGTTCTCTAAGAAGGCCTTTGCATCTAACGTTCTTAAGTCCCATAACTGTAGTTAGGCACCATTCAGATCTTTGGACATAAACCTCAAGTTTAATAAACTAGAACAACTTATGTTCTCCTTTCTTAAATACGATGCCTGTATTTCAAGAATTATTAGTTAACAGCTAGAGTGTCTATCAAGCAAGCCAAGATTTCCATTTATACTCTCCACCAACTCTAAATTCCTGTGTATAATACCTTCAATTATAATGAACCACTTGTTCTTTATAAACAGGCTGTTATTTCATTATGATACAGATTGTTATTCAGGAATTTAGATTCCATTTCAAACCATGTATTTCCTATGGTGTACTAATGACCTCAAAGAATATAGCATGCCATATCTAGGTCATTTAGTATCATATTTTGCATGGAGATGCTCATGACAAATGCTCCCGAAGGCAGTTGACTCCTGGTGACTTCCAGAGAAGACTGTAGCCACCTGTAGGTCCTCTAAAATTATCATCTCCCTTTTGCTAAACCTGTGCTTTCCAGAGAAGTGTATCATATCAAACCAAAGCTTTGTTCTTGTGCTGGGAAACCTTCAGAACCCAGATGGAGAATAGATGAGAAGGTATGGACAGAAGCTTCTCTGGATTGTGAATAATCCTGGTGTGCTGTAGGTGTCTAGGTCTCTCCTAGTTCATGCCTCAGTGATGCACATTCTGGAGGAAGGCTAAAGTAATGCTGGCCCTGGAGCCTGACTGACCACTGAGAAAAAGTCTAATCCAAAGAGGTGGCTGTTCCAGGAATATTAGAGTTTTCCATTTGAAATTTATACATACACGTGTACCGACATGCACAAAGGTAAGTAACAAAATGATCTCAGCTACGATAACCAATCTTGTGTGTATATGAGCAGCCCTTTCCAAAACTACTTCAGTTAGCTTCCTTACCTCATCTGCAACTTTCCATATTTCTTGATCACTCCACTGTCCATAGGGATCCAAGTTTTTTCTAAATGTTCCAGAAAAGATGAATACTTTCTATAGTAACAAAAAAAAGAGGAAAGCATGAATAACCTAAACATGTTTGTATATTTCCCTTATTTTATTGTTAAATATTCAAAACAGAAAAAATATTTTAAAATAATAAAACATCCATGTACTTACCACTCAGTTTTAATTTAAAAAATTTTTATATTTGCTTGGTATCTTTTTTAAAGAAATAAAATATTACAGCTACATCTGAAACCCCTTGTGAATACTTATCTAACTTCCATGTCCTTAGGATAAAGAAACTGAGATCACTTTAAGTTGTGGGAAATTAAAATGTTTTATTCAGAGAAATATTATTATAAGCAAATATAATATAAAATTAAACAGTTAAAAATTATGCTTATGAGAATTTCCCTAGTGGTTCAGTGGTTAAGACTCCATATTTCCACAGCAGGGGACACGAGTCTCATTCCTGGTCAGGGACGTTCCACATACCATACAGTGTGGCCAAAAAAAAAATTATGTTTATGAGTTATAATGAACTTGTTAGAACAAAATTCTTATTTTGTACCGGTATTTTCCTTGGATTTCTTTTATAATCCTACCTTCCTAAGGGATTTTGAAACTGTGTGAATTTACAGACACTCAAACACATATGTTCATATGGTGTATAAACCAAGGCACATGTATAACTAGACGGGCACAGGAAAGGGTTACAACTTAGAAGTCAGTGAAAGAATGAAAATCAAATATTTGTGTAACTGACTGCATGTCACAGAGGGAAGGAGGGCAGACGAGATGGATGGTGCTGAGGTGGCAAACTGACAATCTAATTTCCTGTTAAGGAACACTACACAGCTATCGCCCTTACTTGCTACATCACTGTCTACTTAAGTCTGCCTATATGAATAAAAAAAAAATTAAGAAAATCACTGTCTCATTGGGAAATGCAACAACAATAATAATATTTAGGTCTCTCTCTGTATATATGGGTGAACTGAAAAATACTTCTGATGTTAACATTCAGAAAATTTTTTTCTTTACCTTTTTTCTTTTGTCTGTGGTTAATGACACAATCAAGAGAGCTGCTAACTACATTTTTTGGATATTTAATTTTCACTAGCTGCCTTAGACTAAGAGAGAATGCTCAGCACCCATCTGATCTGTGAGGAACTACAGAAGGTAAGTTGGTCCCAGATGAATGGTGTCTGTGCCTTGCCATGGCAGTCAAGTTAAAGGATAGTCCTATTGGAGACCTCATTCCCTGGGGCATAATCTATGGCTTAAGGAACAAGGTTGTTGCCAAATATCTCAGGAACCCTCTGCAGAAGGCAACAAGATTATGCTGGTATTTCTCAATTTGCATCAAATCAGTTCCTAAGGGATGCTTCCACTGCTTTACAGAAGTGAACATAAGAGACAATATATGACTCATGGGCTCATAAGAGGTGATGGATATATTTTTGGTATATCCTCCTCCAAGCTCCCAAGTAAATGAAAGCAATGTCCAAATAAGCTAAAGAGAACAGACAATGTATGCTATTGAGAGATTCTGATGAAGAGAATTAAATAAGAAGTGGCTCTGGGAATGCCAATTTATTACTGAAGCAATCAGGTTTATTTAGTATCTACAGTTCAAAGGCTTGCCAATGGAATTTTGCCATTTACTGTCTTTCACATACTTTCTTTTAATGTTTTCTTTATATGAAAGTTTCTAGCATTACTGAGAAAGATGTGAAATAACAACTGTAAGGGTTTATGAAGTATCAGACAATGCATCACTTCACTAAAGTTATCCTACCAGGAACTCAGAGGCTACAACAGAGTCTATTGCCGGCTTACCACAGGCCAGATAAGACTCTTTACATGTGTTGTCTCTTTTTATCTTCATATAAATGTAATGAGACAGATCTTACTGCTGTTCATGAAGAAATCACACTTGGGACAAGTTAAGTGACTAGCCCAAGGTTACTGAGCTAGTAGTTGTAGAGTTGGAATTCAAACCTTTAGAGTGCTCTGCAAATTCATAGCAAAATGCCTCAAGTCCTGGGCAGACCAGTTTTGATTCCTGGTCTGGAGCTTAGGAAAGATTAAAGGTTGGGCAGAAGCAGCCCAGTGGGTCCATAAAGAGCCCATTTGCACTCAGCAGCACAGTTGTCAATTCAAGCACTGCTATCCATCCCTCAAGCCACAGGCTCAGTACCCACACTGTGAATTGAGAGTTTAGCTTTCTCTTCCTATGCAAGTCCTGATTCAAAGGCTTTTATTTGGGCTACAGTGTCCTTGTAACTTTCATGGGGACTTACGTATCTAATGGAACAGCACAATATGAAATCTTACTTTGGCCAAATGGAAAAATGTCAATGTTCTGGAGGACCATAGGTAGAGGCTGAAGGTATTATAACATCAAAGCAAACACAGAAGTTTGTTAAGGGCAAGGTGCGTTGCGCAGATGCTGTGAAAATGCAGCTCTTGCCCGGCGAGTGTACCTATGAACAAGAACCCAATCTTTTTAAGTTTCAATGTTACCGTAAAATGGGGGAGATGTCACATTTTTTGATTTTCTAAAATCTACTCTACCCCTGGGCTTTTCCATTTTGACAGATAGTACCTTTATTTTGAAAATGAAAGTCACTCAGTCATGTCCGACTCTTTGTGAACCCATGGACTGTAGAACAGTGATCAATGCAAAGAAATAGAGGAAAACAATAGAATGGGAAAGACTAGAGATCTCTTCAAGAAAATTAGAGATACCAAGGGAACATATCATGCAAAGATGGGCACGATAAAGGATAGAAATGGTATGGACCTAACAGAAGCAGAAGATATTAAGAAGAAGTGGCAAGAATACACAGAAGAACTATACAAAAAAGACCTTCACAACCCAGATAATCATGATGGTGTGATCACTCAACTAGAGCCAGACATCCTCGATTGTGAAGTCAAGTGGGACTTAGGAAGCATCACTACCCACAAAGCTAGTGGAGGTGATGGAATTCCAGTTGAGCTATTTCAAATCCTGAGAGATGATGATGTGAAAGTGCTGCACTCAATATATCAGCAAATTTGGAAAACTCAGCAGTGGCCACAGGACTGGAAAAGGTCAGTTTTCATTCCAATCCCAAAGAAAGGCAATGCCAAAGAATGTTCAAACTACCACACAATGGGAGTTATCTCACATGCTAGTAAAGTAATGGTCAAAATTCTCTAAGCCAGGCTTCAACAATACGTGAACCATGAACTTCCAGATGATCAAGCTGGATTTAGAAAACGCAGAGGAACCAGACATCAAATGGCCAATATCTGTTGGATCATTACAAAAGCAAGAGAGTTCCTGAAAAACATCTACTTTTGCTTTACTGACTATGCCAAAGCCTTTGACGGTGTGGATCACAAGAAACTGTGGAAAATTCTGAAAGAGATGGGAATACCAGACCACCTGACCTGCCTCTTGAGAAATCTGTATGCAGGTCAGGAAGCAACAGTTAGAACTGGACATGGATAACAGACTGGTTCTAAATAGGAAAAGGAGTATGTCATGGCTGTATATTTTCACCCTGCTTATTTAACTTATATGTAGAGTACATCATGAGAAACAGTGGACTGGAAGAAACACAAGCTGGAATCAAGATTGCCGGGAGAAATATCAATAACCTCAGACATGCAGATGATAAAACACTTATGGCAGAAAGCAAAGAAGAATGAAAGAGTCTCTTGATGAAAGTGAAGGAGGAGAGTGAAAAAGTTGGCTTAAAACTCAACATTCAGAAAATGAAGATTATTGCACTTCATGGCAAATAGATGGGGAAACAATGAGAGACTGTTTTTTTGAGCTCCAAAATCACTGCAGATGGTGACTGTAGCCATGAAATTAAAAGGTGCTTGCTCCTTGGAAGAAAAGCTATGACCAACATAGATAGCATATTAAAAAGCAGAGAAATTACTTTGCCAACGAAGGTCCATCTAGTCAAAGCTATGGTTTTTCCAGTAGTCATGTATGGATGTGAGAGTTGAACTAAAAGATAGTTGAGCACCAAAGAATTGATGCTTCTGAACTGTGGTGTTGGAGAAGTCTCTTGAGAGTCCCTTGGATTGCAAAGAGATCCAACCAGTCCATCCTAAAGGAAATCAGTCCTGAATATTCATTGGAAGGACTGATGCTGAAGCTGAAACTCCAATAGTTTGACCACTTGATATGAAGAAATGACTCATTGGAAAAGACCCTGATGCTGGGAAAGATTGAAGGCGTGTGGAGAAGGGGATGACAGAGGATGAGATGGTTGAATAGTTATCACCGACTCAATAGACATGAGTTTGAGTAAACTCCAGGATTTGGACAGGGAGGCCTGGCGTACTGCAGTCCATGGGGTTGCAAAGAACCAGACCATAACTCAGCAATTGAACTGAACTGAACTGGACTGTAGCCCTCTAGGCTCCTCTGTCCATGGAATTCTCCATGCCAGAATACTGGAGTGGGTAGCTGGTCCCTTCTCCATGGGATTTTCCCAACCCAGGGATAGAACTCAGGTCTCCCACATTGCAGGTGGAGTTTTAACAATTTAAGCCATCATGGAAGCCCTTCATTTTATCAATCCACAAAATTCAGAGTTATGCATGACTTATCTTTCTCCCTGATTATCCCAAAAGGAATTAACCATCAGTCCTGTGGATTGTTTACCCAATATATCTCAAAGCCATTTATTTCTTTATCACTTCGGCTACCACATAGTTCAAGCCACCAGCATCTTTCTCTGAACACTGTAAGAATCTCCTATTTCCTTGCTTTAGAAACCAAAGAAATCACAATCAATATAAACTGGATCATGTCATTAACCTTTTAAAAAAACCTTCAGTGGGGACTTCCCTGGTAGGTCCAGTGGTTAAGAATCTGTCTGCCAGTGCAGGGGACATGGGTCCGATCCCTGGTCCAGGAAGATCCCTCAGGGAAAATAAGCCTGTGCACTACAAGCACTGAGCTCCAATACTGGAACTACTGAAGCCTGCATTCCCTAGCTCCTGTGCTCTGCAACAAGAGAAGCCACCTCAATGAGAAGCCCATGAACAGCAGCTAGAGAGTAGCCTCCACTCGCCGCAACTAGAGAAAGCCTGAATGCAATAATGAAGATCCAACAGGGTCAAAAATAAACAAATTTTTTTAATTAAAAAAAAAGAAAACCTTCAATGGTTTTCCATTACATTCAGGGCAAAATGTAAAACCCTTAAGATGACCTACAGATCCACCATTGTACAACCTCTTTCACCTTGTCTGGCTCATCCAGTGCCTTGTCCACTCCACTCCCTTTTTCACTCCAGCCACCTGGCTTTCTTTCAATTCCTCAGTTCACTTCACACGTTCTATCCTTCCTGCATGGGAATCTCATCTCCTGTCTTCTTCCTATGGCCAACTGTATTTTTCAGGTCTCAAGTTCAATGTCACTTTCTCAGAGAATCTCTCTTGATTCTTAAAACCAAATAAGGTCCCTCAATATAGGATATCATAATATCTATACTTTACTTTCACAGCTTACAGTGAATATTATTAATAAAATTAAATATGTATTATGAGCATTTTGTTTTTAACATCTGACTCTTCTCCTAGACCATGGCTGCTGTGTAACCTGTCATTAGCAAACAGGCTTTACATGGTGTATGCTCAGTAAATATTGTCTGAAGAAATAAATGGGCTGATGGGAACATCAGAAGTAAAATTATGAAAATATCAATAGAGTTCAGCAAGTATTATTTTTCTTCCTTATGGAAAAATAGCTAACAAAACCCAGTGTCTTTAAATGAATAATAATAACAGCCCATTAAAGCTTTCATGTTTCTTTGTAACAGCTTGAGAAAAGGTACACCTTTTTCACAGTAGCCTGATAATTTACATGTAATATTTATCAAACATATGGCAACATGTTATATATTAATTACTTTTATGCAAAATAGATACATATTCAAAACTATGAAGGAAGAAAGTTATTTGTTGAAACTAGACTAAGCCTTGGTGGCTCAGTTGGTAAAGAATCTGCTTGCAATGCAGAAGGCCTGGGTTTGATCCCTGGGTCAGGAAGAACCCCTGGAGAAGGGAAAGGCTACCCACTCCAGTATTCTTGCCTGGAGAATTCCATGGACAGAAGAGACTGGCGGGCTACTGTCTATGGGATCGCAAAGAGTCAAACACAACTGAGTGACTAACACTTTAACTTTTCAATTTCAGACATCCAAAAATTTTAGATGTAGTGGAATTGATACCATGCTTCCCTAGTGACTCAGATGGTAAAGAACTTGCATGCAATGAGGGAGACCTGGATTCGATCCCTGGAGGAGGAGGAGGGCATGGCAACCCACTCCAGGATTCTTGCCTGGAGAAACCCATGGACAGATGAGCCTGACGGGCTACTGTCCATAGGATCGCAAAGAGTCAGACATGACTAAAGCGACTAAACATGATGTGACATGACAAATTTTATAGGTCTTTTGTTTAAAATTCATAGTCTAGCACTAAAATAGTATCAATACTTTCATTTTAACTTTAAAGAAAAGTTAGAGTAGTTCAGTCAGAATTCAATTTCATACAGTTAATCAAACATGCCACTCTAGTCTTATAAATAGTATCTGGCACTCACTTGTTTCTGAGGGGTGCCAGTGGGTATCTTATTGTTTTCTATACTACTGAAATTTGTGTTCCAACAAACTCTTCTCTAAAGGTGAGATGTCCTTGGAGGTCACTTATGTCCTTTCCCTAGTGTATGAATGAAACAGCCAGAGTCCTGAGAAGTTATATGGTTTGACCAAGGTGGCACAGTCTGTCTGTGCAGCAAAAAAAAAAAAAAAATTGAAACTATAAATCACAATGATCTGCTACCTCTCTTTCAAGAAAGTGTTCAGCAGTAGGAAAATCAGAATGTACAAATATTTGATGTTTATTTAATGTCCTGTATGTACACTTTGGCCACCTTATGCGAAGAGCTGACTCATTGGAAAAGACCCTGATGCTGGGAGGGATTGGAGGCAGGAGGAAAAGGGGACGACAGGATGAGATGGCTGGATGGCATCACCGACTTGATGCACGTGAGTTTGAGTGAACTCTGGGAGTTGGCGATGGACAGGGAGGCCTGGAGTGCTGCGATTCATGGGGTCGCTAAGAGTCAGACACGACTGAGCGAGTGAACTGAACTGAACTGATGTACACTACAAAGAGCAATACTTGGGACTCAAGGAAGAACAAAGAGAACACCATCGGTCACCACCTGGCTTATCTCTTCCCTGAAGCTCACTCCTCAACCACTCAACTGGAGATGGCAAGCCTGGGTGGAATGCTCGGAGCTGGTCACGCATCACAGCAACAGGTATCATGCTTTAGTCTTGGATGTCAGATGAAAAACAAAAAAGGATTTGGCTTCTGTGGTTACTAAATGTATGATAAATTAAATAAGTGGGAGGAATGACTTATCTTTAAGAATATAGTATTGTTTTGTTTTGGCTCAGAAGGGAAATATGTATATGTATAGTACATGAAGTCACTTCAGCCATGTCTGACTCTATGTGACCCTATGGACTACAGCTCACCAGACTCCTCTATGCAAGGGATTCTCCAGGCAAGAATACTGGAGTGGGTTGACATGCCCTCCTCCAGGGAATCTTCCTGACTTAGGGATCAAACCCGAGATTCTTATATCTCCTAAACTGACAGGCAGGTTCTTTACCACTAGTACGAAACTGTGAAGCCTACATATATACATACCTTCATACATATATATATGTGTATATATACACATATGTACAAAGACCATATATAGCTTCATTAAAATGTGATCCAGATTCTTATAAGCATCACAGTGTCTGTGAGCTCACCTTTTGGCAATGTCTGCAAAACTCCATTATAAGTTAAATTTGTACAATTAAAATCCATCCAATATGAACAAATCAAGATCCTACGGTGGCATTACAGAATGTCTAAAAATAAATGCTGCTTTGCTTTTAGGAACATCGAGTAACAAAAAGTAGGTGAATTATATTGGTCAAAAGTGTTTAAGGTTGATAAAAATAACTATAATTTTGATTATAAATCATTTATTTGTATACATATGACAACTTATGTTCAAATTATGTTTCTGTAAAGTCATTTTTCACAACATTTTACACTACAGTGTTTTAATATACACTTTCAGAAATAACATCAAAACATGATTTCCAGATCTGACCAAATTACCATAAATTTCCAATTTTTAGGCTCAGAAACAGTACAATTATGTTGTATTAATACCCAGACTAGTTATTTTCCTTTTCTCCCTTAAATTCGGCACTCCACGCCCAACGCTCTACGTCCTATTCACTTTAGTTCAGGCTCTTACACATCACAGCTAGGGGGTTTCTGAGCCCATCTCCCTGCTCCCTGTCCTGCCTACTGAAATCCACTGTCCACTAGCTGCTAGCATGGCATACTCTTCTGCTGCCCTTTACCACCTACCTCCCAGCTCAAGAAGACTCAACCCACTCCTCACTAGACCACTTTAGTACGAATCAAGTCTCCCTCTTTCTCCTAATGCTTCCTAACAGATGGTCTTCTCTCCCCATTGTCCCCCAACTCTTATTCTAGTTGTCATCTCTGTAGTGGCTTATAATATGCCTCTCTGGGGTCCTGGAATATCCTCTCCACAACTCCCTGCCACACACGTTTCTAAAACCAAGACATTTTATGACCCTTTAAGGCCCACTTTCATCATCATGTTCTCTGTGAAACTGTCAATACTTATTCATTCATTTCCTTTCCAATACATAAATGAAAGAGACATGAATCCCTATTCTCAAGGAACTATAAATAAAAGTAACAACTAGAAAAACAGAGTGTATTGTATTGTACTTAACACATGCCAGGAAGTAGTTTAAGTACTTCAACTTATTTGAAGTTGAAGTTCCTTTACTCATTTAATCCTCATAAACCCCCAATAAAGTAGTTACTACCATTATACCCATTTTACAGACAAGGAAATTGAGGCTCGGAGAAATTAAATAACTTGCCAAAGATTATAATACTAGTAAAATACAGATCCAGGCAGAACCACAACCTGTTGGAAATGACAGCAAGCATTTCATGACTCAGCCAAAAAATGTGGGTAATGAGTCCTACCATGCAAGCTATTGTATGTGCTATATAAGAGATAGAAAAAACAGTAAGAGGAAAAAAAAAATCTATGCTTTATTTTGCATTTCTACTACAGCCTTCTTGCTAATCTTCTGATTGCTTATGACTTCATGTTTAAATCTGCTTCCTTAACTAGAATGTCTACAAAGTGTTTACAATACTGGGTGGAAATTAAATAAATACATAAATAATTCCAATATAAGACATAGAGAAGTGCCAGGAGAGATTTATAAACAAAGTTCTCGATCCCACTTGGGACTGGGATGCGGGAGTGGAGAGTTGGGGTTAGAGTCAGGCTTAAAGGGAGAAGGGAAGGAGCTAGAAAAGGCTACCTGGCAGAGTTAACCTCTGAGATGCCAAAGTGACTCAGCTGAAGAAAGATCACCTCAGACAGAGGAAATGCAGGGACAGAGGAATGAGCGAGAAAACTGAGGTATCTCCCATGGCACAAGTCCTGCTTGACTGAAACTTAAAAGTGCCGGGTGTGAAGAGTGGTGGACCTGACTAGAAAGCTTGTTGAAACCAGATTATCAGGGACCTAAACCGCAAATGGAAAAATCTGGACATTATTCATGAAGAAAGGGGTGTCCTAGAAGGTTTTTGACTTGACAAAGCACAGAGCTGGAATGGTGCTGTAAAACATTTACTTTGTGTGCAACAGAAAATTTAAGAAGATGAGAAAAGCACAGAGGTGGGAGCAAAAGATGGAAGGATACAGTTTGTGATGGAAGCAGCCATGACAGAGCTTGGAGCTGGATTCTCTCTCAGCATGTGAATGATTCTCTCATTGTTCACCACTACACTTAATTACCTCTATTTATCATTTTGGCTTCTTCCTCTGATCCCTGACTTAAGCAATGAGTTCTCACTGAAAGTTCATGGGCTGGACTGAGACCTCAATATCTTATACTGTAAGTACAGAACCCATGGTACTTATTATCATTTAAAGCATGTGGAAGTAGTTTAATGACTAAGTATTAAATTGTTAATTACTGTGAAATTGAATGAGAAGTGCTGCACATACAATATCATTGTTCAGCTCTACAGATACATGATTTGACCCTATCTGATAGCCCTCATAGCAAAAGATACTACGCTGTGTCGGTATAGATTATTTTCAGATCAAAGAGTCTCACTGCAGGAGTAGGCCGAGTCATCCCCTAATAATAGTTTGCAGCCTTTCAAATTTGTATCTGAAGCTCTAAAAATTAACTTATTTTTCTGCTTTTCTTGAATTAAGTGATTAACAAGGTTCAAGGTGAATGAACAATTTTAAGTCTTGGTATTCAACTGGCTAAGTCAATGGGATCTGACAATAGGCCTCATTGTCTCCTCTTCATGCTCTCAGAGCTTAGAGGTAAAGTAGAACAAATTCAAAAAGGCGCCACCTCAAATGTACACAATGTACTGTTTTCTACACTGGTACCTTTTCTAAGATTTCTAGCTACAGGAAGAAAGAACACACACACACGCGCGCACACACACACACACAGAGTAAGAACTTGCCAAAACTAAAGACATCTTGTGATTCCACAGCTGATATCTCAGGATCACTTTGAGGGAGAGGAAAGTTTCCTGTTCAAAGTTTCCTGTTTCATGTATCTGGATACAAATGACTAACTGACGTAGAGATCTCTGATATCTCAAGTGTCAGAGGTCTTGGGGAACTATGGCCTTGCAAGGTCAAGAAGACAGAAGGGGGGAAAAAAGATGGAAAAGCAAAGAAAAATACTTCCTGGATTTTTAATTTCTTCCTGCTGCTTTTTAAAGATCAAACTCTAGGAAAGAAAAAAAAATTGCTTAATTTGAACTTTTAAAGGAAAGTTGGGAAAATAAAAGCATCTCTTGATTTGGATGTTAAAAAGGTCTGAGGAGTTTGCCCTCTTTCTCTCTTGGGCATTCATTTATCATTCTCAAGATGTCACTATAGAAGAAATAATACTTTCTGTCCTACAGACATCCTTGTGATACTGAAAGACTGTCCCAGAAACCAGGGTTGTAAACATGTATATTGAGAAACATTTATTATTAGCATGATCACACATTTATAAAGGCATAGCTTAAAGTATTTCTTGTTTAGTTTATAATAAAACTTGATGCCATGGAAGAGGGGAAAAGAAGTTTGGAAGATTCACGTTGACAGAAAGTCAAGACAAAAAATTTTCATAACTCTAGCCTTCTTAGTTTTCCTCCATACTTTACATATTTGGGTTCCTAAATAGAACATGTGCGTGCTCAGTAACTCAGTCATGCACAACTCTTTGCAATCCCGTGAACAGGGGCCTGCCAGGCTCTTCTGTCCATGGGATTTCCCAGGCAATAAAACTGGAGTGGGTTGTTATTTCCTTCTCTAGGGGATCCTCCCAGCCTAGGGATGGAACTTGCATCACTTTCGACCCCTGCATTGGCACCCGGATTCTTTCCTACTGTACCACCTGAGAAGCCCTAAATAGAACATACAATAAAACAAAAATCTCTCTATCACAAGTGAGATAAACAAAGGACTCCCAATGAAATGAAATTATTTCTTAGAGCTTTGGTTACTCTAACAAGCAGATCTGTATAAACAAGAACAACAACAAAGAACAAAAGCTTCACTATTGTCGTTTAAAATTGGATCAGAAAACAGAGAGTCAATTGAATGGCAGTGCTTCTTAGACAACCAGATTCTATCCCCAGCTCTTCAACATTGTTATCTTGCCTAATGCTGTCACCACGGGATACTTGTATTCCCAGGGTTTCTTCATCTTCACACCCACTAACAATCCCTCTTTTTTTCCTGAAGAAACAATACTGTTTTTCAAAAGTTCAACCAGGATGAAGCTTCTGGCACCATGACAAAGTCTAGACAAATGAATTAAAAGCATCTGTCTAGCAGTCACAATATTTAGTGCCTCATTAGATGAAAGGGGAAAATGTTCCACAGAGGTAATCTATCAGGAAATACAAGCCATTTTCTCTGGTTAGATTTGTAGTCCATCTACCCAGAGATGCTCCTGGCATTTTAATTTTGTGTTTAAAGCAGAGAATTGTTAGAACCATGGTAGTGGAATGGACTTAGTGCCCATTAGTACAAAGAGATCATAAAACAGAGACTATATCCATAGAGATGAGAACAAATACTAGTAGACATACAGTTCATGCCTTTCAGACTTGGTCCCAGTAAAGACATTTCTTGGTTTCCATTAAGGTCATTGAAAAATGGAACTATTGCTATTTCTTACATAATTAGAAAGCCCTTTTGCATAATAACACAGATAGAATGATACTAAACCAGTGAGGCTGAAGATCCTTTGTAACCCAAATCAAAGAGTGACATTTTTGAAAAAAAGCTACAGATTAATCCGACATGGTTCATTCTATTCAAAGAACAAAAAACAATCATTACACTTTCTATTTTCAATTCCACTATATAATGCTTCCGAGTTTGTTATTTCAGCAGCATACTTCACTTGCAAAACATTTCTCAATCTGCTGTGATTGCTAACTTGGAGACCATTGAGGCAGGAATAAAAAAAGTTGCTAAGTACAAAAGCCCCATGTTCCTACTCTGGCTTATATCTTCTGAAAAAGCTATCAAAGTTATTAATATTTTAACAACTGTATGTCAGAGAATTCCAAACTTCTAGAAATACTTTTACTCCCTATAAAAAGACTGCATAACAGAAAATAAAGACAGCAATACAAAGGGAATATGTTTTGCAGGGAAATGTGAATTTATTGAGTTCAAGTGTCAAATAATGGGAAAATGTACTTAGTTTTTTACTAGTTAAGTCTTTCTGTATTGCTTACCTGTGGTATGACTCCAAAGGCCTTCCTCCATTGTTGCAAAGTAATTGAATCCCAAGACACACCATCTATTTGGATTTCTCCTTTGGTATTCAGCAGTCTCAAAAAAGCCAGTAACAAAGTGCTCTTCCCTGATCCAGTTCTTCCCAAGAGGCCCACCTAGAATATTAGAGTGATGGAATTACTCCTGTGACACATAGATACAATACCATAAATGCAATCTGATATTATACATGAATTTTAAAAACCCATGGAAAACATTTTTTTTTTAATCATCACCCAAGAAGTCTCACTTATTCATTCAAAACTTTGTACATACTTCCAATTCTGATTAAAACTGATTTGGAACACAGCAACTCTGGAAGACAATATAGAAACTGGCCATAAGGGACTGGATCCCTGATGCCGAGTTCATTTATCTCTGATTTTTACTAATGGCAAAAAGGTTAAAATAAGGTCCATTTCACATCGAAGAAAACAAAGGGTGTCTTAAAGCACATAATTTTTGAGAATGGGATCAAGCCAGAAGCAGAGACCTACAGCTTGATCTGCTGCTGCTGCTAAGTCGCTTCAGTCGTGTCCAACTCTGTGCGACCCCATAGATGGCAGCCCGTGAGGCTCCCCCGTCCCTAGTCAAATGTGAATACAAGCTTGAAGATGAATAAATCCACAGGAGTTCTAACATTCATATACTGTCCATAATAAAATAGGTGAATGCCAAGTTCAGGCCTGACAAGACGGAATAAATTCAGTGAGCTACACATTATCTCAAAAGACAGGTTGGGCCTTGCCACTTCTCAGTGGGTAAGTACCTGGACATTGTCAAATCAACTTCTTCCATCCATTCTGATTGGCAAGAACAGAATTTTAGGAAGCAAAAGGGATATTAAGGGAAAGAGAAAAAATAACCTGTTCCTGTGACTTAAAGACTCTACGAACACAGCACGGAATTGAGAAGGCCGTGCACTGCAAGGTGACAGCGAGTGCTTCGGGTGGCCCACACGGAGCCGGCTCTCTGACGCCAGCTCAGACCAGCACTTGGAGGAAGATGCTCGGAGCGAGGCCATTAATGAAGCCCTGAATAAACTGCTCAGCATTTAGTGGCACTGAACAGTTCTTTCTTTCCCCTTGCATTATTGCTATTTCTTTTTTCTCATTTGGCCTTTTTACAAGAGAGCTGAACAGTCTTGTAGAATCAGGCTTTTTACACTATTTGGGGTAAACACTTTCATTTTGTTTGGTGTTTGACTTTCCAATCCATAGCTAAGTATAAAATCAAACATGATTTTCTGAATTCTTACTCTCAGTTTCTGTATTTATCTCATTACAGACTAGTAACAGTTTCTAAATCAGAACTAATTAGGGACTACAATAAATGCTTGACAGCATACACAAATCAACAATAGTAATAACATACTGAATACCAATTAGGAACTTTAACATATTAAATACCAATCAGAAAGGCCTAGGAAGTAAACTAGGACTTTGGGGTAAGCCAATAAACAATTGTGATGCATCTGCCTTTCTGTCCATTATAAGAGCCCTATAATGGGACTTGCACACATGCCTATTTTCTGAGACAACAGAAATCAGATAAACAATATGTTACACATGAACACCCTGTTGAGGTTCTTCATACTATGGATCACAATTGGTAATTATTTTATTTATTCTTTTCTTGATTATTGCTTGTGTTCACCCCAAGAATATAAGTTCAACAGGGCAGGGTAATCCATCTTGTTTTCTATTGAGTTCTCAGCACCTGGCATAGTGGTTGGTTCACATAAGTGCTAAATAAAAAACTTATTTGGACTGACTGAGAGACAGTCAGATGAAAGGATGGATGGATGGACAAATTGGGGGGTGAGTAGGTGGCAGATAAATGGAAGAAATGAAAGAAGGGAGGGAAGGAGGAAGACGAAAGAAAGGAAGGAGGAAAAAAGAGGGAAGGGCAGAATGAATAAACTTATTTAGTAGAATATGAATAAACTTATTATAGTAAATCTAAACAAATAGATATAGTCAATTTTGGTTAACTCAATTTAAAAATTTTGTTGAATTTTATATGCACACTTCTATTTCTGAATCAGCCCATTTTGTACAAACACATTCACCATACTTGATGATTTTCCAAACACAACAGTAAAGCTTTGTAGAAGCAATCTGAGTATGCCTTGTACAGGGAGGCATGAACAAAAAGAAGGTAAGGGAAATTCATGAGCAGGAAGTGACCTGCTCTAAAGTCATATCAAGAACTTTTGATGATAAGTTCCTTGAGCTTCAGATTCTTAAATCATTAGCCAGGATTCTAATGATTAGGGTACATGACTACATTCTTTTTCCTTAAGAAGCAAATATTTAAATGTTTAGAAAACCAAGGTTTTATACTAGGATAAAACTGGATTAAGGCAATTTGTAAATCTTTACTTCTATAAAGTTTTAGCTATCTCTCTGGTTTCCTTATATTGCTGGTTTCCTTATATTGCATTAAGTCAGACATGGCTTTCAACAACATGTCTAATTGATTCATACCTAACAAAGTCTTCTGTTGTGTATATACTTGGCACATAATAATTCTTTTCCGGGATTTGTTTTAAGAAGGCCAGACTACTTCCCGCAAATAAGCCTTTAAGACAGATGCTAATTCTAAGTCAATGTTTTCTAGTAACTTCAATGTACCTCCTCTTTGATAATTTTGGATCAAGATAAATCGCAATGTTATGTGGAGAGTTAAACAGTGTTGAATTTGGTGCTAGTTGTAATTTCATTGTACCATGAATAGAACAGTTTCAGTACATTCTTCTCAGAGAGTCTTATTCACAATTTTAATACTGTAATAGATTGAAAACTGTTATAATTATCATTTATCTTCCTGTGGTCTCTATAAATCAAATGTCAAATCAAATGAAATTTAGATCCCTAAAGTTACAATAACTGTAATTTTATATGTTGATTGATCTGTTTATTATTAATAAAACATAATTTATAATGTAATAAGTTCTTGAGACTCTACTCTTCACATAACCGGTATAAGTAACTGAATGATTCCAATACTTCACATCAGTTTTTATCAAGTCAGAATGTCATATGTGTTTAAAAAAATCAAATAGATATTAGGTGCTTATGCTGCTATGATCTGAGCCCTTGATATTATTTGAATTGTTTCTAGCATCTCAGTATTTTAGAGAGACTACAAATGGAGAAAGCAGATAAGCTCACCCAGATTAGGTCTTGAAGTCTGATTAAATATATTTAATCAGAGGACTACCCAGTACTGTAATATATACAATATGTCATCTGAGGCATTTTGATAAATCTAGGTTTATCACGAATGACCTACCTCCAAATTAAAATCCTAGCCTATACTTTGAGATGAAAAAGAAAAGGAAAAAGAAAAGAGAGATACTAGTTAGGGGAAAGTGACGTTAAAAATTTAGGCAAAAATCAAAAGCTTTTAAGAAAAAACTATTTGAGACTGAAAAGAAAAATAAGTTTTCTTTTTTAAAGTTACTCTTTTTAAGTTAAACTTGTGAAATACTTGCTACATTACTCATGCACTGAAAATAAAATTTAAAGTACAGATTCTGTAAAGTAAAAGCCTAAATTAAGAGCCTAAAGAGTAAAAGGATTTCTCAACACTAAAGTAATTTCTATGGACAAAGTGCTTTAATAAGAAGATTGAACAATTTTTCTGCACAAAATATTATTTTGTCTTTTTGCCATGTAATGGGCTGAATATTTGTATCTCTCCTACACTCATATATTGAAATCCTAACCCCTCAATGTGACACCAGTAGAGGTAGGGTGGCTGGGAGGTGATTTGGTCACAAGAGTGGAGCCTTCATGATGGGATTCAGTAAAGTTCAGTTCAGTCACTTAAGTCATGTCTGACTCTTTGTGACCTCATGGACTGCAGCACACCAGGCTTACTGTCCATCACCAACTCCCGGAGCCTGCTCAAACTCATGTTTATCGCGTTGGTGGTGCCATCCAACCATCTCATCTTCTGTCATCACCTTCTTCTCCTCTCACCTTCAATCTTTCCCAGCATTAGGGTCTTTTCCAATGAGTCGGTTCTTCACATCAGGTGGCCAGAGTATTGGAGTTTCAGTTTCAAATTCAGTCCTTCCAATGGATATTCAGGACTGATTTCCTTTAGGATGGACTGGTTGGATCTCTTTGCAGTCCAAGGGACTCTCAAGAGTCTTCTCCAACACCACAGTTCAAAAGCAACAATTCTTTGGTGCTCACCTTTCTTTATAGTCCAACTCTCACATCCATACATGACTACTGGAAAAACCATAGCTTTGACTAGATGGACCTTTGTTGGCAAAGTAATGTCTTTGCTTTTTAATATGCTACATATGTTGGTCACAGCTTTTTTTCCAAGGAGCAAGCGTCTTTTAATTTCATGGCTGCAGTCATCATCTGCATGATTTTGGAGCCCCCCAAAATAAAGTCTCTCACTATTTCCATTATTTCCCCATCTATTTGCTATGAAGTAACAGGACTGGATATTGGAGAAGGAAATGGCAACCCACTCCAGTGTTCTTGCCTGGAGAATCCCAGGGACGGCGGAGCCTGGTGGGCTGCCGTCTGTGGGGTTGCACAGAGTCAGACACGACTGAAGCAACTTAGCAGCAGCAGCAGCAACAGGACCGGATGCCATGATCTTAGTTTTCTGACTGTTGAGTTTGAAGCCAATTTTTCACTCTCCTCTTTCACTTTCATCAAGACGCTTTTTAGTTCTTCTTTGCTTTCTGCTATAAAGGTGGTGTCATCTGCATATCTGAGGTTGTTGATATTTCTCCCGGCAATCTTGATTCCAGCTTCTGCTTC
Organism: Bos taurus; assembly: GCF_002263795.3. Classification (NCBI taxonomy): domain Eukaryota; kingdom Metazoa; phylum Chordata; class Mammalia; order Artiodactyla; family Bovidae; genus Bos; species Bos taurus. The sequence goes on from NC_037331.1 coordinate 50,776,568, forward strand.
ATCCAGCCCAGCATTTCTCATGATGTACTCTGCATAGAAGTTAAATAAGCAGGGTGACAATATACAGCCTTGAAGTACTATTTTCCTGATTTGGAACCAGTCTGCTGTTCCATGTCCAGTTCTAACTGTTGCTTCTTGATATGCATACAGATTTCTCAGGAGGCAGATAAGAAGGTAAGGTATTCCCATCTCTTAAAGAATTTTCCACAGTTTGTGGTGATCCACACAATCAAAGGCTTTGGTGCAGTCAATAAAGCAGAAGTAGATGTTTTTCTGGAACTGTCTTGCTTTTTTTGATGATCCAACGGATGTTGGCGATTAGATCTCTGTTTCCTCTGCCTTTCTAAATCCAGTTTGAACATCTGGAAGTTCACGGTTCGCGTACTTTTGAAGCCTAGTTTGGAGAATTTTGAGCAATACTTTGCTAGTGTGTGAGATAACCGCAATTGTGCATAGTCTGAACATTCTTTGGCATTGCCTTTCATTAGGATTGGAATGAAAACTGACCTTTTCCAGTCCTGTGGCCACTGCTGAGCTTTCCAAATTTGCTGGCATATTGAGTGCAGCACTTTCACAGCATCATCTTTCAGGATTTGAAATAGCTCAACTGGAATTCCATCACCTCCACTAGCTTTGTTTGTAGTGATGCTTTCTAAGGCCCACTTGACTTCACATTCCAGGATGTCTGGCTCTAGGTCAGTGATCACACTATCGTGATGATCTGGGTCACGAAGATCTTTTTTGTACAGTTCTGTGTATTCCTGTCACCTCTTCTTAATATCGTCTGCTTCTGTTAGGTCCATACCATTTTTGTCCTTCATTGTGCCCATCTTTGCAGGAAATGTTTCCTTGGTATCTATTTTTCTTGAAGAGATCCCTAGTCTTTCCCATTCTATTGTTTTCCTCTATTTCCTTCCATTGATCACTGAGGGAGGTTTTCTTATTTCTCCTTGCTATTCTTTGGAACTCTGCATTCAAATGCATGTATCTTTCCTTTTCTCCTTTGTCTTTTGCTTCTTTTCTTTTCTCAGCTATTTGTAAGGCCTCTTCAGACAACCATTTTGCCTTTTTGCATTTCTTTTTCTTGGGGATGGTCTTGATCACTGCCTCCCGAACAATGACACAAACCTCCATCCATAGTTCTTCAGGCAGTTTGTCTATAGGATCTAATCCCTTGAATCTATTGAATATAATCCCTAGAATCAGCCATAGGTGAACCCATGTCCCCACCCTCCCGAACTTCCCTCCCAGGCAGGGAGGTTCTTTACCACTAGTGCCACCTGGGAAGCCCTAGGGAAATCTAAACAAACCGCTGGAGGCTCAGTGTGGTAAAGTCTGAGAGTAAAAAACTCCCAGGGAGCCATTCATAGGGAAGACGCACACACTTTTATAAGTATTACCTCCAAGAGCCCCCTACCAACAGTTAATCTCACAATGAAGTACACAGAAATATTTTCTGATATCCTCAGGAAAAGGTGAGAACAACAATTTTATAATATTCCAGAACATCCTGTTTTTCTTAACAAAGCTTCCTTCAAGAGAAACTATTTTACCAGAACTGAACCTACTGGTTTTTTTTTTTTTTTTTTTTTTTAAGAACCTAACCGATCAAAGAAAGGAAAATATTCAGCACCAGCCCACACAAGTGTACTACTGCATCTAAAAGGGGAGAAAAATCTGAGAAGCACTTGTGCAGCCCAAGGGCACAGTCTCAGTAAAGGACCGAGACATAATTGTAGAGCAATAGAACACTTCCCTTTACCCCAAACCCGACACGAGTGAAGGCCTAATTATTTGAGTTTCTTTTATCTAGAATATAATGCCATTTGTCAACAAAAAATTACAACATATACTAAAAGGCACAAAACACAGCGTGAAGACACTGAGCAAGCACCAAAGCCAGTCAGATATGCCGGAAATGTGACAATTATCAGTCTGGGAATTTAAAACAACAATGAACAATATGTTAAAAGCACTAAGGAAAAAAGTAGAAAACATGCAGGAACAGGTATTGTAAACAGAGAGGAGGAAATGCTAATAAAATTCAAAAAGAAATGCAAGAGAGAAAATACAACAACACCATGGTAACAGAAAAGAAGAATGCTTATGGTGGGTACAGGAGACAGAACATGGCTAAGGGAAAAAATCTGTAAGCTTGAGGATATGAGAACAGAAACCTCCAAACCAAAAACAAAGAGAAAAAAGCCTGAAAGGAAAAATTCAAAATATCCAAAAACTATGGGACAATTACAAAAGGTATCATGCGCCAATAATGGAAATACCAGAAAGAAAAGAAAGACAGAAAGGAACAAAAATATTTGAGACAATAATGACTGAGAACTTCTCCAAATTAATGACAAAGACTAAATCACAGGTCCAGGAAGCTCATAGAACATCAAGCAGAATAAATGCCAAAAACCAAATATCAGATCAGTCGCTCAGTCGTGTCCAACTCTTTGTGACCCCATGAATCGCAGCACGCCAGGCCTCCCTGTCCATCACCAACTCCCGGAGTTCACTCAGACTCACGTCCATCGAGTCAGTGACGCCATCCAGCCATCTCATCCTCTGTCGTCCCCTTCTCCTCTTGCCCCCAATTCCTAGCAGCATCAGAGTCTTTTCCAAGGAGTCAACTCTTTGCATGAGGTGGCCAAAGTACTGGAGTTTCAGCTTTAGCATCATTCCTTCCAAAGAAATCCCAGGGCTGATCTCCTTCAGAATGGACTGGTTGGATCTCCTTGCAGTCCAAGGGACTCTCAAGAGTCTTCTCCAACACCACAGTTCAAAAGCATCAATTCTTCAGCGCTCAGCCTTCTTCACAGTCCAACTCTCACATCCATACATGACCACAGGAAAAACCATAGCCTTGACTAGACGAACCTTTGTTGGCAAAGTAATGTCTCTGCTTTTGAATATGCTGTCTAGGTGGGTCATAACTTTCCTTCCAAGGAGTAAGCATCTTTTAATTTCATGGCTGCAGTCAACATCTGTAGTGATTTTGGAGCCCAGAAAAATAAAGTATGACACTGTTTCCCCATCTATTTCCCATGAAGTGGTGGGACCAGATGCCATGATCTTCGTTTTCTGAATGTTGAGCTTTAAGCCAACTTTTTCACTCTCCACTTTCACTTTCATCAAGAGGCTTTTGAGTTCCTCTTCACTTTCTGCCATAAGGGTGGTGTCATCTGCATATCTGAGGTTATTGACATTTCTCCCGGCAATCTTGATTCCAGTTTGTGTTTCTTCCAGTCCAACGTTTCTCATGATGTACTCTGCATAGAAGTTAAATAAACAGGGTGACAATATACAGCCTTGACGAACTCCTTTTCCTATTTGGAACCAGTCTATGGTTCCATGTCCAGTTCTAACTGTTGCTTCCTGACCTGAATACAAATTTCTCAAGAGGCAGATCAGGTGGTCTGGTATTCCCATCTCTTGAAGAATTTTCCACAGTTGATTGTGATCCACACAGTCAAAGGCTTTGGCATAGTCAATAAAGCAGAAATAGATGCTTTTCTGGAACTCTCTTGCTTTTTCCATGATCCAGCAGATGTTGGCTATTTGATCTCTGGTTCCTCTGCCTTTTCTAAAACCAGCTTGAACATCAGGAAGTTCATGGTTCACATATTGCTGAAGCCTGGCTTAGAGAATTTTGAGCATTACTTTACTAGCGTGTGAGATGAGTGCAATTGTGTGGTAGTTTGAGCATTCTTTGGCATTGCCTTTCTTTGGGATTGGAATGAAAACTGACCTTTTCCAGTCCTGTGGCCACTGCTGAGTTTTCCAAATTTGCTGGCATACTGAGTGCAGCACTTTCACAGCATCATCTTTCAGGATTTGGAATAGCTCAACTGGAATTCCATCACCTCCACTAGCTTTGTTTGTAGTGATGCTTTCTAAGGCCCACTTGACTTCACATTCCAGGATGTCTGGCTCTAGGTCAGTGATCACACCATTGTGATTATCTGGGTTGTGAAGATCTTTTTTGTACAGTTCTTCTGTGTATTCTTGCCATCTCTTCTTAATATCTTCTGCTTCTGTTAGGTCCATACCATTTCTGTCCTTTATTGAGCTCATCTTTGCAAGAAATGTTCCTTTGGTATCTGATTTTCTTGAAGAGATCCCTAGTCTTTCCCATTCTGTTGTTTTCCTCTATGATATTCAGATGACAGAAAACCAGAGATAAAGAAAAAAATCTTGAAAGAAGCAAGAGGAAAAAAACACCTTACTTATAAAGTAACAAAAAAAAGAACTAAATCCAACTATTCTTCAGAAAACATTCAAGCCAAAAAAGAATGGAGTGAAATATTTAAAGTGTTGAGAGAAAAAAGCCACCAACTTAGAATTCTGTACCTTGTGAAATTAGTGAGAAGTAAAGACTTTCTCATTTTCAACTAGTCCAAATCACGTTTTAACAAACAGTACTGGAGTACTTCACAGGTAATAGAAGTATGTTATCATAACAAAATAAAGTTGCCCCTTCAACAGGGTGGGTATAAGGGGTACCCACCCTCTGTGCAGTCAATAAATATTCGCTCTATTTATCCATAGTCCCTTTGTATCTATGATTCTACATCATCTGATTCAACCACACGTGAAAGTTGTAGCACTGTAGTGTTTACTATTGAACATGATCTGGGTGTAAGTTCAAATGTGTGTTGTTCAAGGGTCAGCTGTATTTCCACTTCCTCCCTCTTGTCCCTTGTATTGTTGCTGCCATTTATTTTACTTATAGAGAAACATAAACATACATAATTGAATACAGTGTTGCCATTATTATTTTGAGCACAATGCTATCAACAGATCTACATAAATGAAGAGTACCAGAAAATGAATAGTAAAGGAGTACCATATAATGATAAATGGGACAATAATAGTCCAGAAAGATATAATAATAATGTTTAATATGTATATATCTAACAGCAGCATGTCAAAATACATGAGGCAAAAACTGACAGAACTGCAAAGAGAAATAGATGAATCCACTGTTATACTTGAAGACTTCAATATACTATCAAAAATGGACAGACACAGAAGTGAAAAAATTATTAGAATTTTACATTCACCAAGATAAATCACATTATGGGCCATAAAACACAATATAAAGAATTTAAGAGAATGCATCTCATATAATGTATGTTCTCAGACCACAGTGGAATTAAACCAGAAATCAAGAACAGAATGACAGTTGGAAAATCCCAAAACATTTGGGCATTAAACAGCACATGGTTTAAAAAAGAAATCTCAAGAGAAACTTAAATATATTTTGAACAGATGAAAATCAAAATGAAATTTATCAGATTGTGTGGTATGTAGAAAAAGCAGTGCAGAGGGAAATTTATAACATTAAATGCTATAGAAAAGAAGAAATACCTAATATAGCTAAGGGGGTGTGTGCTAAGTCACTTCAGTTGTGTCAGACTCTTTGCAACCCCACAGACTGTAGCCTGCCACTCTGTCCATGGGATTATCCCGGTTAGAACACTGGAATGGGTTGCCATGCCCTCCTTCCCAGGATCTTCCCAACCCAGGGATCAAACCCACATATCTTGCATCTCCTGCATCCACAGGTGGGTTCTTTGCCACAGGTGGCATCCACTAGTGCCACCTGGGGAGCCCAAATATACTAATGCAATAGTAAATATTTATAGTATCATACAAATATCTAGTATAGAAAAGAATATAATATGTAATATAGAGAAGAATATCTAAAATCAATAGTTTAAGCTTCTATCATAGGAAATCAGAAAAAGAAGAGCAAATTTAATTCAAAATAGGCAGACAACAAATAAATAAATAAAAATTAAAGCAGAATCAACCAATTGGATTGAAAACAAAATCAGTAGGGAAAATCAATAAAATATAAAAACTGGTTCTTTGAAAAGACAGTAAATTTTATGTTTCTAGCCAGGCCAACTAAGAAAATGAGAGCGATGACATAAACTACTATTGAAAATGAAAGAACAGTTACATTATTTAGCATAAGGAATACAGTTAATATTGTTATAACTTTGTATAGGGATGGATGGTTTCTAGACTTCTTGTGGTGAACATTTCATAATGTATACAGATGTCAAATCACTATGTAGTACACCTAAACCTTACATAATATTGTATGTCAACTATATTACAATTAAAAATATTTTTAAAGAAATGAAAGAGGAAAAATCATTACATCTGAGCATGTATTATTAAGAGAGTAATAAGGAAATACTATGAACATCTCCATGCCCAGTAGTTTCATAACAGGTGAAATGAACAAATTCCTCGAAACATACAAAATCTGCCAAAACTCATAACAAACAATCTGAATAGGCACATATTTTTAAAAAGAGATTGAACTGCTAATTAATAATCTTCCAAATCAGAAAGGACAAATTCTAGATAGATTCATGGTAAATTCTACAAGATAGTTGAAGCAGTAATTCTACCAGTTCTCTACAATCTCATTCAGAAGATGGAAGCAAAAGTGATACATCCTAAGTCATTCTATGAGAGTAAAAAGTGAAGCTGCTCAGTTGTGTCTGACTCTTTGCCATTCCATGGACTATAGTCTTCCAGGCTCCTCCCTCTGTGGGATTTCCCAGGCAAGAATACTGGAGTGAGTTGCCATTTCCTTCTCCAGGGTATCTTCCTGACCCAAGGATTGAACCCAGGTCTCCTGCATTGCAGGCAGACTCTTTACCATCTGAGCCACCAGTGAAGGCCGAATTGCCATAATACCAAAACTAAAGACATTAGAAATCAATATTTCTCCTAAACTTAGTTGTGAAGTGCTTAAAAATATTAACAAGTCAAATCCAGCAATATATACAGAGAATTATATACTATGAGCAAGTGGGATTTATCCTAGATATGAAAGGTTGGTTCAACATTTGAAAAATCAATGAATAAAATCTATCATATATCAACAGGCATGAAAAATCATATTACCATATTAACAGATGCAGAAAAAACACAAGATAAAATCCACCACCAATTTCTGATTTAAAAAAACTCTTAGCAAAGTAGGAATAGAGGGGGAAGGTCATCAACTTGATAAAGAACATCTACAGAAATCCTACAGTTATTACTTAATGATGAAAAACTTAGCTTTCCTACTAAGATCAACTAAAGGCAAGAATTCTCCTCTTATTACTTTCAACATCCTACTAGTGTGTGTGTGTGTGCTAAACCACTTCAGCTGTGTTCAACTATATGCGACCCTATGGACTGTAGCCCCCCAGGCTCTTCTGTCCATGGGGATTCTCCAAGCAAGAATACTGGAGTGGGTTCCATGCCCTCCTCCAGGGAATCTTCCCAATCCAGGGATAGAACCCACATTTCTACATCTCCTGTAGTCTTAGCTAATGCAACAAGACAAGAAAAGGAAATAAAAGGCATACTGATTGAGAATTAAAAAAATAAAACTGTTCTTGTTTGCAGATGAACTTACCATCTATATAGAAAGTACAAAAGAACAACACTATAAACTCCTAGAACTACTAAGTGATTATAGCAAGGTTGCAGGATACAGGTTTATATACATAAGTCAACTGCTTTCCTACATACCAGCAATGAAGAAGTGGAATTTGAGAACAAAATACAATTTACATTAACACTCCCCAAAATGAAATACTCAGGTATAAATTTAAGAAAATATATACAAGATGAAGATGATAAAAATACAAAACTGATTAATTTAATCAAATAAGACTTAGAGAAATGGAAAGATGTTCCACATTCATGGATAGGAAACTCAATATGAACCAAGATGTTGGTTCTTTCCAACTTGATCTATAGATTCAATGCAATCCTAATCAAAATCCAAGCAAGTTATTTTATGAATATGGAAAACAGATTCTAAAGTTTATATGGAAGTGCAAAAGAACAGTCAACATATTATTGAAGGAGAAGAACAAAGACAGAGGACCGACACTACTGAACTTCCATGACTTTGGAAGTTGACTGAAAAGACTGCTGCTGCTGCTAAGTCACTTCAGTCGTGTCCGACTCTGTGCGACCCCATAGACGGCAGCCCACCAGGCTCCCCTGTCCCTGGGATTCTCCAGGCAAGAACACTGGACTGGGTTGCCATTTCTTTATCCAATGCATGAAAGTGAAAAGTGAAAATGAAGTCACTCAGTCATGTCCAACTCCTAGAGACTCCATGGACTGCAGCCTACCAGGCTTCTCCACCCATGGGATTTTCCAGGCAAGAATACTGGAGTGGGTTGCCATTGCCTTCTTTGCTTGAAAGATTAAGACAGCCTAATAAAAACACCTTCAGTTTTTCAGCTGTTTGCTCAATGGTTCTCTTTAACTTCACTTCTCTTTAATTCCACTTATCTCCTTTCCTCTTGTCTCAAAAACAAAAACAAACAAAACCAAAACCAAACAAACCCAAGTACTCTACAGTACCAAGATAATTCCATCTATGTATCCATCCTCTTAGACAAGTGTTCTTGCTTTCTCTTTCCCACCACCGACATTGTTGTTTACATGACCCCTCATTTCAGGACTCACCCATTCCCTAAGCCTTTGCAATTAGGCTTCTACTCGCACTCGTCTACACCTAATGACTCAGACCACTGTCCCCACTCCTTGGCCAGTAGGGCTCAAGAACATGCATTTCTCACAAGTACTCAAGTGATACAGGTGATGCTGGTGCAGGAACCACACTTTGTGAACCACTGCTCTCAAAGACCCTGAGATAGAAAATCAATTAGGGTTTTCTGAGTTATCAACTCCCTTCATTGCTTTGGCTCTCAAGATCCATAATCTGCATCATTTGCACAAATCTTGGCTTCGGTTACATCCTTTATGCATCCTCCAGTTACTGAACGACTGAACCAGTCATTGTTTTCTGTACATGCCTTGTGCCTCGTGTTATTCCCTCTGCTTATAGCACCCTTCTTCACCCACATTTGATCATTCAAATCACAGTTTAAGTCTTAAGTCTCATTCTAAAGGCCAGTTCCTCTGGAAAACCTTGCCTGAATAGCCCAACTCCCAGCCAAATGGTTAACAACTGGCTTTGAAAGTGGCTCAGCCAAATGAAGTCCTTTGAAGCCTCAGCTTTGTTAGCTTCACAGTATATCTGTTTCAGCTCTTGCTGGATCTAGCATTTTGCCTTTTAGTCTGACATCTTCTGTGACAGATCTCTCTCTCTTTCTCTCCTCTTTCTTCTGCTTTTGCTTCTCATTCTTTTAAGAGAAATGAGTGAAAAAGAACTTTAGGGTCAGAGAGATCTGAGTTTGACATCCTCGCTATTTCACTCAATTGAACATTGTTTCTTCCACTATGCAGAAAAAGGGTAATAACAACTACCTTTGGAGTTATAATAAGACCTAATGTTATAGAAAATAAAGGTTTTTAAACACAATGTTAAACACAATGCTTAGGACACAATGTGCATTTGATAAACATTTACAGTCTTATGTAAATAATTTTTAATTCCCCCAAAGCACCTAGGGAGTGTCTTGCAAATACACACAGCCTGCTTACTGCATAAACATTCTGAGAAGATGGAATGCCTGAACATATTGCTCCTTCCTCATTTTACACTATCTCTGATCACTATTGTCAGATCAAGGAAACTACCTACAGAAATGAGGGCTCTAAAACTCTGTCACTCTATTAGGACTTGTTTGAATTTACTTTAGTGGGCAAGTAAGCACTGGAAAAGCAAATGGATGAAAGGATGCCAGGGAGAGCGAAAGAAAATAATTTACCAAATCTGTCCTTGCTGTGTATCAACCTATCTGTTGCTATTATCATAAAGTCACAGTGCCTTTGGCATCCATCCTGGTGACCGTCAGCTGCCTATGGCATTCAAGATGTGTAAAGCAAAAAAGAGTAACTAATTATGCTTTTCTCAATGGAAAGGAAGAGTGAAGGCAAACCATTAATTTTACTTAGTTTCAAGGTGTAACTTTAAACATTCTCACTCTGATACTAGATAAAAATTCAATCTAAAACCTATTCATTCCATTTATGCCCATTTATACCTGTTTTCTGTAAGAAAAGGAAAAAAATTAATTCTTGATGAACATGAATGTAGGAGAGAGCTAATTTTAGTAGTATGTGAATATATTTTTCCTAAGTAGAGTAAAAGTTAAGTCAAAATTTCCACTGTGCCACTGCAAGCCAATTAGCACAATATGTAGAGAATTTTTGCTCACTCTATGTATTTTTCTTCTTAGAACTTTGTCTAATATATCAAATGATCAAATCTTCTAAAGCCACGGGCCAAGGCAAGGGAAAGTAGTCGGTTTTTACGTAGGTGACAGTGACGGTGGACTCTCACCAGTGTAAAAAGCAGTCTGTTTGAAATTAAACCACAAAGAGATGAAGTTTTAAATTTCAGTTTTCATAAAACTTGGCTCAATGGTATTCCATTTCAATTGTAAAGAAAAAGAAAATAGTCAAAACAATATACCACTCCTGTCTAGACTTAGAGGGTTGCAGAATAAGGAATCTGGAGAGAATGTAAAATCATATTTACAAAGCATAAAATGTGGGAGAATGACCATCCCCTTCTCAAACAATCAGTTCTAGACTCTGTATTTGAGTAACTTCTGCAAATTCAGCCCAGCTGGGATCCATAAGAGACACTTCAAAATAGTGCAAGGTTATTTCTTATTAAATAATAGAAATGCTTGCCTCATAAATAATTATTCCTTAGCAAATTACTGGGGAAAAAAGCTTTACAATCCATACCATGATGAAGACTCCAACCAGAAAAAATGAAAAAAGCGAAGGAAAAAAGTACCACTTGTTTGAAAGACTGTCAAATAGGTAAAATTTTAAGTCTTTAGATGGAGTTAGCAACAAAATATTTCCCTCACCTGAAATGGAGGATAGTTTCAAGATGCAAAATCTAGAACTAAAATTTGGTTTATGTAACAGTTTCTTTAGTTAGTAAAGTAGCAATCAATTAGATATTCTGCAAGTATAACAACACTTAAAATGGTCCCATTATATGCCCAGGAGTGGGACTGCTGGATCATATGGTAGCTCTATTTTTAGATTTTAAGGAACCTCTACACTGTTCTCCATAGTGGCTATATCAATTTATATTCCCACCAACAGTCTAGGAGAGTTTCCTTCTCTCCACACCCTCTTCAACATTTATAGATTCAGACAGGTGTGAAGTGATACCTCACTGTGTTTTGATTTCAATTTCTATGATAATTAGTGATATTGAACACCTTTTGGTAATCTGTATAACTTCTTTGGCAAAGTATCTATTTAAATCTTCCATCAATTTTCTGATTAGGTTGTTTTTTTCACATTGAGCTGCATGAGCTGTTTGTGTATTTTGGAGATGAATACCTTGTTGCTCACTTCATTTGCAAATATTTTCTCCCACTCAGAAGGTAGACTTCTTGGTTTTGTTTATGGTTTCCTTTGCTATACAAAAGAGAAGCAAAAGACAAATGAGAAAAGGAAACACATACCCATATGAATGAAGAGTTCCAAAGAATAGCAAGGAGAGCTAAGAAAGCTTTCCTAAGTGTAAACACAGCAATGGCCACAGGACTAGAAAAGGCGAGTTTTCATTCCAATCCCAAAGAAAGGCAATGCCCAAAAATCTTCAAACTAATGCACAATTTCACTCATCTCACACGCTAGTAAAGTAATGCTCAAAATTCTCCAAACCAGGCTCAACACTATGTGAAACATGAACTTCCAGATGTTCAAGATGGATTTAGAAAAGACAGAGGACCCAGAGATCAAATTGTCAACATCCACTGGATCACAGAAAATGCAAGAGAATTCCAGAAAAATACCTACTTCTACTTCATGGACTATGCTAAAGCCTTTGACTGTGTGGATCACAATAAACTGTGGAAAATTCTGAGAGAAATGGGAATACCAGACCACCTGACCTGCCTCCTAAGAAATCTGTATGCAGGTCAAGAAGCAACAGTTAGAACTGGATATGGATAACAGACTGGTTCCAAATAGGGAAAAGAGCACATCAAGGCTGTATATTTTCACCCTGCTTATTTAACTTATATGCAGAGTACATCATAAGAAATGCTGGGTTGGCTGAAGCAGAAGCTGGAATCAAGATTGCCAGGAGAAATATCAATAACTTCAGATATGCAGATGACACCACCCTAATGGCAGAAAGTGAAGAAGAACTAAACAGCCTCTTGATGAAAGGAAAAGATGAGAGTGTTGGCTTAAAACTCAACATGGCCAATAGATGGGGAAACAATGGAAAAGTGAGAGACTTTATTTTCTTGGGCTCCAAAATCAGTACAGATGGTGACTACAGCCATGAAATTAAAAGATGTTTGCTCCTTGGAAGAAAAGCTATGACCAACCTAGACAGCATATTAAAAAGCAGAGACATTACTTTGCCAACAAAGGTCCGTCTAGTCAAAGCTATGGTTTTTCCAATAATCATGTATGGATGTGAGAGTTGGACTGTGAAGAAGGCTGAGCGCCAAAGGATTGATGCTTTTCAACTGTGGTGTTGGAGAAGACTCTTGAGAGTCCCTTGGACTGCAAGGAGATCCAACCAGTCCATCCTAAAGGAGATCAGCCCTGGGTGTTCACTGGAAGGACTGATGCTGAAACTCCAATACTTTGGCCACCTGATGTGAAGAAATGACTCACTGGAAAAGACGCTGATGCTGGGAAAGATTGAAGGAGGGAGGAGAAGGGGACGACAGAGGATCAGATTGTTGGATGGCATCACCAACTCGACGGACATGAGTTTGAGCAAGTTCTAGGAGTTGGTGATAGACAGGGAAGCTTGGCACACTGCAGTCCATGGGGTCGTAAAGAGTAAGATATGACTGAGCAACTGAACTAAACTTGCTATACAAAAGCTTTTAAGAATAATTAGGTTCCATTTGTCCATTTTCGCTGTTATTTTCATTACTTTAGGGGGTGGATCAAAAAAAATCTTGCTCCAACTTATGTCAAAGAATAATCTGCCTATGTTTTTCTCTGATTTATAGTACATGGCCTTACATTAAGGTCTTTAATCCATTTTGAGTTTATTTTTGTGTATGGTGTTAGGGAGTGTTCTAATTTCATTCTTCTGTATAGAAAACCATAATTTGAAAGGATGCACGCACCTCAATGTCACTGTAGCACTATTTACATTAGCTAGGAAATGGAAAAAACCTAAATATCCATCAACAGAGGAATGAATAAAGAAGATGTGTTACAAATATATATGGAATTTTACTCAGCCCTTAAAAAGGAATAAAATAATGCAATCTGTGGCAACACAGATGGATCTAGAGATTATTATACAGAGTAAAGTAAGTCAGAAAGAGAAAGACAAATATTGTATAATATCTCTTAAATGTGACTTACTTGCAAAGCAAAAATAGAGTCACAGATGTAGAAAACAAACTTATGGTTACCAAGGGGAGATGGGATGAACTGGTGGATTGAGACTGATATATATACACTACTGTATATAAAATAGACAGCTAGTGAGAATCTACTGTATAGCACAGGGAACTTTACTCAGTGCTCCGTGGTGACCTAGATGGGAAGGGAATCTAAAAAAGTTGGATATGTGTATGTATGTAACTAATTCACTTAGGTGTACAACAGAAACTAATGCAACATTATAAGGCAACTATACTCCAATAACTTGGAGAAGGAAATGGCAACCTATTCTAGTGTTCTTGCCTAGAGAATCCCGTGGACAGAGGAGCCTGGTGGGCTGCTGTCCGTGGGGTTGCACAGTCAGAGATGACTGAAGTGCCTTAGCATGCAGGCATGCACTGGAGAAGGAAATGGGAACCCACTCCAGTGTTCTTGCCCGGAGAATCCCAGGGACAGAGGAGCCTGGTGGGCTGCCATCTATGGGTCGCACAGAGTCGGACATGACTGAAGCGACTTAGCAGCAGCAGCATACTCCAATAAAAAAAATAAGTAAGATGGTTCCATTATATAGATTCAGGACTCTGCAAAATAAATTTCACATGAAACAATACTGACTCCATATAATAACTTGAAAATATTTGTGTTCAACATCCTAGTCAACAATAAGAGTTACAAATGGATTCTGCCCACACATTGCTTTAGGCTACTGAGATTCACTTACTGAACACAGGTTTAACAAAGCAAGCAATGTTTAAATCTTACCCTCTGGCCGGGACTTATTGAGAAGGATATGTTCTCTAGTATGGCATTCCCTCCATCTGTATACTTTGCTGTGAGGTCTTTGACAGTCATTTGGCCCCCTGAGGGCCAGATGTCATCTTTCTTCACATGTTGATTCTCAATGATCATAACTTTTGAGGGCTGACTATCCTTGGATGGTCTGAATGAATTGTTAGGTTTACCATCTTCTGTTGGCATATCAATAAACTTAAAGACTCGGCTCACAGATCGCATCTGAAATAAAAATAATATTTTATTTTTTTAAGAGTCGCAGAGAATGTCAAAATTAGTTTAACGTTTCCTAAAATATAACTGTACGGTGTGATACTAGCTAGTCGTCAGTTGGTTATTTGTTAGGTTTCTCAATGAAGTAACAGGAAATAATTGGATAGAACTAAAAGCTTAACCAAGAGAATTAACTAGGATTTCTATAAATGGGCTCTTTATACACCTGTTTATTTTTGTGATCACTTAACTCTCAGTTATGCAAGCCACACATAAATAGCCAAACTTTACTCAATGGAATAGATGATGTCAAGGGGAAACTTTTTTTCTACCATTGTGTAGTACAATGTTCTACAACTGATAAGTTACTATAAAATGTTTCAAACTTCAAAATCACTGTATAAAAGGCTTTCCTTATTCTTGCAGTGCATTAATAACTATCAACAATTCTATGTCAGCTGGGTGGTAAGTGGACTCCTGAGGCTCAGTAAATTTTGAATAACTTCACAGTAATCTTCAAACAAATTTGAAATCACTGGCATATATCTGTAGTTAAATATTACATTTTTAATCTAAATTACTTAAAGATCCATGTCCACTGCTGAGCAAAATGTGACTGTGTATAAGGGCTGTATTTGAAATTCAACCATTTTAAAAATTAATTTATTTTAAAAATTTTATTTTATTGACGTATAGTTGATTTACAATGTTGTGTTAGTTTCTGTTATCACAAAGTGATTCAATTACTCAAATGTATACAAATCCTTTTTCATACTCTTTTCTATTACAGTTTATTGAATATAGTTCCCTGTTCAACAATAGGACCTTGCAGTTTGTCCATTCTGTATATAATAGTTTGCATCTGCTAACCCCAATCTCCCAATCCATCCCTCCCCCTTGGCAACCATAAACCCATTCTCTGTGTCTGTGAGTCTGTTTCTGTTTTGTAAATAAGTTCACTTATGTCATATTGTATGTCCACATGTGATATCATATGGTGTTTGTCTTTCTCTTTCTGACGTACTTTGCTTAGTGATATCATCTCTAGTTGCACTCATGTTGCTGCAAATGGCATTATAAAATTCAACTATTTTGCACGAGTGCTTAAAGTCTTTAATGACAGCATATTTCTCTGAACAATTATAACTTACAAAATTTGGAAAGTGATTTTTAAAATAGCCTGGCATATAATAGGCATCCAATACATAATTGAAAATATTTAAAGTAAATGTACCTGTGTGCTCAGTTGTGACAAACTCTTTGTGTCCCCATGGACTGTAGCCAAGCAGGCTCCTCTGTCCATCGGATTTCCTAAGCCAGAATACTGGAGTGGGTTGCCATTTCCTTCTCTAAGGAATCTTCCTGACCCAGGGATCGAACCTGCATCTCCTGCATTGGCAGGAGGATTCTTTACCACTGAGCCACCAGGTAGCCCATTAATAGCTTACTAGACAGAAAATTTTTTGTCTTAAAAGTAATTGCTGATTCTGCCTTTACCCAGTTGAGAATTTAACCTTCTTCTTTACAATGTTAATTTATTATCATCGTAGTTATTTAGATATTAGAAATATTTCTTTCAGCAAAAAAAAAAAAAAATGGTGAGATGAAATGATGTGGGTATTCATTTCTATTATTTTTATTTTTCATTATGAAAAGGTGAAATGGGAAGAATTCTTCATCTTTAGTATGAAATGACTCATAGATGAATCAGAGAAGTTCAGATATTTATCCTTAATTGAACATTTAAAGCTTCATCTTAGAAAATCATATAGCATTTCCTGTTTTCACATGCACTGATCAAGACTGATATTTATAAAGAGCTTTATTCTATCTAGTAATTGTGTGCTTCAATTTCCCTCATCTTGAATACATCTTCAAATTATCTTCAATAATTATTCAAGATTCAAAAAGAGAATCCTTTTAAGCCAAAACCCACTAGAAATGGAAGTGAAAAATATCCAAAGCCGATGTCCATCATAAATAACTCAGGAGGAAATAAATGGCATATTATAATTATTCCTCTGACATAATATTTTAAATTCCAAATTATGGGTGATTTTCAGAGTTTATTAAATCCTGACTCAGTTTTTTTTATTAAATTTGAATTGAAACACACTGTTGACATTTCTGCATGTCAGTGCTGTGAAGAATTTTATACTAGTCTTTGTTAAGTGCTTTAACACGTCAAGGAATGAACTATATAACAAAAATCCATCCTATTTCAACACTTTCAAGCATCAAAAAACATTTAAATATTGCTATCAAAACTACTCAAAATTACATGTGTTATTATTAGAAAATGACATCAAAATGACTATTTTGACAGCACTAAAATGCCATACACAATTTTTCTTTGTAAGCATTTGTCTGAGTACAGCAAATTACATTCTTCATTAGCAAGGGTGAACCCAGGACTTCTTTTGTTGTTGTTTTCTTGTTTTTTGAATTCCGAATTTCTAATGTCAGCTATGGTATACAGAATGCACCTATCAAATTGAGAAAACACAATTTTCCACTCATCACCTTTCATATAATCTACTTGCTTAAAGTGACCCCAAGACAGGTTATTATAGTTATCCACAGCATGGTCAAATATCCCTGACCAAGAACAAGTTCACCTTAACAACAGGCACTCATCTACAGCCCATGAACTCACTCAACTCAATGGGCTAAAGTATTTTCTGACAGGAAGGAAAGGTGGCCAATGCAGACACTTGCATTATGGTTAGGTTTTCAGCCACTGAAATAGTGAATAGACGATGTGGCCAGATAATATTATGAATTACTAACTCCCTGTGCCTCACAGGCTCTCCAACTCACACATTACTTCCACTGCCTGTCAAAGGAGAAGGGACACAGAACCAGTGCACAGAAAATCATTTCTGGTCTTGCAAGTTGCAGAAAACTGCCTTTGTAGTCAGAGATTGATAGTTCAAAAATTTTGAGCCACAAGAATATTGCCTGTTAAGATTCAAAAACCAAAGCCTGAAGGACAGGGTTTATCTAAAAACCAGTAGTCAAGGATGATCTTCTGATGGACAAGAATCAGCTTCTCTCCTCACCCCACAATCTGACTCACAAATGGGCTGAAGCACCAGTTCCTCTAAAAAGAAGCACTGCCTTGCAACTGAACTCTGGTTCTATCCTCAAGTAGATTTGAGTGATTTTAGAACTTTGGAGGCCTGTGCCTCAGTTCTAAGGTGGATACAGGAATGGGGCAGGGCTTAGAGAAGCTTCCAGTGCCTGTATGGCATAGGAGCATAAGAGTGGACATGCCTGCATGACATGTTGAGACACAGATGACTTGACATAGCTTTGGATTTTACTTGTGTTTCCAGAATGATGATGAGGGGGAGCCAAATAATCCCAATGTTTTGACCCCCTCGGGGTCTTCCATTCCTCAGGGATGTGGAAGCAGCTGAGAGAGTGCAGGCTCACCAAGGGAGAGCTAACAGTCAGGACCAGAAGGAAGACCCAATGTACCTGGACTGTACACCTCTAGGTCAGAGACAGCCCTGGATCCACTGAGCACAACAAGGGACAACCTAGGGCCAGACACGCCCCACGCCCCGCCGCCCCGCCCCGCCACCCCCGCCTCGGTATCTTGGTATCCTGTAAACGCTGCTCACAATTGATTATAGAGTCACTTCTAGTAAGATCTCTGAATTCGCGGAGGTTTCTTCTACTCGGTGGAAGGCATGCTCAAATAGAAAATAAATATGACTATAACACAAGTAGTCGTATATCTTCTACACTTGATTTAACAACCAAAGATTCATATCTGTAGTCAGGGATGGATCCAGGTGTGGTGGAAAGAGACTTAAGTAATGTGGGAGATTCTTCTTAAGAGAAGGTCTTAAGACATCAATACTAAATCAATACAATGAAATATTATTTGGCCATAAAAAGGAGGAAACATGAAATATTGTCATTTGCAACATTGATGAACACAGAGATTATGATACTAAGTGAAATCAGACAGAGAAAGATAAATATTATATGATATCATTTGTATGTGAATTCTAAAAAAAATAATACTAATGAATCCATTTACAAAACAGAAACAGACTCACAGATACAGAAAACAAACTTATGGTTACTAAAGTGGGGGATAAATTAGGAGCATGGGATTAACAGATACACACTACTATAAATAAAAAGAATAAGCAATAAGGATTTACTGTATAACACAGGTAACAATATTTAAAAAAAGAGAAGAAAGAAAAAGAAATAAAATTCTATATAGAAAATTAAGTACAGGATCTTCAAAAGGTTCCATGCAAGTGGCAGAATGTGAGCTTATATCTAAGGGGCTTCAGTTAAACCCACTGTGCCTATTACAGTAAACTTACTCAAGCACTGTTTATATATCTTCCCCACCAAGTGTTTAGCATCATGCAGTCCCTTAATAAATCTCTGTTCATAATGAATTAACCCATTGTTCCACCTCACATGCAGAAAGCGGTTTCTGAGCAGGGAGAATGGCAGTGCTGTAACTTAGTAGGAAATCCAGGCTGCAGTTGTAGCCTCAGCTCTCACCCTAAAAATATACATTGCTATTTGGATCAGAAGGACGTTGTAACCTATCAAATTATTTTTAGTCTCATCTACTTGTTTTCATTAATCTTTTTAACCTAACTGAATCCTATCTCTAATTTGGGATGTCTAAATATTTTAAGGTGATTTATAAAAACTGCTGTGCCATTGTCCAGCTATGTAGCTGGAACTGGATGGAAATTCAGATTTGACCATTTTCTAAGTTCTGTAGATGGAGTTGGGCAAACTGTTTAACCTGAAGCTGCTGCTTCTGTGCATAGAAAAGTGTTTCCTACAGAGGAATGAGGGGGTATCGCTGTTTAGCTCACAAACAGCAAAGTCTCGATGTAGCCATTACCAGCTTAGGTAGGAACACATGTCTTAGATTTTAAGAAGTAAATGATGAAGCCAAAATGAGACTCAGGCACTGAAACATCAAATCATCAATCAAATCATCAAGTTTTCTGGAAAACTTCATATAATTTGCATAGGCTTTCCACAAAATTAGAGCTTAGTCAAAATGAAGTGGGGTTTTTGCTTGAGAAGCATCTCATTTAAAATTTTGGCATGATTATTTATATCATGTATTATACTCAAAAATTCTCCTGAGCCCATCTTTAAAAATCAATTTCATTATCTTTATGATAATGTCTGAATTACTTATCTAAGCATCAGGAGAACAAAGTCTTTTGGAGAAAGACTGCTCCATAGCCTCATCTCAACTTTACTTTGTAACAGATATACTTAGTGAAAGAGAAAATGATTCCTGATTTTCCTTTTCACCTTTTGTTAACAAAGAGGCAAGAAAAGGCTTAAAGACCTCTTTTAGGGCAAGTCAGGAAACCAGACTCTTTTCCCTGCACAAAATATTTGTTCTATTTCCTTTCATCCTTTCGGTTGTTTGGAAACCAGGCCATCAAATTTGTTCATTAACACCTAAACTACATGTAATACCCACAAAGTCACAACAATAGAAAATATATTGCACAAGTCTGAGATCTGGCTGGCAATGTTGTAAAGAGTGTTCATAACTGGTGGTTACAGGAAGATTACAATAAATAAATGTGAAGACAATCATCTATTAATAGAAAACTGACACCATGTGAAAACAGCATACATTTTGCAAGAGAAATTTTCAAAACGTGAAGTACATAAAAGGGAGGATTAAAGTGTTTTAAATCTTAGATTCTTCCTGGTAGGCCCAAACTAGATGCTTTTCATCAAGCAACTGACAAGTGTCAACTGACAGTGACCTGAGACCCAAGGCCATGTTAGAGTGATTAGCATAATCTTTAGGCCATGGATATAGACTTAAGAGATAATGGTTATCATGGAAATAGACTCTCTACCCAAAACATATTTTTGAAACTCTGATCTATCTTTCTGCACCAATTACTTATGCTCCTAGAGCCCTTAACAAGTCAATCAGGACTGTATTGCTATAAATTATTAACAGCATAAGTGAGTTACTTACAGTATACCAAAGATTCTAACCCTTTAGAAATTATTATAGCTTGCTACCTAATCTGTGACGAATTATATGGCAAGTCAATTTGACTTTTTCTGACTGCAGGATGTGCAAACACACACACATACACACACACACACAATTAATGTCAAAAAGGCATATCTTAAATAAACACAGAGGTATCAAATATATTGGTGCCTATTTTCAATAATTAAGAGCTTCAATAATTATGGTACCAAGTACCAATAGGCAAAGGAGGACTCTGATTTATCTATCTAAAAAGGTCTGATATATCACATCTACTACTCAAACTTGAATTTAGATGCTTCTGGAGTTACTATTTTCTAAAAGCATATGATAGGCTATCAACAAGTGCTTGGTGAATACAACTGAGCCTATGAGGTGTCCATTAAACATATTTCAAAGGAAATCTCAAGAAGAGGAGATTTACTAGACAAAAAAAATTAAAACAACAGATCAAAATATTTTCCCAAGGTTTTGACTATTTTAATAAGATTTTTTCTAAGCATCTTAACTTTGAGACAGCACAACTTCCCCAAGTTCTCTATCATTAAGCACCATTCTTTACACATCTTTCAGGTTTATATCTATCACTGGTCGATATACAGGATAACAATAATTTGCTGATAGCCCATCAGTTCCAAAGTGAATTCTATCCCATAGACCAGAGGTGAGCAAAACTATGGCCCAATGGCCAAACCACACCATATCCATTTGTTTACATTCACTTTGCCCTACAAAAGTTTAGGTTTCCCAGGTGGTTCCGTGGTAAAAAACCCACCTGCCAGTGCTGGAGCTACAGGAGATGCAGGTTCACACCCTGGGTTGGGAAGATCCCCTGGAGAAGGAAATGGCAATCCACCCCAGTATTCTTGCTTGGGAAATCCCATGGACAGAGGAGCCTGCTGGGCTCACAGAGAGCCCACGTCCATGGCATCACAAAGAGCTGAACAGGACTGAGTGTGTGCACGTGTGCACACACACACACACACAATCTTAGTTGAATAACTGCATAGAGACCACATAGCTCACAATGTTGAAAAAGGTACTACCTAACCTTTTACAGGAAAAATTTGCTGGCTCCCTGCCATGACTCACAGAAAACTGGGGTGAAAATGAACCTTCGAGACCCTCAAATCCAGTGAATCACAAGTCTATATATACCAGAATAACCTGGAGCACTTTTTAAAAGATAGACGTCATGCCTGGTCACTTTGCCCTCAACCAAGAGAACTGCTTTAATTAGTCTCAGAGGACCCTGAGTAGTCTCTCTTTTTATAAAGGTCCCACATGTGCTGTCAGGTTGGGAACCTCTGACCTAATCCATTCCTTCTTGGTACAAATGAAAAATGTTAAATCCAGGAAGTTTAAGTGATAAGCACACAGCTCCACAAATTTCCCAAACTTTCCTACACTCTCACAATCCCGTCAGGTTCTCATAAGCCTCTCCTACCAATTCAAGACTCAGCAACATCTTAATGGAGCTTTCTTTGTCTTTGTTGGTTCCAGTAACACACTGGTTAAGAGTTCTTTGATCAGCTCTGACAACTGCAGTGGTGAGTGACCTAATCACTGGACCTGAGCCTTCAGGGCAGTGGCAGACCCCTGGGACTCCCAAGAGCACCCGGAACAGTGCCTGCATATGTGCCAATGAGGATATCTTGAGATATCTCAGAGAGTCAGAAGAGAATGTCACAACTAACAGAACCTTAAAAAATTTCCAACCAAACCGTTTCATTTACAAAGGAGGAAAAAGCCCTCATGCAGGTTATGACTTATTTGCCTAAGGCTGCACAACTTCTTGGTGGTGGCTAGAGTGGAACACGGCATAGAAAGCCACTTTATAGGATGGAAATAGAAAGGCTGGGTGAAACGAAGTCTTGGAACAGACGTCATAAGTGGAAAATACACCCCCAAAGACTCATGAGAACAGAAAAACAAAGAAAGGTATTATCAAGAAGCCATTAAAAGGAGGTTAAAAAAATATAAGAAATGAAGCCTCCCCTCAGATTCTCAGGGCAGAAACTATTTTCAATCCAAAAGAATTGGGCATCAGGAGAACTGAGAATTGAAGAAAAGCCAGGTTCCCCACTTCTCCTCGCATCAGGTTTCTCATTGGTCACTGTACAATCAGTCACTTGATCTTTACTGGAACCCAAAATAAACACAGGCAATAAAAGGACAAAGGAGAAACAGAGGGAGTTTCTATTGACAGAAAACTCTTCTCAGATTACATCAACCTTGTAAGAACTTTCTGGAAACTCATTAACTGGAATCTAAATGTGAACCCTGCAGAGGTGCAGTCTTCCTTACTCATCCTGGAGGCTTCCACCCTCTTGTGTTACTAAGAACACACTATGCAACAGGGATGGTTTATTGGCTGCTACGACTGGAGAATTAAGAAAGTGGGTACTAGTCATATGCTCAGATATTTTAGTTTTGCTCACCAGGACGCAGACAGTCCTGAAAATAGATGAAATGTCAACTGCCTCATTCGAACAATGATACTCTTAGCGTGAGCAATTCACCAGTCACCAGATGGCTTGATACAACTAAGTCTGAAACATTACCTTTGGATCCTTTCTAGCTCTCATTTATTTAATTTTCACTCATTCATGGAGGCAAAAATCTAGGTATACACTGACTATTTAAGACAGTGAAGTGAAAGTATCTCAGTCGTGTCTGATTCCTTGCGACCCCAGGGACTATACAGTCCATGGAATTCTCCAGGTCGGAATACTGGAGTGGGTAGCCATTCTCCAGGGGACCTTCCCAACCCAGGGACTGAACCCAGGTCTCCCACAATGCAGGCGGATTCTTAACCAGTTAAGCCACCAAGGAAGCCCATTTAAGATATATGAAGTTTAAATAGTTAACAGTAGGAGACAGAGAAGCTTTATGTTGTTAAAAATGGCAGGCATCTTATGAATTCAAATACAATAAGTACACAACTTTGTTAATTAATAACACAAAATGTTTTAAGATTGAATTTACTTTAATTCATATAGTACTTGAGGAATGGAGCTAAAAAGAATTAATACTTCTCTTTTCATCCCATCTATAGAATAGTATAAGCTTTGCAACTGAAATGAACAGAGAGACATTCACATGTGCTGTGCTATGCTTAGTTGTTCAGTCGTGTCCGACTCTCTGTGACCCCATGGTCTGTAGTGTCCTAGGCTCCTCTGTCCATGGGGATTCTCCAGGCAAGAATACTGGAATGGGTTGCCATGCCTTCCTCCAGGGGATCTTCCCAACCCAGGGATCGAACCCAGGTCTCCCTCAGTGCAGGTGGATTCTTTACCATCTGAGCCACCAGGGAAACTCATGAATACTGGAGTGGGTGGCCTATCCCTTCTCCAGGGGCTCTTCCCAACCCAGGAATCAAACCAGGGTCTCCTGCATTGCAGGAGGATTCTTTATCAGCTGACGTACCAGGGAAGCCAGATATACACATAAATTATGTTAAAATTAAGAGAGAATTAGAAGTAACAGTTTTTAAAACACTGTGGTATCAATTGAAATAACTGGAAATCCCCTAACATGGGAGTTTAAATGGGAATTAAGTTGGACTCTGATAGTTTTACTATTTTAAAAATCTCTGGGATTATTCATGACCTATTATACTACACTGTTCATAAGGTGACAGATGAATTTTTTCCCAAACTCCTATATAAAGCTAGACAAACTAGTAGGCAGAATAGAAGTTTTGTTCACTTTTAATGGTCTCTTGATACCACAAGCATATTTCCAGGAGATTCCAAATAAGAATTTAAGAACTAAAATGTCAAGTCTACTGGAAGACAGTTTATCACTGTGTTTTATAAATACATGGAGTTGTCAAGTTAGTAGTTGAATATATATATATATAGAGAGAGAGAGAGCAGAGGAGTGGTCTTAACTGGAGATATGAATGTGTGATTCACTTAGAGATGATTTCAGAAGCACGGAGTTAGATTATAACAGCCAAAGAAAGTGTAGATAGAAGAGGGCTAGCATACAGCTAGGAGAAGGCAATGGCACCCCACTCCAGTACTCTTGCCTGGAAAATCCCATGGGTGGAGGAGCCTGGTAGGCTGCAGTCCATGGGGTCTCTAAGAGACAGACACGACTGAGCGACTTCACTTTCACTTTTCACCTTCCTGCATTGGAGAAGAAAATGGCAACCCACTCCAGTGTTCTTGCCTGGAGAATCCCAGGGACAGGGGAGCCTGGTGGGCTGCCGTCTATGGGGTCACACAGAGTCGGACACGACTGAAGCGACTTAGCAGCAGCAGCAGCATACAGCTGGTGTTTAGCAATCTGAAAGAAGATAAGGGGTCAGCAAAGAGAACTAAGGAGGAACCAGTGAGGCAGCAGGAAAACCAGGTGTGAATAACATTACCCTAGTGAAAGAAGAAAGGATAACAAGAAGGACGTGTCCATGGCATGAGTACAACTGAGAGACTGAGAGATATAAAGATGCTGGCTCTGGAAAGATACAGGTTATGAGTCTGAGGGATGATGGAAATAAAATGAAGTAGGGTATGGAAAGAATTTCCATATTTCAAATCCTAAAAGATGTGCTGTTAAAGTGCTTCACTCAAATTGCCCGCAAATTTGGAAAACTCAGCAGTGGCCACAGGACTGGAAAAGGTCAGTTTTCATTCCAATCCCAAAGAAAAGCAATGCCAAAGAACATTCAAACTACCACACAATTGCACTCATTTCACATGCTAGCAAAGTAATGCTCAAAATTCTCCAAGTCAGGCTTCAACAGTATGTGAACCATGAACTTCCAGATGTTCAAGCTGGATTTAGAAAAGGCAAAGGAACCAGAGATTAAATTCAACATCCGTTGGATCATCAAAAAAGCAAGAGAGTTTCAGAAAAACATCTACTTCTGTTTCATTGATTACACCAAATGGTGTGGATTTTGATGGTGTTGATGGTGGGGATCACAACAAACTGTGGAAAATTCTTTAAGAGATGGGAATACCAGACCTCCTTACCTGTCTCCTGAGAAATCTGTATGCTGGTCAAGAGCCAACAGTTAGAACCAGACTTGGAACAACAGACTGGTTCCAAATTGGTAAAGGAGTATGTCAAGGCTGTATATTGTCACCCTGCTTAATTAACTTATATGCAGAGTACATCATGCCAAATGCTGGGCTGGATGAAGCACAAGCTGGAATCAAGACTGTCAGGAGAAATATCAACAACCTCAGATATGCAGATGACACCACCCTTATGGCAGAAAGTGAAGAAGAACTAAAGAGCCTCTTGATGAAAGTGAAAGAGGAGAGTGAAAAAGTTGGCTTAAAGCTCAACATTCAGAAAATGAAGATCATGGTGTCCAGTTCATCACTTCATGGCATAATAGATGGGAAAACAGTAAGAGACTTTATTTTCTTGAGCTCCAAAATCACTACAGATGGTGACTGCAGCCGTGAAATTAAAAGACACTTGCTCCTTGGAAGAAAAGCTATGACCAACCTAGATAGCATATTAAAAAGCAGAGACATTACTTTGTCAGCAAAGGTCCACCTAGTCAAAGCTATGGTTTTTCCAGTAGTCATGCATGGATGTGAGAGTTGGACTATAAAGAAAGCTGAGTGCCAAAGGATTGATGCTTTTGAACTGTTGTGTTGGAGGAGACTCTTGAGAGTCTCTTGGACTGCAAGGAGATCCAACCAGTCCATCCTAAAGGAGATCAGTCCTGAATGTTCATTGGAAAGACTGATGCTGAAGCTGAAACTCCAATACTTTGGGCACCTGATGCGAAGAACTGACTCATTAGAAAAAACCCTGATGCTGAGAAAGATTGAAGGCAGGAGGAGAAGGGAACAACAGAGGATGAGATGGTTGGATGGCATCACCACCTCGATGGACATGAGTTTAAGCAAGTTCCGAGAGCTGGTGATGGACAGGGAGGCCTGGTGTGCTGCAGTCCATGGGGTCACAAAGAGTCGGAAATAACTCAGTGACTGAACTAACTGACTGATGGAAAGGACTGGGAGGATGACATGGAGTAAAACACTGTTTCAAGAATTTCTGCTGAAAATAGGTCAAAGAAAAGGGGTGTTAGATCAAGGGATGGCATTTTTATGCTAGGGAGAAAGGTACCACAAAGAGGAGTTAATTGCATATACTGGCCTTTACACAGGAGCAAAGACACAGAGGGAACTGGAGCATATGAGCAGTCGTGCAGAACGGTGTTACAACTAGTGGAAAGAAAGGAAGAAATTCTTCCTGGCTCCACCTTTTTTTTTCTATGACATATATAGCAAGATCATTGACTGAAAATGCAAGGCGTAGAATTATTAGAGCACCTGAGAAGAGACAAGAAGGTGATAAAGTGCTATCTTAGGGAATGAAACAGAGAGAACTTATCAGGAAAATGTATTAAAAGGTTTGTTGACCAGTTTTGAGTGCCAACCTCTGAGATGTGTAGTCAGTCATAAATACAAAGCTACCTGAGGCTGTGATGAGGAAGTGTTATCATCCAAATATTATTAGTACCTTCACTGGCCGAAAGCTAAGGAAGTCTGGGCACCTGAGTTAATGAATGGATGAGCAGTAAAAGGAAAGTCATAACTTCATATTTCTATTGACGTTTGATGTTCATGCTTAAACCCAGCCAGATGGGTAAATGAAATATTCTTTCCCAGTCTAAAGATATTTTTTTCCTGGCTATCTGTGTACTTAAAAACGAAAAGTGTCAAACAAAACACCCTGTTTATTGAATTTAAACTCAGCTGGAGGGACGTCCCTGGGTCCAGTGGTTAAGACTCCATGGTTCCAATGGAGGGGGTGCAGGTTCAATCCCTGGTCATGGAACTAAGATCCTACATGCCGCAAGATGTGGCCAAAAAAAAAAAAAAAAAAAAAAACAACCTACCTGAGGTCTAAATTCATTTCAGAACTCAATAAAATAAAATGAGTTTTTATTTCAGAGGTTACAAGGACCTTTAGTGTTAACATATATGTAAACATGAAATTTGAGGTTACAGCTCTCTCTCCTCCAACTTTCAACATATGCTAGGTAAAAACTAACAAATCACTGGACAGCTGTAGCAGTTGCAGGGGTGGAAGCAGCAAGATGGAGTTAATAACTAGATAAATGCCAGCAAAGACTCAGGCAAGACCACTTGTGCTATTTGGCAGCAAAATGCAAACTAACATGATCACTTTGATATTCAAACAAAAGAATATAACTTTTAAAAATATGATGAACTCCAAATATTGATACTTTTCACAGACCGTATTATAACATAATATTTTACTGCAAAGATCCTCTTATGCCAGGAGATGAAAGAAACAAAGTCAAAGCGCAGGTCACAAAGTCTAGGATGACCATGTGAAAAACTAGCTAAATAAAAAAGCTTGAAAGAAACTTTAATGGAGATTAGACATGCAAAAAAGACAGGCACCAAACAAAGAGAGGCTGTAGAGGCTGTTACATAAACCAAGGAAATTAATACAATAAAGAGAAAAGAACTGTGCATGTACAAGGCGAACAAATGCTTCCAGATAAAGAAAAAGAAGTACATGAGGAGTTTAACTGTAATGTCAAAGTTGAGGAAAGTTCGAACAAAGAATTAAATAGCCAGTACAATATTTACTTAGTATTCTCCTGCTATTTTCCAACAGAAACATTTTAAAGTACATTTACAAGACACAACCACAAACGTATACAAGCTAAGAGAGGAGATAAATAGAGTCACTAAAAGAGCTGGTCAAACTAAAATGAAACTCTGCTATAAATCATATTAAGGTTAAATAACCTTTCAATGAATTATTAAAATGCTTTTGTTAAATAAAATATTGTCACAAGGACAAGAAGAGGGCGGGAAAAAAATTGGTTTTTCCCTAGATGTATATTTTATAATGATATTTATTCTGACAGGAATTGATTATACACATTTCAACAACTGAATGAATATGTGCATTTTGAGAACATGTCAACTGTCTCAGAGAAAAAGAAAAAGACCATAAACCAAAAGGTCAGGAAAGAACCTAAACCAAAAGGGTAATAAATGATGGGGAGGCTGTGGAGAAAAGTGAACCCTCCTACACCCTCCTATTAGTGGGAATGTAAATTTGTGCACCCACTATGGAAAACAGTATGGAGCTTTCTTAAAACAAATTAAAAATAGAGCTACCATCTGATGTAGCAATCCTGCTCCTGGGCATATGTCTGAAAAAGATAAAAACTAATTTAAAAAGATATATGTACCCTAATGTTCACAGTAGCACTATTTACCATAAGTAAGACATGGAGGCAACCTAAGTGTTCATGGACAGACGAATGGATAAAGATGTGATTCATACATATAGTAAAATACTACTCAGCCATAAAAAAGAATGAAATAATGCAGTTTCCAGCAACATGGATGGACCTAGAGAATAACATACTAAGTAAGTCAGTAGAGAAATACAAATGCTATATAACACATATATATTCTATATGTGGAATCTAAAAAGCAATACAACTGAATCTATACAAAACAGAAATGACTCATAGATACAGAAAACAGTTACAGTTACCAAAAAGGAAGGAATGGGGGAGAAATAAAGGAGTTTGGGATTAGCAGATACAAACAACTATATATAAAACAGATGAGCAACAAAGTATCCACAGGGAACTATGTTCAATATCTTATAATAATTAAGAATTGAAAATAATCTGAAAAAATACATATCATTGAATCACTTTGGTATACACCTGAAACAAACACAATATTGTAAATCAACTATACTTCAATTTTTTAAAAAGTCTGACATTATCAAGTGTTGTATATAATACCTATGGACCTCTGAGAATTCTTACACTCTCTCTTTTTTAAAAATATTTATTTATTTGGCTGTACAGGGTCTTGGTTGCAGCATGTGGGATCCAGTTCTCTGATCAGGGATCAAATCCAGGCCCCCCTGCACTGGGGGCGTGGAATCTTGGCCACTGTACCACCAAAGGGAAGTGAAGTGAAGTCACTCAGTCGTGTCCGACTCTTTGCAAACCCATGGACTGTAGCCTACCAGGATCCTCCCTCCATGGGATTTTCCA
Organism: Bos taurus; assembly: GCF_002263795.3. Taxonomy (NCBI): domain Eukaryota; kingdom Metazoa; phylum Chordata; class Mammalia; order Artiodactyla; family Bovidae; genus Bos; species Bos taurus. The sequence goes on from NC_037331.1 coordinate 50,805,988, forward strand.
GACAAGAATACTGGAGTGGGTTGCCATTTCCTTCTCCAGGGGATCTTCCCGACCCAGGGATTGAACCCAGGTCTCCCACACTGTAGGCAAACACTTTACCATCTGAGCTACCAGGAAACCACCAAAGGGAAGTCCCCTCTTATACTCTTGTTGATGGGAGTATAATCTGGTACAATGGATCTTAGAACAATTTGGCACCATCTAGAGACTTCACTTTCACTTTTCACTTTCCTGCATTGGAGAAGGAAATGGCAACCCATTCCAGTGTTCTTGCCTAGAGAATCCCAGGGACGGGGGAGCTTGGTGGGCTGCCGTCTATGGCATCGCACAGAGTTGGACACAACTGAAGCGACTTAGCAGCAGCAGCAAAGTTGAACATGGGTGAATTCTATGACCCACCAATACCACTCTTGGGTGTCTATCCTAGAAAAATCCTAGGCAAGGAACTGCAAGAATGTTCATAGTAGCACTAGATCTTGACTGTGGCTATTTATATGGAAGAAAGAAGAGATATGGGTTTAATAAGAGATACAAACAGTGAACTTCAACTCATCTGCAGTGTTTTATTTCTTAAGCTGGGGTTGCGTATATAGTCATCCCTTATGCTATTATCTATACTTTTTGGTTTGTCTGAATTTTTTTCATAAAAGTTAAAAAAAATACTTACCAAGCTATCCACATCTATGCTAGAGTTTACAGCCCACTGCAATGTACCCATGATATTCATGGCTAAAGTTAGAATAATCCCAACTCTTCCTTCTCCTTCACCTACAGGTGGAAAAAATATATAAACATACTTTAGGCTACTTCTCTTTTCTGTGAACTGCTCTATGTATACTTAGAAGACAGATTATGTTAAACTTACATTTAGATTCTGTGCCAATTTAAACCATTTTTCATCTCAGTTCCCCAAAGCATGCATCACTAGTGATAATATGCCCTGTTAGTATTCAACCAATGTTTTAAATCAAAGAGTGACTGCATATTAGTAAAGAGTTGCCCTTTTTTTTAATGCTTCAGATATTGAAGGCAATGTTGGTGTTGGGTAATATTATTTTTAATCTCTTCTACTATTACTCTGTAAGTAATAATATCTTCAAAGACTACAATGGAAAGACTTTCTGTGTCTGAATAATCTCCTCTACAAAGAAGTCAAAAGCAGGAGAGAGGTGTGTGAGCAGCATCCAAAAGATGTTTAGATGTGCTTCATGTCTTCGTAAGGAGGACTTATCTCTGTCAATAAGATGCTGTTGGGAAGAAAGAACTAAGAGTTTCATGGAGAAGTCAGAACTCATGGGTCTGCCATTTGGAAAAAGAGAAGACTGCCTTTTGAATTAAAAAATTGATTAGTTCAGATAGGAAGAACAATACTCAAATGCTTAATTAGAGTAGTTAGTTTTTAAGGGCTAGAAGGGACCCCTAATTAAAATTTACAAATACTCTGTGTTCATGGCCCTAAAGTTTTTCTAATAAGAATGTCCTTAAATTGTTATAAATTTATGTTATCAAGTCCTAATTGATAATCAATCCCTGCAGCTGTAATGCATGATAAAACAATTTTAGGGCTCAAAAATTGGGAGAAATAAGTCATCCTATTATTATGAATTGAAATTTTTGTTTACATAATTATTCTAATAGAAGATAAACCACAGACAGCAGGTATGTGGTTTTAGTACTAAATCACTTATTTTAAACAGGTAAAATTTATCCAGGGCCCAATACATTACTCATTCTGAATATTAAGATGAGAGTAAGATAAAATTTTAAAAATAATAACAATAATAAGTAACATAAAATTTTTGGGTACCTACTATGGACTAGGCACTACAGTAAGTGCTTTGCACAAATTATTACATTTAATACTCACCACAAACTTATGAAACAGGCACTATAATGTTTATTTACACATGAGGAAAATGAGGGCTTTAGAGTAGTTGACTAAAGTGTACAAGTCACCACAGCTGAAGACCAGCAGAGGCAGGGTTGATACTAGCTGTGTGGCTAACATTCACTCCGGCTGGGCATCTGATTTCATGGATAGGTCCTGGGCGATACTGGTTCTTGAACGCTCTATCATGCCTAATAAGCCAGGACTCAATCGGATCCTTAATCATTACATTAGAGCACATGATATATTGGTGTGATTTCGCTGTTAACAAATCCTTGTTCATTCAGCCCTCTTGGATCCTGTTTCAAATAACTTAATTAAAAAATTGTTTAATTCTGAACCACAAAAGAAACTTTATTTTGTTTTAAGGTTGCCCCAAACTATTGTACTGCTAAGGATTTACTTAAGGATTTGCCTGCCCCCTTGAATCCTTTTGCAGAGTCATTTCCCAAAGCCTTGGGCTGAGGGAACGATGAAGGTGAGGAATCCACTCCTCTCTCAGCACCTGTGGGACTGCAGGTGGACCAATATAAGCCTGTTCCCTGTTCTTGTCAATACTTGGTAACTGGACAGAGGAACTCAGCTGTTTACTCAAGGGCCCTGACTGGAAAGGCCATACCAGGTCCCTGTTGCACAGCCCTGGCACATTAGCCAAACCAGTCTTTAGAGAAAGAGAAATGAATGAAGTGGCCACAGAAAGGAATGGGCATGGCTGGCATCTGGCCTCCAGAGATGGGAAGCTCTGAGTATGACTCTCCATGACTGTTCCATTTCCCATGGAGGTGCAGTGTGCCTTCTGCCCACAAGGCCCTCCTGGAACTCTCCAACATTTGCTTCATTTTGTTTGAACAGAATTCTGTTCTGTTTGGCAGTCCCTCGGAATCTTCATCCACTGTAACATATATATCTCAACACTTCTTAAAGCTCAGTAATTCAACTTTTTTCATTAGAAGAGCTCACTTGTCTATATAGGTCTTCATTTTACTTGTGATGAAATATATCTATCTAAGTTTTTCAATTGCATACAGCTCTAATTCAAAGAAATCATTCATTCAACAATAAACAAATTTTTGATTAATAAACTAAAAAAATCTATTTAATGATACCTAAAAATGTTAACTTACATGAATGCAGCATTTTACTGGCTGACAAAGCTTTAAATTAAATGCTTAGCTAAACAGTTGAGTTCATAGTACCTGTTGTTAAAATGGAAATGAAGGTAACAGCAATGAAGAAGATGACAAAAATCATTTCTATTCTCATTTGGAACCAGCGCAGTGTTGACAGATACAAGAACCAGTTGGCAGTATGTAAATTCAGAGCTTTGTGGAATAAAGTTTCAAAGTAAGGCTGCCGTCCAAAGGCACGAAGTGTCCATAGTCCTTTTAAACTTGTAACAAGATGAGTGAAAATTGGACTCCTGCCTGTGAAATATTTCCATAGAGAACAATGTAAGTCATGTAAATACATAATGCAAATTATTACTTTCGAAACATTAACTTAATGAGTAATCAAACAAGTAATCAAACAATGGACATCATTGGAAAGGCTTTTCATTGTGACTCAAACTTTGAATAGATGCAATCTGTTATTTTTTTTAATGAGTTACCTTCCTTTTTAACTTGGTTACCGTGGATGGAAACTTATTATAAAATCGTTGCCATTATTAATTCATATTCCTTGGCTACCACTGGGTATTGTTTATCTGACTAATCCTAAATTAATCACTGCTGAAAATGTTTTTCTTTTGAGACAATTCATTCAATGCCTCAATTAAGAAAGTCTGTGTGACTTAATTTAGCAAATAACCTTCAATGTAGAAGCACACTGGAAATATATCCCCTGAAAATGCACCTAAGCAAAGGCTGTTATTGAACAATGAGCTTTCCAAAGAGCTCAAGCAGTGTTTGGGTGTGCACCAAAAGGCAGATCCCTGGAGAGAAAGCAAAGGTGTCTGGAAAGAACTTTGTCCAGTCTCATTTAGGAACACAGACAAACCTTTAGAAATAGTGGCACTATGGTTTCAATTTTTAATTTATAGAATTAAGAACAGATATCATATACATCCAGCCTCCTAAGACTCCATATACTCGTTTTAAATTCAAAATAAAGTCACATAGTCATTAATTCATAAAAATAATCTACATGTGTTTTATAATTTACTGTTTCCTTTTACATACTTAGATTTTTTTGCAGAGTTTGTGGTTTAACACTACATTTTAAATCTGAAAGAAGGCAATGGTCAAATTCTCAAAAATAATATTTAATAACAGTTTTGTTAATAAATTTGCTATTTATTAATAAATTTGCTATTTGTTAATTACTTGTTATAATAAAAATTATTTATTAACAAAATATAAGAACCAGGAGAGGTATATATGATGAGAATGTACAGAAATGGCCCTGAATCAAAGTTGAAATATACATTTTTAAAACTCATTGTCATATCATGCAAGTTTAAAAACAGGAAAAACGTTTTGAAAACTAGATGCATTGCAGATAAATATCCACAGGTAGCTCTTGTGGGCATGTCACTAGCTGTACCATACCTTCAGATTCCAGCTGCTTGAGTTGCTGGGAGGTGTGGAGGAAGTAGGCTCTCAAGAGAATAAAAGCCGCTATCACTGGCACTGTAGCTAGGAAGATGTAGGGCTGTAAAACTGAGACGACCACCACAGCTCCGATCACAATTAATAACAACTGTAGGATCAAAGACAACACAGGGATAAGTAAATATTTCCATGTTGCAAAGGGACAAGGTATGTTACCAATGTTTTCTAAACAAGGTTTTCACGCTCTGTTCCATTTTAAAGACAGGGAAGGTATCTTTCTACTGGGAAAGTGGTCACATTAAAGCACATTTTTCATAAGTTCTATCAAAATTCCAAAAATTGCTTAGGTTGCTCATAATAATATTTTAGAAAACATGGTATTCTTGTATCTTAGTATATTTTCACTTCCTATACCCTTTAAAGTGTTGTATGACAAATTTTAAATGAATGTAATTTTTTCTTGCCTGGGCTTCTTTTAAAATAAACTTTTTATTTTAAAATAATTTCAGTATGAATGGTCATCTAGGTAAGCTACTTGATTTCTCTGAATCCAGATGATTAACATTTAAGATTGAAAAAAATTATACTTGAGTTTTACTCCACTTACTGTTTTTGTTCTTGGCCCTTAAAACAACTGAAGATGACCCTGATGCTCAAAAACAAAAGGAAGATTTTGGGGGTAGGGCTGATTTAATTTGAAATCAGATCATTTTTTCTCTTGTGTATTATCAAATTAATTTTGTGTTTAAGTCAAGCCCATTCATTAGAGATAGTTCTTCACATTATCCACCCCAAAAGTGAAGCCATGTGGGCAGTCTCAGAAACAAGTTGATTACACTGGTGTTCTTCAGATCAAGTTAAAGGCTTAAATTCTATATTTCCAAGTGACACTAAATCCATATGTATAAAAAAGTAAAAAAAAAATCTGCCAGCATTTGCTCCCTAATAACCCATGTGAATAAAGTATAAAGTAACTGTCACTATAAGGGTTGAAAAATAAACCTATCATAACATCTATCTGACAATCAGCAATCCAGTTCTCTACCAGCTCCCATGGGTGACACATACACTTTCCAGCTGATGCAGAAATACAGAACATTTTGGCAGATGGAAACATGAATGAGGGTGTAACATCTGCATAAATCTTCTTTGAATGGGTTGCTATTTTCATCTAAAGCCTCAGATGATCATATCTCAATGATAGGTTTAATAGAGAAAATGCCTCTAATGTGTCCATCATCAAATTCTACAGTACCAGCCCTTCACTCATTTTTGTTCAACAAATACTCAGAAAAATCTTTGCTGTGCCAGACCCTGGACCAACTGCATATGACGACAATAATTTAAGGAAAGTAAAAGTGAAAATCACTCAGTTATGTCTGACTCTTTGCAACCCCATGGACTATACAGTCCATGGAATTCTCCAGGCCAGAATACAGAAGTGGGTAGCCAGCCCAGGGATCGAAGCATGGTCTCCTGCATTGCAGGCGGATTATTTACCAACTGAGCTATCAGGAAAGCCAATTTAAGGAAAGTCCTCTCTTCTGCTCTTGCCCTACAAGAGCCACCAGTACAATGAGAAAGCCTCAATCACCCTAGTTATTACACAAGACTTCATCAATGCAAAGGATTCAGTTTTTTAACTGAGGATATGCGTTTCTCAGAAAGAGAGTCTTACGGAAAAAAAAAAACAGAAAAATTAACTTCCAAGCATTATTTACTAGGAACTACATTTTAAGTTAAATGGGCCACTGTATTAAACACCAGTATGTCTGAAAGATAAATACTGTTGCATTTGCAGCACAGAAACATTCAGCTGTTTCACTAGGATCAGGCTTTGTTCATCTGTTTACTGTTGACAATTGTAAAGAGCACTATGTTCGTTTGTCTGCTGCTATTTTTACCATTAATTCCAATCCGGAGCTTTTGTGTTATAACAATGGGTGGGGAAAGTGATCATTGTTTTTTAAATTATTGCTGATATGGTTGATATTCTTAGGAATGAATTGTAACTGTGTTACAATACAACAGGAAGAATTGTGTAGCCGACCCAACCAATACAACAGAAGGTTTGAGAATAATGGAGAAGGTGGGAACAACTGGAAGTGATGAAATAGTCACAAGGTAGACTTCCAGTGATTATAATCATTTGTAATATAGCCCTAACTGAGAAGTGAAAAACTAAGTCTAAGCTTTGAGGAAAACAACTCAATCTGCTCTGTAAGGAGTCATCCTTAGGCACTGAGGTCAGAAGGTAATAATTTAGCACTTACGCAAAACTAAAGGCACTAGTTTAATATGCCTTGGTATTCTAACTACACAAAGAAACTTCAAATTCTGTCCTAGCTTGTAATTCGTAGTGAATAAGAAACAAGTCATACCAGACCAGGGGTATTAAAGAGAGGACAGCAAAATAAATAAATAGATTTAAATACAAGATGGAAATATGAGCACAGATCTTAATTCCCATTCAAGCTTATCAAAGTCCTAAAATTCTAGGGGAAAAAATATCAACAGACTATAAAACCTGCAAGGCACCATTTTCATCCACCAAAAATGGCTTCAAAGTATTCCTGACACAGAAGGGCACATGCTGTTGCCTGCGTAACTGGAGCAGATGATAAGAATGAAGGATCACTTCAAAACCATTTAGAAGGTGCATTAAGTAACTGACTGATTGATAAATATCTATTTAAAACCAGGCAATGAACACCAGATCTGCAATTTAGTTCGTAATTGACAGCCCTTGAGAATTTTTAAGTAACAGATTATTGGAATTAACAGAATGAATAAGGGGGGGAAAGATGTAAAAGACAGCAGAGATCAAAGTAGAAGGGCTCACTGTATTAAGACAGAAGAAATAAAAAAACCTAAAGGTTTTGAGGTTGAAAAGAGAAGATTTGCACATTTTAAGATGTACAGGCTTCTGTTTCATGAAAAAAAATCTGGCACTCAAACACAGAGATAAATTCTACGTGTGCTCAGTTGTGTCCGACTCTTTGTGACCCTATGGACTGTGGCCTGCCAGGCTCCTCCGTCCATGGGGATTCTCCAGGTAAGAACACTGTGGGAGTGGGTTGCCATGCCCTCCTCCAGGGGATCTTCCCAACCCAGGGATCAAACACACGTCCCCTGCATTGCAGGTGAATTCTTTACCCACTGAGCTACCTAGGAAGCTCACAGATATAAATAGGATGCTAGGATACATTTTTTTTCTGTGTGGCTTCAAGTTCAAATTTGTCACATTATGATCCATTTCCAGTATGACAATCTGAAGCATATGACTTTGGTACTGAAAGTGATCATCATCAGACATCTTCCTCATTTTAGAAACCTGAGATCCTTAGAGATTAAGTGTCTTACTCAAGGTAAAATAAATAGTGTTATTTGCAAAACAGAATCTGGATCTTTCATTTTCACTATACAATGTCCAAGCCAGAAAGCAAACTTCCCAGAATATTATCAAATGTTAAGAACTAGAGTTAGTATAAATTATACTTTTTTGGAAAAAAGAAATTCATAGGTGTGTCTTATTCTGTGAAAAACCTGTTTCTGAAATGTGACTAGAAAGGAATTTCATTAACTTGAACATAAGTATAACCAACAGACCTCACAAGTTAAAGGACCTCTCTAATGCATGCATTTTTTAATAAAATCAAAATTAACCAGATTTTTATTGTATTTGATTTCCATATCATGCTTCCATAATGTGAGAGCCTCTTCTAAACAAAATAGGGAAATCAACATAAAGGAACCCTGCCCAATCACTTATGAGGCAATGACTAGTGAACCCCAAAACACTAGAAGTTGAGCAGAAACTATTCAAATTGCTGTAAGAGAAAGGATGAGACCATCACATGTGTCAAAAAGTGCTAATGCATAAAATACATGTTCAAAAAGAAACTCTCCCAAAGGATTTCTGAAATCAATCTTACACTGATTCAGAAAATACTCTGCAGGCTACAAAAGTTTTTAAAGAAAAAATTAGCAAGGGCTAACATTCACGAATCCTTTTGCAATCGTCAGGATGTCCATGTTCCATTTTTTAACTGATTTAATATTATATTTCAGTTCGGTTATTTATAAGCATAGAACAAGGAAGAAATGTCCAGAAATTAAAGACATGGGCAACACTTCTTTACATGATGAACTCAAAGCTTTTTTTTAATGAATTCCAGCAGCAGCTGCTGAGTTATATCCCTAAACAGAGTAACTGAAGGAAACTCAAAATACTAAAGTTCACTTGGAATGGTTAATGTGTTTGGCTGTGCCAATCATTTCAGATGAGGCAAACTGGCAATCTGGTTTTTGTGCACCTGCCAATATTGTTGTATATACAGACAAAAGTGGCAGCCTTTATTTTATTTCACAGGTTCTCAGTGGTGGGATTGGGAGGAGGGATGGGGAATGAGGAGAAAGGGGCCACTCATCCCGAGATGGGTAGCATCCTGTTCCAACTATCTCCAAGGAGGTCACTGAGACTGCTTTGTCGTTTACTCCCTGAGGCTCAACCCAAGCCAGCCAGGAATCTGCTTTCAAACCTGGTTCAATAGCCAAGGTTATCAACTTACAACACTCAAGTTCTATCACTTAATGGAATCCTAATGTGGTTACCCCTAGGTCACCTTCATCTTCTTCCCTGCTCCATTTCACAATCAGTCTTCCCATCCCAGGACACATGCTCAGAGTCAGCCTGTGCTGGAGATGCCTTCAGATCTATAACCCAGGGATAATCCTCACTAATCCTGAATTTTTCCTTCCTCCCTCACCTGCCTGAAAACTTACCTATACTTCTGTCCCAGCATTATGGTCCTTACTGTGAGACTGCTAACTAGCCATCTGTGCCAAAGTTGTTCATGGATGAGCTTGGGTGAAACTATAGCCCACCAGGAAACCAACTGATCGTCATTGTAACCTAGGCCATCTGAATGTAGGTGACTTCTATCAAAGGTGATGCCAATGTCAAAAACGTCACACTTCATGGATAGTGATTTGGGGGAAAGTAGTCTGTTATAAGTCTTAAATCACTTCTAAGTAGAGAGCTATTATATCTAAATGAGGAATTGCCTTAGGTTCTGGTCAAGTAAGGGCTTCCCAGGTGGCACTAGAGGTAAAGAACACACCTGTCAATGCAGGACGTAAGAGACTTGGGTTCAATCCCTGGGTTGGGAAGATCCCCTGGAGGAGGGCATGGCAACCCACTCCAGTGTTCTTGCATGGAGAATCCCATGGACAGAGGAGCCTGGTGGGCTACAGGCCATGGGGTTGCAAAGAGTTGGACATGACTGAAGCAACTTAGCACAACAGCACACATTGGTCAGGTAAACAGTTTTGACTTATTATTGAATTTACTAAATTTATGACTATCTTGAAGATTTTTTTTTATATTGAAAAGATTCATATACTAGACACGGTTCAAACTCTTAACCAAATGAAAAATAAGCAAGAATTTACTCTTTATAATTTTTCTAAATACTTTTAAAAAGTGCAACAAAGTGAAGTCACTTAATAATACTTATTTTTACAAACCTGAACAAAATCAAATATGGTAAGAGGCAGAAGATCATCCAAAACTGCTATATCTTTGGAGAATCTATTAAGAATCCCACCTGCAAGGTAAAGAAACATTCTTCAAAAACTAGTAATCTTAAAAGATATATCAAAATTTGATAAACTTGGATCATAGCAGAAGGACTCAGAACTCAAATACAAATGAACATATAATCAGAAGTATAAGGCTATAGACAATTTCAGTGTTCTACAAGGATTCTCTGATGCTGGGAAAGACTGAGGGCAGGAGGAGGAGGAGGCATCAGAGGATGAGAGGATGGTTGAATGGTAACACCGACTCAATGGACATGAGTTTGTGCAAACTCTGGGAGACAGTGAAGGATGGGAGCCTGATGCATTGCAGTCCGTGCAGTCACAAAGAATCGGACATGATTTAGTGACTGAATGACAACAAACAGCAAGGATTCTAAGAAACTTTTTATACAAAGACTCTAAATAACTCTGTGTTCAAATTTTTGTCTCTACTTATAAACTTTTATGAAATAAAGATTGCTGTAAGATTCATGCAAAGCCCAACGTCTCTAACAGAGCCCTATCACAAATTACGTCAGGAACAGGCACCCTTCTACTACTATAATTCCACACTTACAAGCCTGAGTTTTGTGATAATTTTCTGGCTGTGCTTTCATCATTCCCTTATTTCGTAATGTAGAGCCTCCCTAATTTTCAACTTCCATACCTTTCTGACACACCTCAGCACAACCTGTTCTCAAACCCTCCCTGCCCACCATGTGGCCCTCTTTGGCCATGTTCTCCTTTTTTACCGTCTTCACTGACAATTTAACTTCAGCCTGTCTTCTAAATTACAGACTCACATTTGTAAGTCTGATCATTTTTTCCTTCAGTGAAAACAATGTCACACATGGAGTGTCTACAGGGCACTGGGCACAATGCTAGGCACTGAGATAACAGACGTGGATCAGCCAATGCTCCTTGCCCTTAAGGAATTCATCGCCTAGGGGTTAGTTAGACATACAAATAAAGTATAATAATACTGTACAGATTGTTTTTGATAAGATTGAATCTTATCATGTACCCTCCCCCATGAACTGCAGGATAAAGTCGTAATTTCTTAGTTTAATACTTAATAACTTCCATGATTTTGACCTTAAGTCACCCGAGGAACAAGCTTCCTCTTTTCAAACATTCTGTTTCAATCAATCTGGTTTATTCTTTAAACACACTTTACTCTCTCCTATTTCTTTGCACTTTCCATATGGTTCCCTCTGCCTGAAAACCCTTTCCCCTCATCTCTACTTGCTAAAAAATATTGTCTTCTTCATGGCCCTATTCAAAATGCCTCTCTGGCAACGACACATCAATGTTTACACCAGTTCAAATTAATCCCTTCCTCCTCTGGGCACACTGAATACCTTTGATATATCTTGTCAGCACTTCTGTGTTATAATAATTATATACACGTTGTATAGTTGCTTGTACACATGTCTTATCTCTTTTTTCTAGACTGCAAATTTTGAGAGGTCACTGGGACCATGTCACATTTATTTTGTGTCAATCTGAGCCCTCAGCAAAAAGCTTTATGTAGGAATTATCCAATGCTTATTTTCTGTCACTATCTCCTAGTCCTTACTAATGATACATTATTTAGCATATTTAATCAATCATATTTGTATACCTTTTCATAAATAAAAAATTGTGGGGGGAGTAGCCTATGGTATTTATTTTGTGTAGAAAATGAAACTCACTTTGGTAAAAAAAAGGAAAAAAAAACATCATTCTGGTGCTTAGTATATTTCAGATGGGAAACAATAGAAAGGGAATAAGAGTGGGTAATTGGCATTGACCCGATGTTGGCTATGTAATGGCCAGTAGGTGATGACCTTGTTTCATTTCACAATGGTCTTTTGAGATAAGAATTCCTTTTCTCATTTTACAGATGTGGATGTAAGTCTTAGAAGAGTAACTTGCCCATGATGATCACCCTTAAGAGGACAAGACAGAGCTCAAACAATGCCCATGCTCCTTCCATTATATCTCATTGCCTGTTTCTCACTGCTAGAATCTTGGGTAAAACCCCTACCTTCTCTGGAGCTCAGCTCTCCCATTGAAAAAAAAAATGAAATCACTGGATGAAGGTAATTGGACATTCCCTTTTAGGTCTAAAACATCTTAGCTCTAAAATGGAAGCATGGTGATGAGTATATCCAAATGGGGCAAGACTTTGGTGACACACGAGGGCTTCAGAATAAATATAAGGAAGATCCTCTTGAATATTAACACTGAAATGTTATTACCCAGAAAAAAAATGATGGTTAATTCTTATCTTGAGGTTTTTAGATACAAATCACTCTAAAACTCTGACTTGGAAATTATTTTTTCCTTTATAATCAAATATTCCAGTTCTTATCAATTATGGTCACCACATTATACACTAGATCTTCAGATCTTACTGATCTTATAACTAAAAGCTTGTACTCCTTTACCAACCTCTATGATAGTGTCAAAAGTATTTTCAAAATATATCTGGGATACCCCAACCCATTTAAAATAAAACCTGGAATGAATTTATGGGATTATCTTTGAACAGATATATGAAACTAGATTACTTTATCTCATCAAAATACTTCATTAGTAAAAGAATTTTGCTTTTTGGATCTCTTCAAATCATCTCCCCTTTTAAACAGCACTATACATTGACAACAAGATGCCTAGAAGGGAGCTAGCTCAAATACCTGAAGAGAGAAGGATATTTGACTCAGAAGGGGCTGCTTCTGCTGCTATAGTCCCATCAGCATCATGTCCTAACAAACTGTGCTACTCTAATAAACAGAAATATGAAGAGTGACAGTACCTGAGAGCCTATAATACCCGAGACAGGCCCACGCCCAACATAAGGAAGCTCAACGAAGGGTAAATGCCTCCATGCAAAAGCCAGTGTTATCACTACAAAATCAACCAACTTATAGGCCCTCTTTGTGGAGGAGCAGCAGCTTCATCTTGTACATCTAGTTAAGTACCTGTTTTCAACGTGTTGAGGGTTGACATAGGGGCTTGAAGAACAGACTGTAGCATTTTGTGGTGTAAAGTTTTTGACACTGTGATTAGAGTATGCACCAGTGGTAAACCTCTGAAGAGTCCTAGAGCAAGCAAAGTGTCAGCCACTCCCACATAAATGTAAAAAATATAATACGAGCTGGTGCTGGTGATGATCACTGCATAACTGTTATTTGCACTCTTAGTACTGTTTCCTTTGTCTTGAAAAAATATTCTGTAAAGCAAAAGGAAATTATTATTTGACAACCAAACTTTTCCAATGAATTACCAATACATGTAAATGATGCTGAATTTGAGTCCAAAGAAATACAACATATTTCATTAGCAGAATTTATGCCTTTAACCTGAAGGACTTACTATTGCAAGAAAGCAGACTAAGCTTTCCACCACTGAAATAGATAAAATTTCAAATACTAACTGTGCAAAGTCATCTCAAACATTGTTATTGCATTTTATGGAAACTAAACACGACTAAATCTTTTAAAAATTGATAATGAGCTACAAAAACTGCACACACACTTTTAAACAAAAGAACTCAATTCTCTACTACATTACTGTGGGGAAATGAGGCAGAGTAGAAATTACAATGTTTAATAAAACCCAAATAATCAACAGAAACAAAATACAATCCACAATAGGACATGGAATACTCACTTCGGAAATAGGCACAACACAACCAAAGAAGCGGCCACCTGGAAGGAGCAACACACACTTCACTTTTTCCATCCTCTTTTCCCATTTTTCCCACACCCACCTCTAATTCCATCATGACCAGTATCAAAATACACGCAATTTTATTTTCCTTGGCTTTACTTTCCTGGGTCCAAAAGCTGCCATAATTGTTCTAGGAACTATTTGAGGTGAGACCATGTTAAGCTAATGGAATTCAAATTTCACCGAATAAAATACTTATTCATTTCTCTCCTTCATTCAACAGGAACTATTCATTGAACCTCACAGAAGAGCTAACACTGCAGTTAAATGTTTTAAGTAATAAAGTTTGTTTCTTATGAAGAGATTACTCTCAGCCTGCTGGCAGATAATTGATCTCGTTGGTGGCTATAAATAATTTAATTTGTCATACAATGATTATGAGGGACTCATAACTATAAGTCCAATTAGTTATGAGAAAGGATGAGATACATATTCAGGAAACCTGGTTAACATTTCAAAAGGGCAAAAATTCAGTGTTTTAATAAAGTGCATTCACATTAAAACATACTACTGGCACTATGTGGGCTTTCTCATGGTGGAAATTTTTGGCTGAGGAACATATATTCTATATCATAACTAAAAAAAATGAACTATCATTTGTTTATTATCTGAACTCTGTTCTATTTCAATTTGGCATTCCAATTTCCTAAAACACTGTGGGGAAACAATCTTGCGATGATACCAACACAATCATAATACTAGAAATATTTACATAATTATAAGACTGATGGTATGCAATTAGGCCAATAATAACTTTAACAAAGAATCAAATAGAAAAATAGGAGAAACTGTAAGCAAAATAAAAAAATTTGAAAATGAACACAGACCAAAAACAAATAGGGGAGAAACAAATATGCTTGCTATAAGAAATCTATGTATTATTTCATAATCAACTTAAGCATTTAACAGTATCACATAAAAACTATGGAGAATAGTTAGCAGTAATTAAGAAATTACATTATGAAGTCTTAGAGTCTAAATAGTATATAGTGGTGGTTTAGTCATTAAGTCGTGTCTGACTCTTTGCAACCCCATGGACGGTAGCCTGCCAGGCTTCTCGGTCCGTGGGATTCTCCAAGCGAGAAGTGGAGTGGGTTGTCATTTCCTTCTCCAGGAGATCTTCCAGACCCAGGAATTGAACCGATGTCTCCTGCATTGCAGGTAGATTCTTTACTGACGAGCTACGAGGGAAGCCCCACTTTACGTAAATTTGCCTATCAGATTGGAGTATCATAATGAAAAAGCTAATGGCATCATTCACAATTTCCTACTTTTTCATTACACATGGCCTCCATGCACCTATTGACAAAAAGTACCTTTGTCTCCTTGAAATTCAAGTGAATTCAAAATGACAAGAAACTGAACAATAATCTTGCTACTTCAAAAGTCTCTGTTCCAGTAAAAATGTTTTCTGATTTCCCAATACTAATCAAATTACTAATCAAATCAAAGGGTATATTTCTCAGTTACCCTTTGGTTATTGTAGTCCCTCTTTGTTCCAATGAAAGAAGTGTCAACAATGTTGGCATTCCAACTTCTCTGAATGTGAGTAAATCCAAGAAATAAATATTCTATAATATTTACTATGGAACAACCAAAGCTGTTGTTCAAAGACCCTGGTCTAATCTGTGCAATATAAAGGTATTTCATGGCTCTTGTCAACAGAGACCACTTATGGAACTACCAACCCAAACTGCTTTTACTGACTGGAACACAAACGTTTCCAAGGACTTGATATAATGACTTTAATAAAAATGTCTGGGGCATGTATAAACAATTGAGCAGGCAAGTTCTAGCATTTAATTTCTAAAATGTCTGAGGTTATAAAGTTCATGCAGGTTAAGATAGAATGACAAGTCCTGAAAGACTAAAGAACAAAAGTAAAAAGGTCATTATTTTCAGCTTTGTTAGGGTTTGAAGAAGCGTTCCTTATGTTGAAAAGGGTATAGTCTAGATCAGCAATGTCCAACAGAAACTTCCACAAAAATAGAAATGTTCAATATCTGCACTGTTCGGTGTCATTACCACTTAATACAAGTGGCACTTGATCCCTTGAAATGTGGCCAGTGTGGGTGACTGGGGAACTGAATGTTATATTTTGTTTCATTTTAAATAATTTACATTGTCACACATAGCAGGTGGATACTGTACTGGACAGTGCAGTATACTAAATAAACTAAGCCTATTAGCTCCGTAGGGTTTTAGCCAGAGTACTTATTCCCAGGTGACTCAGTGGTAAATAACCTGCCTGCAACATGAGAGATGTGGGTTTGATCCCTGGGTTGGGAAGATCCCCTGGAGGAGGAAATGGCAACCCACTCCAGTATTCTTGACTGGAAAAGTCCATGAACAGAGGAGCCTGGTGGGATGCAGTCCATGGGGTCGCAAAGAGTTGGACACACTCACATGCACATGCTCACCACCTGCATACACTTATTCTATACCTGTCTAATCATCAGGAGCCTGATGACAGTGTTCTCTAAGGATAGATCCATGAACAGTCAACATGATCACTCACAGACTTTGCAAATGACCACAAATGAAAAACTAGTAGCCAGTATTTAGAAGCTAAATCATGATTTAAATTATATAGATGATTTGTCTGTATGATTTAAAAAATAATGGCATGTTGGGACTAGAGGACCATAGTATATATATATTCAAAGAGAAGCCAAGTGCCTATATCTGAAAGACTTATTATGATAAATTAACTAGTAAACATCCTTGGAGATGTGATAGATAAAGGTTGATGATGTATGTAGTAAAACTCCAACAGTATGGTTTCAAAAACAAGATGTGATGGAGAACTAGAGCAAGAATATATTCAAGACATAGGAGGAACCTACCATTACATAACCGGGCCAGTACAAGTCTGACACTCACCACAAAAGAAAATAGGCATGAAAAGAGAACACTGCCAAGATCGGGTATAGAAAAGGTTCAGAAATGTGAATATAACCAAAAGAGGTATAATGATCCAACATTCTATCATGAAGAACTTCAGTTCAGTTCAGTCACTCAGTCATGTCCAACTCTTTCAGACCACATGGACTGCAGCATGCCAGGCTTTGCTATCCATCACCAACTAACAGAGCTTGTTCCAACTTATGTCCATTGAGTAGGTGATGCCATCCAACCATCTCCTCTTCTGCTGTCCCCTTCACCTCCCGCCTTCAATCTTTTCCAGCATCAGGGTCTTTTCTAAGGAGTCAGTTCTTCGCATCTGGTGGCCAAAGTATTGGAGTTTCAGCTTCAGCATCAGTCCTTCCAAAGAATATTCAGGACTGATTTCCTTTGGGATGGACTGGTTGGATGTCCTTGCAAAGGGACTCTCAAGAGTCTTCTCCAACACCACAGTTCAAAAGCATCAATTCTTCAACACTCAGTTTTCTTTATAGCCCAACTCTCACAGCCATACACGACTACTGGAAAAACCATGTTTGGCAAAGTGACCTTTGTTGGCAAAGTGACGTCGCTGCTTTTTAATACACTGTCTAGGTTTGTCATGCAAGCATCTTTTAATTTCATGGCTGCAGTCACCATCTGCACTGATTTTGGAGCCCAAGAATATAAAATCTCTCACTGTTTCCCCATCTATTTGCCATGAGGTGATGGGACCAGATGCCATGATCATAGTTTTCTGAATGTTGATATTGAAGCCAGCTTTTTCACTCTCCTCTTTCACCTTCATCAAGAGGCTCTTTAGTTCCTCTTCACTTTCTGCCATAAGGGTGGTGTCATCTGCATATCTGAGGTTATTAATATTTCTCCTGGTAATCTTGATTCCAGCTGGTGTGTCATCCAGCGTGCCCTTTTGTATGATGTACTCTGCATATAAGTTAAATAAGCAGGGTGACAATAAACAGCCTTGACATACTCCTTTCCCAATTTGGAACCAGTCTGTTGTTCCATGTCCAGTACTAACTGTTGGTTCTTGACCTACATACAGATTTCTCAGGAGGCAGGTCAGGTGGTCTGGTGGTCCATCATGAAGAACTTCAATGAACTTCAAAGTAGATACTCTTAAATATTTCACTGAAATATCTGTAGACTTTTAAATATGCCTTAAGGGTCTGAACACTGTGGCTGTTTAGCCTAGTTAATAAGAGCTATCTTTTCCTGTCATAACAGATGTTCCTACCTTCCCTCTTGTCCCTATCCAATCCATTTTCCATATACCACAGTGATCTTTTTTTAAACATAAAAAATCATATCATACCTTGAAAGAAGGCGTTCAAAGTTTTCCTATTGCACTTAAAATAAAACTGAAGTTCTTCAGCGAATGCTTCTGCAGACCTGGCTTTGATTTACTTTTTCAGTGTCACCACATGATATGCCACTCACCACTTTCTCCCATTTCTCCAAATGTGCTGGCCTTCGCTTAGTTTCCACAATTCACCAAACTTCTCCAAGTCCTTTGTATTTGCCCCAGTTTCTGCATGTCTGGAGTACTTTTTATGCTTCAGGTGTCAACTAAATGTCATTTCTTCAGGAAGACCTTCCTGTCCTCTCTGTCCAGCTTTATTTTAGCCCACTATTTATCTCTTTATGGAACTCACTACATTCTGTGATTATTTCCATCAAAACTTATTTACCATCTGTCTTCTCCCTCAGAAAGTGCTTCATAAGATCAAGGAGGAGCCATCTGTCCTCTTTCCCATTGCATGCTTAGCTTAGTGTCTATAACAATATCCAAGAGATAGTAGGCATTCAGTAAATCTATCCTTAATAAACAAAGGAAGGGATGAATAAGAAGATACTTAAAAAACACAAATGTTTTTTATTTTAAAACATTTAAATACAAAATGGAAATTATATAATTTTATTTATAATTATATAAACAGAAAGAAATTATATACTAAACAGAAAAGAATTATGTACTAATCACATAAAATATTTTTAAAATGTTTTAAAAACATTTTAAAATGCAGATGACATTTTATGTAGTATAAAGAACCAGAACCAATTCATAAGTTCTGTACATCTATAGAATTCAGAGCTACCTTCCAAGCCACACAAGAAGATCTATGTTTAAATGAAGACCTGTTAAAACAGTATTGGCATTTTGAGCTTTCACCAAAGGAATACAGTATTGTGAATTCTGTTTACACTGTAAACATAAGTACATTGGTGTAATCCATTGGTATGTTCTGTTTTGTCTTCGCTGTAAACAGAGCATATAGAATCATGCTTGGCATATTGAAAGAACTTGAAAAATATGTGTTGAATGAGTAAGTGGCTGAATGAATGAGTAAAGAGTAAGAGGCAGTAAGAGTAAAGTGACACCTTGTCAAGACTTAATCACAGATTTCAATGCTTTGCAGGTTAAATCATGCCCTAAAACATAGACCCTTGCTAAGCAATACTGCCTTGAAAGTATTACTATCAATAAAGGTATAACTATCATTAAGGTATTATGGGAGCATAATATATATTGAGGGATTCCTCATTAAGAAACAAAGAGGACAGACTTTGCTGCAGCACAGCACAAAGGCTCTTCCCAGAGCAGGGATTAAACTCCTGTCTCCTGCATCACCAGGAGGAATCTTTACCACTGAACCACCAGGGAAGCCCCTACTAAGCCTGTGCTCTAAAGCCCGGGAGCTACAACTACCGAGTCCATGTGCCCTAGAGCCTGCAATCAGCAACAAGAGAAACCACTGCAATGAGAAGCCCATTCGCTGCAACTTAGAGAGCAGTCCCAACTCACCACAGCTATGCATCAAAAAAGCCTCCTCACCAATGAAGATGCAGAATGGCCAAAAATTAATAAATTGTAAAAAATAAAAATAACATACTTTTTAAAAAGAAACAGAGAGGAAGTCATTTAAGAATAGTACGTAGCAGTTCTCTAACACATTTCTTAAAACACAGGCATAGAAGGACCAAATGTGACCTTTAGTTATTCGAGGCAACAATAATATACTCTGGTTGTTGCAAAAGAAAAGGTGGGCACTGCCTCCTACCTTATTATTTGCATTTCTTTTCTATCTAGTCAATGATGCACTGCCAAATAGAAGCACTAGAGAGACCAACATAATAGAAATTCTAAAGCCTGTATCCTTGGTTCTAATATCTAAAAACTTAACAGAAGATACTATGCTATCATAAAGAAAACAGCACAAAAATATAAAGGTATACTGATTCACTTAATAAATTAACACACTATAGATAATTTGTTGTTGTTCAGTAGCTAAGTCATGTCTGACTGCAACCTCATGAACTGCAGCAAGCCAGGCTTCCCTGTCCTTCACTATCTGCTGGAGTTTGTTCAAACTCATGTCCATTCAGTGAGTAATGTCGTCCAACCATCTCATCCTGTCACACTCTTCTCCCTTATTGCCCTCAATCTTTCCCAGCGTCGGTCTTTTCCAGTGAGCTGTCTAATTGTAGTAGGTAGCAAAAGTATTTTGGAGCTTCAGGTTCAGCACCAATCATTACAATGAATATTCAGGTTTCCTTTCCTTTAGGATCAATTGATTTATCTCCTTGCTGGAGAATCTTCTCCAGCACAATTTGAAAGCATCAGTTCTTCAGTGCTCAGCCTTCTTAGCAACTCTCACATTCATACATGACTACTGGAAAAACCATAGCTTGGACTACAAAGACCTTTGTTGGCAAAGTGATATCTCTGCTTTTTAATATGCTGTCTAGGTTTGTTTGGCCTTGGAGTACAAAATGAAGAAGGGCTAAGGCTAACAGTTTTGCCAAAGAACATGCTGGTCATAAAAAAACACCCTCTTCCAACAACACAAGAACTGTCTCTGCACATGGACATCACCAGATGGTCAATACCGAAATGAGACTGTTTACATGCTTTGCAGCCAATGATTGAGAAGCTCTGTACAGTCAGCAAAAACAAGACCGGGAGCTAACTGTGGCTTAGATCATGAACTCCTTATGGCAAAATTAAGACTTAAATTGAAGAACATAGGGAAAACCACTACGCCATTGAAGAACCTAGGGAAAACCACTACGCCACTAAATCAAATCCCTTATGACTATACAGTGGAAGTGACAAATAGATTCAAGGGATTAGATCTGATAGAAAGAGTGCCTGAAGAACTATGGACAGAGGTTTGTAACACTGTACAGGAGGCTGTGATCAAACCCATCCTTAAGAAAAAGAAATGCAGTAAGGCAAAATGGTTTTCTGAGGAGGTCTGACAAATAGCTGAGAAAAGAAGAGAAACTACAGGCAAAGGAGAAAAGGAACTATATGAATGCAGAGTTTCAGAGAATAGCAAGGAGAGAAAAGAAAGCCTTTTAAGTGAAAAATGCAAAGAAATAGAGGAAAACAACAGAATGGGAAAGACTATGAATGCAGAGTTTCAGAGAATAGCAAGGAGAGAAAAGAAAGCCTTTTAAGTGAAAAATGCAAAGAAATAGAAGAAAACAACAGAATGGGAAAGAAATGGGAAATTTCTTCAAGAAAATTAGAGATACCAAGGGAACATTTCATGCAAGTTTGGGCACAATAAAGGACAGAAACTAAATGGACCTAACAGAAGCAGAAGATAATAAGAAGAGGTGGCAAGAATGCACAGAAGACCCACTTGACTTCATATTCCAGGGTGTCTAGCTCTAGGTGAGCAATCATACCATCGTGATTATCTGGGTCATGAAGATCTTTTTTATACAGTTTGTCTGTGTATTCTTGCCACCTCTTCTTAGTATCTTCGGCTTCTGTTAGGTCCATACCATTTCTGTCCTTTACTTTGCATGAAATGTTCCCTGGTATACCTATGGCTGATTCATGTTTATGTATGGCAGAAACCAACACAATATTGTAAAGAAATTATCCTTCAGTTAAAAATAAATACATTAAAACAATAAAACCTCTGCAAAAACCCATTCTATAAAATTATAATTATATATACTACAAATCTACACTGAAGTATGACCCCTGTGAAAATTAAAAATGGATACATCACTTTCACAAAGGAAGAAGTGGATCTTAACTTTTCTTTGGGTCTCTGATCATGTTGAATATGAAGCTCTATTAAACAATATTTAAAAGATCTAAACTATCTTCCTGGATTAGTACCTGTACTATGATGCAAAGCACACATGAAATATTTCAGTGGTAATGAGAAAAGGCCCAGTAGTATCAAGAAAGGAGCTTAGTCGAACAGAAAAATTATGTAAATTTTGATTCAAAGAATATGAGAGAACTGTGAACATCTGAATGATTTGTTTAGCTGTATAACTATGCACATAATGAAAATGGTCACTATTTGTCTACTATCACTAAGTTTTTGTTATTCAAAATTTTGAGAGTCAGTTAATTGGAAATGCATTCAGGACACTGACCTGAAAAGACTCATCATTTATCTATTATTTCTTGCCTAGAAAATTACGTTATCAATTTTTTTCCTACAAAAAGACAAGTTTTTGCAATAATTGTGAGTTCAATTAAAAATAGGAAGTTATACAACATTTACATCCTGTGTTGTAGTTTGGATTCCAGCCTGAAGACAAAGGACCACTGTCATCTTGAGTAAGTGAGCTAATAATATTGTACATATGCTCAGAGGCTCTATGCTCAGTCACTAATTAATTAACTATACACTGTTTTTTTGGGCTCCCAAATCACTGCAGATGGTGACTGCAACCATGAGATTAAAAGACGCTTACTCCTTGGAAGGAAAGTTATGACCAACCTAGACAGCATATTCAAAAGCAGAGACATTACTTTGCCAACAAAGGTCCGTCTAGTCAAGGCTATGGTTTTTCCTGTGGTCATGTATGGATGTGAGAGTTGGACTGTGAAGAAGGCTGAGTGCCGAAGAATTGATGCTTTTGAACTGTGGTGCTGGAGAAGACTCTTGAGAGTCCCTTGGACTGCAAGGAGATCCAACCAGTCCATTCTGAAGGAGATCAGCCCTGGGATTTCTTTGGAAGGAATGATGCTAAAGCTGAAACTCCAGTACTTTGGCCACCTCATGTGAAGAGTTGACTAACTGGAAAAGACTGTGATGCTGGGAGGGACTGGGGGTAGGAGGAGAAGGGGACGACAGAGGATGAGATGGCTGGATGGCATCACTGACTCGATGAATGTGAGTCTGAGTGAACTCCGGGAGTTGGTGATGGACAGGGAGACCTGGCGTGCTGTGATTCATGGGGTCGCAAAGAGTCAGACACGACTGAGCGACTGAACTGAACTGAACTGACACTGTTTTGAAAGGTGTATAAGTTCAGCTCTACAGCTTTGCATGGGCAAGGGTCTTATAAGTGAATATAAATCACTACCACATTCACAGAACCATTTTTTCTCATAAAACTAAAGACATTCAAGCAATGTTGATCTTCAAGGAAGGGGTTCAGATTATTAACAAAGTGCTGGTTTGAGATTAAATGTGACACAGGAATGAGTTTCATTCACATTAATGCTGGTCATTTAGCATAACTGGCAGAGATTAATGAGGTAAATTAAAAATACTTTTCAGTGCAATTTGTTACTCATGTGAGAGTGTCAAGTTACTCAGTCCCATATTTTCATTAAAGTATAAAAGGGATTCTTGAAAATTTCATTATATCTCTGCTGTGGATTTGTTCACTTCAAATTAGCTTGAGCTTTATAATGATGATAAATGTTAAGGATATTAGTCAGAATAGCAACTAACATTGCTCACTAATGTGCCAAGCCCTACAGTAAGTGCCTTATAATCATCTCTTCACTCACAGAAATGACCTATGAAATGGGTACTATTACAACCTCCGTTTTATAGATGAGGAAACTGAGGCTTAAAAGAGGTTATCTAACTTGTTCGGTGTAAATGGTGTTAAGAACACAGAAATAAAATTCACAGTCAGGTCAGTCTGATTCCAGAGGTGACACTCTGCTGTATTGTACCTCACATCCAGCCTCCATTTGTTTTATTAATGTAAAAATAATAGGAGAGCAAAAGATAAGATATCATCAAAACTCAAAGACCAATTGGAAACCAACATTTTATAGGTAGAGTGGTATATAAAATTTTTGGTATATACCTTTAGATATTTTCCACTACTTGGTCAGGGAAGAGTGATAACATTTTATGTAGACTTCTTAACTGAGGTTAGAAACAGCCTAATAAGACAACAGGAACTTCTCTGGTGGCTCAGTGGTAAAGAATCTGCCTGCCAATGCAGGAGATGTGGGTTCAGTCCAGGAGTCAAAAAGATCCCTTCAAGGAGGAAATGACAACCCACTCTAGTATTCTTGCCTGGGAAATCCCATAGACAGAGGAGCCTGGCGGGCTATAGTCCGTGGGGTCGCAAAAAAGTTGGACACGACTTAGTGACTAAACAACAACAAGACAATGACGGAGTTTTAAGCTTGGGTTTCATGTATGCATAGAACTATATGCGCTCAGGAGAGGCAATACTTCACCCGAGTCATATCTCCCCTGAAGGTAACCTGGGTCTTTATGCTGGACTCAGGCTCTGCAGTGGGAGACATCCAGCAGTATCCTCTGAGATTTACCTAGTGTGGTCATACAAGGCTGAATCCAATCCAGATGTGTTTTCTCGTATGCACATAGTGTTCATCTGCTTGTTTTACTTTAACCAACGACCCACATTAAAAAAGTAGAAAATGTTTACAGGAAAAAAAGAAATCTGTATCTTCATCTTATGTTGTTAAATAAGTTTTAGTGAAACTGATCCCAGATTTCCTTATGGGAAGCCATTGACTGGTTTTGAGTTACAATTGCCTCCTTTAGACAATCAAAGGGTATTTTCCATCCTGCCTCAAAGCCACTTTACCACAGACATCCTCTGCCAAGCCTCTTTTAACATTTAAGTGGCTCCTCCTGACATAGAGAAAAACCTCATCCACCAACCAGATTCGGAAACCTCTTACCTGGGGCTGAACTGGTGATGTACTACCCCCTGTTTTATTTTAACCTAGTGATTTGATGTGTCTCTTTTCCAGGGGCATGGTAAAGAGATCACAGCAGTGGCATGAAAACAAAAGAATTCTGAAGCAAATGGGTGATCTGAATCTTTGAAAGGCTTGTTTAAAATGGTTGCAAAGCCACTAATATATATTTATTTAATTTTGTGAGGAAGTAGTATTTTAAAGCTGGCGATTCATCATCAGCATATTTAATAAGAGTTAAATGAGTTTAAAATTTAGTACAAATAATTTTCTTTGTTAATTTCAATTCATACAGAGTGTTCTACTTTGAGGTTTTGAATCACTCTATTAAAAACTCTTCATATAGAAGATATGTGCTTAAGTATATTTTATATACTATGTATGAAGTAACAAAATAATTTTATAATATAAAATTACATATATACATATACACTTATATTTATGTATATGTAGTGGGCCTTAGAAAGCATCACTATGAACAAAGCTAGTGGAGGTGATAGAATTCCAGTTCAGCTATTCCAAATCCTGAAAGATGATGCTGTGAAAGTGCTGCACTCAATATGCCAGCACATTTGGAAAACTCAGCAGTGACCACAGGACTGGAAAAGGTCAGTTTTCATTCCAATCCCAAAGAAAGGCAATGCTAAAGAATGCTCAAACTACCGCACAATTGCACTCATCTCACATGCTAGTAAAGTAATGCTCAAAATTCTCCAAGCCAGGCTTCAGCAATATGTGAACCGTGAACTTCCAGATGTTCAAGCTGGTTGTAGAAAAGGCAGAGGAACCAGAGATCAAATTGCCAACATCTGCTGGATCATAGAAAAAGCAAGAGAGTTCCAGAAAAACATCTATTTCTGCTTTATTGACTATGCCAAAGCCTTTGACTGTGTGGATCACAATCAACTGTGGAAAATTCTTCAAGAGATGGGAATACGAGACCACCTGACCTACCTCTTGAGAAATGTGTATGCAGGTCAAGAAGCAACAGTTAGAACTGGACATGGAACAACAGACTGGTTCCAAATAGGAAAAGGAGTAGGTCAAGGCTGTATATTGTCACCCTGTTTATTTAACTTATATGCAGAGTACATAATGAGAAACGCTGGACTGGAAGAAACACAAACTGGAATCAAGATTGCCAGAAGAAATATCAATAACCTCAGATATGCAGATGACGACCCTTATGGCAGAAAGTGAAGAGGAACTCAAAAGCCTCTTGATGAAAGTGAAAGTGGAGAGTGAAAAAGTTGGCTTAAAGCTCAACATTCAGAAAATGAAGATCATGGCATCCGGTCCCATCACTTCATGGAAAATAGATGGGGAAACAGTGGAAACAGTGTCAGACTTTATTTTTCTGGGCTCCAAAATCACTGCAGATGGTGACTGCAGCCATGAAATTAAAAGACGCTTATTCCTTGGAAGGAAAGTTATGACCAACCTAGATAGCATATTCAAAAGCAGAGACATTACTTTGCCAACAAAGGTCCATCTAGTCAAGGCTATGGTTTTTCCAGGGGTCATGTACAGATGTGAGAGTTGGACTGTGAAGAAGGGTGAGCGCCGAAGAATTGATGCTTTTGAACTGTGGTGTTGGAGAAGACTCTTGAGAGTCCCTTGGACTGCCGGGAGATCCAACCAGTCCATTCTGAAAGAGATCAGCCCTGGGATTTCTTTGGAAGGAATGATGCTAAAGCTGAAACTCCAGTACTTTGGCCACCTCATGCGAAGAGTTGACTAATTGGAAAAGACTCTGATGCTGGGAGGGATTGGGGGCAAGAGGAGAAGGGGACGACAGAGGATGAAATGGCTGGATGGTATCTCTGACTCAATGGACATGAGTCTCAGTGAACTCCAGGAGTTGGTGATGGACGGGGAGGCCTGGCGTGCTGCGATTCACGGGGTTGCAAAGAGTCGGACACGACTGAGCGACTGATCTGATCTGATGGAGAAGGAAATGGCAACCCACTCCAGTAGTCTTGCCTGGGAAACCCATGGACAGAGAAGCCTGGCGGGCTACAGTCCACAGGTCTGCAAAAAGTCAGACACAATTAAAGCAACTTAGCACACATGCACACATACAAGTATACATAAGTATACATGTGTGTACATATATAAGTTCTTCCAAACTATTCCCAATTAACTTTAAATCACATTAATATGTTATAATAGAAAATTCTTACCTCAACCAGAAAAACGACTAAGCACCAAATTAGCACAAACATTAAGCTCTTGTGGACAGTAATATATCGAAGGTATGTGTTCCATGTAGTCACTGCTGGTATGTTCTCCACATCATCAAAAAAGCAATCCTGTAAAAAAAAAAAATCCTGGTTATTACAATGAGGCAATATAATTTCATACAACAATTGTGGTCTTATTTTGAAAGTGAGGAAATAAATATTACTATCTGAAACTAAGTGAATTTCAATGAATATAAACCATTATGAATGACACATGCT
Organism: Bos taurus; assembly: GCF_002263795.3. Taxonomy (NCBI): domain Eukaryota; kingdom Metazoa; phylum Chordata; class Mammalia; order Artiodactyla; family Bovidae; genus Bos; species Bos taurus. The sequence continues at coordinate 50,833,054 of NC_037331.1, forward strand.
ATGTCACTTTACAGCCAGTAATACTGGAGCAAGATAGCTTTTTGCAAAAATGAGAAACACTGCAATTCTTTAAACTGTGAACATAGTATCACTGATAATACAACTGTACTGTTTTTGGACAATTTTACCATCTTAATGCTTAACAGTGTCACACATTTTATCAATAAATGGTACTAGTAAATTGAAGCTTCCCAGAATCCCCTTGATTTAACTCTTTCCTTTGTGGGGGGTGGTCCATGGAAAAATATAGTTTGGAATTTTGCCAGCTCTAGTGGTCTTCCAATAGACCTGAAGGCCGCCTGATGCTTCTACATTCCGTAGTAGCTAGGATTCTCTTTCCCAACTATGACTTAAGTTACATAAATCTAACCCTCAGTCTTCATCTGTTATTTGAGAGCTATAGTTCAATAATTTGAAAGAGAGAAATTCCAGATATTTCAAATGGAAAGGCTAGTTTTTTTATTACCAACAAAATTTACAGATGAAGTGCTAGAACCTCAGAGAAAAGAACCCTATGAAATCAGAATATGGCACTCTGGTTAGGTATAAAGATTTCTAAAGTCAAATAAACCTGGTTTTGATATTGGACTCTACCATTGCCCTCCTAGGAGCTGCTTGAATTCAGGCAGCTAAACTTTCCTAAAATTTAGTTTTCTTATCTGTAAATGAGGATAATGACAGGTCCCTTCTATTCTATGTCATGGCACTAGAAGCAATCAACAAATACTATTATCAGTCAAAGTGATCATCTTTACCATTCAATTTATAGAATCCAGTTTGAGAAATTCAATCAGATTGATAATTACAACCATACAGATAAATTATCTTTTAGGAAACCTTTTTCAAAATTATAGAAACACAAAGTAGGTACTTGAGAGATCACCTATTCTGTTCCCTCATTTAACAAAGACGAAAACTTTGGCCCTGAGACATTAAATGACATGTGATTTGCCAAAGTTCACACTACTCTTAATTGATCTAAGCTATTAAACATATCAATTGATTATAACACTATTTCATCCAAGGCACTGAAGAAACTCTTCTAGTAAAACTAAAAAATTAAAACTTCCTCTTTCTACTGCTTCCTATTTTAAGAAAGAAAGCATTTTATTCTTTAGAATTTAATATAAAGTACTTTCTACCTGAAAGTTGGCAGTAGTATATGTTGAATTTCACAAACCTTCTTTAAAAGAAACCTGCCCAGAAATCCTATGTATAAAGCCAATTTAAAAGATGAAAAAGCTCAGGTTTAACTAAGTTCAGGCAAGACTGATGTATAAACCAGAAAATTAGTCCTGCTGAGAGACTAGATGTATATATGCCTTGGAGAGGCTACCTGCATACAGAAACATTTTTTAGGCTCTCAATAACTGAAGCTACTATTTGTTTATGTATTTATTTTCACTCCACCTCTTCCTACAGAGGTTTTAAGGGGGTAATGAAACAGATTTATAATAATTTATAATTTTTCTAATTGATAATAATGATTATTACTGCTTAGAAAAGGAACCAATAATAGCCCTTGCTTTGACTTACATCTTATGGTAAGAGACAAAAGGAAATCACAAGGGGAAATAGTTGATTCCTCTACATTTTGAAGTTGCTTACATAATGTACATACTTTGGACTTTGGGAATCTTAAAAATAAACCTCATCCTAAACTCAAATTTAAGTAACTTTTGCTATTTACTCTGTATTTCATTCCACTCTGTGGCCAAAAGAAAAAACCAAACACCACACTGATAATTTATACACACCCTTAAATCTTCTTCATTAATTTCTTCACTTATTTCCAAGCCAGTATCTTGAGATAACCGTCTTGAATATATATCTATTTCGGCTAAGCTTGCCTGAGGAGCCAGTGACATTTTTCGTGTGGATGTCGCTGTCTTTCGATGAATGCTTTGACCTTGGTTCACTGAGGAGCCGGTCATAAGGTTCAGAACGGACTGCCTCCTCCCTCCCAGAAATGTGGGGCCACTGTTGACTGCATTGCTCCGAGGCAGGATCCCCTCTCCAGGTTCAGAATGGGGAACTAAGGATAGTCTTCTCTCTAAAGGCGCATCAGCAGCTCCTTCGATACCATTCATTTGTAATGAAGTCTTTTGTACAACTGAAAATTTCCTTATAGAGTTGATTGAACTGAGAATGGAGTTCTTCCTTTTTTCACCAAACTCTCCAGTCTGTTTAAAAGAAGGCTTTTTCGTTTCATTCCAGGACACAGAAGTATCTCCTTCTAATGAGAAACGCCGTAAAGTCTCAGTTATGATTGAATTTCTTCGTTCTGCAGTAAACTGGTCGAAAGTGTCACATCCCATGAGCTTCGAGCTGAAGTCGGGCCGCTGATTTTGTAATTCAGAAAATGTCCCATAAAAATAGATGCTACCTTCATGTAAAATTAATATTTTGTCAGCTTTCTTTAAGTGCTCCATTTTAGAAGTGACCAAAATCCTAGTTTTGTTAGCCATCAATTTACAGATACAGCTTTAAGAATATAAAAATATATAAATATTAATTTTATAAACATTTTATTACAATAGTATACGTATTATATTTTAACACTTTATTAATGTACTCCTGTATATTACTTCTATTATAAAATGTTATATTACACTTAAATAATTCTAAAAGTAAATATTCAATAGTAATTAAGTTGGTACTTCTTGATTAATTATGTAATGAAATATTGTGTTATTTAATTATTATAGTATGCTACACCATAAAGTTAAGTGTTAATAGACCTAAAATGAAATTAAATACCAGACATTAAATAAACATTTGACTTTGAACAAACTAGTTACCCTTTGAGCTGTGGTTGATTCATCTAGAAAATGAGAGAATAGGATGACCTTTAAGATTCCTTAGCGGCTATATTTCTACATGCCTTCTAAAATGTCAGAACTTTCTTGTTCTTTAAGTTTTCTGCTCCTTTTCTTTTATATTTTAAGTTGATCACTAATTTAGACCTCAAAGTTTATACTGTAAGCAGGACCTAACACATCATAAAGTAACTATATGCCAGTAAAAAGTTAATTTTAAAAACCTTAAGACTAATTTACTTGTTAAAAACACAACAATAACCTGAGAATTGTATAAGAAATCTGAACTTCCTCCAACAAAATTTCCCTCTAGTGTAGAATTAAATCCTGACTAGAACCATCTAAGGAAGACCAATTTCTTTTAGGCATTAAAACATTATATATTTTATAGAAAGATCCATAATTCTAGACTACACTTTAACATACTAATACAACTAGCAAAGTTTATATAGGTAAGAAGGTATTTATAATTACAGAATTGTAAAAATAGTATCACAGATATTAAATTTAACCAAATTCTAGGAAAGGTGCTTCTAGGAATAATGTGGTAATTTAATACACACATACATCTACATCCTTACTGATTAAACTACTTCATAGTCTACAAAATCATTTTGATACCTTAAAATCAAGTCATATAGCCAACTGTTCCTCTTAGAAACTTCACATACATTGAGCCCTAATGGGAGCTCCAAGAAAACGTACACCCAAGCTCTGTATGACTGAGAAAGAGGCTCTGAAGGAGGTATTGAGGTAGACGAATAATTAGAGCATTCACCTATATTAAAACATCAAAACATTCAACTTCTTTGGTTCCTTAAGACGTTTCCTATCTAAGGAGTAAAATACACTAAAAAGTAAATTTAAAAAATTGAGTAAAATAATCAATTAAAATAATATAAGCTGTGTCACAAGACAGTAATACTATCAAAACTCCATGGACAGTGACAGTTAAAGTACCAGCGATGGGAGACATTGGTTCAGCATAAGGTGGACAGAAAAGTGAAGTGATCTTGACCATGGAGGGAAGATCAGATTTAAGTAGCTAAATTACATAATGCCACACTGAGTCACAGTGGTGGACCTATTTCTCAAAGAATAATATGTAGCCTATGGTGGTATAGTCATTCTTTCTTGTCTCTTAGAATGAGTATTATAAATTATTCAAGAACATACCTTTCAAATATTTCTTTCTCTGTTAAAACATCTAGATATCCAAAAGGAGAGTCTAATAGGTACAAATCAGCATCTTTGTATACTGCTCTAAAAAAGAAAAAGAAAATCAAATTAGATTCCTTCAATATTTACCATTTCATTTGGTGTAGATGATTCTAAATAAATTTAAAAAGATAAGTCACATAGGATTTTTACAATTTTGCACAATACTCCAAAAACTTCTGAGGTCATTTTGCTAAGTGTAAGTGACATACACTTGCAAAAGTTACAAACTAAATCACACCATACATACAATTTTAAATATTGCCTTAAAAAAGAAAAAGGAAGAAAGAAAACCTTTCAACAATAGTACCTATTTTCAGCAAGCACTATGCTACATGCTGGGAATATAATGGTAAAAATTACACAAGCCCTATTCTCAGCAATTTTGCATTTTGGTGGGGAAACAAGGAAAAGAGAATGTTTCAATCCTGTAAAGTGTCAGAGACAGCAACTAAATCTCAGCACTTAAGTGAAATTATTTTTTTATTTTTTTCACTGTTGACTGTTACCAATAAACCGATAGCAGTCCTGTTACAACTGTATGATTGATATTGCTCTTTGCTCATTATAGTCCTAATTTATGGACCATACTCATAAAAGTTCCACAAAAGTGCAGGATGCAAAATTTATGATAACAATGTATACCCATATTATTTTATATTCTAAGTTAAAAAATAAAATTTTATAAGCAAGTAAAATCTTCATTAAGTTCATCTTAGGGCAGTAATAAAATGAAGATATGGTCCCATATGAATGTAAATGAGGTAATTTCTTCAGAACATCTAAATTTCTCAGCTGCGGTTGTGAGTAACCCTATACCTATACCAACCACATAGAACTCAATGTTTACATGTAATTCTGAAAAAAAGAAACTATGTTTAGTCAGCAGGTAACTAATAGAAATAAAATAATTAAAAACAGAAATAGCAAAAAGTCAAAGCAAAATCTAGAAGGACATTTGCAATGTAAATTATCTTTGAAAACAACATTCAGGAATTAGATAAAAGACCCCCAACAAAATGTACCCTCAAGAGCTTTCTTCCCATACTCAATTCTTCTCTCTCTCTCCTTCACATTTATGACCAGGTGCTCAATCACTTCAATCGTGTCCAACTCCCCGCGGACCTTAGCCTGCCAGGCTTCTCTGTCCATGGGATTCTCCAGGCAAGAATACTGGAGTGGGTTGCCATTTCCTTCTCCAGGGAATATTCCCGACCCAGGGATCAAACCCAGGTCTCCTGAGTCTCCTGCATTGCAAGCAGATTCTTTATCTGCTGAGCCACCAGGAAAGCCCCATTTATGACCACAGTTTCTCAAAAGATTAGAAATAATATACGCATCATCCAAAACTGGTCAACACATGACACATTCAGATCAGAAGAGCAATAAACAACGATTTTCTTTAATGCAGCAAACCATATTTTATAATATATAAATATATATATATATAAAAAATATATATATATAAATATATATAATAAACCTGAATCTTCAACTGGTAAATACAGACTTAATTTTATGCTAAGGTTTGAAGCCGTATAGCATGTTATCCTAAATTTGAAATGAAATATTTAAGACAGTCTTACTTTGGCTCACAGATTAATCAACTTTCCTTTACTTAGAAGCCATTATTTTGTTTGTGAATTACTCATATCTATATATGGGCTATATAGATATATTGGGCTTCCCTGGTGGCTCAGTCGGTAAAGAATCTACCTGCCAATGTAGGAGACACTGGTTCAACCCCTGGATGGGAACGATCCCCTGGAGGAGTAAATGGCAACTCACTCCAGCATTCTTGCACGGAGAATCCCATGGACAGAAGAGTCTGGTGGGCTACAGTCCACGGGTTGCAAAAGAGTTGGACATGACTTAGCAACTACACAACATCATTGATTTATTACTTGACTTTGTAATCCCAAAGTTGATTCACGGTTTAGTGTTAAGTCAAGATGACCTGATTCAAACTGTAACTCTACCATTTCCCAGTGTGGCTTTTGGCAAGTTAAGATCTAACCACCTCAATTACCTCATGATCTCTTCCATAAAAAGTGGGGAGAACAATTCTTTTTTGGCAGACTGATATGTGGATTAAGTAAAATTACACATGTACTCACGCACACCCCGCCCAGAATAGTACTAGGCAATTATAGGTGCTCAGTGAGTGAGTTTCCTGTCCCAGCTTTTGGAAACATGAGAAAATAAGGGGGATAAAGGCCAAAATATCAGTAAGTCATTGTGATTTCTTGTTAATAACTTCAGCAACACAGTAAGAAGAATTTTATTCAAATAAACCTGGAGGAACATTTAATATCCCACATCATCAATATTTTTTTAAACTGAATGTTACATTTTAACCACAAATTAACTTATACACACACACACACACACACACACACACACACACACACACACACACTTCTCTTTGACAGCTCAAAATGCTTAGACCAAGAATGTCTCTACTAAGATACCACCATACCCCGCACAATATTAGATATGCTTGTCCCATTTGTTTTTCTTTGAAGATTACAGACCTTAAGCTTAAGTACATCATCTGCCTTGCTATTTCTGTTGTGAGATTAATTAGTTATGTTGAAAATTTTGAAAATTTATGTTTATCTAAGATGGGGAAACAGTGGAAACAGTGGCTGACTTTATTTTTCTGGGCTCCAAAATCACCGCAGATGGTGACTGCAGCCATGAAATTAAAAGACACTTATTCCTTGGAAGGAAAGTTATGACCAACCTAGACAGCATATTAAAAAGCAGAGATATTACTTTGTCAACAAAGGTCCGTCTAGTCAAGGCTATGGTTTTTCCAGTGGTCATGTATGGATGTGAGAGTTGGACTGTGAAGAAAGCTGAGCGCCGAAGAATTGATGCTTATGAACTGTGGTGTTGGAGAAGACTCTTGAGAGTCCCTTGGACTGCAAGGAGATGCAACCAGTCCATTCTAAAGGAGATCAGTCCTGGGTGTTCATTGGAAGGACTGATGTTAAAGCTGAAACTCCAGTACTTTGGCCACCTGATGCGAAGAGCTGACTCATTTGATAAGACCCTGATGCTGGGAAAGACTGAAGGCAGGAGGGGAAGGTGACGACAGAGGATGAGATGGTTGGATGACATCATGGACTCAATGGACATGGGTTTGGGTGGACTCTGGGAGTTGGTGATGGACAGGGAGGCCTGGCGTGCTGCAGTTCATGGGGTCACAAAGAGTCAGACATGACTGAGCGACTGAACTGAACTGAACTGAAACCAAGAAACAAAACCAGAAGCCTAAAGCAGATGTGTACATTTTGGGATAAGGTGAGCAGGCAACTGTCTGAAAGACTAAATAAAAGTATACATATTCTCTTCCCTGTGCTAGGCAGAATATTAGGGTTTTCCATTTGTAGGGAATCATAAAGCAAACAAACATATACACACTAACAAAAGGGTATGCATTTTAAAAAAGCCATGAGCTTTATCAGATATGAATATTATATCATTATCTATAGTTCCGAAAGGTTAGTCTTAACCTGCTAGCTATAAGATCCTGGGCAGTTTTTCAATTACAGAAAGAGGATATAAAGAAACAGAGAACTATCTATAATGTTTTACACTCATTTATACAACAAATGCTTGCTGAACCCATAGGCAGATATTCACCTTGCTAAAGAAATTCTCGCTCGCTGACCTCCACTCAGTGTGATTCCACCTTCTCCGAGAACTACGTTGTCTTTCTCTGCAAACTTGGAGATGTCCTATTATCAAAAATAGAAAGTTAGGAAAAAAAGAAAAACACAGAAAGTTATGAATTGTCAGAATGTCAGATCTGAATTTAAAAGGTACATTTTCCTTCAAATATAATCATGTATCAGACTTCCACTTTAACCACAGCAGAAACTGTGAACACCGCATCTCAGCTATTTCAAATGCATTTCAGTTGGTCAAAACATTGCTGAAATTTCATAAAGTTTTTCTTTAATATTCCAATTGCTATTTATGATCATTAAATAAGAACTGGAAAATATAAAAAGTAAAGCATATGTAAATCTATGATATGTAAAGATGTGCCATCCACTGACCATTACAAAAACCCAGTGCTATTAACATGCTAATATGCACTTCCTTCCAATCTAAACCCACTCTTTTAAAAGGAAATCTCCAAAGATGAATAAACCTCCTAATAAGGAAACAAAAAGAATATCATTTACATCTCCCTGCAGTATCTAAGCATACTCAGTGGGTGACCATAAGTACAAGGCACCTCCTTTCCACACCTCTCTCACCTACTCCGCCCTGAAACAACACAGCTTTCTTTCTCATCCATCCTCCCATCTCATCCTTCTGTCCTCTCCCCATCTACTCTGCCCCTCCTGTCACCTTCCTGCCACATGTGTCCTTTCTTCAGTTCATGAGATTTTCTGTGGCAACAACCATGCTAGACATTCTAAAAGATTAGAATTTATAAGAAATTGTGTTCAAATTGCTATCATTGTAAGCCTAACTCAGAAGATAAGCCATAATTCTGGAGAAAGCTAGGAAACATCCCAAAGAATCAATTAACCATTTTAAGATAAAACAATACATAATTAATTGGCAAATTAATTCTTCTGAATATAGAAGTATTATAAAGTAGGTAGAAAATGCTAGAAGGCTTTCTGGAATAGATGAGGTTTGCCCTGAGACTTGAGAATGAGAAGAGTCAGGTGAATAGTATTCAGGTGCTCAGTGGTAAAGAATCTGCTTGCCAATACAAGAGACACAAGTTCGATCCCAGATTGGGAAAGATCCCCTAAAGAAGAAAATGGTAATCCACTTCAGTATTCTTGCCTGGGAAATCCCATGGACAGAGGAGCCTGGCAGGCTACAGTCCAGGGCTGCAAAAGAGTTGAATACGACTTAGCAACTAACCAACAACAACAATTCTTTAGTTTAAAACAAGGTCTTTGCCTTTTATTTTCTCATCCCCGTATAAAATCTCTTTTCTTTTGTTACTACCTTCCTCTCTCTTAAAAATACTCTTCCATTTAAGTTTTCTTTTTTCTTTCACAACCCAGAAGTAGTTCATCTGTTCTCCTTGATCTGACACTAGCATTATCTATATTTAAACTGCCAAAATGGTTACTTTTATTGTTTCTGTTATATACTACATGAAAGTTAAATAGAACTTCATATACAAAACTATAAATTTATAGCTGGTAAATTAGTAATCATTTATATTATGAACTAGCTTGCAGCTCCTATAGGCTGAAACCATGCCAGCCACTGCCTCCAAGGAACTGCTGTTGTCAATACTCTTGACCTAAGAGGACCAAACATGATTTTTTTTTTTAATGTGGTAAAAAAAAAAAAAAAACAAACACTGACATGTAAGAGAAGATACAGCAGGACCCAGGGGAGCTGGCTACTCAGGCACTGGAGGAGACCACTGAGACCCATATAGCACTGCAGAGAAGAGGACCTTCCATAGTTAAAGACCCAGGAAAACAAGTGCTTGATTTCTTTCTACTGGACCAAATTGTTTTGGTTCAACTTATGAACCAGACCACATACCTATGATTCCATCCAAATAACAAGGATTGCAGCTAAATTCCACACCCCTGTTTTAAATCTCAGTCTTGCTGAAGGAGCACACCCAGGAGCACCTCTATCTTGAAGCCTTACCTGAGCTGTTCTACGCAGCACATCCTCTGCCCTCGATCTAGAGCAACTGGTAAATCAACTCACAGGTGTATTTCTTCTCTACTGTACCATCTTTCCCTTACCCATATTCCATTCCCTTTTAGAAAACTAAATATTTTAGAGGAAAAAAATGGATACTTTTTTGTATATGAATAAATTGAGTGTAGGCTTTTGTAAAGGAGACACATTTTCTAACACTATGAAAAAACCAGAGGTTGCCAAAATTATTGGAGCTTATTTTTTTTTCTCCAAATTTGAATTCAATACAGTTTTAGTTAAATCAGATAAAATTTCTAATTTTTAAAATTTAGAAATATCAGTAGTTATCTTGATGGTATGATTATAACACAGTTATAGATTTGGAGGGTGCAGAATCCTAGCCCAGTGCAACAATTTAACAAAGATTTGTGGAATGAAGGAAGAAAAGAGGAGAGAATGGAGGAAGGGAAGGTAAACAAATATTAAGCTACAAAGAAAGAGGTATATATAAGAAAAAGAAAATGAAGAAAGGTGTACAGCCTAGAGAAAGAAAGAAAATGGGGATAAGAATAATTGTCAGAAGCAGCATATATCAGTAGGAAAAAGCAGGAAGATAGTGGCAGTATAGAGACAAGAAAAATGAAGGGGAAGATAGGAAATGACAGAAGACAAGGAACCAGAGTTGACACTTCAGCCAATATCCCTGGTGAATTCGAATGTGCAAAGAATACAAATGCAATTTATTACAATAATTTTCTTAAGACAATATATAAGAGATTGTTTCAGCCAAATATCTCTCACAGGAGCCGGTAATACTCATCCTTTCAACAAGCTAAGGAAATAGGAGGGAGAAGGAAACTAAAAAATCTCTTCCTTCTTTCCTACATGAACAGGCTGAAATATAACACTAGAGAAAGAAATCAGAAGATCCTCAAGTGAGCTCAAGCTTTTTACACTCAGACTGAATGGAATATCATCAAATTCCTCCAAAAAAGACCAGAAATAGCATTTCCTTTGAGTATCACTCCTCAAATCCTGACTTGGAGCTGGTCCAGGGAAAGGAGAAAATGCATTAAGAAAATGAAGATTCAAGGAAGGAACTGCTTGAATGGTTTCTCAGTACCAAGTTAATCTATTTCAACTATAATACAAGCTACTGTTTCCTTTTTATTTTCAGAACAGTATCAAATTTTAAGCTCCTATGACAATGAACTCTGCCCTGTGCCTGGGATGCTCAGCACTCTCAGTCAGTAAGCTATGCCAGCATCCCTGGGATGCCCAGGCCTGCCTGGAATGATGCCTGGTGAGTCAGTCACCTTCTTTGGCCTGGCTTACACAGAATGGGATTTCTCAGTGTGAAACTTCCACTCATACTTGGGAGAATTTCCAGGTTGGGTGCATTCTTGGAAAATGCCATGAAGAATTGAATCTAAGCATCCTTGCCCCCCAGGTCACTAGTGAGCTGAAATCTGAATGATTTGTGGTACCCATTTAGAAAGCAGTTGGGATGTCATGTAAACCATGCTAGAGGTGACTGTTCAATAAAGAACAAAGCTGGAATACTCAACTGGATGGCATGGGACCCAGGATTTGAACCCTGGTCTATAAGCTATTACGAAATCTCAGTTACTTAAAAGCTTTGTAATTTAATTCTCTTAAGCATAACCTGGGTGCAATTATAGCCCATCTTTTATAAAGGTGCCCAGTATGAGAATTAGAAATATGGTATATACAAAGAAATTCAATAAATATAAATAAAAGAGATGAAATGTGCTGATCTAAATGGAATATTTTTAATTCTAAAATAAAGCTTAAAACAAAATAGAAAATATGAATGGCAACATTGACCACAGAACACAGCGACCTATTTTCCAGCTGTTTCCATTAATAACTAGATAAGTAGCTTTGGGCAAGTCTCTTCTGGGCTTCAGTTCTCCATCTATAAAAGGGGATAATAGTACCTTCCCTTAACAGGTTCAAAAATTTGACGTAATTTAATATAAAGAGCTTGGTCCATAAATCACACTCAAACATTGGTGATGTACAGTTTTAGAATGAGGTATTTACCAATGATTTGTATACATCATTCATTTCCATTTGGCCTTGAATAAAATGTTCACCTGATGTAATACTATGCCCCACTCTCCTACTAAAGGAAAAGCAAAATCTAATTAGTCTGAAAATATAGCCTTTATTCATATTATCATAAAAAATGTACAAGGGATAATGCAGGGGGAAAGAATTGGACTGAGAATTGGAAGTCCTATGCTCAAGTCCTAACTTTGTATGTCTTCACCAAGTGTACTTTGGTTGAGGTTGCTATGTACACATATTTTGAAACTTACAGTTCAAGGTTCTTAAGAGTGACACCATATTCTTAACAGTGACACCAGATTAGATCTAGATACTTTCCAAATGCTACCACTTTGAAGATGGCTGTTTAATTTTATTTAACATTTTGCTGTTGTTGTTCAGTCGCTAAGTTATATCCAATTCCCTCACGACCATATGGACTATATAGTCTGCCAGGCTCTTCTGTCCATGGGATTTCTCAGGCAAGAATACTGGAGCAGCTTGCCATTTCCTTCTCCAGGGGATCTATCCATGCTATATTGTGCTATGATAGTTTTATTCATTGTATTATCTCCTCAATATAGAATAATCAAGGGGGGCTTAGGGAAGGCCAATTCTTTACCTTCTATTTTCCAAGAAATGTTTTCACACTTTTAGGATGATTCTGTAGTATTTGATTTGAAATTTCCACTATCATATGTTTTTAGCAGTACAAATAAACAAGAAGACTATTTTTAAATCCCTACATTTTCCTGCTAATTAAGATACTACTGAATGAACACCTAGTTAGACAAATAAATACTTTAGTAATCAACACTACAGGAACCTTCTTCATGAGTCAACATAAGAATTCTATAAGAAAATAGATGGACACAAGCTGCTTTCAAGGAAGCTCTGTGCTCAAATTCACTTCTCCAAATTTTTTTCCAGTCTGGACTAGACTGGACTGGAAGTATACGATTTTGTATTTCAAATTATATAGTTCTATCAAATGTTCTATGACCTTCCCTGGCATTTAATACCAAAAAAGAAAACACACACACACACACTCTAATAAAACCGTTGTACATAAATCATTGAGATTTTGTGATTTTTATTTCTATAAGATATATTCTTATTAGTAGGATAGCTTGGCCATTGGTATGTCTTCTTTCTTTTTAAGAGAGGCTGTTGCCAGAATCCTTACCAAACCACATTTAAAAGTTAGACTTCCAAAGTTGCAGTTTTCCCAGCAAGATCTGAGAGTTCCCTTTTCCTCAAATCATCACCTACAATAGCTATTATATTTATACAAGGTATGAGATAAGCATCTAGTCTTATTTTCTTTTACTATTACAGTAAACATGATTTATTAAACAAATGATGTTTCCAATTAATTTACATATCATCTATCATCATCTCACATTTCCAAAGATCTGCTTCAGGACTATTTGGTTCCTTCTATTTCTACAATAATATTCTGCTGAGTTTTTGGTGTTTAGGTGTTTTAATGGCTTTAAGTAAGATTTAATACCTGACAAAGCACAATCCTTCTTCATAAATTGTGGTCTCTTTTTGCTCAGTCTCCTATATAACAATATTAACAATAAAAACAATGTAAGTAAGAATGCTAATAAGAGCTAATATATATTGAGTGTTTACTAGGTAACAGGTACTATTTTAAGTCCTTTATGAGTGTTAACTTTTTTAATGCTCATCACAATTCTATCCCTCTTATAAACATGAGAAAATTCAAAGTTAGAAAAGGTAAATGTCATTCCAAAGATAACACAGCCAAAAAACAATAGAGGCAGGATTCAAACTAAGGCAATTTGTCTACAAAGCGTGGACTCTAAACTCCTTTTGGTATTTCCTCCCACATGAAATATACTTTAGTAAAATTCTGAAAACAATCTTATTCAGATGTATTTGCAGTTTCATTAAATATAAACATAAGTTTGAGTGCAATTTGCATCTTAGAATGCTGCTGGTGCTACTCAGTCGCCTCAGTCGTGTCTGACTCTGTGTGACCTACAGACCGGAGCCCACCAGGCTCATCTGTCCTTGGGAGTCTCCAGGCAAGAACAGTGGAGTGGGTTGCCATGCACTCAATCCTCAGGGGATCTTCCCAACCCAGGGCTCGAACTCACAGCTCTTCTGTCTCCTGTACTCTCGGGGCTGGGCAGGGGGTTGGGGGGGTTTCTCACCACTAGCACCACCTGAGAAGACCCTCTTAGGATGCTAACTCTTATTAAAAATCATGATCTTTCCATTAATTCAGTTCTTGTTTTGGATCTTTCAATAAGATTTTCTGATCTTCTATATACATGTTCTGTAAATTTCCTATCAGATTTATCCTTAAGTATTTTATCATTTTCTACTAGTGTGAACTGAAGAGCTTTTTATTTCCATTTCTAGATTGTTATTGCTAACATAGAGAAGAGCTAATTATTTTTATATGTTTATCTACTATTCAGCCATCTTATCATATTCCTTTATCAATCTGGCAGAGTTTTGCTCTCTGCTTTTGCTAGAATCTCTTGGGGGTTTTTTAGGTGAACTTTTTTTTTTCAGAAACATGTAACGTTCTTTTTTTAAGACAAACAATTAAATTTTACCATTTAAAATAATGCTTACTTTGGAATGTTTGGTTAAAAAAGTTACGAAGTTTTTTAAAATGAAGTTTTCTTCTATTCTTACTTTGAATTTTTATTACAAATCACTGCTAAATTTATGTAAGATTCTTTTAGCATCCACTGACCTTGTTACATGGTTTTTGTTCATTGTCAATATACAAATTATTAATATATCATATTTATAAATTGTTTATATTGAAGCACTCATATTTCTATTCATGAATCTTGCTTGATCATCTTTTCATACCATGCTGAATCCTATTTATTAATACTTCATTTAATAGTATTTTATTTAAATATCTATATTCCTAAGTATGATTAACTGCAGTTTTCTTTTTTATATAACTTTTCAGATTTTGATACAAATAATCTTCTCGCTTTAGAAAATGAAGAGTTTTTCATTTTTGTCTATAATTTGGTATAGTTTAAATAATATAGGAAGTTATGCTATTAAAGGTGAAATATAATCCAGCTATGCAATTTTCTACTGATAGTGTCTTTTTAAGTAATACACATTGAACTATCTTTACAGTGATAATCTGTCTATTCAAGTTTTTTTGTTTCTTTTTTCAATTTTGATCATTTGTATTTCCTTAGTAAATCATCCAGTTCCTCTAAGTTTTAAATCTGTTTCAACAGAATTGCACTAACTTTTAATAATAATTTTAATCTTGCTCATATTTTTGCTAAAGCTTCTTTGTTATTCCTAATATTGTAAGTCTTTTCTTGACTACAAACAAGGATAGATTCAACAATTTTATTGATCTTTTCAAAGAACTGGCTTTAGGAATTATATTGTCTTTCATTTCTCTGTTGGTTTTCTCCTTCATTAAATTAAAATTTGATCATTACTTACTCCATTATAACTTTTTATTTAGTTCCTTCTTTAAAATTCTCAAGAAAAATATAAATGTTGTATATTTTTAGCCTTGTTTCTTAATAATAAAGGTATTTAGAGCTAAAAATCTTCTGAGTGCAGTCATGTTCTACAGATTGTTATATGAAGCATTCTAGGTTTCAAATAATTTATAGTCAGTCAGGAGATTTTACCTTTCCAAGTATTTGTCTTCAACTTACCTGGCTTAATTATATCTAAATAGATGTAATTTTTACCAAGCATAACATGTTTTGTCATTCTCATTAGAACCTATGACTTAAGAAGAAGCTAAGCAACTATAAAAAAAAAAAAAAAAGTTTGAGTGGACAAAGAGTAATATTAGAAGGTCTTACATGTATTTCCTAAAATTTTAATGGATTTTTACAGATCTTCAATAGCAAAACTGAAAAAATTGGGGCTTGGGCTAAATTTAGCTTAAGAGGAGAGATCTTCAAACATATTTTAAAAAGATCTAATCTGATATGAAATGTAAAGGTATTGTTTGTTGTTTTAGCAAACTGAAGTTGTTTTAAGTATTAGATAAGACTTTATCCTCTAGCACTACTTTCCTCAATAATATTTTAATGGTATATAAAATATTTTCATTTATTAGTATATCTAACCAGAAGCTATTACAACTGCTATCCAAAATATTCATTATAATGACTGGAGTATAGAAATACACATACATTTGAATATACATACATATATAAACACATATAGATTGCATTTTTACACATCTGTATATATGTGCATATACATGTACATACATGTGCATATAATACATATGTGCCTGTGTATGTATGGCATGCATACAAATATGCAGGTGTTTATTCAGCTTGATCTCTATCATCCACTATTATTGTGCTAAGAAAAGAGAAGTCTGCAATAAGTAAAAGAGGATTATTATTTTATGAATTAGATTACTATTTCTCTCACCAAAAAAAAAATTTTAAATATGTGAAAGATAATGGAGTTCTTAACAAACAAGTTGTCTCACTTTCCAAAGGTTTATTCTCTTCAATCCTATTAATATAACATAATGAGAGCTGACTGACCAAGAAGGCTTATTGTATCCCATGACCCTAAAATACAGAAAAGTTAAATTTTTTCTCACTTGGTAGAGGACAGCTTGACCAAAGAACATGTGATCCAAAGTACTCTAAACAATTCAAGTTCATTCAATCCAACTGATCGTGTCACACCCCTGTTTATAACATCACAAAACAAACAAACAAAAAAATATACTGGATCCTTGTGAGCTCCAGAATAAAATCCAAGCTTCAAAAGATGGCATACAAAACGTTTCCCAGCTCACTTCTTCATCCTCACCTCCCAGCACGCTTCCAAATGCATCTTGACCCCTGGCCACACTGAAGTTTTATTGTGCTCCAAATTTACCACCTTCCACCATCTGCACCTGCTGGTTCCTCTATCGAGATGACTTTCCTCTACTTCTTAATCTGGCAAATTCCTTTAAGGTCAATAAAAATTTAATATCCTCCATAAAGTCTTCCATTATGTTAAAAGGCAGGTTCCTATGTGTTTTAAGAGCTGTTTATGTTCCTATGAAAGAACTTTCATCTCTTTTCTTATTGTCTGTTTACATTATCTTTATCCTCAAAGACTGCAAGCTTCTCAAGGACAAAGACAGAATTATTATTTGTTCTATGCTTTGGGAACCAGGACAGGTTTAAGATATTATTGGTATATGTTCTAAACAGTGAGTAAAGTATTTTAGGCAACTTAGAGATGGTTAAGATTAATCCTCTGCCTTCAGAAGCTTACAATCTGCAGCCTACCAGGGACAACTTAATGAAAGACCTGGATTTTGAGTTAAGATGTGGCTCCATGCCTGAGAACTTCGTGTCTTCCTCATCCAACTTTACCAAGTCTGCCCCCAACTTACCTCTCTGGCCAGGTTGACAAACTGTAATAAGACACCAGAACACATTCATTAACCCTCAACCCTGAATATTCATTGGAAGGACTGATGCTGAAGCTCCAACACTTTGGCCACCTGATGTAAAAAGCCAACTCAATGGAAAAGACCCTGATGCTGGGAAAGACTGAAGACAAAGGGAGAAGGGGATGACAGAGGATGAGATGGTTAGATAGCATCACTAACTCAATGAACATGAACTTGAGCAAATTCCAGGAGATGGTACAGGACATAAGAACCTGGCATGCTACAGTCCATGTGGTTGCAAACATTCAGACATGACTTAGCAACTGAACAATGACAATAAATACTGTCATTTTAAAAGTAGATTGTGATGTGAGATTAAACAGATAGATGAATGGAACAGAATAAATATTTCACAAACAAACATGTAGATCAGAACCTAGCATAAAAGTGTCAGAATGACAAATTATAGAGAAAGGAGAAACTGCTCAAAAAACGATCCTGGGACAAATGGATCTCCCTATGGAAGATAAAATTAGACCCCTAGCTCACACCAAATACAAAAATTAATTCCAGCGGTTTTTAGTCCTAAATGTAAAAATTGAAGCTAAAAATACTAAAAATATATAAAAAATATATTTTTATCATTTGTGTTAGAATGTCTTAAAGAAAAGATAAAGAACAAACCATAAAGAAATACACAGATACAATTTGTTATATGAAAATCAAAAGTCTATTTAACAAAAGGCTTAGTGCAAAATATACATTGCATCATCTCCCATCCATAAAGGATAGTAATGCAATGTATTTAACTGTCTTAGTCCAGTCCTTCCAAGCTGTAGATACCAAGAAAGTATTAAACATGAAATTATCTTATTATGGGAAATACTTGTATAACAGAAAATAGGAAGGAAAGCAAGGAAGGCTGGGAGAGGTGTCAGACCTCGATGCAGTTTCAACCCTCCAAGTGAAGGAGAGAAGGACAGAAGCTTGAATGGAAAGACATCAAAACACAATCTAAGCAAGATTTGACAGAGCCGTCTAGAAGTCTCTGAGCCAAAATCCGTAAATAAATAAGTCCCATGTCTTTCAGACACAAGATCTGCTTCAGTATCCATGCCATACTTGATCAATCAGGGAAAGCAGCCTGTGGAAGGAGTAGTCTCAAAACAAACTCTGAAAATGAATGATTTCAACTCACAATGATGGACTCTCATTCAATTACATTCCCTACAACAGTGGTGCATAAGGCACATCTCTCAGCTACTATGAACTTAGCAAAACAATTGACATAGGATATGAAGTCAAACAGCTAACAAATATAACCTCACAAGCAGTCAGGGAATTGCAAATTAGAACAGTAAAGAAATATGGGGACTTCCCTGGTGGCAAAGTGGACAAGAATCTGCCTGCCAATGCAGGGAACACAGATCCAATCCCTGGTCCAGGAAGATTCCATATACCATGGAGCAACTAAAGCTCATGCGCCACAACTACTGAGCCCATGCACCACAGCTACTGAAGCCTGAATGCTTTAAGGCCTGCAAGTCACAACCAACAAGCCCCGTAAAGCAACTACTGACACCACGTGCCCTGGAGTCAGCAATCTGCAGCTACTGAGCCCACATTCCACAACTACTGAAGCCATGCGCCTAGAGCCTGTGCTCTGTAACAAGATAAGCCACTGCAATGAGAAGCCCGTGTACCCCAACGAGAAAGTAGCTCCCAATCTCCACAACTAGAGGAAGCATACATGCAGCAACGAAGACCCAGTACAGTCAAAAATACATAAAAGTTAAAAAAAAAAAAAAAGAAAGACAACTTTTTACAACTTAGAATGGTAAAACTTTAAGTCTCTGTTAGTAAGAAGCATTTTCAAAGATTGAGGAAACAGGAACACTCATAAATGGCTAGTGGTAGTGTAAATCAGAACAGCTGCTTTAAAGTGCAATTTGGCAGTGTCTAGTGATATTGGCAGAAAGTGAAGCGGAACTAAAAAGCCTCTTGATGAAGGTGAAAGTGGAGAGTGAAAAAGTTGGCTTAAAGCTCAACATTCAGAAAACGAAGATCATGGCATCCGGTCCCATCACTTCATGGGAAATAGATGGGGAAACAGTGTCAGACTTTATTTTTCTGGGCTCCAAAATCACTGCAGATGGTGACTTCAGCCATGAAATTAAAAGATGCTTACTCCTTGGAAGGAAAGTTATGACCATCCTAAATAGCATATTGAAAAGCAGAGACATTATTTTGCCAACAAAGGTTCATCTAATCAAGGCTATTGTTTTTCCTGTGGTCATGTATGGATGTGAGAGTTGGACTGTGAAGAAGGCTGAGCGCCAAAGGATTGATGCTTTTCAACTGTGGTGTTGGAGAAGACTCTTGAGAGTCCCTTGGACTGCAAGGAGATCCAACCAGTCCATTCTGAAGGAGCTCAGCCCTGGGATTTCTTTGGAAGGAATGATGCTAAAGCTGAAACTCCAGTACTTTGGCCACCTCATGAAAAGAGTTGACTCACTGGAAAAGACTCTGATGCTGGGGGGGATTGGGGGCAAGAGGAGAAGGGGACGACAGAGGATGAGATGGCTGGATGGCATCACTGACTCAATGGACGTGAGTCTCAGTGAACTTCAGGAGTTGGTGTTGGACAGGGAGGCCTGGTGTGCTGCGATTCATGGGGTCACAAAGAGTCAGACACGACTGAGCGACTGATCTGATCTGAGTGATATTGGAACTTGCCTGGAGAATCCCAGGGGTGGGGGAGCCTGGTGGGCTACTGTCTCTGGGGTCGCACAGAGTCGGACACAACTGAAGCAACTTAGCAGCAGCAGCAGCAGTGATATTGGAAAGCAAAGACCTTACTTTGCCAACAAAGGTCTGTCTAGTCAAGGCTATGGTTTTTCCAGTGGTCATGTATGGATATGAGAGTTGGACTGTGAAGAAGGCTGAGTGCCGAAGAATTGATGCTTTTGAACTGTGGTGTTGGAAAAGCCTCTTGAGAGTCCCTTGGACTGAAAGGATATCCAACCAGTCAATCCTAAAGGAAATCAGCCCTGAATATTCATTGGAAGGACTGATGCTGAAGCTGAAACTCCAATACTTTGGCCACCTGATGCAAAGAACTGACTCATTGGAAAAGACCCTGATGCTGGGAAAGATTGAAGGCAGGAGGAGAAGGGGAAGACAGAAGATGAGATGGTTGAATGGCATCACTGACTCGATGGACATGAGTTTGAGTAAGCTCTAGGAGTTGGTGATGGACAGAAAAGCCTGGTATGCTGCAATCTATGGAGTCACAAAGAGTTAGACACGACTGATCGACTGAACTGGCTGAGTAAAATATTAGAACAACCTAAATGTATGTCAATAACAAGGTGAATAAATAAAATGTTACACATAAGCACTATATAGCAAATGAAAAGAATGAAATAGAATTTCTACATCTAAATAGTATAGCTAGACCTCAAAAAGGTAATAGGAGCAAAGATAGCAAGCTGAAGAATTATGTGTATAAATTATACTATTTACACAGATTTTGAAGCCACACAAAACTATTAAGTATTGTTTATAGATAAATATATTTAGTGTAAATTCATTTAAATGCATTGGAAAAATATGTATCACATTTGTAATAATGACTGCTCGAAGCTTGGGGTTTATGAAGAATGATGTTGAGGATTTAGGGAAATGTTCTCCAAATCCATCCAGAGCTCTAACAATAAAGAAAACAGGGATATTGTCAAATGGATGTTTCCAAATCTAGAACAGATGCTAGTGATACAGATTACATTGTAAAACACAAAACTAAAGATTCCTGCATCTGAAAAAGATTTGATGTTCTCAACCAACACATTTGACCTTCTTTTCTGGAATGAAATCATTTTTGAAGAAAAATGCATCAATGTGGATAATTTAATAAGTATGTCAAAGATTATAATAGAAAGCTATTCAGATTGAAGTGAAACAAAATAGTCAGGCTAGACTGAAGAGAACTGTGAATAAGCCTTGTCCTTTAAGATCAAATACATTAATAACATCAATATCCTGCTAATGTGAGTACTTATTCTGATTACTTTATTGTTCATTTGTAGAGTTCTTTATTAGTATTTAGCTTCTATTTGATTTAACATAAAACACTTTGTTTTGAATACACTGTTAAACATTTATCTTTGCTGACTACTAAAGGCACTCCAATCTGGTGCTATATTTATCTTAAGGGTGTTGGTTTTCAGCCTTGGTGCTATCATGAGTTTAAAAAGCAGTACAGAGCATGAGCTGCTCAGAGAAGCTTTGTACCCAGAGACAAATGGTTTCTCTTTGCCTGCACTGCAACTTCTCTGGAGTTCTCTTGGAGTTACCCATAAAAACTGTTGGAGGAAATCATTGATTGGAATTAAAGTACAGGGCTGGGCTTCCCAGGTAGCTCGAATGGTAAAGAATCTGCCTGCAATGCAGGAGACCGTGGTTCGATCCCTGGGTTGGGAAGATTCCCTGGAGCAGGGCATTGCAACCCACTCCAGTATTCTTGCATGGAAAATCCCATGAACCAGAGGAGCCTGGTGGGCTACAATCCATGGCGGGTCGCAAACAGTCAGACACGACTGAGCACACACACACACACAAGCTAGAGGACATGATTTGATTACTTATACAAAAATTAGCTATTGAGATTTTTTAAACCTAAGTCAAAATAAATCAAATTTAAAAATTGTGATCAATTAATTTTCTTATTAAAGGAGACCTTGAAAAATATTTCTTTGTAACCACCCTACACTGCCATTTTAATATATTTCTCAGCAGTTTACCTAAAAATAAAATCAAATATCTGGATCATTGGTTTTCAAAGTTATTTATTTTGACCAATTATTTTCATAATTATTTCAGAATCACCTAGGGAGTTTGTAAAAACTGCTGCACCTATTCTTACTCAGAAGAAATAGACCAGAGTGCAGGAATATGCATTTTAACATGTGATTTTCATGCCTGCTTGAACCTGTTCTTTTGGCTAACTTCCTTTACAGCATGCTGGTCAGAAAAGCAAATGTCAACTTCAAAGGATTCTGTGCACATAATATATTAAGTCTGTTTGAGATTGTAAAGCACTTGAAAATACTTCGATAAAGAGTACCAGAGAGGGTCAAAGTAATATTATAATAAAAGTCCAATAAAGATTAACTTATTTTATTATTTAGAAGTACATAACATACCCCATGTTATGGACATACTTTTTACACAAATGTGTATCACTTTATTTTTTTAAATGCATCTAAATTTCATCACCTGATATTATTCAACTGAGCCAGACAAATCAGAAGCTATTAAAAGAGGAACTGCTAATACAAAGCTCATTAACTCTGTCTTGAACATATCAGAGAAACAGTAGAGGGTATTATATTGAGACAGAAAGAACTTTAAAAAAAGGGTGGAGTGTTACATTAACTGGCCCTGTGTAATTATGCAATATTTGCTGAGTACATTCGAGCTTCCTGTGACTTTGTAGATAGGAAAATACCATAAACCTTGTTTTATACCTGTATTATCACTCTTCAGAACAACCTTGACAATACAGCTGCTTGTGGTAAGGGAGGATGGTAAGAAGCTTGGGTTGACGGAACATGAACTTTAGAAGCAGTGCTATTCAATAAGGAATGTTTGTAACCAATCTTTAGACAGTTAATGCCACTGTTATTAATGTTTAGTAATTATTAAGCACTTGTATTGTGCTTTATGTACAAGGACACTAGGCAAGGAGGAGGAAGGAGAAAAGAAGTGTTGGAGGAACAGAGGAAAGGGGAAGGGAAAGGAGAGGAAGAAGAGAATTTGAGAAAGCCCAAGAGCACACTGTAAAGAGAAAAAGAATGAACTAACCATTTTTGCACAAAGCTGCTGTAAACGTGGATGTAGCTCTGCATGATATGTATCAACACAGGGAAGTTAACTTCTACAGCAGGAAATATACACGAACAAATTCATGAAGTAGCCTGTTCGCCTAAGTCAAACTTGATTACAAATAACTGTGCATACAAATATTGGCTAAAGATTAGTCCTTATCAGAAAGTGTAGGAAGTAAGAACTTTTTATCAACTTGAAATATAAAAGCTCTTCTTTCACTGGGCTTTGGTACTAAGTCATAGCAGAAAACTGAAATAAACTGAAATTCCAATGTATTTGTTATTGGACCCAACACAAGTACAAAAAGCACTACTATAATAGACGTTACAGTCTTTGTCACCAATATTAAACTATTGTTTAATACTCAGATATATATATATAAACACATACATGGTTTTATATATGAATTTGAAAGTATATACATAATTCTATTAACATCTCTATGCCTTTGATGTCTATTTCTGTATGTGTGTAGGCCTATATTTGTATTTGAAAACTAATAATGTAAGCATTTTTAAAGGAATAGCTTTGAAATGCAGGGCTTTAAGGTATTTCAGGGTAAGTGTTTCCAAGGAAGTAAAGTTAGAAAAGATACTTGAGACAAATAATTTTATTTATTGTATTCTAGCTCTACGTTAGACTCATTTAACCCCAGATTTCTGAACTCGATTTCAGATTCTCTGGAATGACCCTTAACAACCTAGTTTTGAAAAGCTCTCTACATGATTTTGATTCAATTGGTCTAAGAATTGGCATTTAAGAATCTACTCATTCCTTAACTATCTCTTCCAGGTCTACCCACCCAAGATGCTGGGACAAATCCAATCTGTGAAAAGCACTCCTTTCTTAGAACTTTGCTGGCACATGACTGTGCTGCCCTGCAGCTGATCCTGCTCTGGAGTTCCTCACAGGTCTCCCAGGTCTCTAGAACTAGGACTCCCCAGGAGCTGAGCTTGTGTACTACCTCACCCATCACCTCTGAAGAAATCCTATGAAAATCCTTATTCTTTCTACAGGTGATTTTGGAGAACCAGCTGTTCAACTTGCCCTGATCAGGCTTCCTTCCCAAACTGACTGCCCTTCTACTTGGCCACCTACCGTATTTTAAATTTGAGGTCATGAGGCATGAAGAAAAGATTCTGCCCCAGTGGCAAGAAGAAAAAAGTTTACTTGGGAGAAGATGAAAAAAATTTTCCTGACCTTTAAATTTCAAGTGTGTAAAAACACACTTATGTTCTTTATCAAGCCTTTATCAAGTGTAGTAGAAAAGCTTCTGTATACTCCATATATAAATAATACGTATAATATATATTTTAGAAAACTTATGAATCTTTGCCTAACTAAAAAACTTATTACATTTTGATTCCACTTGCTTGACTTAATATGAATAGAATGCTAGATTCTATTTAGAAATCTAGAATCTAGAATGCTAGATTTCTATTTAAAAAAGAAGATATGCATCAAGCAACAAAGGTTTACTGTATAGCACAGTGAACTAGTCAATATTTTATAATACTTTACAAAGGAAAATAATCTCAAAAATAATATATGTGTACATGTATAACTGAATCATCTTGCTGTGCCCTTGAAAAATTGTAAGTCAACTATACTTCAATAATACATACATGTATACATATTAAGAAAAAAATAAAAAATACATTTCAAGTGTTAGGATAGGTGATTTTCCCAAGATCCAGGAGTACAGATTTTATGAATATGGTAGCTTGATACGTCATTTATAGGAAAACAAGTCATAACCTCCTCTTTCACAAAGGCAGCCTTACAATCCCAATGGTTTAATAATACTGTTACAATCATAGTGAGATTAACCAGTCTAAAGTTCTAACTCAAAATCTGCAGTGTTCAATGCAGAAGGCATTAGCGTCTAAGAATTTCTAATACACAATCCTAATCAAGCATAGCAAAAAAAAAGGTAAGTCAGAAGATCTGGATTCTCTCACTGGTATCAATTATGAGACATATGATTCCAATAAGTCTCTTAAGTTTTCACTTCTTACACTTTAAAATGTGAATAACAATATTTCATAAATGTCTAACCACATCTCCATTATCTCCCTCCAGTTTGTGTGTTACACTGGATAAATCTTCCTAAAACACTGTTTTTATTATGGCACTCCCCCCAGTGAGGGAAGTCACCATGCAAGATACTGTGGACCCACCTGCTCCCTGCCCAGGGTTCCTACCTGTGCTCCCACTAAGCACCACGTTTCGCCAAATCCTCTGCAGCTGGAGTGTTGCCTGAGAATTGGATTGCCCCAGGTATATGTAATATGAAAGTCAAGTGTGGAGGACTCTGCCTTTCTGCCTTTTTTGGCTATTTGGTTTAATTGCTGGCAAGTGCAGAGACAGAAATCATGATCTGCGTGTTTTCTCCCAGTTCAGCTCTCACCATATACCCCTTCTTTTCCAGACTCTACCCTTGCTGCACTGCCTAGAGTTCCCCTTAAAGGGCACTGTTTTTGCTCGACTCCAGCCCATTTCATCCTATACCCCAAGCCACACCAAACTGACTCTAGGTACAAAGGTTCAACAAACGTTCTCTGCTAGCTCCAGGTCTTGTACATTCTGTTCTCTTTCTGGAATGTTCTCCTGTTCTTCATTCAGATGATTCTTACTCATCCATCATCTCTCACCTTAGCTGTCACTTCCTTCAGGGAAACCTCATCTACCCATCTAAGACCAGATTAAGTGCTGTTTCCATATACCACATGAGAATCTTACATTAACCAATATCCTAGAACTTAACAAACTGCACTGGCTTTACTTGCTTATCTTCACCAGAATGAAAGACCCTTGAGGACAGGGATTGCTCCTATTCACCAATAATCCCCAGAGTTTGATGTCCTTTGTTCAATAATTGCACTCACAGATATTTACTACACAAGTGAATATATATATGTGTGTGTGTGTTTTGTGTATGTGTATATACATTTTCCCCCAAAATACTGTAAGTCAAAAACTCATAACAAACAGGATCCTTGTTATACTTGCACGCAGTATTCAGAGTGCCTAACATATACTGTGTCCACAGGGGAAACTCAATAAATATTTATTGAGATCAAAATTTTAATTTATGAAATTTGAATCATGGATACTTAAACTTTCTAAATAAAAATTAGGTATTACAGATTTGGCCTCAAATATATTCTTGATAATACAATTGCTGTTTCAAAGGCTATTTTTGTCTAGAGAATACTTTTACACTCAATTTTTAGAAAAACTAAGTTTCCCTTCCTGGAAAGGCCTTTATGAATATTATTACCAAGTTCTAAGTTTCTAGTAAAGTCTAAAGTTCTCTTAAATATAAGCGTAAGATCTTCTCTCGATCTTGTCTAATTAGCCATTGCTACAAAACAGAAAACTCCAAGGGTGTGGGGTCCAGAATACTAATTCTTCAAGAGGATGAAACATCAGGCTTATCTATAAGATACAGCATGGCTTTGACCTTTGGAAAACTTAGCTAATTTTTTTGTTTGATTTTTAATATGAAAGCCTGGCTTAACTTTCTGAATTTCATTATCTATTCATGAGCTAGTTTGATCCCACACAGTTATAATTAAATTTTTATACGACTGTTCTGTGGATTTGCCCACCTCTTAGGAAGAAGGGCAGTCTTTGGGTTATTCTGGATTTAGAGATGTCAGAACTGTCATTTAAGTTAATAATTAGTTCCAGAATTGCAATCGTAATTCCTAAAAGTTAGTTCATACTTTTAGAATTTAGCACAGGCTCATCTCGATTGCACACTCTACAGAAAGCTGTCACTAGATAACTAGAAAGTGACAATTCAAAGGACCAGTGTGTGCAAAAACACTCGGCACAGCACTACTGACTTGAGCCCTCCCAGTGGATGTTAACTAGTATTTATTTTTTAAGTTTCAGGGTTCAAATGATGTGAAATAACAGTCAGTTCAGGAAACACTATGGTGTTCCTGCTTGGTCCTGGTTCCATAGTATTATAAAATAAAGGTATTTGCTTCATATTACAATAAGTAAATGGCAGTGCTTTCAAACTTAATTACCTATCAGTAGAAAATGACAGGTGGATCAAGGTACAGTCACTTGGTGTGGTTTATTCTGGTTTAGGGAACGTAGTTCAGTGTGTTTCAAATATCTGTTTTCAATGTTTATTATATCTTGGCTACTACTGAATGCAAATGTTAATTTGTATGGTATCTTTTTATTTACACATCTCCCAAGTGAACATTCCTGAATTCTCCTACAATTGTGGATTGACCACCCAAAAGTTAAGCCTCTGTTCAATGCAGGTTAGTTTTGGCCAGATGTGAAGATCCAGGGGTCAAATTCAAATATAATTAGTCTTGTGGTATGTGTAAGATGGAATTTATTTTCCAGAAGAGTTAACTCATTTCTTTGCTTACTTCCCTCCCAAGTTTTTCATATTTCTTGCCAATTTCCCTCCCAAGTTTTTTTTCCTCTTAATAATTTCTTGCCAACTTCCCTCCCATTTTTTTTTCTTCTAGTGACTTAAATATGAAGACTGCATAGTAGAAGGGAAAACACAAACAGATTTTACATCTTCAACTTACACAGTAAATATTTTTATTACAATGTGTATGTAATGGCTGTCTTGACAAATATTTACCTAATGAAGACCATTTTGTGGTTACAAAAGGATTGCAACAACTTTGTGGAAACCAATTACATATACTAAGCCTCTGATCTTTTCTTACACCCCCCACCCCACACAATTATAAAAGCCAATTACTGCTCCAAACCAGGTACTTTTACATAAGAGTGAGTCACTAAATACAGTCCAATTATTTGGTATCCAAATGCTGGCCTGCCTAGAATCTGTTGCTGTCAGTTGTAGGGTAGTATGGTAGGATAAGGTATTGAAGAATTGCAAATGGTTGGTATTCTGGAAATTTTAAGAAGGTAAGAGAATAGTGAGATATTACTCTTACAGTACGAAATATGATTAAACTCTCCTTAACGGAGAAGTAAGTTAATGTGGGGCCAATTACATTAATTCCTCTTTTTGGGCTAGCAAAATCTTCAGTGCTGGTTACAAAAGTCACAAATACTTAGGAGGATTTTAAGGGAAGTTTGGGTACATAGAAAGTAAACAATGGGAGGATAAGTCAATGGACACAAGGATACACAATGGTATTTTAAAAGAACTATTAATTTGTCTAGAAATCCTTTTACTATAATTAAGATTTGAAGTATGACATATAAGCAAGACTTGGAGAAGTTCCTGAAAGAGGAGATCTCAGGGTAAAAAATCTGAGCAGAACTTGCTCACTCGTGTCTGCTCGTTACAACTTTTCTATCAGCATAGCCCTGTCTCCATGCCCTTCCCTGTGATAAAGTCTTCATGCAACTCCACTGACTGAATATTTTCAACCACAGACTGAAATCAGGAAACTATGTGAACTATGTTGTGCGTGCTTTTTCCTATCCAAGAAAATTTACACATACCTGCCTAATCCTATGACACCAAGCATCATTACACACGCAAGTACTTTGTGGGTATTAAAGCTGAAAAGAAACACCAAAATGAGGAAGAAAATACTCCGCCTCATCTCCAGTTCCAGATCTAGATGTAGTATATTAAGAAACAGAACAGCTTTGGCAGTCAAAGTGAAAACATACTGGATCATGTATGTTTGTATTTGCAGATGGGGCTACAAACAGTGCACAGAGGAAGTCTCAGCTGATACCAGCTGTTAACCCTCAAGGACTCTGTAGGTATTTTGTGCTCCTGTGCTCAAAATTCCCCCATGCTTAAACATGTAAAACCTTCATTTTTGGAGGTTCTCACTGGCCTTTTTCAAAGGTGTGAAGACTTGCTTAACAATAACAAAAATTGGAAACGCTGAAGTCACTGAAAATAGGAAAAAATTTTCATTTTGACTGTCAGGATTGTCGAGCACTTTTAATTATTTTTATTTGTCCCTCACAACAACAACTTGCTGTTGTATAATCATCTCCTCAAAATCGGAGACTGAGAAGCTCAGAAAAGAACATTTTCTGAGTAAAATTCTTGCAACTGACATGCCTACTTCAAAGCTTATCTCTGAAACAGTCAACCAATAAGAACTTATCCTTATGCCTATCAATGTGCTTGGTAGAGTATCCCAAAATAAAATTTTTAGAATCACCATTCTCAAGAAATTTACCATGTAGTTGGATAGATAACAACATACAGGAAACATTCAGAAGGAGTCATATACTAATGTACTCACCATACTCACTGCGTTTATCAAAGTACAGGAATTTAGGAGATGCTGGATGTTTTTGCCTATCATAAGATGAGTAGGAAGATCTAAATCAGTTGCAAAAGCCAGCAGAACAGTAAGGAGCTGGGACTCGGGGACTATTAAAAATAGAAAACTAAGTGTTTTATTTGATATTTGAAAGCAAAGAGGATGAAGAATGAATTAAATGGTGGTCATCATTGTCATTACAGCTGATCTAGTGGTGTCCTCCACTGGTACTCTGTTAGCAAGACCAGTGGTCCCTCTGCTTGATCAGATATCTCAATTCTATGTAACTGATCTCCACATCCTTCCTTTCTAAACCCATGGCATTTCTACTTGTCCTTCTTTCCAGTTCCTGTTATACAAGGAATCCTTAATCCTAAACCAACTACTCTTCTCTCTTAATTTCTTGAGGAAAAAAAATATTCACTATTTCTCAAAGGCTCATTTTCCCTGATGCCGTTTGTAAGGATGTAAATAGTACACACAGAGATCCCTATCTTCTCACAATTCCTCTGCTACTTTTGTCTCTTGTCCATCGTTGACATTAGCTGGATTATTGAAATAGCTTCCTATTAGTCTTCGTCCTTCTAGTCACAATAACAAACAGTACGGCTCCTCCGTCCATGGGATTTTCCAGGCAAGAGTACTGGAGTGGGTTGCCATTGCCTTCTCCGAAACAGTACTACAACTACTACTATTAATAATAATCACTGATTTATTTAGTGTTTGCTATGTGCTAGAAGAATCCACAAAACTGTACAAATTAGGTAATAATATCTTCATATTGCAGAGGATAAAACTCAGTATATAGCAAGGTTAAGTAATGTGCATCAGCAACCCACCCTGTTAGATTTCAAAATCTCTTTTACTTCTGCTACCCCAAAAAAGTGTGAATCATATCCACCTTAATTCTGCTTCACATTTCATAGTCAAAGAGATATATCTAAATTGCAAAGCTGATTACATCACTCCCCTGATTAAACCTCTCCAAGACCAAATTCCTGAGACTTGTACACAAGCTCCCAAGACATGGCCCTCCAGTTTCCTTCCTCCCTACTCACTGTCCCCCAGTTATACCCTCAATCTGTCAAGATGCTTGTGGTTCCCTGCACTAACCAAGTGGTTTCATGTCTGGTATTTCTGCTCATAGTTTTCTCTGTCCAGAATATCTTTTCCATTAACCTTAATGGAAATGGAAAATTTCAATTTTCCATTAAAATTTCCTTAATTCCTTCTACTTATCCTTCAAGGTGTTTTTAGAGAAAGCCTCCCTGAACTGACCAGGCAGGCTGAAAGTCCTCAACTGGGCTTCTGTAGTGCCGAGAGAGCTTCTATCCCAACATTTGCTATATTATATTGAAATGGTCTCTTGGCATATGTTTTTCACCAATCAGCCTACAAGCTCTTTGAGTGAGGGAATAATCAAGTTTTCATTCTGCACCTACCCTGCCTCCACCACAGTGAAGAGAGTCTGGTAATCACAGAAGTCATGCTGTGAGATCCGAAAGGGAAAGAGAAACTGGAATCACCTCCCAATCCCATGGCCATTTCTGGAGCATGGAACCAATGGGCCAATGCTCCAAACTTTCAGGATTGTATGCCAACTCTTTTCTTCCAGAGAACACTCAAACTTCTGTTACTTTGGTCATACAGACCAACTATAGATGACCACTTTTAAAGTTTTCTCTCAGAACTACTTTTGTCAATATTAAAATTCATACTGATGACTTTTTCATGATTCTGATTCACGGTTCTCTTCAATTATGCCAAACCCCACCTTGTTTCCATAGCACTCAATAACAAGAACTGGCTTTGAGACACATGCCTTGTGTCATGCTCTCTAGCAGTATTCTCTACCTCCAAAGAAAATAGAAATTAGCTACAGCTCACTGAGTGGCAAATATGCACCAAATGCTGTGTTAGGCACTTTCTATTTATCTCTTTTCTCAACAATCCAGTGACTATCACTTATCAATCTTCACTTCTCATATACCTAACCTTCTCTCTATTTTACTGGCAACTCCAATGTTCTTAATAAAAAAAAAATTCCCCCAACACCATAAGTTCCATTCTTGTCACCATTAGAATTCGACAGGGAATCATTCCATCAGAAAAATGGCCTTCTGCCTCCTCTGAAGGTTATTTCATCATTAGCAGACCCAGATTTCTCCTTTTACTCCTTTAGAAATGCCTCTTTTTTTTCCCTGTTAGAGTAACCTTACATTCTTTATTGATATATTTTCCTATTGGCCCATGAACTTCCAAAGTATATATATTTTATTCTATTCATATTTTCATAAAATGTCTCAATAAATGTTTTCAAAATTAATACCCCCTACTTTCTTCTAGTTTAAAAGCTTAATTAGGCACAGAAAATTATGTTATATGATTACATTTTTGTGAAATATCTAGAATAGGAATATTTTAGAGACAAAATGTTGCTTACAGTTAGGTAGAGAGGTTAGGGATGAGAGAATGTAAATTGATTGCTAATTGAGGTTTCTTTTAGAGGAATTGAAAATGTGATGGTTATACAACCTTGAGCATATGAAAATAAAAACTACAATGAATTATACACTTTAAAAATAATTTTAAGACTAGTCATGGAATCGGAAAAAAAATAAAATGATTTTACTCTTCCCCTGTTTCTCTTGTTATTTTAGCAGTTTTATCATGGTCCAATTCACATACTATACAACCATTCATTAAAATACAGGTCACTTTATTATGCACTCTTTAGAAAACAGACCACACCCTATTCACCCTGGCATTCTCAGAACCTATTCAGAAGACAGCAAATGTACATTCTATGAATTAAGTACCTATACCTCTGAATTTACTACTACTAACGTAGCTACGTCATGCATGCCTGCATGCATGCGTGCTAAGTCGCTTCAGTCACGTCTGACTCTTGTCACCTTTTGGGCTGTAGCCTGCCAGATTCCTCAGTCCAGGCAAGATCACTGGAATGGGTTGCCATACCTTCCTCCAGGGAATCTTTCTGACCTAGGGATCAAAACTACATCTATTATGTCTCCTGCATTGGCAGATGGGTTCTTTTTACCACTAGTGATACCTGAAAAGCCTATAGTTTTGCCATATTTAAATTAAATATACTTTTAAAGGTTTACTTGGGGGAATCAGGACAGCATTTATAAAACTATTTCTATGAGAAAAGATATATTTAAAAGCAATAAATAAAGGTACCAGAAGCTTTCTAACACCTTTGCACTAATAAATAAACAGAGCTCATGCTTTATCTTGCAGGACATTGAGTATCACTCCTACAGCCTAGCCCCTCATAGACAAATACCTACATTCTCTAGAAACATGCAGAATTTTTTTATAACAAATTTAATGAGTGTTCCAACCTCCAGGTTGTGAAATACTATTCTTGGAAGAAGAGCTTTTGAGGAATGAAGAATGTTTTCTTCAAGGTAAATCAAATATTTTTCAGAATAGCTTTTATTTCATTATGCTTTCAGGGCGTGAAAATAAGAGAATTAAGCCTTTAAAAGCAACTGTTGAATGAGTCTGTATATACATAAAGAGTCATTTGTTCAAGCATGTAGCTCTCTTTTATAAGGACTGTAGTTTCTATCTAATCCACAATCAGCCTTTTTTTTTTTTCCTATTTTTCATATGCTGTATATTAAGCTTCATTTTATTCCCAGTGCAATTTTTTTCATAGAAGTTGATTTAAAGGGTACTACTAGTATCAAATGCCACCTATCAAGGAGAGTGATTTTGAATCAAGATTAGTATTCAGGCAATACTGCTGACAAACCTCATAACATGATATTTTCCCTGCTGATAAAACTCATCATGGTACTTTCCCTACCATTAACATCATAATGACACTTTCCCTAACATTAAGATCCAGGGGATCTTCCCAACCCAGGGATCAAACCCAGGTCTCCTACAGTGCTTCCAGAGTCTTTACTGTCTGAACTACCAGGGTGAAAAGTGAAAGGTTGCTCAGTCCTGTCCCACTCTTTGTGACCCCATGGACTATACAGTCCATGGAATTTTCCAGGCCAGAATACTGGAGTGGGTAGTCTATCCCTTCTCCAGGGGACCTTCCTGACCCAGGAATCGAACCAGGGTCTCCTGCATTGCAGGCGGATTCTTTACCAACTGAGCCATTAGGGTGTGAACACTTTATCATAAAATTTATGTGCTGAATAGTACGAGATCCATATATTGGCTTTACTTGGAATACTTTCTGTATTTCTAGATGATGAACTCAGTCCTCAATATTATTATGAAGTGATTCATCATAATTTTGCCACTGTTTCAGAGGATTACAGACACTAAAGGTTATGTAGTTACATGTCCAAGGTCAAAGGATGAGATATAATCACAACTTTATCTTAGATTCCCTATCGGCAGGTCAGTGTTTGTTTCTTTAGGCTATGGTGTTATTAAAATACTTAAAATTCTCTTATGTAATTCTGAAGTACCTTTAAAAAATGCATCCTATACAAATGCCCATTGAGGACATTTGTCTCACTAATAAGTGAACAAAATTCTTGCCATTTCATAGAGTTTTTATTGTAACCAAACCAGCCCATCATTTAAAAAATGAAGTGCATATTAAAGTCATTAAAAAATGAATTGTATCTTTATGTTTTTGCAGGCTTCTTGTAGCAGGGGTCATATATTTTATCAATTACTTTACTCACAGTAGTTTACTCATAGTGGAAATGGGATTAATATATGTAGACTTATTAAAACATTAAATATATAATTTAGGTAGTTTGAAGGTTTCATACGCATAACCAGAAGTTTTTCTCATAATTACTTACCTCTTCTAGTTGGCATGCTTTGATGACACTTCTATATCTATATTCATCATAGGAAACACCAAAGATGATGTTATCTTTAATGGTTCCAGGCATGATCCAGGAATACTGAGAGCAGAATGAAATTCTTCCACTGTGCTTAATTTTACCCTCTGAAGGTTCCAATTCTCCCATAATCATCATGAGAAGTGAAGTCTGGAAATACAACTAGTGTTATTAAGTCAAATCATTTGATCAAATCATTCTCAGGATGCAGGTGCCACCAACTGTCATCCTAAGCATAGGTATCCTAATTTTTAAAGATTCTGTATTCATTCAATTCAAAATTTATGAAGCACTTCCTATTTTGGGTATGCTGCTATGCACAAAAGATACAAAGGGAGACAAGAGACAACTACAACAGAATGTGATAAGTGCTACACTAGAGGCTCACAGAGATGGGGTGCTGAGTTCAGATTGTTGGGATGGGGTTGGAAGAGGTCAGGGAAAGATTAGTAATAGCTGACATGTATTGAGTGCTTATTAGTTTTCTCACATGCCTTGTTCAATCTAATTCTGTTGTACCTTTCTTGGAAACATGTGCAGAATCTGACTGCTACTTCCATTACTATCCAGATTAAGCTAACAACATCTCTTGCCAGAATAAATAGAATAGCTTTCTAACTTTCTCGGAGAAGGGTTCTAACTCCTTGCTCCACCCTTGTCTTCCTACAGTCTATTCTCTAACTCCTTGCTCCACCCTTGCCTTCCTGCAGTCTATTCTCAAAGGGGCCCTGTCAAAATGTATGTCAGATCATGTTACTTTTCTGCTTAAAACCCTCCAATGGCTTCTAAAGTTCTCAGAAAAAAGGCCTAACTCGTTACAAAGCCCTTTATGAGGCTCGCAGGGCCCTTATGTAATGGTCTCGCCCCCATTACTTCTCTGACAGCTCTACTCTCCATGGCTCACTCTGAGCCGACCCCACTGACCTTCCTGCTGCTCTGTGAACCAGACAGACAGTCCCATTTCAAGGGTTTGCTCCACTCTCTACCTGGAAGACTCTTCCCCAGATGATCACATGACCTAACCTCTCACCTCCTTCAAATCTTTTCTCAAATGTTACCTTTCAATGAGGCCTCCACTGCTTAAAATTGCACCCCTATCATCAATCTTTCTTTCTGTTTTATCTTCAAAACATTTATCATCGTATGAAATTATATATACATATATATATATAAACATTTTACTCAATAATATAATGACATTATTGTTTGTTGTTTAGTCATGTCTAACTCTTTGCAACATGATACACTGTATCATACATTTTAAAATAAGGGTTCAATAACTTTAAAAAGTGAATTACTGGTA
Source organism: Bos taurus (assembly GCF_002263795.3). Taxonomy (NCBI): domain Eukaryota; kingdom Metazoa; phylum Chordata; class Mammalia; order Artiodactyla; family Bovidae; genus Bos; species Bos taurus. The sequence goes on from NC_037331.1 coordinate 50,868,507, forward strand.
CATAAATAGACAAATCAATAGTATAGAATTAAAGCTACAAAAGTAGATCTAAATGCATAAAAGAACTAGTATTTGATAAAGGCGGCATCTAAAATGAGTGGAGAAAAATAGACTATTCAGTATATGTTGTGGGACAACTGAACAGCCATGTGGAGGGCAGACAAAAAACCGTAGCCATATGCCACACCCAACACGTGATGAATTTCAAATAGGTCAAAGAATAAGTACAAAAATAAGACTGTAAGAAGACTTAAAGAAAACACTGAAGGATGTCCAAAAGAAAAGAAAAACAACTACCATAGAGTAAGAAAGCTTTCTATATGAATCAAAATCCAGAAGTCATAAAATTAAAAAATAAATCACATTATAAAGGAAAAAAAAGACGTGGGCACAGAAAACAAAAGGAAAAAATGTCAAACTGAAGTAAATGTTTGCAAGTTATATGACACAAAGGAATAATTTCCTTCTTGAGTGATATTAAAGTCAAAAAGAAAAATAACAATAACTCATTAGAAAACAGTACAAAGTATACAGATATTTCACCAAAAATTAAAATAGAGGTGAGCTTTAATCATATGATAAAGTTTTTACTTTATTCCTAATAAGAGAAATGCAAATTTAAAAAAGACTGACATATGACTTTACCCAACAAGACTGGAATAAATTCAAATGTTAGATAACATATGCTGGGGATGCTGTGGGGAAACAAACCTATAATCTACATGGACTGTAACACATACACACAAATTGATGCAGCCTTCAGGTAAGAAAGTTTCGCAGATATACAGAAATACTAGTAGACGTGCTAAATGACATATATGCAACATTATTCATAGAGTCATTCTTCATATTAGCAAAACACTGGCAATAACCCAACTGTCAATCAATAGGTGATTCATTATATTACAAACATCTATCCAAACAATGAAATACTATGTATAAAAGTATATACATTCAAAAAACTAACAAGAGTGTCTGTCTGAATTGGGAGAAAGAATGGTGAAAAGTGGAAAATAACCAGAGGAGAAAGAGAAGTGAGAGAAAAATTTTCGAATTTTTTTGCACTTAAAATTTTAATTTTAACAAACAGTAATACCACCTAAAATATATTAGGAATAAAGAAGGATCAAGAGATAGACATTTTTTTGATACCTATTTCAGTAAATTTTAAAATTCTTATTGTATATGGAAAATATCCAAAATTCCTTCAGGTGTTCAGTCATGTCCGACTCTGAGACCCCATGGACTGCAGCACACCAGGCTTCCCCGTCCATCATCAAATTCCTTACTTCTACATATAATTCTGCTGTATAATTGAAACTGTAAGTATTATTTTCATATAGAACAGATTTTTAAACCCCAACAATGGAATGGATCTGATTACATATAAATATATACACACATATTACATGTATATATATATATACACACATACATATATGTATACACAACATATATATATGTATACACAATATACAGGTTTGGCTCTATGTAAGTTTGGGTCTATATCAAATACAAAGGTTAAATATATATTTAACAATATTTATCTATATAAACATATAAAATTTATCAATATTTTGGTATTTTGAGAGATGCAAAGTTAAACTGAATTAATATATATAAAATGCCAAATATTGATAAGACCTTGGTTTGTTCCCTGGGTCAGGAAGATCCCCTGGAGTAGGAAATGGCAACCTGTTCCAGTTGTCTTGCTGAAAAATTCCATGGACAGAGGAGCCTGGTGGGCTACAGTCCATGGGGGTCACAAGAGTCAGACATGACTGAGTATGCATACACAAACATATGTATACTGATTGAATAACATGCCATTATATAACTACACCAAAATTTACCTAATCAATCCCCTATTATGAGATATTTAGGAGTTCTCCCAACTTGCAGCTATTGAAACAACGTGAGGAATATCTTTATATAAAAATCTCTGCAAATACACTAGGGTAAATCATACAAATAGAATTGTTAATTGGTTATTTTTAAGGCTTTTAATACACAAATTACCAAATTGAGTGGTTCAGTATTTATCTTGAAATGTGAGTATTTGCAATTATTCTATCTTATATTTTAGCTAGCTCTTTTATCTAATAAGAGTATAAAATGCTCCATTCCTACTGAAATGAAAGGACGTCCTTGTAGACTTAGTTGCCAAACTCTATTTCTCAGAGGGGTTTAATTATTCCTAAGGAACAACTGCCTCCATCTGACTCTGTCTTCATATCTACTTCTCAGAAGATGTAGCTGTAACTCCAGCCAGCAATTATCTGCTCATCAATTCTTAATAGAGTTGCCTGAAATTTAATTGCTGGTTAAGTCCCATATTTTGTAATTCCAAAGCTGTTTGTTCACACCTTTCAAAGAAGTAATTTTAAACACATAAAATTAATTTTAAAAAATTCGGTGAAACAATTACTGTCTTCCCATAAGCAATCATTCTCAGTCAAGTCATCTGTGATTTCTTTATTAGCAAATCCTGCTATGGTATCATTTTCTTTTAATAGTGAAAATTTCTAGTTATATAAGAAATAGAAGGAAAAAGTAGCACTTTAAGAAGAAATACATTTTTCAAAGAAGAAAACGTACAACTATAGCTGCTTTATTAAAAGGCCTATTTTACAGGTGGGAAAACACATAGAGAGAAAAAAGCAAATTGTATATTGCTACAATTATGAACACCAAATTCAATGACTAGAAATTTTCTATAGTATTTTGTTTCCCAAGTCTCAGACTAAATTCTTTAAAATGTGATTCTTCCTTAACTAGACATTAATAAATAACTGGTTTTCAGGGGTATTTAATTTCTGTTTATATTTACATTTTTATCTTACAGTGGCACTGCTCCTTCCTTCCTTCTTCCTTTTCTTTCATCATTCTGAAGAGTTTTAAGAGGACACTAAACTTTTTTAATTTTTCCAGAAAGTATTGTAGCTAAAATTACAGTCAAGTGGGAATAAGAACCTCCTTTTAATAGACTTCCAAAGCAAATATCTATTATCCTTAAGTAGTCCATTTCAAAGCCAAGAGACCCTTTCTTATCTCTGATTGTATTCCTTCATGCCCTTTGAATGTATTTCCCAGATAAAGAGAACAAGTGTTTATCATTATCTGAACAATAGCTCAAATCATTCAAGACTAATATAAAGTCTTCTCCTGACAATGAAATTTGACCCTTTAGTTTTTTAACCTCTTAATTTTTGTCAGATGTATCTCCAAATATCCATGGTTTATAATTAAATGAGGCAGGGTGGAAGGCTGATCAGCACAGAATACAGATTCCTATGTATTGTCATCAAAAAACTATCCCACTCAATAATTTTCCCTCATAATAAATCATAAGCAAGCCTGAGTCCATTCTCCAAAAAAATTCTTTGTCAGCAAAATGGGGATCTTTTGCCCATGTGGTTACTAAAGTAAAATGTAAGCCATAACTGTCCTGGACCAGCTCTGAGAAAATGTCTTTGCCACAGATTGGCAAAAAGGGATGCTTTACTTGTTCAACAAAGTTATTAAACGCTCACCATGTATGTGCGTGACACTATACTGAGTGATGCCCATAATATAAATATATAAAAGTTACTGAAGATATCAGAAAGAAATGAAAGGCTAGAGGACACTATCAGTGGAATAATTATACAGAGTATCCAAGTATTCTCCTTTTACAAACTAGAAAAAGAAAGGAGAAAAGCATGTCAGGTTAACATCTTCACGGTGAGGTATAAAAGAGACTACCTTGCCTGCTCCCGTAGATCCAGCAACTGCCAACAACTGTCCTCTTTCTATCTTGAAACTGATATCTTTCAGGACAGGAGTACCAAGAAGTAAGTTACTGAAGAAGAGGCTGTTATCACCATTGGAAATTTTTCTATTGTTATTATTTTCTTTTGCTTTCTCAAATAATTTACTAAATCCCTGTAAAAAAGAAAAAAACACAGTAAATAAGAAGGTATGTTTCTCAGATATTTTCAATGTGTGTGTGCGGGTGCAGTTGTGTCCGATTCTTTACAACCCAGTGGACTGTAGCCTGTCAGGCTCCTCTATACATATAATTTTCCAAGCAAGAATATTGCAGCAGGCTGCCATGTCCTTCTCCAGGAGATCTTCCTGCCCAGGGATCGAACCTGCATCCCTTCTGTCTTCTGCATTGGCAGGCAGGTTCTTTACCAGCTGAGCCACCAGGGAAGCCCAATATTTTCAATAGCTATTTACATGATGTATTATTAGTTTGAAGAGTATGTGGACATGGTCCATACTTTATAGCACACAAGTTATAGCACATGATTTCTAGAGCACATGACCCAAAATATTTCAAAATTATAATAATAATTTCAATTGCTGATTGTTGCTCAACATCAAATTTAATTAAAGATATCTAGCTGGCAACCCACTCCATTGTTCTTGCCTGGAGAATCCCAGGGACGGGGGAGCCTGGTGGGCTGCCGACTATGAGGTCGCCCAGAGTCGGACACGACTGAAGCGACTTAGCAGCAGCAGCAGCAGCTATCTATACAAAGGTATCTATCTCCTCTCCCATAGGCTGAACACATACACATATTTATTCAATCTTCAGCAGAGTAACAATATATGAGGTAGACTTTATAAACTCTTTCATTCAAAGTTGTAGACTTTGACTCAGAGAGGTTAAGTAACTGAAGTCATTTAAGTAGTAGGCCTGAGTGGAATTACAACCCAAATCTTCTAACTCTATCATGCTGGCACCTTACTCTGAGAAGCTCAAAGTATTTTAGTAGTTATTACTAAGTGTAAATGTGATGATACTACCATTTAATTTGAATGAATTCCATTCTTGCAAAAGTGCTGGGAGAAGGAGTTCTTTTTTGAAAGCTCCCTGCTTCTGGACTGCCCTATGGGATGCATTAGAGTGTGTGCATGTGCCTAGTCACTCAGTCGTGTCCAACCCGTTTGTGACCCCATGAACCATAGCCCACCAGGCTCCTCTGTCCATGGGATTCTCCAGGCAAGAATACTGCAGTGGGTAGTCATTCCCTTCTCCAGGGGATCTTCCCAACCCAAGGATCAAACCCAGGTCTCCTGCATTGCAGGCAGATTCTTTACCATCTGAGCAGTCTTCAAATCACAGTTAATAGCACTGCAGGTGATCAGGAGGAAGGTAGTTGTTCACAGAGTTTTAAGAGAATGTGTTTTCACAACCTCAACATCCCGAAGTACTCCTTCCTAAAGTTAATCATCTGAGAATTCGCTTGCTCTGTCACTTCTCTTTCCTACTTTCTGCTTCTCCCCTCAGAGAAGAGGCAGCCTTCTCACCAGTCCTAAGTTTAGCTAGGCTGCCCTTTCCGGAGTGTTAAAACTCCATGATACGAACATGGGGACCATAAGAGAATGATTTTCTCTTGATAGGGGATCCCATAAAAGCAAAGCCAGAAATACTGAAGGAGGTAATATTGTGTTTCACCAGGTTTCAAAGTGATGGCACTTTGGAGATGAATTGAAGAACAAGTTATTTTAATTAACTTATTATTTATCTAATTTTAGTAATTTAATAAATTAATACAAATTATTATCTGCACTTTAAAGTTACATTTTCCTGATATAAAGCAAGTAATATTTATCTGATTGACTTAGCAATCAGACTTGACTCTATAAATTCATTTTATTTTCCATGAAATTGAAAGTACTGAAATGGCAGCTCCCAAGTTTTGACAAAAATCCATTTAACATATGAAGACACTATACTATAGACAAGAATTACATTCTTTACCACCACTTAAACCTATGTTGAAAATTCATAAGTCAGCTTAAAATGTATCAGCGGTATACAGATTTTCAGTACTATCAAACCTTTAGGGCATACATAAGCAATTAAGGTTTAAGACTACTGCTTGAATTCTTATGAGATGGATAGCTAACATCTCTTTCAGTCATCAAATAACTAAAAGCAAATTTTTAAGAAGTAGGCAATGAAAATTCTTCAAGTGAGACAAAGGCATTTTTTATTCTATTATTAACTTAATTTATTGAGCATCACCTGTATAGTAAAGACCACCTCAAAAGTCTCAAATAGGAGAGTAACAAATGGGCAGATATTAATATTGTATTGTGTTTAGTGCTACAATGGAAAACTCACACCAAGTCCTATAGGAGCACATTACATAAAGCAAGTTACTCAGTCTGGAGCTTGTCCAAGTAATTAACCCAGTATTAGGCTATGAAGGATATAGGTGGTATTTCACAAGACCAAGAAATAGTATAGGCATTCCAGGAAGAAGGACCTGCATGCATGATGATTTAGGCTTAAAAGGACAACATACACCTCAGGAGTGGTGAGTGGCTAGGTGAATGTATATAGTAAGATGACAAAGGACATCCTCGATAAACTGGGCAGTGCAGACTGTTAAGGGGCTCATTTTCCATGCTTAGAAATAGGGCTTTTATCCAACAAACACTTGGACCAATGGAAGGTTGCTTTTACTTTAATTTACTTTAATTTTAACTCCTGATTACAGAAGTCAAAACTTACTTCAGAAAATTTGGAAAACAGATAAAAGCAGCAAGAAGAAAAGAGAAATCAGCTGTAGTCTTAACACTGAGAAGAAATCATGTTTAACATTTCAGTGAGATCCCTCCACTCCTTCGCATATACGTAAAATCATATATAATTTACATTAAGGAAAAATTATACATGAGCTTTGTGATCCTCTTTTTCTGACTTACAATATAAATCATAAATATTTTCACATACCATTAAACACTCTTTTTGATATAATTTTAAGTTGCAGGATAGTATCAAAGAGTGTGGATAAACTATAAATATTAATAGTTCTCATTTTTTACATTATATGACTTTCCTTTTAACTTAATAATTCTGTGATGTGTGTACTTTGCTATAAATCTTGGAACAAATCTCTGGTTTTTTTAGTATAAATTTCCACAAGGGAAATTTCCAGAGCAAAGGTATAGCAAACATTCCAAGTCTTTGGAAAAGTAGTTTCAAATTCTCTTCCATCAAGGTATGAGAGTGCTAGATTTCAGGAACCATCATTAACAATGTTGATTTCTGATTTGGGATTTATTTTGTTTTGTTCTATTTTTGTGTGTTTTGTAAGTGAAAATGGAATCTCAGTATTGATCTTATTCTTATTTATTTGATCCCTACTCTGGCTGAACACTTTCTGTGTTTACAAGCTCCGTGTAGTTGTGAGAGAAATGATTATGGTATCCTTTGTCTTTATTTCAGTATCTGTCTCATCTTCTCAACTAGCTGCATAATAATTGATAAATTATGACATTCTGAGCTTTAGGCTCCTGGACTGTTGAGGATCTTAAGTGAGACAATATAGATGAAAGTATTTTGTATACAGTAAAACAGTAGTCCATTTTTTTCATTAGACACAGGATGGTGAGTAGAAAAAACATTTAGAGTCAGAGAAGCCTAGGCTGACCTTTATGTCCTAACCAGTTGTATAATCTTGTTCTAGTTACTAAAATTCCCTAAAGCTCAGCTTCCTGATATATAAATAGAAATTGTCCCTACTCACAGGTGTGAAGTGAGGGAGGAGTCATATATAATTCATCAGGGACATGCCTCTTGAGTCACTGGGTGAATGGTGAAATCATCAAATGAAGCAGAGAAGACACTGGAAGAAGCGGGTTTATGAAGCTTGGGAAGTGATGAATGTGAAGTGTTTGAGGACCTTGCAGGGAATTTGGAAATAATGTATGAAGTTCAGGAAAGAAACTGGGGCTGAAGATTTGCCTTTGAGAGTCATCAGCACATATATGTCAGTTGAGCCTGGGCTGAGTCACCCACAGAGAGCATGAAATACCAGAAGGCAGTGGGGACCCTGTGGCCGACCGCCACTTCAGAGGCAGGCAGCCAAGACTGAGAAGTCATGGTTGGAATATAAGATTACATGGAAAGAGTGGTTCATGAAAGCTAAGTTAAATAAATATTTCAAAAGAACAGTTTTTAATGCATTGGTAAAGACAGAATCCAGATTGCAGAAGGCAAAAGTCAAAAGATGAGGAAGTAAGAACAGTTTTAACAACAAAGGGAAGGAGAATGATAAGGCTTGGATGATGGGGTTCGGGGGGGCAAAAGTCAGAAAAGAAATTTCTTTAACTTGAAAATATTTAGATATTAAAAGAAGTCAGTTGAAAAAAAAGGAATTGCGCTTCTAGACTGAGAATAGTTGCTGGCTCCATGTCCTGAGAAGATGAAGCAAAATAACAATAGTTCAGCTAAGGGCCGGGGGAAGCATACATCCTTCTCTTAGACAAGAAAGAAGAAAATAATAATCTCAAGGGTGAAGAAAGAAGCTGTAAGCATTCATATATGACACTCTATATTTTATAGCATCTATATACTTTCTCTCTGTATTACAGAAGTCAAGGCCATCTGCTGGGGGTGAGCATATCTGGGAGAGATTGGGAGTTTCAGGAAACTGGTAAAAATCTGGAATTGCTTTTAGGGAAATGGTAAATAAAATTAAGTAAAGACAAATTAAAACATTTCCCAAGAAAGTTTACAGGCCCATTTGAAGTTGAAACAGTAACTGTATAAAACTTATAACTGACTAGAGTATTTGATTTTCCCAGATAGCATTCCCTTCACCAAAGCTGTTAAGAGAATGTCTTACAGCAAACGATTCAGTGAAAAGAAAAGGGGATTGAGGGTGCTGCTGTAGGAACAACTGAAGTGACTGATGGAGGTTAAACCAGGAGGAGTCCAAAAGGGAGAACTAAGGAGACTAGAAATCTTCATGAAATTGGAAGGTGGTAAAGGTGGGATTAAGAGACTGAGAGAGCTAGGATTAGGAAACTCTAAACTGAGAAAGAGATTCCAGAGCAGGACATTTCCAAAGTGCAGTAAGTCTCGGCAATCACCAAGCTCAGCATATGAGCATGAGAGGAAGCTTCTGAAGAAGTAACTGTAAACAGAAGTTCTGAGGACAATATTGGAAGGATTTCTCATGTGGGTGTTAAAGTCTTAGACACGATGAGAGCGGTTTAACCAGCACCACTGTCCTGGGTAAATATCATCAAGGAGTGTCCAGAATTTGCTAGGTGACGGTGAGAGTCGGGAGGACGAGGATACAGCCAGATGGAAGGCAATGGTTCAGTGAAAGGGTTGTAGACCGTGACATTTGGTCCAAAACTTAGCTTCATCCCTTGCCTGGTACATGAACTGAGCCAGGTCCTATAACCTTCCTAAGCCTCCATTCCCTTATCAGCAAAATGGAAATATTAAGATTACATCATAGGAATGTTGTAAGAAATAAGACAAAACATGTAAAGTGCTTATCTAGTACCTGGCACATAGTAAGGGCTCAAGCATGCTATCTATTTCATTAGATGAAAGGAGAATGAGATGGAGATTAGAAAAACAATTGTCTGCCAAACTCCTTGCTTTTCTTTCTGTCTAGAAGGGCATTTGAAATTCCTAAAATCAAAGAAGTAAAATCAATCTAACACACACACTTCTCGATAATTTTTCTAGGCAGATAAAGAATTATTCTCTTACCTCTATCTTAAAAAAAGAATTACAGTGACGCCCTTAGGATCAACTTACTTATATAAATAAAACCAGTTTAAGATATTGTGAAATATGTAGAAATAGGACATTGCTTGCATAATGCCTATGTTTACTCAACAGAAAAAAGTGATAAGGAAAGAGGAACTCCACTGGTATTCTCTATAATCAAATATTAGTCCTTTAGAAGCTGAAAAATCATTAATAACATTTTTTCTGACCATGAGAAATGAGAATTTTTAATAGTGAATTAAAATAAGTGAAAATAGTAGAAAACAATACATAGGTCTACCCCATATACACCTTTATGTTTACTGGTATATGCAAAGCACGTTGGACTGGAACTTGAGATCAGAGAGGGTAGCATTTACTGAGGAACTATTATGTGTGCGGTACTATGCTGAATACTTCCCATAAGTTATCTCAGTCAAACTTCACAACAACCTTGTAAGGTATATATTAATATTCCCACTTTACAGATGGAGAACCAGAGGTTCCACAAAATTCAGTAACTTGCACTAGAGAGTAAATGGTAGAAACAGTACTCAATTCCAGCTCAATTTGGCTCCAAAACCTATGAGCACTGCATTACTTCCTAATTTATTATGTGAAACAAATTACATGACTTAGAAAAACACAAAGAGGCCTGTCTGTCATATTTCATATTCCTGGGCCTCCACCTCTTAAACTACAAAATAAGTGGAGTGATTCCTCTTTCAGTTCTAACAATTCTATCATCATTCTAACTTTATTGCCCATTAAGATGAAAACCAGAATCACAAATAAGAAAAGCTTAAATATTTAGAGCAAACAAACAAAAAATTCTGACCTCCTCCCAGAAGGCTGTTACATTCTCCATCACTACATCTGTAGTTGTTAAGTTATATTCCAATGTCTTATATTCTTGCTTTTGTAAGAAATCCTGTTTACAAAAGAAAGCAAAAACATATTATACAACTAGGATACTGTTAATACATTATTACATCTATTTAAACTCTAATAAGTGCTGCATTTTGTATTTTATGAATTATATTAGAAATTTTTTCCTAAAAAATAATTTTATAAGTGTTCTAAAGTTAATTGTCAAGTACTAGGATTCATTATATTATAAACGCATTCTTTAAATATGTGACATTTTACAGAACTTCAGTTCAGTTCAGTCGCTCAGTCATGTCCAACTTTTGCGACTCCATGAATCACAGCACGCCAGGCCTCCCTGTCCACCAACAACTCCTGGAGTTCACTCAAACTCATGTCCATTGAGTCGGTAATGCCATCCAGCCATCTCATCCTCTGTCGCCCCCTTCTCCTCCTGCCCTCAATCCCTCCCAGCATCAGAGTCTTTTTCAATGAGTCAACTTTTCACATGAGGTGGCCAAAGTATTGGAGTTTCAGCTTCAGCATCAGTCCTTCCAATGAACACCCAGAACTGATCTCCTTTAGAATGGACTGGTTGGATCTCCTTGAAGTCCAAGGAAATCGCAATAGTCTTCTCCAACACCACAGTTCAAAAGCATCAATTCTTTGGCACTCAACTTTCTTCACAGTCCAACTCTCACATCCATACACGACTACTGGAAAAACCATAGCCTTAACTAGACAGACCTTTGTTGGCAAAGTAATGTCTCTGCTTTTGAATATGCTATCTAGGCTGGTCATAACTTACCTTCCAAGGAGTAAGCGTCTTTTAATTTCATGGCTGCAATCACCATCTGCCATGATTTTGCAGCCCCCAAAAATAAAGTCTGACACTGTTTCCACTGTTTGTCCATCTATTTCCCATGAAGTGATGGGACCAGATGCCATGATCATAGTTTTCTGAATGTTGAGCTTTAAACCAACTTTTTCACTCTCCTCTTTCACTTTCATCAAGAGATGTTTTAGTTACTCTTCACTTTCTGCCATAAGGGTGGTGTCATCTGCATATCTGAGGTTACTGATATTTCTCCTGGCAATCTTGATTCCAGCTTGTGCTTCTTCTAGCCACTGGAGAAGGGAATGGCAAACCACTCCAGTATTCTTGCCTTGAGAACCCCATGAACAGTATGAAAAGGCAAAATGATAGGATACTGAAAGAGGAACTCCCAGGTCAGTAGGTGCCCAATATGCTACTGGAGATCAGTAGAGAAATAACTCCAGAAAGAATGAAGGGATGGAGCCAAAGCAAAAACAATACCCAGTTGTGGATGTGACTGGTAACAGAAGCAAGGTCCGATGCTGTAAAGAGCAATATTGCATAGGAACCTGGAATGTTAGGTCCATGAATCAAGGCAAGTTGGAAGTGGTCAAACAGGAAATGGCAAGAGTGAACGTCGACATTCTAGGAACCAGCGAACTAAAACGGACTGGAATGGGTGATTTTAACTCAGATGACCATTATATCTACTACTGTGGGCAGGAACCTCTTAGAAGAAATGGAGTAGCCTTTTGGTCAACAAAAGAGTCTGAAATGCAGTACTTGGATGCAATCTCAAAAACGACAGAATGATCTCTCTTTCCAAGGCAAACCATTCAATATCACAGTAATCCAAGCCTGTGCCCCAACTAGTAACGCTGATGAAGCTGAACAGTTCTATGAAGACCTACGAGACCTTTTAGAACTAACACCCAAAAAAGATGTCCTTTTCATTACAGGGGACTGGAATGCAGAAGTAGGAAGTCAAGAAACATCTGGGGTAACAGGCAAATTTGGCCTTGGAATTTCGGAATGAAGCAGGGCAAAGGCTAATAAAGTTTTGCCAAAAAAATGCACTGGTCATAGCAAACACCCTCTTCCAACAACACCAGAGAAGACTCTGCACATGGTCATCACCAGATGGTCAACACCGAAATCAGATTGATTATATTCTTTGCAGCCAAAGATGGAGAAGCTCTATACAGTTAGCAAAAACAAGACCAGGAGCTGACTGTGGCTCAGATCATGAACTCCTTATTGCCAAATTCAGACTTAAATTGAAGAAAGTAGGGAAAACCACTAGACCATTCAGGTATGACCTAAACCAAATCCTTTATGATTATACAGTGGAAGTGAGAAATAGATTTAAGGGACTAGATCTGATAGAGTGCCTGATGAACTATGGAATGAGGTTCGTGACACTGTACAGGAGACAGGGATCAAGACCATCCCCCTGGAAAAGAAATGCAAAAAAGCAAAATGGCTGTCTGGGGAGGTCTTACAAACAGCTGTGAAAAGAAGAGAAGCAATAAGCAAAGGAGAAAAGGAAAGATATAAGCATCTGAATGCAGAGTTCCAAAGAATAGCAAGGAGAGATAAGAAAGCCTTCCTCAGCAATCATGCAAAGAAATAGAGGAAAACAACAGAATGGGAAAGACTAGAGATCTCTTCAAGAAAATTAGAGATACCAAGGGAACATTTCATGCAAAGATGGGCTTGATAAAGGACAGAAACTAAATGGACCTAACAGAAGCAGAAGATATTAAGAAGAGGTGGCAAGAATACACAGAAGAACTGTACAAAAAAGATCTTCATGACCCAGATAATCACGATAGTGTGATCACTGACCTAGAGCCAGACATCCTGGAATGTGAAGTCAAGTGGGCCTTAGAAAGCATCACTAGGAACAAAGCTAGTGGAGGTGATGGAATTCCAGTTGAGCTATTTCAAATCCTGAAAGATGATGCTGTGAAAGTGCTGCACTCAATATGCCAGCAAATTTGGAAAACTGAACAGTGGCCTGGAAAAGGTCAGTTTTCATTCCAATCCCAAAGAAAGGCACTGCCAAAGAATGCTCAAATCACCACACAATTGCACTCATCTCACACGCTAGTAAAGTAATGCTCAAAATTCTCCAAGCCAGGCTTCAGCAATATGTGAACCGTGAACTTCCTGATGTTCAAGCTGGTTTTAGAAAAGGCAAAGGAACCAGAGATCAAATTGCCAACATCCGCTGGATCATGGAAAAAGCAAGAGAGTTCCAGAAAAACATCTATTTCTGCTTTATTGACTATGCCAAAGCTTTTGACTGTGTGGATCACAATAAACTGTGGAAAATTCTTCAAGAGATGGGAATAGCAGACCACCTGACCTGCCTCTTGAGAAACCTATATGCAGGTCAGGAAGCAACAGTTAGAACTGGACATGGAACAGACTGGTTCCAAATAGGAAAAGGAGTACGTCAAGGCTGTAATTGTCACCCTGCTTACAGAACTTATTTATACATTAAATTTTAACATACCACTGACTCATCCTTGTACTAGACTACATGTTAACCTTAGTAATGAATTTATAAAGCACACCTGAACTACCCATTAATCACCTCAATTCAACATTAAGAGAGAGAAAACTGGTATTTTCATCTTTGTAGCATCCTTCTTTTATTAGTCCCTGGTCCACCATTGGCAAACTCTGTTGGTGGTTTAGTTGCTGGTTCTTGTCCCACTCCTGTGACCCCAGGGACTGTAGCCTGCCAGGCTTCTCTGTCCATGGGGTTTTCCAGGTAAGAATTCTGGAATGGCTTGCCATTTCCTTCACCAGGGGAATCTTCCTGACCCAGCCAGCGATCGAGCCCGGGTCTCTTGCACTGCAGGCAAATTCTCTACTGACTGAGGTACTAGGGAAGTCAAACTCTGGCCTAGGTTAAATAATGGCAGAACTACCTTAAAGTGGCTCACCCTTCCCCCTCATTTTTTTACACTTATGGCACACTGATTTATTTTCTGGATTAAATATTTAAATATACATCACAACAGCATAATAAAACATTTTGAATTGTATACTAATTCTAAAAATTATAACCACATCCAAGTTCCTGGTGGTGATTCCGTTAGCTTGGCATAAATTGAGTCTAATAACCGTAAGGACTTTAGAACTTCTCTTCAAAATTAACAGCTACGTCAGAATGCTGAGATTTTAAGGTAATTAATGTGGCATACATTGTCATTCTCATCCATCATACTGTTCAGAAAAATACTTGGAAAAGTTTAAGGTAAACATTCCTAGCATTAGCTAGAAAATTTAATAACTTCCTGATGAATCTGCCACCATGATTTTGCACATTTGCCAAGTTCATTAGAACTATTCGATTGATTGATTACTTGAATAATAATCTCCAGAATACGGAAACAATATTTTCTTCAATTTCTCTGACTAAAATCTCATGGGCTCTCATTTTATTTCACTAGGCTTTACAAGGGCTTGTTGGACCACATATAGACATCAAGAGAGGAAATACTGTACATCAAACAGGTCCAAGGCCAAGAATTCATCTCTAGAGAGTTTGCTCAGGACAAAAGTTCTAAACTGCTCTAAATTCATGGAGTCAGAGGACCCATTTTGGTACACTACCTGTATTTTGTTTATTGCTCCCAGAGAATCATACCAAGTTTGTACAGCCCAGGGGAACTGCCGAGTAACTGCCATGCGCAGAACGATGCAGAATGAGATGGTTGTGAATATTTTTCGAAGGATGATTCCTTTGAGCAGTGCATAAGGAAGCACAGATAAAAATACCACAAAGAACCCTGAGAAGAAGAAGGCTGAGCTATTGAGGTATCTCACATAGGCTGCCTTCCGGGTGAGTTTCAGTTCTGTTCTAAAAAAAAAAAAAAAAACAAATAGTAAGATTTGGGGTGCTTATATGTACTTTCCAAAATATCAGGCATCTTGGAATAAAAAATCTGCACATAGACTCTCAAAAGCTTTCTCTCTGCTTTCTGATTCTGGTTCTACCCTAGATGAGCTGTGTGACCTTGAACAAGTTATTTAACCTCTCTGGGCCTCAGTTATCTTTTCTGAAAGAGGGGTGGATGACAATGAATATACCAGCATATAATACGTATAAATATTATTTTTAAATAATCTCAATAATTATTACATTATTTTTATATCTTCATTCACATCATTATTAATTTATAGATTAATGAAACTAGTAATTTTTTATTGATTGGTGTTTTAAGTATTTAAGTACAGATATGAGAATAATTTTGAAAGATTTATAGAAGGAAAAGACAATTCTGGGATTCCCTAATGGATTGTCAACATTTTAGAAGTTCTGGATTGGCTTTGGAGAACCTTTAAAATAACATATGAGCCAAAGAGAAGTGGTTCTCAAGGCTTAGCACAGGTAAAAATCACCTGAGAAACTTTTTAAAATGAAGTGTATCAGGATCACCATTCAGAGATATTGACTGAGTCTGCAGTAGGCCTCCAGAATCCGCTTTTTAAAAAAGATTGCTGCCAGTAATTCTTGGAAAATTACAAGAGAATAGATATTGCATCCACCCTCTCTCCTTTCAGGATAATTATTTGCAATCATACTTTTTTTCAGTCTGAACTGCAAATGTGAACTATTTTTTCAACACAAACAGAAGAGGTTTAAATGCACCAACAGGCAGAAAACAGGGAGTGCAGAGCTGGCAAAAACAGAAGACAATGCTTCCTTCGACCTTCATCCCACCCTCACAGGATCATCAAAACTGGAGTCACTTGTGATCCTTCCGTTCAGCTCTTGTGAGGGAAAGAGCAGAGATGAGTCAGACAAGTAGAGCATGCTGGTGGGAGGGGGCGATAGCTGTGCCTGGCATTTGGGTGCTAGTTCCACATGCTTGTACAACTCAGAAAAGTTCTCATTCTCAAGTGGTAGAATTCAGATGAAATCTTTTTTTCAAGTCTGAAAAAAAATGTAATCCTCAGCACTCTGATGAAGAAAATGAAGTTCAGTGCTCCCACCTACATTGTGATTCCCAGTCTAATGTGGTTTAGCTTACCTATTTTAATTATTTGGCATTAAAGGCAGATTATGATTTTGGAATCTAACTGGGGTGTGACTCAGCTCTGCTGGTTATAGCTATGCCATCTTAAGCAAGTTGCTCTTCCCTCTGTCCCTACAGAATCCACATCTACAGAAGAGAAATGTAACATCTCCCTTGTGGAGTTGTCGCCACAATAAACGACAGCACAGGAACTTGCACTTAGAACTTTCATGTCTCTTTAATCTTCAACTGAAAGAATACTGTTGGCTAGGCTTATATTTTTTTAATGCTAGAAAATGCTGATTACCAAAATGTTAATAAATTTGTCAAAACTGTCATTGTATATTATAAACAGTTGAGGAAAATGAAGGAATGATACTGTAAGAAAAGAATAACGGGCTCAAGAACATGTATTGATATAAGAATCACCCAGAAAGCAGTACTCCCCATAATAATAACACTAACACTTTGAGTCATAAAAACATTTTATCTTATTATGATTAAAAAAAATTGAAAGTGACTTTATTACCAGAGAGCAGTAAAGAAGTAGATTTTCAGGGAGCACTGCATAGCCTTTTACCCAGTTCATCAGTGACCCTTGAGAGCTAACTCAGTTGTTAAAGAGAAACATTTCAACCAACTAAGCAAGATCTTTACGGATGTTTCTGGAAAGAAAATATAATTCCTTTCCTGGATTTGTCTTGAAAGGCATAATAAAAACAGGTGACCAATCATGTTTGGGCAATAAGTAGTCTTTTACTCTTTCTATTTACATGGCAAAGGACTTACCATTTCAGCATCTCTTTTGTTGTTCCAATCACACACCTGCAGCTCAGTTACCACTGTCTCCTGGACTCAGCAGCCTGAATCCCTGATAATCACATTCATATCATCTAAAATGGAACTCTTCTCTTTAGTATCTTTTCTTCCTTTGAAATTCTCATGAGCTAATTCATTCTGAAATTATTTGCCCTTTAACAGAAGATCTATGCCCACTGAGTCTCCTTAGAACCCTTTTTTAAAATTGCAATTTGTAGAACATGGAACTTGACTAAAGAAAAATGGTCTTAGGGCTACAGAAATACCTTGGTTTATATCATGTCCAAAATTTTCTCAGCAACAGTATCCCAGTCTGTGCTGTACTTTTTTGCTGGCTATAATCTTTACTAACCAGTGAAAGAAAGTTATCTGAGGCAAAACAAGACCAGAGATCAAGATGGGTGCCAAGTACTGATTCTACTTCAGGCGGTGGCTTTCATTACTTGAATTGATTTTTCAAGTGGAGGGTTTATAGAACACAATTTATAGATATTACCCTGGCATTGCTCTTAAGTAAAGGAAGAACAAACATATTTTAAACAAACAGAAGGGTTTTTTTTTGGTTTTCTTTTCATGAGCCATAACATACAAATTAAGGAAGTTATAATACTAGAGAATCATTTATTTGGCTCAGAGTTGTATCTTTTTTACTCTAGCAGCTCTATTTAAGGTTTCATTCAGTCTTTAGCATCATGATCATTGGTTTAGTCTATTAAGCAGCTGTAAACACAAATAGGCAGTTCTTTGTAAGATATTCTTGTAGTGCAAAAATAGCTCACCTATGTAAAATGCCAGTCCCATGAAAATGACATTAGACCACTAACACATGAATACTGATATAACTTAACACAACTATTTGGTTGTCAGAAATTTCAAATATGAGCTGAGGTCCACTGTGACATACTCCTTTTAAATATATTAAACCTTAATTGACTAATTTAACTGATATTAACATTTTTCGAATGACTTACTGTCTTAGGTTTTCAATGATTTTTTCCATTGCTTCTTCCCAGCAGTATGCCTTAACTGATTGGATATTTTCAATCATTTCTGACGTTATCACCAGTCTTTCATTGATCTTTCCAGCTCTCTGATCTCTGTAAATTATTTCATCCACAAATCAAATACTTAGTAAAAATAAGGCAAGCCGCCCACTAAGAACTGCCCAAGCTTTTAAGAAAAGCCACATTTCTTTTATTAAACAGATGGGTGCTTATTTTATTATCAAATACACAGTGACAAAAATAGTAACACTCAATCAGTAAATGCCTCCCATGTGCAGACCATGTATGAGATGCATGTCATATACTATGCCTAATCCTCCGAGGGAGGCAACTATTTCATTTTCAAAACTGAAAAAACCAGAAACACAAAGGTTGAAGCAGCTTGACACAGGTCGTATGTCTAGTAAGATGCAAAGTAGGATTCAAACTAAGAACTATTTGACTCCAAAATTTGAACACTTTCTTTCACACTCTAGCTGGCAAACTCCAGAAGTCCTCTTTCATAAGCAGTGATTGGGATCACTGAATCATTCAGTAAAAGAAAGCCACTAAGGCTGTGATGTGATGATTCATGAACCAGAGTAGAAAAAGCTCATGAACTTTACCTAAAATGTATGCATTCCCTCCCATTCACAATGTTTTGAATACAATGTTTGGATACAATGTTTTATCCATTGTACCTAAATCTCTGATGTGCAAAAAAGCAAAATGGATGGTAACATACTTATAAAGAAATTCTATAGACTGGCAAGCTAAAAAATGTACCATTGATATAGAAAGTATCATTTATATCCAGGTCCCCAACCTCTGGGATCTAATGTCTGATGATCTGAGGTGGAGCTGATATAATAATAACAGAAATGAAGTGCACCTCTCTCCCCGTTCATGGAAAAACTGTCTTCCACGAAACCAGTCTCTGGTGCCAAAATGGTTGGGGACCTCTGATAACATCATGAAAATATTCCTTTTTGCGACACCTAGTAAGAAGATCCAAGGTTCAGTACATAGAGAAGTTCTGGTTTTACCTGAGTGGGCTAGTATGTCATACACTCTGCCTAATCCTTCTGACAGCCTAAGGGAGATGATTATTTCATTTTAAAGATGAAAAAAACAAACACAGTGGCAGAAGCAGCTTGACACAAGTCATATAACTAGTAAGAATGCAATCTATGTTTCACACTATTTAAAGAGTTTCTACCTGTACTTCATCATCATTTTCCCTAATCCGGCTTGAAGAAGGGCGAGGACTATGAGGAAAGCAAGCCCACAGAAGGTGAAGGCCTGCAACAACTCCCAGAGCAGCCCCATGAGCAGCGTCACTTGCAGAGGAGCGATCCACACAAAATGTGCCAGTGCGAGTCCCTGAAAAATAAAATCACAGTGAAAACCATGGACATTTTATCCTCCACCCCCAAAAACAAAGAGAAAATCAAGAACAGGAGAAAGAAATCAAGCACAGTGAGCTCATACAATCATGGTTCTGAATGCACTAAAATCTAGGTATTCATTATATGGAGCACACAGCAATGTGCTTAAACATTCTACACAGAGACTAACTGCAAGTTAGTCCAAACCAACTGCAAGTCACTGTGATTTTTTCCAGTGGATATGTGTGGTGATTGGATATCACCACACCACTTAGGTACCGTGTCTAGAATTCTTTAAGTAACTTATTCCTCTGTGAATAAAGCAAGAGCCATGACACAGAACATGAGAAGACAAGACTCTCCTGAATTTCAGTCTATAAAATTGCACAACCCTATTACCTGACCAAATACTCAGAAAACAACATGCACACTCAATTCAAAGTAAATTACTTAGCACGTGCTGAGAGTCTGATAGCATGCTAAATACTAGAAATGCAAAGATAAATACATTGTGTATAAAATACATAATCTGTCCTCAAGGACCTTGAATTTTATTGTGACAGAAGACAGCCCTAAACAAGAATTTTTCAGAGTATCATACTCAGCCAAAGGAAATAACTGATTTAAAGCATTAAAATGAAACAAGATCTGATAAGGATTTAATTTTGAAAAACCACACCAAATAAAAAGCCAGCTGAGGTGCCCTTGAGTTGTCTGGTTCTGTGAGATCCCAAAATGGCACTCTGCTACACAAGTCGGTTTTCAGAAATAGGGAAGCTAGGAATGCTTATGACATAACCACTCACTAGTTATCTGACTCAGAAAATCTTTGGGGTTGTATGATTTATAACAAAGGTGCATAAAAGAGTAAATCAGTAGGTACATACTTCATCAAATTTGTTCAGGTTGTTGGAAAGGAGACTAACAAGTTGTCCAATACTTATTTTATCCAGAACACGGCTTGATAGCTTCAAAGTCTAAAAGGAAATTAGAAGTTAGATGATGTCACTGCACAGTAGACATATTTATAAGCATGTTATAATACAGCTGAGGAGTTAGGTAACTATGCATGCATTTTTTAAGTAAACCTAATAAAATTATCTTATGTTCATTTAATTTAGTATCTTCTCAGATTTATAAATATTTCTCTTTACAATAAATATAATGGCATGCCTCTACTTGTATTATTTAACAGTATCTATGGGGTCGCAGAGTCGGACACGACTGAAGCGACTTAGCAGCAGCAGCAGCAGCAGAGAGGGTTAACAATTGTTTCTAGTCCAAAATGGGAAAAATATTGTACTTAAATATTCATTTATATACTGCAGAGGTTTACTTGTTGCTTTTTTATTTTTGTTTGTTTTTATTACAGATGAAACTAAAGGCAAGTGAAATTTGAGATTAAAACTTCAGTCTCATAGGGAATTATATTCAATATCTTGTAATAACCTATAGTGGAAAAGAATCAGGAAAAAAAAAGATATATATATATCTGCATCACTTTGCTGTATACTTGAAACTAATAATAATGTAAGTCAATATATTCAATAAAATTTTTTAAAATAAAATCTTGGCCTTAAATTTTTCATGTACTCTATGGTGACTATTGAATAAAATTACAGTTAAAGTCAATACAAGTATATTATAAATAATTATTAATAATTGTCTGAAAGATTACATTAACAACAAAAAATTCTTAAATTTTACAACAAAAAATACATCCATATAGACAAACAGGATTATAAGTAGATAAATTAATTATTATTATGAGTGGTCACAGGCACACTTCGCCTACAAAATTTAATAAGAATTGGCTTTGACTGAAGAGTACCCATTTAACATTTGCTTCAACTGACTCTCACACATGTATTGAGCACTTAGATACAAATCACTGTATTCAGGGTTTCAGGGATTATTATTAGTTATTAAAAAAATTATTACCTCAAGACACCTAACAAATACATGACTAAATATGATAAACTAGATAAAGGGAGTGGAATATAATAGGGTGGTTAAGAGCAAGTTTACATATCTGGTTATAAAAATCTGTAAATATTTCACTGAGGGAGAATTTAAGATGGTGTGGAATAACAGATAGTGTTTAGATAAGCACAGATGAAGAAAGAATAAAGCTGTTAACTCCAAATGCTATTAGAGTAGTATGTCGGGGCAGGGTCCATTGAGCTAGATGATACATGCTTTAGTAACACACTCAGTCTCAGGTGACCCGAATTCTATAGTGCTTAACATGGAATGTACGTGCACAATAAATACTCAGTGAATATCTACTCACTATATAGTTATCTTTCTCAAAATTCACAGGCAAAGTTCAACCTAGTTTGCATTTAGATTCATTATTTAAAATCTAATTTGAATGTATCATGTTGCAGATTTTGGAACAAAGAAGATGATGCTCTATGACAAAATCTATAATAATCTGGGAAGAGTCAGTGGCTGCCTGCCACATGGATAAAACTGGTCAGATAAGGCACTAGTTAACTTTAGTGACCAAACCACACATGGAGATGCAATTGTCTTCTTAGATGGTGATGTCAGTGCAGGTCAGTAGGTATGGCTAGAGGGGTAAAGTAAGCTGGGTAAGAGCACATATAAACAACACTGAGAAAGAACAGACATAGCTTCCAACTTTTCATTAACGCATCCTGGGTTTGAAGGAACATATATTGCTGTATTTGTGCTAAACATAATATAAGAACTAATCCACAAACTAAACAACTCTTTGCCCTCCCTTCCACTTTAGCCCTGAGGGCTTCATGTCTCTCTTTCTATGTAACACAATTTGACTTGCAACATTATTTCAGTACCTATCTTATGTTCTCTAGTAACTGGAAAACCCTTAACTTCAAGAGGGAAGCCCATGTGGCACAGTGGTAAAGAATCTGCCTGCCAATGAAGGAGACATGAGATGTGGGGTTTGATCCCTGGGTTAGGAAGATCCCCTAGATAGGAAATGGAAACCCACTTCAGTATTCTTGCCTGGAAAATTCCATGGACAGTGGAGTCTGGCAGGTCCATGGGGTCATAAAGAGTTGGACATGACTTCAAGGATTGTGACTTATCCACTTTAGAAATTTTGAAGCAGTTCTTACACAGTGTTCTATACTTTTTAGGCCTTTAGTTTATCAAAATATTTTATTCATAAAATAGGAATAATAGTTTCTACCATATAGAGTTTAGAGGAGGATCAAATGAAATGATATACCTAAATCACTTAGAAGTTTGTCATGAACATCAATTATCACTATAATAATCACTTTTATAACTGTTTTTATTTTTTTTAAGCACAGAGTATAATTTTATTTATTTATTTATTTATTTTTATTTTATTTTTAAACTTTACAATATTGTATTAGTTTTGCCAAACATCAAAATGAATCCACCACAGGTATACGCATGCTCCCCATCCTGAACCCTCCTCCCTCCTCCCTCCCCATACCCTCCCTCTGGGTCGTCCCAGTGCACCAGCCCCAAGCATCCAGTATTGTGCATCGAACCTGGACTGGCGACTCATTTCATACATGATATTATACATGTTTCAATGCCATTCCCCATATTTCCCTACCCTCTCCCTCTCCCTCTCCCACAGAGTCCATAAGACTGATCTATACATCAGTGTTTGTTTTGCTGTCTCGTACACAGGGTTATTGTTACCATCTTGCTAAATTCCATATATATGTGTTAGTTATAACTGTTTTTAAACTGGATTCAACTTTCTTTTATATGCATCTTGTCTAAATTCTATCTTCTAAATGATATCTAATAATTTATTCACTTATATAAAATTTCTGGATCAAGATAAGATTTTTATTGATTTATCACCTGTGCTTTCCTGGCACTTGTAAACTGATGAGATTGCAGCTGGGGTGATTTGGTTACACTGTGGACTCAGTTTTTCACTTGGGCCTCCATAAAAGGTCTGAACACTAATGTATAACTATCAAGGTTTTACAACACCACTGACCTTGCATGTATATTATGGAAATGTTAATGGGTTATTTGTAGAGGGAATGTCAGGTCCACAGCTCTTATAAGCCAAATATATAAAGTTTTTATATTGGGGGAATAAGAAAGAGAAGAAGGGTAAAGAAAATAACCAAAATAACCAACAAACTATCTATAAAAAAAAAAAAATAAGAAATCTTTAATCTTGGTAAATCAAAGAGTCACACATAAATCAGGTTGGTGAAAGCATGTATCATTGTGTCACTAAGATGACCTTAAAATGTGTTTGTAAGGTAAGAAATTCCTTTTTTTCCCCCACTGTGATGCATGGCATGCAGGATCTCAGTTCCTCAACCAGGGATCAAACCTGGGCCCCATGCAGTGGAAGTGTAGGGTCTTAACCACTGGATCACCAGGGAAGGCCTGGTAAGACAGTCTTAATTTGAATCCACCCAAAGCATGGTTTAGCAACGTGGGCTTTTGACTTGACAATGAATACGGAAAGTAGAAAAGGTTCTTATGGTTGCCGTGTATGTGTTATTTCAAAATTTTTAATTTCCAAGACTTAGGATGACAAAAATCTAACTCAAAATAAGGCAGTGGATACTATCATTGTGTCATAACTAGTTAAAAATAGCACGAAGTCATGTCCAACTCTTGTGATCCCATGAACTGTAGCCTGCCAGGCTCCTCTGTCCATGGGATTCTCCAGGCAAGAATATGGGAGTAGGTTGCCATTCCCTTCTTCATGGGAACTTCCCAACCCAGGAATTGAACCCATGTCTCCCACATTGCAGGTAGATGCTTAACTGAGCGAGCTATGGAGGAAGCCCCCATAACAAGTTAAGGTAGAAATATCAATTGCTTGGTTGATCAATAACAATTACACACT
Organism: Bos taurus; assembly: GCF_002263795.3. Lineage (NCBI taxonomy): Eukaryota > Metazoa > Chordata > Mammalia > Artiodactyla > Bovidae > Bos > Bos taurus. The sequence continues at coordinate 50,892,786 of NC_037331.1, forward strand.
ATATTCTTGTTATTGCACATAAAGACAAATGGCATTTTACCATAAGATGATATTTTGTCAATGACTTTTATGCACACAGCAAGAATCATTTCAACAGGGAGCCATGGATTCCAAAAACTGATGATATGGAAAAAACAAATATGAAGCTTAAAATACAGGCAGTTTACAGAATTACTCAATAATTATTAGTTGAAGGGAAGTATCAAGGAAAAATTAGAAATATTCATTATTCCTGCCATTTACTTCACAGCCCTACAAAACTGATTTTAGCATTTATCCCTTACTTGTACTAGTGTAACATTTAAAACACAATGCCACTAACAAGTAGCATAAAGACTGTGCAAGGAAGTATTACCTTCTTATAAATCAAACTAAACATAGCTATTCTCATCTGCATTCCAATGTGATGGAGACCAAAAATGGCTGGGTGCAGGAGCAGTGTCCTCACGATAAAGAGAAGGCATAGGCCTATGCCTAAGTAAATGGCAATGGAGCGTTCCACCTTGTTATCTGGGTCATAGGAAGCTATGATTCTTCCCAGTAAGAGAGGCTGGACTGCTTTGGTGACTTCCTGCAGAAGATGGAAAACAGAAAAATGAAATTTTATTTTTCTTTCATAAAGTGCCCTCACAATTTCAACACAAGCAGTTTCATCTTTACAGGAGGATTTAAAATGGGCTTACACAGCAGGCCATGCCATACGTGAAACTCTTGATGTCCTTTGTAATATCTTTATACTATGAAATAAGACTTTATTTAGGTTTTAGCAAAAATCATTTGGAAACATTTATGTATGAGGTGTTTTCTTTCTTTCTTTTTTTTTTTTTTTTACTAAAAATATATAGCAGCCATAAAGTAAAGGTCCAATTTCTAAAGTAGTGTGTTAATTGGTAACATCTACATTGCACTTAACACTTTATAAAATATTTTTCATTTGATTTTTATGACAACTTCAGGAGTCAAGAGTAGGCATTATTAGTTTCACAGTGCAGATGAAAAAACCGAAGCCAAAGAGACCAAGCGATTGATGTGATTTCAAAATAGAACTCTCAAAAGTACTTTGAGTGATAGAATGAACAGCAGAATGAACAGCTTCTTGAGACAACCACATAAAGGGGAGCTGGCAACAGGAGGGAGGAGCAAAAAGGCACTGGTGCTATTGACAGTCCGATGCTGTATCCTTCCCAGTCTGGGATAGGTGGTGACTTTTAGGAAGAAGTGTGTCAAAAAATTGCAGCTTCAGGCCAGTTTCCAACTATTCATCAAGGGCTCAAAGGTCTATGAGTTAACAAGAAAGAAAAGAAAGTGAAGTTGCTCAGTCGTGTCTGACTCTTTGAGACCCCGAATCCTGAAAGATGATGCTGTGAAAGTGCTGTACTCAATATGCCAGCACATTTGGAAAACTCAGCAGTGGCCACAGGACTGGAAAAGGTCAGTTTTCATTCCAATCCCAAAGAAAGGTAATGCCAAAGAATGCTCAAACTACCACACAATTGCACTCATCTCACATGCTAGTAAAGTAATGCTCAAAATTCTCCAAGCCAGGCTTCAGCAACATGTGAACAGTGAACTTCCTGATGCTCAAGCTGGTTTTAGAAAAGGCAGAGGAACCAGATATCAAATGGCCAACAGCTGCTGGATCATGGAAAAAGCAAGAGAGTTCCAGAAAAACATCTATTTCTGCTTTATTGACTATGCCAAAGCCTTTGACTATCTGGTTCACAATCAACTGTGGAAAATTCTTCAAGAGATGGGAATAGCAGACCACCTGACTGGCCTCTTGAGAAACCTATATGCAGGTCAGGAAGCAACAGTTAGAACTGCACATGGAACCACAGACTGGTTCAAAATAGGAAAAGGAGTTCATCAAGGCTGTATATTGTCACCCTGTTTATTTAACTCATATGCAGAGTACATCATGAGAAACGCTGGACTGGAAGAAACACAAGCTGGAATCAAGATTGGCAGGAGAAGTATCAATAACCTCAGATATGCAGATGACACCACCCTGATGGCAGAAAGAGAAGAGGAACTCAAAAGCCTCTTGATGAAAGTGAAAGTGGAGAGTGAAAAAGTTGGCTTAAAGCTCAACATTCAGAAAACGAAGATCATGGCATCCGGTCCCATCACTTCATGGGAAATAGATGGGGAAACAGTGGACACAGTGTCAGACTTTCTTTTTTTGGGCTCCAAAATTACTGCAGATGGTGACTGCAGCCATGAGATTAAAAAACGCTTATTCCTTGGAAGGAAAGTTATGACCAACCTAGATAGCATATTCAAAAGCAGAGACATTACTTTGCCAACAAAGGTCCATCTAGTCAAGGCTATGGTTTTTCCCGTGGTCATGTACGGATGTGAGAGTTGGACTGTGAAGAAGGCTGAGTGCCGAAGAATTGATGCTTTTGAACTGTGGTGTTGGAGAAGACTCTTGAGAGTCCCTTGGACTGCAAGGAGATCCAACCAGTCCATTCTGAAGGAGATCAGCCCTGGGATTTCTTTGGAAGGAATGATGCTAAAGCTGAAACTCCAGTACTTTGGCCACCTCATGCAAAGAGTTGACTCATTGGAAAAGATTCTGATGCTGGGAGGGACTGGAGACAGAAGGAGAAGGGGACGACAGAGGATGAGATGGCTGGATGGCATCACTGATTCGATGGACGTGAGTTTGAGTGAACTCCGGGAGTTGGTGATGGACAGGGAGGCCTGGCGTGCTGCAGTTCTTGGGGTCGCAAAGAGTTGGACATGACTGAGCGACTGAACTGAACTGAACTGGACTGTAGCCTGCCAGGCTCTTCTGTCCATGGGATTCTCCAGGCAAGAATACTGGAGTGGGTTGCCATTTCCTTCTCCAGGGGATCTTCCCAACGCATTCCCAGGTCTCCCGCATTGCAGGCAGAAGCTTTATCCTCTGAGCCACCAGGGAAGCACAGGATGAGTTAACAAGGGAAGACCAAAGTTGTGTTTTCCAAATCCACTTTGTCTGATCCTCAACTGACCACTGAATCAAACTGTTCACCAAATCATTACCACTTTGCCTGGATATGTAAGAACAGATTTGAACACATGGATTTGAATCCAGACGGTCTAAGTCTTAACCATCTTGCTAAACTGCCTTCAAAAGAAAAAGACAGAATTCTTGTTTCATGGTGGTCTAGTGAAATGGGGATATGAGGCTAAACCTTGCCTGGAAATAATGCTATGCTAATTGAGTCTATTTCATATGTATATTTTCAACCAGACAGCCCCTCCCCCCTTTTTGCCTAGCATTATTCTCCCTCAGCTGATAATTTGCTCCACCCACCCCACCCCCACCCCCATTTTCTACAATGTCTTTTCTAAACCTCAGTGCCCAACTCCATCAGCCCACTCATTCTCAATAGGTAAAGTGCTTTCCTATAACCACATCACCCCCAAGCTATAAGCCATAGTGCCATCCTTGACTGACTATAGGCTTTACGTAGCTATTCATTCAATACTTGGTATTCAGTACCTCATTTCAAATTAACCACGTAGACCAAGGTTCTGAATGTAAGAAAAAGTTCAAACCTTTTTAAAAACTTTCCAAACTAATCACAAACATGGAATATTAGAATTCTCTCATCCCATATAGCCACATTTTAATATAAGTTTGAATTGTACCAAACAGACAGATACTAAAAAAAATAAACAAACATGCTAACAACCTACCCAGATAAACCAGGTAAATAGTTGGCCATATCTACTAAAGAGTCTATTTATCTTCCCAGGTGGCTCAGTAGTAAAGAAGCCACCTGCCAATGCAGGGGGCATAAGAGATGTTGAGAAGATCCCCTGGAGAAGGAACTGCAACCCTCTCCAGTACTCTTGTCTGGGAAATCCCATGGATAGAGGAACCTGGTGGGCTGAAGTCCATGGGGTCGCTAAAGACACAGGACTTAGCGACTGAGCACACATGCACACAGAAGAGTACCTTCTATCTAAAAGGTAAATAAATGCAGAAATTACTGCTTGTTGGCATGTACCATTTTATGCATGCTTTGTACTTTTGTTACATGTACATTCATTTTTACAATATATAGAATTGTTTTTGAGGCTGTAACCTTTATATAAATGGTATCATATTGTGCTGCTTGCAACTTTCTTTTAACTTTTTAAACACAGTTGTGTTTCTGACATGTAGCCCCAATGATACTTATATATCTACCTCATTTATTCTAAGTGCTGTTTACATGACATCCTGTGACTAAATCAGGATAATCGCCCCATTCCCTATGCTGGGGAAGATGGGCTGTTCCCATTCCTCAACTATTAAATCTGTGCAAGTGCTGCCCTGGCTGTTTTTATTAAGTTCTATAGATTCATGCCAAACTTTCTCTAGAATAGATCATTTATTTCAAAATAATTCCTTAAACTATGAAAATGTACAGTCAACATGAACCTTAGATTTGAAACTACATGTATAAATATATCCGTAATACAAATATAATTTTCATAGTATGCTTATAGTGGCACTATTTCATCCTCAAACTTAATTTTACATCAATGTTTTATCCTAGAATTTTTCCATATTATGTCTACATTCTTCATAGACAAATGTCAATGCCACATCTATACTGATTTATTTTTACACTAATATTGGGTTTGCATTTGGTTAAATTGCTCTCTTGATTGCAGTCAAGAGGAATGAACTCATATGTGCCACCCATGTTGGATATACTGTGTGTGGCCATGAAGCAGAGAATAAGTTGGGAGCACTACCAGACATAACAGATAAAATGTCATTTCTTGTTCATTATAAGACTTTAGCCAGAAGACTATGATGTGTGACAACTTTCCATGAATCCAGCTGCTTGTATCATAATTAGCATAATCACCTTCCTCCTTTTTCCAGGACTAGTAGATACTATTATTGAATATAGAACCACTGATAAAAACCACCATGCATATTTCTAAGGAGTGACTCTTATCTATGGAATGCCAAAAAAGAATATTCTGAGGGAAAAGAGAAATATTTTAGTAATTGAGCTGTACACAGAATTTTTAGAGTTAGAAATATATGGGTTTACTTAAGTTTTCTCCTACTGAGTAATCTGAACTAAAGTCCCTGCCACTGTATCACCATTATATTTTTTCCATAACCTGTCACCTCACAACAGAACTATTTGCAGAATTGGAATTCAGTTGTGACTTATAACAAAATAAATAAGACTGTGTTAATCTGATTCAGATACCTATTCTGCAGGTTGCATGACTGAATTAATTAGCTGTCACCTTACCTCAAACAAAAAGAGAACATATTCATCCTTTGAACAACAATGGCTATTCCACAATGACATTGGTAGCATTACTCTGGGAGGGTACATGTTCACAGAAAAAAGAAAAGAAAAATGCAGAAAATTTTTGGTAGAGAAAATTTTAATAATTTGACCATCTGCCAACAGCAAAACATAAACCTCACTGCCACATGGAACCCATCAACATTCAAGGACAAAATCAGCACTCCAGACCCCTCCTCCTATAGTTTTCCATGCTCTGTTTTAAGCAGCGTGTTCTCTAATATTTATAATGAAAGCACTTACAGACATCACCTGATTTTATTATTTGGAAAGGAAAACAATGGTAACTGATACCTAGGCTTAATCTATGTGTGCAGTCCTTTAAAAAACCATCGTGGTAATGACTGGGAGAAACACAGTCCTCTATTCTTACTTCGTGTGAACCCTGTTGCCAGACTATTTTCATTACACAAGAAAAGTCCCAATTTGCGACCATATAAAATAGTGCAAGCTGACTAAGGCTTGAATGTAATGAGGTAGAATGCAAATTTATTTAAAATTTGATAAAATATTTTATTTTTAATCAGACACAAATCAAGATGAAATTAAGAGTTCACTTAGATAATGGGAGAAGCCTGATACCAATCTTTAAGTCAGCGTGACAAGGCAATAAACACTGAAATGAGAGTCATGAAATCCAAGTTCTTATCCCAGCATGTTACCTACACTCTGTGTCACCTTAGTCACTTCCCTCCTCTTGACAGTTTCCTCACTCATAAACTAAGTGGTGGAGCAAGCTTATCTTAAAGATCCCCTCCAGAGCTAATATCTCAGATTATATGATCTGAGTTCAGGGAATCCCACGGCAGAGGCTGAGGATTCCCTGGACAATTGTCTAGCACACATCCTGACATTGCTATGTGTGTTTTCTACTCACAGGGATGCAGGTATGAATAGTATGAGTTCAGAAGACCATCTGGGTAGACGGGGTCAAGCTAGAGAACAGCACAAGTGACTACCTTCCTGTTGGGAATATATTTAGATTAGCCTGCCAAGAAAAAATTAAGAAGCCTGAAAATACCTCCTGGGAAATACATCTGGTCTCTCCCGGGATCCTCTAGACCTCAGCTTAAATGAACTGTAGTGGAGTCTGAATCCTTTAACCATTTTGTTTTATCTGCACACTTAGGACAGCGTCAGATGTTTCTAGAGATATGAACGTCCGCTGGATAGTTAAACCAAGAAAGAAAGTTCAGGTGAAAACAGAAAACTTGGTTCATGCTTGCAATTACATTAAATTAATTAATCCCAAGATTACTTTAAAAATTATAATTGCAAATCCAAAGCATAGTTGTTTCTAATACAGGAGGAATCAGTTGAAAAACCTCTAAGGTTACATTGTTTTCTATAGTGTACAGTCAGTAAAATCATCATTATCATCTCGACTTGCTTTATATATATTTTATGTATCTTAATCCCAGAAATGTAGAAAGAAAACAGAAATTATATAAAATAAGAAAATAGATTCCTAGATACCAAGAGTAATAATTAAGTAAGCATCCCATTTCTAGTAACAATACAACAAATGATACATTGAAAATACCAATAATTAATATATACATATCTTAAAATATATTCTAAAAAACATTACTAAGACATATTTTTAAAGTCTTAAGTAAATGGAGAGACTGTAAACTTTCTAAAAAGAAAAAATGAATATTACAAAGCTAACATTCTCTTTCAAGTTATTGTATAAAATTAACACAATCTTCATCAGAATTCCTACTGGATATTTGGGCATGAACCATAAGAGCAGGGACTGTCAGCTTTTCTGAGAGTCCCAACATCATGCACCATACCTAGCACAGAATATCCATTCAGCAAATACTTGAATCAACAGATAAAATGATTCAAAATTTCATTTGGAAAAAAACAAGAGACTAACCAAAAACATTTGGGGAATAAGAATAATGTGTGAGAAGATCTACCTTACTGGGTATTAAATTATATTATACAGCTCTAATAGTTTGGGGAATGACAAAGAAATAGACTGATTTGTCTGGAATATTCAAGAACAGGTCCAAGTACAGACAGCAATTTTATATGTAATAAAATATGTCATTTTATTTCAGTGCAGAAAGTACAATAAACAATGGAGACACTCACACTTATTTTTAAAAAATTAGATTTCTATCTCAGACATGGGCTTCTCTGGTGGCTCAGACAATAAAGAATCTGCCTGCAATGCTGGAGACCCAGGTTCAATTCCTGAGTCAGGAAGATGCCCTGGAGAAGGGAATGACTATCACTCTAGCATCCTTGCCTGAAGGATTCCATGGACAGAGGAGCCTGGTGGGCTATAGTCCATGGGATCACAAAGAGTCAGACACAACTGAGCAACTCGCACTTTCACCTTCATTTCATACATACATCCAAATAAATTCAAATAGATTCAATAATTACACATAATGCTGGATGCTTGGGGCTGATGCACTGGGACGACCCAGGGGGATGGTGTGGAGAGGGAGGAGGGAGGAGGGTTCAGGATGGGGAACACATGTATGCCTGTGGCGGATTCATTTTGATGTTTGGCAAAACTAATACAATTATGTAAAGTTTAAAAATAAAATTTAAAAAAAGAAAAAAAAAAGATGAAAAAAAATTTTTTTAAGAAATATGCACTTACAACTCTGGGTAGAGAAGATTTTTTAAATGTCAAATGCCAAAGACAGAAAACAAACCTAAAACAAAAAGTACAGGTATGGGCAGCAAGTTTTTAAAAACTGAAACTTCTGATCATTAAGAAAATAAAAAATTAACAAAACCCACTAGAAACAAATAACAGGCTGAGGAAAATAGCCTTTCAAAAAGCAATAAGAAAATAAAAATAAACAAATAATATTAAAAGGCAATCAATTTACACCCCTCAAAAACATGTATATATAAATGCTTAATACATGTGCGTGCATGTTAAGTCATTACAGTCATGTCTGACTCTTTGAGACCGCATGGCCTGTAACCTGCCAGGCTCCTCTGTCCATAAAAACTGTTTAAACTCAGTAGGAGACAAAAATAATTCAAATAAAATGATAATACACTTTTTAACAATTTGGAAATGTTTTTAAAATTATAATACCTATTGTTAGGACTGAATTTTCATACTTTAGTATAAGGAAAGTAAATTAATATATCTTTTCTGGAAGGCAATTGGAAAATCTACTAAAATTTAGCTTTTAAAGAGATGTGCATTGAAAGATTATTTATAACAGTGAAAAATTGGAGGCAATCTAAATGTTCAATGATGAGGAACTGATAAAATAAATTATGGTACAGCCACATGAGTCATTAAGCATTAAAATGACTAGGTAGAAAAGTATCTAATGATATGAAAAGGCATTCATAATGCATTAAGAGAGGTAAATTTATAATGCATTATTTAAAGTAATGATTCACATCCCTTCGTTAAGTATATATATTCTTATGGGAAAAAGTTGGAAGATAAGCATCAAGTTTATCAATAATTATCTGATAATTTTCTTAATCATAAAAACACTCAAAATTAATAAACTTTAGATAGAAAGTTGTATATACCTTATGATAGTAAATAAATGATAAAAAGAAAACACACATACAAAAAAATGGAAGTGTAAACACACAGGCAGGGATATACCCAGAATTTACCATAAAATACAAACAGTACTGGCTTACATACCAAAGGAAAGGCTTATGATTTGAGAGAGTAAACAAAAGTGTCAAATTTTTATTTATCTTGATACACTACAGTCTGATGGAAATTTTTGACTTTATACTAACTGCTAAACAAACATTTTACATATTTGACATAGAAAATAAAACCTACCCACTGTTCCAACTATGCAATTTTTGCAAAAATGTATGTACACCAACACCAAGAACAGAATTCAAAAGTATCATCATAGTATCTGTCTACCCTGAAGCATGTTTTTAGATTCAACGCCTAACTGAAAATGTTTTGCTTTTGGTATTTTCCTTTGAGTGTTTATTGATTTAATAACTATTACTAGCAATGTCTTTACTAGAAATCTAAGCTATGTTCTTCATGTTTTATAAGAACATGTTCCTGGACTTGCTGATATAGTAGCAAGAGTAGGCTTAATTCAGAAAATGGAATACTATAAGATATGTTAAAATATTAATTTTAATTTCTGAAATAATAGTTAGAGTCTAGGTATTTTTATATGCTCTAGAAATATGAAATTGGTACTCTAAGACTTGCTTCTAGAGTATGGAAAAATAAGTAAATGCAAATAATAGGAGTATTTGTAAAGGTCGGTATAGACTATATTTAATGGTACAGTAACAGGTAACACTTATGAAGCACTTTCTTTGTACCAAGATATACTCCACATGCTTAACTTTAATTTGCACAATAATTCTATGAAGTAAGAGCTATTATTGTCTCCATTTACAATTTTAAAAAACTGAGACAAACAGTCTAAATAACTTGTCCAGTGTCAGACAGCTAGCAATTGGTTAAAACTAGGATCAAACCAGTTTGGTAACAGAGCCTCAACTCTTATTTATAACCTTAAATCAAAATGAAAACTGTTATAACATGACCTGGTTTTCCCCAAGTTGATCATCAGTACAAGCATTGTGATTTGTTCAACATTAAACTACCAAATCAAGTTATGGTAATATCACTGCAATTTAAAATAAATACTATTTTTCTAGGCCCCATATGATAGACACATAATTTAAAAGTTAAAAGGAATCATAGAAACTGTACACCATCACCACATCACACTCATGAGTCACCACTCGATACTGGTTAACTAGAAGACATAAAGAGGCCCCAAGCTCACAGCAAGAATGAGGAAACTGGGCCACCGGTCCCAAAAGAGTCGGACATGACTTAGTAACTAAACAACAATAAACATGCAGTTTAAGCTGTAAGTACAATACATGATCACAGATGATTCCTAATTTATAAATCAACTTAATTCTAAAGTTTCACATGTGAGAACAGATGCATTTTGCCCCAGAGACAATATCCTATGAGACATGGTGTTGGATTCCTAAATTCGTCTTTAAAAACACATGTAATGCTAAATGCTTGTGCAGCAACTTTGTGTTCAATAGTACTGTAAAAGCCTAACCAACCCACATAATATTGTTTTTAACAGAAAGAGATTGGATCATCTCTCCATGCAATCTTGAGAGTACCTCCTAGCTATACCTTTGCCCTCTCCATGCACACTGTCATCTACTCTCCAACAGAGTCTTGAGAGAGAGTGCCAGAGTAAGACACAGAAAGTTAATAGTTAACATTGGGACTTTGAAATAAACCCTTCAGTTCAGTTCAGTTCAGCTCAGTCACTCAGTCGTGTCCGACTCTTTGCGACCCCATGAATGGCAGCACGCCAGGCCTCCCTGTCCACCACAAACTCCCGGAGTTCACTCAGACTCACGTCCATCGAGTCAGTGATACCATCCAGCCATCTCATCCTCTGTCGTCACCTTCTCCTCCTGCCCCCAATCCCTCCCAGCATCAGAGTCTTTTCCAGTGAGTCAACTCTTCACATGAGGTGGCCAAAGTACTGGAGTTTCAGCTTCAGCATCAGTCCTTCCAAAGAAATCCCAGGGCTGATCTCCTTCAGAATGGACTGGTTGGATCTCCTTGCAGTCCAAGGGACTCTCAAGAGTCTTCTCCAACACCACAGTTCAAAAGCATCAATTCTTCGGCACTCAGCCTTCTTCACAGTCCAACTCTCACATCCGTACATGACCACTGGAAAAACCATAGCCTTGACTAGATGGACCTTTGTTGGCAAAGTCATTTCTCTGCTTTTCAATATGCTATCTAGGTTGGTCATAACTTTCCTTCCAAGGAGTAAGCGTCTTTTAATTTCATGGCTGCAGTCACCATCTGCAGTGATTTTGGAGCCCAAAAAAATAAAAGTCTGACACTATTTCCAGCTGTTTCCCAATCTATTTCCAATGAAGTGATGATCTTCATTTTCTGAATGTTGAATTTTAAGCCAACTTTTTCACTCTCTTCTTTCACCTTCATCAAGAGGCTTTTTAGTTCCTTTTCACCTTCTGCCATCAGGGTGGTGTCATCTGCATATCTGAAGTTATTGATATTTCTCCCAGCAATCTTGATTCCAGCTTGTGCTTCTTCCAGCCCAGCATCTCATGAGGTACTCTGCATAGAAGTTAAATAAGCAGGGTGACAATATACACCCTTGACATACTCCTTTTCCTATTTGGAACCAGTCTGTTGTTCCATGTCCAGTTCTAACTGTTGCTTCCTGACCTGCATACAAATTTCTCAAGAGGTAGGTCAGGTGGTCTGGTATTCCCATCTCTTTCAGAATTTTCCACAGTTGATTGTGATCCACACAGTCAAAGGCTTTGGCATAGTCAATAAAGCAGAAATATTCCTGTTCGTTTCCAAGGCAAACCATTCAATATCACAGTAATCCAAGTCTATGCCCCAACCAGAAACACTGAAGAAGCTGAAGTTGAACGGTTCTATGAAGACCTACAAGACCTTTTAGAACTAACACCCAAAAAAGATGTCCTTTTCATTACAGGGGACTGGAATGCAAAAGTAGGAAGTCAAGAAACACCTGGGGTAACAGGCAAATTTGGCCTTGGAATACGGAATGAAGCAGGGCAAAGACTAATAGAGTTTTGCCAAGAAAATGCACTGGTCATAGCAAACACCCTCTTCCAACAATACAAGAGAAGACTCTACACATGGACATCACCAGATGGTCAACACCAAAATCAGATTGATTATGTTCTTTGCAGCCAAAGATGGAGAAGCTCTATACAGTCAACAAAAACAAGACCAGGAGCTGACTGTGGCTCAGATCATGAACTCCTTATTGCCAAATTCAGACTTAAATTGAAGAAAGCAGGGAAAACCACTAGACCTTTCAGGTATGACCTAAATCAAATCCCTTATGATTATACAGTGGAAGTGAGAAATAGATTTAAGGGCCTAGATCTGGTAGAATGAGTGCCTGATGAACTATGGACAGGTTCGTGACATTGTACAGGAGACAGGGATCAAGACCATCCCCATGGAAAAGATATGCAAAAAAGCAAAATGGCTGTCTGGGGAGGCCTTACAAATAGCTGTGTAAAGAAGAGAAGCGAAAATCAAAGGAGAAAAGGAAAGATATAAGCATCTGAATGCAGAGTTCCAAAGAATAGGAAGAAAAGATAAGAAAGCCTTCCTCAGCGATCAATACAAAGAAATAGAGGAAAACAACAGAATGGGAAAGACTAGAGACCTCTTCAAGAAATAAACCCTTAGCCACACTTAATCTCAGTGGGATTCCTGTCCCTTTCATTCAGGGACTCCTTGGCCATGATAAGTCCACCTAGTTCTTTTCTCACAACTGTAACTTCTAACTAGCCTTTCTCTTCTTCTATGACCCTGCAAGTCCCTGCTACTCAAAGTATAGTGCTAGGAAAAGAGCATCTTCACCTGGGAGCTTTTTTCTTTTTTTAATTTTTATTGGCATATAGTTGATTTATATTATCGTGTTACTTTCTTGTGAAGTGAGTGAAGTCGCTCAGTCGTGTGTGACTCTTTGCGACCCCATGGACTGTAGCCTACCAGGCGCCTCAGTCCATGGAATTTTCCAGGCAGGAGTACTGGAGTGGGTTGCCATTTCCTTCTCCAGGGGATCTTCCCAACCCAGGGATTGAACCTGGGTCTCCCACATTGCAGGCAGACGGCTTTACTGTCTGAGCCATCAGGGAAGCCCTTTCTTTTAGAGATGAAGAATCTTAGGTTCAACTCAGAAACTTCTATATTTTAGCCAGGTGGGAAGAGCTGCTGCCTAGTATGTATATAAAAGTTTGAGAAACATTGTCCTTCTGTCATTAAGGGAGCTAATAATTATTTTTTTGTTTAAAAATTTTTGATATCATTTTTAAAAATTCAACTAAAAAGTTCCAAAAGTACCACCCCACCCCCCATATCCTCACCTTAGATTCTAACGAAAGTCAGATGCATTCAGTGAAAATGTTCATGCCAGTCTACCTCAATCAGAATCACTGGGGGAATTTTATTCCAGAGTCCATCTCAGACCAAATAAACCACTTTATGTAGGGTCAGACTGGTTACACTAAAGTAAAAATAACCTGTTTCAAAGAAATCTAAACCATATAATTTTCCAAACCTTGTCACAGGAACTGGATAGTACACTATGGGCTGCACAAGTAAGTGTAGCCATGTCTTAGGAATGGGGGTTCTAGTAGAGGACGGAAATATTCAGGATACAGGGTGAGTGTAGGCAGTATAGCGTTCAAGACCCCAAGGGGGTAAGAGAAGAAGTTAGATAGAGGGGATGGGAGAGGAAGCTGAAAAGAGTCCTCCATGACAGTCATCTAGATTTGCTGGAGGTAGCTGACCTTTACCATCTGAGCCAGCAGGGAAGCCCACTTCCCTGGTGGCTCAGATGATAAAGCATCTGCCTACAATGTGGGAGACCTGGGTTTGATCCTCTGGAGAAGAAAATGGCAACCCACTCCAGTATTCTTGCCTGGAAAGTCCCATGGATGGAGGAGCAATGGTAGGCTACAGTCCATGGGGTCACAAAGAGTTGGACACAACTGAGCAACCTCACTTTCTTTTTGACTTTCACTTTCAGCTGACCTTAGGTTAAAGGGACATGCTAGTAAAAGTTATGCTTAAAGCTCTTCAAGCCAGGCTACAGCAGTATGGAAACCAAGAACTTCCAAATGTACAAGCTGGGTTTAGAAAAGGCAGAGCAACCAGAAATGAAATTGCAAACATTCCCTGGATCATAGAGAAAGCAAGGGAATTCCAGAAAAAAAAAAAAATCTACTTCTGCTTTATTGACTACACTAAAGCCTTACAAGCACAACAAACTCTGGAAAATTCTTAAAGACACGGGAGTACTAGACCACCTTACCTTTATGCAGGTCAAGAAGCAATATACAAACTTGTACGCAGGTCAAGACGCAACAATTAGAACTGGATATGGAACAATAGACTGGTTCCAAACTGGCAAAGCAGTACATCAAGGCTGTATTGTCATCTTGCTTATTTAACTTACATGCAGAGTACATCATGTGAAATGCCAGGCTGGATGATTCACAAGCTGCAGTCAGGATTTTTGGGAGAAATATCAACTTCAGATATGCAGATAATATCACTCTAATGGCAGAAATTGAAGAGGAACTAAAGAGCCTTGTGAAGAGACTGAAAGAGAAGAGTGAAAACACTGGCTTGAAACTCAACATTCAAAAACCTAAGATCATGGCATCTGGTCCCAACACTTCATGGCAAATAGAAAGGGAAAAAGTGGAAACAGTGACAGATTTTAGTTTCTTGGGCCCCAAAATCACTTCAGATGGTGACTATAAGCATGAAATTCAGACACTTGCTCCTTGGAAGGAAAGGCATGACAAACCTAGATAGCATATTAAAAAACAGAGGTATCACCTTGTCAATAAAGGTCTGTATAGTCAAAGCTATGGTTTTTCCATATGGTAGTTATGTAAAGATGAGAGAATTGAATCATAAAGAAGGTTTAGAACTAAAGAACTTATGCTTTCATACTGTGGTGCTGGAGAAGACTTTTGAGAGTCCCTTGAACTGCAAGGAGATCAAACCAGTCAATTCTAAAAGAAATCAACCCTGAATATTCATTGGAAAGACTGATGATGAAGTTCCAATGCTTTGGCCACCTGATGCAAAAAGCTGACTCAGTGGAAAAAACCCTGATGCTGGGAAAGATTGAAGGCAAAAGGATAAGAAAGTGGCAGAGGATGAGATGGTTAGATAGCATCACCAACTCAATGGACATTAGTTTGAGCAAACTCAGGGATATAGTGAAAGACAGGGAAGCCTGGCGTGCTGCAGTCCATGTGGTTGCAAAGAGTCAGAGTCATGACTTAGTGACAACAACAGCAACAATGAAAAGGGACATAAGTAAGTCAAAGTGCCTACACCAGAGACTACTCATGTGTAGAATTTCCCCAAACACTCTCTTCATTAGCAGTATGCCTGAACTCAAACACCTACCCAATGTCTTTGTCCAAACATGATGACAAAGATCTTCTTTGGCAAGACAGACTGTGGGACTTGACAACTCTAGCACCACAAGTCCCAAGACATCTTTATGCCCCTTAAACTTCTGGGGCTTAAGAAATTTAAATAATAAAAGTAGTTTGACCCAAGTTTTACTGATGTGTATCTCAATTTGATGATGGAAATATGCCCAGAGCTGCCTAGGAGTCAAAAATATATTTGAGCACGCACTTGTAAATTTCTTATCATAATAAAAGTATCATGATAACCATATTCTCTAAGTAATCTGCTTATAGAACTCCCTTCCCTTGACTCCCTCTAACTGTCCTTAATTGACTCACATAATTTTTCAACAGTCAGTTTCTCTTCTATGCTCAGAGTCTTAGATGTTAAAGGCAATTTTGTATCTGGCTGCTGAGTCAAATGCAGAAAAGAAAAAAAAAAAAACAAGTACATAGTTAATGAGGAGAGGCTATAGCTAATATGACTTAAAATTACATCACTATTGCAGAGAGACAAACTCTTTCCTGATGGCATTTCCTTTTTTTTCTTAACCTTTCACAGTCAACAGCAAATTTTATAGTAC
The DNA here is from genome assembly GCF_002263795.3 of Bos taurus. NCBI lineage: Eukaryota > Metazoa > Chordata > Mammalia > Artiodactyla > Bovidae > Bos > Bos taurus. Next base: position 50,908,690 of record NC_037331.1, read on the forward strand.
TTTTTCTATCAGTCCTGAAACCAATCAAACCTTCTTTACACCATAATTATTCTGGTTTAGAGGGACTAAGAACACACAGGACACCTTGAAAGTATGTCCATCTTTTACCAAGCATAATCTTATAGCAGGTTCGAGAATCCCTGCTCATTTAATGCAACAAAAATTACCAGAATGACACACACAGAGGAAAGAAGAAACACCCAGAAAGAATACAATAAATACCAAGGCATTTGGTACAAGTTGTTTAAAAGGAGAGAGGTCTTATTAGAATAGTGAATTTTTCTCTCCTTCTTTTCTTCCTGTAACAGATTAAAAGAATGGAGTAGAGAGATCAGATGCCCTGAGAAGCTACAATCATCTTAATGACCACCATATAAATTCTTAAAGACTTAACAGTTTTCAGCATTTTCACTGCTTAAAACTGCACAGTGAGGCCATCAAGGCTTTACTCTGTGACAAGGCTGAGAAACCCACAGCCTCAGCACACCTGTGCCAATAAATATTCTCTCCCTGCCTTCCCACCATACACATGTCAATTGCTTTCCCCACCAGTCCTTTTCCTCATCCATATTCTGCTGGTTATCAGCGGAAGTTGAGCTGATGGAAATCAACTTTGCCCTTTAAACGTGCTGTCAGTTCCAGACCAGGGGCTTTGGGCCCGGCTTAGCTCAGGAGCATCCGTCACTCCTCACTCCCACCTCTGGGTAGTTAATTAATACACCTACAAAGGCTTTAAGATTCCTTTTGCTGGGATATTTTTAGGCTTGAGACATTTAAGAACAAGCTAGTCTTTCTCCACATTCACTTCATTCTTCTACTACTTAATTTTTTCTATATCTTTGACCCTTAGCACTTCTGGCTCTTGGGTGGATTTCACACAATTCCTTTCCAAGTATAAGCGGAAACATTCCAGTTGGTTCCCCTGTCCTGCCACCAAAATCTGAATTTTCTTCAGATTTGTCCCTGAGGTGACCCTAGAAGAATCCTCAACCTTCAAACTTTTAACCTGTATCTCCTGAGAAGATGCAGAGTAGATCAGCAGGCCCAAGACTGATTACTACAGCCACCATTCTATTTAGTACTGACATACAATCATTATATAGTGACAGAGCAATTATAATCTGATCTAATGGAAGGGTCACAGGCTTTGGAACCAAAGAGACCTGGCTATCACCAAATTTGCCATATGCATAACTTTGAAAAGTTACTTAATTTCCTGCATCTCAATTTTCCTTTCTGTTGGAGACACTAATGCCTGCTTCATAGCATTACTAGGAGAATTAAACAAAATAATCTTTATAAAGGGCTTAATGCTGAACCTGGAATAGCTAAGATACTCAATAAATATTAAACTATATTTTGATCTGTGTATATCAGACCAAACATAAATTTTATAAATATGTTCATGCATCATCTAAATTTCCATGTTTAGATGAGGGCTTTTGTTCACATGAAACTTCTATCCTGGTGGAATCTAGAGGAACAAACTATCTCACAAGTCAGGCAGAGCATAAAAAGGACTTAATAATTCAGCCTTTCTCCCAGCTTCTACTCAGTTGTGTTTATGTTAATCAATGGAAGCAGCATGTGATGGAGAACATGAAGAAAAATGAGTTTCACCACGGCCTTAGTAATGGCATAACAATTATCTAAAGTAGTCACTTTGATCCAAGGATGACCATTATATGTTATGGCCAGAGAGAATTGTACTTTTAATACTCTGGTTCAAAGGCAGAGTTTGTAGTCAGCAAGGCAATCAACACATTTTTTTAAATAGATAAAACTGTTTCCCAAAGTCTGGGTGCTCACATTAAGAAAAATCACCTCAAAAATATCTTAAAAGATAATGAATTCCTCAGCTGCCTTATTCATATTTACAAATAAAATAGCATCACCCCCAAACTACTGCACATTTCCATACAGATAGATAAACAGACAATTTCAAAAGGCAGAAGAATGTCTTCCATGAGGTCATCAAGAGGATTATAAAACATGTGATCATCCTTGTCAAAACAAATGTGGAAACGTACTTATTTGGTATGCATTAAGCACAAGTTCTTAAAGCAATGCAACTTGCTGGGCACCTCTTGGGGAGCACTAATGCACTCCTCACTTCCAGAGGCATAAAGACCAATATAATTGCAACACAAATCCATCCAGTTGGTACCTAACCTCCCAAAGTAAATATTGTACAGTAAGTTTTCAACTTGCCATCACTTTTACAGGTTACAATCAAGGATACAAAATGATGCTCTGGTGATGTAAAAAGTAATAGGTTAGAGTCACATTTGACAGCAGCTGGGGAACATAGACTGCACTTGAGCACCATAAAGCCTGGAGTCCTCACACATGGAGATCTCTTCACAATGCAGGTGACACAGAAGATTGAGAAAACATACTGCAGGAGTACTTCACTGCTGTATTTTTAATTTTTGCTATTTAAAACAATTCAGCATGCAGATATGATTTCAAAATATTACAAATACTCATGTATGAAATTAGCTGAATTTTACCTAATTCTCCTGATACTGTCTCCTGACCTTCTTATGTACAATATAGGAAAATAAAATCACCCGCAATCTTATATTCCAGTACAATAATGTGATTTGTGATAACAGAAATGATTTTTTTTAAGATTTATTCTACTGAACCCATTTTAAATTATAATACGCCACCTGTGTTCCAGTATCTCTTAGTTCCAAAGCACTTTTTACTTGTCTCCACTAAAGTTTTAGTGGTTTCTTTGTATTTGGAGTTAGATTAGTCCTTTTTCCTGTGTACCAGATTACCCTATTCCTTTTACAATCTTAAAAATGAATGTAATTATTTTAACTACAGTGAGTTTACAAATAAAAGCCTTACCCCTAAATATAATATGATTCCATAGAACATAAATCTCCAGAAAAAGCATCGTCGAAGGGCATTTATGAGTTTGGGATTTTTCTTTGAAGCCAGTTCTCTGTCCCATTCTCTGCAAAAGAATAAAAAGTGGGACCAGTAAGTTGCATGTGCAAATATTTGAATTCTCTATTTCCCTTAACATAGTTTTATTCACACAAGTACATCCATGGAGATTAACCCAAGTGACCAGAGAGACAAAAACTTGTGGGGGAGCTTCCAACACTATCTCAGGCAGATATTTGGCTGAATTCAATGCTCCACCATACACTAATTTTCAAGGAGTTGACTTCATGACAAGTCCACATTATATATGCTAAAGAAATGTTCTGGGATTCTAAAAATCAATGAATGTGAGAGTTGGATAAATAAAATACAACTCTTATGAATACACATAACCATGCTTGGAACAAGGTGAAAAATAAATACTTAATTTTTTCCTTTACGTCTTATTCTTTATCTATTTGTAACTGTAGTGGACTGTACAAAATTTTGCTGTAAAACCAAAAACAAGGTTAAAAGTCAGGTGGATTTTTCTGTGATTTAACATTAGAAAAATGTATTATTTGGATTTTGTTTTTAAATGTAGGAGTATGGAACAAATATCATCAAATGTCACTTTCATATAAAAGTCTTTGGAAAATTGGGATATAATCAAATTCTGTATTTTCTGGTAGAACAGAAATTTAAAAGTATGAAAAATGGTTGGTATTAAATAAATGTTGCTTTTTCTTTAAATGCTATACATCCATAACCTGATTATATTTAAGGTTTTGCCATTACTTTCTGTTAATAAAAACCTTCTTCTTTCCAAGTGGTTAAAATATATCCCTAAATGTTACCCTTCATCTTCCTTTTTATACTGTACAGAGATGAGAAATTTCACAGGAAAGAACTATATAAAGATTCTGCATTTTTTCAACAGCTATTCTCATCACTGGCTTTCTCTAGTAGCTCAATGGTTGAGAACCTGCCTGCCAAAGTTGGAGACTCGAGTTCAATCCCTGGGTTGCGAATAACCCCTGGGGAAGGAAATGGCAATTCACTCCAGTATTCTTGCCTGGGAAATCCCATGGACAGAGGAGCCTGGTGGGTTACAATCCATGGGGTTGCAAAAGAGTCAGATGCAACTGAACAACAAATTCTCATTACTATCCATCTACCTTTATTAGAGGTGTTCTAAGTTATTCCGAAGGAAGCTCACACATCTGAGATATGAAGGCAGATTTGGCAATCATGGGCATTGTACATGGACACTCGCTTTCCTGAGAAGCTTACTATCTATCATGCCTAACCCCTATGCCATCCATCTATCTGCTCACACTCTTTCCACTCCTTACTCACACACAGTACTTGCCTCCCTTCCATGTCATGCAGTGATTCACAACAGGGTAAGAAGCAAAATATGGAGGCAGAATCTGCCTCTTTCAACGGAAGAATGAGTCGGATGAGAAAACCAGGAAGACAGGTGGTACATAAACCAAAGAAACGATTTCAAGGTGGGAAGAAGTGGTCAACCCTGAAGTCATGGTAGGAAGATGTCATTATATTTCATATTAAGAGACCTCTGGTGAACATGGTCAACATCATCTTAATAACATGGTAAACACAAAAATTATAGTCAGGGAGCTGGGATGTAAAGGAAAGGAGGAGAAGTGGAGAAACCAGGAGAGCAGAGAATATTAAGAATGAAAAAAAATTAAAAAAAAAAAAGAATGGGGTAGCGATCTGAGGGGGAAAACAAAGCTGCAGAATTTTTTTTAGTGGATGGGACTTGTACTACTGGAATGTGAAGGAATTGGCAGTGAGGGTAGATGCTGTGTTAGACCCAGTAAGCATTCTGAACACCAAGAGCTGAATCACAAGGGAAGAAATTTTATACTTAGCAAGTACGTAGCTGAGTTATACTCATGAAATGAATGTGTGGTTTGCACACAGGAGAGTTACACAGAGTTCAAATCCAAGGTCACAAACTGAGCCAGATGGACCAATGTACTTCAACTGCAGGGTAACTGCCTGAGGGCCTTTGTCACAAATCAGTTTTCGAAATATGAGGCAGGGTCACTTTCCAAGGGTGCAGTGGAAACAGTGACTGACTTTATTTTTGGGGGCTCCAAAATCACTGTAGATGGTGACTGCAGTCATGAAATTAAGACACTTACTCCTTGGAAGGAAAGTTATGACCAACCTAGACAGCAGAGTTGGACACAACTGAAGCGACCTAGTAGCAGCAGCAGACAGCATATTAAAAAGCAGAGACATTACTTTGTCAACAAAGGTCCATCTAGTCAAGGCTATGGTTTTTCCAGTAGTTATGATTGGATGTGAGAGTTAGACTATAAAGAAAGCTGAGCGCAGAAGAATTGATGCTTTTGAACTGTGGTGTTAGAGAAGACTCTTGAGAGTCCTTTGGACTGCCAGATCCAACCAGTCCAACCTAAAGGAAATCAGTCCTGGGTATTCATTGGAAGGACTGATGTTGAAGCTGAAAATGCAATATTTTGGCCACCTGATGCGAAGAGCTGACTCATTTGAAAAGACCCTGATGCTGGGAAAGATTGAAGGCAGGAGGAGAAGGGGACGACAGAGGATGAGATGGCTGGATGGCATCACCGACTCAATGGACATGAGTTTGGGTAAACTCCAGCAGTTGACGATGGACAGGGAGGCCTGGTGTGCTGCGGTTCATGGGGTCCCAAAGAGTCGGACATGACTGACTGACTGAACTGAACTGAGAGTTACAAAGTACCATAAGTGTATGTTACTCTTCCAAAATGTTTGAATAAACTCTAAGTAACAACTTTTATTTAAAAAAAAATACATAAGAGAAGAAAGAAGAAATACCCCCCAAAGACAAAAATATTAATAGGGTTTGTGGACTTATGCTGGCACACAGCTGTTGAATTGGAAAAAAGTGGGTACATTTGATATGAAGACAATGAAAACTGAGGAGAAAAAAATGTTAGACCAGATAATACTACAAATTCAGGTATATGTCCTCTATTCAGCCACAGATAAAAATAAACCTGGAGTAAACAGGTTTTGAGTAGCCTAGTCCTACTGTGATTAATCTTTTGTTCAGCATCCATTTAGAACTTAGATATTCACTATCTACTAGATTATTTTGAACTTGCTGATAAAACTACAATGTATTATGTTTATATATTTTATCCCTGCAGCAGTGTTACAGGTTTTTGCATAATGTCAGCCATTTCACATTCAATCATCATTTATTCATTCAACAAATATGTACTAAGCACCTACTAACATGGCCCTACATGTCCTCAGGTTCCACATCTGTAGATTCAACCAACGGGGGAAGGAAAATATTCACCAAAAAAAATTTTTCAAAAAGTTTCAAAGAGCAAAACTTGAATTTTTCATGTGCTGGCAACTATTACATAAAATTCACATTTTATTAGGCATTATAAGTAATCTAGAGAGATAATCATGATGGTGTGATCACTCATCTAGAGCCAGACATTCTGGAATGTGAAGTCAAGTGGGCCTTAGAAAGCATCACTACGAACAAAGCTAGTGGAGGTGACAGAATTCCAGTTGAGCTATTTCAAATCCTGAAAGATGATGCTGTGAAAGTGCTGCATTCAATATGCCAGCACATTTGGAAAACTCAGCAGTGGCCACAGGGCTGGAAAAGGTCAGGTTTCATTCCAATCTCAAAGAAAGGCAATGCCAAAGAAAGCTCAAACTACCACATAATTGCACTCATCTCACATGCTAGTAAAGTAATGCTTAAAATTCTCTAAGCCAGACTTCAGCAATACGTGAACCATGAACTTCCTGATGTTCAAACTGGTTTTAGAAAAGGCAGAGGAACCAGAGACCAAATTGCCAACATCTGCTGGATTATCGAAAAAGCAAGAGAGTTCCAGAAAAACATCTATTTCTGCTTCATTGACTATGCCAAAGCCTTTGACTTTGTGGATCACAATAAACTGTGGAAAATTCTGAAAGAGATGAGAATACCAGACCACCTGATCTGCCTCTTGAGAAACCTATATGCAGGTCAGGAAGCAACAGTTAGAACTGGACATGGAACAACAGACTGGTTCCAAATAGGAAAAGTAGTACGTCAAGGCTGTATATTGTCACCCTGCTTATTTAACTTATATGCAGAGTACATCATGAGAAACGCTGGGCTGGAAGAAGCACAAGCTGGAATCAAGATTGCCGGGAGAAATATCAATAACCTCAGATATGCAGATGACACCACCCTTATGGCAGAAGGTGAAGAGGAACTCAAAAGCTTCTTGATGAAAGTGAAAGAGGAGAGTGAAAAAGTTGGCTTAAAGCTCAACATTCAGAAAACGAAGATCATGGCATCCAGTCCCATCACTTCATGGGAAATAGACGGGGAAACAGTGGAAACAATGTCAGACTTTCTTTTTTTTGGGCTCCAAAATCACTGCAGATGGTGACTGCAGCCATGAAATTAAAAGATGCTTACTCCTTGGAAGGAAAGTTATGACCAACCTAGATAGAATATTCAAAAGCAGAGACATTACTTTGCCAACAAAGGTCCGTCTGGTCAAGGCTATGGTTTTTCCTGTGGTCATGTATGGATGTGAGAGTTGGACTGTGAAGAAGGCTGAGCACCAAAGAACTGATGCTTTTGAACTGTGGTGTTGGAGAAGTCTCTTGAGAGTCCAAGGGAGACTGCAAGGAGATCCAACCAGTCTATTCTGAAGATCAGCCCTGGGATTTCTTTGGAGGGAATGATGCTAAAGCTGAAACTCCAGTACTTTGGCCACCTCATGTGAAGAGTTGACTCATTGGAAAAGACTGATGCTGGGAGGGATTGCGGGCAGGAGGAGAAGGGGACGACAGAGGATGAGATGGCTGGATGGCATCACTGACTCGATGGACGTGAGTCTGAGTGAACTCCGGGAGTTGGTGATGTACTGGGAGGCCTGGCGTGCTGTGATTCATGGGGTTGAAGAGTCGGACACAACTGAGCGACTGAACTGAACTGAACTGAACTGAAAGTAAATATATGTAGGTTATTTGCATATAATATAACATTTGGTATAAGGGACTTGAGCATCCATAAAGTTTGGTATCCATAGGGGATCTACCGAGGGACAGACTCTATTCTAGACTTTATTCTGTTTATTTATCATAACCAGAACGAACCAAACAAAAACAAAAAACAAAAGTAATACTGCCTTAATGGCACTTAAATATACTAAGTGCTCAATAATAGAAGCTGGTGCTTGATCTTGGAAATGTGAATCTGCTACTTCCACTATCCTAATTCTTTGAATAAAACCAAGAAACAATAAGGCTAAACACCTTATTTGCCTTGAAACTTCAAAAGAAATTCAATGAGTTTAATGAAAATAAACGAATTATAAGTCTACTCGACTATTTTATTTTGGTGCTGTTAAAAAGTAGTTGCTTCTCTTTCTTTTTTGCCAAGTCCCTTTCCCTTTCCCCCTCATCTGGTATCAGATCCTGTACTGCTGGCACAAGACTCTGTCCAGCTCATTCACAGATTGTTGTTGGTCCAAGAAGTAAGCATGTGACTCAAAAGTTTCTGGGATTTTTCACTTTTGGAAAAAAGACTCTTTCCTCAGTGGTCTGTAAAGACATGAAAAAAGCGTTCTGAGGACCACTGCATGGAGGAAGCCAATCTGAGACAATAAAACCAGTTCCTGGTTCCACTGAGTCCCTAACGGCAGTTCTGTCCCTAAGCTTTTACACAGATAGACTACATGAGTCAATACATTTCCTCTTTTTATTTACTTAAGCTACTTGATTGGATTCCCGTCACTAGCAACCAAAAGGATTGTAACCAATACCCTTTAAAAAGAAGACTTCTTTACAACGGGAAACACTGTTTTTGGGGAAGCTGGGAGTATGGACCCAAGTTTGAACCAGAGCTCAGCCATTTATTAGCTGGAAAATTTATCTCTCTGAGCCTCAATTTGCTCTTCTATAAGATAGAGATAATGATACTTTCCTTCCAGAGAGGCTAAGAGGAGATACCATACCTGGCATTCAACATGTGCTCAAAAATATGAAACTTCTACATATTCTTGACATCCAACTGCCTTTACCCTAAGATTTCTGAGTATGCATATCTGTAATCACGATTTAAGATTCTAGAGGCAAATATACACAACTTGCTTCATAAAGATGTTGTTCCGGTCTTCACAAAATCCACTTAATGTTCTTTAAGTGACAGATAGCTTCTCAGAATTCAAATATGTATTTTTCAAAAAATAAAAAAGATCTTTTCCCAGGGAAATGGTTTTCTTTCATCCCTTCTATGGTTAATTCTTAATTGATCAAGACTTCATCAAGAAAATAGGACGTTCCTATTATAAATACCCCATTTTAAGAATTAGGCCCTCCAATAGTAGTTCTCTAGTCTCTAATAATATTAATTTCTCTCTTCAACTAATAAACAATGTTCATGAACATACCTTTCCAATTTTTCAGATAGATTGTCAGCAGAATCAGAAGAAGAGATATGGTATATGTCTGACAATTCCAAGCGCTGTCTGTATCCTTTCTTCAAAATTGGTCTGGTCCAGCTAAAATAAAGAGAGGAGAAACAGATATAACTGTTAACTTGATCTCCAATGTAGACTTGAAATCAGATAAAGTTTCAAATTTTCTAGCATGTGGAAAAGAGCCGCGCATAAATATGAGAATAAAGTAAGGCATCTTCTATGAATATCAGAGATTCATATCTCACAGAACTCAACTGTATAAAACATCAACACCTCTGAACTGACATGACTATAGCTTTTTCTAAAAGGATTAGGAATGGTGGTAGAATCTTTCCCAGAGAGGAAAAAAAAGAAAACTGCTAAACATTCTATACTAAAAGTATAAAAATCTGAAAGGAAGGGCGGGAAGGAGAGAGGTGGGAAGAAATTTCCCTAAAATAACCAGATATTAAAAGTTTATAGTTTGTTGAAGTCCAGCCTCTACAAAATGATCTATGAATGATAAGACAGACACTCAAACAACACCCAACATTCATAGTACAAACTCCTCAGCAATGTGCTATTTGTGGAATGAACTAACTGTAGCTGGAGGGCTAATGAGTAGTGTGTGTCAATTTGTTGACTTAATCATCACCCCTGAATGACGGTGGGGATCATAATTTTCTTGTGTTTGTCTCCTCATCTTACAACAGTTACGCACTTCGGCCCGCTACATATCTAATAAATAACAATTTATGATGGAAGCTGGCCTGGTAAATGATTAGGCAGGATTCTGCAGTTATTTTCAAGTACACGTTTCTAACTATTGTGAATAAGGCAAAATAATCTTCACAGAGAGGCTTTCCAGGTGGCTCAGTAGTAAAGAATCTGCCTGCCAATACAGGAGATATGGGTTTAATCCCTGGGTGGAGAAGATTCCCTGGAGAAGGAAATGGAAACTCACTCCACTCTCCTTGTCTGAGGAACCCAATGGACAGAGGAGCCTGATGGGCTACAGTCCATGGGGTTGCAAAGAGTCAGACACAACCTAGCAAATAAACAACAACAACAATCTTCACAGAGGTGAGAAAATCTAAAAACAAAACAAAGAAAAGGGAAAACAAAGAGGAAGGAGGCAGGGGCAGGAAAACTGTTAAATTATGTACAAAAAGAGACTTCTAAATGAAAGTTGTTGAGCAAATGAGACCTTTCTCATGTGAAATGTCATGTATTTATTAACAAAATGAATTGAAGTTGAAATTAGTGATTCTCTGGAATCAAGATTGCTGGGAGAAATATCAATAACCTCAGATATGCAGATGACACCACCCTTATGGCAGAGAGTGAAGAGGAACTAAAAAGCCTCTTGATGAAAGTGAAAGAGGAGAGTGAAAAAGTTGGCTTAAAGCTCAACATTCAGAAAACGAAAATCATGGCATCTGGTCCCATCACTTCATGGGAAATAGATGGGGAAAAGGTGGAAACAGTGTCAGACTTTATTTTTCTGGGCTCCAAAATCACTGCAGATGGTGACTGCAGCCATGAAATTAAAAGACGCTTACTCCTTGGAAGAAAAGTTATGACCAACCTAGATAGCATATCAAAAAGCAGAGACATTACTTTGCCAACAAAGTCCATTTAGTCAATGCTATGGTTTTTCCAGTGGTCGTGTATGAATGTGAGAGTGGACTGTGAAGAAAGCTGAGTGCTGAAGAATTGATGCTTTTGAACTGTGGTGTTGGAGAAGACTCTTGAGAGTCCCTTGGACTGCAAGGAGATCCAACCAGTCCATTCTAAAGGAGATCAGTCCTGGGTGTTCTTTGGAAGGACTGATGCTAAAGCTGAAACTCCAGTACTTTGGCCACCTCATGTGAAGAGTTGACTTACTGGAAAAGACTCTGATGCTGGGAAGGATTGGGGGCAGGAGGAGAAGGGGACAACAGAGGATGAGATGGTTGGATGGCATCACTGACTCGATGGACATGAGTTTGAGTGAGCTCCGGGAGTTGGTGATGGACAGGGAGGCCTGGCGTGCTGTGATTCATGGGGTCGCAAAGAGTCGGACATGACTGAGCGACTGAACTGAATTGAACATATGTTTTTACTCTTACTATCTTTCTTTTCTTCAGAGAGTTCTAAAGTTCGGTGTCACTGAGAATTTGGTAATATCAAGGCATGTCACCCATCAAAAATTAAAAGAGTGTTTTAGCAGTATCTGAGAGGCCAAATAAACTCATGACAGCAAAGTATTCTAGCAAAGCTATTCTGAATAAAAAGAGGAAATGCTATGCCAAACACAAACATTTTGACATTGTTTCAGGGCAAAACTACAAAAGGCTCTTATGTCTACCTTCACCACTCCCACCCAATGGGTCCAGATTCTTGTTTACACTTCCCTGGTCTTCACCCCTTCCCTGCATTCCCGGTGTATCTACAACTTGTCCTTCCTTAAAATTCAACTGAATTACAACCCAGCTCAAAGGCTCAGGAGTTTCACCAACCATTTCTGACCAAGATATCAACAAGTGACAATGGCTTAATATGTCAGGTTTTTTTCATTTTTACTTGCAATGTTTGCATCTTAACAAGAGCCTTCAAATCTCAACAAAGGATGATAGTAAGGTTCATCTTTATTGCCCATTGTGATCCATTGGCAGTTTTTCAGAGAGAACAAGAACAAAAATATTGAGGACAGTCTGAACACAGTAAAGAAGTCCCATGATCTAGCATCTACAGTGGGCATTGTCTGAGAGAGTGTTGGCACACCCACCTGGTGCTTGCCATCCAGTAGCAAGCATAAGCACTGGAGCCACATTTGCTGATACAGGGGTCGGTGAGAGTGTGAAAAATCTGGGGCAGCAATTTTAGGATATAAACTCTATTCTGTTAGTTATAAGCCTTTGTAAAATAAAGTCAATAAGTGAAAAGCTGAAGCAAGTGTTTACTACTAATAAAAAAATTATGTGTGTACAGCACTTTCACAAACACTAGCATATTGTCATTTTAATTTGAAAGTCTTGATAGGTAGGCAGAACAAAGAGATGACTGCCTTACTTTAAGCATAAAGTAATGGAGGCTCAAAGATGCTAAATTTGTTTGTTACTAAATGGCAAAAACTATATTTTACCACATTCTTCTGACATCATCCCTTCCTTTACCATGTTCAGCTTTTATTGTCTAGGAAAATTAAGCTTGGTGGGTTATTCTGGACAGAGTACGGAAGGAGGGTCTAGCAGCAGGGAAATCAAAAGCTAGCAAACTGCAGGCAATGATATGGTGTGCTAGCATGTCTTCACCCATGCCTTCCTCAGAAAAACAAAAGGTGACTTATGGCATCGGCCAGTTTCTGTGTTGTAAACGCTCCCACCATGACCAGTTTCAAGCCATCAAATGTGAACTCACTGAGCACCAAGTTGGGAAGAGATACACAGTTGCATATTATAATATAGTGTGATTACCATTCAGATACAATCAACTAACCTCAGTAGCATAGATAATAATGAATAGGCAGCAATAACTTTCGAGTTTTTATTATCTTTATTTAACATACTTTATTTCAATTAATTTTTAATACTAGTTGTGCTTAACAACCAGCTCACGAAGTTCCTGAAAATTTAACAATCAGCTCAACCAGAAAAGGGCCAACTTGACCTCGCGGATTCAATCTCTGGGTCAGGAAGATCCCGTGGAGAAGGAAATGGCAACCCACTCCTCTAATCTTACCCAGAAAACCCCATGGACAGAGGAGCCTGGTGGGCTGCAGTCCATGAGGTCGCAAAAGAGTTGGATAGACTGAGTGACTAAACAACAACAGCAAAAAATGGAAAATTTAGAAGAGAAAAATATACTCCCTCTATTGCTAAAACTTTCATTTTCAGTATGTTTAAAATTGTTAAAATATGAAACTAAATTTACAAATAAAGAGAATCTCACTAACTGTAAATATTATAATACCATAGACATTTGCAGGAAGTTTAAAAACAATTTTTTTCTTTTAAAAACTAATAAACATACATCTTTTGGTCCATATCTAAGACCTGATCACCAATTCCATAAATGACTTTCTAGCTCATTTTAAAGTAACACAATTTGATGGCTACGTTTATAAAAAGCTTCCTTGTGTTATCTGTGCCCATTTTAATACATATATTATAACATTACCTCTAGTCTTGATTATAAAGAGCTCCATAGCCCAGCACCATCAAATCAAACATATTCAGTAGTATTAAGAGTTAGCCATTAATAATGATTAATACACTTTAGTGTTTCTGACAGATTCATTACAGTAAACCTATATTCATAACCTGAAACAGAAACTTAAGGCTAATTATGAAACCTAAAATCAATTAACTTTAAGCTGCCTGGTAATCAATCACCAGTTAACTGAAAGAATTTATTTTGTGAGATTGAGCCAAAAACAACTGAACAAAATCTCTGCTCCATCATGGAGGTCCCCCTGACTACCTCAAACCAATCCTAAAAATAAAAACAAGCAAATAAAAAAATCCCAGTTATCTATATCTAGACACTCAATGAAATATTAGTTACTGTAAAATTCCAGCCACTGTTTCTTTTGAGTGAGCTTGAGTATGTTCAACATACTTGGATAGAATTTAGGATGACAACTCAGGATACCTACCTCAAAATTTCTTCCATTAAAAAATGAATGAGCATGCAAGTGTTTCATAATAGCTATGGAGGTACACCTGCAATAACCAAAAGCAATAAACCCTGTTCTTCCTCATTTTCCTCAAACCTGCTCTCACCATCCCTTCCCTCATCTCTAACTGATCTTATCCTCCTTTTTTGTTCATAACCTGTAACTGCATATTGAAAATGGATTTATAAATTGAACTTAGAAACTGTGACAGTTTCCAAAGTTTTCACTATTTCTAACAGAAACTCACTAATCATTAATTACAGGGCTGCAGAGATTCTTAAGGTATACAGTTCTTTATATCCTAAAGTTTTCAGTTCAGTTGCTTAGTCATGTCCGACTCTTTGCGACCCCATGAACGGCAGCACACCAGGCCTCCCTGTTCATCACCAACCCCGGACTTTAGTCAAACTCATGTCCATCAAGTCAGTGATGCCATCTAGCCATCTCATCCTTTGTCGTCCCCTTCTCCTCCTGCCCCCAGTCCCTCCCAGCATCAGGGCCTTTTCTAGTGAGTCAACTCTTCGCATGAGGTAGCTAAAGTACTGGAGTTTCAGCTTTAGCATCAGTCCTTCCAAAGAACACCCAAGACTGATCTCCTTTAGAATGGACTGGTTGGATCTCCTTGCAGTCCAAGGGACTCTCAAGAGTCTTCTCCAGCACCACAGTTCAAAACACCACAGTTCTTCGGCGCTCACCTTCGTCACAGTCCAACTCTCACATCCATACATGACCACTGGAAAAACCATAGCCTTGACTAGATGGACCTTTGTTGGCAAAGTAATGTCTCCACTTTTGAATATGCTATCTAGGTTGGTCATAACTTTCCTTTCAAGGAGTAAGCGTCTTTTAATTTCATGGCTAAAATCACCATCTGCGGTGATTTTGGAGCCCAGAAAAATAAAGTCTGACACTGTCTCCACTTTCTCCCCATCTATTTCCCATGAAGGGATGGGACTAGATGCCATGATCTTCGTTTTCTGAATGTTGAGCTTTAAGCCAACTTTTTCACTCTCCACTTTCACTTTCATCAAGAGGCTTTTTAGTTCCTCTTCACTTTCTGCCATACGGGTGGTGTCACCTGCATATCTGAGGTTATTGATATTTCTCCTGGCAATCTTGATTCCAGCTTGTGCTTCTTCCAGCCAAGCGTTTCTCATGATGTACTCTGCATATAAGTTAAATAAGCAGGGTGACAATATACAGCCTTGATGTACTCCTTTTCCTATTTGGAACCAGTCTGTTGTTCCATGTCCAGTTCTAACTGTTGCTTCCTGACCTGCATATAGGTTTCTCAAGAGGCAGATCAGGTGGTCTGGTATTCCCATCTCTTGAAGAATTTTCCACAGTTGATTGTGATCCACACAGTCAAAGGCTTTGGCATAGTCAATAAAGCAGAAATAGATGTTTTTCTGGAACTCTCTTGCTTTTTCCATGATCCAGCAGATGTTGGCAATTTGATCTCTGGTTCCTCTGCCTTTTCTAAAACCAGCTTGAACATCTGGAAGTTCACGGTTCACATATTGCTGAAGCCTGGCTTGGAGAATTTTGAGCATAGACCAACACAAAAAATAAAAGTCTAGCACCCAGACCCATTGCACATTTAATAAGAGACTTCAGGTTTTATTAAGAAAAAAATCAATCACTTGATTAAAAAATAAATACACACACAATGAAACTGTATTTAGTTTCATTTCTTAGAATAAAATTTCTGATTTTTGCACAGATGTAGAGTGATTGTACTTCCTTATGATGAAAAGAATTTTCCAATTATAGACATTATTAAAGCTTTGATTTTTCAAGAAACCTATCCCTGTAAAACCACATAATTAAAGCTTATAATCACCTTCCCATTTGACATTTGGCTTTATTAATCCACCAGAGGCAACTGACATTTTCATCTGCTATAATTTAAGATGAAGGTCAAGTATCAGATCTTTTCAGTTTAAGATGATTTTGTTTGTATAAAACAATCATGTCTCTACATTATGTAACATTATTTTTTATTTATATAGCCAAGTGAAATAAACAGCAAATTCAAATCCATGGTTGCATGATACATCTCCCAAATACTGACAAATCGATAAACTCAAATGACGAAGACTTTTTCCTTTCTGCATGAAATGATACTTAAGGAACTAATAGAAATTATTGTAAACTGCTTAGTATAGACAAATTTAAATACACTAGAGGTTTTCTCCTCATCCAGTGTATTTACCATGGTTTGAAATCCCTCAAATATGTTGGATAGTCCTAAAGAAAATGCTGAAGTTTAGGAAGAGGAAAGGAGGGGAATCATTTGAACAGACTGTGACAATAAATCTCAAATTTCTGCAGCACGTTTTGCCAGTTTGCTTTAGCTTTTTGAAAAATGGCTATGATGGGAAGAATTGGTTTCCGACCAAAAGTCATTTCATCTCTACAAGGATGTCGTTTTCAATTCATGTAAATAACACTTTAAATGTCACAACTGTTTAACCAACTTAGATCCAGGGTTATTTGTGTCAGATGTGTTTTTCCTCAATGAATTTTAGTAAAGATAAACCTTGAGAAAGTAATGGCATCTAGCCCTCAAAAGTCCTACATAAAACTTGTAGGTTTCAAGAATGTACCTCACAGCTGCAGCACTGGGGTGCAGGTCAAGTCAGTGAGTCTGTCCTCTGACTCCACAAGGTAATCAAACAGTGTTTGCCTTCTTGCTTGCTAAACAAGCTATTTTTGTGTTTGAGAGTTAATTTCTCATGAGGCACTTACCAACAGAACTGTAGAAATTCTTTTTCTTCGTGTAGATGAGTTAACAGTAAATAAATGTAGTCAATGAATTTTAGAAGATTTGGAAGGATGATTATTTGCTGCTCAACAAAAGCCTACAAACCAATATGAAAAATCTTCCAGAGGCCCACAATTTAAAGCCATGATACAAATCAATTTAACTTCATGCCGAATGAACCTAAACTTAAATAGAAAATTGATAGACCTATTTTATAAGATGCTTCTAAATATAAATGTATCAGGAATGCAAGCGTATTAAAACATCTGGCAAAAATACTTTCTTTTTGCTTATCTATATTCAGTAATGTCTAACGGTAAGTATGTATAACTTGAAATAAGAAAGAAGTTCTATTTAATTAAAGAAGAAGGCATATATAATTAGTACTCGCTATGGCTATCTATGCCGGAGAAGGCAATGGCAACCCCCTCCAGTACTCTTGCCTGGGAAGTCCCATGGACGGAGGAGCCTGGTGGGCTGCAGTGAGCCTAACGACCATGGGGTCGCTAAGAGTCGGACACGACTGAGCGACTTCACTTTCACTTTTCACTTTCATGCATTGGAGAAGGAAATGGCAACCCACTCCAGTGTTCTTGCCTGGAGAATCCCAGGGACGGGGGAGCCTGGTGGACTACCATCTATGGGGTCGTACAGAGTTGGACACGACTGAAGCAACTTAGCAGCTGCAGCAGCATGGCTATCTATGCAAATAAACTTTCTAGTCAAATATACCTTAACTCCATGATTTTCATGTAATTTTCACTATAAATTTTAATTCCCATAAACTTTCATTTCTTTCCCGATATAACTGTCTGAGGTAAAACTACCATGAAGACTAAAAAAACTCCACTTAATTTCTACTATAAATCTGTTCTGAAAAAACTGAACTAGTGATTTTAAGTGGAGAAGGCATTGGCACCCCACTCCAGTACTTTTGCCTGGAAAATCCCATGGATGGAGGAGCCTGGTAGGCTGCAGTCCATGGGGTCATGAAGAGTCGGACACAACTGTGAGACTTCACTTTCACTTTTCACTTTCATGCATTGGAGAAGGAAATGGCAACCCACTCCAGAGTTCTTGCCTGGAGAATCCCAGGGACTGGGAACCTGGTGGGCTGCTGTCAATAGGGTTGCACAGAGTTGGACACGACTGAAGCGACTTAGCAGCAGCAGTGATTTTAAGAAGAAAATTTTAAGTTTTAATTCTATTATTTCCCAGGCATGTGACCTTTAAAAAACTCTTATTAAGATCTCTTAGCTGCAGCTCCTCCTGGAAATAACAACTATGACTATTTGGTTTTCATGGGGATCAGATTCAATGTTGTTCATAAAATATTATAGCTGTAGATTATTATATTGCTTCTTCATAGAATCTACATGGCTTTAATTTCCAGAGCACTAGAGTTTATTATTGGGACTATAACAAAAGTAATAGCTTACATTAGTAGACTATTACTATAATTCTGTAAAATTCTAAGTATTTCACATTATTTCATCTGATCCCCACAATGATTCAAGTCCTAGTTTTATCTAGTTAAGTCCTAGTATTATCTTCATTTTACAGATGAATAACAGGCTGAAGGAGCTTAAATCATTTATCCAGGGCAGAGTTAGAATTTCAAAACAGGACTGTGATACCAAAGCCTACACTTGTACCAAATTTGCCATATTAGGACTAATTTTAGGAAAACAAAAATAATATACCCTTAGGTATAATATGAAAAGCATAAGCAACAACAGAAGAAAAACAATAGATTAGACATCATCAAATTATAAAAATTTTATGCCTTAAAGCAGACCATCAAGGAAGTGGAAAAAATAATCCAAAGAATGGGAGAATTTTTTTGCAGATCATACATCCAATAAGAGATCTGTATGTAGAATATATAAGGAACTCATAACTCAATCATAAAAAGACAACCCAATTTATAAACGGGCAAAGGATCTGAATGGACATTTCTCCAAAAGAGATATATGAACACCCAAAAGCATATGAAAAGATGTTCAACTTCATTAGCTGTTAGAGAAATGCAAATCAAAACCACAATGAGATTCGACTTCATAACTATCAGAATGGCTATAATCTAAAAGACAGGTAACAGGAGGGCGGTCCTAAGATGGCAGAGGAATAGGATGGGGAGACCACTTTCTCCCAACAAATTCATCAAAAGAACATTTAAATGATAAGTAAATTCCACAAAACAACTTCTGAATGCCAGCAGAGGACATCAGGCACCCAGAAAAGCAGCCCACTGTCTTCGAAAGGAGGTAGGAAAAAATATAAAAGACAAAAAAAGAGACAAAAGAGGTAGGGATGGAGCTCCATCCCAGGAAGGGAGTCTTAAAAAGAGAGAAGTTTCCAAACACCAGGAAACACTCTCACTGCCGAGTCTGTGGCGAGCCTTGGAAGCACACAGGGCAACATAACAGGGAGGAAAAATAAATAAATAATTAAACCCCACAGATTATGAGCCCAACAGTAACTCCCCCAGTGAAGAAGCAGCACAGACGCCTGCACCCGCCACTAGCAAGCAGGGGCTGGGCAGGGAGGCACGGGCTGCATTGCTTAGAGAAAGGACTGGGCCTGAATGCCCTGAAGGCAATCTGAGTGAACTAACTTGGGCTAGCAAACCAGACTGTGGGATAGCTACCATGTGAAAAGCCCTAAGACACCTCCAGGCCCACGCACAGAACAAAGGGCTGAACAGAACTAGGTGGCTGCAAACCATCCCCTTCTGGTGACAGGCAGCCAGAGCCGGAAGGGGGAAATCACAGCCCCAGAGAGACATTATCTACCGAACTGCAAGCAGGCTTCTTTTCTAACTAAGACTTCTTGGGGTTCTGGACAGTCAACATCTGCCTGAGAAGGTGCACCGGTTCTACACCCAGAAAACCGAGCAGCAGGGACGGGGGAGGTGATAAGTTGCAGCGACCATGCTCTCCAAACACCTCATCACCTGAGCTGCTCGGACCTGGAAAGGGCACAAAAAGCAGGCCCAACTGAGTCTGCGCCTCTGAGAACTACCCAAGTGCCTGAACCTGAGTGGCTTAGAACCGGGAGGTGCATGCAGCCCAGGGCCAGCCTCGGACAGTTCCTGGTGGAGCAACCTAGAGCCTGAACAGTGTGGGCAGGGAGGGCACATGTGCCGTGAGTGGGGGCAGGCCCAGTGTGGCTGAGACACTGCAAGCACACGCCAGTGTTATTTGTTTGCAGCGTCCCTCCCTCCCCACAGCGCAACTGAACAAGTGAGCCTAAAAAAAGTGTCCACCACCACCCACTTTGTGTCAGGGTGGAAAGCAGACACTGAAGAGACCAGCAAACAGAAGCAGCTAAAACAGAGGGAACTGCCTTGGAAGTGACAGGTGCAATAGATTAAAACCCTGTAGTTAGTACTGACTGCATAAGAAGGGGCCTATAGATCTTGAGAAATAGAAGCTGGACCAAGGAACTATCCAAAAATGAACTGACCCCACAATACCCACAACAATACCAGAGAAAGACCTAGATATATTTTTACTATTTTTATGATCATTCTTTTTTTTTTTAATTTTTAAGTCCTCTATTACTCCTTCAATTCTTTAATTTTCACTTTTATAACCTACTATTACTTTGCAATAAAAAGACCCTATTTTTTAAAGCAAACTTCATATATATATATTTTTAATAATTTTTGTGACTTTGTTTTTTCTTTTTTTTCTTCTTTTCTTTAATATTGTATTTTTGAAATTCCAACCTCTACTCTAGATTTTTAATCTTTGCTTTTTGGTATTTGTTATCAATTTTGTACATTTACAAACCCAATCTTCAGTACCCATTTTTCACTTGGGAGCAAGATTACTGGCTTGACTGCTCTCTCCCGCTTTGGACACTCCGTTTTCTCCACCAGGTCGCCTCTGTCTCCTCCCTCCCACTTCTCTTCTCTACCCAACTCTGTGAATCTCTGTGTGTTCCAGACGGTGGAGAACACTTAGGGAACTGATTACTGGCTGGATCTGTCTTGCTCCTTTTGATTCCCCCCTTTTATCCTCTTGGCCACCTCTGTCTTCTTCCTCCCTCTTCTCTTCTCTGTTTAACTCCGTGAACATCTCTGAGAGGTCCAGTTGTGGAGTGCACATAAGGAAGTGATTACTGGCTAGCTTGCTCTTTCCTCTTTTGATTAACCTCATCTCATTCGGGTCACCTCTAGCTCCCTCCTCCCTCTTCTCTTCTCCATGTAACTCTGTGAACCTCTCTGGGTGTCCCTCACTGTGGAGAAACTTTTCATCTTTAACCTAGATGTTTTATCAATGGTGCTGTATAGAAGGAGAAGTCTTGAGACTACTGTAAAAATAAGACTGAAAACCAGAAGCAGGAGGCTTAAGTCCAAATCCTGAGAACACCAGAGAACTCCTGACTCCAGGGAACATTAATTGACAGGACCTCATCAAATGTCTCTATACCTACACTGAAACCAAGAACAATCCAAGGGCCAACAAGTTCCATAGCAAGACATACCACACAAATTCTCCAGCAACACAGGAACACAGCCCTGAGCTTCAATATGCAGGCTGCCCAAACTTACTTCAAAACCATTGACATTTCATAACTCATTTCTGGACACTTCACTGCACTCCAGAGAGAAGAAATCCAGCTCCACCCACCAGAATACCGACACAAGGTTCCCTAACCAAGAAACCTTGACAAACCACCCGTACAACCCCACCCACAGCGAGGAAACTCCACAATAAAGAGAACTCCACAAACTGCCAGAATACAGAAAGGCCACCCCAAACTCAGCAATATAAACAAGACGAAGAGAGAGAGGAATACCCAGCAGGTAAAGGAACAGGATAAATGTTCACCAAAGCAAACCAAATAAGAAGAGATAGGGGATTGACCTGATAAAGAACTCCAAATAATGATAGTGAAAATGACCCAAAATCTTGAAATCAAAATGGAATCACAGATAAATAGCCTGGAGACAAGGATTGAGAAGATGCAAAAAAGGTTTAACAAGGACCTAGAAGAAATAAAAAAGAGTCAATATATAATGAATAATGCAATAAATGAGATCAAAAACACTCGGGAGGCAACAAATAGTAGAGTAACAGAGGCAGAAGATAGGATTAGTGAAGTACAAGATAGAATGGTAGAAATAAATGAATCAGAGAGGAAAACAGAAAAACGAATTAAAAGAAATGAGGACAATCTCAGACCTCCAGGATAGTGTTAAATGCCCCAACATTCGAATCATAGGAGTCCCAAAAGAAGAAGACAAAAAGAAAGACCATGAGAAAATACTTGAGGAGATAATAGTTGAAAACTTCCCTAAAATGGGGAAGGAAATAATCACCCAAGTCCAAGAAACCCAGAGTCCCAAACAGGATAAACCCAAGGCGAAACACCCCAAGACACATATTAATCAAATTAACAAAGATCAAACACAAAGAATAAATATTAAAAGCAGCAAGGGAAAAACAACAAATAACACACAGGGGTATTCTCATAAGGATAACAGCTGATCTTTCAATAGAAACTCTTCAGTCCAGGAGGGAATGGTAAGATGAAAGAAAATAACCTACAGCCCAGATTACTGTACTCAGCAAGGATCTCATTCAAATATGAAGGAGAAATCAAAAGCTTGACAGACAAGCAAAAGCTCAGAGAATTCAGCACCACCAAACCAGCTCTCCAACAAATGCTAAAGGATATTCTCTAGACAGGAAACACAAAAAGGGTGTATAAACTTGAACCCAAAACAATAAAGTAAATGGCAACGGGATCATACTTATCAACAATTACCTTAAACGTAAATGGGTTGAATGCCCCAACCAAAAGACAAAGACTGGCTGAATGGATACAAAAACAAGACCCCTACTTATGTTGTCTACAAGAGACCCACCTCAAAACAGGGGACACATACAGACTGAAAGTGAAGGCTGGAAAAAAATATTCCATGCAAATAGAGACCAAAAGAAAGCAGGAGTAGCAATACTCATATCAGATAAAATAGACTTTAAAACAAAGGCTGTGAAAAGAGACAAAGAAGGACACTACATAATGATCAAAGGATCAATCCAAGAAGAAGATATAACAATTATAAATATATATGCACCCAACATAAGAGCACCACAATATGTAAGACAAATGCTAACAAGTATGAAAGGGGAAATTAACAATAACACAATAATAGTGGGAGACTTTAATACCCCACTCACACCTATGGATAGATCAAACTAAACAGAAAATACAAGGAAACACAAACTTTAAACAATACAATAGACCAGTTAGACCTAATTGATATCTATAGGACATTTCACCCCCAAACAATGAAATTCACCTTTTTCTCAAGTGCACACAGAACCTTCTCCAGGATAGATCACATCCTAGGCCATAAATCTAGCCTTGGAAAATTCAAAAAAATTTAAATCATTCCAAGCATCTTTTCTGACCACAATGCAGTAAGATTAGATCTCAATTACAGGAGAAAAACTATTAAAAATTCCAACATATGGAGGCTGAACAACACGCTGCTGAATAACCAACAAATCACAGAAGAAATCATAAAAGAAATCAAAATTTCCATAGAAACAAATGAAAATGAAAACACAACAACCCAAAACCTGTGGGACACGGTAAAATCAGTGCTAAGGGGAAAGTTCATAGCAATACAGGCATACCTCAAGAAACAAGAAAAAAGTCAAATAAAAAACCTAAATCTACACCTAAAGCAACTAGAAAAGGAAGAAATGAAGAACCCCAGGATTAGTAGAAGGAAAGAAATCTTAAAAATTAGGGCAGAAATAAATGCAAAAGAAACAAAAGAGACCATAGCAAAAATCAACAAAGCCAAAAGCTGGTCCTTTGAAAGGATAAATAAAACTGACAAACCATTAGCCAGACTCATCCAGAAACAAAGGGAGAAAAATCAAATCAATAAAATTAGAAAAGAAAATGGAGAGATCACAACAGACAACACAGAAATACAAAGGATCATAAGAGACTGCTACCAGCAAGTATATGCCAATAAAATGGACAACGTGGAAGAAATGGACAAATTCTTAGAAAAGTACAACTTTCCAAAACTCGACCAGGAAGAAATAGAAAATCTTAACAGACCTATCACAAGCACAGAAATTGAAACTGTAATCAGAAATCTTCCAGCAAACAAAAGCCCAGGTCCAGACAGCTTCACAGCTGAATTCTACCAAAAATTCAGAGAAGAGCTAACACCTATCCTACTCAAACTCTTCCAGAAAATTGCAGAGGCAGGCAAACTTCCAAACTCATTCTATGAGGCCACCATCACCATAATACCAAAACCTGACAAAGATGCCACAAAAAAGAAAACTACAGGTCAATATCACTGATGAACATAGATGCAAAAATCCTGAACAAAATTCTAGCAATCAGAATCCAACAACACATTAAAAAGACCATACACCATGATCAAGTGGGCTTTATCCCAGGGATGCAAGGATTCTTCAATATCCACAAATCAAACAATGTAATACACCACATTAACAAATTGAAAAATAAAAGCCATATGATTATCTCAATAGATGCAGAGAAAGCCTTTGACAAAATTCAACATCCACTGATGATAAAAACTCTCCAGAAAGCAGGAATAGAAGGAACATACCTCAACATAATAAAAGCTATATATGACAAACCCACAGCAAACATTATCCTCAAGGGTGAAAAACTGAAAGCATTTCCCCTAAAGTCAGGAACAAGACAAGGGTGCCCACTTTCACCACTACTATTCAACATAGTTTTGGAAGTTTTGTCCACAGCAATCAGAGCAGAAAAAGAAATAAAAGGAATCCAAGTTGGAAAAGAAGAAGTAAAACTCTATTTGCAGATGACATGATCCTCTACATAGAAAATCCTAAAGACTCCACCAGAAAATTACTAGAACTAATCAATAAATATAGTAAAGTGGCAGGATATAAAATCAACACACAGAAATCCCTTGCATTCCTATACACTAATAATGAGAAAATAGAAAGAGAAATTAAGGAAACAATTCTATTCACCACTGCAACAAAAAGAATAAAATACTTAGGAATATATCTACCTAAAGAAACTAAAGACCTATATATAGAAAACTATAAAACACTGGTGAAAGAAATCAAAGAGGACACTAATAGATGGAGAAATATACCATGCTCATGGATCAGAAGAATCAATACAGTGAAAATGAGTATACTACCCAAAGCAATCTATAGATCCAATGCAATCCCTATCAAGCTACCAATGGTATTTTTCACAGAGCTAGAACAAATAATTTCACAATTTGTATGGAAATACAAAAAAACCTCAAATAGCCAAAGCAGTCTTGAGAAAGAAGAATGGAACTGGAGGAATCAACCTGCCTGACTGCAGGCTCTACTACAAAGCCACAATCATCAAGACAGTATGGTACTGGCACAAGACAGAAATATAGATCAATGGAACAAAATAGAAAGCCCAGAGATAAATCCACACACCTATGGACACCTTATCTTTGACAAAGGAGGCAAGAATATACAATGGATTAAAGACAATCTCTTTAACAAGTGGTGCTCGGAAATCTGGTCAACCACTTGTAAAAGAATGAAACTAGAACACTTTCTAACACCATACACAAAAATAAACTCAAAATGGATTAAAGATCTAAACGTAAGACCAGAAACTATAAAACTCCTAGAGGAGAACATAGGCAAAACACTCTCTGACATACATCACAGCAGGATCCTCTATGACCCACCTCCCAGAATATTGGAAACAAAAGCAAAAATAAACAAGTGGGACCTAATTAAAATTAAAAGTTTCTGCACAACAAAGGAAACTATAATCAAGGTGAAAAGACAGACTTCAGAATGGGAGAAAATAATAGCAAATGAAGAAACTAACAAACAACTAATCTCAAAAATATACAAGCAACTCCTGCAGCTCAATTCCAGAAAAATAAATGACCCAATCAAAAGTGGGCCAAAGAACTAAATAGACATTTCTCCAACGAAGACATACAGATGGCTAACAAACACATGAAAAGATGCTCAACATCACTCATTATCAGAGAAAGGCAAATCAAAACCACAATGAGGTACCGTTTCACACCAGTCAGAATGGCTGAGATCCAAAAGTCTACAAGCAATAAATGCTGGAGAGGGTTGTGGAGAAAAGGGAACCCCCTTTCATTGTTGGTGAGAATGCAAACTAGTACAGCCACTATGGAGAACAGTGTGGAGAGTCCTTAAAAAGCTGGAAATAGAACTGCCTTATGACCCAGCAATCCCACTGCTGGGCATACACACCAAGGAAACCAGAATTAAAAGAGACACGTGTACTCCAATGTTCATTGCAGCACTGTTTATAATAGCCAGGACATGGAAGCAACCTAGATGTCCATCAGCAGATAAATGGATAAGAAAACTATGGTACATATACACAATGGAGTATTACTCAGCCATTAAAAAGAACACATTTGAATCAGTTCTAATGAGGTGGATGAAACTGGAGCCTATTATACAGAGTGAAGTAAGCCAGAAAGAAAAACACCAATACAGTATACTAACGCATATATATGGAATTTAGAAAGATGGTAACAATAACCCTGTATACGAGACAGCAGAAGAGACACAGATGTATAGAACAGTCTTTTGGACTCTGTGGGAGAGAGAGAGGGTGGGATGATTTGGGAGAATGGCATTGAAACATGTATAATATCATATATGAAATGAATCCTCAGTCCAGGTTCGATGCATGATACTGAATGCTTGTGGCTGGTGCACTAGGATGACCCAGAGGGATGGTATGGAGAGGGAGCAGAGTGGGGGCTTCAGGATGGGGAACACGTGTATACCTGTGGCGGATTTGTGTTGATGTATGGCAAAACCAATACAATATTGTAAAGTAATTAACCTCCAATTAAAATAAATAAATTTATATTAAAAAAAAGAAATATACAGCTAGCAGTGGAGCGCTTTGCTGAATGTGCTCTTTACCCCCTGGCCTGCTGGGCATATCTTAAACCAATTTCCTTCATATTTTATGGTTGTACCTATACCTTAAGAATGTCAATTTTCCTTCTTTGTGCTTATTTCCTCTCAAAGATATTAACCTAACAACAATATTACTTTGGACAAACCATTCACAGGCCTTGGTTTTCCTATCCATAAAATAACTTGATTTTTGGTAGAGAACACCTAATTTTCTTTCAGCATTATATTTCCAATTGTCTAATGTCACAAAAGAACCTCAGGCTATACTCTTTCTGAAAAGCAATTTAACAATAATTTCTAAAAAACTTTAAAAGTAACTGCACTTTAAGAACTTTGTTTTAAAGAAACAGTCATAAACTTTAACAGAGATTTATTCACAATGATGTTTATCTTAGATTTGTTAATAATAATTTAAAAGTCAGAACCAGCTTAGATAAAAAACAGTAAGAAAAACTAAATTCACATACTTATATGTTTGAATATTATAATGTTGGGATATATTTAAATATTGGAATAAAAATTTCAAGAACCATTGAAAATAAAGATTTCCACCAAAATATGATAATGAGGAAAAAGTTTTACAATCCAGTGTTAAATTGTTTATAAACTCAATCTGTAAAATACATATGTTCATGGGAAGAAAAGTTGGAGGAAATAAAAATGAAACTTGTAATTACCAAAAATAAATAAATAAAAGGCAGGTAATGGTACGTACTGACAAAGATGTGGAAAAATGAGAGCCCTCATACCCTGCATTCTAAAATTAGCTACAGTGATAGTTACACATCTCTTCAAAAAACATTGACTTGTATACTTTGAGTTAATTTTTTGGCATGTGAATTATATCTCAAAAAATCTGGTATTAAGACAAACAAAGGTGGTATAAAGAAATCAATTGTCAGTGTGGATTTAGGAAAGTTTTCCCAAATGTTTGATTTTCACTCCTAAAATTGGTAAAATGCAAAAATTTATTATGTTGACTTTGACATTCTAAACCCTTTCATAGTCAGTGCCTGGGTAGCTGCTACAAGGGATTAAGACTATGCAAAGCCCACAAATGGATCCAAGGACTGGCAACACGCAACATGAGACATATAAATTACCTCCTGGGTCCCAGAAGCAAAGCAATTAACTGCTGCAACCATAATACTATGAACACAGAAAAAGTGAGAATGATGATAGTACACTGAAGAAACTGAGGAATGAGTAGCATTGGCATAAAAAGACCATGTGTAACAGCTGTACTTAATTCATTTACAAGTGCTGGATTTCAGGGACTCAAGCAACTGAGAGATAATAAGCAATGCTACCAAAAAAATAGCCAAGACTGTATACTTCAGAAAAGCAGCCTCAGAGTATTGTTTCATGATTTTAATTTTTTATCCTATCTTGGCATGAAGCCAAAAATAAGAGACCCAGAATTAATTGTGGCTGCAACAACTGGCTAGGAAGCTAGGATGATTAACTGTTCTATAAAATTGTGGCATCTCCTATGAGTTCACTTTCAGGAGCCCTTTACTAATCAAGAAAGACAAGTGATAACATTGCTCTCTGATTTCTAATTTTTATTTCCATTGGTAAAAAGAAACATATTTGAAACCAAGAAAATAAGGAAGAAGGGAAATGGACTGGCCTCCAGATTTTACAGCAGAAATGCCACTGGATTACTAGCTGGCATTTGTAAAAATTACAGAGAAACTTGTGCAACTATCAGAACTTCTCCACTATTACTGTTGTTTTAGACAATTCCATACTAGCAAAAAGAGCAGGGAGGCAATTTCAAGCATGCCCAGTGGTAACTGGGAAAGAAGGAAAATGAGTTCTACATCATTTTCTAAGGTAGGAACAAAATATATTTCACTTCACTACACTTCACATAAAATTCAACATTCAAAAAATGAAGATCATGGCATCTGGTCCCATCACTTCATGGCAAATAGATGGGGAAAATGTGGAAGCAGTGACATATTTTATTTTCTTAAGCTACCAAAATCACTGCAGATGGTGACTGCAGACACAAAATTAAAAGATGCCTACTCTTGAGAAGAAAAGCTATGGCAAATCTAAACAGTATTTAAAAGCAGAGACATCTATTTACTGACAAAGTTCTAATATAGTCAAAGCTATGTTTTCTCCAGTAGTCATGTACAGATGTGAGAGTCAGATCACAAAGGCTGAGCGCTGGAGTACTGATGCTTTCGAATTGTGGTGCTAGAGAAGATTCTTGAGAGTTCCTTGGACAGCAAGGAGATCGAACCAGTCAATCCTAAAGGAAATCAGTGCTGAATTCACCGAAAGGACTGATACTGAAGCTGAAGCTCCAATATTTTAGCCACTTGATGCAAAGAGCCAATTCACTGGAAAAGACCCTGATGCTGGGAAAGATTGAGGGCAGAAGAAGGGGGCAACAGGAGATGAGATGATTGGATGGCATCACCGACTCAATGGACATGAATTTGAGCAAACTCCGGGAAATAGTGAAGGACTGCCATGCTGCAGTCCATGGGGTGGCAAAGAATAGGACATGACTTAGTGACTGAACAACACACATGATATATTGATTTAACTGGTATTTGCTTTATATTAATAATTATCCCACTTATTTGATATTCCCTCCTTTTTTACAGAACTCTGAATCCCTTCCTGAACTTCTTTGTTTACCTAGTTTGTTCAGATACCATCACTAGGACCCAAAGTCGGAGAAGGCAATGGCACCCCACTCCAGTACTTTTGCCTGGAAAATCCCATGGACAGAGGAGCCGCGTAGGCTGCAGTCCATGGGGTCGTTGAGGGTCGGACATGACTGAGCGACTTCACTTTCACTTATCACTTTCCTGCATTGGAGAAGGAAATGGCAACCCACTCCAGTGTTCTTGCCTGGAGAATCCCAGGGACGGGGGAGCCTGGTGGGCTGCCGTCTATGGGGTCGCACAGAGTCGGACACGACTGAAGTGACTCAGCAGCAGCAGGACCCAAAGTACACACTCTCTAAGAGGCTTCTCCATCCTTCAGCAACTAAAAACCCACATCTTTCGGAGGCACGCTTGTCATTCTAGAATTAATTCAACATCTGGAGTCAAGGCTACTTGATACTTCTCTGTTAAAGTCTTTCTCACAATATGGAGATGACTTTCCTCTCTTGGAGACAGAAATCCTGAGAGGCTCTGGGATGTGGAGTCAGGGATCTGTTTGGTATGAGCCGCTATAGGCAAATCACATGCTAGATTCATGACCTTCAACCTCCAAATTACTTAATTATTCCTTACCATGTGTACCCCCCCCAAAAAAAAGCACTACTTATTAAATCCTCTGTGACATCTGCTTGCCAATTACTGCCTCAAAGCAACATTTTTCCCCAAAATTTTTAAAATGCGCTATAATTCCACCCAACATAGTTTGAGGATGTTTACTTCTTTATTTTGCTTGGTAGATAGAATGGTGAAACGGAGGTTGGTGGCAACTTCAGAAATGTTTTAAGATGAAGGTGTTAAGATGTAATCCTCCAAGGGAAATATTCAAACACGATACATTAGGAAGACAAAGCTGATCATTTTTAATTTAATCATGATGAAGCTGGTCTCTTGGGTTTCACTTGGAATTCCCTAGCCAGATAAATGCTTGGTCAAATTCTAGAATTTTTCTCATTTATCTTAACCTTCTCTTCACTCTAATTTGTTTACACTGTATGCTCTGCTATACTGTTATCCTACTGTTACTTTTAGAAGGATTCAAAGAGCCATATGGCATTGTATACAGACGTCTCAGCTGCAGATGATTTCCCGTCTTCAAACTATATATGAAATTTGGTCATTGGTGGCATTTTAACCTTTATTATCTTCCATTGTTATTATTTCACCCTCTAAAATACAAATCACAAATTACACATTGAAAGATAAATTTAGCATCTTCATTTCTCCCTGCTTTGGCGAGGTGGGGAGTGTTGTAGATATACTGTATGACTAAGGATTTACATTTCAGATCCTGTTCCTGAGGTTGTGGAGCAATGCTAATGTTATTTTTCATTTGCTTAGAGCCTTGATATTACTTAGAGGAGAGGAGCACTGACGCTAAAATTCCTAAGAGGTGTAAGGAGAGAACAGTTGTGGCTGAACCCTCACTCATCCCAACTGTGAACCTCAGAAAAAAAGAAGCCAGACAAAAGCTGAGAACAGAGACAGCCACTCGTTTAAGGTTTATCATGGAAATAAGACTTTACTGCATGAGCCTTACTTTAAATCCCCTTCACTTAATCTTTCTATCTTTCTTTCATTTAGGCAATATCTAAGCAAATAAAGACCCACAAAATATCCTGTTACTTTTTCCCTCCAATAGCAAAAAACAGGATAATGGATGACTGAATCAGTAACTGAACCTAATAAACAATTTAACAGTTCAAAACAGTCACCTTTGCAAACGGGTCCTTAAAAATAGAAATCATAACACAAACGTTGATAGTTTAGTGAAAATCATTTTATAGGCATTTAAGAATTATTGTGACTTCAAAATGTCATAATCTTTTGCTTGCAGACACACTTTAGGAAAAAGAACTTTAAAATAAACATCAAGTCAAATTCTCTTCTGTTTGAACTCTGCAGGAGCTCCCAGTGGATGAAGCCATTGATAATAAGGTGGCTCTTAATCTTTTAAAGGATTCTTCTATTTCCATAATTTGATACCGTATTTTTTTGTTTTTATTCCAACAGCAACCAAACAACAGGTGACGCTGAAGAAAAATTAACAACTATCTCAAAATAAAACCTGACCTCTATTTCCCAAAAATCTCAAATGTATTGAAATAATTTCATATGAATTATGTATGGGAGTGGCTCACATACATAATTCATTTAATTTTCCTCCCATGTGTTCCATTCGCTTCCATACTTCCTCCACCTGAGCTGTTACTAATTGTCTATTTTCTTGTCTGCCAATCTATCATGTCTCCAAACTCACTAGATTGTAAACTCCCCAAGGGCAAACACCTTAGAGATATATATATTTTTTACTGCTATATACCCTGTACCTACTATGAAGTATAGCACATAACTGTCACTCAATTATTTTTTAATTGTTAAATTTATGTTATCACATTAATGTACATGTCATATATATTTTTATATGTTCATTGTCTTGTCCAGTGCCTAAGGCAGTGATTACAAAAGCTGAATGAATTAATGTGCTAACTAATTAATTACTCAAAGCTGATATTTATAGCCCATGTTAGGACACTGATACGACTGCAAATAGGTGTTGCCCAGTCATTACTCCTGGTCCAATGTATTAAAAATGAAAAAAAAGTGAGAATATGTTTCAAGTTGATGATAAAAGCAATGCAAACATGAGGGTGTCAATAGTTTTCCACCAGCCATTCTTTTAATAACACTTATGCCCCCTTTCTGAATCATTACTTAAAGCCAACAATCTTAAAACTTCCAGCCAAAATTACTGAATTCTGCTCTAAAAATGTTTTCATTTTTAACATTCTTCATTACCAAAACATTCTAATGTCTGGTCTGGCTTTCATTCTATTTATTCTCAGTGGCTGCTGCTGCTGCTAAGTTGCTTCAGTCGTGTCCGACTCTGTGCGACCCCATAGATGGCAGCCTACTAGGCTTCCCCGTCCCTGGGATTCTCCAGGCAAGAACACTGGAGTGGGTTGCCATTTCCTTCTCCAATGCATGAAAGTGAAAAGTGAAAGTGAAGTCACTCAGTCGTGTCCGACTCTTCAGGACCCCATGGACTGCAGCCTACCAGGCTCCTCCGTCCATGGGATTTTCTAGGCAAAAGTACTGGAGTGGGGTGCTATTGCCTTCTCCGATTCTCAGTGGAGATGTACCAAAACTTCATAAATGGAAAGTCATTCTTCAGTCTATTCAAGAGCAATCAGTGCCTTTTTTTCTGACCCTCCGTGACAGTTCCCATATCATATCACTTGACATACTCTGCACTGTTCCCATGTTACTTGTGTTCCACCACAGATGAAAAATTTTATAAATTAATGTAACTCTCTACATATATTATACTTTATTGCTTCAGATTGCTTCCATATCTGTTTCTGTTCCTGAAGACCGTTACTATTAAGAGTTGAATCCTAACCCCCAGTACTTCATAATGTGATCTTTACAGAGGTGAACAAGTTAAAATGAGTTCATTAGAGTGGGCCCTAACCCTATATGACTGGTGTCCCTGGAAATAAAAAGGAAATGTGAACACAGAGACAGGCACACAGGGAGAACGCCACGTGAAGATGAAGGCAGAGAGCAAAGTGAGGTGTCTACCAGTCAGAGAGTGCCAGCAAATCACCAGAAGCCTGGGAGCTCATGAAACAGAGTCTCTCACAGCCCCAGAGGAAACCACACATGCTGACAACTTGGTATCAGACATCTAGCCTTCACAAGTGTGAGACGCTGCATTTCTTTTTTTTTTTTTTTTAATTTTTAAATTCAACTTTTAATTTAAGATTCATATACAGTTGTAAGAAGTAATACAGAATGCTCTCAGGTACATTTTACTCAGTATACTGCAAAACTCTAGTGCAACCAGGATCTTGACGTTCATATAGTTAAGATACAGAACATTTCCATCACCAATACTTTCCTCCCACTTCCACCCCTTGCCTTAACCACTGGAAACCACTTGTCTCTTCCCCATTTCTACAATTTTATCACTGCACGAATGTTATAAAAATGGAATCATATTTTTAAACCTTTTAAAATTGAATTTTTTCACTCAGCATAGTCTCTGGAGATTAATTCAGGTTTTTACATGTATTAATAGCTCATTCTGTCTTTTTTTTTTTTTTGCTATACCATAGTCTGTTTAGCCATTCATTCATTCATTGGAGGACATCTGTGTTGCCTTCGGTTTGCTTCTACGAGACGCTGCATTTCTGTTGTCAAAGCCAGTCAGTTTTGGGTACTTTGTTAGAGCAGCCATAGCAAACTAATACACTGGCTTAAAAGAGTATGACGGTAAGACAGTTAAGTCACAGAGCAAGGATTCCAGCAGGTTCTCCTTGATTCCAAAGTACTTCTTTCTTCCCTTATACACTGCTACTAAGAGTTGACAGTAAAGATAGAGACAAAGTAAATGTGAGATCATTTTGTAAGAGTATAGGATAGGTGAAAGGACTCAAAGGAAGGCCGTCGATGACAACCAATATGAGGGAACCAATATTTCAGTGGTTTTCAAACAATGGACCCCAACACCTAGTGTTTCTCTGTGATACTTCCTGAAGTTCACCAACTTTTGGTTTGAAATGTCAATATTTAAAACTATGTTTTATTATTTTAAAAATAGGAACAGAAAACATTACACATTCCCAAATGTGTTATATGAAAATTTTATCACACTGGATCCATCCAATCATCATCCTGGAGTTCAAGGCTAATTCAATTTTGTGTCCACTATGTAGGAAAGCTTCCCCTGACATCTCTTTGAACCTATTTAAACATATTACAACCTGTCACTGGGTATATCCACACTGCATCAGTGAGCATATCACTGCAGACACATGTGAGCCAAGCTCAGTTACAGCCCATCCTATCTCTGACATACCTGCTCACACAAGGCTTCATCTCAGCATAACAGAGAGTTGTGCAATCCCAAGAGAAAGATAACAAAAAGCATATGATATTATCTTGGTTTTACAATACGTTACCGTGCTTACTCAACAATTAGGTGACATTGATTAATTACAAGACTCATCATCATTGTAGTAATAGCCTTTCAAAAAAAAAAAATCCTACTACATTAAACATACACGGTTT
Organism: Bos taurus; assembly: GCF_002263795.3. NCBI lineage: Eukaryota > Metazoa > Chordata > Mammalia > Artiodactyla > Bovidae > Bos > Bos taurus. The sequence goes on from NC_037331.1 coordinate 50,943,207, forward strand.
AAATTTTTTCAATATTATATACTTATTCACACAATTACATATCACTTTCTTCTTCAGTATCATAAAGTTTTCGTCTAAGCCTCCTTCACATTCAGATAAAAAATATTCTTTTGAATTATTCTTGACTACTTAAAGTTATAAATAAAGTTACAGTGACAATCACATTTACACACCAGCAGGATGTGTGCGTGTTCAGTAGCTTCAATCATGTCCGACTCTTTGCGACCTTATGGACTGGGGCCCACCAGGCTCCTCTGCCCATGGAATTCTCCAGTCAGGAATACTGGAGGGGGTTGCCATGCCCTCCTCAAGGGGATTTTCCTGACCCAGGGACTGAACTCGCGTCTGTCTGCATCTCCTGCACTGCAAGCAGATTCTTTAACCACTGAGCAATCTGGGAAGCCCACAGGTAGTATAATTTCGAAGTATAGTGATGTGCTGAGCTTGGGCAACTTCTACTTTAATTACTGTCCTTGGTATGCCAGACAAATTTGAGACTAAATATTAACTGTTCTTTTAAAATCAGATCACAGAGTAATCTTTCTCAAGAAATTTCAAGCAAGAAACTAAATTTAAGTTCAAAGTCAACCTTGTGGGGTACAAGCAATGCAAACAATCAGCTGAGGTTACAGATACTGTTGTTCAGTCATTAAGTCATGTCTGACTCTTTGCGACCCCATGGACTACAGCATACCAGGCTCCACTGTCCTTCACCATCTCTTGGAGTTCGCTCAAATTCATGTCCACTGAAGTCAGTGATACTATCTAATCATCTCATCTTCTGCCGCCCCTTCTCCTTTTGCCTTCATTCTTTCCCAGCCTTAGGGTCTTTTCCAATGAGCCAGCCCTATCCTCCATGAATTGCTAAGTTAATAACTACAAGTTATTTCTAGGCCTGATGGCTGACAGGTTTCTTTTGACATCAGTTACAAGAGGCATCTCAGTTTCAGAAGTATAATGTGACTAAGAAAAGAGCATGCAAATGTTACATAATCATTTCAGCCCTTATTTGGGCACAGGAGGTTAACTATATCTTTGTATTTATGGAGGGTTTACTGTCTTTTATTGTCACTTTTATTTGCATACATTGCAGCTCCATGGAAGAGTTCATTTGAAGTCTGGATTCACTGATTAAATGTATTTAGACAAAAAAACTATAAAAGAAATTTCCCACTGCACTAGAAAACTCCAAGGTTTATATATACGAAGTGTCAAATATCAAGTTGAAGAACCACCTGACAGGTGACTCTGCCTTTTCCTTCAGCCCCAGGAAATAGAGCAAGAGTAAACATAAAGAAACAGATGACAGGAAAGATGGACAACCAGGGACTGGTGATGAGAGCAGGACACCAAAGAGAGTGGGTGTTGAACCTGCAACTCAGCAGAGGGGGTTAAGTTGGTAAGGTAAGAAGAGTAGATACAAAAACTCAACAGAAGCCTAGGTTTGACACAATGGAAGAAGACAAGAAGCTAGATTTGGAACATGAAAAAGATGAAGTGAGATGATTAGTAAATGATTAGTACTTGCATGGAACAAATCAAGATAAAAAGTACAGTCTGGGTCAGTTTTATAAAACTAAGCTGTTTCCGTGGAACAATGGTTGGCTACTGACATGCTTTTGGCTTACCACATCTTTCACTCTTCAACTGGACATTTAGGATTTTAAAAACCTCATTAACCTGCAACAATACCCTTCCCTCCTCTCTTCAACGCTATCCTCCTCAAGTAGTTTGTCACATAGACCTCTGCAAAACACAGTGAGAAGGCATGCTTCCAAGAACTGAATCTAATGCCTTATTTAAATAACATTATTTATTATCTATGTATAAAAAATAAATTTCAGAGAAAAGAAAATTAAGAAAACAAACTAAGTGAAATAACAATTTCATTCAAGATTTTTGGATAGTATAAAATACTGGTCACAAAAGAGTCAGAATTGACTTAGTGACTAAACAACAATAACAACAAATACACTAGTTAAAAGCAGAGTTCTAGAGATCTAAGCTCATGGCTTGACTTCACAGTAACTAGCTAGGTGACCTTTTACAAAACACTTTCATCTTTGTAAACTACATATTTTTAACACTGTTTGAAGATTTCATTGAGATAATACATATAATCTCTGGCACAAAGAAAGTACTTAGTAAGCCTGTGGCAAAATTCAAAGATTTTAACAACTATTTAAGAGAAGACTGAATTCTGCGCCAAGTTGAATGATACCTCTTGTTAACTTACAAAAAATGTAGTCTTTCAAAATTCTCCTCCTTGGACCCTAAGGTTACAAAAGAAGAATGTTAGGATGCAACTAAAGATTATCATACTAAGTAAGGTAAGTCAGAAAGAAAAAGACAAACACCATATCATATCACTTATCAGATCAGATCAGATCAGTCGCTCAGTCATATCTCACTCTTTGTGACCCCATGAATCCCAGCACGCCAGGCCTCCCTGTCCATCACCAACTCCTAGAGTTCACTGAGACTCACGTCCTTGGAGTCAGTGATGCCATCCAGCCATCTCATCCCCTGTCGTCCTCTTCTCCTCTTGCGCCCAATCCCTCCCAGCATCAGGGTCTTTTCCAATGAGTCAACTCTTCGCATGAGGTGGCCAAAGTACTGGAGTTTCAGCTTTAGCATCATTCCTTCCAAAGAAATCCCAGGGCTGATCTCCTTCAGAATGGACTAGTTGGATCTCCTTGCAGTCCAAGGGACTCTCAAGAGTCTTCTCCAACACCACAGTTCAAAAGCATCAATTCTTCGGCACTCATCCTTCTTCACAGTCCAACTCTCACATCCATACATGACCACAGGAAAAACCATAGCCTTAACTAGACGGACCTTTGTTGGCAAAGTAATGTCTCTGCTTTTGAATATGCTATCTAGGTTGGTCATAACTTTCCTTACAAGGAGTAAGCGTCTTTTAATTTCATGGCTGCAGTCACCATCTGTAGTGATTTTAGAGCCCAGAAAAATAAAGTCTGACACTGTTTCCCCATCTATTTCCCATGAAGTGATGGGACCAGATGCCACGATCTTCGTTTTCTGAATGTTGAGCTTTAAGCCAACTTTTTCACTCTCCACTTTCACTTTCATCAAGAGGCTTTTTAGTTCCCCTTCACTTTCTGCCGTAAGTGTGGTGTCATCTGCATATCTGAGGTTATTGATATTTCTCCCGGCAATCTTGATTCCAGCTTTTGCTTCTTCCAGTCCAGCGTTTCTCATGATGTACTCTGCATATGTTAAATAAGCAGGGTGACAATATACAGCCTTGATGTACTCCTTTTCCTATTTGGAACCAGTCTATTGTTCCATGTCCAGTTCTAACTGTTGCTTCCTGACCTGCATACAGATTTCACAAGAGGCAGGGTCAGGTGGTCTGGTATTCCCATCTCTTGAAGAATTTTCCACAGTTGATTGTGATCCACACAGTCAAAGGCTTTGGCATAGTCAATAAAGCAGAAATAGATGCTTTTCTGGAACTCTCTTGCTTTTTCCATGATCCAGCGGATGTTGGCAATTTGATCTCTGGTTCCTCTGCCTTTTCTAAAACTAGCTTGAACATCAGGAAGTTCACGGTTCACATATTGCTGAAGCCTGGTCTTAAATTTTGAACATTACTTTACTAGCGTGTGAGATGAGTGCAATTGTGTGGTGATTTGAGCATTCTTTGGCATTGCCTTTCTTTGGGATTGGAATGAAAACTGATCTTTTCCAGTCCTGTGGCCACTGCTGAGTTTTCCAAATGTGCTGGCATATTGAGTGCAACACTTTCATAGCATCATTTTTTAGGATTTGGAATAGCTCAACTGGAATTCCATCACCTCCACTAGCTTTGTTTGTAGTGATGCTTCCTAAGGCCCACTTGACTTCACACTCCAGGACGTCTGGCTCTAGGTCAGTGATCACACCATCGTGATTACCTGGGTCATGAAGATCTTTTTTGTACAGTTCTTCTGTGTATTCTTGCCACCTCTTCTTAACATCTTCTGCTTCTGTTAGGTCCATACCATTTCTGTCCTTTATCGAGCCCATCTTTGCATGAAATGTTCCTTTGGTATCTCTGATTTTCTTGAAGAGATCCCTAGTCTTTCCCATTCTGTTGTTTTCCTCTATTTCTTTGCACTGATCGCTGAAGAAGGCTTTCTTATCTCTTCTTGCTATTCTTTGGAACTCTGCATTCAGATGCTTATATCTTTCCTTTTCTCCTTTGCTTTTCACTTCTCTTCTTTTCACAGCTATTTGTAAGGCCTCCCCAGACAGCCATTTTGCTTTTTTGCATTTCTTTTCCAGGGATCTTGATCCCTGTCTCCTGTACAATGTCACGAACCTCACTCCATAGTTCATCAGGCACTCTATCTATCAGATCTAGGCCCTTAACTCTATTTCTCATTTCCACTGTATAATCATAAGGGATTTGATTTAGGTCATATCTGAATGGTCTAGTGGTTTTCCCTACTTTCTTCAATTTAAGTCTGAATTTGGAAATAAGGAGTTCATAGTCTGAGCCACAGTCAGCTCCTGGTCTTTGCTGACTGTATACAGCTTCTCCATCTTTGGCTGCAAAGAATATAATCAATTTGATTTCGGTGTTGACCATCTGGTGATGTCCATGTGTGTAGGGGACTGGAATGCAAAAGTAGGAAGTCAAGAAACACCTGGAGTAACAGGCAAATTTGGCCTTGGAACACGGAATGAAGCAGGGCAAAGACTAATAGAGTTTTGCCAAGAAAATGCACTGGTCATAACAAAACCGTCTTCCAACAACACAAGAGAAGACTCTATACATGGACATCACCAGAATATGTGGAATCTAAAATATGACACAAACGAACCCATCTACAAAACAGAAACAGACTCACAGACACAGAGAGCAGACGTGTGGTTGCCAAGAGGGAGAAGGGAAGGAGAGGGACTAACTGGGAGTTTGGAGTTGGGTGATGCAAACTATAACATTTAGAATGGATGAACAGCAAGATCCTAAATGTGTAACACAGGGAACTACACTCAAATCCTGTGATAAACAGTACTGGAAAATAATACAAAACTAAAGAATGTATATATGTATATAACTGAGTCACTTTGCCATGTAGCAAAGATTGGTACAACACTGTTTTTAGTACACAAAAAGAATCACCTGAAATGGGGGGCGGGGAACTATAGTTGACCTCTCCTGAAGATTCTGGATTTAGTTGGTACAGAGTGGTACCTAGGAATCTGCATATTTAATGTAAAATATATTATTTATAGATAGATCTTAATATATTTTTGAACAGGTGACTGGCACTTTGAGACACACTTATCTAAAGCTATGGAAAGTACTGATATTTATGAAAGGGTTCTAATTTTAAGAGCCTAAGTATTTACCTAAAGAATTTCTTAATCCTGTTTCTAGTTAGACTTCTTTCTCAACTGAATAACTAAACTTTGATCAAAGTTTCATTAATAGCAGATTTGGTGGCTCCTTGCTTTTTAACAATAACATACATGTCTACTAATCCCAGAATCTGAATCGGACTGTGCTCAGCATTAAGGGTGGCTGGAGTGGCAGACTGTGACTCAGGAAAGACAAGAGGCATGTCGTTACCCTTGGCAGTAACAGAAACTACTAAATCAGCAAAACCTGTATGAGAGCTCAAAAAGGCTGCCAAGTTACAAGTTAACACCTCAAGGGATCCAAAGACTGTCTTCAAAGACTAAATCCAATACACATTTCTAAATGTGATGATCTTATATTTACATTTCATAGGAAGTATTTTGTAAATACATCAAACAAGTTTTGGTGTCAAGGAATTATGTTGTTGACTTTAGCAAAGTTTATTATGTGAGATGATCCTTATTTAGTAATTTTCTAAATTTCTAAATAAAAAATTTAGACATTTTATCTTCAGAAAATCCAAATGGGAAGTTTTTTAAAAATTTCATAAGTCAATTTTTACATTTCCATCAAAAATTAAATTTTAGAAGCACAATAAACTGAATTAGTCAAGTTTTACCCATTCAACAAATATATGTTAAAGAACCTACTATTCAACAGGGAGTCAGACAGGTGCTGGGTACAAAAAGATGGATAAGGTAGAGCCTATACATTAAAGGATACATCAAAAAAATATAAGCAAAAGAGAAGTAAAGATGAAATGGTCACTAGGTTCCTACATGACAAAACTATTCTGAGAAATTATCTAATAATAGCTAAACTATTATTTCTTTCTTCTGAGAAGTCCATTTTGCATGTCTAAATTTTTCACTTTTTAAATTACTCAATTACTGAATACACTAATGTTAATTACAAATGAGCCTTGAAATTTTTTCTAGACCTTTATTTTAAACTAAATAATTTTAAAGCTATAAATTTTGAAGCTTATTGTAAAAGAATTTTTTTAAAGAAAAATATTTTATGATGTGTGAAAATTATATGAAACTCAAATTTCAGGGTCCATAAAGTTCTATTGGAACACAGCCATGACCATTTGTTTGCATCCTGTCTGTGGCTGCTTTCCTACAATGGCAGAGACCATGTAGCTCATGGTCAACATTGAAAATATTTATACGCTATCTGGCCCTTTACAAAAAAAGTTTGCCAATTCCTGATTGAAAGTATAACAATAGATTTTGGCTGGAGAAAAGTACAGCTTTGTTTTTGTTTCTCTATTTTCCAGAATTCATAGAGATGCTTAAATAAAATATGCAAAGAACACTTACTATAATGTTTCTCCAGTATGCTGCCTCTAGACAAGGATTGCTAATTTCGGTCAGCAGGGCTTCATTTTCTTGTTTCTCCCATAACCAATACTGGG